>NC_140504.1:118053416-119472582 GCF_964339955.1 Pipistrellus hanaki | reverse complement strand
TGTTCTAAATAAGGTAAATGTTAACTTATTTAGTGCTTTTAATAACTCTAGTGGTTAGAATAACTTTTTTATCCCCCTTTACAGAATAGTATCCCCTAAAATTTTTATCCCTGCCTTTCTTACCAATACTCCTTTGCTTTTTTGCTATTAATTTGTGTAGTCAAGATTTTCTTTCTTTTTGTCTTTATAAACCACTCAAACTCTTTTTTAAAGCCAGCTTGACTTCTCATTTTGAGGGATTCTATTCAAATGTTGTATTAGTCAGGATTCTCCAGATAAAGAGAACCCAATAGAACCAATGAAGAGAGAGGGAGCTTTATTTTAAGGAATTGGCTCATTCGTTTATGGGGGCTCACAAGCCTGGAATTGGTAGGGAAGACTGGCAGGCTGCAGACTCAAGCAGGAGCCGAACTATATTCTTGAATCTGAATTCTGCAGGGCAGCAGGATGGACACTCAGGGAAGAGTCAATGTTACATTCTTGAGTCCAAAACACACAGGACAGGTCAGCAGGTAGAGAACTCAGGCCAGATTCCCTGTGTTACAATCTTGAGACCAAATGCCTTCTTTATCTGATGAAAACTCTAGTCTTTACTCTTAAAGCTTTCCACTGATTGGTGAGGGCCTCCACACACATTATAAAGAACAATCTGCTTCACTCAAAGCCTACTAATTAAAGTGTTAATCTCATCTAAAAATTACCCTCATGGCAACATCTTGATTGTTGTTTGAACAAATAATGACACCATAGCCTAGCCAAGCTGACACACACACAAAAAATCAAATATCACAAATTGTTATGTTTAAATCCATCAGACTTCTATAGGTTTAGTCTAATTCCCAAGTCAGTAAATGTATATTTAATTCCTTTTTTTGTGCTAGACATTGATAATGCATTTTTATACCAAATAATTTCCCTTCTATTCAGACAGCTCCTTGCAGCTTAGATCCCTTGAAACCACCAACTGCACATTTATAGGTAGTACCTTCTGAAATCATATCTGGGTTTACAAAAATTTTATGGACCTTAAAGGATAGTCAAGCATGTCACCAGCTAGTTTATACATGCGGATGTAAGTGAGACCTAAAAAGTTTAAAGACTTATGCAAGGTAACATAGCATCCCAGTGAACAAAGGAGTAAGGCCAGCAGTCCTCTAGCTACCACAGTCTGAGCCTTCCCTGGGCCCACCATTTCCCTCCTGGGAAGGAAGCTCTCTTCCATTGGGTAAGAATGTGAAGGTTCTTATTAAAATTCTAACATTGGAGGCATGGAAAATTCCACATTTTTACCTTCCAGGATTTTTTTAGAGACTGGAAGAGGATTATTTTATATTTACAGCATGTGTCTAGCCGGATGAATAGTTACATTTTGTAGAAGATACTGTTTTCAGATGATAGAGCAGTAAAGTACACATACCATTTATATAAATGCTGGCATTTCTATGCAAATAAACAAGGCAGTCCAAATAAAGCACTCTGTGTGTGCAGAGCCCATGAACTGTTCTTGGGGATTCTAATTTGGAAAATGAACCTAAGAGCTCTGGTTGCTCCTAAACTCATTCCTATCCCAAGCTGGTTTCAGCAAAACAGCAAATAAGCGGTGAGATGTTGAAGGAAATAGCATGTGACACTGACGCATGGAAAAGCACAGGCTCTCTCTGTCAGGATGCACTGGGCACGTGGGGAAAGGCTGTAATGCAAAGCGGTACTTTGCTTGCTTTGTGAACTTGACAGGATGGGCAAAGGTTTGGGGGATGTGGTTGTTTGAATTTTAAAACTTGTTCTGGCTTTAGTGATTTCCCAGAACATTAAACAGAAAATAAATTGTTCAATTGTAAATATCGAAAAGCCAAACTTTATTCCATGTGAGGGAGTATTTAGCCAACGTTAATGTGACAAAGGGTAAGTGGGATGCCTTGTGGTCTCAGGATAAGTAGGTGAGAGAAGGAGCCGCAGGGTTCTGAAGAGCCGATGAGTTGCAGTAAGAGTCTGGAATTCCACAGAGAGGACAGTGAGGAGGTTAGAAGATATGCTTAGAAAGACATAATTTGGCTTGGAAGTCCTTCATTAAAACAGATCAGCATTAAAATATACATCAAGAAATGTAGTATAATTTTTTTAAATAGCAAGTTGAACTGTCATTTGTATGTGTTGTTCACTGATTTTACCTATGAACACTCCCCTCCTTAGAATACACAATTCCTAACTCCCCAAGTCCAGGCTCTCCTCTTTCACACACATTTTACGATGCAGAACCACTTACACTGCTTACCAATATCATTCCTGGCCCTTGAACAATTTAGTTTCACTTCATCTGGTTTTATTTTGTATTACAGTCCTGATTTCTAGCATATTATGAAGAAATCATAATGGAACCTGTAAAACACATACTCTTACTTGGATAACATTCAGAACCATCACTGAAGCAATTGGTGAACAATCTCCATTTGTGAAGTCACCATTTAAGGAAGTGAACTTGCATATTTTTACTGTGGTGACTTGTGCCACAGAAGGAGTCTTTTGCCCAGAAATCAAGTTGGCTTCAGAAACACATTTTCTGTCTTTTTGTCTCTCATTTCTATCCATGCGTAATGTAGCATAATGTGCTGAGATCCACCACAGAGAGAAAAGTGTTCTTCTGTGTAGTCATCTTATCTACATCAAATAAACATACAATGATCCCATATTTAGCTCCAGGTGTGTGTGTGTGTGTGTGTGTGTGTGTGTGTGTGTGTGTGTGTGCATGTGTATATGTGGTTTTATGTGAAAGGTAAGCTGATTCAGGCTAAAGAGGAGGCAGCTGATCGGTGTTTCTAACTATCTCTCTCCCCTCCTCTCTGTAAAAAAATCAATAAAATATATTAAAAAATAAAAAGTAAATTTAAAACAAAAGAAAGACATTATAAAATGTCTTAGGTCTGATAATTTTCCAGTAAAGAATGAAAACTAATCAAATAAAATAAACTAATCAATAAAATATGAAGTGCATATTTTAAACAAATTTTAATTATAGAAAAAAATGCAGGGAAACAATATATTGCTTTTTAAATAAGTATTGAGTCAGAAATATAATAATTTTATTTTACTTAAGAGGAAGTATTTTACTGGACATTTCATAGTATTTACTGTATTCAGTGCTGTACTTACTCTAATCATTTACAGATAACTAGGTTTTCTTCTGAATTTTAATTATAAACAATCTGTAAATTTAGCATATTCAGTTAGGAATTTATGCTTTGAGGAGGTTTTTTTTCTTTCTGATTCATGTAATATGCTATATTAAGTCAGAAAAAAAATTTGTCTTAATTTAAAAAAATAAAATATACCATTCAGCGTAGTGGTGAAATAAACATGTTAGCCTAAACTAAACCTCTTCCAGGGAAATGTTCTAAAAAGTTTACAAATGTACCACTTTTCAAAATTCTGCCTGATATTTGGTAATGGGCATCAATCAAATCTAGCATTATGTGCGAGTAAAAGTCAAGTCTGAAACCTGATTCTTGAATATGAGAGAAAATGTAAAATTCATAATAAAATCTCTGTAAATAAAGATGGATTTCATGAGATACTTTAACAGATTAACAAGTATATTTTCTGTAAGTCAGAAACATCTATTCAACTCTGTGGGTAGGATAGAGGGAAAATGTGTTTTGTTTTATTTTAAATTACTGGAAACATTTACACGAGTTAAGCTTCTATTTATTTTTTTTTTTTTACTTAACCAATAGAGGAGCTCATCTATCACTCCTTAATTAATACATTAAATATAAATATAAGAGATACAATGAATAAACCTATAGCGAGAAAGAGAGTGAGGGCACAGCATTATTTCATGGTGAAAAAAAAAAGCAATTGGGGTTTTTCTAAGTGTTGATTCAAGGGAAACAACAGTGACACTGTCCTGCTTCATGGTTCATCATGTGGCGTTCACACCCAGCATTTCTGAGGTGAGACAGGAAAAATGCCTGTGAAATATGAAAGGTGACACTACAGAGTAGAAATATAATTTTATAACATAATAGGCTTATGGAATCCTTTCCAGTTTTAATATTTGGTTAAGTCTATACAAAAAAAGTTTACTGTCTAATTTATGGCACTCACATTTTCTCTTATTTAGCCTCCATTATATTTATTTATTTTAAAATTTATCATTAGTTACTTGGCATATCTTTTGAACTTCCCAGAATGTTCAGGAAACAAAATAATTCATATGAAAACACTCTTGCCAAAACTAACTGGCACTCAAGGAGAAACAGGCTATCATCTAGAATGAAACAGCAAATTTTAATGATGTATCTTTGCTCTGGAACTCTTTAGTGAACTCACAATTAATTGCTTATGTACTTACTGTTAGTTCATATTTTAGAAACACCTCTAAGTGAGCACCTTTTTTTAATTTACAAAACAAAAATGTTATTGTTACTTTTTCAATTGAGATTTATTTTACACACAATCTTTTTATGCAGTAGTTGATAATTTTTTTTAGTTAATATTAGAATGAAAATAGTGTCCATTTTCTTTTTTCCTTCCCAATAGTTGGAGCTATTGAAGCTAATGATTAGGCAGTTGAGTTCACTGAAAAAAATGTCATTAGAGACTATGTTGGTCCACAGCATAACAGCAACCCATGAATGAATAAAGCAATTAATTCTGCTATTAGTCAAAATAGGATGGGCCAAGCGGGTATCTCCAAGGATAACAGTTTATGTATCTCAACATTGGATAGGCTGATCATACTTCAAAAATCACCATGAACATCAGTTCTTAGACCTGTAAATTCAGAAGACTGTCAGAGTTTGAGGTTATATAATTGGACATGAATCTGAAGTGCAGAAATTCTTTATTTCTGATTTAGGGCAGATACCTTGCTTCAGTGTTTAAGTAAGCCATAGGCTGTAATTTATTGTATGTGCTCTTATGGAGGTTCAGGAGCCTAATAGGGCATGTGCCAAAAGAGGAAGCCAACCCACTTCTACAAGGAATTGGGCTAAGGAAGTAGGATGTGTATTATTATGATTTGGAGTATGAGTTTATTTATGTTTATAAAACCATACATAGGAAAAGACAGCAGAGCTGAATAATCTTCAGTAGATTGCCATTCTATTAATCTTCTGGCTCCTATTTTAATCTCCTCTATTTAAATTATAGTAAGTGTTTCATGATCTCTCCAGCCATTCCTCTTTATCTTTAATTTATACACAGTTCACCAGCAACAATGAAATTTCATCAAAATTCAAGGCAAGCTCAACTGGCTGTCAGTTAGTATTTCGACCAGAGGTCTTGTTACTTTCACTAAACAAAATTAACATTTCTGAAGCAAAGTTATTGATGAAAGGGTTCCTTGTTTGTTTGTTTTAGAGCAAAGCATACTACTTTTTATGTAACTTATTTTATTTTTAATTCTTTATTGTTGAAAGTATTACATATGTTCCCTTTCCCGCATTGACCTCTCTCAGCCCGCCCCTCCCCTGCAGCCTAGGCCTTCACCCCGCTATTGTCCGTGTCCATTGGTTATGCTTATATGCATAGGAATTCTTTGGCTGATCTCTTACCACCCCCCCCCCCAGCCCCTGCCCACCCTCCTTGCCCTCCCTTTGAGGTTTGATGGTCTGTTTCATGGACAGCATTATGCTAAATGAAATAAACCAGTCAGAGAAAGATAAGTATCATAAGATCTCATTCATTTGTGGAATATATTGAACAACATAAAGTGATGAACAAAAATATATAACTTAGTTTCAATTTTACCACACTGAGAATACTACACTCAAAATTATTTTATGTAGTTTTAAAATAAAACATCAGTTTAATAAATGAATCAATAATTTCACCCTTTTCTTTGCTAAATTATTCTCACTCCTTCTTAAAGTTTACTGTATAACCAAATTTCCTTCAGAAGCTCAGCCCTCAATTATACATCAGTAAATGAAATTTTGTGCTAAAAAATAAAAATGAGAAAACTATATTGCTTTCAAAAGAAGGGAACCCTCATATTTCATATTAAACACTAATAATAGTTTTTTCAATAATTAAGTCAAGATAATTATGTTTTATTGTATGGGACCTTTTGCAAAAAGAGTCACATTATTTTATCTTCAACATCAAGCACAGGGTCTGGCAGATAACATAAACTTTACCCTCATTGAACGCTTTTGGAATGAGTGAATGAATAAATGCTGCAGGTAACTGGTAGGATAAAATTATGAACATCATTGGCATACATATGTTCTCTGATTTAATTTTCTATAATATACTCTCAGTAGCCAGATTATTATGATCTCTGAACATATAATAATCTGGCCACTTAGTATAGTTCTAATATGCCATGGGATGTTTTGATTTGGTTAATATTAGAACTCATGCATGTAACTTACCTTTAAAAATACTTGTGTCATAGAATAAAGTAAAAGGCTTCTAACTTTTTTTTTTCAGATTTGTTGAGGTATAATTGACAGCATGATAACATATTTATAGTGTACAATATGATGATGTGGTGCATGTATATCTCTGTGTGTGTGATAATGCATAAGATCTACTCCCAGCAAATTCCAAGTATACAATGTAGTATATTAACAATAGTCATCAGGCTGTATATTATATCTTCAGAACTTATTCAAATTATGAGTAAAAATTTGTATTTTTGATCAACATCTCCCCAGTCCCTCCACCCCTATAAAATATCAACCATCACTCTATTTTCTGTTTCTGAGTTTGACTCTTTATTTTTAAAATTTTTCCACATATTAGTAATGGTATATACTATCTGTCCTTATCTCTCTGTCTTATGTCCCCTATAAAACTCTCAACAAATTAAGTATAGAGGCAACATATCTCAACATATTAAAGGCCACTATGACCAGCCCAGAGCTAACATCATGCTCGGTGGTGGAAAGCTGAACACTTTCCTCTAAGATTCAAGAACAAGACCAGGATTCCCACACTTGTCACTTATATTCAACAATGCACTGGAAGTCCTAGCCAGGGCAGTTAGGTAAGTACATGACATAAATGGCACCTGATTTAGAAAAAGCTTCTTTATAATGCAATAGCTAACATTCATTTCATACCTACTGATATTCTAAGCACTTGGCATAATGTAACCTTACAACTGCCTTGAAAGATAGTATTAACACCCCCATTTCATAAAAGAGCAACCTAAGACACAGAAAGGCTCAGTAACCTGGGAAAGGTTTACAACTACGGTAATACATTCCTAAGACAAGATTCTAGCTTTGACATTCTAAATCACAATAATATAGTGTTATGGCAGTTTACAGCATTTAAAGAATATAACTTTTTAGCATAAAATTTGCCATCATTCATCTAGCATCTTGCATTTTGGAGGGAGTGACATTCTAGGCCAATCAATAGCTTTGGTATCCTTTAAATTATTCTGTAGACAATATGGATCAACATATTTTATGAAGTCATTTTATCTTGTATTTTGTAAAAGCAAGAAAAACAAAGTCAAGACATGTTTACAATAGCTTAAAGATTCAGTGGCATTCCTCAAAGGTAAGCTGGTAAAAAATGTCCAAAAATAATGAATTACTAAATAATCATTCCTTTATTTTTTAAATATATAGAGCATTTAAATTTTTTGATTACATTTTCACCCTTCTTATCACTGAATTCCACACCTTACATAATTTCCCACCATAAACAAGTATATACACCATATTTTTAAAAAGCTTTTCTTCTTCACAACCTCTAGCTGGCCACACCTGCTGCTGCTTCCTTTAGGAAGCCCAGGCGCTCCTTCTCTCTCTGAGTAAGTGGCACATCTCGATCACGCTCTGCACTCCTTGGCCAGGAACCCTGTCCAATTTGAGTATCTTCCTACCCAACACCCCTCCTGGAGTTTAATGTTTGCTAATTAGATGTGTATTGAATAGGCATTTGATACATAACATTGGATAAATAAACAGTTGTAGAAAAGTATGAACATTGCACCTCCTAACATCCTATAACCATAGTCCAAAAACATACGGCTCTTTGGCCTCTTGAGTGTGGCTCTTCCACAAAATACCATGGCCTGGGAGAGTCTGTTTTGAAGAAGTGGCATTAGAAGAAGATTCAGTTTAAAAAATTTGGCTCTCAAAAGAAATTTCAATCGTTGTCCTGTTGATACTTGGCTCTGTTGACTAATGAGTTTGCTGACCACTGTTCTATATAGTAAAAACCCAGCGACCGAACAGCAGAATGACTAGAACAACCAGTCAACCAGTCACTATGATGCACACTGACCACCAGGGGGCAGACGCTCAATGCAGGAGCTGCCCCCTGGTGGTCAGGGCGCTACCACAATGGGAGCACTGCTCGGTTGACCAGGATGAGTGGCTGCTCCTGCTGAAAACCGATGGGCAGGAACCACGGCTGCAACCATTGCCTCCTCACCCCAGGCTCCTCCTCTTTGCTCCCTGCCGCCTCCTCTGGACACCCACAGGCCACACAGCACCACAATCTCCAGGCTCACAGAGCTGACCTCTGAGAAGTGAATTCGTGGTCACTGTGGGATTGAAGCTTACTCCGCTACCTCTCAGTGCTATTGTCCTTGGGCCCAGCCCCAACTGGTTCCCCTGGAGAGGCCAGTGGTCTGGATCCATGGAAGATGCCAGACCAGGGAGCAGCCACTCAGAAGGCAGGTCCACAGTCACTTAGCAGTGGTGCCCCCACAGAGGGCTGATCCCCGCAGGTCGCATCCCCACCAGTGTATGCATCCCATGCACCGGGCCTCTAATATCTTTATAAAGTGAGGAATCCAATTATAATTTTCATATGTGAAGACTGAACACAGTGAGCCACAGTGGAATCATTACCACGCTCTTGGTGCTGTATTTTGTATTCTTCAATACAAATGGACACTGCAAATTTGAGATTAGGATGCCAGCATGATTAGTTTCTGGGGAAAACCCTCTTCTAGGCTTGCAGACAGTCACCTGCTCACAAAGCAGGCCCTACCCTCAGGACTTTGTCTGTCCCCAGTTATCTCCCAAAATTCCTGTATCCAACTATAGTCACATTGGATTTTAGGGCTTAAACATATGATATTTTTTTCCAGGTACATTATTCAGTCTATAAAACTCATCCTTAAAGAATACTTTAGGTTTTCATAAAAAAATTTCTATATAGATCTTAGCTCATGAAAAATTCATTTACCCTGAATACTGAAGAATGAACTTGTTTCACCAGCTGAAGTGCTCCTAGTGGCTGAGTGCCTCGCTTACTTTAGGGGAGAGCTTTGAATGAGAAAGAGCCCCTAGGCAGAAAAAGAACACTGCTCAGAGATGGCTGGAATGCCAGAGCTCTGAGAAGTTGTACTCCTTTCTTATCAGAGACCAAAGTGCTTCCAAATATTCCTGGCAGAAGATTTTGACATGTACTTTTAGGAGGGAAAAAGTAAAATAGAATTGCTTCTTTTATTTCTAATACTTTATAAACTTTTCTTCAATCATTTAAAATCTGAAAATTTGATTTGTACCATAATGATTCAGTGACATCTATCAATTTGGAAAGGATGAAGTCTTTTCAGACATGTGCTGAATATGTACCACTTTTGCTATTTAGATCGCTCATTTTGAGTGTTTAATGTGTTGAAATATAGAAAGGTACAATAGAGCATAGTTTGTGAAGGAACAGAAAACAAATTTGCATCTATTTGATTGAAAATTTTTAGCAAATCCAATGATTTAACTCCGACCTTCTCTATGTGAAATTTTTAAAAAATATATTTTATTGATTTTTTTACTGAGAGGAAGAGAGAGGGATAGAGAGGTAGAAACACCAATGAGAGAGAATCATTGATTAGCTGCCTCTTGCACACCCCCTACCTGGGATGTGCCCACAACCAAGGTACATGCCCTTGACCTTTCAGTCCACAGGCTGACGCTCTATCCACTGAGCCAAACTGGTTTTGGCTCTATGTGAAAATTGGGCTTTCCTCATTTCCAAAGAAAAGGAGGCAAAATGTGTGTGTGTGTGTGTGTGTGTGTGTGTGTGTGTGTGAGAGAGAGAGAGAGAGAGAGAGAGAGAGAGAGAGAGAGAGAGAGAAAGAGAGAGAGAGACAGATCTAGATCAGTAAAGTGCTTAATGATTATTAAAATAAGAAACAAGATATAATTGAGAACATAATATTAATGAGAACATTTAAATGCTGTGTCTTATCTACCAAAACTGCTGGAATGTGAGTTCTATGTAGACTTTGCACAAATCCAAGGAAAGCTCTAAAATCCTGTCTTCTAAACTCATGATATTGTGAAGGTATGTTTATGAAGACTTGTCCATATAGAACTGTTAGACCACAGGAAGCCCTATTTTCAATATGTCTGCATAACACCAATTAATATTAACAAGAAGTGTATCTGAACAAGAAGTGTATCTGAACATGGAGAGACACAACCTTTTTAACTTTCTCTAATAAGTTATTTTTTTCTCTAATAAGTTATTACTGACCACAATGCTCATTAGTGCCACAATAAAAAGGAGCTACTGGTAAATAATAACAATTCTTTGTAGTTATACAGTGCCTTTGATCAAAACAGCTCAAAGCTTTCATGGCTCATTAATCTCTGAAATACTTCAGTGAAGTATGAGAGTATTAAGGATTAATACCTTCAGTCTATAAACTGAGAAACTGAGGCATTTGAATGAAATGAACCCAAGGTCATTCAATAATTTAGTGACAAAATCAGGGATATGATCTATACCCACAAATAATTAGAGACAAAGATTAAACAGTGCTCAACAGATACCAATAGCTTCTGAGAAATTGATGAGAACGTTTTTGTAACAAAGGAAACAATATTGCTTTAAAAGACATGCTTTCCATTTAATTTTTTTTAAAATTATTTCTTCCATTTAGTAATGGAGAACTCTTCACAGCTTCCCATTTAGATGCTTTAATATTGGACAATTTCCTTGAATTTTTCTGTTTTTTATTTTTTCTATATAAACAAATAGTGTACAATTTCTAAGAAACATGTTCAAATTAATTATTAATAGAAAAATATGTAAATAATTATAACTATATATCCATACCTATATATGTTTAGTCAAATATCAGTCTAATTCTCCCATTGATTCTGAAAAACATTCCATAAAAGGATAATATCCTCTACTGTGTTGAAATTTTTATGTGACTGGAGGTTAAAAGCATCAACTCTGAAATATTATAATTATTATTTTTAAAAGTCAATTTCTTAATTACAATTAGAAATTATAAGATGGCAGATAATATATTCTTCAAAACTTGTCTTAGGAGAAACCTCATGTTCAGTTTATTAGAAAAATAAAAGTTTATCTTTCACATGATTATTTTTCATTGCTCCTTACTCTGTTATGATTACTTAAATTTTCAAAGGCTTGTGCCTTGGGTCCCCTGTAGAGTGGCAGAATCTATAAAGGCTGGGTTACCTTGTTTGCACACACAGACACACATACAGACACAGAATTTTGTATTTTATATCTTTGTCCCTATTTCCTGTTTCCTAGTATTTCAGTTTTATACATAGTAGATCTTTAAGGCTGTTTGTTCATTGATTTGTTTGTTATTTGACTGAGGGTTTACCTTCCTCCTATTATCTGTTTTGTTTTTATGACACAATAAGAATCATTTTTTTATTGTCTTTGGTGTTTGTCAGATGAAAGCTAATGTCCCGGCTTGTTGAAATGTAGTCCATCAATCTCTCTCAGGATACCTGAGATGCTAATCAGAATGCCTATTCCTGGGTACTAACACAGACTGTCTCATTATCTCTGTGATTAGAGCCCCAGAATGCATAAATATAACACAAACCCTCTAGGAGATTGTTAACACACATTAAACTTAAGACTCCTGTCTTGTGATGATAGATAATACTTCTATGGTATTTATAATGTGTCAGGCATTCTTTCAAGTATGTTGTGTATACTTTTCATAGAAACAGAGATGTTATGATTTAAAAATATCTTGCTAAGAACATGAATTACTGCCTTCCATATAGTTAAAAAATACATTTTTTTTATTGATTTCAGAGATGGAAGGAGAGGAAGAGATAGAAACATCAATGATGAGAGAAAGTCATTGATCAGTTGCCTCCTGCACACTCCCCACTAGGGATTGAGCATGTGCCCTGACTAGGAATTGAACTGTGACTTGCTAGTTCATAGGTCGACACTCAATCACTGAGCCATGCTGACTGGACACTCCATATACTTTTGTAATGTACTAATCACATTACAAGGCCTATTTTTTAATTACTTGATAGGAAGTTTCAAAAATAAAAGTTCTAATTAGCCTTTACTCAGATTGTATTGCCAAATCAGCTTCACAAAACAAAGTAATTCTTTAAAAAAATTAATTCATTTTAGAGTCAGGGACACTTCTTCCATTAAAGATGTTTCTTTGTTTTGCCTTTTGCCTCTCTATAAATGTTTTACATTATAATATATACTTCCAGTCAAAATAATATTAAGCAAATTATTCAGTGCTTCATATATGTCATCAACTCACTTAAATTCATGGTTTTTAACTATGGAATGAGTCAAGTTTCCTCTGAACAATGACCCCCTACCACCACCACCTACCCCTACTTAAAGCACCGTTTCAGAATCACCTATAAAGCTATTCAAGCTATTACTTCCCTGTTTTTTTTTTTAATACTGATCACTCTGTGCTCTCCTACACTGGCAAGACCCTTTCCCTGAATGAGAATCAGAAGTGACTATTTATTAATAGTACAAGAAAGCTTGTTCCTTCAGGATGATTAGATAAAGAGAAAAGTTTGAGAATTATTGCTCAGCAGGAATTATAGAGAAATCATTCCCTGACTATCATTTGAGCACAATTGTATCGGAATCACCTAGAGGACTTATTTAAAATATACTGTATATTCCTGGTTACATTCTAAACCCAACAAACCAGGATTTTACCATGCACCTCAGGTTTTTTTTTTTTTTTTTCCTAATTTTTTATTTATTTATTTATTTTTAATTTCAGAGAGGAAGGGAGAGGGAGAGAGAGATGATGTGAGAGAGTCATTGGTTGGCTTCCTCCTGCATGCCCCACACTGGGGATTGAGGCAGCAACCGGGACATGTGCCCTGACTGGAAATTGAACCATGACCTTCTGGTTCATAAAGTTTAGAAATACTAGTGTAAAGTATAACTCACAAAGGAGAAAATACCCACCAAATCATGATCAAGTCACTGTGTGTTTAAATATAAGGTAGCATCATTAAAATTGTAAAACTAAAAAGGCCTTAGAGATGATCAAATCCAGCACTTTAATTGTGGGAACATTAAAACCAATTTCCAGATTCCTTGAGTATTTTACCCAAGTAATATAGCTAGTTTGTACTGTGGGGCTCAGACTTCCTACCCACTAGAGGTAGGGTCCTCAGACCATAACTCATGTCTCCTTTACAAAATACAAAAATTTGTTTCTCACCAACTAAATTAGAATATTTCATTCATGATGTCATGCTGCTACAAATATTGGAATTGAAACTAAATAAAAACTGAAATTAACTAACTTGACCAGACCATGCAGCCAAAAGGGAAGATATCAATTCTATTTGCTTTTGAACTTCTGTAAAGGTAACCCTCTGTATTAATATGCCAAACCATTACTTAATAGGGCACAGGTAGAGCTTTAACCCATGAGCTGCCATGTTCTTATTTTCATTTTCAGTCTTTTCACCAAAGGAATGTGTGGGAGATGACTATTAGAGTAATTTGCTTTGCCTGGGGGCTAATTACTCTATTTGGTTCATTTAAAAATATATAATGTTAAATCCAAGGGCAAAAAATTGATGTAGGCTTGTTTTAAGTTTGTTTTATGCAATTTTGTACAGATTAAATTAGTACATCAGAAATTATGCTAGCTAAAATAGATTTGTTGGTTTCTAAATCTACAGTTAAAAATTGCTTTTTAGAAATAATTTGAATGGCATGCTATTTAAATATATTTTAGTCAATTATCTTACATGTGAGACTTGGGTGTTAATGACCTGAAAAGAAAGCCAGAAAGAATAAAAGAATCCACAGATACGCAGAAGAAAAGAATATGTATGTGTGCCCGCTTACAACAAAATGCTATGGAATCTGCCTCAAAGAATGGAATGAAAGAATAAATGGACAGCTGGGAATTCTGGGTAAACAGTTAAGTAGAGAATAACAAGCTCTCAGCTTCAGTTTGTCCATGTGAAGTACGGGGATCATCACACCTCTCTCTCAGGATTTTGTGCTAAATAAATAAATAAATAAATAAAGTAACAAAATTTTTTGCCACAATGCTTGGCACATAGTAGGTATTTAGTACATTTGAGACATATATATGTATAATTCTACCTGATATCTATTCTATTTATCAATCATCTATATCTCTATCAATCATCTCTATGGATTGGTCTATTTATCTATCTGCCTATCATACATAACCACATCAGTAAGGAATTACCATTAAAGCATCAATCAGTTGCCTCCCATTGGTTGCCTTCTGCATACCCCCCACTGGCGATTGCAACCTATGCTTGTCCTTTGTTCAGAATCGAACCCAGAATCCTTTAGTTCACAGGTCCGATGCTCTATCCACTGAGCCAAACAGGTTAGGGGTCATAGTTGTTCTAGTTTCAGCAGCTTGTCTATCTCTGAGTCTGATTCTATTCACTGCTTCCTTCCTCTCCCAATCTCTGTCCCTTCCTCTCTCTCTCTGTCTCTCTCTCTGTCTCTCTCTCTCTCTCTCTCTCTCTCTCTCTCTCTCTCTCTCTCTGTCTCTCTCTCTCTCTTAAATCTCTACCCAAGGATATGTTTTTTATTTATATTTAGAGAAAAAGGAAAGGAGAGAGAGAGAGAAGGAGGGGCAGGGGGTGAAATGTCAATCAGTCGCCTTATGTACACATCCCAACTGATTGAATAAAAAATGTAGGTATATTCCTGGACTGGAAATAGAGCCAACTAAATATATTAGTGTATGGGACTATGTTCCAACCAATTGAACCAGCTGGCTGGGACCAACTGCTTCCTCTCTTGATAATAAGTCACATTTTCCTGCTTCTGTGCATTTATAGTTTATAAAATTAAATGCTTAAATTTTGTGAAAAAGAACCATAGGCTGAAATAAGTAATATTAATACCAAGAAAATGCATGTTTCTTCTCTGTTATGTTATTGGTGTTGGAGTTGACTCAATCTATAAGCACTCAATCAGGTGTTTTCTGAGTTTTGTTGTTAGAATTAGGTAGATTCATCTCACAGGTCTCAAGTTATCTGATGTTCCCTATGCAGGGGTCTTCAAACTATGGCCCGCGGGCCACATGCGGCCCGCAGAGGAGTCTGATCCAGCCCGCCAGGTTTTTTGGGCAGTGAGCGCAGCCGAGGTGTTACAGTAGGAATTAGTAGTTCATATAGTCCGGCCCTCCAGCTCTCTGAGGGACCGTGATCTGGCCCCCACTTTAAAAAGTTTGAGGACCCCTGCAAGGGGAACTTTGCCTTTTCTGCCTATTATCTCAGCATCTAGCAAATTGTTTGGTATACAATGAAAGTTTTTAAAAAAAAAGTAATAAAGAAAAGGGTGTGAATTCAAATCATGTTATGGTTTACTAAACCAGGCACTGGTTGTGACATGCAAAGCCTGTGGGGTTGGCTTAGTTATTATTTATTAAAGATACTTTTCTTGGTTGGAAGAAATTTATTTAAGAATGGAAACACATTTAGGGAGGCAGCGATGAGGGATAGTAGATGTTAGGAACATCATAATTTTTCTATTTCCACTTTCTGTTTCCATTGTGGAAGTATCAGAGAAAAGCAGTTGTGGGAATATGAGAGAAAAGCCTAGCTATAGTGAAGGTTGGGTACAAACAGGAATACATCTATATTCTATCATGAATGTAATACAGGCAGAAGGAGGAAGTTTTGCTGAGTTTAGTGCTTGCCAGAAGAATTTGGACAGTCCAGTCAGATCAACTGGAGACAGTCTCCATAAAGAAAGTGCAGAAAATTTAGAGTTGAGAGAAAAGTCAAAGATATGTTAGCAATAACACAGTAGCAGCTGACTTGATGAGAAAAGGTACAGTTCTTTAAATTTAGCTTTCTTTTATAATTTTAAAACATTTAACTACATATAAGTAAGTTACTATTGTGCTATTTTCATTTTTAGTCTATGTTCTGGACCTACTCAAGTGTCACTTAGGAGGAGTTCTTAGGATGATGCTTGATACATTTATGAAACAGAGCACATTAATTATTGACCTTGTGATTCAGTAATAAGTTAATTTTTTATGAGCACATATGCAATCAATTGTGAACAATATTTCTAGTATGGTCTGTTTTCCTGGATATCATTGTTGCCTGGCTTCATCTTTATCCCTCTCCAGTGTCCCACCTGAGGCAATGATAGCTGAGGCATCGCAAGCTTGTTCCGGGAAGGGATGGCTCATCATTGGAGGCTGCCTTAGCATTCTAGGTTGAAGACAGGTCAGAGTTAACCAGGAATATGGTAAAACAACTGAAGACATTTAACCTATTGTTTTCAAAACCATAAGCCGGACACATGAGCTCTCTGCCATGTGATGAAAACATATGAAAAAAATTACCAAGGTACAAAATAATGTACTTGACTGGGAAACTTGCTACCTCATGTTCCACTTGTGTGATCTTAATTAAGCAAGTTGTTTAACCTTTCTGGAGTTCAAGTGTTCTATAAAACAATAAGAGTGATACCTTTCTTCATAACGTTGTGAAAGACAAATTTGGTAATGTATCTGAAAGTGTTTTTTTGAATAATTTAAAATGCTATATATAAGTAAGTTACTATTGTGCTATTTTCATTTTTAGTCTAGGTTCTGGACCTACTCAAGTGTCGCTTAGGAGGAGTTCTTAAGATGATGCTTGGTTGTATGGCATGGAATAGTAAGTCAGCGGCATGATGTCTAGATGAGGGCATGGACTCTGGGACAGACAGACTGGAGTTTGAATTCCAGCCTACTATCTCCTATTGTGTGACTTTTTGGCAAGCAGTCTTCTCTATGCCTCAGTTTTTGTTTTCAAGCTAGAAAATAGTATTAATAAGTGCTCACCTCATAAGTTGGTGTGAAGTTTATATTGAAATAAAATAATAAATGAAAGATAAACTCTTACTAGAGTGCTTGGGTCATTTTAAGCACAAGATAATGATTAGCTCTGAGAAATAAAATAATACCCCAACTACTCTGGAAAAATCACCTTGACAATGAGTTCTGGAAAGAATTGTTGCTTTGGTGAGTATGTATGTTATAGAGCCAGGCATTTTCTCCATTTTTTTAAATTTTAAATCTTTATTGTTTAAAGTATTACATATGTCTCTCTCCCCCCCTCCCATTGACTTCTCCCTGACCACTCCCACCCCCCAGAATATGCCCTCACCCCCCTACTGTCTGTGTCCATAGATTTTGCTTATATGTATGCATACAAACCCTTTGGTTCATCTCTTATCCCTCCCTTCAAACCTTCCTTCTGAGATTGGACGGTCTGTTCGATGCTTCTATGTGTCTGGATCTATTTTTGTTCATCAGTTTATGTTGTTCATTATTTTCCACAAATGAGTGAGATCATTTGATATTTGTCTTTCTACGACTGGCTAATTTTGCTTAGCATAATGCTCTCCAGCTATTTCGAATGGTGAGAGTTCTTTCTATTTTGCAGCAGCAGCACAGTATTCCATCTTGTACCATAGGTATACCACAGTTTTTTTAATTCACTCATCTGTTGATTGGCACTTAGGCTGTTTCCAAATCTTAGCTATTATAAATTGTGCATAGGGGTGAATATATCCTTTTGGATTGGTGTTTCTGATTTCTTGGGATATATTCCTAGGTCTCCTTGTTCTTTAAGACTAGAGGTCCAGTGCACAAAATTTGTACACGGATAGTGTCCCTAAGCCTGGCCAGCGATCAGAGCCTATCTGAGGGGTGACTGATGGGGCAATTGGGGGCCCCTGCTGGCACCCACCTTGGCCAGCCTGGTGCCACCCACTAATCAGCCCCACCCCCTGCCACCACAGCCGGTTGCCTTCCTCTGCCAGGCAACCAGCAAGGTAATCAGAGGGCCACCACTGGCACCCACCTTGGCTGGCCTGGGGCCTGCAGGCTGGGGGCAACTCCTGCATTGAGCTTCTTTCCCCTGGTGGTCAGTGCATGTCATAGCAACAGGTTGTTCTGATGGTCATTCTGCAGTCTGGTCAATTTGCATATTAAGCTTTTATTATATATGATGACTAGTGCACAAAATTTATGCATGGAGGGGAATTCCTCAGCCTGACCTGTACCCTCTCCTATCTGGGACCCCTCAGGGAATGTCCGACTGATGGGCCCAAACCAGCAGTAAGACATTCCTCTGGCAATCCAGGATGACTGGCTCCTAACCACTTCCCTACCTGTCTTATCACCCCTAACCCATTGACCTGCTGGCCTGATCACCCCTACCTTGCCCCCTTGCCAGCCCGATCGCCTCTACCTTGTCCCCCTGCTGGCCTGATCACCCCTAACTGCTCTCCCCTGCTCTCCCCTAACTGCTCTCCCCAACTGCCTCTGCCTGCCTGATCACCCCTAACTTCCCTCCCCTGCTGGCCTGATCTCATCCCAGCTACCCTCCTCTACTGGCCTGATCACCCCTAACTGCCTCTGCCTCAGCCCCCGCCACTGTGGCTTTGTCCAGAAGAAAGTTGGATGTTTGGAAGATGGCCTGTCAACCCAGTCTAATTAGCATATTACCTTTTTATTAGTATATATAGATCATATAGGATAGAATTGCTTAAATGGAGTGGGGGAGAGCCTTTTTTAGCAGGAAGAGATGCTCTTGGCAGACAAAAACACATAATCCCTATATCTGGACTGATAGTCAGCCATAAACACTCTACTGCCAAACTGGTCATTAAAAAATTGAAACATTTTCTTACACCTTACACCCAACAGCTGTTGCTCTTAAAACCCTTCTTCAGACCCCACCTTAGATTCTGCCTTAGCAGTTCACCCAGATTTGATTCTGATTGGTCGGTTTCTATACCAGTCAGCATCAAAATCTCCGCCTCATAGGCAGCCATTTGCTCCTGGCACTTTACCCAGATTTGGTTCTGATTGGTTGATTTCTATGCCAGTCAGTGGCAAAAGCTCCACTTCCTAGGTAGCCATTGGCTCCTCACAATTCACCCAGATTTGGTTCTGATTGGTCAGTTTCTATGCCAGTCAGCATCTCTGGACCTATCTCCGGGCCGAATCATAGAGGCAGGCTGATCAGTAGCTGCCCCAGGCTGCTGGCCAACAGGCTGAACTGCTGACCTCTGGGAGAGATGGTAACAAAAACTGGCAGATAAATATGTATATGTAGTCTTTTTACATATGTATTATATATAGTCTTTTTTATATGTATATATGTGTATGTGTCTATGTATGCTTATATATGTAAATATACACACCAGTACATATATGTGTTTGTGTATATATATGTATACAAAGTTTAATATTCTTCAGTACTACAGATAATAATTATGTGTAATTATATTAGTCATGGATATTTATTATTCAATGAGTGTCATGACCTAAGTACTTTGTATTTCTTGTCTGATGCATTGTTTACATTATAAGATGGCTAAGTATTATCACTTTCACTTTACAGATGAGGAAACAAAGACTCAGAGATATTAAATAAATTTGCCTAAGTTCACAACAAATAAGAGCAGACCAGAATTTGAACTTAATTGACCTAGCTATAGCACACATGCTATGAAGCAACAGAACTAATGTCAGTTAGTTACTGGAGAAAAGTAAGTGATAAAACAAATTCATATTGAGATATAGAAGAACAGTAGTATATTTTGACAAACTTACATACCTAGTAAGTGAAATTTCTGGCAGGTTAACCAATGAAGATAAATGAAGTGGGAGAATCTGAATTATGGTTTTAAATGTTAATGCACTCATTGACCCAAAAGGATGATTAATTAAGTTGAATTAATTTTTCCTGGAAAAAACATACAAATATGGATATTATATTTTCTATGATTCTATGGTTCTAAATGAAATAGGATTATCACATAGATAATTAAAAACAAAAGAATACATTAAAGCACATTTTGCATGATAATTTTGTTTTAATGTTTTCAGTTCAGATTATTTTAATATATATACCCAGGTATATAAATTTAAGGAAATGTGAGGGTTGATGGAAAAACAGAAGACCATGCTCTAAGTTAATGAGTGGCCATTCACAATTACAGCCTTTGGGGAAAAACCTTAATTCAATGGCCTGGAGAAATATACTAATTAAGCAGTAAAAATTAAAGGCAGTTTGTCAAATATTTTTTGGAATCCAAAATATGTAGGATATTTTGGAAATACTTCTTTTTCATGAAATGAATAGTTAAAGCTTAAAATTAGGCATCTGGAGCCTAGAGTCAAGTAAGAAAGGAAGGAGAAAAAAAAAAATAATGCCAGAACTGTGGAACTGTAACATGTGGCTGCATAGAACATTGATTTATTTTTTTATAGAGTAAATGCCAATAAGTGACCCACATCAGTTAAGTTAAATGACAACATTCAAGCCATGTCAGACCTTTTTGTAATTCCCCTTAGGCCATTAGTATGATTATTTGCCTCCAGGTCATATTCCAATACTGATTAGCACTCAGTACATCATCAGACAGTGAACAGATAACAAAATTGTAAATGAATGAATAAATACACAAATGCTTTTAGGTTTCTAAAATCCACATATGGTGATTTTTCTTATTCATGTTTCAAGTGGCCTGTACTTGCATCTGACTGGACACCATAGGTTGAGTGTTTAATCCATGAACTCCTCAATGGGCTCCGCCCTGAGATTATGTTCATTGGTCAGTTTGGATCAGTTGCCTCTGCCTCAGGGTGGGGTTGGTCTCAGCTTCCTGGGCACAGGGCTCTGTTTAGGAGGGATGAGCTCTCCCAAAATACTTAAATTCTAGGAACAGTAATGCCCATCTTATATTTTTTGTAAGAATTAAAAATATGTATTTTTCACTGTGTCATTAATGTAGCTTCTCAGCTTTCCTTGTGGGCATGCTCCTAGTCCTTGCTTCTTCTTGCTTCCTTATTCCTAAAAAGTCATCTTTCTTCTTTTAGTAGGTTGCGTGATCATAGATACCTACACAATTTTAAATAATTTGAGATATTATAATTTTTTGCCATTAATATATAATGCTGAAGGACTGGTTGCCAGATGATGGAAGTTAGAAATGCAGAAGCAGGGATTTTAAGAATGAGGAAAGGTGAGCAGGCTGTGAAGGAAAAAGGCAGATTCTGATCTGAAGTCCATGCATATGCAGTTTGGAACCTCTGAAACTACCGCAGAGGATATAGTTCTCCAAAAAACCTTAAGTATAGAAGAGATATATAAATATATGATCATTTCAGGGTGTTTCCCTAGGGGATTAAATCCATTTTGGCATAAATACATTCTTTTAAATGTAAAAATGTGTTTCCTTGCTGAACACATGATCAAATATTACAAAATATTCCCTACTAAAGACCTTCAGTGCCTACCAGGTAACATGTGTCAAGAATAAATTGCTTTAACAGAATCTTAGCCACTCTCCCTGCTTCTATTCTCTCTTTGCTCCAATTCATTCCAGACTTTGTGTTTAAGGTACAACTCTGATAATTTCACTTTCTCAGTCAAAAATCTTAATTAACTTCTGCTCAGGTAATTATTTTTTGAGGGAAGCATAATAGTATAGTGGGCGAACTTGAGTTTTACAGTCAGAGTAATGGATTCAAATAGACTCTAAATCTTATGACATATTGAGTCTCAGACTCAATTAAGTTCTTAAGGTATTCATTTTCAATAAAATAGGGATGATAATTCTTATCAAATAATGTTGCCACAATGATAATGTTTAATTAAAGAGCAGGTTCTAATAATTGCTATTAAAATAATAAAATATTAGTTATTAAATAATATAATAACAATCCAATATCTTTACTAGTCAGGAATTTCCATTTAATTCTGTACCTTGTATTTTGTCACAAGCACAGTTGTCTTGTAGACAAGGGCTTTTCTTATATCTCCTATGCAATAAGGATTTAGAAATATGTTACCTTACTATTAAAGAAATATTTATTAAGCACCTTAAATGTATTGTGTGAACTGAAGGCACTGAAAGACCAAACATGTGTGTTTGTGTGTATAATATGTCCCTATAATTTAAAATGATTCTCATTTATTTGGTATAAATGTCAGAGGGTAATTTTAAAGATTTACCTGGTTCTATAAAATAACCTATAAATAATCTCCATATATGATTTCGAAGAATGTGTTTTCAGTCCTCTATTCATCTTGCTCCATGGTTTGGTTCTATTATTTGACTTACCAGGTCGCCATCCTTGAAACTTTCTAAGGATTCTCCTTGTTCTATGATAAAATCTAAGTAGGCATGCTACCCAAGTTGTACTATCAGCTTGTTTATCTTTAACGAATATCAAGCTCCTTCTTGAGAGAATTGTTAATGGAAATAATGTAAAGTATTGAGAAAGTCTTGAAATAAATGATCTCAATGTAAAGGGAAAGACAGATACAGTGCCAACAAAATGACCCATATATCTGAAAATTCTCATAAATATAATAATCCTAAAGAAAACATATAGATTTATAAATATTAAAGAAAGCTTCCCTCCCATCACTCTTTTGTCATTTATATTTATAGCTTTATTCAGAAAATATAATTTTTGTTGTTGTGGAAAACCCCTCAGTAAATAGTTCTGTGATATTTTTTAAAAAGTTGTTATTTTTTCCTATTGCTGCTACTACCCCTAAGGTAATTAGTGTGAATTAAAATTTACATCACCAACTTTAAGTTTTGTGGAAAATGAAAATCTACACGATGTAGTGAATAACTCAAATTTAAAATCCTTTCCATGTTTTAATATATATATCTTCTGTAAAAGATTTATTACAGGCTCATAGATATTTTCTGAAATGAACCTGAACTTTTGATACTATGATTTTTTTAAAAAATTTTCACCTCAGGATATATTTTGCATTGACATCCAGAGAGAGTGAAAGGGAGGGATAAGGGGGTGAGAGAAAGAGAATCAACAACATAAGAGAGACACATCCATGGGTTTCCTCCCACACTCGCCCCTACTGTCCTACTGGGGCTGGGGAATCTGCAACTGAAGTAAGTACCCGTGACCCTCTGACCTGGAATATAACTCAGGACCCTTAGGTCTGCAGGCTGACTCTCTAGCCACTGAGCAAAACCAGCAAGGGCTATGATTTTTTTTTTAATTAGGTAAAAATATTATTAGTTATGACCTAATCCCATTTTATTGTTCAGTAAGTCTTCACAGATATAACAAATTTGCTAGGGTGATAAAGAGCTTTTAGAGCACATGTGTCAAACACAAGGCCCGCGGGCCAAATCCAGCCCGCCAGGCCTTGCAATGTGGCCCGCACCGCGCTGTCATCACTGCACTCCGCTGTCAGTTTATGACATTGTCAGTTTATGACTGTTCAGTAAACCATTCGGCCCGCGATTTAGGCTGGATTTTAGATTTTGGCCCCTTCTCTGATTGAGTTCGACACCCCTATTTTAGAGTATTACTGTGACCACAATGACAATGATTTTACTTCTGTTCAATTTTCTATTTCTCCCATAAGAATGTAATGTCTATGAAAAAGTTTCAATCAAGAGCATAGTGTCTGATCCTTCCCTTTTGAAATTTACATTAAAAAAATATTCTTAAGTACAATGAAAAGTTCTCCAGGTATGTTTATCTTCTCTTCAGTCAATTCAATAAAGAGACTTAATGCAGCAGGATTATATTAGTGAAATATAAAAAAGGAATTATGTCTTTAAGTAGTTGTGCTTAGAGATGCTGAACTGAGAATAATAATCATGAAGTGATGTTGTTTGGGACTTCTTGGCCCAACATTGTACTCTGAGAACCTCAAACTCATATTTAAACAGTGTTTAAGTCAGAAATAAAATATGTAAACTTTTCATGCTTTCATTCCTTTGGCTATTTTTAGCAGTGAGTGCCTGGTGGAGGAGGTCACTTTGGTTGCCTTACTAATGGCGATTATCTGATGGCAGCTTCATAATACAAAACTACTGGACATCTCAATGGACATGCCTTAGAAGAGAGGGAGCTCATAAATGACTATGTTAGTTTTGTGAGAGGCATGCAGAGCCCACAAAAAAACAAAACAAAACAAAACAAAACAAAAAAAACCAACAACAACAACAAAAAGTAAACTTCATTATGCCATTAAAAAGTAAGAACATAAACCAAGATCATCAACAAAGTTGATGAAATTCATCGTAATTCCTTAATTTTCCTAATATCCAGCCTATATTCTAATTTCACCACCTGTTCTCTTATATTCTTTACTAGATATTTGTCCAAACCCAGGATCCAATTAGAACTGTACATTGCATCTGGTCTTCTGTCCTAAAGTCAAGCCTGACATGCTGATTGGGTCAGATGTACCATAGACATTCTATAGATAGTTTTCTTCTACTGTTTCTTCCTGGTTGATGTTAGCCTGTTCTCTGGTCCTCTGCACTTTAAATAATATGGAAGTTGATCTAAAATGTAATTGGATTCAAGATAAATATATTTGACTGGAATACCTCAGGGAACAAGATTGTATATTCCATATTTTGATACATCAAGAGATGAACAATATAATAGCTGCAAAATTTACGATGCTAAGATTGATCATTGGTTTAGAGCAGTAATTTTCAACTGTTGTGTAGTGGCACACTAGTGTGCTGCAAAATTTTTTAAAATATACAGTAGCTGACTATATAGACAGGGACACTAACATCTTTCCCCTTAGATCGTCAAATAAAAAAATGACAACAGTCAACACAACAATAGTCATCTAGTATGAATAAATTAAAATTATACCTTTTTTCTGTCAGGTCAGCCAAAAATATATTTTTTGGTGTGCTTCAGAATTTTGGTAATTATGTATTCCGTGAGATGAAAAAGGTTGAAAATCACTGGTCTAAATAATTACTTGAACCATCTTGAGATTCACAAAAAAATCCTTATATTACTTTGATATCAAATGATAATTCACTTTCTCATCAATTATTCTCTTTTTAGGGTTATTATATCAATTGGTAATCTTTTCCTGAAGCAATAATTTTATTAAGAATCAGAAAATTATGTATTTATATTCTACCATTTTGTCTAAATTTATTAGGTATAATTCTTTGGTAAACTAAAGTTTCCTTGACCAACTCTGGTTATTTTGTTACTCTAAAATGTTTTCTACTAAAAGCACAGCATACACATAAAAACAGTTTTCATGGTATTAGGTTATTAGATTCATGGTATTGGTAGGTACCTTCTTCTAGTTGAAAAACACAAAGCAAGGTTTTATAGTTAACATCAGAAACATCTTTTTTTCTTCACTACTCTAAAGTATAGCTCAATAAAGCAGTTACTTAAAATGGCTTAAAATTAAATAAGTTCAGGGAATTTTCCAGTTACAAACACTTTCATAAGTTTGTAAAGAGGTGTGCTCATTATTTCTCAGGTCATATATTTCTGCCACTCTGGATCATACCAAATATTTGTTTCATAGAATTACATAGCATTCCTTCCTAAACCATTTCTTTTTTCCATATGCCCTATATATTGTATTAATAGAAGCCCTTTCTTGTAAGAATCTGGGATGTGACTCCCATTAACTTTGAGTGGGAAGAAGTATAGAATTAAATGGCAAATTTAAGATAATGTTCATTGTTTCATGATAAAAATTTGAACATTAACTTCACTTCTATATTTGAGGACTATGGATTTTTAAAAATTTGTTTCTTTTTGGAGATTTTGATGTTTTCTCTTTTTTAAGTAAATAGTACTTAAAAAATACCATTGATTGTAGCTTGTTGTGGCTGATATTTTATATCACATTGTGTCAAACCCCTCAAGATGATCTGTGTATGGAGATAGGATTTTGGGGGCTATTTCATTGATTATAGCATCTTCACTCTTAACTCTGGTATTTGAGAAACATAATATAGAGTTCGAAGTACCTGAGGTTTTTATAGATTGCATCTGGCAAGATTTAACTTTTTCCAAGGCATTGCTTATTATTCACTAGCATGGTGCCTATCAGATTAAACCTTCAATACAAGGATTTATGAATGCTGTATTTAAAGTGAATTCTTTTAATAAGATTATGCTATTTCAAAGATTTTTCTAGTCTCACCTATGATTTCAGATTTTGACTTCTCATTTCAGTGACACATTTACATTTTCAAGCATTATAATACAATTACTAATTATGTCATACATGCATATTCTTTTAAAATACATATATTTTTTTTTATTAATTTCAGAGAGGAAGGGAGAGAGAGAGAGAAATTTCAATGAGAGAGAATCATTGACCGGCTGCTTCCTGCATCCCCTCAAACCTGGCATGTGCTATGCCGGGGAATTGAACTATGAATTGAACTCCCAGTTCATAGGTCAATACTCAACTACTGAGGCACACTGGCTGGGCACATGCAAGTTATTGATATATATGTTTATGATTGACATTTGTCAATGTTACTAATACTTGTGTAGTTAAACATGCTTAATTCCTGAGAATTGAGAAAAAATTAAAATAGTGAAATTATCAGAGAGAGTATTTCTTTCTACATAGAAATGTAAAAGCTCACACAATTTCATGCAAGATTTTACTTAAATTTATTGCTTATATTTCTTGGCATGGCTTATGCAAATTTTTTAGTGTTTTGAAGAAAATTAAAAAGTGATATTAAATTTAAAGGCAATTTTAATATTGTTTTAATATCTGCTGAGGTTTATAAATTTGATATATGGTATTCCAGCGTAGATAAGATTTTCTAAATAGATTAGGCTATGTTATTTTAAATGATGTAATTGCAGTGTGGCAATGATTTCCCATATGGTATGTTTGCCTACTAACCATTGTTTTAGAATAAACAGAGTTGGTTCTAATATATAATCATACAATATAAAACTCAGAATTCATTAGTGAAGGGATTAGAAATGTGTGCTTTGGAAGCCAACTTTGCTGTCACTCATTTTTCTTACTTGTAAGATGGAGATAATAATAGTATCTATCTGAAATAGTTAATGTGAGGATTCAGTGGGTTGTTACATGTAAAGTCCATAGTTTAGTGTCTCCATCCTTAGATATTCAACAAATATGAGTTAAAATTCAATTATTGGCTTTTTTTACTCCCTCTTTCCTTTTAAGGTTGAGGATTTTAGGGGAGGGGCCAGGGGAGGATCTCAATAGAAATTTTAACAGCTTTCCAGATGTGTCCTTTAACGGTCATGGTCTCCACTGATTGGTAGGTGCCAGGGCAAGGGGTCATTAGTCAATGCAGCTGATTCTGTTGTCAGCTTGGCATCACTTATCTGGTTTTGATGCTTTTCGGGGTCTGGAGCTGAAACATAACTGAGACCTAGATGATGCTTAAGGGAGTGATCAAGGGCCCCCATAGGAGTACATGATGTCACTTTTCAGCTCCTTGCCTCTCCTCCAAGATGGTCTACCACATGACTAGTGACATACCAGGGGAGAAAAGGTCAGGGGAGCATCAGAACCACATGACCAGTGTTATGAAAGATCAGGGGGTCTAAAGCACATATGCTAGGGGAGCAAATGATATCTAGAGGGTGAGGTTCTTATTTCCTAGTTTTTCCCTTTTCTGGGCACCCTGTATAAGATGACATCTATTACTGATATAACCTTGGCAAGTCATATGTTAATATGTAACAGTGTATTGGATTTTGTATATTTTTCCATGGATATGTGTGGAGGCTTTCTCATTGAAATATTTCATCTCTCACTCAGGGATAAGCAAGACGTCATGTGTGAGCAACCTATAGAGAGGTCTACATAGTGAGAAACCAAAGCTGCTGGCCAACAGTTAGCAAGCAATTGAGGTCTGCTGACAGACATGTGATGGAGCTTGGAAACAGATCCTCCAGCATCAGTTGATCCTTGAGATGACGACAGACATACTTGACAGTTTGATTGTAGCCTCATGGGAGATGCTGAGCCAGGAAAACCCAGCTAAATGGCATCTGGGCTTTTGATCCTCAGAAATTGTGGGAGATAGTAAATGTTTGCTGTTTTAAGCTGGTTAACTTTTGAGATGATTTATTTTGGAGCAATAGATAGCTAATACAGATGTTGGTACCTGAAAATGGTACCAACATCTGTATAAGTCACCATAATAAAACATATAGTGTGAGAGTGGTGTTGGCACTGTGCAGTGGATTATGAGAAAAAACATTGGTGAAGGCTGAAGGACCTTGAAGGTGTTACTAGGTACCTCATGATCTTTGAGAAGGATGGGAAGTGAGGGCTTGTAGGAAAGTGTAGAAAATCTTAGAAAGTAGAGGAAGGGAAATCTTTCTTAGGGAGTGTCAGAAAATTTAGCAACACTGTTGCCTGTAGTTGTGTGGAAAGTAGAAAATATATCTAATGAATTGTGTGATACAGCTAAATATTTCTAACAAGAGGTTTGTGAATGCTACCTGGCTTCTTCTTGCTGCTTATTATAAAGTGTGAGGTGAGAGAGATAAATTAGAGGGAGGATTATTAAATAAAGTGAGTCATGACATGATGGTGTTGAAAATTCTCAGCCTCCCAAAATGGTAGGTAGTGCTAAAATGAAAACATGGCTTTTGAGCAAAGATCCAATGCCAGGAAAATAGTTCAAGGTTGAAGCCAAAAGCTTGAAAGTCAAAGCTTTTGTTAAGGCTTCAAAAATATCAATTGTAATGCCTCACAATACTATCCACTCAGTCAAAAGCCATGCTAAAGAGATTAAGAGTTAGCTTCACAGTTCCTCTGAATCACAGGATATCTAAGGGGGCTTGAAGTTATTTATACAGAAGGTCTTATCTGGAAGATATGTGTGGGCTTGGTTTATGTCTAAATAATTGGACTCAAATAAGATTCTAAGAGGACCTAAAAGAATTTAAATGGTTTGATATAAGCAGAAACATCGCCTGCTTGGACCAAAATGGACAGAAAAAGAACAAATGAAAATAGGCCTTTGATTCTCAAATTCTCATGGCAAGAAGCAGGCTGAGAAAGCTGCTGAGCTACAAAAAGGAAGGAAGAAAGATTTAGAGTGTGGAGCCAAGAGTCCAGAGGACAGAGTGGATAGCTATGAAGAATTATTCTCAAACTTTGACACTTAATCAAGAAACTGCCAACATGTGCTTGTTTGGATTTCATGATTGCTATGGACCATGATCCTGGCTTCCTGTTATTCAAATCTTTGTGTAGTCTCCACCATACCCTCCACTGAGCCAGAGTTTATCAGTGTGACTAAAATCATACAGCAGAAATGGTGGTATGTTATTTCCTAGTTTAGATTATAAAGAACTACAACTTTCAATCTTAGCTCTCTCTCTCCCCACTCCTCCCCTAATCTTATTTTATTTATTTCCTAGAAGTCTGATGCACAAATTTGTGGAAGAGTGGGGTTTCTCGGCCTGATGGCGATTGGGGGCGATTGGGGCCAATTGGGGCTGGCCGGCTGGGGGAGGTTGGCTGTGGGAGCACATTGAGCACCAGGGAACAGCTCCTGTGTTGAACATCTATCTACCTTTTGGTGGTCAGTGAGCATCATAGCAACTGGATGATCAGTCATTCAGTCACTTAGGCTTTTATATATATAGATTTATTCTCACCTAAGAATATTTTTTCCATTGATTTTTTTTTTTCCCCGAGAAGAAGGGAGAGGAAGAGAGAGAGATAGAAACATCAGTGATGAGAGAGAATCATTGGTTGGTTGCCTCCTACACAACCCACACTGGGAATCGAGTCCACAACCTGGACATGTGCCCTGACCAATAATTGAACCATTACCTTCTGGTTCATAGATCGAAGCTCAACCACTGAGCTATGCTGGCCAGGTGTTCTCTCTCTCATCCCTTTTTCATTCTCTTTCTCTAAATACACAGATATTTGCATATATGATACCCTTTCAGAGCATCTGGAGGAGTATTATTAATGGGGTTAATGTACATTATAATTTGTATAGGATAGTCCTGGATTATGCCTGTTGTCCAAGAATAATTAAATTTCCTCATTTATTCCCCAAATGTCCTGGATTGATAATAAATTATATAATATATAACCACAATTATTATTGATATCTTAGAATACCACACATTTAGCCACATGTCAATTTATGTTGTGCTAAACTGTACCATTGTGGGGTGTGTGTATGTAATAGAGAGAGAGAAAGAGAAAAAATAAAAGAAGCTGTATTGGTATCCACTAAATATTTCTCCTTTTTAAATGTTGTTTACTATTCTCTCTACATTCCTAGCCAAAAGGTAACTAAGCTGAGTAAGAAAAATCAAATTCTATAATTTTGTGATTACTAAAGATAATCCCTGTGTTCTCATTTATTTCCTAGAACTTTAACCTTTAAGAGTCAGTATATCCTGATTTTAGAAAAGTCAACTTTTACAAAGACATTTCAAGTGTGTTTTAAATAATTTTTATTTTATTTTTGTTTTGTTTTTTCATGCTGAATTTGAAATTTGAGGGGAAGAACTCAAACAATAAATTCATATGTCATGTTTAAAAACTGACAAAACATTTGAGAAGTATGTTCTTTAATAGTAGACAATGCATTTTGTTTTGCTGTGGATTAAATATGGGCCAATTATAGGTGACATTCACTCCCCAGTTTGATTCACTTGAAGGGTCAGGTTGGTGGGAACCATGATTTCATTTCACTGTAGGATCTATTTTTGCCCCTTCATCCATATATGACAGTTTGGGAATGGGACATTATAGCTGGAAGTATAGCTGGGAATCACAGCTTATTTATCTCTGAAAAAAATTTGAAAAAAACCTGAGACCTTGGTCTAGTGTAAGGACTTCCAAGATCTGGCTGTGGCAGTTGCTGTGGCTTCACCACAGGAGAGTGGAGGCAGTAGTATTGGGTGGAGGTTAGAGGCATTCTCAAATTAGATGGTCTCACTTTGAACCTCATGCTTTATGTTATATGACTTTATGAGCTAAAACAAGATGTTCAACATGCATCAGCCTCAGTTTCTGTTCAGTTAAGCAGAATAATAGTAACTTGGATTGTTTTAAGGATTAAATAAAATAATAAATTTAATGTATTTAAAAGTTTGCCTTAAGCATGCTAAACACTCAATAAATAATAGTGAATACTGCCCATCGGTGTTTCTCAACAGGGATCAATTTTGCCCCTAGGGACATGTGGCGATGTCCTGAGACATTTTGGGAGTCCTGACTGGGACTAGGGAAGGTCTGCTAATGGCATCTATTGGGCAGAGGCCAGAGATATTACTAAACATTCTGCAAAGCACAGACCAACCCCTACAACAAAGAATTATGTGGTTCAAAATGCAAATAGCGCAGAGGTGGAGAAACCCTGTTGTAAATCAGTGCTCTCTATTCATCATCATTTTATTTAACCTGTAATCCTACTAGCAGTGAAAATGAGGGATTAGCTGGAGGGACCTGTCTCTCTCTGAAGATTATCCAGGGCCTGAGAGAATAGGCCATTTGGACAGGATTATATATTGCTGAGGTAGGTGTCATTTTAATGCTCAGGGTTGAGATCAGTGAAGTGTAGAGTAGCATGGCTCCAATGCCCAACATTTCTAATGATAGGACTTTATACCAGGAAAATGGCCAGGGTGTTCTATTAGACATTATGTACAAGATAGGTAATTATAGGCTAACTTACAGCAGTGAAAATTGAAGCTAACCCAAATATCCAACAATAAGGGATTATTTAAATAAATTATGGTATAACCTTAGAATTAAATGGCAGGTTATCACTAAAAATTATGCTGTAGAAAAAATTAATTTCATTGAAAATGTCCATAGTATAGAAAGTGGAAAACACAGCTTACAAATAGTACTTAGAATATCAGCCTCATTTTATAAAGGAAAAAATAAGTGTGTCTAGTTACCCAGATGTGAAGAATAAGAACATAAGTACTACATGGAAGGAGAAAAAAGAATAACAATATGTCATAAGACCTAATTCCAAAGTGAGCTGAGGTCTGGTCTGGCTTCTGGTTTAGGGTATGACCACTCCAAGAGCACACAAAACCCACAGGTTTATCTTTAGGTACCTGGTATCATGTTAAAGCCATGCATTAACCTTCTGATGTGCATTGTGTTCCTTTTGACTAAGGAAGGTACTTTTAGAAACTCTTTAATTATAAAGAAATGGAATTGCAACCAAGGACCTTGCTGTTTTTTTCCCTTTAAGTTGATAATTATGAATTTGTTATTTAATTATTAAGTTTTTAGAATATTTCATGAGTGTCTTACAATTCTTGTCAAGGGAACAAAGAAAGAAACCATCTTATTTTGGTTAACATAACACATTTATGTTTACTAATGAAATCTGTTTACCTTCATAAATGTATAATAGGGCCATTAAAGACAATAGATACTGTAGTTTAAAAGTAATAAAATTTACAACGAAGTGTATTTAATTTGAAATTGAATTGCTGGTAAATGGGTGTCCTAATGAACCCTTGTGTCAATGTAGCTCTAACCAAATTAAGGGAAATCATTTCTATTACAGGAAACTAAATCAGCTGTGAGACCCAAAAAGGCCATTCTTCTGGTGGGGTTATAGTTATTGTCACAGATGGCCCTGCTTATGGAATTAAGCTCACGTCAGGAGAAGTGGATACAAGATCCTTCTTAACTCAAATGAATTTGGGAAAGTGGGTGAATGCTTTTAGATCTTGTGAGGCTGAAACACAAAACAAAACAAAACAAAAATAGGAACAAAAGAACAAACATGGGACATTGTAAATGTAGGAATAGATCTTGATCTCTGACTCCTGCTTTAAAAAAAGGAAAAGTTTACATCATATCAGCTATTCATCTTGTTAAATGACTTTTTCTCCCCAGAGTTTCTCTATCAATTATAAAATTGAAGGGGTGCAGTAGAAAATGAAGTGGCAGCAAGTCTTAGAAAGTATTTGGTCTTCTGCTATTTTTTTTTAAAATTAATTTCTTTATTGATTAAAGTATCAGATACTTTTCCTAAACCCCCCATTCCAATCCCCCATGCCCCTATTGTCCTTGACCACTGTTTAGGTTCATATATGTGTACATAAGTCCTTTGGTTGATCTCTCCCTTTTATCCCCATCCTCCCTTTGAGGTCCAACAGTCTGACCCATGGCTTCTTATCTCTGGGTCTGTTCTTGTTCATCAGTCTATGTTGTCCACCATTTCCCCTAGATGAGTGAGATCATGTCCTATTGAAAATATAGTTATAAGAATAAAAAATGAGACAAGCAATAATCGTTATGCTGAAAGGCATATGAATCAGTCTGTAGTGCCTGGCTAGCTCAGTCGGTAGAGCATGAGAGTCTTTTGCTAGTTTCTGAAAGGAGCTACCTTTGAATTGTTGTGAGATCAATAGCTAATAGAGTCCTATATTTTATAGAGACGCATTTCAAAAGCTGCTTACCTCCTGAATTCAATCAATTGCAGCAACTGTAATGTGACATTTCCCTAATTCCCAGTGAATCTGACAAAATGTTTAAGGAAAACATCAAATCTTGTTGTGGTTCCAAAGGCAGGCCTTTTCATTATACCTCATAGTTATTTTCTCTTTCTTTTATATCCCTTCATATAACTTCTGCAGAGCTCCAAGTCAGCTGTTATTGCAGACCTAAATATTTCTGAAGAAGGCAGGGCCACCAAACTTGGTCCTGTCACAGGAGCCCCTGAATGGCAAGGAACAGCAGACCTTGCTGGAAGGTAAGACTGCTGTAACTTTCTTTTCCTCTGATGCAAAGTGTTAAATGATGAGGTCAGTTGTATTGACACTTTCCTGCTGTGCTTTTCTTCCTGTAGGGCTCTTTAGAGAAACCGAAGGTTAGCAGATCTTAAATATGTCTTAGCAGTATTCTATGCTGAAGTAGAATGGCTAAAACTCTCAATTGCAAAGTGATTGGGATGCCTCAAAACTGTCCATTATACCAGGCTGGGTTCTCACTAGCGTCACTAGAGACAATGAGGCAGGTCTGCCACCATGCAAATCAGAGGAGGCTTGAGGTTTGATGAATCTTCTATCTCCTCTTCTTAGTTGTCTGACACTCGCTTTGAGGAAGGTTGTAAATGCAAGAGAGATTGTAGTATAATTCCTCAGCCTGGCATTTGTGCCCCCTAGTCACTATTCGATTATCTTCCAAATTGCTGTGTTTCAGAGAGATAAAGATTTTTTATGGCTTGCTGACTTGAAACAACCACAAGAGCCAGCAAAGAGATGGCTAAGCGGACACACGCAGTAATTCCATTGGTAAATGACAAAATCTTTGTTTGTGTGACATTTCCAAATTTACCACAGAAGATGAATCTAAAATACAAAATGTCACATTTGGCATGCAAAACTATCACAATGTATTTCAGTATGAAATTCATAGAGGCGTTTAATTTAGAATGTGTTTAATAACTTAGTCTGCCTGCATCAGTAATCCTGCCTTGAGGTTTAAAGAGATTGTCTTATTTATTCACATGGTGTTAATTTTAAAAATATTGTTGGAAACCAAAATATTAAGGTTAAGTCTTTATTGTTAATTAAGATTTTCTAATTAAAGCAAAAAATAATTGTTATTCTGATTAGTTTTTAAGTATGACTTGTATGAAAAAAAAGTTTAACAACTTTCACTGTTTATTTAACTGTGATTTGATTCCAGAAGTGTACCATCCATATGAAAATGTACATTATCTTTCAAAAAATAAAGTCTAGGCAGGATTAAAAAGTGCATACTGTTGTCTGTAGATTAATGAGTGGCAGCCGAGAGAATAACCTGCTTCCAAAAATGACTTTTTTTTTTTTTTTTTTTTGCTTAAAGCACAATGTAATAGAGAATTCTTCAAAGTCAAATTATTCTGAAGACTATTAGGGACTTGTGAGTATAGAAAACATGACTTAATGACATTTGAGTTGTTAATGATCCCAGTTTAATTTTTGTTTAATTTGAAACAATAGTCCATTAAAAATCTTATCAATTTATATAAACTTTTAGCACTTATTAGAAGTGAAAGTGGCCTATGTCTCTAGCTGAAAGTAAGCAATGGGATTTAAATGTCCTGTACAATATGCTTGAATCATGTTTTTCAGTTACACGTAAATTAGATTGAGTTTTAGGTTGAAACACATACCAATGCTATGTATCCCATTTTATTTTTTACTTTCCTTGGAAGCATATTGGCCACGTTGACCTTACATTTAAATCAAATCAGAGGGTTCAGTCTGGTGAGGTATTGGTCTGACCTGTTTTGCACTGGACTCATCATTATGGCATTTGGTCTGTGTTTAGTGTTAGAGGCAAAGGCTGTCACCTTTCAAATGCAGAATTTGAAGCTTACTACTCATATTCACCCACCCCAGATATTTTAGGCATGCTGTGTGGTTTTCCAAAAGTGTTAGTTTCCTGTTAATTCTTTCTTATTATAATAGATGAATGGTTTCTGATGTCACAGATCATTAACATACCATGCTTAAAAATTGGCTAAACTTTCCCTCGCATAATCGGCAGGTTTGCCTTTTGACCTCCTAATTACATATTGTGTGTTCTCCTCTGTTATCATTGCTAATACCTTACAATTACATGTTGAGTAAAAATAATTGTCTACTTTTTCCCTCTGAGAAAAGCATGTGGCTAATTGTGTGGTTTTACCCAGTTCCTGTGTAATTCAAGAATCCTGTTTTTTCTTTAGATTGAACAGCTTCAGTCTCCTCAGCCTCTTCAAATACAGATGAAATTCATAAGGGCCTTGAAGAACAAGGCTCTTACCTCCTCAAAGTGTCCCTGCTGAGGCAACCAGGTGGCTGTATCTTGCAGTGGTGGCAAGCAGAACAACTGAAGACTAGAACCCACCCAGTGAAGCATGATGGGAGTTTTTGTGATGTGGGCATGTATTTTCACGAAAACCTTTATGTGGTAAGTTGGTCCTTTGGACACATCACTTTTTATTTAGCTTCCCTGCTCTCCCTGTTTATCTGCCTTTTCATCCCTATTCACATGACTTCCTTTCCTCCCTCCCTCCCTTCCTTCCTTCCTTCCTTCCTCCCTCCCTCCCTCCCTCCCTCCCTCCCTCCCTCCCTCCCTCCCTCCCTCCCTCCCTTCCTTCCTTCCTTCCTTCCTTCCTTCCTTCTTTCCAAAAATACCCAATAACCACCTCTATGTGCCAATCACTGTATGGTGGACCTTACAAAGACACCCTAAGCCCTGTGTAAAATAGAAATGTTGTCCTTATATGTCAAGAACATCTATTATGGATTCTTAATACAGTTTTTCACCATTTCAGGATTTACATGCTAAAGGATCACTGATGTGTGTATTTTGCATATAACATGTGTATTTTGTATGTAACACGCATATTTTGGACTTATGTATTTTTTGTGTGTATTTTGCCTGTGTGTAGTCAGTCAGGGACACTGATTTTAGGTGAGACTTAAGCTTTAGGTAAGAGGAGATGTTGGAGGGATTTTTCAGAAATTACATTATGAATATAGGATAGTGTGCTTGCCATGCAAAGGGATTGGAGAAGACACTGTGTTGGGGGAGGGAGGAAGCAGTGGGTAATATTAGAAAGTGGTCCTGAATGCAGAGATAAAAAGAGAGGTAGGAGATCATGTTACCTGTGGAAGTGGAGAGGGAGAGCTCAGCTTTCTGTGCGGCATCAGCACCGGACAGATTGTGTCTTCCAGGGAACTCCAGCTCAAGGAAAATAAAGAATGGGGCAAGTTAGTCCCAGAACACTTATTGCATGCAGCTGCATTGAATACTGGGCATGAGCATAGACTATTTATAAATACAGAATTGCCTTTCACACATTAATTTGAATGACTAAAACAAACATTTTATGAATCAACATAAGTATCACAGAGTGATTTTTAAGAAGAAAATAATTTCCCTCTAGATTAGATAGCAGTGTGCTTTTTTTCTCCATTTCCCCTTAGGTCTTGTGTTAAAAGGTATTTTAATTGATTTTATTATGTGGTATTCCATTAAGGGTTGCAATATATTATTCACACACATAAACGTGTTCCTCAGATATGCATTGCATTTATTCTGGCCACTGAATGACCAGTAGAAATTTAACTGGAAAGTGTAGCTATAAAAAAAAAAAGTAAAGTAGATTTCAAAACTACAAACCTAGGATGTCCTTATTTACCTCCACTACTTGAGAAAACACACACACACACACACACACACACACACACACACACACACACACACATTTTCCTCTCAATTTTCACCACATTTGCTTTTTAGATATCTAAGACCTTTTTGAGGACAGTGACACCTACCCTCCCCAAATCCATGTTGTTTGGAGTTGACAGGAGTTAAAGACAAAAGCAGCCTATAGTTGGTAGCCATATACTAAGTAGTCATTTAGTGAAGAGTGCAGCTTAATCCTAAACTGTATCCACTTCCAGCATCACACAGAGTTTGTTGAATTGGTAGTGACGGTGGTGGTGGTGACGCCAGAAGTCCTTTTGAAACAAGACTTGAACTCTTCCTGTGAAAAAAGAAAAGGTAACCTTGGGTGACAAGAAATACTGAGGAACCAAGCCCCAGTTGGCTCATCTGTGAAATGGGGATAACAGCTGCCTACCAGTGGCTTTGTAAGGAATGACTGAGATAATACTTGCGGAAATACACAGTACCTATACATAGTAAGAATTCAGAAGCTTCTTTTATTTTTACTGCTATAATTATTCTGTCTCTTTGGTAGTGAAACCCATAAATTCTTACCCAGTGGACTTTCATTTTAATATATATGGCAAATGCTCATATTTCAGATAACTTTTGAATTAACCTTGCTTGAGAACAATGTAGGTTAACAATTTTTTCTTCTAATGAGCCATCCCAAAGGCCTTGTTAAGAAGTGTGAGGTACATGTGAGAGGGGCTGGGAAGCGGTGGGTATGCAGAGGACAGTTTCCCTGGGAGCCTGTTGCCTCTACAGAGCCAGACATTGAGTACAGGTACCAAGGGGCCAGTAGGCATAGTTCAGCCCCTGAGCTGAGGTCTTGGTTCTCACAATTTACCTCAGAGAAATTTCAGGAATTTGGTATGAGCTAAGATTTTAGTTAATAATTTTATAAAAGGGTCCAATCAGTATTAAATAGGCAATATATTCTTTGGTGTATTTTAATTCAGTGCCTAAAAGTTTAAAATATGGGAAGCTAGACCACAAAAAATATTATTCAAAGAAGTTTATTTCTAGAACCAACTGCATAAATATCTGTTTTACATAAAAAATGATATAAGTATTTTTATTATTGTTAATATTGATTTAGATGTTCATACCTATTTCCACCCATCAGAGTGTGAACTCTGAGTGCAGAAGCGACATCTATGTTGTGTTTGCTTTGAGGATTTTTCATGCATGCTTTTGAATCTTCATAACAGAATGTATTACAGACTCAAAAGCTAGGAGGACGAAGAGGTCCATTCAGGGAGAAGGGAAAAATCATTCAGAGACTGAGGTTGCAAAACTGTTTACTATGTTAAAAAGTGCATCAAGTGTGTGGGGGAAAGCAGAGACTGGTGATTCCTCCAAGAGGAAAATGCTTTTTTCTCTTCCTGCCAAAGAGAACAGAAAGTAACTTGGAATAGTTGAAATAACAACCTCAAATTTTCTTCCCCTGTGTCAGAAGCAAACAAACAAAAATAATTACCTCCTGCCACAGTCAGGGAAAATTCACTCTTTAACAGCCTGACAAAATGTCACTGAATTACATCCATCCCTTGGTATCTCCAACAAAATCCTGCATCCCCAAAGAAACACACTAGGCTATTTCACATTCAGTGTATGAAAAGTACAAAATTCAGGATAAAAAAATAAAACCCCCAAAACAAGAAAAGCACCAAAACCTCCAGAACTTGACAGGAAAGAGAAGTCATCTGAGGCTGTTTGATTTCAGAATAAAAATGTTGTTATTCAAAATCTTGTTCATTCCATTGGGCTCTACCCAATAATAGCAAGTTTTTTCACTCATCACACGATTCTGTCTGCCAGTCACTCTGCTAGCAGTTTGTGGGAGACTGACAGTTAACACGGCAAGTTTTCAAGTAATGCAATTTTTTAATAATAGGAATGGACACACAAAAAGACATATGTGCACTGTGTGCCTATAATTGATATGAGGAGATTTAAGGTATACATGTCATTATGTTTAAAATAGAAGTTTAAGACAAGGTCATCTCTATTCCTACCCATAAGTAGGAGAAATAGGTTTTAAAAGTTGATTGAGAGAGAAAGGTATCTTAGAAGTGCTGACTGGGAAGAGATGGCCATCCATTTCTATGCAGAAAAAGGAAATGAGAAAGCATTGACCAAATGAAATGTCAAGTCCTAATTACAGAAGAAGCACTGAGTCTGCTGAGGAAATACTTGCATTTCACATTTAAAAGGTTACATTGTTAATGGATCTTGGAATAAGAATACGTGTTATAGCATCAGGCTGGGCCAGGAGGCAAACACTTGAAGGCTAAGGTTAAAAGGTTGCTTATAGGGTTTGAGAAGGCTTCTGAGAGAGGTGGGAAATATATGGTGAGCCCAAAAATGTTTGACTCCAGGCATGCATAGCACTACATCTGGATAATATTGCTTGGATTTTGTCCCAAATAATTCCACATCTTAACATTAGTTTTTTTTCTGTATTTTAAGGTGTTCAAATACGATGAGTTAACTGACAAGTCTGAGCTTCAGTCCCCTCATGTAAAATGAGGTAATAACTATTCCCTATTTGAGTTACTATGAGAATCATGTTAAATTAAATTATAGACTCTAAATTTATACTCATTAATTTGGAGTATCTTGCTTAAAGATTTTTAATAATTCCTTGATAGAAACATTTGGAACCTACTTTGTCTTTGGACACTTATCCTGGAAATATTTTAAATAGAAAACATTGCTTTCATTGTTGATCATATTCATTAACAGCAAATAAGCTGGGATCTTTGGGAAGAAATATGTGGGAAAATATGCCTTTTAACTTTCAGGATGATAAATGAAGTCAAATGTTCAGATTATGTCAGTTTACTATCCTAACAGAATTAGAAGCTAAAGGCATATTTTTCTTTCATATCTACACTAATAAAAGAGAAAAATGCTAATTGATCATACCTTCACTATGCCCACAGCCAATCAGGAGTGATATGCAAATTAAGCCAACAAAAATGGAGGGTAAATTTGCATGTTCAGGAGGGGCGGGCTGCACCTGACACTGCCAGCGAGGACCAGGCCACCATCAGGGACCAGGCAGCCAGGCGGGCAGTTCCTGACGCCACCTTCAGTGTCTAGTCCACCAGTGGGGACTGGGTAGGCCATGCAGGCAGCGCCTGACTCTGCCCATGGTGTCCAGGCAGCCATCGAGGTCCGGTAGGCCTGGTGGGCAGCTCCTAACTCTGTCTGTGATGTCCAGGCTTCCATCAAGGACCAGGTAGGCCTGGTGGGCAGTGCCTGACTCTGCCCATGATGTCTATGCCACCATCTGGGACCAGTCAGGCCTGGCGGGCAGGGCCTGACACAGCCTGCAGTGTCCAGGCTGTTGGTGGGGTCAGGCAGAACTGGCGGCAGTGCTTGACATGCCCACAGGGTCTAGGCCACCATCGGGGACCAGGCAGGCCTGGAGGGCAGCACCTGACTCTGCTCGCAGTGTCCAGGCAGCTATCAGAGTCCGGTAGGCCTGGTAGGCAGCTCCTGACTCTGCCTGCAATGTCCTGGCTTCCATTGAGGAACAGGTAGGCCTGGCGGGCAGTGCCTTACTCTGCCCACGGTGTCCATGCCGCCATCTGGGACCAGGCAGGCCTAGCAGATAGTGCCTGACACAGCCGGCAGTGTCCAGGCCGTTGTTGGGGTCAGGCAGGACTGGTGGGCAGAGCCAGACGTCGCCTGCTGGGTCGAGGCCACAATAGGTAACTGGGCAATGGAGGGAGGAAGGCAGTGTCTGACACTGCCCAAGGTGTCCAGGTAGCCCTTGGGACCCTGAGTAGGCTTTGGTGGCCAGGGTCTCTGGGATCACTTTCTGCCTCTGGGCCACCTGTGGATAACCTGTGGAGCAGGCCAGGTTTGAACATTTTAATCAAAATGGGATTCCTGTGCCCTGGCCCACCATGCCAGTCCCTGGTAAGAAGAGGGAAGTGGGCAGTTTGTAGGCACCAGGGCTTGGAAGGGACTGGGAGCAATCTGTAGACATGCTGCCAGGAAGAGATGCTGAACCATGATGATACAGAGGGCTTTTGCATATGAATGGCCTGTCCTTTCTCAGCCTAAAACCTGTCAAACAAGCAGCAGGGAGCCTCAAAGCTATTAAAGGAAGGCCAAAGGCTCCACCAACACCAGCTTTTCTTGCTTCTAGTTGGGACTCATCTGAGCACTTCCAGACCCAATACAGTGAGAAGAATCTGCAAATCTCTCTGTAGCTCATGCTGGGTGGCCTCAGCCAGTGGATTACTTTGCACATCCTTAGAGATCCAAGAGCCAGTGTACCCAGTGGTCAGTGTGAGACCATACCAGATTACAAATCTTCACATCCATAAGTGACACATTCAAGGGGCAGACTCAGTGAGCAACAAAGCCTCACTGAAGCAAGTCCTGCCCCATAAGGGTGTCTCCTGCACAGCAGCTCTTCCATTGTAGGCAGAGCTGGTCCTCACAGCCAATTGGCCTGGAGGTTAATTCCTCCCAGTGATACCAACATCAATCAAGGCTCAACTGCAACGAGACTGTGCACACAGCTCACAAAGAGATGCACCAAGATTGTCCATCTCAGGTGATTGGGGAGGCTGAGCCACTGGGTCTCACAGGACAGTTACTAAACATGGCCACTCTACCAACTCAAGGAGACTCAAGGAGACTTAGCAGCTATCCAACACATAGAAACAAACTCAGGGAAGCAGCCAAAATGCAGAGACAAAGAAACATGTCACAAATGAAAGAAATGGAAGAAAGCAAATGACTGGATATAGAGTTCAAAACCACAGGTATAAGGTTACTCAAGAATGTTCTAGAAACCTTCGAGGAACTTAGTGAGACCTTCAAGGATCTTAGTTAGAATGCCAAAATAATGTAGTGGGCCAGTCAGAAATTAAGCATGCAATGACTAAAATAAAGAATAATATACAGAGATTCAACAGTAGACTAGAGGATACCAAGAATCAAGTCAAAGATTTGAAATATGAGGAAGCAAAAAACACCAAGCCAGTAGAGCAAAAAAGAAAACAGAATCCAAAAAATGAAGATAGCGTAAGAAGCCTCTGGGACAACTTCAAGCATACCAACATCTGAATTATGGGGGTGCCAGAAGACAAGAGAGAGCAAGATATTAAAAACCTATTTGAAGAAATAATGACAGAAAACTTTCACAACCTGGTGAAAGAAATAGACTTATAAGTCTAGGAAGTGCAGAGAACCCCAAATAAGGGAAATCCCAAGAGGACTACACCAAGATACATCATAATGAAATGCCAAGGACAAAAGACAAAGAGAGAATCTTAAAAGCAGCAAGAGAAAAACGGTTAGTTACCTATAAGGGAGTACCCTTATGACTGTCTGTTGATTTCTCAACAGAAACTATGCAGGCCAGAAGCGGGTGGCAAGAAATATTCAAAGTGATGAATAGTAAGAACCTACAACCAAGATTACTCTACCCAGCAAAGCTATCATTTAGAATTGAAGGTCAGATAAAGAGCTTCACAGATAAGAAAAAGCTAAAAGAGTTCATCACAACCAAGCTAGTATTATATGAAACTAGAGACATGGTGCATGAAATTTGTGTAGGGGGGGTATTGTCTTTCAGCCCAGCCTGCACCCTCTCCAATCTGGGAACCCTTGGGGGAAGTCTGACTGCTGGTTTAGGCCTGATCTTACAGGGATTGTGCCTAAACCAACTCTCGGACATCCCTTTCACAATTCTGATTGCTGGCTCCCAACTGCTCGCCTGCCTGCCTGCTCTCTAACCACTCCCTTGCCAGCCTAATGGATGCCTAACTGCTCCCCTTCTGGCCTGATTGCCCAACTGCCCACCCCTGCTGTCCTGATCACCCTCAACTGCTCTCCCTTGCAGACATGGTTGCTCCTAACTGCCCTCCTCTCAGGCCTGGTCACCCCCAACTGCCTTCCCCTGCCCACCCGGTCACCCTCAACTACCCTCCTCTGCCATCACGGTTGCCCCCAATGACCTTCTCCTGCCAGCCTGGTCACCCTCAACTGCCCTCCCCTGCAGACCTGGTCCACCCCTACTGCCTGCCCCTTCAGGCCTAGTCCTCCCCAACTTTCTTTCTTGTAGGCCTGGTTCCCCCCAACTTCCCTCCCCTGTCTTGTTGTCACCCCTAATTTCCCTCCCCTGCAGGCCTTGTCACCCCTAACTGCCCTTTCCTGCTGATCTGGTCACCTCACCCTCAACTGCCTTCCCTGCTAGCCTGGTCACCCCTAACTGCCTTCCCTGCAGGCCTGGTCCCCCCTGCCCCAATTCCCCTCCTACCCATGCAGGCCTGGTTACCTTCAACCGCCTTTCCCTGCTGGCATGATCACCCACAACTACCTTCCCCTGCTGGCCATCTGAGGCAGCCATCTTTGACCATATTGTATTTCCATCTTTGGCCACATGATGGTGGCCATCTTCTGTGAGAATGTGAGGGTCAATTTGCATATTACCTGTTTATTATATATGATGCTAAAGAGTATTCTTTAAGAAGAGTAAGAAGATGAAAATGGTAAAGATAAAAATTATGAACAACCAAGTGGAATTAATACATATCTATTAACAAGTGAATCTAAAAATCAAATGAGTAAAACATGATGAACAGAATGAACTTGTGAATGTAATAGAATCAGGGGCATGGAAATGGAGCATACTGACAATTCTCAGGGTGAAGGAAGTGTGGAGGGGTGCGGGAATAGATTAGACAAAGATCTTATATGCATGTATGCAGTACCTATGGACATGGACAGTGGGGTGGCAAGGGCCTGTGGTGGGTGGGAAAGAAGTGGGGCATCTGTAATAGTCTGAACAATAAAGATTAAAAAGAAAAGATGAGGGAAATAAAGGCAAAAATAAATGAATGGTATAACTAAAAAGTTTCAATACAGCAAAATAAGCCACCAACAAAACAAAAAAGCAACATGCCAAATGGCAAAAGACATTTGGTAACAACAGCTCTGACAAGGGGTTGATATCCAAAACATATAAAGAACTTATACAACTCAATACTAAATAAATAAACAATCTAAATAAAAAATGAGCAAAGGACCGGACTAGATACCTCTCCCAAGAAGACATACAAACAGCCAACATGTATATGAAAAGATGCTCAATTTCACTAGCTTTTAGGGAAATGCAAATTAACACTACAATGAGATACCACCTCACACCATTAGAATGGCTATTACTAAGTAATAACAAGTGTTGGAGAGGTTGTGGAGAAAAAGGAAACCTCATTCAGTCTGCTGGGATTGTAAACTGGTATAGCCACTATGGAAAACAGTTTGGAGGCTCCTCAAGAAAATTAATAATAATGCTATCATAAGACCCATCAACCCCTCTCTAGATATCTAACTCCAAAATTTGAAAACATTTATTCATTAAGATATATGTACTTCTATGTTCATTTCAGCATTACTCATGATGGCCAACACATAGAAACAAATGAAATGTCCTTTGATATATGATTGGATAAAACAAAAGGCTTTTAGATAAATTGATAAACACTATAGAAAGAATCTCCTTGAATACCAGAAATGAAGAGGAAATCTAAAAGCAGACAGGGAATGGATAAACTGGGGCTGTGGCAGCTTGGTAGAGGGCAGAAGAGATTATCAATCTTGTTGATATAAAGTTTTGGATTTCAATGAGCAGTGAAAAGGTAAGGCTTGGGGCTCCTTAAGTATAGAGTACTGAAAGAAAATCTGCATACATCTAGGATACTCAAGTCTACTCTGAAAGGGAGACTAAGATAAAAATATCTACTCACCAATAAGATCAAAATATCTAGACTCTGCTTGAAAGTGTATATCTCCCAATAATATTCATTAGAATTTCTGTAATGGAAAAATATAGTAATTGAAATTAAAAAAAAATTAAAGCTATGGTATACAGATTAGACCCTCTGAACAGAGAACTAATGAACTGGAGGCCAGATCAGAGGATATTTCTTTGACTCCACTAGGAGAGAAGGAAATATGATTTTAAAAGACACATAAAAGAAGGTTTAACATGTTATAAAATTTCAGGAAGCAGAGAATACGGAGAATAAGGGCATAAGCGTTTCTTAAGAGATGACAGCTATTAATTTCTTACACTCATCAGAAAACACAAATTTTCAGATCAATGAAGCAGAAATTCTGAGCAGAATAAAATAAAATCAATTCACATCTGGACACATTGTAGTGAAACTGCAGATACCCACTAAAGACAATTGACAAAATATACTAAAAATTCAGGGAGAAAATAAATTTAAAAAAGATCTCATTCAAGAGTTGGGTCACGGGTGTTCCAAATGCATTAAAACATTTTTACTAAGAATATTGTATCAGTTTCCTAAAGCTGCCATAACAAAGTACTACAGATTTGGTGGCATAAAGCAACAACATTTATTATTTCACACTTCTGGAGGCCAGAAGTCTGAAATCACGGTGTTGGCAGGGCCCTATTCTGAAGGTGCTAGGGAGAGAACCATGTGTTTCTCTCTGGGCTGCTGCTTTGCAGATAAGTCACTTCAGTTTCTCGTCTCCTCATGGCATTTTCTCTGTGTGTCTACATGTCATCTTTTCTCCGTGTGTGCTTGTCTCTGGATTTAAATTTTCCCTTTTTATAAAGACACTAGTCATTTGCATTTAAGGTCCATCCTAATGACCTCATTTCCTCACTTTAACTTGATTAAATCTATAGAGATCCAATTTTTGTATTTTTTGTGAGAGAGACACATTGATTTGTTGTCTCCTTGCACGTGTCTCAACCACGCTGAGGATTGAGCCTGCAACCCAGGTTTGTGCCCTTGACCCGAATTGAATCTGTGACCCTGTATGCATGGCCCAGCACTGTAACTATTGAGAAACATGGGCTAGGGCTGGAGATTCTATTTTTCAAACCAGATCATATTCTGAGATATTGGGGTTTAGGATTTCAGTATATCTTTTTTTGGGGGACACAGTTCAAACCATAATAAATATGCCCTTTATAGAAACTTGCTGAAAGAACCAAAGATATCTTTTTAAAAAAAGGAAGAACAGAAGAACTAATGGCATATTATTCTTTTGAAATTTTTATGTTTGAAATGTTTTATAATTTTAAAGGGAATATTAAATAGAAGTATGTCTTTTTATTAAATTTTAATAAAATATTAGATAATTAAGAACATTTGAATAGCAAAAGAAATAATAAATGATAATATAATTTCATAATTAAATGATTATTTTTCAACTAATTAATTTAATAAAAACTCAAAATTAAATCATGGGTTGAGGTTAAATCCTCTATACTTTCACATGACATATACAACAAAATTTGGAAATCACTAATTTATGTTTCTAACTGTTTACAATTAGAAATACAGAATATTGTAGCAAACATTGCTATAGGAAAGCATTAAAATAAAAAAATCTATAATAATAAAAGTGTAATATGCTAATTAGACTGGACAGCTGAAGGACCTTCTGGATATCCTTCCAGACAACCTTCTGGACCTCTAATCTATATACAAGCAGTCCTTGGGTTACGTCAGACTCGACTTACATTGTTTTGTGGTTATGTCACCATCTCCCATTTATTTATATATATATAAAAAGGTCTGTCATTTTGACACATGTACATATGTACCTTATGTTTTTTATTATTTATTTACCACAAGTAAACGTCAGGAATTGTTATCTTTCTTTTAAATGTTTTTTACTGTTTCACTTTATTACTGCTGTGTATGTGCTCCATGAGAGTGATGTAGATACTTATGTAGATGGGTTCTGACTTACGGTGAAAATCATGTTACATCACACTGTAGGAATGGATCTCCGAAATAACCTGAGGACCTACTGTATATAAAATGCCAGTGATCGCAACGTCGTAATGACTGGAACGACTGGTCGCTACAGTGCCAACTCTGGCCAGTGAACTGCTAATCAAGGGGCGGGGCAGACTAAAATAGTTTGCTGCTTTTACCAATATTATGACACTGAGCCTCAAAAGAAATGTATGAGATAGACATTCATATTTTCCTATCACAGATGAAAAACTGAATTTTGGAGAAATAATTCAGGTGACCCTTGATCATATAGGCTGGAAATGAAACCTCTGCTTATAATTCTTTTCTAACTTTATAACTCCAAAGAGGATTTTCTTCTAATTCCAGAAGATCACCAATGTCCCCATAGTTATCAACTAAAATAAACTTTCCATCACATCTCTTTATCATTTTCCTTTTAAAACCATTTTGATGATTCTCAATTGTTCTTAAGGTAAGACAAACTCCTTTCTCTGGACTCAAAGACATTCATAATGTAGCCTCAGTCTCTTTCCACAGTGTCTACCCTCATCAGACAGAGCCAACCTCCCTCTACATACCCAACCCTCTCAGCTCAAACTGTACCCAAGCACTGTATATCCTACAAGTTCTGGCATGCCATCAGGCATTTGTCCCCATGTTAGCTCTTACCTATCATTCAAATTCCAAAGCCAGTCAGTTTTATATTCATTAATTAGTTCCAACAAGATTTTAGGTGTTTGAGGGCAGAGGTCATACCATATGTTTTGATGTGATATTCAGAGCAAAAATTACTTATTTTCTATAGGCACTCAGCAGTTGCTTCTGGAATAAAACAGAGAATGAAATGTGAACTCTAGCTATAGAGGTGCAATAAATGTCATGGAAATTTAGTTTGCCAAGGATGAGTAGAAGGAAGTATTAAAACAATCTTAAGGCTCAAATCTTGGTATCATTAGTTTCTAAAATAGAAATAGATCTGATTGAGCAAAAACAAATCAATTCAGAGAAAGAGATATTATTTTAATATTATTAATAAATGAGAAACCCTTCACTGGTAATGAGAAAGAAAGTGAATATCAATATTTTATGGTTTTAGTCTCTTCTCTTTGATCTACAAAAACAATATTTTAGGTATACATTTTATAAACAGAAAAGTGAGTTTATAAACATACTTCCTTGCTCAACAAAGTTCATTCTCAAGTGGAAAAGTGAGGAAAGCCCTCTGGGTGTTCCCTCAAAGATTTCCAGACTTAGGTATATATAGGGACCTTGGGAAATGCACCTTTTTGAAGTTAACTTTGACCCTGATTATTTTAAATACCAAGCAAAAGTTTCTTCAGATGAATTTTTTAAAAAATATATTTCTAAGTGAAAATAGCTGTATTGGTCTTTCTGATGATATAAGAAAACTACTGACTTTCCTCTTATTAGTCATTGCCATCTAACTGAGCTGGTTAAATTATTGATCCACTATGAAAATGAGAATTACGTGTAATCAATAAATGAATAAGCATTTCAGACTTAAGAAAAACACTTGCAATAGAACAGTAAAAAAATATGAAAACTTTGCGAGTAGTTCTTGAATTTATATTATCTTGCTTGAGTTATTAGAAATTGTTCTTGTTTAGTGTTAATTCAGACAGAACTTGTTGGGTTAGCCAAAGACTACACTTGTGGCAAAATAGATTAATTTCATTTGTATTATATGATATATGGTTCATATTGTTGTTCATTAAGTTACCAATAACCTATTGTGGTAGATTAAAGATGGCCGTATAGTCTTTGCTGCTTCTCCCTCGAAAGAATGAAGTATGTGCTTTCTCCCCTTGAATCTGAAGGGGAGGATTTTGTGAAAACTTGACCAATAGAATACAATAGAAATAATGCTGTTACAGTTTCTGGGTGTAAGTGCAGGTTCTAAAAGACTGACAGCTTCATATCTTGTTTTATTGGAAGTGTTGCCCCTATTAGAGCTGTGAGTTGCCATGTAAAAAAATCCAGCTACCTTGCTGGAGAGATCCGAAGACCTGAAGGTGAGTCCCTGTGACTGTAGGAGATGAGAAAGAGAGATGGAGAGAGAGAGAAAGAGAGAGAGAGAGAGAGAGAGAGAGAGAGAGAGAGAGAGAGAGAGAGAGAGAGAGAGAGTGAGAGAGATGACCTTAGGCTTAGAGAGAGAGAGAGAGAGAGAGAGAGAGAGAGAGAGAGAGAGAGAGAGATGACCTTAGGCTTTCATTTGTCCTTGCTAAGTGCAGTGCATGTGACTGGAGCTGTTTTGAACACTCCAACTCATCTCAGAAAGTGGCCAAGTAGCACTAAGCTGGTTCCAGCTGATGCTGTGCAGCATTCTGCCGAGTTATGCCTAATTTCCTAATTCACATAATTGGGAGCTATAGTAAAACGCTGTTTCAAATTATTAAATTTTGGAGTAGTTCGTTCTGGAGCAATAGGTAACTGAGAACTTATTTAGCCCTTTCTATGACCAAGTATTATATTGAGAGCCAGAGAACTAAAGTTATGGCCATCTTCTTAAAAAGCTTGGGTAGCTTCTGCAAATTGAACCTTATGTGCTTAAAGGGAGAAAAAAATCACTGTATTTCTAAATTCTGCTTTGGATCACCCAAAACCCACTTGGGTTTTCAGTAAAATGGCTTCTTATTTACATTTCAGCTATATTTTGTGCAAATAAAAAGGTAGATATGCCTGCAAGTGAAAAAATAGAGGAATGTTATGGACTGCATTGTGTCCCTCCCCAAATTCATATGCTAATGTCCTAACTCCTAGCACCCCAAAATGTGGCTGTATTTGGACATAGGGTCTTCAAAGAGGTAGTTAAAATGCAGTCATTAGGGTGGACACTAATCCAATATGAAGGTGTTATAAAAGAAGGTTAAAACATAAAAGTGGAGGGAAGACCATGTGAAGACACAATGAGACAAAGCAACCCTGACGAGACCTCGATCTTGGACTTGTAGCCTCCAGAACTGTGAGAAAATACTTTTCTGTTGTTTAAGCCACCCAGCCTCTGGTATTTTGTGATGACAGTCCCAGAGAACTAACACATGGGCTTATGAAGAACTAGTGACAATGAATTGTCCTTTTTTTTTCCAGTGGGAAAGAAGCAATAAAAATAGACTTCAAACTTTCAGAATTCAGTATGTAAACCTGGCATCTTTAAAATAAAGTCTGGCCCCCTGTTCCTTGGTGGGGCCACATTCTATGGAGAGCACACAAAAGCATCTCAGAAGCTCCAGAGAAAGTCTCGCTTAGCTCCCTGTGCCAGTAGACTATTTCCTGTATCGCTAGCATTTTGAGAAGCATATCAACCAGTTAATATTTATACACCAGCATGGCAAGGTATCATTATAATAGTAGATGGGCACCATTTTTGTTTTACTGAAGGGAAATCCAATATGAATATAATAGCAACTTTTCAAATATGACATTTAATCCATGCATATAAATCAAACTGGGAATCTATTCATTATTAAAAGGGTGGCATATTTTTATTACGCTGAGAATGAAACACAAATACTGTAAAAAATTTAGTGCCTTTTCTTGAAATTTTTAGAAACTTATCATACAGTCATCTAGCTGGTAAAACACTCATTTTAAAATATTGCCATGAAATTAATAAGTTTGAAGTTTTATGCCTGAGAAGGGGGTGCTCAATTTCAGTGAAGTAGGCAAATTTATTCTTTATTTAAAGCTTCCTAAATACTTAAGATGTTAAAGTGCTTCAGTAATCTTCTGATTCCAATATGTATATGAAGAACATAGTTCATATTCTTGTCATTATTAGTCATGGCCTCAGTGTTCTTCCCTGAAGTGCTTTCAGAAAACTGCATATATCAGAAACTGATTAAAATGACCTAAAGTATTAATTCTTAAAATATGATGTTCCAAACATTTTGCAAGTTATTTTCTATGTGACAGTTAATATCAAATAATTGAAATGATTTTAATAACTCATAAGAAGAAGTAGTCTTAGAAAAAATAGAGCCTAGATATGATTGCTTTTATTGATTATTGATTATTACCATTAATAATGGATAACCCTGCAGTATATTATGTCATGCAGCTTTGGAAAGTTTTCCATTATATCAGTTGAAGAAAGGGCTTTTTTTCTTTTTTTAGAAGCTAAGTGTTGGATTTAAATATATATATATATACATATATGTTTTTATTGATTTCAGCGAGGAAGGAGGAGGGTAAGAGAGAGAAAAACATTAATGACGAGAGAGAATCATTGATTGGCTGCCTCCTGCATGCCCCCCACTGGGATTCTAGTGCACAACCTGGGCATGTGCCCTTGACTGGAATCAAACCCTGCACCCTTCAGTCCACAGGCCAATGCACTATCCACTGAGCAAAACTGGCTAGAGCTGGAGGAAGGGCTTTATGTCAGTTCTTGAAAGAGTGATTTCTGCAGATCAAGGGGTTCCTGGACTTGTGAGAAACTGCAAATGGCTTTTTCTGAATAGTATGAGTAGTTATGGGGCATTCTGCTTTCAGTAGTGATCTAGTTATGCTATTTTGTAGCATTTAAAACTTTAGGAAAGCCTCGGTTCCCTCATCTGTAAAATAAGATTAAATATTGTGATATATCAATTACTTAACATAGGAAATAATTAGTAGCTATAATTATTTTTATTATTACAATCCTCTAAATAGAATGCCCTCTGATTTTCTTCAAGAAGTAATAGTTCATCCATTCTTCATTCTCTCCTCTAGGAAAACTCATTTTTCACTAAATTTATTTGATGCTATTTGTCTCTAGTTCTTGCTAGTGGGTGATGTGAGGAATTTCAAGGCTACCAATATAAAAAGTCACTTTATCAGCATGTCACATTCTCTGGCAGAGAGGAAGAGTAAAATGTATTGAGTGTCTGCAGTGTACCAGTTACATCGCTATGCACTTAATGTACACTACCAATGCAAAAATCATACAACGCTGTCCATCATTAACTGCATTTCACAGATGAAAGAAACTGAGGATTTAGAGAAAAGGACTTGCCCAGGTGTTTCAAGCTAAGATTCTAATCGATGTGAACTCTACACTTCAACATCAAGTTTCACAGCCTACTTTAAAGGAAGCAGCAAGAACAGATATAGCTATGTCTGTATTTGTAAATTACTCACTAATTTCTATTTTCTTTTGTGTTTTTTTACCAGACTTGTTTTTGCTTCTAACGCCAAATTTCTCTTTTTCAAAATTTAAATATTTTAAAAAATATGATTGATTTTACACACAGAGAGAAAGACAGCTTTGTTATCCACTCATCTACTGATGGCATTTGGGCTGCTTCCAAATCTTGGGTATTGTAAATAGTGTTGCAATGCACATAGGGATGCATATGTTCTTTCAAATTAGTTTTTCATTTCTTTCAGATATATTCCCAGAAGTAGAATCGTTGGATAATAAGGTAGTTCCATTTTTAATTTTTTAAGATAACTCCATACTGCTTTTCAAAGTGGTTGTACAAATCTGCATTCCCACCAACACTGCACAAGATTTCCCTTTTCTCCACACCCTCACCAACACCTGTTTGTTGATGTATTGATGGTAGCCATTCTGTCAGGTGTGAGGTAATATCTCATTCTGGTTTTAATTTGCATTTTTCCCCCTGATGATTAGTGACTTTGAACATCTTTTAATATGTCTATTGGCCATCTGTATGCCTCCTGTGTCAAATATTGAGATGGGTTTATTCAGGTTCTTGGCCAATATTTTAATTGGATTGTTTTTAATTTTGTTATTGAGTTGTGTAAGTTCTTTATAAATTTTGGATATTAACTCCTTGTGATATATACATTGTTGAATATGTTCTCCCATTTAGTGGGTTCTTTTCATTTTTTTGATGGTTTCCTTTCTTTATGCAAAAACGTTTAGCTTGATGTTGTCTTATTTATTTATTTTCCTTTTGTTTCCCTTGCTTGAGGAGCTAGAAAAAAACAAACAAACAAAAACAAAACAAATAAAAAACAACTGCTATTAAAAATGTCTGAGATTTTGCTGTCTTTATTTTTCTTCTAGGATTTTTATGGTGTCAAGTTTAACATTCAAGTCTTTTATCCATTTTGATTTATTCTTGTGTATAGTATAAGGTGCTGGTCAATTTTATTTGCATGTATCTGTCCTATTTTCCCAACACCACATATTGAATAGAGTATCTTTACTCTGCCTATTTTTGCCTTCTGTGAAAAATATAATTGGCTATAAAGCTGTGGGTCTATTTCTGGGCTCTCTATTCTGTTCCATCCTATCTATCAATAATAAAAGAGTAATATGCAAATTGACCATCACTTCAACACACAAGATAGCTGCCCCCATCTGGTCAAAGATTGCTGCCCCCATGTGGACACCAGATAGCCACCACAAGATGGCCAAAAGGGAAGGGCAGTTGGGACGGACCAGGGCTGCAAGTGAGGGCAGTGGCAATCAAGCTGGCAGGGGAGGGCAGTTAGGCCAGCAGAAGAGGGAAGTTGGGGGCTACCGGGCCTGTAGGGAAGAGCAGTTGCGGGGAGACAAGGCCTGCAGGGGAGGCAGTTAGGGGTGACCAGGCCTGCAGGGAGGATAGTTAGGGGCAATCAGGCTGGCAGGGGAGCAGTTAGGCATCAATCAGGCTGGTAGGGGATTGGTTAGAGGGTGATCAGGCTATCAGGCAGAAGCAGTTAGGGGCAATAAGGAAGGCAGGCAAGAGAGCAGTTGGGAGTCAGCAGTCCTAGATTATGAGAGGGATGTCTGGCTGCCTGCTGGGATTGGGCCTAAACAGGCAGCCAGACATCCCTCAAGGGGTCCCAGATTGTAGAGGGTGCAGGCTGGGCTGAGGGAGACACACCCCATGCATGAATTTTGTGCACCAGGCCTCTAGTTTATTTATATGACAGTTTTTATGCTGTTTTTTTTTTTAAACTATGCAATTTAAATATATTTTTTTTTATTGATTTCAAGGAGGAAGGAAGATTGAAAGAGATAGAGACAACAATGATGAGAATCATTGATCAGCTGCTGCCTTTATGCCCTCTACTGGGGATTGAGCCCACAACCCAGACATGTGCCCTGATCTGGAATCAAACAATGACCTCCTGATTTATAGCTCAATGCTCAACCACTGAGCTACACTGGTCAGGCAATATCATGCTGTTTTGATTACTATGGCCTTATAGTATAGTTTTATATCAGGTAGAATGATTCCTCCAGCTTTGTTCCTCTTTTCAGGGTCTTTTGTGGTTCCATATAAGTTGTTTTTTTTTTTTTTTTTTTTTTTTTTTTAATATTAAGCATAGTTCTGTAAAATATGCCATTGGTATTATGTTGCATATGTAGGTAGCTTTGAATAGTATAAACATTTTAATGATAGTAATTCTTCTTATTCATGAACATGGTATATGCTTCCACTTATTTGTATCTTTTTAAAATTCCTTCTTCAGTCTTATAATTTTCAGAGTACAGGTCATTTATATCCTTGGTTAAATTTATTTTTCAGTATTTTATTATTTTTGATACAGTTATAAATAGAACTGTTTTCTTAGTTTTCCTTTCTGTAGTTCATTATCCTATATAAAAAGAGCTAATATGCTAATTAGTCTGAATGGCAGAACGACCTTCTGGAATGATCTTCTAAAATGACCTTCTGGATCCAGCAGTGGGCAGGAGGCCATGGGTCTGTGAGGCAGCCAGGGACACAAATCAGCTAGGACTGCAAAAGCAGCTAGGGCTGTGAAGGCTTACTCTCCTATTCTAGCAAGAATTTTGTACATCAGGCCTCTAGTTGGTATATACAAATGCAACTGATGCCGCCCCCCCTGCCTCATTGACCCCTATACTTTCAACAATAAAAATAAATAACAATATTAAATATAAAAATGAAACTGATTTCTGGGTATTTATTTTGTAATTTGCTACTTTTTTGAATTTATCATCTTCTAGATGTTGTTTTGTGGACTCTTTAGGATTCTCTATGTACAGTGTAAAATAATCTGCAAATAATGATAGTTTACTTCTTCCTTTCCAATTTGAATGCCTTTTATTCCTTCTTCTTAACTAATTGCTATGCCTAGGACTTCCAGTACTCTGTTGAGTAAGAGTTAAAAGTGGAGTCCTTGACAGTTTAGCTCAGTGTATAGAGAGTCAGCCTACAGACTCAAGGGCACATGTCCAGGTTGAGGGTTTGGTCCCCAGCAGGGGTGTGCAGGAGGCAGCCAATCAATGATTGAAGTTTCTATCTCTTTCTTCCACTCCCTTCCTCTCTGAAATTAATAAAAATATATATATTTTTTAAAAAAGTTAAAAGTGGACATCTTGTCTTGCTCCTGATCTTAAGGAAAATACTTTTATTTTTTGTCCATTGAGTATGATATTGAGTGTGGGTTTGTCATATATATATATTATATCCTGTATTAGGTTGAGGTATGTTCCCTGTTTTCCATTTTGGTAATACTGTAGTCTTTATTATAAATGGATGCTGGATTTTATAAAATACTTTCTGCATCTATTAATATGATCCTGTATTTTTTATCCTTCCTTTGGTTTATGTGGAGTATTACATTTTCGACTTGTGGTTATTGTGCCAACCTTGCACTCCCAGAATAAATCCCACTTGATTATGGTATATGATTTTTTAAAATATATTGCTGAACTCAGTTTTAACTTTAAAAAGTTTTTGACTTTTTAAGCAGGCTCACCTTTTTATTTTATTAAAAATGCTATCAAAATGCCATAAATCCAACTTTGCCCTTGTGTCTCTTCCCTGTTTGTTCACAGCTGATATATTCAGTGTTAAGAATGCCCTCATTACAAAATATTGGGTCGGCAACTAAGTAATTGCGGATTTCACACATATATGGCTTCAGTTGAATTTTTAGGTTTGCAGACGTAGTACAAATGTAAAACACATTTTGTTATTTGATAGTTGGCTATTCAGCTGTTAATCAGTAAAAAAAGTTTTTTGATCTGTTTTGTAGTTTTCGTTTGGCGTTCGTTAAAAAATGGAAAATCAAAAGGAACATTTTCGTCATATTGCTTTTTTATTTCCGCAAAGGGAAAAACGCATCGCAAGCTCATAAAAAGTTATGTGCTGTTTATGGTGACGAAGCCTTAAAAGAACGGCAGTGTCAAAATTGGTTTGCCAAATTTCGTTCTGGTGATTTTTCACTGAAAGTTGAAAAACGCTCTTGTCGTCCAGTTGAAGTTGATGACGCCCTAATCAAAGCAATAATCAATTCGGACTGTCACAGTACAACACGTGAGATTGCAGAGAAGCTTCATGTATCACATACATGCATTGAAAATCACTTAAAACAACTTGGCTATGTTCAAAAACTCGATACATGGGTTCCTCACGAACTGAAAGAATCACAGTTAACGCAACGCATTAGCAGCTGCGATTTGCTAAAGAAACGTAATGAAAATGATCCATTTTTAAAACGACTGATAACTGGCGATGAAAAATGGGTTGTTTACAACAATATCAAGCGGAAAAGATCGTGGAGCAGGCCAGGTGAACCAACTCAAACAACATCAAAAGCTGATATTCATCAAAAGAAGGTTTTGTTATCAGTTTGGTGGGATTACAAAGGAATTGTCTACTTTGAACTCTTACCACCCAACCGAACGATCAATTCTGATGTCTACATTGAACAACTAACGAAATTAAACAATGCAGTTGAAGAAAAGCGGCCCGAATTGACAAATCGAAAGGGTGTTGTATTCCATCATGACAATGCAAGGCCACACACATCTTTGGTCACTCGGAAAAAATTAATGGAGCTTGGTTGGGATGTTTTGCCACATCCACCATATAGTCCTGACCTTGCACCATCTGATTACTTTTTGTTTCGATCTTTACAAAACTCCTTGAATGGTAAAAATTTCAATAATGATGATGATGTCAAATCGTACCTGATTCAGTTTTTTGCTAATAAAAACCAGAAGTTTTTTGAACGTGGGATTATGATGCTGCCTGAATAATGGAAAAAGGTCATTGATCAAAATGGGCAATACATTACAGAATAAAGTTATTTAGTTCCATGAAAAAATTGTCTTTGATGTTCTTTAAAAAAACCGCAATTACTTAGTTGCCGACCCAATAGTAGTTTTTGTTCACTTTGCATGCAATTCAAAATCATGTTGAATTTTCTAAAAAGAAGTAGCTTGTTCCTATATTTGAACTCATATTCAGAAGAAATTTATTTAAATATTTCAACATCTATACAAAATGCTTTACAATTACTTTTAAGGCATTAATTCTCATATGAACACTGAGTAAATTCACCAAAGGCTGAGTCAGGTAAATGATTTCTCCAAGATTACATGGTTAGTTAATTGAAAATCATGGAGATGTTTTTTTCTATCCATCTGCCTCATACATGTACCAAGCAGTAGGCAATGACTTTGAATTATGGGGTTCTCAAATTATGGTTATGACTGGAAAGAGATTTATGTTCAAGCAAAAACATCATTAAACTTAAAGACTAATAAAAGACAGTTTAGTAAACTGCAAACCAGATCATGCCAAGCTGCAGCTTATTGTGTCTCAGTGTGCCTCTCCTTGGCATTTAGAATAAAATCCAAATGCCCTACCTAGGCCTTCAGATCTTATGTGATTTGGCCTCTGTGCCTCTCGCTCATTTTATTTTGCATTAGTTTTCTGCTTTGATTCTAACCCCATTTTCTGTTCTCATTCTTGCAGCAGGGCCACTGAATTAGTTGTTGCTTCTTTCCTAGTAGATTTCCTCTTTAAACCTTGACTCAGCCAGTCTCAGGTAAAGTGTCCTTATTAGACAAGATTTTCTTAACAGAATAGCCCCTCCTCTGGTCATTTTCTAGCATAGCAACTCACTATTTTATCATCATTATCTCAATATCAGTAATAATTAGAGCATTTATCACTATTGATATCATATTATTATTCCTTGCTTATCCTCTCCCCCACTAAACTATAGCTCAATAAGAATAAGAAGGTTGTCTTTTTCAATTATTTTTATTAGCAGTGCCAAAAGTGGTATTTAAATACAAAATGTGCATTTAATAAATGTTTTTGAATGAATAGCTGATTGATATTGCACAGGTATTATTTTTTTTTCTAGATATCTTTGGTAAAATGTGGTTTTCCCAGAGAGAAATGTAGATTAGCAATTATTGCCAAAAGTTTTCTCCTTTCCCAATGATATATTTGCCTGTTCCTTGTAAAACCATTTGTGGTTAATTTGTTGGTCTTTGATCTAATCAAGCTACAGATGTTCAGAAATGCCATCTTTTTGTGCATTGAGGCTCAGTCACTAGGGTTTGTAAAAGTAATGGGCTGTGCCAATTTTTCCCCAATGTGCTCAACTCTCAGGGACAATGAAGAGAAAGATCTATCTTTTGCCTAACAAGGAGAAACTGAAAAGAAAATTCAACTTTTTGTTTTCTCATTCAAAGAAAAAAAAAACTGGAGGTTGGGTGCAAAATCCCAGAACTGAATTTTCTAAATTAAAATATTCAATTAGATTTTGCCATATCCCTAGAGTGAAATATTCTTAGTTGAACATTTGAGTAGCATGTGGAGAGATGAGTTATGACATATTGAGGTTGAGGTCAGGTAATAGAATTGTGATATAATGTGTTGACATGGCATATATTTTCCCTTGATTTCAGTTATATTTGATGGGAAATGGTGAAAAGGGAATTTTTTAATCAGTATTCAGTTATGAATCAGTTTGATTTTAGATATAAATGTTGCTCTAATCTACGAATATAAATTGGATATATAATCAAAGGCACACAAACCTATCTTGTATTTGTATTAATCAATATTGGATGTATATATATTTCTTTTTTTCCTATTTTTGTTTTGTTTTTGAATTCAATACATACTTCTTATTTTTTCTGAAAATTGCCCCATCACTTCTTTTTTTTTTTTTTCTTTTTCTTTAAAAATTTTTTCAATTACAGTTGACATAAAATATATTAGTTTCAGAGGTACATCCCAGTGATCAGACATTATATAACTTACTAAGTGATCATCCTGATAAATATCACATCCATCTGACATCATACATAGTTATTAGAATATTATTGATTATATTCCTTATGCTGTACTTTATATTCTCATGACTATTCAGTAACTACCAATTTTACTTCTCTAATCTTTCCCTTTGTCCCAAAAATCCCCTTCCATCTGACAACAGTCAAAATGCTCTCTGTATCTATGTATCTATTTCTATTCTTGTTCATTTACTTATTTATTTACTTTTTTAGATTCAATTGTTGATAGATATGTACTTATTGCCACTTTATTGTTCATATTTTGATTTTTTTTTCTTCTTAAAAAAGACACTTTAACATTTCATGTAATACTGGTTTGGTGGTAATGAACTCATTTAGCTTTTTCTTGTCTAGAAAGCTCTTTATATGTCCTTTGATTCTAAATGATGGGCTTTGCTGAGTATAGTAATCTTGGTTGTAGGTCCTTGATTTTCATCACTTTGAATATTTCTTGCCAGTTTTTTCAGGTCTGCAAAGTTTCTGTTGAGAAATCAGTTGAAAGTCTTATGGGAACTCCCTTGTAGGTAACTGACTGATTTTCTTTTACTGCTTTTAAGATTACCTCTTTGTTTCTAACCTTTTGTATTTTAATTATGATATGTCTCAGTGTGGGCCTTTTAGGTTTATCTTTTATGGTGCTGTCTGTACTTCCTGAACTTGTATGCCTATTTCCTTCACCAAGTTAGGAAATTTTTCTGTCATTATTTCTTCAAATAGATTTTCAATTTCTTGCTCTCTCTCTCCTCCTTCTGGCACCTCCGTGATACAAATATTGGTACACTTGAAGTTGTCCCAGAGGTCCTTACACTATCTCATATTTTTCATTCTTTTTTCTTTTTGATGTTCTGGTTTTTTGTTGTTTGTTTGTTTCTTTTTTTGCATCCTTATATTCCAAATTGCCATTTTATTTTGGCTTCATATACTCTACTATTGATTCTCCATAAATTATTTTTCATTTCAGTTAGTGTATGCTTCATTTGTGATTGATTCTTTTTTATGGCTTCCATGTCATTTTTTATGATGTTGAAGTTCTCTCTAAGTTCATCTACTCTATTTCTAAATTCATTTATCATCCTCTAAACAGTGTTTTGAACTTTGCAGCTCATAGATTGCTTTTCTTCATCATGTTTAGTTCCTTTTCTGGAGTTTTGTTCTGATCTTTCATTTGGAACATGTTTATTTTCTCATTTTGGCAGGCTCTCTGTGTTTATTATTAAGTAGAACTGCTGTGTTGCTGGGCTTGTTAGAGTGGCCTAATGTAATAGGTATTTTGTAGGGTTCAGTGGCACAGCTTCCCTGTTCACACAAGCTGCACACTTGAGGTGCATTCCCCTGTGTGGACTTTGTACTCCATCCTATTATAGTTGAAACTTGATTGCAGTTGGCACATCGTGAGAGGGTTTTATGCCCCAGGTTTGTCAGTTGAAAAGATTGGCTGTGACCACTGTAGAGGATAAGCTGTGCAGGAACCCATCCTCCCATGGAATAGGATTTACTTCAGCAAGGTTCTGATGCTGTCTGAGTCCACCCCTTGAATATGTCACTTATGGTTGGTGGTGCTTTGATGTGGTCTGAAGCTTTTTCACTAGAAGTGCTGGATCTGGGGGCTTCCAGGAGCTGCAAGCCAAGGTTAACTACTGCCTGTGTTCTGCTGGGGCCACCTGGCATTGGCTACAATGTGATCTGCAGATGGATGCTACTTATGCTGGGATTGGAGGTGCCCTGGGGAGGTCAAGCTGTGAGCCAAATCTGGCTGCCCCTAGTGCTTGGCATGGAGTTACTTATCAAAAGGTAAAGAGTGTGCTGCATCCAGATACTGCTTATTTGAGAGATTTTAGGAAAGTCTGAAGCATGAACCAAGAGATACCATTCATATGAAAAAATCACTGGAAACAGCTTGAGTGGGCCTACAATCACCAAGGTGGGGTGAATGGGGATAGTCAGGTTGATGGAGACTCAGATATGGCACCTGCCTATCAGCTCTGTGAGGGAAGGACTCAGAAAGGGAACAATGGCCCCTGACAACCTTTCTGTCTAGAAGAAAGCTGCCCCTATAGCTCTCACCCTGATGCCTGACACTTCAGTTCTTTCCCATATGTTACTGATGCTATTTGAGCTGGTACCTCAGCACTGGAAAACAGAGTGAATGGGTCCCAGTAAATATGCACTTAGGGCCCTTTAACAGGAATGGCCTGGGATTCCAGCAGCCCTCTGTCTCAGTAAGCTACAATCCCTACTTGTTTTTACAGCCAGAAGTTATGGGGATTTTTCTTCCTGGCACCAGAACCCTAGTATGGGGGCCTGATGTAGGGCTGGAAACTCCATAGCCAAGATATCCTTCTTGATTTTTATCTACCACATATGGGGTGGGACCAGCCCATTCCTCATCTGCCTCTCCTAACCAGTCTCCATGTGGCTTCTTTAATTCCCTAGTTGTAGGACTTTCAATCAGTCAGATTTCAGGTGGTTCTGAATAATAGTGGTTCAATAGTTTAGTTTTAATTTTGATGTGGTTGTGGAAAATGCAAATATTGTGCTAACCTATTCCACCATTTTGACTAGAACTGACTCCCTGGCCTTATTTACTCACAGCCTAAAGTGTGCTCTGAACAGTCTCCTGAATTACTGTTACCCATTGTTGTGCAAATTCATATTCCCAAATCTCACCCAGACTTACTGATTCAAGGGTGAGAATGACGCCTCAAATATTCATTTCAATAAATACCCTTATGTTATTCTTATATAGACTAAATTTTGGAGATAGTCTAGGGACTTGAGGACATTATTGTATAACTAGAGGCCCATTGCAAGAAGATTCCTGCAATATGGCTGCCTGCAGCAGTCTCCACAGCCCCGCCTGCTTCCCTCCCTTCTTCCCCACCCTGCTTACTTGCTTCCCCACAGCTTTGCTCCCTTCTGCAGCACTTGGCTTCTTTCTATGTTTTCAGTCTTTACTCTGTGCCCAGATATGCAAATTAACCACCATCTTGGTTGGGTTAATTTGCATACTTGCTCTTGATTGGCTGGTGAGTTTGGTTTATGTGTGTGGCTTTTGGGCATAGCAGAGGTATGGTCAATTTGCATGTTTCTCTTTTATTAGATAGGATTGCTGATATTTCTCAAATGATTAAACTAGTTCTTAAGAAATCATAAAATTATGGAGACTTTTAGTTTAAAAGATCAAAGAATTGTGTCCCTCATTTTAGGAAACATTTTATTTAGAATTACTAAATTGTAAGTTACCTGGTGACCCTAACCATTCAGAAAGACTAATTCTTAAATGATTCTGAATACTGGGGTTTGATTGCTTTTTCTTATCTGATGCCTGAACTAAAGGTGAGCAATTTAAGAGAGAATAGGCCCAATATAGGAAAACACGTGGAAGAGCCTTAGCTCCTTAGTTTATAGAAATAATGAAGAGCAGTCAAAAGGGTGGAGAAGAACAGTCTTTAGTCTTTTCACCATGAGTCCTAGGTAGGTTGTCTGGTGTTGCACCTCTCACATTCCAGAAGGCTGACATGAATGTCTCTGAAGCAAATAAAAAATAAAACTTTGTTCTACCTTCTACATCTAGGTTCTGTGTGACATTGGAACAAGTCCCCTTTTCTCAATTAAATAATTTGTAAAATGGAGTTAATAGTGGAATCTACTTCATAGGATTATTTTGGTGATTGAGTCAATAGGATAAAGAAATTTAAAAAGTGCCTTCATTTAGTAAGCTCTCAGTAAATGTTAATTATTTATATTATACTAACTTTTAAGATTAAGGAACTAAAAATATTTAAAACAGGACACTGGAACTATTATATTTGCACATTGGAGAACTGGTTCCAGTAGTATTTGAAGTAATATTTTCTCTTTTTCTATTAAGAAACTAGGATAGTTATAGTTGTTCCCACTTCTATTCTTGATCCCTAGGCCAAGACAAGTTTTCAAGAATAATTCCTTTCTTTTATCTCTCTGTGGAAAGACTGAGGTTTAGAGCTAATTTGCCTATCTATTTATCTCGACTGAGGGAATAGAAAGGAAAATAATGTTACTATAAAACTCTCTCTGGATACCTAGATCACCTTGTGCTGTGGCATAAATTTCTACTCATTTGGCCATAGTTTATTAAAAAAGATTATTTTATTATTTCTAACGCAAATTATGTATATTTATTTACCTCCTTGACTATCCTTATTCCCTATTAAATGTTAGACCTGAAAGGAACCATTTAGTTCATTTCCCATTCTCCCCACTTGCCATCTTCCCTCCATCACCACTGCCTTTCTAACCTCTTTATCCCCCAGTACCACCACCAGTGTTTCATAGTGAAACCAAGATTAAGAGATGATAGGTTACTTACTTAAGTGGTAAATTGGAATTTGATATTATGTTTGTCTGATGCCAAAGCCCATGTTTTTAACCACTAGGATAAATAGTTTCACTTCTAAATTAGAAAAGCAATTAAATAGGCATAATTGAATAATTAGGATTAAAATAACTTATCTTTAAAGTCAGGAGAACCATTTAAGAAGCATTTAGAAGAACTGAAATCAAATAAATGTCCAAACATCACCACTGTAAGCTTACCATGAAGCATTATTGGGTATTATGCTTCTCTACCTAAGTGCAGATATAGGAGTATTTACATGTTTCTCTACTATCGGCTTTATCATTACCCTGACCAAAACCTACTAGATTCTTGACTTTATAACTTGGAACTTAGATCTAAGGCATGGAAATTATCTTGGTACAATAATTATGTTCATAGAACAGTTAAGACTGTACGTGAATAAATCTAGTGCAAAGTCAGTGAATTGGCTCATTTACTCTACAATAACAAAGAATCCAAACATCTGAGTGGATTAATATAATAGAAGTTTTTCACTAAAACTACATGTCTGCTTCAAGACAGTTAGATTCTCTGTTTTACCATTCTCATTCTTAGTCAAAAACTGGTTGGAAGATCACCATCTGGAGTGTTACTTATCACCAGAGCAAAGGAGAAGACAAGACAAATCTGGAGGATGAGGAACTAAGAACAACAAATGCTGTGGCCCAGAAGCCACACTTGTTTTTCCACTTCCAGATCAATGGCCAGAGCTAGTCAAATGGACAGTCCAAAAGGGCTTGAAAATACAATCCTATTGCATGTTTAGATGGTGAAAAGGTGTAAATATTTGATGAACAGCAATAATGACACTGGCTACTGAAGAGGGAGTGGAGCTTTTTTACAGAATTGTTTACAAATGGATGGATTTACCTTGTGAATTGGTAAATATTCCCATCGTTGCAGGTTTCAGGTAAAGAATGAACAACTGTCTTGTAGATTATAGAAAATATATGTGACCAAGGGACTGAGTATAACACTGATTCTCAAAATTTGTGTTGTATATGAACCAGCATTTTTAGTAAATAATCTGTATTTTTTAACAAAATTTTTAAAATGCTCTTTTCTGAGGTCACTGTATATTTACAGCTCTTTTATTATTTCTTTAAGTATTAAGTGCTTTAAAATTCTTTGATTATCTTAGTAATTGTTGGGAAAACTTGTAAGTCCTCAATCTATGTCTTGGCCTCACCAACATCTCTTCCTATACTTCTGCTTGATAACCTGTAGATTTTATTTTGTTTATGCATCTCTGTTTCCTGATTTTATGAATGTCTCATAGTTGTGTATTATATGCCATATATTGTGTATAAATGAGTTGTAAAGTCTGAAGTAGAAAATATTTATTACTTCCTCTTTCCAAAAATACTGCCTCTGTCAGACAGATAGGGTAAGAGGCTGATATCTGTAATTAGAATTAAGCTAAATTGAGGTTAGGTTGTAGTTTTATTTAATTTTTTAAATTAAATTTATTGGGGTCACATTGATCAAAATGATCATATAGGTTTCAGGTGTGGGTTTCTATGTTATAAGATCTGAGTATTGCACCATGTCCACCACCCAAAGTCAAATCTTCTCTTATCACCATATATTAGGACCCCCTTACCACTGGTTTTAAACATTTTGAGGTGTAAAATATTTTTCTTTTTAACTAGACTTGGTATCCAAGCACCATATAACAGATGCTATTCTGCTCTCCAGTCTTTCCTCAATACTTCTGTCCCACTGGAAATCTCCCTTTGACTTCCAGCTCTGACCTAATTGCTTGCATGCTGCTGAGCACCAGATAAAAGTCTTGTGGTTGAAAATTGGTAAATAGTGAAGATTTTACCTGTGTTTGGGGCTCATATGTATTCAATATTTCACATTAGCCCAAGTTTGTTAGAAATTCAGCCAATTTTTACTGGCAAAATCTCTGACCCTATAACAATTCTGTTCCTTCACTTGTTACCTTGGATTCAAAGCTGTCTAGAGCTGTCCTAGAGCTTATCCCACTTTGATACTGTGTTTCCCTGAAAATAAAACATCTTCTGAAAATAAGACCTACTTACAGGTTTCCTTCTGAGCGAAATATAAGGCATCCTCCCGAAAATAAGGCCCCCGTAGGCTCTGTCTCAGAATAAAAATTAATTTACTGTAAACTGGTCGCTAGGGCCGCCCCGACTGGCGTCTAGCAACCAGTGACTGTTACACAGAGTCCTGATGTCACTGCTGTGTGGAGGGAGAGTGGATGTCGGTCAGAGTGAGTGGTGAGCATGGGGCTGGAGAGAGGAGGAGACTTTCGCAGATGCGTGTAGAAGAACAGGAGGATTAGAGAGGATGGGATGCAGGGAAGGTGCTGAGTGCTGGTCTGTCTCTGGTGACACTACCTGATGCTTGCGGCTGCCCTCATGATGACTGAAGGTTCTTAGTCAGTGGCAGACCCTGCTCCAGCCCAGATCCAGGCCCCAGCAAGCCCAGTGACAGTCCCCAGGGGGTAAATGTCTGATAAAGGGGTAGGGGGGATGTCTGGTGAAGGTGTTCAGTGGCACAGGGGTGGGGGGAGGGGGATTACTTAAAATGACACAGGAGGATCAGAGGGGCAATCAAAATGACACAGGAGGATGAAAAGGGGTTACTAAAATGGTAATCCCCCTCTGATTCTCCTGTGTCATTTTAAGTGATCCCCCTCCCCTCACCTTGATACCCCAATTCTTTTTTTTTACCCCTAGAATGAGCGCAAAAAGAAAAAGCTACTCTGTGGAGTACAAGAAAGGAATCATGGAAGACTCTTGGGGCCAAAATCTTACTGCTTTCTGCAAAGAGAAGATGTTGAGTATCCAATTGGTCTGAAAATGGCGAGCAGAGTATGGTAACCTCATTGAACAAGTGGACAAGGGAAATGCTAAAAAGTGCAAGTGTGGATCAGGTCAGCAACCATTATTTTCCGAGTTGGAAGAGCTGATCTGTGAATGGGTTGTTGACAGGAGAGCAAAGGCTTTGGTTGTGAATAGGGCTCAGATTCAAGAATTTGCCCTTGAAATGGCACCAGTTTGACATATTCCCTGAAGACTTCAAAGCATCATAACACTGGCTGGATAATTTCCTTCAGTGAAGTGAACTGTCTTTAAGAAGATCTACAACACTGTTTAGGTTGGAAGATACTCAAGTTATTAAGCTAGCACTTGCATTCAAGTCCTTTATTGATGATGCTGACTTCTCTAAATACAATCTTTCCAACATGATTGCTATGGATGAAACTGCAGTGTTTATAGACCAATCATCTCAAACTGCAATTGAACAGTGGGGTGCCTCCGTAGTGTACATTCCCTCCACTGCTTATGGAAGCGCACGTGTTTCTTGTATTTTGGCAATTCGTCTGGACAGCACTAAAATCCCACCTTTAATCATTTCTAAGGGCAAGAAGGAAAAGATTGAACATGTTTGGGGCATTTTTATTCTTGAAACTGAAAAAGCTTGGGCCACACAAGTAGTTATAAGGAAGTGGGTCAGTTTAATGCTGCTGCTTGTTATGAGAGGGAGCCAAAGAGGTCTGCTAGTCTGGGATGCAGCCAGCACTCACCACACTAAAGACATGAAGACATTTCTTCATCAAAGAAAAATAGATCAGATAATGATTCCCACAGGAATGACGGCCTATCTCCAGACTCTTGATATTGCAATAAACAAGCCATTCAAAGACAATTTGTGCATGGAAATTAATGCTAAACTGAAAATAGAATGGAGAGAAACCAGCGTGGAAACTTTGTGAAACCTAAACTGCAAGAAGTTGTGACTTGGGTGAAGAATTCATGGGAGAAAATCACTGACAGTTGCATTGCAAATGCACTGCGAGCAGGCTACCTTGACAAGAAGTACTCATTTAAAGACAGTGCTATTGTCAAACATGAGAGATTTGGTCCACTGGTTCTGAAAAAAATGGAGTCACAAGAAATTCACCAGGAAATTCAGGAATTGGATTGTTATGATGATGTTCCAGAAGATGATGACATGATTGTCATTGAATAAATGAGTAAATTCTTGACACTGTAGGATTCACAGTTTGTCTGATTTGTGTTGACAACTACTGTACTACTGTACCATATACAGGTAATAAATTTCCTTTATTTTCATTTAACAATAAATGTGTACCATATTTTTCTTCATGGAAAAATAAGACATCCTCTGAAAATAAGACCTAATGCATCTTTGGGAGCAAAAATTAATATAAGACACTGTCTTATTTTCGGGGAAACAGGGTATTAAGTTTCCCCTAAATATCCATCAACTCCCCAATCAGTTAATAAATATACATAATTTTAAAATTTAACTGGTATTTTTCTGTGTTATGGTGAAATGAAGTGATCATGTCTATTTTACTCAGAGAAGAATGGTGAAGGCCCTCTGTTTTTATAAATCACTTTATTAAATTTTTTTCTGATTTTAAAAACAATAATCATTATAAAAATTTAGAAAGATCAGGATATTGAAGAATGCTTCATTCAATATGCTTTTTTATTTTGTAAAAATAGAATTGCATCAGTTTTAAAGTATTTGGTGTCTAAGTTGAAAATATCTTGCTTTCTTTTTTAATCCTCCATGCAAAATTTAGCCATCAAAAAAAAATTTTTTTTTTTTGCTTCTTTGATTCTGCTTGTTCTCCACTATCCTTTCACATACACCTTCTATGATATAGAAGATAAAATGCATCACTTATGTTATACACTGAAATACAGCTCAACAGTGTCTCTTCCTTCAGAAAACAATGCTTTTCATGGTACTAAAAAGTGAATATACTATGAGGACATTATGACCTCCAACTACCAGGACCCTCATGATGAGATAGTAATTGATGGTTATCTGGACACCCAATACACTTACTTTCTTAGTATATGGTATTCAATTACAAGCTTACTAAAAATATTCATGGAAGTGTCACATCATACGATAGCTATAGAAATATGTAGGTGTGCGGAAAGGGTCCTAAAAGGTACACTGAAACTTTGTGATCCTTTCTTGCCAGAAAAGAAAAGAATGAGTCCCAAGCTACCCATTACAGGGAAAAAAGAGATCTCTCTTATGGTATGCAGCTAGGGAAAGGTACCAAAAGAATAAATAAGTTAAGACAACTGTTCTCAGATAAAATAAAGTCATTTATTTGATAACATATGGCTCTTCTCCTCCTTTTCAGTCAATATCAACTCCTAGATTTAATCTTGTTAATATAATTTATTTGGGAGCTGTTAGGGTATTCCCTTCTATCAATATCTTGTAAAACAGGTTGAAGTGAAGTTTCTTTTGTGCATGAGCACTGACTTATTCTTTACATCATTACAGGTAACACAAAGCAGTGTGGTATACTAGGTTATGTTTGTCATGGATACAATGATACTGGTGTTTTACATGTTTATAGATGAGCTTAAACCTTGATAGGTTATTTTATTTTCTATTAAAATAAACTCCAACCTGAGTTATCTTAGAAATAGTTGGAATAAAAATCTTAAAATAAATAATAGTTATGTGCATTTCATAATTTATGAACTTTTTTAAATTTATGAACATTTTTATATTTATATTTATTATGAAAGTTCACAATTCATCAACTCTTTGATGAGAAAACTTGAGTGGAAACAAAAAGAAAAGTGACGCCCCAAAACATAAGACAATTAATTATAGAGTTACTAGATACTTACCAGTCCGATTCTTATTTCATCTATTTTGTTTAGTGAACACATCCACTAAGACGAGGTTAGTATAAAAGGAACCTTAGTTTTCACTCCTAAAATAGGGATAAAAATGTTGAAATAGCATCAGTTCAGCTTTATTTTTAAATGATGGTTCAAAATAGGCTTTTGGTTCCGGTTTTTCTTCTCTTCCTCATTTAGCTTTTATTTTCTTATCACCAAGGTTACTCACAGCCAACTAGCCAAATGAAAAGTATGGCTTGATTAAGAATCTCTCTTGTCAAGTAATTTGTGCCTAATGTTTTTAGCTTTCCCATGGGCTGTTGTAGAAAATGGTAAATCTGGTTTAAATGAAACCTGATCCTGTTAATGGTTTAATAGCAGCTGCCACAGGGTTATGGCATTTTTCAACAGATGCTTCTGTTTCATTTTAAACATAAACTAAGTCTTAGAATATTTACATAAATCATATAAAATATGCCTATATACTTCTGCCTAAATAAATTGTTATAAAATAGTTTTAGGTAAGTCTTTATCTTTGCCCATTCATAATTATTTACAATTTTTAAAACATCCTATACTATGCTCTATTTTTTTAAAAAGACTATTTCTATCTTGCACATTTCTAAAGAATTTTTTTTTTATAAGGGCCCAAGGATAGGCCTCATCTCTACATCTGGGAACCTGGGCAATGACTTGGTCAATTTGATCATTTCATCCATCTTTATGCCTCACAATATTTATTTAGCACTGACAAATTGCTTATACAATGATGTGCATTATAGTGTCAACTGAAATAAACAGAATAGTCACAAAATTAAATGGGACACTATTTTTCCTTGAAGAGGTAGACCTTGTAATAGTAATTCAAGCTATCATTATGCCTAGGATTATTTTCTCTGCAGTGTGATATGCAACCATTTTTTTAAAAAGCACTTTTTTTTTTTTCTGTATCAAGCACTTATGCTGGTTACATAAATGATACAAAGATGAATGGCAGGCAAGTAAAACAATGACTATGACAAAATATAGAAATAATTATATAATAGAGGTACCAGTTCAAGCAAAAGGGACTGTAAAGTATAATATACCATGTTAGCTAACATATTACTAGTTTGACTTCTGAAGATCATAAAGTACAGAAGTTGAACTGGCAAGGTCGAAATTTGTTATATGGATTTCATTTTCATTGTGCTATAGTTGCTCAATATCTTGAGCTGGATAGGTTATATACATAAATGCATTCAATGGAGGGTTTTTAAGGGCAAAAAATGAAGTACAAACTATTCTTTTACTTGATTTTTAAATTGTCTATGATGTCACTGAATATTCGGTGTTTCTAAATCCAATCTCTTCTTGTCTTAATATCTTTCCTAGATTCTTCCTCTTAAGAAAGATGTGAAACCTGGCATGGCATTCTTATTTGAACTCTTTCTCCTTCATGGGAAGTATGTCTGCCTGGATTGTGTTGTGGGCTGCTCAGCCTTCCCTTTGTGTGATAACAACTTTGATATAGTGGAGGGAAAATTCAAGTGTCCCCTTTTCCGAGGACATTATGACCAGGAACTCAACAGCTTCAGGAAAACTGAAGATTTGATTTGTCTTGATTTGGACTGGCTGTGCAATTTCTATTTTCAGGTTTGTAGTATGATTTTGTAAGTAGAAAAATAATTTAAGATTTTTCTAAAGCTGATTCTCGCAAGCCTCTAGCTTCCTTTCATGCTATCGAAAATTTCAAGAAATAATCATAAGCCTTTAAAAGTAATTATATTTTAATGCTGATTTATGATAATGCAGATTAAATTTATGTCTACAAATAAGGAATGCAATTCTAGAGTTAGCGGGAATCTCAAAGATAATTTAACCCAGACTTCTATGTTAAAAATGGGCTTGGTGCCCTAGCCAGTTTGGCTTAGTGGAAAGAGTGTTGGCCCGTGGACTGAAAGGTCTCAAGTTCAATTCCAGTTAAGGGCACATGCCTGGGTTGTGGGACGAATCCCCAGTGTGGGGAGTGCAAGAGATAGCTAATCAATGATTCTCTTTCATCATTGATGTTTCTATCTCTCTCTCTCCTTCTCCTTTCCTCTATGAAATCAATAAAATATATATAAAAAATTTAAAAAATGGGTTAGGATAGCCATTCAAGCTCCTGGTTTTCAGTTTAGAGTCTCCTGCTGCTGGAACATATCAATCTCATCAACATGAGGACAGAGTTAAGGTATGTTTCCTATCGAAAGTGCTTTTTAAGCTTCAGTTATGTGTTGGGCATTTCTTGTTATCAAAATACAAAAGAGAAAAGATCTGTTTTTTGCCTTCAAGTTACTTGCCATTTATTTGATGAGACACATATGTGTTCACACAAAATGTTCAGACATTTCTATAACGTTTGTGGACATCACAAAGCTCCCTTTGCCATACTTATCATTTCAAAGCAAGCTTTCTTGTTTACTTCAAAATAAACAAACAACGAACAACAAGTGAAAAAAGAAAAACTTGTGTACACACCATTTATTCATATGTATTTGGAATTCTATTTTCTAACCAAGTCTTTTAGCAGAAAAGCCACTACATAAATTTCTTCAATGCAAACGCCACGGAGGATCCAAAAGAGAAAATAATAGCATACTTAAGTCTAAAGCATTCCAACAAAATTTTAGTCTATTTTTGTCTGATATGTCAAATATGTTCTTCCTGATTATGATATTTTCTTCCTTATCTAAATATTTCATTTTTTCAATCCCCACCCCCTTATCCTCTCAACTCTGATGGATTTGTTAAACATGGACATTTCCAGGAAACACATGGTCTTGGTCTAAAACTTAGCAGTTTGTTATCTTTATGTGATGGCTTTCTTGTTTTCTACTAATTTTGAGTTGAATTCACTAGCAATTTTTTCTTTTAGCTAATTCCATTATAATGATTAGCTTAAATATCTTTTTGGAGTAGGCTAGATATGCTATTAAGAAAACAACTCATATAAATTCAAAGAATTATTGAAAACTCACCCAAATTTGGAAGAAACTATAGAAAAGTTACAGAAAATATTGAACAAATCAGTGACTTAAATACTGTGCCAAGAGATAAAAATGAAAATATAACCATAAAAGGAAATAAATTGTGGTATATATTATTAGCTAATGTGAAAGGCATTTATACATTTTTTCCTAACTTTTCATTAATTAGTACCTAAAATGATACGTTCTATAAATTATGGCAAGGAAAATGATCAGTAACTTTGTTTTGTAAAACATAATTTATATAGTAAAGGTATTGATCATAAAGAGATATGTGTCTTATGTTTAAGATAAATTAAGAAGTGATGTTTAAAATTTACAAAGTCAAGAAAAATAGTTGTTTGATAAACATCAGAATAACTTTATTTCCCTAAAATCTTACTTGATTTTGAACACATTTCTAAAATTTTCCTCCTTTTATCTTTGATGCTCTACTTAAAAAACAAAAACAACAAAAACAACTTTGTGAAAAAGTAATATTATGATTTATTTTCAGATCCCACTAGCCATTAACCATTACAGATGGACATAATTGTCCACCAGCATTCTTATATGATAGAAAATAACAGAAATGTTCTCCCTCTGTAAATTTAAAGGGGATAGTAAGTCCTATTATTGAAAATAGTACTATTATGCAAGACATTATTTTCTGATTATAAGATAGAATATGTAGAAATGTAGATGTTTCTGTTTCATTAAGATGAAAATAAAAAATTCTCATTGAATTCTCATTGACACCCTATTTTGCTCCTATTGACAATTCTGAAATACAGAATTGTGCTATTTAACAATGGGGATACATTGCGAAAAAATTTGTTGTCAGACAATTTCGTCCTTCAAACATCATAGAGTGTATTTATAAAAACCTAGATAATATAGCCTACTACACACCAAGGTTTATGTTATAGCCTATTGCTCTTATACTACAAACCTGTAGAACAATTATTCTACAGAATAGTATAAGGTTAATGGAAGCTCAAGGTAAAATGATGTAATCAACCAACATGGTAAAGACAGATGATGCTGTAACTGGCATACCACAGCATACTGTATTATAGCAATCTATACTAGTATGATAAAAGCCTAAGCGACCATTACTGCAGAATGACTGGTTGCTCTGATGCACACTGACCACCAGAGGGAGGACACTCAATTCAGGAGCTGCCCCATGGCGGTCAGTGCGCTCGCACACAGGGAGTGCTGCTTAGCCAGAAGCTGGTGAGTGCAGTGGTGGTGGCAGGAGCCTCTCCCCACTCCACTGCAGCACTAAGGAGCAGCAAACAGGTGGGCAGTAAGGAGCAAGGGGTCCCAGACTGCGAGAGGGATGTCTCAGCAGGGATCAGGCCTATGCTGGCAGGCAGCATTCCCCAAAGGATCCTGGAATGTGAGAGGGCGCAGGAGGGGCTGAGGGACCCCCACCTCCAGTGCACGAATTTTGTGCACTGGGTCTCTAGGTTTTCTAATCAATAGAAAGAATATACTCTAAAATAATGACAAAAATTGTAGTATAGTAAATATATAAACCAGTAACATAGTCATTTATTATCATTATCACATATTTGTACTGTATTTAACTCTATGTGCTATGCTTTTATACAACTGGCAGTGCAGTAGGTTTGTTTACACCAGCATCACAACAAACATGTGAGTAATGTGTTGCAATTCAACCTTTCAATAACTATGACATCCCTAGGTGATAGGAACTTTTCAGCTACATTATAATCTACACTAGAGGGTCAGTGTACAAAATTCGTGCATGGGGGGGGAGGGAATCCCCTAAGCCCAGCCTCTACCCTCTTCAACCTGGGACCCCTTGGGAGATGTCCAACTGCTGATTTAGGATTGGACCAGCAGTTGGTTTAGGATCAGATCTAAACCAGCAGTTGAACATCCCTCTCACAACCCTGGACCGGTGGATCCTAATCGCTCACCTGCCTGCCTGCCTGGTCACCCCTAACTGCCCCCCATGCTGGTCTGGTCATCCCCAACTGCCCCCTCCCTGCTGACCTGTTTGCTTCTAAGTGCTCCCCCACCCTGCCAGCCAGGTCATCCCTTACTGCCCTCCCACCAGCCTGGTCACCCCTAACAGCCTCCCTTGCTGGCCTGATTGACCCCAACTGCCCCCTGCCAGCTTGGTTGCCCCAACTGCCCCCCCTGCCCGCTTGGTCAACCCAATTGCTCCCCCTGCTGGCCTGGTCACCCCCCAATTGCCTCCTCTGCTGACCTAGTCACCCCTCACAGCCCTCCCGCCAGCCTGGTTGCCCCATGCAGCCTGCTTGTTCAGTTGTTTGGTCATTCCTTACTAACCCCGCTGCCGGCCTGGTCATAGGAAGCCATCTTGTGAGAGTTTGATGGTCAATTTGCATATTTCCTCTTTATTATGTAGGATATCATTATATATGTTGTCCAGTGTTGACTTAAATGTTGTTATGTGGTACAATTCTGGATGTAGATTTTTCTGATGTGAGTTTTCCAAATGCAAAAATTTCCAAACAAATAAATGTAAATATGAGTACTCCTTTCAGAGTTACTCAGAGAAAGAGTAGCTTAGAACAGGGGAGAGTAAAAATAGATCTGGAACAGAAAAATAGTAATTGTAATGCAGTCTTAGATTAAAGGAAACAAATATAGTCAAATAAATCCTGATTATTTCTCTCCTGTGTCTATTATGAGAAGGAGACTTCCACTTAGAGAGAGGTGTCAGAACCATGACATTTGCTTAGCCATGACCTCACATTTTCTACCATGGTGTTATCAGGGGTAAAATTTGGGCTAAAACCCTGAGCATGCAGGAGGAGCCTGGAGAACTATTTGATTCAGCCCCCACAGCATGTGCAGAAAAAATGTAAGAGAGAAATGTATGCAAGCAAGATAGCCTTTTACTTTCCCCATAAATCCTTTTCTATCACTTTTTTGAATATTTTATTTTCTATATCATTATTTACTCAAAGAATTTTATTATTCAAGTTTCCAAAATAGAGAAAGTTGAAAAAATTGCAGTAAAAACCATATATTTGCCACTAGATTCTTTAATCTTGTTATTTATTTTAGAACTTAATTTCTAAATGTTTTTGAGGGATAATTAATAGTGAATGAATATTTGCTAATTCCATCTCAATGCAAATATTAGAAACTTATTTGGAAGAAGAAATTAAAGTATAAAATAAAACAAAGAAAAAAACTAATAAACATATAAAACAATGGCAATTTCTGAAACAATTATATAAATCTGTTAATACAAAAAAGTTCGTTTATTTATTCTTTTAATCCCCACCTGAGTATATGTTCATTTTTTTAACTGAATTTTTGAGAGGGAGGAAGGAGGAGAGAAACATCAATGTGAGAGAGCAACGTCGATTGGTTGTCTCTTATATGCATCAATTGAACCCACAACCTAAGTATGTTCCCTGACTGGAAATTCATTTCACAATCTTTCGGTGTACAGGAGGATGCTGCAACTAACTGAGCCATCTGGCCAGGATAAAACGTTTACTTTTTTAAAGCAAGGAAATAAAAGCAAATAGGAAGCTTTAGTAAATTGAGTTCATGATTGACCTTTTCAATTTTGCAAGTTGTATCATTGTTCCAGAGGAAATTACCTGCATGTGTAATAATTTTAACAGTTTGGATAACAAGTTTACCTCTTAATAGGTAATTAAACTTCCTCTCTGTTTGGATGATCAAAAAGCCCATGTGGGACATACTCAGCTTCCCACTGAACTTCTAGTTTGTTTAATGGTTGAAGCAGAAAAAGAGGAATCAAGCATGGAAAATATAACTGGACTTTCAAGGGAAGAAAAAGAGAAAAATATCTGCATCAATGGGTCATGAAGCTAAATTCTCATTACACTCTTCTCAGGGTTAGTTGACTATTTTTCAGCATTCTATGGCCAATATTTCAAGTTGTGTTATAGTACATAAAATTAAGTAATATGTTTTAATCATTAATGCATTTTGTTCTATACCATTCTGTTTAAGGGAAAGGTAATCATCAATAACAATTCTAGAGGTCCAGTGCATGGAATTTGTGTATTTGGTGGAGGGTGGGGGGTCCCTCAGCCTGGCCTTCACCCTCTCACAGTCAGGGAGCCCTCAGTGGATGTCCTACTGATGGCTTAGGCCCGCTCCCCAGAGGTAGGAGAGGCCATCCTTAGTGTTCCTGCATTGAGCATCTGGCCCCTGGTGGTCAGTGAGCATCATAGTGACTGGTCATCCCACCATTCGATCCATTTGCATATTAGCCATTTCTTATATAAGATTAGTTTTCACATTGCATTACCTATTAACCACATAATTAAATGGTTCTCTAGTCTATCCATTGGTCAATATGTCCATTCTTGTGCCAGTACCAGGCAGTTTTGAGAACCGTGACTTTGATATTTGGTATTGAGATCCCTCCTACTTTATTCTTCTTTCTCAGGATTGTTGTGGCTATTCAGGGTCTTTTTTTATTCCAGATGAATTTTGGAGAGTTTGTTCTAGGTCTGGGAATTATTCTGTTGGTATTTTAATGGGGATTGCATTGAATCTATAGATTGCTTTGAGTAGTATGGACATTTTAATGATGTTGATTCTACCAATCCATGAATATGGTGTGTTCTCCCATCTGTTTGTGTCTTCTTCTATCTCTTTTTTTCTGTGTCCTATAATTCTCTGTGTACAGGTCTTTTAGCTCCTTAGCTAAGTTTATTCCTAGATATCTTTTGTGTGTGTGTGTGTGTGCGCACACGCGCGTGCAATGGTAAGTGGGATTGTTTTTTGTTGTTGTTGTTGTTTTTAATATCACTTTCTACAAGTTCATTATTGGTGTATAGGAAAGCTATAGACTTCTGGGTGTTAATTTTGTATCCTGCTACATTGCTGAATTCATTTTTTATCTAACAATTTTTTAATGGACTCTAGGGTTTTCTATATACAGTTCATGTCATTTGTGAATAATGACAGTTTTATTTCTTCTTTTCCAATTTTAATACGTTTTACTTCTTCTTCTTATCTAATTGCTATGGCTAGCACTTTTAGTCCGATGTCAATTACTTTTAGACCATTTTTTACCAGATCATTCTTGCTTTCTGGTTTTTCCTCAAAGCTCTGTGGCTATATCTTCTATACGTATTTCATTGTACTCCGGACTTGGTTTCTAGAATGCAGATCCCAGTTCCCCTAAAAGGAGAATAGGTAGCACACCAAGAAACATGAATACTGACATGTACAATAAGAGGACACTACATACTGTGAGAGGAATAATGTTTTATGCTTTAGGAAAATGCTTTGGAAAGGGCTGATTGTAATTTGCTCTGCTCTGAGCTTAGGGATTGATCTAAGCCTCACATAGAAAGACTGTACAGGGATGTTTTGCTCCAATTCAGAATAAATTTACACAAAAATAAAACATAAAAATATCTTTGAATATATGTCTGGTACATTGATTATATTTATTTATTTTTCTTGGAGGATTCCTAAACATATTATTAGCAGTTAATATCCCCCATGGGTTTGTTTTCTAATATATTAAAACTGTGATACAGTATGTTTTTTCTGCCACTGATCTGTTGCTAAGAGATTTAATAATGGGTAAACAAACACAACATGTGGTAATTCATTTCAAATTAAAAGTTTATTAAACTCTGGCTTGATGGTTTTCTGGCTATTTACAATGAAAGGAGCAGACCTTAGGGAAGGGGTGACCACGTGGTGTGTGTTCATGGCTGCAACATTTCCTTCTGAAAAATAGGTTTATGATCTTCCACAAGCTGTCCCACATTGATAGGCTCCAGATGTAATCTGCTGAATCTACTACAGCCCCCAAATCATGGAAAAAAGTGACTTTAATGTTCACTTCTAAATACACATGTGCATGCATGTGCTTTCTCACACATAGCACACACAAGCACACACCTCAAGAAGATTCTGAATTTATTCCAATAGTTGATGTTTTAAATGCTGATCAGCTTTGCAAATAGGTGGATGCCTAAGGCCAAAAATAATTATGAAAGGCTGGGAGAAAAGAGTTATGATGTAACTTTTGGGTTATTACCTTTTTTAGGCTGTTTTACTTTTTAGGAAACAAACTAGGGAGTTATTTTTTATGCTTGATAATTTTGTTTTGCATGTGCCTACATTGCATTAACAATGGTCTCTGGCAAGATCTATGTGTTTTTTATGTATAATTTAATTCAGGAAAGTTTTATTGTACTACCACTATCAGCAAAGCATGTTTCTATTCTAAAAGCATGTTTCTAAATGATGTGAGATTATTAACCAAAATAACATGAAACCCCCTGATCCCCAGGGTTTATTTGATCCCATGCCCACTCCACCACTGAGAGCTGTACATGTACACACATGGAGACTAGATGATGGGAGGGCTACCAGCACTTTTTTCCCATGCAGGACCTGAAAGCTTTGTGGGAGAGATCAAAGGAGTGAAGCAGAAATAATTGCTAAGTAGCATAGATTCAGTTGTTAAGTGAGAGGGGAAGTTGTGCGAAATGCATGTTGTTTATCAGATTTGTTTTCTATTTCACCATCTCACTGTGGGATTCCGCAGGAGAATGAACTGCATGAAAACACTCTGCAACCTGCTAAAACAGAAAACCTTCTCATTGAATTTCTGTAAGACAGGAAGTATACTATCTGTTATAGTCTATACCAGTGGTTGGCAAATCCTTGCTCGCAAGCCACATGTGGCTCTTTGGCCCATTGAGTGTGGCTTTTCCACAAAATACCATAGCCTGAACAAGTCTATTTTGAAGAAGTGGTATTAGAAGAAGTTTAAGTTTAAAAAATTTGGCTCTCAAAAGAAATTTAAATTGTACTGTTGATATTTGGCTTTGTTGACTACTGCGTCTGTGTTTGCCAACCACTGGTCTATACTATCCTATGAGACAATAAGGCATACTATATATACAATTGCAGTTACAGATGCCACTGTGGACAGTAATAAATGAGTATTATGAGCTCATATGAGAGAGGTAGAGAGTGAGTTTTGAGGGTAGTTGAAATTTGCCTGAAATTCTTTTTAATGTAACCCCAATTTAAATCCTATATTGGTAAGATCTGGGGAAATGTCAATTTCACAATCATGTCCTAGGGAAAGGTAAAAACCTGGGAGTTTTTACCCAAAAGACAAAGACAAGAATAGTTTGTGCTTTGGACAAAGATAATACATAATTCAAAAGGCGAGCACAATGGAAATTTTGGGAGGTAAAAAAAAAGTCATGAGAAAAGTTAGGAAGTCAGAATGGCACCAAGTGTCTTTGAGTAACTGTGAGGAACCATTGGATTCCAGCATACATGAAGGGAAGGATTTGGGCAAGGATAACTTTAAGGCAAGAAGTCCATTACATTGCATTAGCCCAAAGAAGAGATGAATGGGCCTGAGGTAGAATAATATAAGATAATACAATTAAGAAGATTTAAGAGATATGTTAAAGTTGAATCAATAGGATTTGGTAGCTGAATAGTTATGTCATAATAAAATAACACACATGAAATTATAGTCAAGAGTATTTCTATCTCAGGTAAGAAAAATAGTTCTACCCTAATCAGAGATGAGGTACTTAAAGGAGCTGGTTTCAAATAAATGTTGACCAATGGTTTGGGTCAAATTGAGTTTAAAATGTTAGTGGAATTAAAAAGCAATTACTAGCTTGGAGTTAAGAAAATGGACTTAAAGCTCAGAAGAATCATATGGATCTTATCCTGATAAAAGGGCAGACTAAAGCAATAAGAATGGTTTGGTTTACCAAGGAAGAGTGAGAAAAGTATAGGAAATCTTTATTTAAGGAATAGATGAGAGAAATAACAAAGTAAATTGCAAACGAGCAATTCAAACAAGTAGGACAAATATCTGGAAGTATGACCTCATAGAGGTCATGAGTCTCAAATAGAGAGAGGGTGGATACATCAGCAAAATATTCTGTAGCAGCGCTAATCAAACTTTACATGCATACAAATCATCCAGCTACCTAAGTGAAATGAAAATGTGGATTCAGCAGGTCTGAGATGGGCTTCCAATCCTGAAGTTTCCACACTGTGCAGGTACATGTGCTGCTGGTATATGAACCTCATTTTGCCTTATCAAGGCTCTGGAAATATTGACTAGGATAGAGATGAAAGTATAGTTTGCTTTGACAATAAAGTGAATGTTGACACGCTTTGAATGAATATTAAGAAACAAGGGCACAAAACCTGGTTAATATTAAGAAACAAGGGCACAAAACCAAACTGTAATGGCTACAGGAGAGAGGAAGAAAGAGGAAACAAAGGCAATGAATATAGGAGGAGCTCTTGAGTATGAGATAAAGGAGAGATTTTCAAGAGCAAGCTTAATGGAGTCATGAGATGAGGGAAGTTTGCTGTATATTTTAGGATGGACACCTTCATAAACAAAGAGGAAAAATCTTGAGGAAGAAAGATTGAGAACAAAAGAAAAAGAGGGAAATTGTTGAGATGAGTTTCCACCATGAATAAGAGGATACAGGTAAGTATTGGGAAGGAAAAAGAATAATTCTTCCTCTGAGATAAGAACAAAAAATAAAATAATGCAGAATAGATTAAAAAATTCCCCTCCAATGTTTTCTATGTAAGAAAATGTTCTAAAAAGTAAGCAACAATAGCAAACTTAAAAAACAAAACAAAAAACCAACAACAAACTTTGTGAAACTCAGGAAAAATCATAAATCACAAGAACAATGATGTACTTTGGAATTCTAATTTTAAATGTCTTAATAGTATTAGATAGTTTCCCTTCTGGTCCCTCTCAAGATAATCTTTCACAGTTTCTATAGGTTTTGGCTTAAGGACAAAATAAGGATGCAGAAATCAGGCTCTGAGACCTCAAGAAAGGCTGAGCCACCCATCTGTAGAAAAGCATTTACTTAGAGGATGAGACAGTTTTGGCACTCTTTTTTTTTTTTTTTTCATCTAACATTATTAAGAAAAATTGGGACCGGGTTTTACTGTTTGCACATGTCTCAGTGATATACAGGTCAACTATACACACTTGGAGATTCCCATAAGAAGGGTACCATGTATCCAGGAAGCCCAATTCAAATGACCTTTGAAATAACATACCTTAACTTTGGTACATGATAATTTTCTGCTTCAGTTAGTGATCCTGTATTGGTACTCTATGCAAGCCATATTCCTTTGCCATTAGGACATTCATCTATTTTTGTAAGTTTAATTTGTTTAGAGCAATGATTCCCAAAGTGGTCTATATCGACCCCCAGGGGTCTATGACAACCTGCAAGGGGTCTACGTCAGCGAAAAAAAAATTTGGGGGTCCATGAAATGAAAATGGGGGTCCACGATAGTGGATCTCAACATACACTGATAGTACCTATTTACTTACATCATATTATCTTATAATATAAAAACATATAAATTATTTATAAAAGTACCTATGAAGTAAAAAATTTATTATATACGTTTATAAAATTGTGTAAGTTGTATGATAAAAACCTGCACATAATGATATACCAGTATCATCTTGTTACAAGCATACGCGCAGTAAACATTCTTGCCAATTTTTGTCTCAAAGCTTCTCGAACTTGCACCGACTTGTTCAATTCGTCACTCTATAAATATGAATGTGAGAAAAATACGTTCATTCGTTTCCTGAATCTTGAATAGAAAAGTGCTGAGAAAATATTTTAAAAAATATAAACTGGTAGTTTATCATACAAATTATAGTGAATCAGTGTTATTTTGTTTGAGAATGCCGGAGAAAAGTAGGTACATTATTTTTTATTAAATTTTAACACTAAACTTCACTACAGTTAGAAATTTACAAAAAAGTCAATATCAGGTAAGTAGGGGGTCTACCCAAAACCGAAAAACATGGCAAGGGGTCTACGGCACAAACAAGTTTGGGAACCTCTGGTTTAGAGTATTGATATTTGATGATTCCATGATCTCTTTCACTAGAAATTCCTTGCCATTGCTTATAATGTATATAGTGGTAATAGAAAACAAAGAGTCAGTATTGGTTATTATATCATGTACCATACATTGAAATAAATTAATATTATGTGGTTTTTGAGTATAAAAACATACTATGCAACCTGATTAAAAAAATGTTAAGTTTCACTCAAAATCAACCAAAATGTTGATAAATTCTGAAAGAAGTCTCTTCATACTTAAATATAAATTTGCCTGTGTCTATCATTCAGCAAAGTTAATAAAACGGTGCTTCTTGAATCTTTTGTGAAGATTAGAACAAATACTCATGTCTGGGCTCTGCCCCAGAACAAATATATCAAATTCTCTGGGGACAGGACTTGGACATTATTATTCTAAAAACAAAACAAAAAAATAAAGCGGAAAAAAAAAAAACCCCAAAAAAAACCCAAACCTCTTGTGATTCTAATGCGCAGCCAAAGTTGAGAAACACTGAAGTGCAGCTGTTGATGGCTCTGGTTTTCTTCAATTCCATAAAATATAGCAACAGGGTTTCTACTTATTAGTATTCTTTCATGCTGTGTCCTCTATGTGAAAGGGCCTTTTACTGACATGCACTTTTCATCATTTATAATCTAGCTTGCAACTTCCTTTTCAGAAAATCCCTATCAGTGCCTCCAGTGACTTACCCCAATGTTAGTTTCCTTCATAGCAATTGTGTACTAGTACTTCCCATTTGTATGTTTCCCCAACTAGGCCACATGACTCATGAGGTTAGGGACCAGAGCTGCTTATTTTACTATTGTGCCTGGCACATAGGATTGCTCAATAAAGATTTGTTGAATAAATGAGTGAATTGATGTCGTCCTTAGGCAGTTGTAGATTACCAAAGCCAAAAAATAGAAAGGAATAGTTTTCAATTTACCATTTTACTAGAGTAGCAATATGGACTTGAATTCAGAAAACTAGTGTGAATCACCAGTTTACTACTTAATATTTGTGAAACCTCTGTGAGAAAGTTTTGTCATGGATGAGAATTATGAATAGTGATAGCTGAATTTTTTACTTTCAGGTTTATGTGGATAATTAGATAATAAATGTTAAAATGATTCATTCATTTTCAAATTAATTTGATAATATTGTGTTGCCTCAAACTGCTCTCTGCTGCAAAGCAGAAATTCTGGAGTCCTCTCTTATTTTGGTTCCTAAAGATTATTAGCAAAACAAGAGCTGGCCTAATGTGTAAATTGCAATCTTGCTGTAGATGATACACTCCTCTTTAAAAAAAAATAATTTTATTGATTTCAGAGAGAAAGGGAAAGGGAGAGAGAGATAAGAACATCAATGATGAGAGAGAATCATTGATCGGCTGCCTCCTGCACATCTCACACTGGGGATCGAGCCCCCAACCAGGGCATGTGCCCTAACCTGGAAGCAAATTGTGACCTCCTGGTTCATAGAGTGACAATCAACCTCTGAGCCACACCAGCTGGGCCATTTTAAATTAAGTTTGTTTATTAATTTTCATAGATTGTTTGCTTGCTTGTTTTACTGTTCAGTTTTGAGAGTTTATACATTTTGTATATAATCCTTTTTGAATATGTAGTTTACAAAACTTTTTCCCCAATAGGAGTTTGCTTTTCTATTTTTTAACACTATCTTCCACAGAGCAAAAGTTTTGCATTTTTATTAAGTCCAACTTATCATTTTTAGATAGATCATACTTTTGATATCATGTATGTGAACTTTTGCCTAACCCTGCAATATATCTCTGGGTTTTTTCCTTCTGTTTTATATAAACCTATATAAAGTATAGTTTTATACTTTATATTTAGATTGATGATCCACTTAGACTTTGCCTTTGAATAAAGTTGAGATTAAAGATGAAGTTTTTGTTTTTTTGTTTTTGCACCATTTGTTGAAAGCGCTATTCTTTCACCATTGAGTTGCTTTGTACCTTTGCCAAAAATCAGTTGGACATACATATGTGGTTCTATCTCAGGGACTTATTGGGTGGCCTGGTTACAGGGCTGTGACCACTCTTAAGTTCTGGAAAGAACAAAAGACAAACTAATTAGTAGCAGTGGGAACAGTAGAAGCTCAGACAGAGAAAAGTTGAAGGCCCATAAAACTTAGAACAGGAAGCAATGGACAGGCTGGTTAGAGTTTCATTGATGTGCATTCATTAAAAGATCTGTGCGAGTAGATGTGGCCAGTTTTAGACAAGCCACCCTAAGTGTTGCCCGAAGACCTTAGATCCCCATTTCCTCATATAGAGATAAGGAAAGCAATTTTCAGATACTAATAATTACCTTTACTGAGGCATACTTTTTAGTGAATAATTTCTGAGTCAGTAGTTATCCTGTTTCTATGGAGGAATTATGAATTTTATATTTGAAAATATAAGACATGCCTTTGCTATTGACAGTTGGAGTTGAATTTGTGGAGAGATGGTCCAAAATGATTTCCTATTATGTGCATGTCTAATTACTTTCAGATAGCTTATAAGGAATGAATATTTCTATAAAATATATCTAAGATTTTAAGAATTCGGAATGGTCTCTTCAGAGTCACCGTTAGGTGAAAACTTGGGGAAATTTTTAGAGATAGCATTTGTTTTCTTAGATTTCTTAATTTTCAAACAGCATAAATGGATCTGTCAGTTATCTGAATGCAAAATTCAGCCTGAGGGAACCATGGTGTGTTTTTAAGTTATCTCCCTGCACAAAAGCTAAATATCTGCAATTTTTAAATGCCTTTATTTAATATGTCCTGAAAAAAGTATAAAAAATATTTTAAAGTTTTAAAATATTTTTATAAAAACATCCTCCCTCCCTCCCTCCCTCCTTCCCTCCCTCCCTTCCTCCCTCCCTCCTTTCCTTCCTTCTATCTTCCATCCTTTCTTTTTCTTTCCTTTCTTCCTTCCCTTTTAGATCAATGAAATTATCACCTTGTAACTTCATTTACAAACTGAATAAGACTTCCAATAGCTGCAACATTAAACTCACCAAATTAGGCCTCAACTGGGAAATGTCCACACAGACATTAATGGGCGGTGTAATAAGAATTGTGCCATTAACCGATTTGCTTAAAAAAATTAGGATTTGTTTTAAGCATTTTGTTGTTTTGTGAACTTCTTCACCATCTATTACGGTTGATTACAACTCCAAAATTCAAGTAGATCATCTGTTTTGATCCACTTGAATCTCAAAGTCATTTCAGACAACTGCTGGAATTGGAAAAGCTTTAAACAGTCATGCAGGTCTTTAATTGTAAATTAGTTCTGACAGGACTATGATGCAGAGTCCTGTTTGGTTCCAGAGTGATGCTAGCTGACAACCCCTCACCGCTATAGGAGCAGAGGAACATGTGGAAGGAATTGTTCTTTTACATTTCACAGCTTGTCATTTCCTCTGCAGGGCAGCCCCTGACCCCTCCGAGAGATCCTGACACCCATAAGGGAAGTGTTCCCACTGATGTACAGGAAGTGGAGAAGCAGTTTAGCACTAGGCAAGGAGGGAGGAGGGTGTGTCAAAGGGATCTGGGGGACAGAGAGGCGAGATGGGCTCAAAACGTTTCCAGCAGGTTAGAATCTTCTGCTGTGTTGTTTCCGTTCTTGAAAGAAGACTGAAAAAAATATTTGGAAGGGTTTAAAACATTATGAGATTTTTTTAAAGCTACCTTTCAAAAAAAAATTTTTTTTTTAAAGTGGAAATGGCAATAAAAATGAATGTGTCACATGTGAATGATCAAAACAAAGGTTTGAGGGAAAGGTCCAAATGTGTGTATACTGCTTTCTTCCAGTGTGTTTCTAATTACAGGGTGTGTGGATTAGATCCACACATCAGATTACAGCTCGTGTTTTCAGGACATTTTACACCCTTAACATTTTATTTGCTCTCATATATTCATCACAGTCAATTTTCCCCTGTATCTGTGCTATTAAACAGAGCCGTAAGGAACATAAAAAGACAATTGGGGGTATTATCACTCAAACTGGTTTACCTTTTTTTCCCCCCCAGTGAATCAGCATAAACAGTTTAAAAACAAAAACCCTCCAATATCAATATTTTAGGAGCCATTCATAAAGTCAGTTTTGAAAGTACTTTCTTTTCTTTTTCAAATACTTGAAAACCTTTTTCAGAATGCATACTTTTCTGAATGTGGGCTTTCATACAGGGGTAGGTAGTAAATACTCACTCCTCTCCCCCACCTTGTTTTGTAGATATGGCTGTGGATGTGTGTGCGTTCCTAAATCTATTTTGGTGAACATGTTAAGAAATACAAGCATGCCATGCATATTCAGCAATTGTTCAAACAAATAAAATATCCATGGAAATAATTTGTTTTGTTCTCAATTTTATTTATTCTGTGGATTCCCAGGGCCTCAATACTTGACAAATGTTCTCACACAATGATACCGCAGAAGTGGATATTGCTTGGATATGAGACACTACAAGGGACCCAGCAGGTTCGGAAAATGCCAATGTTTCCAGACCGCTTCCGGAGCTAAGGTTTAGGATGGGTTACTGAGAACCCCTGACAAGATAGACTTATCTTTGGCCACACTGTTCAACCAGAACATTCCTAGAAGTACCCACAGTTATATACACAGTCTGGATAAGCTGGAAACAAGAAACTAGAACATTATAGAGCTATACTGTTCTATTCCATTTGTAGTACCATTTGAGTTTAATGATGAAGGAAACCATGTTTGAATGGGAAGAATTTACTTCTTAGATGTGACCAAGCAGCCAGCCTAGCTCTCCGATTGTTCCAGTGTTTAGTATTGGCATTCACTAGGACTCTTTTAATTTTTAAATTTTATTTTACTGTGGTAATAATGCTTAATATGAGATCTACTCTTTTAACAAAATTTTAACTGTACACCACAGCGTAGTTAAATCACGTGGCTGTTGTTGTCCAGCAGATCTCCAGAACGTATTCACCTTGCAGAAGTGAGACTTTAGGCCTTTCTATTTGCAACTAATGTTGTTTCCTCCAGCCCTTGGCCACCACCATTCTACTCTTTGATCCTATGAGTTTGACAAGTCTTCAGCAGGTACCATTTCCTTTAGTGAAGTATGGTCCTTGTCAACTGATAAAATTATAAGTGGGAATAAAAAACAAATGGGTTCATTTACTCTTTCTAAACATGTGGCTGGCTTTCAAAACTTTAATAGTATGACTGATTTGTTATCTCTCATCCAGTTTCTAACATGGTATAAGTATGTGATTGTGTTCAATGTGGAAATAATTGAAATAAAAATTGGCAGAAAATTACATTTTTACCTGGAATTATTTATTCAATCTAAATAGATGGTGCAAATGAAGAAGGAATTATAAATTAGGAAAAAAGGATTTTGAGTCAAACAGTTAACTATTTCCTTTGGCATGGGATAGGAGAAAATTAATCTCTTTTGGAATTCTATTCTTTTTCTTAGATAAATCAGTCTGTTCTTGAAAGCTCACACCTTGTCAATGAGGGACATAGGGTGCTGAGGCTTTGTAGCACCAACACATGACTCATTGTTTTTGAATATTTTGTATTACTAGTCAACAAGTTTGACCCACTTTTATTTGTAAAACCACTGCTTTTTTTGGTTAAACTTATTTGCTATATTTTAATTGTACATCAAATTTACAAATTAAATGAACATTGGAACTTAACTATTTTAATAGAATCTTGAGCAATTAGAATTTTGCAAGTTTGAAGTTTTAGTGAAAAAATCCTATATTATTTCTGACTTGCATAGAAATAATAATATAGAGGACACAATGTTAGTTTTAAAGACATTGATGGCTCCTATAATGTAGTTTAGATAAATAGGTTGTAGAAAAATAATTTAGTGAAAACCAATAAAGAGCCCTAAAACACTGAATTTCTTCTTTCATTATATTCACTCTCTTTTTCCAAATAGATTCAATCATTAGTTTTTGTTTAGTTAGGCCTGTATACTATTTTTAAAGCTGTCTTCTCCAACTTTAAAATGATATTAATCACACATAAAACTTCCCCAGGCCAAATATTTAAAAGGCGTAAGCATTTTCTTTTTGAAGCATAATAAATTATATCTTCTTATATCTTCATCTAGACTTATATAATACAACATTTTCCCCTTTTTTCAGATTTGCTGATATCAGGCATCATGTGTGTGAATAATTGCCATGATATATACTTTTAACCAAGTGTGGTGAACTAGTGTTGGAGAGAATAAGAGTTCATCCTCTTGACTAAAAAAGCAAATTCTATAGAACACGTCATGTTAAATAAAACAAGTAGTTGTTGGACATATGGTTTGAAAATAATTTCTCTCAGTCTGCAGCTTGCTTTTCTGTCTTCTTAACAGGTTTTTTTTTTTTTTTCACAGAGCAATGATTTTTAACTTTAATGAAGTCAAATTTATCATTTTTTTTCTTTATTGGATCTTTTTGGTGTGAGTCTAAGAACTTTATGCCTCACTCTATACAGCAAATATTTTCACCTGTTTGTTTTTTTTTTAAAAAAAACTGATCCATATTGAGTTACATTTAATATAATGAGTGAGGTTTAGGTAAATTTTTATTTCAATTTTTGATTTAAATAGGCAGTCAGACATCCCTCTCACAATCCTGAACTGCTGGCTTCTAACTGCTCACCTGCCTGCCTGCTTGCCCCTAACCGCTTCTGCCTGCTAGCATGATCACCGCCTAACCACTCCCCTGCCAGCCTGATCGATGCCTAACTGCTCTTCTGCTGGCCTGATCATCCCTAACTGCCCTCCCACTGACAGCCCGGTCACGCCCAAATGCCCTCCCCTGCATATTCCATCTTTATTAGATAGGGTTTTTTTCTTTAACATATTGACAGCCCTAACTGGTTTGGCTCAGTTGATGGAGCAACCCAATGCATGTCTGCTACTGGAAATATGCAACAAAATAATTAATAGGGAGAAGTCAGATAGTGCAAATTTAGTGGGAACTAGCATACAGAAATCATACAGGTATATAAGTTAATAGTGATTCTAAATGACATACTGGATGAGATGAATTTAATTGACATTTATAGAACATTTCACTTCAAGGCTGCAGAATATACATTCTTCTCAAGTGCACATGGGTCATTCGCAAAGATAGACCACATGTTAGGATACAAAACATGTCTATACAAGTTCAAGAAGATTAAAATCATATCAAGCATCTTCTCATATCATAGTGGAATAAAATTAGAAATCAACCAGTAAAACACCCCAAAGCAGTTAGACACACAACAGGTAAATAGCATGTTATTAAACATGAATGGGTTACCAATAAGATCAAGAAAGAAACCAATAAGATCAAGAAAGAAACAAATAAAGATGAACACACAACAATTCAAAATCTCTGGAACACAGCAAAAGCAATCCTAAGAAGGAAGTTCATGGTAGTATATGCCTACCTCAAAAAATAAAAAAAAATAAAAAAAAATAAAGAAAGAAAAAAAGAAAGAAAAAAGAAAGATTAATAATGAGCAATTTAACTATACAACTTAAAGAATTAGAAAGAGAATAACAAGAAAAGCCCAGAGTAAGTAGAAGAAATGAGATAATAAAGCAGAAATAACTAAGGAAGAAATCAAAAAACAATACAAAAATCAATTTAACTGAGAACTGGTTCTTTGAAAAGTTAAACAAGATGGGTGAACTATTAGCTAGACTCATCAAGACACAGAGAGAGGACCCAAATAAATTAAATCAGAAAAAATGTGGAGAAGTAAGCACTGACACCACAGAAATATAAAGGATTATAAGAAAATCCTAAGAACAATTATATCCCAACAAGCTGGACAATGTGGATGAAATGGACAATTTCCCTAAAAAAATACAATCTCCCAAAATTGAATTAGGAAGAATCAGAAAACCTGAATAGGCCAATAACAACTAATAAAATAGAAACGATAATAAAAAAAATCCCCAGCAAACAAAAGCCTGGGTCTGGACAGCTTCACAGGGGAGTTTTACCAAACATTCAAACATTTTAGCATGAACACAGATGCTAAAATCCTCAGCAAAATATTAGCAAATCAGATCCAGCAATACATTAAAAAGATCATACACCATGATCAAGTGGGATTTATTCCAGAGATGCAAGGCTGGTACAATATTTGCAAATCAATAAACCTGACACATCACAAAAACAAATTGAAAGACAAAAATCACATGATCATATCAATAGTTGCAGAGAAAGCATTAGACAAAATCAAACACCCATTCTTGATAAAAACTCTTAGCAAAGTGTGAATAGAGGGAGCATATCTCAGTATGGCAAAGGCCTAATATGACAAACGTACAGCCAACATCATACTGACTGGACAAATACTAAAATCATTTCCCCTAAGAACAGGAACAAGACAGATGTCTTGCTTTTACCACTCTTATTTAACTTAGTACTGGAATCCTAGCCACAGCCATCAGACAAGAAGAAGAAATAAAAGGTATCCAAAATAGAAAGGAGAACGTAAACTTTTTATTATTCACAGATGACATGATAATGTACAGAGAAAACCCTAAAGACTCCACCAAAAACAAACAAACAAACAAACAAAAACTACTAGATCTAATAAATCAATTTGTCAATGTAGCAGGATACAAAATCAACACCCCAAAATTGATGGTTCTTTCATACACCAATAATGAATTTTCAGAAAGAGAAACTAAACAAATAATCCCATTTACCATTGCAACAACAACAACAAAATTAAGATAGTTAGGATTAAACTTAACCAAGGAGGTAAAAGACCTATACTCAGAAAACTACAGGATGATGAAAAAAGAGGTAGAAAAAAAATATAAGATATAAACAAGTGGAAGAATATACTGTGTTCCTGGATTGGTAAAATCAACATTATTAAAATGTCCATAAGCAATCTACAGATTCAATGCAATCACTATTAAAATATCAACAGCATATTTCACAGATCTAGAACAAATACTCCAAAAATTGATATGGAACCAAAAAATACCTTGAGTAGCTGCAGCAACCGAGAAAGAAAATTAGAGGCAATCACAATACAAGATATCAAGTTATACTACAAAACCACTGTAATCAAAACAGCCTGGTACTGGCACAAGAACAGCAATACAGATCAAGGAACAGAACAGAGACCCCAGAAATTGACCCAAGCCATTACGCTCAATTAATATTTGACAAAGGAGGCAAGAGCATACAATGGAGTCAAGACAGTCTCTTTAATAAATGGGGTTAGGAAAATTGGACTGATACATGCAAAAAAAATTAAAATAGACCACCAACTTGCACCATACACAAGAATAAACTCAAAATGCATAAGATACTTAAATGTAAGTCGAGAAACCTTAAAAATCCTAGAACAAATCATAGGCAGCAAAATCTCAGGCATCTCTTATAGCAATATGTTTACAGATGCATCTCTGAGGGCAAAGGACACTCAGGCTAAATAAACAAATGGGACTGCATCAAACTAAAAAGCTTCTGCACAGCAAAAGAAACCATCAACAATATTAAAAAGGAGTCCACTGTATGGGGGAACATATTTGGCAATGACACATTTGATTCAAAATATATAAGAAACTCATACAACTTAACAAAAGGAAGACAATCCAATTAAAAAATGGGCAAAGGACTTAAATAGACATTTCTCCAAAGTGGACATATAAAAGGTCAAAATACATATGAACAAATGCTCAAAGTCATTGATCATTAGAGAAATGCAAATTATCAATAAAATGACAATGAGGTATCACCTTACACTTATCAGAATGGCTACCATCAACAATCAATAAATGACAAGTGCTGGCTAGGATGTGGAGAAAAGGGAACCCTATTAGTGGAAATGCAGTGTTGCAGCCATTATTAAAAAAATGTATGAAACTTCTTCAAAAAATTAAATATGGAGCTGTCATTTTACCCAATGATCCCACTTCTAGGAACATATCTGAAGAAACCTGAAACACCAGTCAGAAAGAATGTATGCCTCCCTATGTTCATAGCAGCACAATTTACAATAGCTAAGATCTGGAAACAGCCCAAGTGCCCATCAGTAGACAAGTGGATAAAAAAGCGGTGGTACATCTATGCCCTGAAATACTATGCATCAGTAGAAAAGAAGAATCTCTTACCCTTTGAGACAGTATGATACTTAGCATGATATCCTCCAAATCTTTTGGAGGGTATCATGCTAAGTGAAATAAGCCAATCAGAGAAAGACAAGTATCACATGATCTCACTCATATTTGGAATCTAATGAACAAAATAAACTCTTGAATGGAGTGGATCCAGAGACATGGAAATATGGAACTGAGTGTGGAATCTCAGAGGGAAGGCAGAGGAGGGTGGGTAGGTGGGAGATAATCAACCAAAGAACTGTATGCATATATGTATAACACATGGACACAGACAATTGGGTAGTGAAGGCCTGTGATGGGGGGGCATTGGCAGGGGCAGGCTGGAGGTGGTCAGTGGGGGGAATAGGGGACATATGTAATACTTTCAACAATAAAGATTTCCTTTTAAAAATCAGATCTCGACTCATCATTTAGTATCTTTCATCAAGTTTAAATATATATATTTTATTGATTTTTTTACAGAGATGAAGGGAGAGGGATAGAGAGTTAGAAACATCAATGAGAGAGAAACATCAATCAGCTGCCTTTTGCACACCCCCTACTGGGGATGTGCCCCAAAACAAGGTAGATACCCTTGACTAGACCCTTTCAGTCTGCAGGCCAACACTCTATCCACTGAGCCAAACCACTTTTGGCTCATCAAGTTTTTTAATCTCTTAGTCTCTGTTTCTTCACCTATAGATGAAAATAACAGGCCTTATTTGTAGAGTAGTGATAATTTATGTATGTTAAGTTTTATATAGGATGTATCATAGTAGCTGCTTACTAAATCACTCCTATGTTATAGAGTTAATTACCATAATGTTAGTCACACATGGATATATCCTGCTTAATTGCGGTATTGAGCAATGCCTCTCTTTTTCCTTACTTGTAATTTTCTCTTAGCAATAGGACTTACTACCAGGTAAAAGAATTTACTATTCTAAATAACTTTGGATGCTCTAAGTTCAGTGAAACTCTTAAAATGGTGATAATCAAGAATGTTCATGAACATCATATTAAAATTTCTGAATTCTTTCATTGTGCTTAGAATGGAGAGTTTAATATTTGTTAAGAATAAGGAAAAAGAAACTGACTTTCATAAAAGGCTAAAATTTTCTTAAGGGTGACAGAAATGAGTGATGTTTAAAATTAATTTTGGAAAGAATTACCAACTATATTTTGCTCTTACTTTACAATATTTCATTAGGTAAGGCATGCTTGTATGAATCTGTTTTTATCCTACAAAGCAAAATATTCTGAGATTGTTACTGGGTTAATATAATGACAGAAACATTTGCAGTTCTCTGCTGACAATAGTTATTCAAAATATCTTGAATTAAATAAACTGAAAAGTACTATATAAGTTATGTGCTACTGCTGATAAACTGACTGTTATATTCATAAGTGTCACTAAAGCACATGGGTTTGAGGTTCTATGCAGACAGATTGTGGATTAGTGGTTTGGATAAAAGTGTGAGTAGGGATGTTTCTATTGCATTCCTGCTGCCAATGATATTAAACATCCTCTAATACGAAACCATTAAACTTCTTAACACTACTGAGAAACCAATTTATGCACTTTACTTTTCCCTAAAAACTTTGGAGAGGATAATATTAGCCAAATCTATGCTCTAATTTTATGATACAGTACTTGCCCTTTATCAACAGCTAACTTTTTGAATATCAAGTTGTTGATTTATTTTTCCCAGGTAGAAAAGAGAATTTCTTGATAGTATGGCAAGCATTTATCTTATCTGTTTGCAGCATCCATGCGTTACTGCTGCTCACAAAGAATGTTATCAACTCTAGTTTGTTCAAGTAGATAATTCCATCATTGCATAGAAAGTGATTCAAACATTTTTGCTTTTTAAACTAGAAACTAGGTGTGAAATATCACATTTAAAAAATTTTGAGCATCTATTTCTGATGTAGATAACCAAAGCTAAGATTTTGGTCTGTAGTTTCAGTCATGGTCATCGCAACATGTCATTGAGAATCCATACTTTGGTGCTTATTTTGGCCTTTTAACTGTTCATTTGTACTGTGAACTAGATTATGTTCTTCTAACTGTCAGTTAGCTAAATACATTTCAAGTCAATTTACTAAAATAGTCACTGTTAAGCGGTACATTTGGACAGAGTTGACACCTTTGACATTTTCTAAAATGGCAAAAATAACTGTATTTAAGGGTATGATTTATGAATGTTGTGTGCTTACAGAACTTCCATCTGATTATGTTTTTGTTTTAGCTACTAAGACTCTTTCCACAAACTGCTGAAAGGGCAACTAATTAGTGCTGTGTGATCAGATATCTAACACAGACAAACATGGAGAAACACACAAAAATAATATCAATAACACAGACAAACACGGAGAAACACACAAAAACAATATCAATCCAAAACCTGTGATCACATTGCTTCTTAGAATTGCCTATGTCTACAAGAGGAGAACAGTTGAGACCACAGCAGAGGCAGAGTAAGTAAGGAAGAGAGGGGAAGATTGATAGTATAGAGCTGCCCTTATGAAACACATACTCTTTGGTATAAATAAGGAAAGTAACTTACATTGATTAAAAAGTATTTTGAATCCTTAGTTGTCTTCTAGATTGCTGGCCTCTATTAAAAACTTCTTAAAATAACAGATAGTTTTAATTCCTCAAGGAAAAGAAAAATTATATAATCTTAAAGATTTTCCATATTTATTATATAGATGTGACTTGACTGCAGGGGGAAAAAAGGAGCAAAATCTCTTGTATTGCAAGTTTTAAATGTACCAGGCTAAGGTTTACTTAATTAGAACCTCGAGGCAATAAAGGAGCCCTTTTTAAAATTCTGTGATTCTTAATATGCTAAATAATGCAAAGCTTAGACTCTTCAAGCATGAGACACACATCTGGCAGCTTAACATTTAAATTACAGGGTGGGGGGAATTCCTCACTTCAGTAGTAATTTTCTCAAAGAAAAGAATAGGAAATGGATTTCAACTAAATTTAATTTCCTTTTAGATTTCCATCTTGTCTAATTGCAGGCATTTTTAAAGGATCTTTGTATTTGTATTTTTATACATATTTTCTGTACATTTTATTAATCTTTAATTTGAGATGATTATCACTGTTAAAGCTCTGGAAAAATAATGCTATATTTTACTTGTTTTGAAGAATCTTATTTCAAGAAAATGGTATTTTCTATACAATGGTATAGAAAACAAAGGGAAAATGAAATTTCAATGGCCCACAAAAAATATTGCTGACAAAAAGTCAGTTCCACTTTTAAGCTTTTATTTTTTTTCAGTATGAATGTTTTCTCTGTTTTGTCATTTCCTGAATATTTTTTCATGCAAAAGTTATTATAAGCAGCATTCTTTCTTTGTATTTCTCCAAAGGACAGTGTCAGATCCTCGATTAATTTTACAAAGGTCATTTGGAAAAACCATTAAAAATATGCCAAGTAAAAAAGATTAGCACAACTCAGGGAAAACACACTTTTATAAACATATGCATTTATATATAGGTAGGGTACTGTAATGTTACACAGTTTTGACAAGTGTTTTCCTTGTGCACCTCATGCATTATTAAAAATATGACTGTTTCATTTATTTTTCTAGGTTATCCCAGCTGACACATTTCAAAGGCATCAGGAGGTTACTGTTATTTGTAATTATTTGATCTTTTTCTCAATATACAAGGATCTGATAATTAAATTGAGTAATAGTTCACACGAAATAAAATGGATTTTCAAAATAATTCATATTTGTATTATTAACACATAGATATGGGTGCTAGTTAGCCCATGACAAATGCATGTATTCATTTCCATTTTTTTACTAAAAAAATTAAGCAATATTGCAACTTCCAATTTTAGCTACGGCAGGATAGCTGGAGCCAGACTAGCTCTTCTGCTCTAATCCACCATTAAACTGGGCAGAATGCATGAAGCAATTGATGGGGGCATTGCCCATGAGGAAGCACAAGAATATAAACTTTGGATACAAATCCTGGTGCTTTACCTGGGCACAGTATTCTAATTGAAGAGCAGTGAATTGGAATGGGATCCAAGCGGAGAAAGTTCCATTGAACTGAGGAGACAGAGTTTGGCATTCCGGGGCAGCTGAAACGACTGGGATCTGCATAGTAGAGAGAACAGGGAGAGAGTCAGAGGAGAACCCAAAGTCAGTATAGGGACTTCCCCATGAGTCCTTTGGTGATGGTAATTAATAATACTCTCTTGCATATATGAAAGTTTTCAAGAAAGTAGGTCTTAAAAGTTCTCATCATAAGAAAAAAAAATGTAACTATTGTGGTTATGGATGTTCACTAGACTGTATAACGTATACTAGTATACAGATATTAAATCATTATGGTGTTCACCTGAAACAAATATAATGTGATATGTCAATTGTACCTCAAAAATTGTGAGACACAAACTGGAAGATAAGGGGAAAATTAGACAAATCCTTAACAATTGTTTGAAATTTTAACACCCTTTTTCATTAAATGATAAAACAAAGAGACAAAAAGTAAATAAAAAAGATATAAATATCTGAATGATACTATAAACTAACTTAATCTAATTGATACTTAAAAAGCTCTTTATCTAAACACAGCAATATACACAGTCTTTTCAAGGGAACATAGAATTCTTGCAAGACAGATAATACAGTAGGTTAGAAATTAGTTCTTAATATATTTCAAAAGATTTAAAATATTATAGGATATGTTTCTCTGACTTAATAGAGAAAGATTAGTTATATATATATATCAAGGCAAGGATGTCTATATTGGAGTCTTAGCCAGAACAACAAAACTTCAAGAACAAAACATAGGAGAGCCGAAACCGGTTTGGCTCAGTGGTAGAGCGTCAGTCTGCGGACTGAAAGGTCCCAGGTTCGATTCCGGTCAAGGGCATGTACATTGGTTGAGGGCACATCCCCAGTAGGGGGTGTGCAAGAGGCAGCTGGTTGATGTTTCTCTCTCGTCGGCGTTTCTAGCTCTCTATCTCTCTCCCTTTCTCTCTGTAAAAAATCAATAAAAATATATTTAAAAAAAAACATAGGAGAAATCTTCATAACCTTGGCAAAGTTTTCTTATACAGGATACAAAAAATTACTTTAAAAAAAAACAAGTGATACATTGGATTTAATAAAATAAACCATTTTCTCTTTGTGTTACCATAAGGAAAAATAAAAGGCAAGTTACAAACTGAGGGAAACCATCTGGAGTACCTATATCTGACAAAGTTTGTATCCAGATTATACAATTCTTACAATTCGTTAATAACAAGAACAACTTATTATTATTATTTATTATTATTATTATTATTATTATTATTATTATTTCACTGTGCAAGAGAGGGCTAAGGGGTCTCTGGCTCTAGTGTCCAGGGCAGCCTCTATTGCCTGCCTCCTTAGGTCTTTATTGGATTTTTTAAAATTTCTTTATTGATTAAGGTATTACATATGTGTCATTCACTTCTAAAAAGTTATAATTTGGACAGAAGTTTCACAAAATAAGATATTGAAAATCCAAATAATTCATGAATAATGACTAACAATCTTTAGTCATTAGAAAGTGCAAATTAAAACAATAATGTGCCATTGCCAGTTTGACTCGGCAGATAGAGCATCGGCCTGTGGACTGGAGAGTCCTGGGATCAAATCCAGTCAAGGGTACATGATCTGTTTGAGAGCTCTATCCTCAGCAGGGGGCATGCAGGAGGCAGACAATCAATGATTCTCTCTCATAATTGATGTTTCTCTCTATTCCTTTCCCTTTCTCTCTGAAATCAATAAAAAAAAAAAACACAAACAAAAATAAAACTATAATGCGTTACTACTTCACATCCACTAATATACTAAAATTAAAAAGCTTAACAACATCAAGAACTGATGATGATTTGGCAGAAATTTTCAGACATTACTTGTAGGAGAAAAAAAATAGTCACAACTACTTTGGAAATCTTATAATTTTAAAAATTAAACACTTATCATATGACCCAGTAATTAATTCCACTCCTATGAAAAAATAAAAATATATGTCCACAAAACACTAGGACATAAATGTTCATAGTGATGATCCTCACAACAGTCAAAACTTTGACACACTGAAACATGCATTAATAGAGGAATTGATAAATGAATTTCAGGATATTTCTCAAAACTAATATTACTTAGCAATAACAAGTGATGAGACTGAAAATATTATCCTGAGTGGAAGAAGCCAGCAAGAACAGAGGAAATACTGTATTATTCCATATGTATAAAATTTTATAACATAATTCTAATCTGTAATGATAGAAATCAGATAAGTGTTTGAGTGGTTGCCAGGAGTGTGTGTGTGTGTGTTAGGGATAGGGTAATTAACTCCAAAGGGCATGGGGAAATTTGAGGGATGGTATACAAAGTGTTTAAGGTTTTTACACAGGTGCATATATTTGTTGAAACTTATTGGATTAAAATGTGTACATTTTATTCAGTGTAATTTAGAACTCAAAACATTAATTTAAAAAATAAAAATACATTAAGATATTCTGGATTTAGCTAAGGGAAATGCAGTGTGTGGTAGCAAAGTTGCCAGTGACATCATGATGTTATATAATGTTTATATCTAAGCAAAAAATGAAATGATCTTTGTTCTTGTCTTTTAGCATGAACATATCAGTGTAAGTGATGAGATGAGATCTGTAAATGGAGTTTGTGGAGAATCATCAGTCCTCTGTTGATCTTATTAGCATCCCTGCCTTCAGTCTTAAATGATTGGTTCATATGACTAATCAGGGCTAAACATTTAAAAAAAATTAGAAGTGTTTTTTTAAAAATGTTTTCAATGTCTTTTTTCTTTCTTTCAGGCTGGCCCTAAAGAAATTAGAAGGAGAGCAGCACTTGGTTGCATTCTTATTTATTTCTGAATGCTATGCTTCTATCCATTCTCCTCCATCTTGAGAATCATGGTTATTGATCCCTTCAAAATTTCATCAGGGGCAGGGCAGGGAGAGAAGGCAGAGAAGGGTTTATTTATCTGATGCTGTCATAATTGTAGGAGTTGTTTGGTTTTTAAAATATGACTCTTTTCATGGAACACTTTTCTTGTTTGTTTAGACATTTCCTTTCCATATTCTTCTTTTTATCAGGGACCCCTCACTTTGGTGGTTTCTTAGCAGTCTTTGTTAGAACTACACACTTAGCAGTACACTTCTAAATTTGTTTCATATATATATATATATAACTGTGAGTGCTGAGAAAAAGAAAGTGATCATAATTGCTGAATAGAGAGACACGGTAGAACACAACATTTAGAAAGTAAATAAAAGGAGAAATGAATATTACCCCAAAGCTAGTCAGCATACTAAGAAAAGAAGTAGAAAAATAAAATAAATAATAAAATAAAACATACTTTTATAAAATGTGATAATTTCCTCAGTAAAAGTGACTGTCACACTGAATTTAAAAGGAAATTCCAGCTATATAGTAAATATATGTAAGAGAGTGAAAAAGAGAAGTTGAACACCTACTGATGAACTATGAAACCAGAAAATTAAAAAAAAAGCTGTTCTAGAGATAATGTCAGGTAAGTTGGCATTTAAGGTTTAAAAGGGTCTAAGCAGTAAAAGAAATACATTATTTTAGTGTAAATTTATAATTTGTGAAAAGATATATGACACACCCTATGTGTACCAATAACAGAACATCTGACTATAAAACCTTAAACTTTTTTTTGTATGTGAGGGGATATGCACAAAATACAATAACAGAAGCAACCCTCTCTGACCATAATCTAATGATATAAATTAACTAGAGGTCCAGTGCATGAAAATTTATGCATTGGAGGGGGGGGCTCCCTAAGCCAGCAATATAGTTCAGAAGCCCTCAGAGGTGGCAGGTGACCCAGCATTCATGGGAAGAGGATGCCCCAATTACACCTCTGCTGCTGCCACTGCCAGCAGCACAAGCCTTGGCTGGCCCTAGTTACCTGAGCCTCAGGTAACTGGCCCTGGGCAGCTGGGAAGCTGCCATCCAAGGCTTGCCTCTGCCTCAGCCAGCCCTGCTTGCCTGAGTCTCAGTCAGTGGGGGTTGCAGGAGGACCCGAGGCCCCTGGCAGGCCTAAGGGGACTCCAATTGCTCCACACACACCTGCCGTTCCCCTGCCCCCTCCCAGCAGGGCTGACGTGCAGAGCAATTGGCCCTGCCCCCACTTTGGGTATCACCATCTTGTGATGGTGTGATGGTCAATTTGCATATTACCTTTTTATAATATAGGATTGTTGAAAGCTGGTTCATTGGTGCAGAGTTTGGGAAAATAGATCCTCTTATATATTACTTGTATTTTTTTCTGTTTTGTTCTAATCTATTCCCTTTCTTATCTTTATTTTGGCCATATCAATTACACCATCAATTAATTCTGTTTTAGATTCAAAGCAAGGAACCTTTTGCAATGGTTTACATGATCCCAGTCTCAAAGACTGAAGTGTCAGGCTTCTCAAAGAAGTAGTATCTGACCCATCTGACTTTCCCTAAAGAAGGATATTGTTTGGTTTCTGACTTTAGTTTGGTACAGTGCACTGTGTCAGGGTCAGAAGATACAAGGAAACCTTTGATGTTCAAAATGCATGATCCATACAGACCTTGGCTGGAGAGAAGAGGTTGACTGGGTCACCTTTAGGAAGAAAACAACTTGCAGACATTGAGACCATGTCCTAATAATTTTACACTCTGGCAATATCATAAAAAAATTTGCACAGAGGCAATTTCAAAGGGCAAAGGTTGGCAGCATTCAAACCCTAGAGGGAGAGAAGAGGACAGGCAGCAAAGCTTTACCTGCTCATGGTATATGATGCATATATACTAAAAAAAGATGTTGGGTAATATGGACATTTTGATGCTGTCAAATCTTTTAAACCATGAACATGGTATATTCTTCCATTTTTTTTTTGCATCTTCCTCTATTTCTTTTTTCAATGTTATGTAGTTTTCTGAATACAGGTCTTTTACCTCCTTAATTAAGTTTAATTTCAGGTATATTATTTTTGTTGTTGCAATGGTACATATGATTGATTTTATTTTGTTTTAATTTTTCTTTCTGAGAGTTTATTATTGGTGTATAAAAATGCCACTGATTTCTGGATATAAATTTTTATATCATGCTACACTGCCAAATTATTTTATTAAATCTGGTAATTTTTTATGGAGTCTTTAGGGCTTTCTATGTACAATATGATATTAACTGTATATAATGACAGTATTACTTCCTCCTTTCCAATATAGATGCCTTTTTTTGTCTCATCTTTGTGGCTAAGACTTCCAGTACTATGTTGAATGTGAGTGGTGAAATCAGACATCCCTGTACTGATTCTGTCCTTAGGGAAACACTTAGTTTTTGCCCATTGAGTATGATGTTGGCTTTAGGTCTGTCATATATAGCCTTTATTATGTTAAGATATGGTCCCTCTGTTCCCACTATGCTGAGAGATTTTTATAAAAAAAATGGGTGCTGAATTTTGTTGAATGCTTTTTCTGTATCTATTGATATGACTATATGATTTTTATTTTTCATTTTGTTTATGTGATTCATCACATTTATTCATTTGTGAATATTATATCAGCCTTATATCCCTGGAATAAATCCCACTAGGTCATGGTGAATAATAATTTTAATATATTGCTAAATCTGATTTGCTAATATTTTCTTGAGGATTTTGGCATCTATTTTCATCAGGGATATTGGCCTCTAACTTTATTTCACTGTAGTGTCTTTATCTTGTTTTGGAATTATAATACTACTGGCCTCATAAAAAGCTCGGGAGTCTTTCTTCCTCTTGAATTTTTAGGAATGGTTTGAGGACAATAGTTCTTCTTTGAATGTTTGGTAAAACTCACCTAAGAAGCCAAAGCAATCTATAGATTCAATGTAAACCTTACTTAAATACCAATGGCATATTTCACAAATCTAGAGCAAATACTCCAAAAAATATGTGTGAAACCAAAAAAGACCCTGAATTGCTGCAGCAATTTTGAGAAAGAAGAACAAAGTAGGAGGGAACTCACACAACTTAACAGAAGAAAGACAAAGAGTCAAATCATACTACAAGACCATTGTCATCACATCAGCCTGGTATTGTACAAGAAACCCCAGAAATTGACTTAAGACATTACGCTCAAGTAATATTTGACTAAAGAGGCAAGAACATACAATGGCATAAATATAGTCTTTTCAATATATGATGTTGAGAAAATTGCACAGGTACATGCAAAAACAAAAACAAAAACAAAAACAATCCAGATCACCAACATACACCATACACAAGAATAAATTCAAAATTGGTTAAAAAAAACCAAACTTAAATATAAGTAGTTAAACCATAATAATCATTAAAAAAAAAAAAAAGGTAACAAAGTCTCAGACACTTCTCTTAGCATATATTGCCAATATATCTCCTAGGGCAGTGGTTGCAAACTCAGTCAACAGAGCCAAATATCCACAGTACAACGATTGATATTTCTTTTGAGAGCCAAAATTTTAAACTTAAACCTCTTCTAAATCCACTTCTTCAAAGTAGACTTGCCCACGTCATGGTATTTTGTGGAAGAGCCACACTCAAGGGGCCAAAGAGCCGCATGTGGCTCATGAACCGCAGTTTGCTGACCACGGTCCTAGGGCAAGGAAAACAAAAAAGAAGATAAAAAATGGGACTAGATCAAACTAAAAATCTTCTACACAGCAAAAAAAAAAAAAAAAAAAAAGCCATCAATAAAATAAAAAAGAGAACATATACTATGGGAGAATATATTTGCCAATGATACAACTGATAAAGAGTTAATTTTCAAAATATATAAATCACTCATTCAATTTGACAAAAGGAAGACAAAAAATACAATTAAAAATGGGCAAAGGACCTAAATAGTCACTTTTTCAAAGTGGACATAGAGATGGCCAAGAGACATGAAAAAATACTCGGTCACTAATTAACAGAGAAATGCAAATTAAAATGACAATGAGATATTACTTTACATCTGCTAGAATGACTGCCATCAATAAATCAACAAATGACAAGTGCTGATGAGGATTTGGAGAAAAGGGAACCCTGGTACACTGCTAATGGGAATGCAAACTGGTGCAACCAGTAATAGAGTTCCTCAAACAATTAAAAATGGAATTGCCACTTGACACAGTGATCCCACTTCTAGAAATGCATCCTAAGAAGTTCAGAAACACTAATAAAAATAATATATGCATCACTATGTTCAGAGCAGCACTGTTTACAACAGCTGAGATCTAGAAATAGCCCAAGTGCCTATCAATAGATGAGTGGATAAAAAAGGATGTGGTGTATTTACACAATGGCACACTATGCAGCTGTAAAAAAGAAGGATCTCTTTCCCTTTGAGATAGCACAGAGAGATCTGGAGAGTATTAAACTTAATGAAATAAGCCAGTAAGAGAAAGACAATAGTATCAGTGCATCTCACTCATATATGAAATCTTATGGATAAAATAAATTGTTGAACAAAATAGATCCAGAGGCATAGAAGCATGGAACCGATTAATGAATCTCAGAGTGAAGGGGGGGGGGAGGGAGTAGGAAGAAATTAACCAAAGAATGTATATGCATATATGCATAACCCATGGACATAGATAATAGTAGAATGAAGACTTGGGGGTTGGTTGGTATGGTATGGAGGGGGTCAATGGGGAAGTAAAAGGGAAGACATCTGTAATACTTTCAACAATAAAGATAAATCTAAAATAAACAAACTCTTTACATACATTAAAAAGAAAAAGATGTTGGGTCAACTTTTTTGTCAAAGCTGTGGTTTTACAGAGGCACTCCAAGCTCTAGCAGCTTTGGCCAGGCTATTTGTTAAAAGACCCTGAGGACAAACCTTGGCATATGGGTTCATTAAGTGAAGGGTGGTTAAGTCAATGACTTAAGAGGCATAAAGCTTAAAACCTGCTTTTTTGATAGCTCTCTTCATTTGTTTATTACTTAAGAAACATTTGTTGATCTCTGTTCAAGATTATAGGAGAAACAAAGGTGAACAGGACACATTGTCTGCAAGGAGTTTTGATCTAGGTGAAAGGTGTTATAATATCTAGTGGGTAGAGGTCAGGGATGCTGCTACACATACCAACATAACAAAACACTGGACAGCCCTCACAACAAAGAATTATTCAATCTAATCAATCCAAAATGTAAATAGTGCTGAGGTAAGGAAACTATAATATAAAATAAGCCATGAAAAATATGAAAAAAAAAAAGGATCTCAGGTGGGACACACTGGGTGCAGGCAGAGAACTCCTTACTCTCAAGTTTTTATATTGAACCATTGGTTGGAAGTACAGAGGACTTTCTTTGAAAATTCGGTCCCCGAAATAAAGATAATGATAGAGAACCTTACCAGGATGAGGGTAGGAAAGCAGATCAGACACAGCTGCTGCTTATCAATTGTATCCTGGGGTGAGACCCATAGTAGACTTCTACTTGAAGTTTATACATTGAATTAAAACCAGGAGCATAAAACATCTATGAGCCTCCTTCTTAGTACCATTTCTTTTACCCCCACTTGTCAGGCCTTATGTAAGCACTTAGATTCCAGCAATGTAAGCTTACATATCCTCTGAAGTGAAAATCTGTAAGGTATTTTTGCACTTTTTGTTTTTAACCCCAGGAAGCATTTTTAATAAAAATTTGTTCTTACCCTTTGGACTGCAGTCTTGATGTCTTAGAAAAGGACCAGGAATTACACAATAAGGTAAGATAAAGGCTGCAGAAGTTGGCTTTGAAAAGATCATGACAACAGCAGTCCCTGATTATTAACTATGATTTCTTAAAATATATGACCAGGTAGAATGTAATTTGGTCTTCAAAGGAGGTTTTGAAGTGCAGGGCATGCTAAAGCAGCTGACGCTTATGAAATCAGTAGTGCCAATAAATTTTTATTACATCCGAATCAGACTTTTTTAAGCTGTTGAAGATGTTAGTAAAATTAATCAGTCTACATTCCTTTTTCCAGCTTGGGCGGGTGATTAGAAAATGTGCTGATTGTACTGTGTTTTATTTGGCATGATCAAGGCTGCCATGAAGTCTGTCCAGAAAATATCTGGGTAAATTTATATAAATTACACAGCTTGGGCTTCCAAATGCTGGTTAAACTAATTTTACTGGTATTTCTGTATCCAGTTTTTAGATTCCTAACCATTTCCAAAAATCTATATTCACATAGACCATGTGACTTTTAGTTCTAAATATTCAGAAAATTTAGTTTGGATGGAAAATTAAAGTGAAAAGATTGCCCTCCAACCTTACTCTTTCTAATACAAATGATCTGAATCATTATCTTACTTCTCCATTATTCTGACTAAATAAGTATAGAGATAAGTATTATGCTGTTAGTATCTTTAAAATAAATTGTTTTCATCTTTAAATAATAAACAACCATCTGATTGAATTCAGAGTTTTTAATGTCTAGATGAATTTGCAATTGTGGTTGTTTCTATACTGTAATCTGTATTAAAGAAGAAAACTTAGAAATCAAAAGTTTGGTGAAATTTGTAATAATGGAAGATAATATTTATTGAGTGCTAGAAAATTACTAGGTGCCAGGTTATGCTCTCAGTCTTCTCTATCAAATGACTCATCTTATTCTCACAACATAATTGGATAGTTACTACTATTATTGTCATTTTCCTTATTTTACAGGGAACAGAAATAAGGAAAGGGAGATGGATTAAATTAGCCAAAATAACCTTGTTAATAAATATATAGATGGGAGTTGAGCCAATATTTCTGTTTATAGAGCTCATATGTGTAATCCATCATGAAATAATACTTTGAAAGAGTTGTGTATTTCTTTATTCTTTCATCCAGGTATATGCTTTCTACTTCCTGGGTAGTATAACCATTATAGGGCTAGCAAATGAAAACAAAGGACCATTTGATGGGAAAGAGAAAAGTTCACATCCTTTATACATATTATGTACTTGTCTATGTTTATTCTTTGGGAAACTAAAAAAGGATATCTCCTTGCCACTCTAAGATATTATGGATCTAATATTAGCCTTTAATATATATATATATATTTTTTTGGTGAAATTTTCATACCAATTTTTGGCCTTAAAATTTGGAATTGTAAGGAAGGCTACAGTGGATAAGGTGAGGGAGACTAAAAAACTTAAAAAATATTTTCTCTATTTTTTTAATTTAAATGTTTAATTCGGGAGTTCCCTTTCTAATTTTATCTTTAATAATATATATATATATATATATATATATATATATATATATATATATATATATATATATATATATATATATATATATTTAAATGTGAGTCAGTTGCTTGGAAAAACAAGCTTTTCCCTGGGAGTCAGGTACTTTGAAAAGGTATATTAAATCTGACTATTTTAGGAGTCAACTTGTGCATGTTGGGAATATCTCAGTAAGTTTATTGTAGGAAGACAGAGGCAAAAACACACTCAAGTTACAAGCGACTGAGTGCTATGGACTAGGGGGGTTATAATGCTTACTAAATCTAAGTTTGAGACTCTCTATTTCAATTAAGAATTTTCCCTTTTTTCATCTTTTCATGGTATAGGAATTAATTTGGATCTTCAGTTGATATTAAAAACTCTAACCTAGAAAATTCATAGGGTGACTATGAAAAAATAGAGTTAAGGCATTTTACACATGAAGCATCAGTTTTTTAAATAATGGATGGCCAGAAAACAATTGGAATTTGTGGTCCTAAGTGTCCAGAAATGCTGGTTGTTTTCTTAGGGCAGTAACAGAAGCCAGCTTGTTTCTTGAGGAATCTCTTCAGGTTAATCTGACCTATACAGACAGGGTATCATACCTCTGGATACTGCTAATGGAAAGTCTGTCCTGAAAAATTCTTTGGTAAACACATCAAACATGAATTAAATAAAGAAGAAATAGTATTCTTGTTAGATGGTCTCAGGATTTAGGCTGGATTTAATTTGGAGTTATTTTTTTTAATTTTTTTTTTGGATGATAATAACAGCACTGATGGAATTGAACATGATGTCATATTTATTTGCTTTGATACTTCAGATGCACCTGGTGTTTGTTGTTATCTATGACGTGCAATTCTGTGATCTTATTAACACAAGCTTCTTAGCAGAGTACCCTCACCCCAAAACTTCCTCCTGTGTTTCTTTAAAAAAAAAAAAAATAGTGCACATTACTGGGGCAGGCATTAAAGGTTCATGCTGCTGACTTCTGATCTTCCCAGGGCAGTTCAAAAGCACAAGTAATCCTCAGGATTCAGCCCTTCAGACACTATTTCCTCTTTCTAAGGCTCTCTCTTTTGATGAAAGAATCTCCTTGCTCTTCATCTGTCCAGATGGGCAGATGAACAGTGCTCCGCAGAGCCCTGCATAAAGACCCTGTAAGAGCTTGGGGAAAATGCTGCTGCTAAGCGGAGCTTAATTATGCTAGCACCATATTGCTTTTCCACTGCTGTCATTGGCCTGTGAACCGCAAGCCTGCTTTCTCCACACAAAGACTTACCCTCTCACCAGTTCCATCATTGACACTCTTCTCCATTAACTGATTGGCCCATGGGAAGAATTATGGTCAAGGGGCAAAAAATCTGAACAGGATAGGGACCCTGGGCTTTGCTTCCTACCATACAGCACAACTAAATGGGCTTATCATGTCATGAGATGCACAGCTCTGAAATTAAATATATTTTGTCTTACAATGATAACTACTTAGCAGCTTCATAAAAATGCTATAATGAATCTGCAAAAAAGGATGTTAAATGTTCCATTGATCACCAATTTTAGATACAATGTATTTTGCCAGATGCTACTTATAACCTTAATATTTTAAAGGTTAAGTGCTATAGTCCCCACTCCCAGAAATATGTTGAAGCTATTGTTTCAGTTTGTCTTCATAAAAACCATATAACCTGTATAGAAAAAAATTATCTTCATTTTCAGATTAAAAATAAATTCATGGACTTTATGTAATATAAGTTGCAAAAATCCTGAATAGACTTGCATGTCTTCCAACCATCACTTATTGGCCCTTTTCACTGCAACACTATATTCTCTATATTCTTTAGTTTCCAAAGAATTTTAAAACACTTCTTGCCTCTCATTAAAAGAGTGCTAATTAATTGATTTTGATTTTGGCAAGCCTCATAAAGCAAGTTTTTAGTTCATGAACTTGAAAATCATAGTCTGAATTTTATCAGTTTACATTTGAATATTTCCTATTGATTTCTTCAGTGGGTCAGACTCTGAGTAGCCATAGACATAGTATATAAAATGTGACATTCAGGAACAAATTTGTACCACCAATTTCTCTTTTAAATATAGACATTCATTTATCTAAGACATTATTATTTAAATAATCTGTGTTTTTATTTTTTAAATGATGATTTTATTTGGCTTTAGGGTATAAAGAGGACTTAGAATTGTAATGGATCTAGTTTCTATCTTTTAAATGTTGACAATGTCCTAGTTAAAGTGTTATTTTCAGGTATAGATTTAAGACAGAAGTTTGTGGTTGGCAGATAGTTTTACTTCCTTCTTATGAAGAGGCTCCCACATGCCAGACTCATATGAGAATTTTCCTGAACAAATTCACCTCCTTTTTGGATTTAAATCTTTCATTTCTTTGTGTTTTTGTTCCTCTTTAGGTTCATTTCTTTGAAGATGAACTAGTTTTTATGATTTTATCTCTTCTAAAACATCTGTTTGAAGGAATTTTTAACATATTAAGATATTCTTTAAAGAGGATCCAAAGACTCATAAAATTTTTGCTATTTTTAGAATCCACAGGTGTTTTTATTTGTGACTAGGCAACTAAAGATGGAATCCATTGTTGTTATTTTGGTATAAGTATTTAATGAAATACCTCTAATAGCTATTCTTGAGTATCTATTATATGCTTATTACCATTTTAGAGCTGTGAAAGATAGACAAATATACTGCATCCCATTTCCATGATGAATTTAGATGAATAATAAAGACACATACAGATGAAATAAGTAGAAAGTAATTTCATACATTCTATCATGAAACAGCTATACTTTAACAAATTAGGAACTTTGGGTAAAACAAAATATGGTGCAATTTTGGTGGGAATTTCAATTTTCTATCCAGTGATTGATAATAATAAATCTATCCATTCTAATTATGCTAATTAGACTGGGCATCCTTCTGAAAATCCTTCTGGATGACCATCCAGTAGAAGCTGGGGCTGGGAGGGAAGCCCAGGTCCTAGGTGCCTGCCTATGGCCAGAGGGAAGGAAGGCATACTCTTGCACGAATTTCATTCATCAGGCCTCTAGTATTGAATAAAGTGTCTGAACAACTCATGAAGCTATGCAAATCAAGTATATTTAGTTAGGACAATTTAAAGCTCTCATATTTTAAAAGAATTTTGCCAATCTTTAATTTATACAGGAATCAAATATATAAAAACACTAACACAGGCATATTTTCTAAGAAAATACCAAATGGGTGTGGCACTGGTACTATGGAAGGGCCCAGAGGCCCCAGGGCCCTGGGATGGGAGGCTGCAGTGGCTTCCATGAAGGATTTGGGCAGCTGGCAACTGGACCAAGGTTGCAGCCAGGGTGAGGGCTAGGGCCAAGGCCACAGAGCTCTCAGAGGCAAGGCCTGGGACAAGAATTGGATCCCCATCACCAAGCTGGGCCACCTGATCAAGTACGTGAAAGTCAAGTCTTTGGAGGAGATCTGATCTGTCTCCTCCCTCATCTTCAAGGAATCAGATCATTGACTATTTCCTGGGGGTATTATTCAAGGATGAGGTTTTGAAAATTATGCTCATGAAGAAGCAGACCCATACTGGCCAGAGGACTCATTTCAAGCCACTGGGGACTACAATGGACATGTCGGTCTAGGTGTCACTGCTGTCTGTGGGGTCATCATCCTGGCTAAGCTCTCTGTTGTTCCTGTGTAGGGATGCGACCAGCGGAACAAGATCGGCAAGTCTCACACCATCCCTAGCAAGGTGACTGTGGTTCTGTGCTGGTGGCCTCATCCCTACCCCCAGGGCCATTGGCATTGCTCAGCCGCTGTGCCTGAAAAACTGCTGCTGCTGGCCAGCATCCACAACTGCTACACCTCGGCCAAGGGCTGCACTACCTCCCTGAGAAACTTCGCCAAGGCCACCTTTGAAACCATCTCCAAGACCTACAGCTATCTCACCCCGACCTCTGGAAAGAGACCATGTTTACTAAGTCTCCCTATCAGGAACTCACTGACCATTTCGTAAAGACCCACAGCAAACAAACAAACAAACAAACAAATAAATAACCACACCAGGGTTTCTGTGCAGAGGACCCTGGCTCCAGCTGTGACCACCACATCATTTTATATGAGAAGAATAAAGTGACTTAAGCCATTTAAAAAATACTTACACTAGCCCTAGCCAGTTTGACTCAGTGGATAGAACATTGGCCTATGGATTGAATGTCCTGGGTTCAGTTCCAGTCAAGGGCCCATGCCTGGGTTTCAGGCTCTAGAGATTTGATGACACATTACTTCCCCTGTGTTTCACTCTAAGATTTTCCTGAATACTATAACCTGCCTGTGAATCCAAGGCAACATTTTGCATATCAAAATTTTCCAGCTACATTATTGTGAAAAACCATTTGTGAACTGATGTCAAGGAACTCCAGGCAGCTATCCTCTTGTTAATGATAATTACAAACATTTGAGAAGTATGTAAAAAAAAAAAAAAAAGAGAGAGTTTTAACACAATGATCTTATAAATACAAGTCATGACTAATTTTCTTCTTCTGCAGGCTAGTGGTTTGCAAATGACACTTCAGTAGCATTTTGTAATAAAATCTTATAGGAGCTCTCAACATATAAAAAGTTGAAGGTTGAACTGTTTTGGTGGAAGCGGAAGAAAAGCTCAGTTAGGTTAGTTGCTCCCTTTCTCTGTTCCTACCATAACAGGCCTCCCAAGAATCTCTTGTTCAACTGCAGGGCTGTTTCTCCAATGGGTCAATGTGTTTTCTGGACCCATCAGCATGGGCCATGCAATTCTCTCAACATCCAATAAATTAGCTCCACAGACATTGTATAGTGTTGAGCTTAAATTTATGTTTTTGAGAGTCACAGGCTGTGGAATTCAGGAACTTGAGTGGCAATGCTACAATGAAGTGGCTTGTTAAAATAGAGAGCAGAGGTTTCCACTGAGTCCTGGTGGCCTTCAATTCTTTGACTCTGATGTTCCTGAAACCCAACTGCCTTCCTGCCTTCTCCACAGGTTGGTAGTTGAAACCTTCCTTCAAATTCCTTTTTATTAAAAACTAGTTCAAGCTGAAATTCCTTTATTTGCAACCAATAATCTAGATTTAATACAAATATGATGGTCCCATTTTTTTTAAATTCTAACAACATTTATAGAAGTTGTTTCATGTGAGATAACACAAGAATGTACGTGAGACAGTCTGCCATCATAGATGTGAGAATTCAGTGAGAGAATCTGGATTGTAAAACAATGATTTCAATGCAAAAACTATGGCTAATTATGTTTCTGTATGGTCAATGATTCTGTAAGTCATTCTGCAGGTGTCTCTGAATATAAATAAACTTTCAATCTCCTAAAATATTTTCATTTCCTTCCCATTTATTTAAATTCACTGATAAGGTAGAAAGCCTGATTGATACTCTGTGGGAAAAAAAAATCACTGCTTGGAGAACTGTAGAAATTGAATTCACAGGATATTTACTTAGAGGAACTGAAAAACACAGATTTTCAGTTTGATGAGTAACTATATCTTTCTATTTTAAATTTAATTTTTTTAATTCAATGAATCTTTACTCATTTTTTCTTTCAATTCCTTTATTCAACAAAATATTGATTGCATGCTTATTATAGGCTATACAATTTGTGACTTGGGAAAGTTCATAGTCCAATGAAGTTTTTGGATATTTAAAAACAATAATGTGATATGATAACCTTACTTTTTAATTGCACAAATTGACACATATACACCTGGAGAAAATTATCAACAAATTGTTTAAGAATAGTGAAAAGTCCTCAGGAAAAGTTTGAGCCAAATCTTGGGGAGAAGACTACAGCAGAGAAATGGTGACAGTTTTGTGTGGACTGTAACTGGAGACAGAATTGAAAAGCATGGCTGGGGTTGTCACATGCTGTAAACATGATTTCACTTAGATATCTAAGCAGATCCTAGTTACTGCTCTCTTTACCTAGAGGTGTGTATACAGGTATATCTGTCTATGCAAGTATGCATATAACAAATATGAAAATATATGTAAAAGACTGAGCAATGGAGTTTTTCCGGAAGTAAAGATTACAGGATTTTGAAATGGTGGGAATCATCAGCTATTGGGGAAGGAACAACAGGGAGGGATGTGTGGGGAAAGGAGAATACGGAGTAGCTAGTCAAAATCTTCTATTTCAAAGTACTGGCCACCTCAAGATCCAGGCTCTGAATGGTTTTTACATTGGGCATTTACCTACCTTATAAATAAATAAGGTAGTCTTGTTTCCTAAGGAGTTTTCTCTTATTTTTCCATTATAGGAACCACTATTGAGAGGACTTGATATCAGCTCAAGTTTTATTTATCCAGTCACATTTTTTATAAGTCCTACTGGTTTTAACTTAAATTTAAAAGTCTAAATACTTTAACCAAAGCTTTCCTCTCGAAGCTGAAGTATGGTCTCCAGGCTAAACAGTAAGTTGTTCCTAGGATCAAGAGATGTAGGTTCGTGCTTAAGAAATATCAGGCAGGAAGGTGAGCCCAAGAGCCTAGAGGACAAGAAATATATATATGTCTCTTCTAAAAATGAAAACATATACAATTAATGCAATTTTCAAGTAGGAAAAAGACAATTTCCCTGTTCTTAAGAAATCTTGGTTTGTGATAATTTTTAGGGGGAGTATGACAAGTATATACACATTAAATTTCATTCAGTAAAATAACAGCAAGAGAAGATGGAAGCTTCTGACTATGGGGTGCAGATGAGAGAGATCAAGCTTCTGTTCAGTCATGTGTTGAGTCCCTGACCCCTGTTTGATGTTTGCCTGGACTGGAGAAGCAGCTCAATTAAGCTTTTAGGCTCCTAGCTCCTCCATTGTCCCTGTTGCTTCTCTAGGTTTTCTCTGATGACTCAGGTCTCTTGGCCTGCTTTGGCTGGGATGACTTAGTGTATGCAATTTCATAATATTATTATTATTTTACTAGAGGTCTGTTGCACATTTGTGCATGGCCTACACCCTCTTCAATCTGGGACCTCTCAAGGGATGTCCAACTGCCTGATCTTAAATGGGCAGTCGGATATTCCTCTCACAACCCAGGACTGCTGGCTCCTAACTGCTCTCTTGCCTGTCTTCCTGATTGCCCTAACTGCTTCTGCCTGCCAATCTTATAACCCTTAACCACTCCCCTGACAGCCTGATTGATGCCTAACTGCTCCCCTGCCAGCCTTATGCCCTCTCCTGCTGGCCTGGTCAACCCTAACTGCCCTCCCCTGCAGTCCTGGGACCCTCCACCCCCAACTGCCCTTTCCTGCAGGCCTGGCTGCCCCCAACTTCCCTCCTCTGCTAGCCTGGTCACCCCTAACTGCCCTTCCCTGCACAGTTGATTGCCCCCAACTGCCCTCCCTTGCAGGCCTGGTCTCTCCCAACTGCCATACTATGCTGGCCTGATTGCCCACAACTGCCCTCCCCTGCTGGCCATCTTGTGGTGGCCATCTTGTGTTCACATGGGGGCAGCCATATTTGACCACATAGGGGCAGCAGTATTATGTATTGGAGTGATGGTCAATTTGCATATTACTCTTTTATTAGTTAGGACACGTAGATTTAGAAGATTAAGAGTTTACAAAGAACTTAGAGATTCAGTTTCTGATAGATCCTTTAAGATGCAACTCTGAGGTATTACTTTTAATAAACTTTTCCCCATTCTCAAAGTCAATATTAGGGATTGCAAGTACAGTTCTAAGGAAAAATTCTGTCCTCTATCTGTTTTAGTAAAAAAGAATTTAATTGGGCCAAAACCGGTTTGGCTCAATGGATAGAGCGTCAGCCTGTGGACTGAAAGGTCCCAGGTTTGATTCCGGTCAAGGGCATCTACCTTGGTTGCTGGCACATCCCTGGTAGGGGGTGTGCAAGAGGCAGCTAATCGATGTTTCTCTCTCATCGATGTTTCTAACTCTCTATCCCTATCTCTTCCTCTCTGTAAAAAATCAATAAAATATATATTTTTAAAAAAGAAATACTACCCAAATTCACGTTCATGATGAATCTATGTGGATAAAATTATATGCCAACACAAGAACATGTATTTTAAGTAAAAACAATACTGTCCACAGGAATATTTTTTAAAATTTATTTTCCTATGAGGGGAAGGAATTCAGTGAGAAATTTTACAATGTCCATTCAGTTATTTACATAAATAACCACTCATTTGCTTGGGTAAACAGAACTATAGGATCTCCTTGCCTGTGGAGCGAATTGGATTCCCTGCTTCCTAATGCAGTACCTTAATGTTTGCACAGTGGCTTCTCTAAAGAAGTCAGATTATGTGTGAAATTCCACTGGAAGTAGTGCTAATGAATGCTTTGTACTGTAGATATCACTCCAGTGGTTTAAAGAAGTTAACATACTTTTCAGAGGTACCTAACTCCCAACTGGGGAGAAGGTTTGGTAACAAGACAATCTTAAAATGTTTCCATTACCATTCAAATACAACAGGGTGGGTAAGCGACCAGAGAATCACACACTTTTGGAGCAGGAAGGCATCTTGGGGATTATTTAGTTCAGCCCTGTTGGTTTACACACGTATAAAACCGAGACCTACAGAAGTTGCCTTAGGTCATACAACTAATAAGTAATGGAAATAACCATAGAATACACCTCCTTTCCATCTCAATCCAGTCCCAATTATAAAAAATAAATGCTCCCTAGAACTCAGCTAGTGTTTTATGGTTTCCTGTTTGTGCCGCTTAATTGTAAGCTGTTTTGGTATTTATCAATACATGATGGGAAAGTGCTGATTTTCAAGAAAATGCAAATAATAGATTAATGTGTTTTCTCCTGCCATGGGGGTGGGGAGTGGGCAGATGCCAAGATGTTTGCAAAACACACATGTTGCTGGCCACACAGAGTGAGATCTTTGTGTGTTCTCAGCCAGTGATTTATGAGGCTGACCTGAATTTGTTGCTTAGGGAAGGTATGAGTTAACCATAAACATCACAACAGGAAAGTCATTCTTTAATAAAATGATACACTTTTCTTTTTATAACACACATGTGATTTGACGCTGAAATAAAATGCAGATGCTACTTTGATTGGCGTATTCCCTATTGTGCTTTTCCAAAACACCTTCACATATGGTCTGCCTCATTCCTGAGAAATGACTTGTTGTTTATGTCATACAAACAGAACAGATTGATTTTACAGTGAGTAAGGAGGATGATAAATTGTACGTTGGAGAGAAATCCTTGTCTCAGCAATCTAAACACTTGGAAATAAATGTTGCCTTTGAGGAAAGACTCCCCTCATACACCCAGGATCCCTTTATTTCATACCCCTTTCTAAGGGTTAAATAGATCGACACATACACTCTCAGAAAACAGAAGGGTAGTTCCAATCACCAAAAATATATATTTACTTTTCATAATTTAAACATATCCTGAGACCTAAGTGTAAAACCAATGGCAGAGTTGTCCCAAGGAACCAACCCCAAATATGTAATATTTCAATATTGTATCTGTACTGTTCCCAGAATAAAACATTACTCATCTGGGTTGAAAAATAGTATTGTTTATTTCTCAGTGAATTTTAAATATAAAGTTCTTATGTTAAATAGGTTTCCAACTTTATCCCTTCAGAATTATTTTGCACAATACAGAGAAAATAATGTCTGTGCCCACTCCCATGACAATCACATCTATTTTTGTAGAATTTTTCAGTACATAAATCTCTTAATATTGTTCCTATACCTTTCTTTTTTCATTTGGTGCTCACCACAGCTTTATAATATGATATTATTGACCTCATTTTACAGATTATAAAGCAGAAACCCAGAGTGGATAGATGGCTTATTTACCAGCACTCAACTATTGATAGTTTATCTATATCCCTATCCAGTTCTCTTTCCATTGTAACATGATACCTACCTTCCTGATTAGCCTCAAATGGACCTGGAAACTTTAGTTTGTGCATCTTGCATTTAGTTCTTAAAATTTAACATTTTAAAATCTGTTCCTCTTGCATGCCTAAGAGAGCTGGATGGATGTGGGGTAAAGATAAGATGCCATGGAGGGGGAAAGCTAACTAAGTTAGCCACAGAATGGCCCATCAAGCAGAATCCCTCTGGGGGAAGATTCCTGAAAGTTGTTTATCAATGATTCACATACAAGTTCATATTTATTGATTGGCACCTTTACCTTATTATGTGTGGCTAAAGCATGACCATCCATTTTTATTGAGAAGGAATAAAACCTAGTGACTAAGAATACAGGCTCTGGGACATAATACCTAAACTCAAACAAATTAACTTTCTGATTTACAAGTTGAGTAAACCTAAACAAATTTCTCAAACACTTTTTACCTCAGTTCCTATAAAAATACTTGGGTCTAGTAGTACTGACCTTATTTTCATGGGTTCAAATATGTATGTAAAAAAAAAAAAGTAACAGTGAAATGCTTATAGCATATAGTAAATGCTCAATAGATGCTAGCTAATATTATAGATGCTAACTAATATTATAACTGAGGCTTATTTCTCTCTATTATCCTCCATATCTATATGCTTTCCAACTTTATTTTAATGGTTAAAATAACTTTCTATTTTTTTTTGTTTTGTTTTGTTTTTGAGGGGGCAGACAATATTGCCAGTAACTAAAAGCAGAAACCCAGAGTGGATAGATGGCTTATTTACCAGAAAATAAGATGTTAATAGTAGAAAAAAGAAGAGTAAACATAATGTGTTATTTTTCCATTCCTGCATAACAAATTATACAAACTTAGTAGTATAAAATAGCACTTTAAAAAATCTCATAGTTTCTATAGGTCAGGAATCTGGGTATGGATTAGCTGGTTCTCTATCCAGGATCTTAAAAAGTTGTATTCGAGGCATTAGCTGGACTGTATTTTCATCCTGAGGCCTAATAGGGGAGGAATTCCGGTCATGCTCATTCAGGTTATTGTCACAATTCATTTTCTTGTGGCTGTATGATGGACAGCCAGGCTCTTTGCCTGCTATTGCCTAAAGGTTGCTGACAGTTCCTAGAGGTCTCCAGTCGTCCTATGCAACAGAGCTTCTGCACCATCATGGCCACTACTTTACGAAGCCCACAGGGGAGCCTCTCACTTCAGGGAGAATCCCTATGGCTTTTACCAGATAAAGTTAGGACCTCCTTGGATAATCTTTCACTTGGTTAACTTGATCCCTGCACTTCTGCCATTTTCTGTTGACTAGAAGCAAGTCATGGGTCCCACTCATACTCTAGGAGGGTCATACAGAGAATGAAAACCAAGGGGCAGGAATGATGGGGGCTGCCTTACGGGATCCTCATATGTCTGTGCTTATAGAAAGGTGATCAGATGGGCTACTGCTCTTTGTGGTGGTGTTGGGTAATTTTCTTTCTACCAGCAATAAAATGAATCACTGCATATCGAGTCCAATCTAGTTTGCCTTTCAGTTGAAATTTGCGATTGCTTATTTTCTAGGCCTGAGGCTGAAATGAGCCATGTCTATGATTGCTCTCCCATGGCCCCCTCTGCTCTATATGCTCCCTCTTGTCTCTCAGAAGGTTTTTCAGTTATACTCTAGTGTTTTTATGCCTTGGCATGTGACCATGTACCCATTATTTCTAATAGAGGTTAATTGGGTTATATTTTTCTAAATAGCGTTTCCTCTGGGGTTTAAGTTTCATGTCTAATTTTTATAGTGCTATTGGTGATCAATTAACCCAGTTTAAAGATTATTCCATATCAGGGTTTCTCTCTAGTAATCTTTAAATTTGTATATAAGAAGCTATAAAACTCTGATAAATGGTCCCATTTCCTGGACCACGTAGTTTAATAAAAACATCACATTACCTTTTTCCTCATCTATGTCTGCAAAAGTAAAATGACAATGCATGCTTTACTTACCATTGTAAAGACTTGTAATGTTAAAGCCTCAGGTTAACTTAAGACTTTAACCCTTACAATAGAATCAGGGTTATATGTTGTGCAGACACTGTTGGTGACACCACCTCTGCTATTCTTCTTTTCTGGTGATGCCATCTCCAATGATTAAAAATGGTAGGTGTTTTCCCAGTCTCTCGTGCACTGTGGGTGGTTATAGGCCCAGTCTGGCTGATGAAATGTAAGAAGATGCCAAGATGCCAGCTTGGGCTTCCTTCCTCTTGAAAGAGATACAAGCAAGAAGGAAATCCCCTTTTACCACTTTCTCATTCCTTTCCTCTCATTCATTGGTGCTGGCAGCTTCTGAAGATGTTTTGTAGCATCAGAGGAAAAAAATAGGAGATAAATTCATCCAGTCCCCGTTATGTTGAGCCATTGCATAAGGCCTTTTTCTACCTATCCCATGGTTCCTTTTACATGAGGTAATTAAATGCACATATTGTTTAATACTCTTGGATGACCATTTTGTTGTTCATAGCTGCAAGCAATCTTACTAAGAGAAGGCACCTCTACTAATGTAGTCCTGATGCATTGAGGCACTGGTGTTTTTTCTCTCATTCAATATTTATAATGTTTACATGATGCCCTAGATTCTGGACACATAGAGTACTTTCATACTGTCTGGAATCCACCAAAGCAAAATGTGTAACTAGTTGCTTTTTAGTTTAGTACAACTTGGAAAACGGGCACAGTATGGTGCAGGAGATTCTTCTCCATGGATACCACTCTGATTCAGTTGGGGAAGTGGAGAATGAGGTGATTAGAATTAATTTAGCCAACTGTCTGGAAACCTAAGGATATCAGTACTAAGATTTAAATATTCAGGAGCTCCAGAGTATGAGTTAGTCTAAATTGTAGCTGGATGACTTAAACAATGAAAGGGCAAAGCTGGGCATGAAGAAATGTTGGGATTTATTTAATGTAAAAACTCAAATGACCAGTAAAATAATGTTCTGTTGTAATAGTTTGCAAACAACATAAAGAAAACAATTGAGTGGTTGTATTTTGAGCTTCAGGCATTGTAAATTCTTTCACTCTCATATACTTTATGCCTTCTTTAATAAACTAGAGAGTCTTGGGCCAGCTTCATCGGTGACGGTAGGTGGTCATTCATTTCACAATCCACTAATTTTCATGATTATTCAGTATTTTATGTTACCTAAACTGCTTTGAATTTTGTCTTACTCAAATTGTAATATAACAATAGCTTATATGATTTCAGAATCATTAATTCAATTGGTGTTTTCAGCATATAAAAGTTACACTGTTATTTCTACAAATACAAATAAAAACTTAAGGGTCTGAAATATGCTGATGGTATATAAAATATTTTTTGAAATATGCATCAGTGATCTGTTAACCAAATGTGTCTTGTTGAAAACATACAGAGTAACTAGAAAATTCTTAGGAAGGAAAACAATTGATATGAATTATAATCTAATTTGCCTATTAAAGAGACAATTGTATGTTTGCCTTAAGTTTATTTTTAGCAGTTTCACTACATAATTATTACATTATATGGAGTAGATAATGATAATGTGTCTACTTAATATTTAAGATGTTTGTTTTTAAATATTTTCTTCATATGGCATTTTATAGCATTTTACAAAAATATACTAACACTATGCTCTACCTCTCAATCCCTCCTTTCTGCCATACTCCATCCTACCTAAATTTAATGCTTATTGACAATTTTATGTTGAGTTGTCATACAATCTATGCTAATACTTTCAGGGATGGGTCACTTATTATATTCCATGGCCATCCAATTTATTATGAACATTTTGACAGTTTAAAAGGTTTTTTTTCTAATATTGAGTTAAAATCCATGTCCCTGTGTGTGTGTGTGTGTGTGTGTGTGTGTGTGTGTGTGTGTATATATATATATATATATATATATATATATAATTGATTTTTTACAGAGAGGAAGGGAGAAAGAGAGAGTTAGAAACATCAATGAGAGAGAAACATCGATCAGCTGCCTCCTGCACACCCCCTACTGGGGATGTGCAGGCAATCAAGGTACATTCCCTAGACTGGAATCGAACCTGGGACCTTTCAGTCCTCAGGCTGATTGCTCTATACACTGAGCCAAACCAGTTTCGGCAGGAATAATTTTAAATTGGGAAAATTTGCCCAAACTGGTTTGGCTCAATGGATAGAGCGTCGGCTTGGGGACTGAAAGGTCCCAAGTTCGATTCCGGTCAAGGGCATGTACCTTGGTTGTGGGCACATCCCCAGTGGGGGGTGTGCAAGAGGCAGCTGATCAATGACTCTCTCTCATCGATGTTTCTAGCTCTCTATCTCTCTCTCTTCCTCTCTGTACAAAATCAATAAAATATATTTAAAAATTGGGAAAATTTCCAAAACCTCTGAATATATTATTTAAGAATATCTAAGTGTATTTTGCAGTAAGAGAGAAACAATGATTGTATGTGATATTAATATTGTTATATTATTTGATAATTAACATCTTAATTTTTCCACCCAAATATAGTATGTCAAAAAGCCATCTCCCTGTGTATGGTTGGGGGGAAAAAAACAAAACAAAACAACAGCAACAAAAAAACTATAGTCCTTTCTTCCGCTTCTGAATTGTCATCTATGGCAATACTTTTTCCAAGGCAATCATGCTCTTGTTGGAGTTTCCCAACTCCACTTTGATCTCATTGGTTCTACTGGGCCCTTCATTACCCAGCACTTTGGATAACAATTATCTGGGTTGATGTATTTCTGTGCTGGCCTCTTTGAATGAGTGATCTGGTTCAGGCCACACCCACATTCTCTTTCATAAATTTCCCATAATACAATTATAGAGGGTTGCTAATATAATTAATTTTCTAAAAGGTTGAAGTAACTGAAGATAATACAATATAGGTGAATCAATTAAAAACTTAATGCTAAATATAACTGCTCTCAAATTTCAAGGGGGATAATATAATCTTTAAATTAAGCCATCTAGAGGAAATTCCCACATGAATATTTCTCACTTGTTTTCCTAATCTTGTCTTCTTTTCTTTATTATCAATCTTCACAGTGTCCACTTATACTCTCCTTTATAAAAACCCCACTCTCTTCATATGGGGTTTTGCCCTATGGTCGGTCTTCTCTCTCCCCCCAGCCAATCTATCAGCGTCCAAACCACCTTAGGAGGAAGTTTCCCAGAGAGGGTAGCAATGGAATGAGATAAGAATCCAGTGTGCACTTCACCCTTCCAAGTGCGTTTCTCTCGTTAGCCTCTGTGTGCTTGAGGTACAGCTTTGTCTCCTGTTTTGCCTGATAGTCAGTGAATAACTGTTGTATCCAAAGCACACAAAACAGTACATGTAGCACATAAACACATTCACCTCAAAAACAACTCATATTCTTAGGACAGTCTACTCTATGTTTATATTAAGGAAAATAAACATTTTTCTAAGTATCATATCATCCTCACCAATTCCCTGCCCTCAGGGAATAATTTGCAATACTGGGCATGACAATTGTAGTTTCCAGAAGCATCTTTTCAATTTCAGAACAGATCTTAGTGCCTAAGAAATGTAACCCATTAGAGGGCCGCTACCCATGAATGTCCACTTTTTAGCTTTATCAAAACCCAGATTCCAGCTTTTGTTTACCTCATACTATGGAAAATTATCAGGTAGGACACCTTTCCACCTTTCTTGCTTCCTTATACAGAAGTTTCCCTATATGGGCTGACATATGGGGCAAGAGTTGGTCTTCAAAGCCTATTAGTAGTCTAATATTAGTTTTAAAACAATTATTGGCAATTTCTTCTTATGTAGACAGGAACTGATAAGCAGGTTTCTTCATATTTTGCCATTATTTAATGATAGTTTATAAATTTTTATAAATGCATCAATATGCATGAATTTGGGGTAAGCATTAACATTTCTGTTTATCTGATTATAATGAGAGGATATCCTGACATCAATCCACTCTAAATAAAAATTAAAAATTACCCTCATCCACATATTTATCATTAAATTTTTATTCTCCTCATATTGTTTTAAATTTGAGATAGCAACCCACCTGCTCCCCCTACTCTCCAACCTCTATTTCAGTTCAGTAACTAAGAACTCTATATTCTTTCCCTGTAACACCCCTAACAAACATCCTTCTTTTTCAGTGTGTGTGTGTGTGTGTGTGTGTGTGTGTGTGTGTGTGTGTGAGTTACTGTGGTGTTCTATCTTCTAGTCTCCTGATCCATCCTAGACACTAAATAGAAAGATGGATTTCTTAAACCTGAATCATCATGCTGTCCTGCTTTCAGCTATGAAGGAAAATAACAAGTGACTGCTTTAACACAACTCTTTAACCCAGCAGATGGGATGTGAGGACTATCTGGCAGGCGTCACCTCCAAATGTCAGAAAGGTGGAGTTCTTAGACATGGCCACTGAGTCCTATGGCAGAGACTGTGTGGGAGAAAGCCAAGGCCTGTACTGAGGCTGTCAGGAATGTGGGCCCTCCTACAAGAGCACAGGTGAAAATGTTTCTTTTTATTTCTTCTTCTTCTTTGTTAATCGGTTAGGAGAAACATTTGCTGTGCCCTGTAGATGTACAAGATGAGAATTAGGCTTAATCATAGTAAATCTTAAATTTTTATTCTTATCTTGGGTACATTTCTGATTCTCACTGATAGTAGATTGGAATCAAGGGAATAACTTAAGAATAGCGGTACTCAGGATATTTTAAATTAAAGTTGTTTGGGGATTCATCAGGCCTCAGACATCTCCTCTAGGTAGTTCAGTTTATGGATTTGGAAATAGAGATTTTTATTTTTATTTTTAGTTTGATTTCTGACCTTTCTGCTTGCATGCACTCCCTCCTCTCCCTCCACTATTCCTCTCCCCTAATTTACCAATTTTAAATTTGCTCCCCAACAGTTAAGGCAAATAATAAATGGCTTAGTTTATTTTCAGATTTTCCCCAAAACTGAGATTTAATTTAGCTTCTCTTACTCACCAAATACTTCTGTTACTAATGTTTCCCTCTCAAACTATCCCATCTCACTCCACTGCACCCCACTCTCCACAGAGACTAGTAAATAATCTTTTCATCTTTGCTGACCAGTTTATTCTTCCTTTCAAATACACACCATCTTCCGCCATTTTGTACAATTTTTTAAAAATATTTTATTGATTTTTTACAGAGAGGAAGGGAGAGGGATAGAGAGCTAGAAACATCAATGAGAGAGGAACATCGACCAGCTGCCTCCTGCACACCTCCTACTGGGGATGTGCCCGCAACCAATGTACATGCCCTTGAACGGAATCGAACCTGGGACCTCTCAGTCTGCAGGCTGATGCTCTATCCACTGAGCCAAACCAGTTTTGGCATGTTGTACAATTTTAATAATATATGTCTGCATTACTTCATCCCATTGCTCATCCACGTGCTACTTTATATTTTTTCCCTCTTATCTCTAAAACTATCATTTTTTGAGCTGAGACCCAAATCAAAATACCTCCTGAATTATAGACCAAGATTGCATGATAGCTTCTTATTAGTCTTTCAAAGTCAAAAGATACTAACCTGAACTCACCAATCTTTTCCATCAACCAAATCTGTTTCCTAATCTGAGAAATAAATCATATGCAAATGGTCTCAATTGTTGTTTCACTCTAAGGTTTGGAATCTAAATTTTCCCTATCCTTTGTTTTCTGTATTGAATCATTGATTTGCTCAGGAAATAATTGTTGGGCACCAAGGATTGTACTTAATTCTGTAGATACAAATATAACTAAAATGGTTATTTGACCATCATTATGTATTTTATGTTTGTTCTTGAATTTTGTGTGTCATTTTTAAACATGTACTTTTTATTTTTTAACTAAATCTATTGAGGTGGCATTGGTTAATAAAATTGCATAGGTTTCAATAGTACAATTCTAATGTACATTATCTGTACATTGCATTGTGTGTTTACCACTAAAAGCCACATGTTTTTCTGTCACCATGTATTTGGCCCCCTTTTTACCTTTATTACTCCTTCACTCTACTTCCCTCTGATAACCACCATACTGTTGTCTATGTTGTTTTATTTGTTTGCTTGTCTCACTTGTTGCTTTCAGTTTTTTCCATAGTGGCTGTGCTAGTTTACATTCCCACCAGTAGTGTATGAGGGGTCCCTTTTCTCCACAACCCTCCAACATTTGTTATTACATAATCTTGTAGATAATAACCATTCTAACAGGTGTGAAGTAGTATCTTATTGTAGTTTTGATTTGCATTTCCCTAATAGTTTATGAATTTGACCATCTTTTCATTATCTGTTGGTCATTTGTATGTTTTCTTGGGAGAAGTGTCCATGTTCTTTACCCATTTTATTTTTAAATATGGTTGTTTGCTTTTTTGTTGTTTTTAAATATATTTTGGATATTAACCACTTATCAGAGGTCTTATCTGCAAATGTCTTCTTCTCCTAAGTTGGTTGCCTTTTTGTTTTGTTGATGATTTATTTTACTGTGCAGAAGCTTTTTGGTTTGCTAAATTGTCTCATTTATTAATTTTTGCTTTTACTTTTCTTGCCTTTGAGGCAAATTCATAAAATCTTCTCTAAGATCATGGTCCATAAGTTTTAAGTATCTATATTTTTTCTATGTAATTTTTTATTTCAGATCTTATATTTAGGTCTTTGATCAATTTAAAGTTGATTTTTGTATATGGGACACATAGCAGTCTAGTTTCATTCTTTTGCATGTGGTTTTCCAATATTCCCAGCACCATTTATTGAAGAGGCTTTTTTTCTCTCCTTTCATTTTATGTTTTTGGCTCCTTTATTAAAATATGTGCCCACATACATGTGCGTTTATTTCTGGGATCTCGATTCTGTTCTGTTGCTTTGATTATTGTTGCTTTGTAGTATAATTTGAAGTTAGAGAGTGTGAACCTTTGCCTTTTTTCTTTTGTTCTGTTTGGCTTTACTTTAAAGGTATTGGGCAACATATATTTTATTTCTCATGCTTCTTACTCAGCCCTATGTCTTTAAGATTGCTCTGTGTTAATGTGTATAATATCCCAATAACTAATATAATGTATGTAATATCCGAACAGATTCTAATAGCTGTGAACTATTTCATGGTGTGGATTTATGTTTTTTGTTGTTTGTTTGTTTGTTTGTTGGTAGACTACTTCCAATACCACTATCAGCAACAAATTGAAGTAAATATGTCCATTTCTGGTCCAATGTGTGACTGTTTTTGAGAAAATGTACCTACAAGTAGGATTGCCAAATCATAGTGTACAACTATGCATATATCTACAAGTCTTATATCCACCAAAGGAACATGAGGATCCTGTTCCTCATATCCTCCTACACTTTTCTAATTTCTTGCCAATATTATCAATTTTAATTGCTATTTTGTTATTTTTAACTTTTCTCTAATCACAAAGGAGCTTGAGTATATCTTTAATATACTTATTGTCACTTGGGTTTCTCTTCCTGTGAATCTTGTTCACATACTTTATCCATTTTCTATTGAGTTTTCTGCACATTTTTTGTTAATTTGTGGAAATTTCTAGTAGAATCTAGATATTTGTACCTTGATGGTATAGATACTTCCTATCCCTTTTCTCAACTAGTTAAATGTCTGTTAAAATTTCTCTATTGGCCCTTATTAAATTAAAATATTTAATTATAGTATTATTCCACTTCATTATATTTTTTACATTACGGTATATGCTTTTTTTTTTAGTTACACTTAAAAATTCTTCTGCATTGTAGATCAAAATATATTATCTTACATTTTCTTCTTCTAGCATCATAATTTACTAATTACATTAACATACCAATCCATTTGGAGCTCACTTAATTCAATTTTATTTTTAATTCTCAGATAAAACCAATTTTCCCTTTTCTATCTACTTAAGAGTATGTCTTGGCCAGGCCGACATGATTCAATGGTTAAACATTCACCTATAAACCAAAAAGTCAAGATTCAATTCCTGGTTAGTGCACATGCCCAGGTTGCGGGCTCAGTCTCCAGAGGGGGACATGCAAGAGACAGCTGACTAATGATTCTTTCTCAATATTGATGTTTCTCACCTCTCTCTCCCTCTTCCTTCCTCTCTGAAATAATTAAAAATATACACTTTAAAAAAAGAGCATGTCTATTATTTATTACATAGATGAGGAAACTGAACTTGGGCATTTAAATAATTTGTCTTATGTCATAAGCAAGGAATAGTCAGAGCTGTGATTCTCAGTAATGTTTCTTAATCTCAAAGTTCATAAGTGTTATTTCCTCTATACTTTCTACTGGAGGCTCCTTCTATATTGTAATTTCCTTGAAGGCAGAGGCTGTACACTGTCATGTTTTATGCACATCATCACTGAGAACAATGACTGGCACATGCAATTGCTCAGTAAGTATTTTTTAAGTTGTGGTATTTTTGTTCTATCCCTCTCTGTTCTTTTACTCTCTGTATATTATCACAAAAGCTGTAGAATTAGCTTTTCATCCATTCTTCTGACAAGCCCTTTCCCTAAAGTGCTGCCATTTGATTAGTTTGGCCTCAGCCTCTAAAGGCTGGACACACTCCAGGGCTTGCTGGTGGAGATTTGATACTGCCATTTGACTTGGAGAGTGGCACTTTGGTGGCACTAGTGGAATCAGTCCAGGAACTAATGGGAACATCAATGATGAGTTCAAATCTGGGACACATTAAAGTAATTGTGCGGATAGGACAGCTCTGGAGACATGAAATTTCATCTGTATCTTGAATTTACATTGTTGCCACATCCTGAACAACAAGCTTCCCAATGATGTATTCACAAGCTTAATGAGAACAGATATCTCCTTATCCAACTGTTCATTGTTTTGGTATGGAGAAAATTCAGTTCCAGTCTTTGAGTTTCTGCCATGGACGATAGAATCTGGATGCCTCTGTGATTTTTCCAGGTGTTGGCCATATCTGACCTAACTTCCTGCCAGCTCATAATGATGTGGCTCTGGTAAGAAAATATCAACCCATCTCTAAGCTTGCATGTTCATGCAATTCAGCACAACCATTAGCATCTGTCTGGAGCACTGCCTTAGAGTTTTTAGTGGTAGCTGACTGTCTAATGGGGTGGGGAGCAGAGCTATTCATGAGAACACATTTTAATTTTTATGATGATTATTTTTAGCTTTGATTGTATTATTAGTTAGGGCAGTGTTTCCCAAACTTTTGACATGTGTACCCCTTCTATAATTTTCGTAATGCTGAGTACCCCTCGTACTCATGAGAACGTAGAATTAGGCGCAGCTAAGCACGGTGCAGTGCATATCCCCACCAAACTCTTCCTGTGCCCCTGGGGGTATGCGTACCACACTTTGGGAAACACTTGGGACAAAAACCAAAAAGGAACATGTCAGATCAAGCCTTCAGTATCCCATATTACTGGTACTTTATGAGATGGAATCAGATCCACAAATCTACACCAATATTCATATAGTCTTAGATGTCAGAGTATGACCAGGACTTAGGAGCCAAGGAGACATAGCAGACTGAGTAAGCCTGGAGTTTTTATTTAGGAAGAACCAAAGAATCAAGAGGAAAATTATTTATTCATCCTTCAATGTAAGGATACAGATGGCATTTATGAACATTGACTATGGAGTAGGTACTGTGGGTACATAAAGTACATCAGGAGCAGCCTCTACAGCACGACATCAACTCAGGGCCAGGAGTCTTTATGGGTACTGCTATTTTGCAGATGTAGTAACTAAGAGTTAGGAGAGTTGAGTAACTCACCAAAGTTTGCTCATATAATAACTATCATACATAGGAGTTAGATACAGGCCTTCTACTTCTAGGTCATGAGTTCTTTACACAATGATGCAGCTACCCAAGCATCAGTGACTTAGTCATAAAGAAACTGGAGAAATACAATAGGAAAGGAACTTCCATCACCTGGGGAGGAGCTTTAAAAGAGTATCCTGAGTCACTGAGGAACCAGCCAGTTTTGCCTGTAGAAACAGTTGCTAGAGTAGTAGGCACTGAGGACAGATGGAGCCCACCGCAACAGATTTCTATGCCAAAGCAGAGGCATCTTTCATTGGACTTTTTTATTATAAATTCCTTCCTGGAGCCAGGATTGGTTTAAAGTTGGGAGTGGGAGGGGTGATAAGCCAGGCCATAGGGATTTAATAATGCTCAGTTACTATGTTTAGAGAGCTAGGTTTAGAAAGCATAAAGCAAACTATATCATTTTATCCTTTATCTAGTTTCTTTTGAAAAAGTATGTTTTGAATGCTTTCCTCAAAGTATTTGGATACAGATTTAATAGAATAAGTGCCTTTATCAAATCAACATGTACTATTTCCCTGTAAGAACTAAAAGCATCATCAAACCTCAGAGTTGAAAAGGATACTTTGCTAACTAAACATTTGCAACCACAAGTGCACAAAACATATTATGCTTCATGTAGACCAACTGTAATTATGCAAAATAAAATGTTTAACTCACAATTGCCATTGGTTTGCTATGATTTTATTTTTCTGTACTTTTGTGGAATGTTTCTTGGTTACATTAAATATATATATATATATATATATATATATATATATATATATATATATATATATATATAATTGATTTCACAGAGGAAGGGAGAGGGAGAGAGAGAGAGAGAGATAGAAACACCAATGATGAGAAAGGATCATTGATCAGCTGCCTCCAGTATGCCCCCTACTAGGGATCGAGCCCCAAACCAGGGCATGTATACTAACTGGGAACCCCTGTCCAGGAATTAACTGTGATCTCCTGGTTCATAAGTCTATGCTCAACCACTCAGGCACATCAGCCCAGCCCTTGGAGACATTTTAATCTATAAATATAGCTTAGCTCAGTGGTTAAGAGCACAAGTTATGTTATTTACTACTTGGTTTTAAATCTTGGCTTTATCAACTAATGATGTCCTAGAATAAGTTTAAACCTTTTGTGCCTCCATTTTTTCTGTTTTGTGAGGCACAATGTCAGTATCTATCAATTTTATCTAAGGGTGCAGAGAATTTTATTTGGTTCTTCAGAAAAAATACATTTGTGAATCAGCATTTTAATGTGTTAGAAATTCTTCATCAATCCATTTACTTAAAGATATAGGATAAACCATTTTATAGGGCTTTTAACTACCTACTAATGTAATTTGTTATGCATTGTTTACCAGTTAATCCCAAATTACTCTTAACTTTGAAGTTTTCTTTCAATAAAGAAAGAGGCTTTTACCTCACATGTCTGGTATGCTATTTTTTAAAAGGGGAGAGATGCCAATTGTAAGTGGATGTACTATTTCTCTGATAGTTTTCATTTGTATTTATTACAGTTTTAAAATAGTTGAAAGCAAAATGTATAATGCTTTAAAAATGGATTCTTGTTCTTTATACCCTCTTCATTCCTGAAAAAAAGAAATTTACATGCTTTTGTGAGTTTAAAATTTTGCCAGTTTTCAAAAAATAATTTAAGCCAATATCCTAAAGTTTTATTAAATAAATCACTGTTCTTTAAATTATCTTCATTCCTAGAAAGACTATTTCATATTCCTATAAACAAATTTAAGGCTATTACTTGAAAATCTAGAAGGAATTAATAAGTGGGTTGAGGATGGCCATGGGTGATGCTACAAAAGGAATTGTGTATCTTCCTTCCACCATCACATGTGAAGTACTGTCACTTCTTCCCTTCTGCATCTGGGGGTACCACAGTGAGTCCATGGGAGAAAGGCTTTTGCCCTTTTAAACTCAAACTGATGAGCTGGTGGGTTTCCATCCATGGCTAGGAGAAAGCATTTTGAGTACCAGTGTTTCTCAAAAAGACTTTTTCTTCCCCCCCCCCCCACAATATTTACAAAGTTGATATGGCATGACAATATCAGGAAGTCATAATTCTGGTCAGAGCATTCATTCTTTATTTATTTATTTTTTTTAATGACTGCTGGATTATAGGCTATTTTGCCTCTTTCCTCAGGCTGCACAATAATATTTCTGATGCATTGTTACATCATAGAAGTAAAATAAATTCTAAAATAAACAAATTACACAGTAATATGACTTGATAGTTAGTGGTTAGATGTCTACAATAACACTGGTAAAAATTAAATCTTGATAACAGGCAATCCTATCTAATAAAAAGGGAATATGTTAATTGACTGCCATACCTTCACAAATATGGTGGTGCCCACAGCCACAAGATGGTGGAGCCCAGTCCCCTCAGCGCCACTGGGGCAGCAGGCACATGGCACGGCTGGGCTGGACCCACCCACCTACCCCCAGGCAGGTCTGGCTGCTCTAGGTACCTGCCTTCTGAGTCCTCCAATTCTCTCAACCCCCCAGCTGCTCAAGGTCAGCCCAAGGTACAAGCAAGCCTTGAATGTCAGCTGCCTAGCTGTCCAGGGCAGGCCTGAGGTGCAAACAAGCCTGGTATGGCGGCTACACAGCTATCTAGGGCCTCCCGAGGCTCAGGTAACCAGGTTGGCTGAGGCTTGCACTGCCTGTAGTGGTAGCAGCAGAGGTGTGATGGGGACGTTGCCTTCCCCTGATAGCTGGGTTGCCTCCCACCCCTGAGGGGTCCCAGAGTGTAAGAGGGGCAGGCGTGGCTAAGGGACCCCACCACCCCGCTGCATTAATTTTCATGCATTGGGCCTCTAGTTTGAAAATAATTTCCCAAGTAAGATCAAGTGTAGTTGATTCTGTGTACACACTATGCAATAGTACTATTAATAAAGGTGATAATGGGAGTGATGGTGTTGGTTCTTTTATTAATGATATATGATATTTGTATAACACTTAAGAGTTAGGCTAATTATTTTAACATATGTCATCCAATATTCTAAACAATCATAGAAGAATGTGTTTAGTTTTTATTTAGAAAACTAGAGGCTCAATCCATGAAATTCATGCACAAGTAGGATACCTAATTCAGGTCAGTGATCAGGGCAGATCTGTGGGGTAACAGATGGGGCAAAAGGGGGATCTTGTTGGCACCCACCTTGGCTGGCCTGAGGCCTGTGGGCTGGGGGCAGCTCCTGCTTTGAGCATCTCCCCCCTGGTGGTCAGTGCATGTCATAGCAACCAATCATTCCATTTGGTCAACTTACATATTAAGCTTTTATTATATTGGATAATAAATTATTGCTCAGAGAACATTAGTTATGTGCCTTATTCATACAGAACACTTTTCGTCTCCATAAGGCTTCCATTTACTATTTAGGCCTATTATTCATGGTATGCTAAACATTTTATTGTAGAAGACTATTGTAATTTGATTAGATAAGTGCTTCCTCAGCACTTTTTTCTTCTCCCTTTCACATGAAAGGTTCTTAGTTACTTTGAAAAACTGACCCGCATTATGTGACACTAATTTCTCTTCATAAGCTCCACAATTAACTTTGGAAACCTTTCATTTTCTTTTTTCACTAAGGCTACTAATTTTACTGAGGAGATGAAGAGATTTCATTTCTTGTCTTCTTGAAGGAAATATTTCAATCAGGAGACAAAGTATAGAAAAGCAAGCAAGAATTTATTAACAGCAGCAAAAATATACCTAGAACAATGAAACAAGGAAGGGCATAGAAGAAGAAAAATAAGAGCCAAGCTAGGCTGCTTTGACTCCCTGAGAAGTCAGAGAAGAGGGATTTTGGAGACAGTTTCAGGCGATTAGCCCAGGACAGACTGCTGCTGCCCATTGCTCCCCTGGATGCATGTGAGAGGAAAAGAGATGGAAGGGAATGGGACAGGTGTGATCCCCGTGGAGAAAACACACAGGGACCTTTATTTTCAGGGGATTTAAAGGGTGAGCATTTAGGGAAGTTGAATGGATCAATAGAATATTCATCTGCTTTATGCTGATGTACAAACATGAGATTTAATCTCTTAATTTGTCTGTCCTTGAGTATAGTTGGTAAACTGCACTTAATTGGACTTCTGTTATCTGTCTTCCTGAGGGTGATTTAAGCTATTTATTCTTTGGTTGGGGAAGAGAAGTGCAAACTTATTTACTCTTAATATCCTTGGTTTAGGGAAGAGGATTTACTAGGTGGCTGCAAACTGCTGTTTGATTACCTGTTTCAGTTTCCTTATTCTACCTGTCCTGCAACTTTTCTAGCTTCTTGTCATTCTATAACACTAACATTATAAATATCCTGTTGAGTGAATTGATTTATTTATAAGAAACCCAGGGATCACCTTAGCTGGTTTGGTTCAGTGTATAGAGCATCAGCCTGCAGACTGAATCCCAGGCTGGATTCTGGTCAAGGGCACAGACCTCAGTTGTAGACTCACAGCCCTGGCCGGGGGCATACCAGAGGCCACCAATCAATGTGTCTCTCTAACATCGGTGTTTCTCTCCATCTCTCCCTCTCCCTTTCACTCTCTCTAAAAAAAAAAATATGGAAAAAATATCCTTGAGTGAGGATTAAAAAAAGAAAAATAGAAACCCAGGGATAACCCTTGTATTAATGGGCAAAATGTATTTCCCAGTGATGTTATCTAACACATTCACAATTGAGTTTCCAAAATCTCAGTAATCTACACTAATAAAAGAGTAAAATGCAAATTGGCCATCACTCCACTACACCCACCAGCCAATCAGAGCAAGTATGAAAATTAACCCAACCAAAATGGCTACAGCCACAGAGAACAGGAGGGATGCTTAGGTTTCCCAGGCAATGGAAGAAGCCACTCTTTCAAGGCCTGCCCTTGCTGGCCTACGCCTCCAATCAAGGCTATAAAATTTCAATTATAGAAGGTAGACAAATACAAACAGATATACCTGTAGCCATAGAGCAAGCAGAAGGCTTGGCTCCACTCCAGGCTACAAAGTTTTAATTGTAGAAGATACATAAATCCCAGATACTAGGACCTCTGCTTGGGTCTCCAGGGGATATGGCTGGCCTGCAAACCACCACAGGCCCTTCACTAAGGCCACCCCATTCCCCAAGGGAACCCACACCTTCATCTGGGACACCCTTCAGGGCAAACCAGCTGGCCCCCACCCATGCACCAGGCCTCTATCCTATGTAATAAAAGAGTAATGTGCAGATTAACCATCACTCCAACACACAAGATGGCTGCTCCCATGTGGTCAAAGATCCTGCCTCCATGTGGACACAAGATGGCTGCCACAAAATTGCCAGCAGGGAGGGCAGTTGGGAGGAACCAGGCCTGCAAGGGAGAGCTATTGGGGGAGGAGGAGTCAGGACCCTGGACTGGGGGCTGGTATAGGTATGGGACATCTTGATTCTCACAGAAGGCCTTGACAGCTGAGATATCTCTCTTGATTAAAAACATGCCACACATGGTTGTCAGACTATGCTTCAACTCCTCCTACTAGTCTTAATGTGGTTTCTTCTTTACTTCTCTAGTTGTAAGACTTTCGTTCAGCCACATTTCAAACTGTTATGAATGATGGTTATTTTGTATTTTAGTTGTAAATTTGATGTTGTTGTGGGAGGCAGTGGGTACCAGCATTTACTTACGCTGGAATCTTCCAACTGAACTCATATTGTCAGATCCTGTATTTCAAGAGCAGGGAATGTTTCTTGATTAGAGTTATTTTCTTGTAAGTAGTTTCCTACACCATTTCTCTTCTGCTCTTAATTCTTCCCCCTCTAAGCTCAGGACTATCTAAATGACTTTTTTGTTTAATAAAAAATTGCCCATGTTTGTAATAAAATACACTTCTCACCTTGCTTCCTGCCCACAGAAAGTTCGGGGCCCAGAAGCCACTTTATTTTGAAGTGTTTTACTTCAATGCTTTTACTACCCTATTCTTATAAAAGTCTTTTAAAATGTTTTGTGCCAGATTGAGTATGTCCACACTGTTGGACTTTTATATAAGTAAGCCACACACACCTTTCTTTTTTTATGTAGTCATGTTCTACTTCGAATGGCTCATCAAAATGCTGAGGAACAATTTCCTTAAGATACTCAGCCTTTGTATTGTGAGGGGCCTGCTAGGTTCTGCTGTATATTATTTTCAGGTCATAATAAATGGTTTTATAGTCAGACCCTTGATTCTTTATTATGAGAACATTTTTATTTTATTTTACCAAGAGGATCTTTGGCTGGTTGTAGAGACAAAAGGAGAGGAATAGTTTTATTTATCAACCTGACAAATCTTGCCTCTCCGTATTTCCAAGCTGCACAGTCATTTTGGGGGCTCCTATCTCCATGGAAGTGTTGTAGGCAGTTAGACAGACATGAGCAGAGCAGGAACAATGGGCTTGTTATAGAAGATCTCCAGGGTGGAAAGCCCCAGGTATGTAGCAAGGGACAATCAATTGTAGGGTGGGACCTTGCCCCAGCATGACGTTTTCTTCACTAATATATTGATGCTCTTGTGGGTTGGACCCCTGACCTTCCCCCGCTAGAAATAATATATTTGCCTCAGTATATTTCAGTTCCAGTCCTAGATAAGCAATAAAACCAGCCATGGCCTTTCCCTTTCCCTTCTCCTTCCCCCTCTCTACTTCAGGCATGTTCCATTAACTTCCTCACTCCTAAGCTCCCAGGGCCCTTCCTTTACCTCTATAACTTGTTTCATAGGCCCATTTCTTCTAGGAATTACTTCTTCCACCTCTGTGATTTTACCAAATAAATGTTCTCTTACAGTTTGGATCTTGGTTCTGATTTTTTTATTAGCCAGAACCTAAGTACCAAATTGCTGAACCCAGGTTTGAAGTCTGATCCCATGGGTCAAACATCTGGTGCTATTTCTGCCACCTAAAAGAGAAGTGTTTTGTTATACAAATCTAGAAGCACCAACTGATAAGTTAACCACTCTGTCTAAAGTTCTCCAGATCTGCAAGTTTTTATGCATATTTTTTTTTACCATAGTTACTATAAGTGATGATTTTGCAAATTGTTCAATGTCCATGTGGTATCAATTTTCTCACTGCTTTCCCCTCTACAGTTTCATTGCTACTTTCCCCATAATCCCATCTCCTACCAATGCCAATGCCACAGGTTTTAGTTTTTTTGCTATGGTAGTATATATTTTTGGTACTAAGTTTTTAAATCAGTTATTTATTGCTAAATTTTTATACACATTTTATATATAAAATTTTACATATAAATTTTTATATATACCATTATATTTGCTCACAATTCTGTGGGGGTAACAATTTGTGATAGGCTTATTATACAGTTCTTCTGTTAGTCTTGCTGGGATAACTCATATGGTTGCATTCATCTTGTAGGTCAACTGGGAATGGATAGTCTATGATAGCGTCACTCATGTGTCTGACAGTTGGTACTTGTCTCTCTCTCCCCATATGCTATATTATCCTCAGAGAGCCTGATTTATACTTCTTCACATTGTGGTATCAGTGTTCCAAGAGGGCAAGAGCAGAATATGTAGGAACTCTGGAGTCCTTCACTCAGAAGCTGTACGATGTCACTTCTGCTAGTCTGTTGGCTAAAGTAAGCCTCCGGCTTCCTGTGATTCAAGAATAGGGAAATGAAATGTTTGTGTTGATGAGAGGAGCAAGAAAATCAAACTGCAAAGGAATATGTGCACAGATTTGGGAAGGATTTTTGCATCCATATAGGGTTCTTTCAGAAAAACAGATACATTGAGAATTTATGGGATATGTAATTTATGATAGGAATTACACTGTGTGCAAATGTGTAAGAGCTGGAGAAGTGATGATCTGAAACAGCTGGAGGAGTACCATAGGAAAATTCACTCTCCAATCACCCTGAAATGTGGGCTCAGTGACAAGTCAGGGCATATAAGAAAACCTGAGGGCAAGTACAGCCAACCACTGAAGTGGAATAGCAAGGGGAACTTTGAGAAGCACCTCTAGAAATGTGGTCTCTTGGGTCAAATATATGGTCATGAGTGGGAAACAGCTGTTGGTCAACAGGGTCAGAAGAGCTACCCTCATTGCAGAGAAGAATGAGGACAAACTATATCCTGCTGAGCACCTTTGTATTTCACCATCACTATGTCCTGCCATTAAAAAAAAGAAAAAGAAAACTTTCAAAAACTAATGGTTAACATTTGCAAATATGTTCTCTCATACAATGGGCTTTCTTATTGTTTTGTTGATGGTTTCTTTTGCTGTAAAAAAACTTTTTATTTTGATGTAGTCCCATTTGTTTATTTTCTCTTTAGCTTTCATTGCCCTAGGGGCAGTATCAGTGAAGAAGTTCTTTTGGCATATGTCTGAGATTTTGCTGCCTGTGGAGGCCTCTAGTATTTTTATGGTTTCCTATCTTATGTTTAAGTCCTGTATCCATTTTGAGTTTATTTTTGTGTATGGTGTAAGTTGGTGATTTAGTTTCATTCTTTTGCATGTATCTGTCCAATTTTCCCAACACCATTTATTGAAGAGACTGTCTTGACTCCATTGTATATTCGTGCCTCCTTTGTCAAATATTAATTGAGCATAGTGATTTGGGTTGATATCTGGGTTCTCAATTCGATTCCATTGACCTATATGTCTGTTCTTGTGCCAGTACCAGGCTGTTTTGAGAATAGTGGCTTTGTAATACAGCTTGAAGTCTGGTATTGAGATCCCTCCTACTTTACTCTTCTTTCTGTCTCAGGATTGCTGTGGCTATTTGGGGTCTTTCATTGTTCCAAATGAACTTTTGGAGAGTTCTTTCTAGGTCAGTGAAATATGCCTTTGGTATTTTAATGGGGAGTGCATTGAACTATAGATTGCTTTAGGAAGTATGGACATTTTGATGATGTTGATTCACTGATAAAGGTTTAATCTCCAACATCTATAGACAGCTTATACAACTAAATAAAAGGAAAATGAATGATCCAATTAAAAAATGGGCAATGGACTGAAATAGAATATGTTCAAAAGAAGATGGAAGAAAGGCCAAGAGGCACATGAAAACATGCTCCAAGTCACTAATTATCCGAGAGATGCAAATCAAAACAACAATACGGTACCATCTCACACCTGTCAGAATAGCCAACATCAACAAATCAACAAACGACAAATGTTGGCTAGGTTGCGGAGAAAAAGGAACCCTCGTGCACTGCTGGTGGGAATGCTGACTGGTGCAACCACTGTGGAGAACAGTATGGAGTTTCCTCAAAAAACTAAAAATGGAACTCCCATTTGACCCAGTAATCCCACTCCTAGGAATATATCCCAAGAAACTAGAAACACCAATCAGAAAGGATATATGCACCCCTATGTTCATAGCAGCACAATCTACAATAGCTAGGATTTGGAAACAGCCTAGGTGCCCGTCAGCAGATGATTGGGTCCAAAAACTATGGTACATCTACACAATGGAATACTATGCTGCCATAAAAAGAAGGAATTCTGATCATTTGCAGCAACCTGGATAGAATTGGAGAACATCATGCTGAGTGAAATAAGCCAATCAATGAAAGAGAAATACCACATGACCTTACTCATTTATGGATAATAAAGAACATTATAAACTAATGAACGAAAAGATAGATATAGAGACAGTAAAGCAACAAGCAGACTGTCAAATTACAGTGGGGAGGGTAGGGAGATCTGGGGGAGATAAGAGATCAACTGAAGGACTTGTATGCATGCATATAGGTACAACCAATGGACACAAAACTCTGGGGAGGGAGGGTATGTATGGGAGGAAGAGGGGCAATGTTAAAATATGTACACAGATAATAATTTAAAAACAAAACAAAACAAAAAACTAATGGTTATTGCCCTGGGGCCTGCTCGGCCTCCTTATCCCCACCCTGCCCAGTGATCACTGCTGCCCTCCACTGCAAGGGGGGAAATGGTGGCATATCCAAGTGAACGGACTTTCCTGATTCTAGCTGAGCTTTAGTACATGAGTCCAGCAGTTGGCAGAGTGAGAACCTTAGCTATGGGCATGCATGTGAAAGGTGAATCACAGTGTAGGATCCTTGGGGGCCTGGGTGAGTTTTCACTAAACCAGGGGGTTTTCTACATCTGGTGAAGTGTAACATTAAATAGCAAAGTAAAAATGACAGTAGATTGAGAGAGGAAGGAAATGTTTTATATTTTAGTACTGTTAATGGTACTCCCCCCTGCTATTTGAACAAGAGATCTATTATGGGCTGACTTATATTCTCCAACATTTATCTTGAAGCCCTGACACCTACTATCTTGAGAGTGTAACTGTATTTGGAGATAATATCTTTAAAAAGGCGATTAAGTTAAAATGGTTGTTAGGTTGGGCCCTAATCTAATAGGACTTGTGTCTTTATAAAAAGAGGAACTTGGACACACTAAGAGACATCAGGGATGCACAGATACAGAGAAAAGACTGTGAGGATACAGCAGAAAGGAAGCCAATGCTGCTGGCATCTTGATCTTGAAATTCCAGTAACCAGACTTATGAGAAAACAAATTCCTATTGTTTAAGTCACCAGCCTGTGGTACATTGCTATGGCCCTAAGGAATAAATTCAGGGCCCCACATGTTCACTTTTCATTATGAATTGGTCCTTGAATGTTATGTAGCTAGTTCTGATTATTTTTTTCTCCTTTTTTTTTTTAAAAAAAATAAATCTTTATTGTTCATATTATTACAAATGTTCCTTATGTTTTCCGCTCCATTGCTTCCCTCCACCAGGTTCCCACCCCACCTTCTGCCCTTTCCCCACCCCCCCATTGTCCTCATCCATAGGTGCACAGTTTATGTTCAGTCTCTTCCCACGTCCCCCACTCCGCTTTTCCCCGAGAATCGTCAGTCCACTCCCCTTCCATACCTCTGATTCTATTATATTCACCAGTTAATATTGTTCATCAGATTTTTTAATTCCCTTGGTTTTTAGATTCACTTGTTGATAGTTCCGTATTTGTAGTTCTGATTATTTTTAATGGATAAGTTGACTCTGCTTTGGATAATTTTAACCTAAAATTATATAGGGATTTCAGAGATTATAGAAAACATTACTCCCAGTTTATTCAAATTGACAACTCAGCACAGAAAAGCATAAAATTCCTACAAAAGCAAATGAACATTATTCCATGCCCTAGCAATATTTGTGGAATGCCAATTGTAAACTTAATATACACAGAGGCATGTAAACAAGCAGACATATGTGCCCTGATTCTGTTTAAATGAATTGCTGCTTACAGATCCCTGTTCATGGTGTAGAGTTTGGCAGACAACCTGAACACTGTCATAAGGGTTTTTAATTAAAATTGAATTTTGACATTTCCAATTTTGGTCTTACTAAACAAATGGAAGAAAGTTTCTGTGCTCTAAAACCATGATCCTTCCAAACATATACAGGAGTTGAGTCAGAATGTATGAAGCATCCATGACATACCAGCTAATCATATATATTCATCCCATTTTTATTTTATTATTAACTTTTGCTTCAGTGCACTCACACCAAGATTGTATGTTCTTAGTGTGCTTATAGCTGTGTTTAAACAACTTTTTAATTTCAGTTGTTGCTGGAAGCACTGTCTTGAATATTAGACATCTTTAGTACTTCATTTATTATTGATTTACTCATCTGTCTTGTATATAGATACTGTGTCACTACAGTATGGACTCCTAGTTTTGGATGTAAATGCCAATGTTTGGAGGATGCTTGTTGGCAGTATAAAGTCCTAGAATTGGCCATGCCAGCATTGGTGCCTGGTGGCCTTTGGCTTTTTGCTTTTCAGTACATGGGATAAGAAAGAAGAGCAATACTCTGACTGACTGAAATTTCTGAAAATAGTTAATTCAAACAGACCATAGGCTTCAACTTCCCATGGGAACAGCATAGCTTTGATATTTATTTAAGTGATGCTCTTGCAGCCTTCCAGCAAATGCCTAAGCCTCCTTCTAAGTTATGCAATTAATAGGAAAACAAATAAGCATTTGACTTTTTAAGATAATTACAGATCCTCAAAACATTTTTAAAATCTGTTATTTAAAACTCCCTGGTTTTAAAAACATAATTTTTACAGATCTTTCCCTAGTGTACAGTACAAACCAGATAAATTGTTTATTATATATATTTTAAATATTAAGTATTGAACAAAGTTGAACTATTATCCCAGAGTATTCTGATTCCCCAGACAATTTGATAGGCCTTACTTTTTTCACCATACCATAAGATTTAAAAATAATTCCATCCTTTTTTATTGATTTTTTTTGCCCCCCTCCCTCCCTCCCACACATCCCCTCCCTCCCCAGAGTTTTGTATCCATTGGTTGTACTTATATGCATGTATACAAGTCCTTCGGTTGATCTATTACCTCCCCCAGATCTTCCTCCCCTCCCCACTGTAATTTGACAGTCTGCCTGTTGCTTTACTTTCTCTATATCTGTCTCTTGGTTCATCAGTTTATAATGATATGTAAAAAATAAAAAAATAGTAAAAAAAGAAAGAAAGAGAGAAATAAAAAATAATAAAAAAATAAAATCATTGAATTGTAAAAAATAAAAAATAAAAAAATAAAAAAATAAACTCTAAAAAAAAAATAAATAAATAAAAATAATTCCATCCTAAAGTCTCGATAATGAATATTAGTATTGAAATCAAGTACTTACTGAAGCTAAAATGCAAGATATTTTTATTATGGAAGCAGAAAACATTGAAAAGCTTCTGAAAAGGAAACGCTGATCTTCATTTTCATACTGTTTAAAAATCCAACGCAAATAAATGTGGCCATATCAAGTGGTGGTGCATCACATATTTATGAGTCACTATTTCAGATTGGCCTACTGATAAGCATTGTGATATGAAACAATTTTGCACCTTGTTTTCATTTGTCTTGAGCCATGATTTCATGTAGACACTGCCCTCTGGGTAGTGTAACTGACTGTCTTACTTATTCATTTATTTATTAAATCAAACTTTTCAAAGAAAGTCTTAACTTCATGGAGGATATATTTTCCTTCAAGATGGTGAGGTTAGCCGAAACTGGTTTGGCTCAGTGGACAGAGTGTTGGCCTGTGGACTGAAAGGTCCCAGGTTTGATTCCGGTCAAGGGCATGTACCTTGGTTGCAGGCACATCCCCAGTAGCGGGTGTGCAAGAGGCAGCTGATCGATGTTTCTCTCTCATTGATGTTTCTAACTCTCTATCCCTCTCTCCTCCTCTCTGTAAAAAATCAATAAAATATTTAAAAAAAAAAAGATTATGAGGTTAGAAGCTCTTAACAATGAGCTCCCCTGGGTGTGTAAATTCTGAGAGAAAATTCATAAAAATTTGGAACAATGTAAAGCATTATAATTTTTAAAATATATATCTTTTATTGATCTTTTACAGATAGGAAAGGAGTGGGATAGAGAGTTGGAAACATCGAAGAGAAACATCTATTAGCTGCCTTATGCACATGCCCTACTGAGGATGTGCCCACAACCAAGAATCAAATCTGGGACCCTTCAGTTCACAGGCTGATGCTCTATCCACTGGATAGAGCCAAACCAGATAGGGCCGCATTATAATTTTTAAAGCAGAGAGAATAGCTAACTTTTTCTTCTTATTTTATTTTTTAATAAGTATATAATTGAGGATATTAAAAATAAAGTACATTGAATTCTTTTAAATATTTATTTAATAGTCACAGTTGGGAGACAGCTAGAGTTTCTCTGGTCACCTGCCACTATCCTCTTCTCTATCCTTTTCTTAAAAAATTCTGCTTTTATCCTACCTAATAAAAGAGTAATATGCAAATTAACCATCACTCTGCTATACCCACAATTCACGCCCACCAGCCACACCCACCAGTCAATCAGACTGAGTATGCAAATAAACCCAACCAAGATGGCTACAGTCACAGAGAGCAGGAGGGAGGCATTTCCCCGCAACAGAGGAAGCCAAGCTTTCCATCTGCCCTTGCTGGCCTAAGCCTCCACTCAGGGCTACAAAGTTTCAATTATAGAAGGTAAACAAATCCAAACAGAAATGGCTGCCACCATGGAGCAAGCAGGAGGCTTGGCTCCACTCCAGGCTATAAAGTTTCAATTGTAGAAGGTAAATAAATTCCAGATACCAGTGCCTTTGCTTGGGTCGCCAGGAGGCGTGGCTGACATGCAAACCACCACAGGCCCAGGCTGCCCCATGCCCCAAGGGAATTCCCACCCTAATCAGGACACCCTTCAGAGCAAACTAGCTGGCTCCTACCCAAGCACCAGGCCTCTATCCTATCTAATAAAAGAGTAATATGCAGATTGACCATTACTCCAACACACAAGATTGCTGTCCCCATGTGGTCAAAGATCCTGCCCCCATGTGGACACAAGATGGCCAGCAGAGGAAGTCAGTTGGGAGGAACAGGCCTGAAAGAAAGGGAAGTTGGGGGCAATCAACCCATCAGGGGAGGGCAGTCAGGGCTGACCAAGCTGGCAGAGGAGGGAAATTGGGGGTGATCAGCTGGCAGAGGAGGGAAATTGGGGGTGCCCAGGCTGGCAGGGGAGCAGTTAGACATCAATCAAGCTGGCATGGGAGTGATTAGGGGTCATCAGGCTGGCAGGCAGGAAGAGGTTAGGAGCAATCAGGAAGGCAGGCAGGTGAGCAGTTGGGAACCAGCAGTCCTGGATTGTGAGAGGGATGTTCGACTGCCCATTTAAGGGTATTGGGCCTAAACGGGCAGTTGGACATCCCTCAAGGGGCCTAAACGGGCAGTTGGACATCCCTCAAGGGGAGAGGCTGGGCTGAGGGACACCCCCGCACCCCGTGCACTGGGCCTCTAATATTTTTATAATTCTCAAACTATTCCTTCAGACTCTACCTCAATATCCATTTTCTCAGCAGATGGCCCCTAAGCATTCCTGGTTACATTGCCTTTCATCATCTCCAAACATACAAAACTTGTCAATTAGGCCATCAACAGTTGGTATGTGGCATGTCTGTTCTCCCCAGGGAAAAAGAGGACAGGGACAGAGTCCACAGCATTTCTGCTTTTTTGTTCTCAGTGTCTAAAATAGTGTTGGTTGAACCATAGGGGATGAATAAAAGAATCTCCAGAAGATCCCAACAGATTTTATTTGGCAGGAGTAAGAACTGTCCCTGCGCACAGTTTTGAGGTTAGATATAACTTCCTGCTTACTGGTATTAGTTTCCAGGTGGCATCTTTGCAGGATGGAAGAACTGTCACAGCTGAATCACTGAGGGCTTTATGCTTGCTCAAGGGACTTGGGCATTCAAAAGGAAGTAAGAGCCTATGTCGGAGACAAAGGTAGACATTACTGACAGTAGTAATATAAGCAAATGATACTTGTTATTTGTTAATCCTGTACAATTAACTCTGACATGGGGAAAATATGGTTTGCAGGACTATAATGTAATCACAACATATCCCAGGAAATCATGTAGGATTTAACAGCAGGTGTGAAATTAACCAATGCTATTTTCACAAATGCTATAATTAACCCAGATTTCCAGGTAGTGGTCTTTAAGGTTCTGTATAATTCTCTGTAGTCATTTATCTTTACACTTTTGCTCCAAAACTGATGGGTGTGCCCCCAAACTGGTCTTCTCCATGAGTTTTGACCTGCTCATAATTCTAAGCAAAGAGGTAAAATGTCAGAACCATGTTTTTTCATCTACAATTATTCCTCTTTTCTTTCCTGTGTTTTTAAAATGTGTGTTGCAGGTTTCTGTTAATGTTTAATTTTGCTTCCAGTAAAAACATTCTCTATATTTAGCTTTGTTGTGTTTGCCACTTAAGAATGCAGAATTTATTATTATGTGCTTAAAGCAATCATTTAACACTGACATTTTAAGAATGACAATAATCCAAGTAATTGTCACCCATTTAGTTAACTGAAAATATCATTATTTCCTGAGACAACTAATTATAATTCAGTGTTATAATATTTTAATTGTAGATATGTTTGTTTTAGTGTTTATTTTGATTTAAGCTGTCTTCAAGGACATCTGACTCTCAAATTTGGCAATCTGCCCTTATTCTCTCTCTGCTGCTTTCTAAAAATAAACAAAAACACTGCAGTAACAATATTGAAGGAAAACAAGAGGGTTTTCATTTTCATAAGCTTTGCTCATGACTTCAGGTTGTTGAATAATGTGTTGTTTTTAAAACATTCTGATGAGCTGCTATATAAATGGGGATAAATTCCCCAAAATACTCAAAGATACTAGAAAATAAGTTCAGATATCTCAGGTACTATTCTTCTGTGTAGATCTTCATTGTGGGAGAAATGGGGTCTTGCCCTTTTGGTTTCATTGACTTGGGTTCAAGTTCCCAGGATGGCTTTTACCTGCTTAGTCTTCTATTATGATTTGCTTTACATTGGCATTATTGCACAGGCCCCTCATTTTGAAAATCCCCTAAATTCAGGGCATTTATGATTTTCTAATTTACTATTTCATGTTTATATTCAGAGCTAATTTAGAGAGCAGTTAAGTATTTCATTCACTTTTATCACGTCTTTTAATACACTAGAGCCCAAACTTACCTATTGAGTGTTTTGTTTTGTTTTTACCAAGTTGGACCTAATAATTAATGTCATAATTGTAAGGAATAGCACTACAGGAAATGTTACATTCCACATAATAATATATTTTTATGCTGTTTCTTTTCTAAGCTTATTGTGTGTACATACCTGTGATTATATCCAGGGAGATACAATGCTAAAGCTGTGAATTGTTTTGGAACACACACACACACACACACACTTGGCTGGGAAAATGTTGTGTGGGAAATCTCATGGCAACCTCTCTAATGACATTTGCTGCTCATGATATGTTTAGTGTAGGCATTTAATAATTATTCTGTCACCTACAAAAATATACAAATGTGTAGCAGCAACAACAATTCCAAACACCTAAATCAATATATAATTTAATTACTTTCTTTCATCTCTGTTATTCAACTGAAAAATGGTACTGAATATTCAAAACAAAACTAGCAAAAACTTGGGTTGTTTTGATTTCCTGGCTTTTAATGACTTGGATGACATCATCAAGGCAAACATAATGATGTGTTCTACATTCTTCTAGTACTTCTGAATTCATTTTAATTTTATTTATTTAATATATTTTTATCTAGTATCAATTGCTATTCTATGTTTTTCAAGCTTTTACAAATTAAATGTACTAAATTATCAGTAAAGGATAATTTAAATTTATGAATAATTTAAAAGGGAAAAGCCATATACCAATGGTCTATACAATGAGGGGTTTATTTTTTTCACATAACAAGGAGTAGGTAAGAAGGCAGTTGATGATCTCGATTCAGCAGCTTAGCTCTGGAAGAATTCTGGCTCAGCTTCTCTGTAATTCTATTTCTTTACCCCTCACAATTTCAAGAGCTCCAAATACCAAAGTCACATTCAAAGACAGGAAGAAGGTCCAGTTAGGAGTGAGCTTCCTCCTCCTTTATCTTCTGCTGAGGAGATTATTAGCATTTTCATAATTGTTTGGACATCCTTCCCCTTGCTTCTCATTTTGGAAACTGAGTCGGATAGCCAACCACTCAGTTGCAAAAGGGAGCTGGAGAAGAGACCATGTAGGTTTTTCTTGTTTCTATAGTTGCAGGTGGGCAGGAGAGAGATTGGAAAGTACTTATGGGTAGCCAACTAATCATTGCTTCATGGTCCATGCAAACCTCGCAATTATTTTAATTACCTGTTTTAGTTGCATTACAGAAAAGAAGATTTTCCTTCAGTCCTCAAACATGGCAAATGCTGAATTCATATTAATATTTATACTAAGCTTCTTTGGTCAAAACGACAACATGTTAATATAAATTTGCTCAAATAAAAAAGAAAAGTAGCAGTGGATAGTGGTGAAAATAAAGAATAAAACTTACCTACTGGCCTCTGGGATGATTTGATCCAGGGACTCAATCATTCTGTCTAGAATGCTTTTCCCCATTGTCATAATCTGACATGGAACCAAAGCTGATTCTATCTTATTCAGGTCCCATCAAATGCCACTTCCACACAAGTGGCCTTCTAATTCACCCAATACGCACATTCTATATGCTTATCTATCCTAATTTGTTCTTTTCATAGCATAGTTTCTGATTATGATCTTAATTTTTAAAGTAAGCTACATGAACTTATATTGCCATGGTACCATGGATGCACTGGAATCCCTCCCTGAGCATAGGAGAGGGGTTTCTTCATTACCAGCTAATGGAAGAGAAAAAAGGCCAAGCCCAGTCTCTATTATTGACCGCCTTAGTGATGAACCAAATAGACATGTGGAAGATTTGGAAGTTATACATTAGTCTGACTCAGTGGTCCGCAAACTATGGCTCTTGAGCCACATGTGGCTCAGGAGCTGCGGTTTGCCACTCTGTTGATTAATGAGTTTGCCAACCACTGGTCTAACTAATTGAGCTTCCATTCACCATGACTTAAATAATTGCTGCCAAACGTCCAACCTGCCATCAATAGAAACAAACCTTGCCCTTGACACAGCACTATTCCCCAAGGAAACCAACCAGCCACTGGTGGCAAATTGACTATATAGGACTCTTTTCTCCTTGGCAAGGGCAATATTGGAATCAACACATTTTCCAAATTTTTACTTGTAAAATTGTCTATACTAACAATAGAGGGATATGAAAATTCTCCATTACCTGTCGCATAACCACCAGATCAGCAGGTTGCATCCCTGCCCCCTTTGTCTGCCCCACATAGGAAACCATATCCTAGCCTACCCAAAACGTGGCTATGTGCCATCACATCAGTTAGAAAGGGGCACCCCACCCTTGCCTGGGCCATCTAAGTCACTGGCCTAGAGACTTAGGTTTCAGATAAGGGGACACAGCATTCAACTACTATCTTGAGTTTGTGATTTCTAAGGAAACAGTCAGAAGAGATGATAAACCTTCCGCAAATGGCTCAGCCTGTGCCTAACAAAGCAGCGACTTTGTTTAAATCGAGCCTTTCCTACAGTGAGTAGCCCCAACTCTCCCTGGATCAGGCAGGTTCCTGTGGAGTGCTATCTCCATGCAATACGACAGGGTTCCAGTTTCATCCCCAGCGATCTCATGCACATTAGCTCGGGGCAGTGGGGGACAAAGGGAAAAGGCATCACGCGGGGCAGCTTGGGTGAGCAAGCAGAAGGAAACCATGTCTGGCAGACCACTCTCCTGCCACCCCCTTCCACATGTAAGAAGAATCAAATAGACCAATACAACCGCCCCCCTCCCTTGCCCTGGGAGGGATCCAGGACTGAGGGGCATCTTCCCAGGCATTGTATACCTAATTCCCACCCCCTTCATCCCAATGTGCAGGTTAGGGGGTTAAGGGGAAGAGGAGAAACCTTACAGGAAGGAGATCCCTGGAACTGCACCCTGCCCTCCCTCCAGACCTGACCCCTCAGCATAGGGCTTGATCTTGCCCCAGAAGATTTGCATATTCCAGGCCCTCCAGTACTTCTAGGCCCTGGGCATTCCTGCATCTTTCTTTCCTCCTAGCCACTGACCCTCACTGTCTCCTACCCCAGAAGCACTCTGTCCTCCCCAACTTTTGGTCTTTATAGCCTAAATGCATGGTGGGCATAGTTGCTTCTCCACAGATTTTATTTGATAAGAACCCAGTGAAGTCACTTAGCAACTGAGCTGCTCAGACTTCATCAGGGACAATGAATGACTCACCTTACTTGGCTTTGGTAGCAATCTTACTTTATTTTTTAAAATAGATTTTTATTGATTTCAGAGAGGAAGGGAGAGGGAGAGAGATAGAAACATCAATGATGAGAGAGACTCATTGATCAGCTGTCTTCTACATGCTTCCTACTGGGGATAGCCTGCAACCCAAGCATGTGACCTTGACCAGAATCGAACCTGAGACCCTCTAGTCCTCAGGCTGAAGCTCTAGCCACTGAGCCAAAACAGCTAGGGCAAACAATCCTATTCTTAAAAACTTGATTTTTGTCATAAACAATCTAACCAATATACATTTTTTATGAAATATCTCTTCATTTCTACTAATGCAGTTTCACCTTAAAGCTTAGGTTGTATAATCTATACTAATAAAAGGGTAATATGCTAATTAGACAAGATGTCTTCTAGACATGGTGGCAGGGGCTGAGGCAGTGGCAGAGGCATGGGGCTGAGGCAGAGGCAGTTAGGGGTAACCAGGTCGGCAGGGGAGGGCAGTTAGGGATGATCAAGCCAGCAGGCAGAGGAGGTTAGGGGTTATCAGGCAGGCAGGTAGGTGAACAATTAGGAGCCAGTGGTCCTGGATTGCAAGACATATGTCCCCCAAGGGGTCCTAGATTGGAGAGGGTGCAGGCTGGTCTGAGGGACCCTTGCCATGTACAAATTTTGTGCACTGGGCCTCTAGTGTGTATGGCAATGAAAGCAATTATTTCATTGCCAATTGAGTATGGCCAGTTTCATTATATGAGGATTTATAGAATATATATCTATATATAAAAGACTAAGCAACTGACTGTCCACCCTGTACAATGACCACCAGGGGGCAGATGCTCAATGCAGGAGCTGCAGAGCTGTGGTGACTTGGCAGTGGCGGTTCTTGGGTAAGAACTGGAGAATTGCCTTCTCGCAATCTTATACCCCTTGTAGGATGTCAGAGAGCCAGTTTCGGCCTGATCCCTGCAGGCCAGGCCAAGGGAACCCACCTGCCGGAGGGACCCCACAGACACCCTTCGAGCCACGGTGCCACCCCAGGTGCGGCTGGTCAGAGAGGGAACAAGGGGGATTGGCTCCAGGGTGTGTCCGGACCCCATCTCGCCCAGTCTGCCCCACCAGCCACCATATCCCAGTGCACTAAATTTGGGCACTGGTAGGGTCCCTAGCAGCTGCTGGCTGGGTACTCCTTCCTTTCCCCGGCCAGCCCTGCCCCTAGTCAAACTCCCAGAAGAACTCCCAGTAGAGGGGACAATTCTCATACTACACTATTATTATATAGGATATATTAATTTCATAGTGGAAGGGAGAGGGAGAGAGAAACATAAATAATGAGAGAGAATCACTGATTGGCTGCCTCCTGCAAGCCCCCAGCCTGCAATCTGGGCATGTGCCCTGACCAGGAATCAAAGTGTGACTTTCTGGTTCATAGTTGATGCTCAACCACTGAGCAATGCTGGCTGGGCTATAGGGTGATTATTAACCTACAATGTGGTGCAACATTGTTTAGAACAAGGCGTTCATTGTACTGCAAAGAAGATGTAGTTATGAGCACATACTCCATTTATTCTACCACATCACCACTATTCAGATGTTTCTAATCTGATAGAAGTGTGAAATATTCTCTTAGAAGTATAGCTGAGATGCCAGCTTGAAAAATGTTATCCTGTAAGGTTAGGGCTCCATTGCTTCATGATAGAGGATATATCCTAAACCAATGACCATGACGTGGGGTGTCCCAGTACATAGAATAATTGGGAACTAAGAGCTGAAGTGAAAATGACCTCACTTACAATGACTCCCAGTGGCCCACTTGGAATATTTGGGTTTCCTGACTTAACAGTTCTAAACTTTATAATCCTAGAGTCCCTAGTTTCCAGAAGAGGAATGTTTTCCCTAGGAAAATCAGATTCCTTGTACATGGAGACCAGCAGGCAGGGAAAGGAGTAACCACAACTGGCAGGGTGGGAAGAGGAGATGCTGCTACACACTGGGGCCAGGGGAAAAATAGGTTTGAGTTTCAGGTGATCCATTGGGGGCCCAGCTTTAATTGTCTAATGCCGGAGAGGAGCATGCTACCTGGGAGTTCAGACCCTTCAGTAGTCTTCCTTCAGCCCACTCTACCAGAAAATCCACCTAGAACAGCAGAGGTGTTGTGAGGGCGAGGGGGATTTGTGAGTTATGGTAGAGAAGGGTGATTCAGTTTCAATTATAACCTTGAAATCAGCAGTGTCTTTTGCATGTTGTGATTATTTTATTTGTTTGTTCCAAGATGATGTCCTGGAATTATTATAGCAGTTGTAGCTTTCCTACATAATATTGTTTGAAAACCCCCTTTTAACAATATGCAGGCAAATCATGTATAAGAAGTCATTTCAATATAACTTTGAATATGTCAAACTATTTATAGAAATGAGCCATTATTTAAATGTCTTATAGATATTTATAATTTTTAAATTAATGTAGTAAATATTTTCTGAAGATTCTTTATAAATAGTAGGTTCACAACAAATAAGCCAGGTTCTCTTTATATCTCTCTTCTATCTGACATTTGAGTTTAGTTTTACCAGGTGCATGATCTAAGATTCCTTTGGAAATATGGCTCAAAGGTTAGATTTTTTTTCCCCCCTGAGGAAGTGCTTCGCTAAATTAGATATCATGGAAGTTCAATTTCCAGAAACGTCCAATAGTATTTGGCCATTTGTAGATGTTTGAATATGTGCACACACGTACATGTATTGATACAGAGACTCAGAAACTACTCCGAATTTAATTAGCTCTTTAATTTCTAGATTTCCTCAGAGCTATCAACACAAATTACTTTTTATAATAGGTGGCTAAATAAAACAACTCAGGATTAAATTGGAAAGAAAAAAGTTAATATATTATGTATTTTGTTATACTGAGTTATGAGAATATATGTTCCTCCATTTTATGCTCTTTATTTTGAAGTTTTAAAATAAGTTATGTATTAATAATCACTAAAACTTCTCTTGACATAATAGGAAGGATTTAAACTTTATTTGTAACAGCAAGAATACTTTTCTGTAAACAAAGAGGGAGAAGAGTCTGGAATTCAGATTACTTAGTCATAAAAAATACTATTATTATTGATGATAAAATAATTATTTTATCTTAATTAGACACTTATTATGAGACTATTATTACATTATACTTTTTATTTTTCTCTGAATGTTTAGAATAGGTATTATCTTTTTAAAAAGAGTATACTTTTATTTATTTTTAAAGACAGAGGAAGGGAGAGGCATAGAAATGGAAACAATATATATATATATATATATATATATATATATATATATATATATATATATACAATCTGCAACCAGGTTATAGTGTCATATAATACTGATTTAAAAACTTATTCTTTATGCTATGTGCATTTTTCAATTCAATTTGATTTGATTCAATTCAGTTGAACCAAATGTTATTGAGCACTAGTAAGACCTACTTATTGTTCCAGACATCAGACAAAATGACAGTGATAACACCCTTAACTTTCTTGTCAACATTTTGTCATTATTTTTTTCCTAACTGTCCCCATCTTCATTTTTTTCGTTTTTATAGTTGAGAGTATTACAGATGTCTCCATTTTCCCCCCATTGTCCCCTACACCCAGTTCCCACCCCAACCCAGGCCTTCACCACACTATTGTCTGTGTCCATGGACTATGCATATAAATTCTTTGGTTAACCTCTTCCTTGTGTTGGGATGAGATGATGTGAAACTCACAATGTATTTGCCATGTGTCCACATTTTACTAAAAAGGGCAAAATTAAACTTGATCCCACTAAAATTTCTGGGAATATTATGGTTCTTTTAATAGTTGATAATAGTATATCAACTTCCTGATTCAACTCTTATATACTGCAAGGATATATTTTCTCTCTGTCCTATTTTTAAATAGGTGTTCTCAATAACTTGGGTTGCATCTCCATTACTGTACATCTTACTACAATCCTATTTACCTAACACACACTATCTAAACTTTGGTTTTAGGAAAGAAGCAGATAACCCCAAAGTACAATTTCTCTGATCTACTTATAGATGCAATTAGAATAATAACAATGTGATTTCTTCCATTAGTATATGTTTTTAACTTAAACATTGATTTGCAATAGTGGAATTGAATCAAAACTGGAAGCCAATTTTGTGATTTGGAATGACTTTCTTTGTCTTTAGTAATTTCTCAGCATTGTATCATAAATCAATCCTTCTATAAAAGTGGCAAGCACCTTTCTAGGCATCTGACATCCTCTCATTTAATCCTCATAATAAGGTGAAGAGGTAGCCATTTCAATTTTTTATTTCTTCTGAGGCCCAGAGATTAGACAATTTACAAAATATCACAAAATCAGTAAGTAGAAGAGCAAGGATTCAAACTAGCCTCTCTGCTCTCAGCCTGTATGTGTCCTGCCTCTCCTCACCCCATGACCTTCTGATGCCTAAGAGTGAAGCTGTTTTTCACATACACCATTCTGCTTATGCATTTACATGCAGCTCACCAATGCAATTGTTTTCAAAGCAAATTGCTTTTACATTATTGTTCTAATTATTAATAAACTCCCATTATGCATAAAGTAATTTGCCATTTTCCCTTAAGAAGTGCTTTGTAAACACTTTAACTAATTAGGCCAGGCAAATACCAAAAAGGTAAATGTTCTCCTTCTTACTAAGAAATTAGCTGCAATGGTAAGTGACTTCCCTGTGGCCAGAAGAAAAGTGTCAAGGATAACTGTGACAAAACTCCTACATTTCTGCTTCCTGAGCTGGTGTCATTGTTCAGGCAGAGACACTAGGTGTCCTTAGCTCTCATATATCTTAATTATCATGAAGCACCAGCCAGCCCTATGTTTACTCATTCTTGACTCTAAGATATTTTTTCTTAAAAAAATAGATGAATTCTAATATCACATTCAGTATTTATTAGGGATGTTATTCATAAATAGCAAAAAAATTATGTTCAAAAACAGAAACACCTATAAATTGAATAAAACAGACTATTTTCAGAAAGACTAGCAGATTTTTGGCTGCCTTGTTTGAAAATGGTGACTTTGTTTTCAAAGTTTGATTTAATTTTCTTTTTTTCTACTGTGAGATGAAACATTTTGTCTGTCCCTGCCCCCCTCCAAGTCCTCCCACTCCCATTCAGAGACTGTCATTGGAAATAACAGCCTAAAGAGTTTGGGAGTCTCTTTGGACTCCTTCAACATACTTCAATCTCTGTTTTCTCATTAGAACATTCACACTTTTGTGCCTCAGTGGGAATGATCAATTATTTCAATGTCAGTAGTGGTAATATTACCCCTAAGATTTAGCAATTTTCAAAGATCTTTTAACTTAATTAGAGGCATTTGTTGTAAATTGAATTAAACCTGTTAAAAGTGCAATGTGTTATATTAAAAGAATAATACTCAAATTGGCCATGGAGACACAATTTTAAGGAAAAAAATTAGTTTAAAAGTCTTATTAACATCAATATAAACTTGTGAAGTTATCCTATCCATAAAGTTTTCTAAAAGTTGAAAGAATCAATAACAGTTTTACATAAAACATTTTGGTAAATGTGTATGTAAAACTATTTTCCTCAGATACTTGAAAATATGACAAAGCAGTAGCAGATTTGAGCATTTTTAATAACTTGGGTAAAAAAATTAAACTGATGTCATTTTTACTCTCTACATATTAATATCATCATCATCACATGATTATGGTATTACTAGAGGCCTGGTGCACAAAATTCGTGCACAGGGGTGTGTGTCCCTCAGCCCAGCCTGCACCCTCTCCAATCTGGGACTGCTGGCTCCCAATTGCTCTCCTGCCTGCCTTCCTGATTGCTCCTAACTGATTCTGCCTGCCAGCCTGATTGATGCCTAACTGCCAGCCTGATTGATGGCCAACTGCCCTCCCCTGCAAGCCTTGATCCCCCACAATTGCCCTTCCCTGCAGGCCTGGTCACCTCCAACTTTCCTCCTCTGCTGGCCTGGTCACCCCTTACTGCTCTCCCCTGCAGGGTTGATTGCTCCCAACTGCCCTGCTTTCAGGTCTGGTCCCTCCCAACTGCCCTCCCCTGCTGGCCATCTTGTGGCAGCCTTTTTGTGTCCACATGGGGGCAGCCATCTTGTGTGTTGGTGTGATAGTCAATTTGCATATTATTCTTTTATTAGATAGGATAATGGTTCATTTTTTATTAATGGCTTTTTTTTTTTTCCAAATAAGTTTTCCTTGTCTTGATATATTTCACTTCATTTTCTTTAAACATAGTGTCACAATGAATTTTCCCAAAGAGTTTCTACCAGCCAAATTATTTAATTATATATTGCTGTGTGCTTCTGAGACATTTCTCAGTTGCCATTTAGATAATCTTAATGGCGGTTTTCTAATTTCCTAGACAACAAAAGAATAATTAGCATGGATTGTCTAAATATTGAAATGGGTAAGTAAAGGAATAGATGACCTGAATGAAGCAGATCATAGTTTTTACCTAAACCATTTAGAAATATTATTTATTTAACAAAAACTTGTTTTTAAGCACCACTGTGCACAAGGAACAGTGCTAGGACCTGGGCATAGAGCAGTAAGAAGATAGACAGTTCCTGCCTTCATGGAGCAAACAGCCTCACAAGTCACTTATGTGGATGTCAGTGTGAATTTTAACTGAGTTCCAGTTTAACTTCCTGACATATGTGAGTGACAAACTCCTTCCTGCCCCAATATACTTAGAGCATGGATTGTGAAAATACACAGGTATCAGACTAAAATTAGGTTCAAATCTAGATTCTTATGTTGGCTCTAACTCTTAATAGCTGTATGATTTAAAGCAATTAATTTAAACATTATTAGTCTTCTTTGTTTCATATGTAAAAGTAGAGGCCCAATGAACAAAATTCGTGCAAGAGTAGGCCTTCACAGCACTGGCTGCCTCGGGCCCTGGCAGCAGCCCTGGCGGCTGCTTCAGTCCTCGCAGCACCGGCTTCATCCAAAAGGTCGTCTGGAAGGTCTCTCTGCTGTTTGTCCATTTAGTCAATTTGCATATTATGCTTTTATTATTATAGATGTGTATAGTAACATATGTCATCCAGACTGGCTCTGTGCATTAGATATACATGTGGTATATTACTTAGTGTGTTCAGCACATAATAGCTGCTATTCTGATATAAGTCATTATAGTCTATGCCAAAACGTCTCACTTACCTTAAAAACTCTTATCAATAAACTATTTTTTCAGAGAACTACAAAAGGAGGAGGGTTTTATCTAGATTAAGTGGGTTCACAGTTATAAGCCAGAATAAGGGAACATGATATCTTCAATGAGTGCTTGAGTTTATATTGCTCAATATCATTGTAGCCAGTGTCATTCAAAAATGAAATTTATATTGAATTTAGTGACCAACGTTTATAATTTTTAGGTTTCATATCCTTTCCACATACTGTATGTTAATGCTGGGTCTCAAACACTCTGATGTGTTTTTTTTTTTTTTAATTGCCATGTTAGTGAATTCAAACTAATATTCCCAGTTCTTATACCTATTGAACTTCATATTTTTGTAAGTACAATTGACTATTGGGCAAATTCCCTTGGATATATCATAAGCATTTTTCATATGCAAGTCAATAGGAACTTATTGTTTTCCTCTTTCCCATAAAATGTTTCTATTTTTTGTTTGTTTGTTTGTTTTGCCTGATATGTTCTCCGTTCAGTCACCTTTGGATGAGTTTGCCAAGCCAGAAACTTTGGAACCATTTTTTATTCTTCTCTTTCAGACCCCATATTCAAACAGTCTCCAAGTCCTGTTAATGTTAATCAACTATCTCTCAAATCCACCTTTTTATCTCTGTCCCTCCACATCTATCATTCCTCAGAAAAGCCGCTGTTTACATTTGAGGTTTTGTGAGTTATATTGTATATCATCAAAGTATCATGTTGAAATTCTAACCTCTAGTTATTCAGGATGTTTTCTTATTTGAAAAGAGTGTCATTGCAGATGTAGGTTAAGATGAAGTCATGCTAGAATAGAGCTAGTGTCCTTATGTGTGAAGACTTGGACATACAGGGGAAGACAGCCATGCGAAGATGGAGGCAGAGATTGGATTTATGCTATCCCTAGCAATGCCTCCAACTACTGGAAGCTGTAAGAGCCAAGGAAGGATTTTTTCCTTCACTTTCCCAATCATCTCCCACTCCAGAACCGTCTGAGAGAGCCTGGTCCTGCCAACACCTTGATTTAAGGCTTCTAGCCTCCAGAACTATAAAATTATTTGTAATCACTCAGTTTGTGGTTATGGCAGCTTTAGGGAATGAGCACAGGGTGCACTACCTCACTTCCCCTTTGCCATGTAATTTAACATAATCACAGATTACAGGGATTAGGTATAAACATATTAAGGGGTGTGTGTGTGGCATTATTCTGCCTACTACATCATCATACTACCTGCCTACTACATGATATACTATATTCATTTAATGATAATTTGTTGAGCGTGTGAGTTGTATCGAACTAAAAGTTTTTACAAAGTAAGAAACATTTTCTTCTTCCATGCCTCAAATAAAGAGTCTCACTTTCAAACAGCCTAGAGTTTCTTGGTCTTAGAGTTACTTAGAGTGATTCAGTAGGTGACTGATGAAGAGTTCCAATGGAGAATCAGGATACAATAGTTAGAAAATCTTTGTTACCCATTGTGTAAACTAGGTAAATCTCTTAATTATTTGGGCTTCATTAAGGTTTGGACAAAATTTTAGGGAATACAATGAAGTCTTCTCCAACATTAACATGGTATAATCTAGGCATGTTTCTTTGATACCTTCATTATAATGGCTATCTGAAATGCTGAATCTTATAAATGCTGACTCCTAGAAGTCTCAGAACCACTGAAGATATTTATATTCAAAACTTGGTGATGAATGGAGCATAGAATTAAATAAGTGAGAAGTACTAAATAAAGCATTATTACAGGTGGTTGTGATGAAAATAAAACATAATTTTAAAAAAAAGCAATATCTAGAATAAGACTAGTTATACCAGAAGAAGGGAATATGGCAATTTTAGTTCCATTAATTTATAGTGACTTTTAGAAAGGATGATTATGCACTGTTAATGATGGGGTTTTATTTGTATAAACATTTCAAGGACTTCTGTTCAGAGAGTTTAAGAATGTATTTCAGACTGTTTTCAAATCAACTTTGGTCTTTTAAAATTATTATTATTGCACTGATGGATCACAGAAATCTTGTTTGATTTCAGGTCTCTATAAGGATTGAGCGTGGAAGGAGGATATATGTGTGTCATATGAAATGTGGCTGAAGTTCAGAGAAATAGGTTTCATTTAATAGCTGAATACTGGATGACCTCACCATTCTTCTCACCCTCTGGCAGCTCACCCCTGAGCAATAGAGGAGCTGCCTGCATGAACTGAGGAGTAGCTGCTGGCCTCAATGTGATTTTGCAGTGATCTGTGTGCTCTATGGCTTCCTTCATAACCAACAAATCAATTCCCTCTATACGTATTACACACCCCAGTGGCAGAGGCCATTTATTATCCGTTTGATGGCCATACTCTTTGTACATAACCAAGAAAGATTACAGAGGAAAGAAAGAACAGCAGAAATGCGGGTGAAGGTATTACACAATGGCACTGCATTTTATAATATGCCTTGCATGTTTACAACAATAAAAATGGTGCTTTCTTTCAAGACAGTTTTGAAACTCAGATGCAGAATTTTCTTTTGAATGAAATATATGTTCGGAAAAATATATGGAGAGCTAGTTGTGGATGAAATTCTAAATCAGTTCACATTTAAATTTCATGTGCAAATTCAAAATGATTAAGAGAAAAAGACTGTCACTGTCATATTTTCTTTTCATATGGGATTTACTTAAAAGGCTCTATTTGACTAGATTTGTTGTGAATCAATGGCTTTAAATATATTCTCTATTTGGCATTGTCTATAATAACTGATTATTTTATTAGTTTCTAATTTTGCAGTATATATTTTTTAAAACTTAAAATGATTAATTACAGGTTTTTCCTAATTCTTTGACTCTAGATTCAGTAATTACCATTGTTAAATAAACATATACAAATACATTTTAAATTTAGTTGATTAGGTGGAAGATAACTGAATATTTTTAATTACTATAAATTGTAAATTATGATAAATTGTAAACAGTACACAATGAAGTTTTAGTAGTATTTGTCCTAAATCAAATCTCTCATAAACAAATATGTGTATCTGAATGTAGATGGGAACATTTTACCAGTGAAACTAATGGTAAAAGCATGACTTTATAGTGGGTTTCATGCATAAACATTTAAACTGTTAGACATTGAGTCAATGAATATGAAAAGAACAGGAAATTTCCAAAGGTCAAAGAAGCTACTGTCTTTTCTGTTTTGCATCATTTGAAATTTTCCAGTTTTTTGCAAACAACAAAATGCTAAATCTGTATTTGATTTTCTCTTCTCTTTGAAGAGGCAAAACAGTGACAGAATAATTAACTGGAGAGAAGATGGTGCACAGAATATTTTGCTTTAGCAGTATAGAAAGTTCTGGCTTTTATTTCACATGATGGTAAATGTAGTAAGGTACTCTGGAATCCTTCTGTAAGAGAGTCAGTCCCCTGACTATATTGCCTTTGGTAAACCATAGCCTCTTGGGGGCCTATTTCCTGTGTAACTGTTCCTCATTTGTATAATTGAAAAGCATGCTCAGTACAAAGACAGCACGTAGTTTTCAGTTAGATGATGCTCTATACCTTAATGGCAAAATGCACACAAGAACAACAAAAAGGAACTGCCAATGTTGAGTTTGGTGCCTCCTTAATCCTGTGAAAACCAGAAGGCTAAAGTCCCGGATTAAAATTCTTTGGGATTGAAATTCTATTTTTAACTTTCTGTTGTTAGTTTTTTTCTTTTCTTCTTTGTTTCTATCTTCTCTTTTTTCATAGCTCAACTTTTATCATATTTGATAGTCTTCAGAGAGATGAGCTTTTATAGGTAAATCTATCTGCCTATAAATTCCATTTCTGTTATGTTCTCATGCTGTCTCCACCTGTTATGGTTAGACACAAAGTCACTGGACTCTTTACCAAGGTACTAGCTTCTTCATTGAAAATATCTTTATCATCAGGATTACTTTTGGTTGAGAAATTTACCAAATTATTCCAGAATATCTTTCAAGAACAGATTTAGAAGAGCTAATCCAGGAACTTGGAGGCTAGTTATTATAAATCTTGATTACTATTTCAACAAAACTAACATTTAATTAAACGATAATGGTATATACCAATATATTTATTGTTTTAATTAATAACAAATATATGCCTATTCATTTTTATATTTATTTAAGAATAAAAGGAACCACATCAGTTTTATACAGGTCTTCTACACTTTTTGAGCTCAACGGAAGGCCAGCCTATTTCAAAATAGTTTGGGTAAATATTAGAAGAGGAGAAAGAGGGATAAGCAGCAGATTGCATATCTTTTTCATTGTAATAATAGCAGAAGGTGAGCACTATTCAAAATGTTTTACATCTGTTAACTTAGTCATTATATTGAGCCTCAGATATAGATGCTATTACCATGTTCTTTTTTCATACAAGGAAACTAAGGCATATAGAGGAATTATACCCATGCAGTTAGATTCCAGAGTTTGTACTGTTAGCCACTAACCTATGGTAATTCCACTATATGTTCTCTGAACAAATTTGTGGGACTAAGTGGAAAATGAGTTCAGTTATGTTCAGATATCCTTTTCATTCTCTCTGCTGCAAAACACCTAATTTTAGAAACTTTATAAATATCTCTTGCTCTCAATACCAAACCTAGAGGCAACCAGAGTCAAATAAGATATCTTGTATAATTTCAACAGAAAATATCAGTACTGTGTTAAGAAAAAAGAGATATACATTTTTTAAAAATTTATATAGCTTTTGGTACAGTTTATTTTTTTAAAATATTAGTTAATTTTTGCCAAGTTATATACAAACAAATAAATACCATATTATATAGGAATAATTGTGGATAGGTAAGATAAACATAGATTTTGAAGATTTAAAAATTAATATTTTGTTTATAATAATTCATCTTCATATTACTTTTAAATTTTAATTGTTGAAAATACACAAAATGTATCATCTAATCATTTTAAATCCATAGTTCAGTAGTAACCTATCTCCACAACTTTATTTATCTTGCAAATCTGAAACTATACCATTAAAAAAGCCCTCTCTATTTCTCCTTTTCTTATCCTCTGGCAACCACCAATCTGCTTTCTGTATCAATTAATTTAAATATTCTAGGTCCCTTATGTAAGTGGAGTTGCACAGTATTTGTTGTTTGTTTCCATTTTTTGTCTATTGTAAATAGCACTGCTACAAACCTGAGTATACACATAACTGTTCAAGATTCTGTTTTGAATTATTTTGGATATATACTCAGGAGGGATATTGCTGGATCATCCTAATATATAAAAACTCAGGATCCATAACTGACTGAAGGCTCCATCAAACACTGCAAGTCAGTCCTGCACTGATTGCTGAGGGGGTTGCAGATCAGGCCCTGAGAGAAGCTTGAAGAGAGAGGCAGGGTCTGATCTACAGCCTCCATGGCAGCTGTTGATCAGTCATAGCCTCTCTCTTTCTCTCTGGGCTTTGTCAGCAGCCATGCCTCTGTTTCTCTCTGGGCCTCTTCGGGGGCTGCTGATCAGCCTCACCTCTCTGATCAGGCCCAGAAATAGGCTCAGAGATGCTGACTGGCATAGAAACCAAGCAATCAGAACCAAATCTAGGTGAACTGTTAGGAGCCAATGGCTGCCTAGTTGACAGAGCTTTTGATGCTGAGTGGCATAGAAACTGACCAATCAGAACCAAATTGGCCAGTAGGGGAGGGAAGTTGGGGGTGAGATCAGGTCAGTAGGGGAGAACAGTTAGGGGCAATGAGGCAGGCAGGTAGAGGCAGTTAGGGCAATCAGGAATGCAGGCAGGTGAGCAGTTAGGAGTCAGTGGTCCTAGATTGTTAGAGGGATGTCCAACTGCCAATTTAGGCCTGATCCCACAGGGGTTCCCAATTGGAGAGGGTGCAGGCTGGGCTGAGGGAACCCCCATCTGTGCACAAATTTTGTGCAGCAGGCCACTAATATGGCAATATTTAAAAATAATATTTTTGAGGAATTGCACCATTTTAAATTACCACCCATATTACCCAAGAGTTCCAAATTTTCCACATCCTCATCAATACTCGTTGTTTTTGGCTTTTAAAAAAAATGTATAGTAGCCATCCTATTTGGTGTTAGGAGATACCTCATTGTGGTTTTGATTTGTATTTATCCATCCACAGTTCTTTATGTCCCCTTTTAGTCATCCATTGTAGCAAAAATAAATATAAATAACCTGAGTCCTAACTCTTTAAGAATTCCATTCCATTTTATTTTCACTGTGTCTTTATTCTTGTTCTTTACTTTTGGTTGTGCTTCCTGGTCAGAATTCATCTCTCCTTTCTTTGTTTGTAGCTCTCCTGCAGTTGCTGGCAGCTCTGGATCTGGAGAATTCTTCAAGCATCCCCATTTTGCCCTGGCATCAGTGTCCTCAGAACTTCAATTAGCTAAGTGGCGCATTCAGGGCTTCTGGTATATTATCCTGCTGGCAGCTTGTCTCTGGTTCCTGAGGCTCTACCTGCATTATGTTGGCCAGTGGCTTTTCCTCCAGGCCATTTCAATTCTGTTACAAGGCGAATGCTTTTCCCTGAAAGAGAAAGGAATGTATTTTCATCTTGATAGGCCCGATGAAAGCACAAAACTCCTCTCTTACCATAAGACCTAAAATGCAGGGATGATTTGAAAAGACAAAAATGTTTTTATCTAAGAGCAGAAATGTCTATTATAGTTACATACACATCTGATGGACCTATATAAATATAAATATAAATGGTACATCAATATATGTTTAAACTTTAGCAGATTCAAATATGTTATAATACTTGAGCAAAATCCAAAACAGAGTTTAACAACAATATTTTATTCTACTTTTATTTTGTCAGAGTGACTTAGGCTAAAGGCATTTTGGAAATGATGTAAGTGTGATTCATCACCTGCACTCAGAGAAGCAAAGATTGCCTCTTGTGCAAAATGACTGAATTCAAGCAATTACAGACTCAAGCCCAGGCAGCCTTCCGAGCCATTATCTTCTGGGGAAAAGACACTTTAAAGGTTATCTCTCCATAAACATGATTCCATAGAATTTATAGGTAGGCAAACATATCAATACTAGTAAAATTTATTTTCTCAAATGTAGATGGTATATATAAAAATAAAGATGTGGGTATATTTTGAATTAAGAAGATTAGAAAGAACTTTGGGACTCCATGAAAAATATCTGTTCATCCACACACATAAAGCCTTTGGTCATTTTTTTAAAATTACAAATATCTGAGTATTAGAAAATATGCAAATTTATCTCTTTCTATTTATATAAAAGCCTATGTCAGTGGTTGGCAAACTGCGGCTCACAAGCCACATGTGGCTATTGGCCCCTTGAGTGTGGCTCTTCCACAAAATACCACCGTCTGGGTGAGTCTATTTTAAAGAAGTGGTGTTAGAAGAAGTTTAAGTTTAAAATATTTGGATTTAAAAAAAAAAAAAATCAGTCATTGTATTGCTGATATTTGGCTCTGTTGACAAATGAATTTGCCGACCACTGGCCTAAGTGACCCTCGCAACTGAAACAACCAAATGGATGACTGAAAAGGCTGTGTGGGGCGACCAGGCTGGCAGTGGGGTTAGTGAGGGATGACTGAGCAGCAGGCTGCATAGGGCAACCAGGACAGCAGGGGGGTTAGTGAGGGATGACCCAACAACTGAGCAGCAGACTGCATGGGGTGACCAGGCTGACAGGGGGTGAATGAGGGATGACTACACACGACTGAGCAGCCGGCTGCGTGGGGCGACCAGGCCAGCAGGGAGAGGGAAGTTGGGGGCGACCAAGCCAGCAGGGGGCGGGGCAATTAAGGGTGATCAGGCTGGCATGGGGGGCCAATTTGGGACAATCAGGCAGGCAGGTAGGTGAGCAGTTGGGAACCAGCAGTCCAGGATTGTGAGAGGGATGTCTGATTGATGGTTTAGGCAAGACCTCCGGGATTGGGCCTAAACTAGTAATCGGACATCCCCCAAGGGGTCCCAGATTGAAGATGGTACAGGCTGGGCTGAGGGGACCCTCCCCGCTCTCTTGCATGAATTTTGTGCACCAGGACTCTAATATACTAAATAACTATTTTCAAGGGAGGACTTTTACATAGATATATTCCTGCTCCTTCTTCTTCTTTTTTTCTCTTTCTTTTTTTCTCTCTCTTTTGTGTGAGAGTTTCCAAAGCAGAAATAACAAATGGTATATGCTTGAGTTAGTTGTCTTTTGCTATTTACTATTTCATTCTTCAATAGAAAAGGAAACTCTACCTTTAATGGTTGTTAATAAAATAAAATAAAATAAAATATGTTGACAGCATAGTTTAGCCAATTTCTTAAGCAACAGAGGTATTTTAAGGTATTTTGCTGGCTATTGTCTAAATCCACCAGTTTGAATTATACATTAGCTCCATGTCACATTGTAGTTCTTGTTCGTTGGTTTTTTAATCTTTATTGTTGAAAGTATTACTTATGTCCCCTTTTTGCCCCCCATTGACCTATTCTAATATGTCTCCACTCCCTGCCCCAAGCCTTCAGCACCCTATTGTCAGTCTTCATGGGTTATGCATGCAAGTTTCTTGGTTGATTTCTTCACACTGTACCATGCCTTCCCTCTGAGATTCCACAGTCTGTTCCATTCTTCTAAGTATTTGGATCTATTTTATTCATCAGTTTGTTTTGTTCACTAGATTCCACATATGAGTGAGATCACTATACCTGTCTTTTTCTTACTGGAATATTTCACTTACCATAATACTCTCCAGGTCCCTGAATACTGTCTCAAAAGTATTTGGAAAGACAAAAGAGATCCTTTTTTTACTGATGCATAGTATTCCATGGTGTAAAAATACCACAGCATTTGTATGCACTGGTCTACTGATGGGCACTTGGACTGTTACCAGATCTTAATTGTAAATTGCGCTGTTATGAATTTAGGGGTGCATACATTCTTTCTAATTAGTGTTTCAGGGCTCTTAAGATATATTCCTAGAAATAAGATCACTGGGTCAAATGGCAGTTCCATATTTGATTTTTTTAGGAAACTTTGTACTATTTTCCATAATGACTGCACCAGTAAGGGCATTCCCATCATTAATGTATTAGGGTTTCTTTTACTCCACATCCTTGCCAGTACTTGTCATTTGTTGATTTATCAATGGTGACCATTCTAACAGATGTGAAGTGATACCTCATTGTTGTTTTAATTTGCATCTCTCTGATGATCAGTGACTTTAAGCATTTTTTATATGTCTCTTGGCCACTTGTATATATGCTTTGGAGAAGTGTCTTATTTAGGTCTTTTGCCCATTTTTTATTGGATTGTTTGTCTTCCTTTTGTTAAATTCTATGAGTTCCTTATATATTTTGAGATTAACCCTTATCAAATGTATCATTGCCAAATATGCCCTCTCATATAGTGGGCTCTCTTGTTATTTTGTTGGTGGCTTTTTATTTCTCTGCAAAAGCTTTTTATTATAATATAGTCCATTTGTTTATTTTCTCCTTAGTTTTCTTTGCCCTAGATGCATCTGTAAACATATTGTTATGAGAGACGTCTGAGATTTCACTGCCCGTGGTTTCTTCTAGGAATTTTAGTTTCATGACTTAAATTTAAGTCCTTTATCCATTTTGAGTTTTTTCTTGTGCATGGTGTAAGTTGGTGATTGAGTTTCATCCTTTTGCATGTGTCTTTTCAGGAGTCCCGATACAATTTATTGAAAAGACTGTATTAACTCCATTGTATGTCCTTGCATCTCTTGTCAAATATTAATTGAGAGTAATTTCTGTGCTTTCTGTTTCATACACTGATCTATATGCCTGTTCTTGAGCCAGTACCAGTTTGTTTTGATTACAGTGGCTTTGTAGCCTAACTTAATATCTAGTGTTATGATCCCTCTAACTTTGTTTCCTTTTTCAAGATTGCTGCAGATATTTGGGGTCTTTTTTTTACAGAGAGGAAGGGAGAGGGATGGAGAGTTAGAAACATCAATGAAAGAGAAACATTGATCAGCTGCCTCCTGCACACCCTCTACTGGGGATGTGCCCACAACCAAGTTACATGCTCTTGATTGGAATCGAACCCAGGACCCTTCAGTCCGCAGGCTGACACTCTATCCAGTGAGCCAAACCATTCAGGGCTACCATTGGTATTTTAATAGGGAGTGCATTGAATCTGTAGATCATTTTGGGTAGTATGGACATTTTAATTATGTTGATTCTACCAATCTATGAACATGGTATTTTCCCCCCCTTATTTACAATATATCTTCCCCTATCTCTTTTTTCCAATATCCTATAGTTTTCTGAGTACAAGTCTCTTACCTTCCTGGTTAAGTTTATTACCAAGTGTCTTAATTTTTTTGTTGCAATAGTAAATGAATTTTTTTGTTGTTGTCTTATTTATTTATTTATTTATTTATTTTTTGGTTTCTCTTTCTAAGCATTCATTATTGGTGTATAATAGTGCCAGCAATTTCTGAATGTTAATTGTGTAGTCTGCTACATTGCCAATTTCATATTAAATCTAGTAGTTTTTTTGGTGGAATTCTTTAGAGTTTTCTTTGTACTAGTACATTATCATGTCATCTGCAAATAATGAGAGTTTTAGTTCCTCTTTTCCAATTTGGATGCCTTTTATTTCTTCTTCTTTTCTGATCACTGTGGCTAGTACTACTAGAACTAACTATCTATAATAATAAAAGAGTAATGCTATGTGAATATTGTTAAGTTCAATGTTGTCCCACAGTCCCTTTAGCTATTTTATAACTTTTTTTTTCTTTCATGTTGGTTCCTGATTGAGTGATTTTTTTGTACCCTGTCTTCTAATTCACTGATCTGATCCTCGGTTTCCCAACATACTGTGTATTCCTTCCACCGTGTTCTTTATTACAGCTATGCTATTTCTCACAGTTACTATACCTTTATTCATGTTGGTGAGGATTTTTGCCATCATTATTCTGAACTCTATGTCTGATAAATTTCTTATATCCATTTATTTTAGCTCTTATTTTGGAGAATTTTTTAGTTATTTCATTTGGGGCTTTTTTTTTTCTTCCCCCCCCCCCCCCCCCACTATTCTAGCTGTCTGGCTTTGTGTCTGTGTATTAGGTAGATCTGCCTCAACTCCCAATCTCTAGTGCAGGTCATTGTCAGATGCTGTTTGTGACTGGCCCTGAGTACTCTGGTTGAAGTTATCAGCAATCCACAACTTGTGGCTCACTCTGCTGGGGCTGGGTGCCTTTGGAAAGGACCAACATGTGCCCCAAGATCTGCTTTTCCTAGCCCCAATCCCTGGATTAGATCAGGCAAAGATTTGAAACCTCTAGATACCTGCCTCTTCTTGCAGTCCCATTGACACTTAGCTTTTATTAGCTTCAGGTTATCGACCACAGAGTGGGATGAGAGGCCTTTCAATAAGGTGGGACAACTGCCTTCCCCCAAGTAAAAACTTCCTGCATAGCTGTCATCTGCAGTTTGAGGAAATGTCTCATCACAGGAAATTGGAGTGGCTGCCCTCTGAGCTCTAATTCCAGAGCCCCAAACCCTGCTTTCACTCTCACTGCTCCAGTCTACCCTGCCTTCCCTCTAACAGAGCCCAAGGTGAGTTGCTGCACATAAAATTTTATGCGTTGGCCCTTTAAGAGAGTACCCGTTGCTTTTCACAGCCAGATACAATGTGGACATCTTTCTCAGTTCTGATTCTCTAGGCTGGGGAGCCCAATTTGTGGTTTAGACCCCAGAATGCTTAGTGGGAAACCCTCCCACACCCCACCCGGCTTAGATATCCCTCCAGAACTTCAGCTGCTGCTTATGTGATCTCAGTCAGTCTTTTGCACCTCTGCATTTCCCATCAGTCTCTATGTGATCTCAATTTTCCATCCTTGGTTATCAGTATTCTCTCTAGCTAGTCTTCAATAGATTTTTTTTTTTTAGTTGTTTTTGTTTTTCTTCTGTATTTTAGTTGTATTTCCAGTTTGGTCCTGGGACAGTGTCAGTGTAGCTTCCACTTGCTCTGCTGCCATTTTGGAATCCCCCACATTGTAGTTCTGAGATATGATGACAACTATAACAACAATGGGCATTTTTTTCTGCTCTTACTCTGCTTTATGTTATCTGCTTAGAAATATACACACATTATTTGATATTTACATTAGCAGTAGAGCAAATCATAAAACTTCTTAAAAAAGATCAGAAATAGATAAAACAAAGAATTCTTTTTAGTAGGCAGTTGATAAATAAAATCCACAAGTACGATTAACTACAAAACAGCTTTACAAAGGTTGCTATGCAGGGGAGAACAAATTTAGAATGCAGTGAAGTCCCACTTTGCATGGAGGGAAGGTGCCAAAGCCTGGTCTAGGCTACTTGAATTACTGGGCTCAGCATGGATTTAAACCTTATGTCCTTAGGTTTTGCCAAGTTGCCCCCTTTAGAACAACTAATACATTTGCCATTTTTATTGTTAATGCTAATGCTATCATTGTATTATGAGTCTACGTAGAGAAATTACAAGCACAGTTAATCAGCAAAGCTAAAACTCTGAAGAGTTATTTGATTTATTTGTATTCTAATTTTTATTCTAATTCTAAATTATTGATGAAGGCATTACATAATGTGACCTTATCCCCCCATTATCCCCAATCCTCCTACTCATGTCCTCACCACCCTATTGTCTGTGTCCATTGGTTAGGCTTATATGCATGCATACAAGTCCTTTGGTTGATCTCTCCCCTTTACCCCCACCCTCCCTCACCTTCCCTCTGAGGTTTGACAGTATGATTGATGCTTCTATGTCTCTGGATCTGTTTTTGTTCATCAGTTTATATTGTTCATTATATTCCATAAATGAGTGAGATCATGTGATACTTATCTTTCTCTGCCTGGCTTATTTCACTTAGCATAATGTTCTCAAGTTCCATCCATGCTGTTGTAAAAGGTAAGAATTTGCATAGGAGAACATATTTGCCAATGTATTCTAATTATTTTAGCAGTGGACCAATTAGTAAGTCTGCTGGTATATTTTGCATTTAAAATAACCGACTGACAAGTATGTGTGAACTACAAGAAAGTTCTTAGTCTATAGGATTATCTGCTCAGTGGCTAAAATTGATATTCTGTTTATGGTTGCGTATGGCACAAAAAAAATGGACAAGGTAGAATTTGTCTTTTCCTTAAAAGTGAGCTGTTAAGGTGGTACTTGGGGTTCAGAAAAAAAAAATGAAGACTCCTACCACTTTATTTTGGAGTACTAGTAAGGTTCAGGTTTCCTATATTAAAAAATGAAACAAAGCACATCATTCTTTTAATTGTTTTTTATGCCTGGCATTTTGTATAATTCCTCTTTACACAACTATTTGCTATGTTTTCCCACAGGTTCAAGTTTTCCCCTCTTCCCGTTAAGCTTTGCTCCCCACCTTCATCACTTCACATCAGAGAAGAGCTGTTTGTAGTTGCGGTAAGGCCTTTACTGCTGAAAGCAATGATGCTTCCTTTGGTTCTGATCAGATGTGGCTGTCGGCTGCCATTTGCCTGTTGCCCTGATGTCTTGTCAAAGTTAATAATTATTATAGAACTATGGATAGTTCTAGACCCTTTGGCAGTGGATAATGTCCTGGGGGTAAGTCAAGTAAAATAATTGGAATATGAGTCTCGACATAGAATTTAGCTTTAGCTCCTGAATCAGTTGACATGGAAAGTTTCAATAAGCATGCCTAATTCAATATTTATCTTAAAATGAAGTTTTTAAGTTTTTCCTTATAATAAAAATTATGGATGTCTAATATAATCAATTTAAGTATAATTTTAACTATCTTAAATTAAAACTTGCTAAATAAGCAGGAAATAATGTTGGAGATTAAATCTAAGCCAGTTGGTACATTTTCAAAGAAGTTTTATTTTATAACATTTTGTTAGTAACTATGTTTTAATAAAACAGATTTTGTGGTAAAACTTTAGAAAAAAGTAACCATTCAGTAGTTCCTTTAATTGTTTAGGTTATTTATTTGCTTTGGGATCTAATACTTTCTCTTCTGTAATAAATATATATTGAAGAACAAAAACTTTTAAAACTTTTCTAAGCAATAAAATTTCTTAAAAATTACTCTAGGGCATTTATTTAGACTTTTGGGCACTTATGAAATAACAAAAACAGTATTTTCACCCTATAATATATAGAGTAAAAATATAATCATTATATATGATTATATACATGGGATGTATAAACAATGTATAAACAATTCCAACATTTGAAGAATATTTTGCATAATTCAAGCACCTTGACACAATTTATTTGATTATATATTTACAATACCACTGTAAGCTTGGGGATAAATATTCTGACTTTACAACTGAAGAACTTAGACACAAAGAATTGCATGATTTGTCCCTGGCAACATAGCCAGCATATACCACAACTAGGACTAGAACCCAGATTTGTGAATTCCAAGGCTAAAATTTTTCTATACTAAAATCCCCACTTCAAAGTTTGAATCAATACACTGTTTAGTGAAAAAAAAATGCATATTATTCTTGATGACAATTATTTGATTACTACAAAATATTTAACTTACTAATGAATGTTGGCATCATAATTTGAGACAAAGTTGATGTAAATATTAATATAAATGTGTTGCCATATGTAAATCTCTTGTTGCTTTGAATTTTCAAGACATAGGCTTTTTTGGTTTGGGTATGTCTAGAGTAGAGTCCAAGAATTTTCATTTCTAACAAGTTCCCAAAGGACATGGACATTGCTATTGGTCTAGGGACCACAGTTTTCAGAACTACTGACATTATAAGAAAGATCTGGCAATTATGCTGGAAAGACCTAGGAGTACCAAGATAGCTTGGAAGAGACAAAGCTCCAGCAAGGCAATTCCAATGGGAAGCTTTACTGTCCTGCCTATTAACCACCATGCACCACCTGACATTTACTTACTTTATCTACATGCTTTGAACTTGGCAAAAGCTTTAGATTAGATTATCAAACCAAGCATTAAAAATATTAACAAATACTGAAATAATTCAAGCCAAAAAGCACTTTACTTTGGAGTCATCAAATTTTCAAGCAATTTCAATTGGCACAGAGAAAGAAAATTTGAATTTTAACTAAATTTTTATACTGCAGATATGGCTATGAAATATAGTTCCAAGGAAGAGAGCAGATGGATACTATATGTAAGTAAACATGATTAAATATTTAATTATAAAATAATCTGAATTTATGCAACAATATTTCATAACTGGTTTATTTCTCCTTTTAAGAAGAAAAATAGTTTTACAACTGAAATATATATATATATTTTTTTTTTCAGTTGTAAATACTATATATATTAGTATGTCAAGCAGATCATGGGTGTTTTGAGGGACTTGCTCACTGTATTTCAAATGGATTCTACCATTAATAATACACTTTTAGAATTAAAGATCGAACTGCATTCATGAAGATATTGTCCTGGGTTGCTGTGGTTAGCAGCTAGGATAAGCAAAGCCTTTTGCTGTTTTTATTTCTATCTCTCAGGCCGCAATACTCTAGAGAAATGCACCTCTAACATTAATGTGCTCTAGTCACCTGGGGATGTCAAAATGCAAATTCTGATTCAGCAGGTAGAGCCTGAGATTCTGTATTTTGACAGACTCTTAAATGATGCTTAAGATGCTAGTTCCATGCACGAGACCATAATCTGACAAGGCGCTAGATGATTTACAGAGAAGGCCTCTCCCTTCCTTTGTTGCTGGCTAAGCTGGGCTTTCACTTGCTCAGGGTTTCTCGGCTCCTCTTAAAGAGTTTGAAGTCCTTGATGCACTGAGCCTGATAATGGTTTTCTTAAGCTTTGTGGGAGAATTCTGACTGCTTATTCTCAGTGGATTGACCTCTGCTGGAAATGCTTAGGAACTGGAGGGAAATGAGATGGTTGACTCTGCAACCATGTAGAACATTTAACATTGCTAAAGTGAATTTAAAGCAGTGAACATGGGACTATCAGTGCATCTAATGTCTAGTTCCACTGCTAGGAATTAGAGGCATAGCCCCGTCTCAAGAAAATTCATTAGTACTTGGAAGCCTGGCTTGTTTTCAGGTTCTAGCCTGTGAGCATACACTGAAGCTCCAGTACCATTGGACAGCTTGGTGACAAGACGAAAGAGGGCGCCCTCTCAGGCCAGAGTGCCTGTGTCTTCTATTCCTGTAGATTAGCCTGGAAATATTCAATGTGTAGCACCAATATTGAATGAATTAAGATGGAGCCAATTGGATTTTGTTCTCATTCCTACTTTTCTCAGACTCTAGGTTAATTAGGAGATGTGCCATGAAGGTAAGTTGAGCGGCAGATGTAGAGATGAATGGTATTTGCATTCTGGCAGGCTCAGATCCCATGGCAGCTCGCAGTTCCTCACAGTGGCTTGCTGTGCATTTTGAGCAAGTGGAATGCTGGCTTCATTCTATCTCTACACCACATATAACACCACTTGGGGAGGCTGAGCAGTGGGCCCTTATGATCTTCTGAGATCTCATAAGGAATTGCTCCCTTATTCCAATCAGGTCCCCCTGAGAGATTAGTAGCTGAATGGTGCACTCTATCAAAGGCAACTGAAGAAAACGAGCAGCCCTAATTTAGTCTGGGGCCTCTGATGCAATATAGAGGAAAGTAGCTTCTAGCATAGCCAGTTCAGAAGTCTGTAATTGATGGATGCTAATAGTTGAGTATAACCCACTTCTTTCTCTCCTCAGAAAGAAAAGCTGAAGTCTCATTTCCAAACTGAACAATTATTGACTCTCCAGTTAGAATCTATCATGCATCAATCCATCATGTATCAACATCTATTCTTGCTATCTTTAAAAATGTCTACTGCTGCATATAATCTACAGAACAGCAGCACTGGAGCCCACACTTGGACACTCCACCAATTCAAGATGTGCATTTTAACATGCTTTCCAATAATTCAACAACAAATTGAATTTTAAGAAGTACTGCTCCAAAGAAGTGATTCAAAAAGTGAGGTTTCTGGACCAATAGCAGCAGTTTCCCAGGGAACATAATAGAAATGGAAAATCTAAGGCCCTGAACCAAATCTACTGAGTCAAACACTCTGAAGAGGGGCTATGTATTTTAACAAGCTGAGGATCACCTATGTTTGATCCAGGTCAGCCAGCCAAAAAGAGCTAATATGTAATTATATTGATAGTTTTTGCTCTAAATTAATTTTTCTTATGGCAATCTAAAAGATGTGGCAGGTGGAATTATTTGAGGTTGAAGTATTGAGTGGCTGTTGAAGTTTCTAATAACATTTCTCAGTGAGTTTGCTGGCTCAGAAATTGGTAATGGTTCCCTGACCCCCACTGATGATACTACGCTCACTATTTCATTGAGTTCATAATTTCCTTCTCTGCCTATGCCATAATGTAGATAAAAAGTAGAGGGGACATTTTCTATTGAATGTTTTAATTAACAGCATGTATGTATTGACTATATGCTCCCTGCACAGTATTTTAAAAGATACAGAATAAATATGGCATTGCTCCTGCCTTCAATATAGATATGAAAAACATGCAAGAACAAAGATCAAACAAAAGAAAAATGCAAGCATTTCCTTTCAGCAAGTAAATCTTAATAATCCATTAGCAGTAGTTGTGTAGTAACAGAAAGAGCACAGATTTAGTCAGGGAACCGGTTCTGGATCCAGCTCTGTCATTTGTTAACTCTGTAGTGTTGGATAAGTCAATTAATTTCATCAATCCTTCCTTATATGTTTCACAAAAGTAATAGTGCCTGAAAATATTAACACCTACCTTACTCATTTCACTGTATTGCTGGAAGAATCAAATGAGAGCAACTGAGTATAAATAGCGAAAAAATCCAAGGCACCATGCATATGAATTTAAAGGGAAAGGTTAGGATTATAATGAAAATAGAGGCCTGGTGCACAAAATTTGTGCACTGGGGGAGGGTCCCCTCAGCCTAGCCTGCACCCTCTCCAATCTGGGACCCCTTAGAGAATGTCCCCAGGATCGGGCCTAAACCGGCAGTTGGACATCCCTCTCACAATCAGGGACCACTGGCTCCTAACTGTCCACCTGCCTGCCTATCTAATTGCCCCTAACTGCCAGCCCCCCTGCTGGCCTGGTCACCCCCAACTGCTCCCCCCCCCCCCACCAGCCTGGTAGCCTGTTACTATCACTCCTACTGGCTTGGTCACCCCTACTGTCCCCCTTCCCCCTGCTGGCCTGGTCATCTCTCACTGCCCTCCTCTGCCGGCCTGGTCGCCCTTCACTGCCCTCCCTCTGCTGGCCTGGTCACCTCATACAGCCTGCTGGTCAGTCCTTTGGTGACCTCCACTAACCCTCCTGCCAGCCTGGTTGCCCCATGAAGTCTGTTAGGCTGTCTGTTTGGTTCCTATGGTTGCTTAGGCTTATAGATAGATAGATAGATAGATAGATAGATAGATAGAGATATAGATAATAACTAATTCTATGTAGATGATGCAATATGTAACAGCCATTGACCCAATAGTCCAGACAGGGATTTGCCATCTAGTTAGGCCATAAAATATACACACAAAAGAGGTAGTATGGGCAGTGTGTAAAGAATGTCATTTGTGGGGCACCCGGCTTATTCCCTTCTAACTTTTAGGTTTTTGTTCAAATGATACCTTTACAAAGATGTATTTTCTGATAGGAATATTTAATAATATCCCCATCTTTCCTATACTTTTTATGCTTTATATTTTTCTTCACAAAATTATCCTCTAATATGCTCTAAGTATATTACTTAATCTTATTTATATGCTTATCTTATCCCCACTATTCAAGGTACATGCGTGTGCTCGCGCGCGCGCGCGCGCACACACACACACACACACACACACACACACACACACTTAAATGCAAGCTCCAAATAGGTAAAGCTTTTGTCTAATTTTATTCACTCTTTTATCTTGAGTTTAATGATACATAGTGGCTATTTAATATACTACATGTGGATCAAATGAATGATTAGCATCTATTGATTAGATTTTGTTATTAGCATCAAACATATATTGTTCTGTTGTTTGTTTCACTGATGAATCCCGTGCCTATTTCTTTACCTTTAAACAAGAGCATAAAGGTAAGATTTTGAATAAGATCTGGTATGATAAGGAGAAATCCATGACAACCTTTGCAGCCTTGCTGCCTAAAATCCTAGCAACAGACTCACATTTTTATGAGGTAGACCACTTAATAAATACAGATATAAAAAGGTTTTGGTGAGGTGATGAAAAAGCAGTAGCTGAGAGTAGGAACACCTAAATAATGATCACTGCCCAATCACTATACCAAAAATCACAGATATTTTGGGGTAGGGAAAATACAAATTAACCTCTCTAGGTTTATTTTTAAACCTATTTGTATGTGATTTGTATTAGATAATTTTGAGCATGCCCTTTTAACCTATATTTATATAATTATCAATTTAAAAAGTAAAGAATTTCTTTCTTCTCTCGTTTATTAGAGAAAAAAGTATAATTCTTTACATATATATTAAAAATTACTTCAAGTTAATAGCATAAGCATCATAATTAAATAATATCATGTTTTATAAAACTCAAAGATGTCATATAACATTGCTTTAGTTTCATAGCCTTTTATATTTATTTTTAAAAACCTCATGACCTTGAATTTATTTCAAACCCAACATAGAATGTGTTTTTTTCTTGCCTGAAGTAAGTCTTATTGTTAAATTGACCTACTATAAACTTTCATTTTCAAGCCTATAGTAAGTAGCCTGCTAACATTTTTATAAGTTTCTAAAATAAGCCATATATTTTATGCATAGCAGAAATTAAACTCCTCTGAAATCTGTTGCAGGAAGAAATCTTTCCATCACCATATTCAATTTCTTCATATCTTGTGTTCATTAAATTAAGAACTTCATGGTACATAAATAAAACTGCCTTTACTTCAGGAATCGCATACAAAATTTACATATTTAAAGGCTTATAGGAAAATGAAGAAAAATTTGGTGAACCAACCTTGCAAACCCAGTCTTTTTTTCCCCTTTGTAGCAGATGAAGATCTGGTAATCTTCAATACCTTGAAATTTTTATTTTAAAATAAATCATGGAATCATGTGAGTTTTGTGAATTTAAATTAATCTAACTTGATGATTAGTGTTTCCATCCTTATTTTTAACATTTATATTTTCTTTTGTCAGCGGCTTAGGCATAACTCCCGTGGCTGATGAAGCAAAGCCATACTGGTGTTTGTAAGACCCAAACCATTAGGGATTCTTGGTATATTGCTCACGGTGCTGATCTACATTCTCCTGTTCATCATTGCTTCCTTGATTTTATATTTATATTGTCTCAGGTGAGGTGCTTCAGTATTTTGTTCTTTCAAGTGTGCAGATATTACATGGTTAGGCTATGTATGAGAACATGGTTAAAGTAGAGAAGTTAGAACCATGTCTACATGGCTAAGGTAGAAATCTTCTTGGTTGTATGTAACAATTGTCATGAAGACCAGCCAAGAAATGTTTTGACTTTTGGAGACATGTTTTTTTTTTGTTTTGTTTTTTTGTTTTTTGTTTTATAATAGAGAAGCTAATTTTGCTATAAATTTGTTTGCTCTATACATGTTTCTTCAAACCAGGCACCAACAAAAAATGAAGAGTAATCTCTTGAAATCCAATGACATTCTAGAAAAATTTTTGAGAAACTTCCATTTCCTCCTTTTTTAAACCCACTTTCTTCCCACTCTTCCCACCCCTAGCAACATCACCAATAGAAGAATCATCCTTCAGTTTGATCTTGAATATCATAGAGTTTGGCTGGCCAGGTTGTTAACTTAGCAAGCAACGAATCGTCTGAAGAAAAGCAAGAAAAGCAACATGTACAAGGCAGTATTAAAAAAAAATTCTAGGAAATTTCCCCACTCTGTTGATGGTTTCCTTTGCTGTGCAGAAACTTTTTGGTTTGATATGGCCCCCTTGTCTAATTTTGGTTTTCTTTTCTATACTTTTAAAAACCATTTTTATATCCATAACATAATTTCCAACACCAATGTCATGAAGCTTTCCTTCTATCATTTCTTATAGAAATTTTAAAGTGTGAGGTTTTATATTTAAGTCTTTAGTCCATTTCATATGTGCATATATGAAAATTCTAAAAGAAGAATATTGAAACTGACTAAATAGGAAGGATAATTGATTGTGCAAGTTCTCTGAAGACATAAGATAGAGCACATGTGGACACAAACCTTGTGTTTAGGGGGAATATCTTATTTCTTGATGTGATAGGGAAAGAGGTGAGGGTAAATACAAATGCATGGAGGTTCCTGACAGGATGCTGAGGGAGTTCTCCTCTGATAGCCATCATTATTTTCTGTGTAATGGGAGGTTAAATCACTCCTCAAGTCTTTCTTCAGTAGTTGGAAGAGGCTTTTACACAGCTGTAGTAAAATTGTCTAATTCTTCTGGGGATGCATGTTGCTTTGGCATAGGCTTGTTTTGTATTTTGATATGTCATGAGCACTGCAGGTCATTTTTCTGAGCACTTACTTTCCTAGGAGAGGGAAGGAGATATTTATTTGGCTACTAAAGTGTTATATGACCATAGGGCAAGGATGTTAATTTGCTAGATTTTTCAGAGATTTTCTTGTGTATCAGGCAAAGAGAACACATATGTTTACTAGTAGATCTTAGAAGAGACTCTTCATGAATCATTATTATTTCAAATGACTAGGATGTACTAGAGAAGTTAAGAAAATAAAATAGTATACCATGTTGTTTAGAATTTTGTAAGATTAAAAATTATCAGATATTTATTTTCACATCTCTTTTCACTTAAAATATGATGAATGGTTACAACTATGATTTACTTTGTCCAATGTCTACATTTTTACTATTAAGATAACTTCTGAAGTATGAAAAAGTAAGCTCAGAATGTGTGCATTAAAAATTAGATTCTTTCCTAGCAAGTTTGGCTCAGTGGATAGAGCATTGGCCTGTGGACCGTAGGGTCCCAGGTTTGATACTGGTCAATAGCATGCACCTTGGTTACAGGTTTCCTAGCCCTGGTCAGGGTGCATTCAGGAGGCAACCAATTGATGTATTTCTCTCAGATCAATGTATCTCTCTGTCTCTCCCTCTCTCTTCAACTCTCTCTAAAAAGAATTAATGGAAAAATATGCTCAAATGAGAATTGAAGAAAAAAAAAAAAAACACCAAAAAACTAGATTCTAATCTTTTGCTACTTAAAACAAATAGTTGTGTCTTAAAAATAAAACAGAAACATTACCTAATGGGGAAATTTGGGCATGAAAAGCGAGAAGGTTTATAGTGGATGGAGAATTGATTAAAGATAAAGCAAAGAGAGAGTTTCTGGACATCATAGAGAATGAACCTGAAAAAATCCAGGGTGAATAAATAAGTTTTGTTTGCTATCCCAACCTACCACCTAATTATCTTCCCTGCTTAATCTATCTTATTCAGATCAATGCATGCTCAGTAACCTGAGCAGGTTTTGTTGAATTTTAGAAGCAGATGCACTTAATATTATTTTGGATAATGATAGGATGACAATGATCTTCCACAGAGAAAATTATCTGTATTTTCCATATGAATAAAATCATTCCTATATGTCCACTGAAAAATCTCTCTTTCCTGAGGTTTGCAAAATAGCTTTTTCTGCAATAGTAGAGAGTTAGGCAGCTCAGTTCGTCCATGAAACACACATTGTCATCTTTGGATGTATCTGGCCAATGAAGGACAGTTTTCTCTGGCATAAAAATAGGCAAAGAGACATGCAAATCATAAGAACTTAGTGATAAATGCCAGTGTGAATTTGTGCATGTGGACTGATTTAGGTTAGCATTCTTAATCCAAATGTTTAAGCAACAATTCTAACTCTTTCTGGGCTCTTGGACCAGTGCTGTCAAAACATGTGCTAGCACTGTAGGGGTCCAGAGGAGATGGAATCTGTTGTTCAGGCTGCTAATAGAGAATTTTGTCTAGCTCTGGGCACTGGAAGCTCCACATTATGGGGTCTGGCCGAGCAAGCTTCACCTTGGCCGTTATTGAGTTTGGCTGATTGGATCTCATTCCTACAGGAACTGAGTAATATCTTGCTGAGGGGTCTTTCTACTAGAAAACTTCGTACCCCCATAGTTGTAGTAGGAAAGTTGACTGGCATGCCAGTTCCTTGCCTCCATTCAAGGGGTTTTTGAGCTGGGTGTAATTATTTGAACTATATTATATGGCTTTTAAGAAACCATTTGTCTTTTTAATGATTTTTCTTATTATGTTTAGAAAAAATTATGTTTAGAAAAAATTTAAAATATCAAAAAGAATGAAAAACTAAAGTAACAACCACCAATAATTTCACTATCTAGACAAAACACTATTAATCTTTTAAAATTGTATTTTATTCTTTTTCTCATGTATATTTATTTTTACAAAGTTGAAATTATACTGTAAGTATAATTATCTGTTGATTTTAAACTTAATATTCTGTGATAAATATTTTCATATTTACTTACTTCATGAACATTTAATGCTACATAATATTTTATACTATATATGTAGCATAAAATATTCAAATATTTCTTTATTCTTGGAAAATAGATTGTTTTATTTTTGTGCATCTTATAAATAATTCTGATGAACATTTTAAGTCTCAGGGGCTTGTTCACATTTTGAATTATTATTTGAATAGTGTCCTAGACACACAGAAATATTAATTTAGAGAGTATGATATTTCTAAGACACTGGATAACTACTACAAAATTGTTTTCTAGAAAAGTTATATGGATTTGCACTTCCACAGCAATACATGAGGACATTTTCCAAAGTACGCTCACCTCATTTGTTAAATGATCTAATGTAAGGAATCTCATCCTTCTCCAACTGTATTTCTTGGTTTTCTGGTAATTAAACATAATTTGGTGTCTTTTGTTGTTATTGTTGGTGGTGGTGGTGGTTAATCCTCACCCAAGGATATTTTTCCATTGATTTTTAGAGAGAGTGGAAGGGAGGGGGAGAGACACAGATAGAAACATTCATTTGAGAGAGACACATCGATTGGTTGCCTCCCGCACTTGCCCTGACCAGGGCCCCGATCACGTCTGCAAGTGACTATGTGCCTTTGATTGAAATCAGACTAAGGGCCTATGCTCTATCCAATGAGCAAAACCAGCTAGGGCTATATATATAAAACCTTAATATGCAAGTCTCCTGTCTGCTGGCAGCCCTGCTCCTGCAAGCCATGCTCCCATGTGCTGATGGCACTGGCCCCACGGATGGTGCAGAGTGATCAGGGCTGGTGCCAGCAGCAGGTGCGAGTGGCACCAGTGCCATCAGTGAGTACTCCCCTGATCGCCCCTGAGGAGCAGGGAGAGGAAGAGAAATCCTCAGGGGCAATTGGAACTGACAGCTGCCACTTACACCTGCTGATAGCGCCTAGCAATTGGGGCTGGTGCTGGCGGCAGCAGGTGTAATCAGTAGCTCTGGCACCAGCAGTGGGTGCAAGTACCATGTGGGACTGTGGCACACAGGAGCAAAGAATTTTCAGTAACCTAGAGGCTCCCCCATTGACAGGAGCCAGGGTGGTCTGGTGCCTCTGCTCACCTGCTTCACCATCACGCTGTGGCTGATGCCCACCAAGTTCCGTGCACACACTCTGGTGGTTAATGCACATCACAGGGACCAGTTGTTCAGGTGTGTAGTTGTTCAGTTGTTCAGTTGTTCTGCCATTTGGTCTACTTGCATATTAAGGTTTTATATACATAGATAAATAACATAACTCAGTAGAAAAACATCTGAATACTCTGTAAGAAGTAAGGCAAAAGAACGCATAAAAAGTAATTCACAGAGAGGAAATACAAAGGAATGACAAGCATATTAAGAACATTTAGCCCTAGCTGGGCCAGGGCTCAGAGGATTGGCCAAGACCCACCCCTGTTCCCACTGTAGCCTTCTGGCCCACAGTTCTTTTCAAGGTGCATGAATTTGTGCACTGGGTCTCTAGTATACATATATATTAACCTGCCATATTTTAAAGATATTTTTCCATTTGATAATTACATTTTAAATGTATTTTTATTAAAAATAGATATTTATAATTTATATACAGTGAAGTAGTTTGATCATTTTATGATGTTTAAATATCTCTTTAATTAAAAGATATTTCATCATTCAGAAATTTTATAGCTGTTTACTTCTATTTTTATGAAATTTCAAGTTTTTTCATTGACCTTAGGTAAAACATATATTCATTTGATGTGAATAGTGTCAAATCTAAATGAAAAAATGAGATATCCTTTTATCTTTTTCTGCCTTTTCAAGTTTTTATTTTTATAATTTTTTCGTATTAAAAAGAAAAGCATAATTACCACAAATTACAAAGAACTAAAGCAGATTAGAATAATGAATGAATCACTTCAGTCTGGAAAGCAGGGCCTCTCAATAGTATTACTGTTTAAGTTCATTCAAGCATTTTACATTGCTTGTCCTTTTTAAATGTGATATCCTTGCACATGGTAAAGATAATGTACTATGAGCATGAAGTGGAACCTTCTCTGCAAAGCCAGATCACACATTTTTCTCTTCAGTGAGAAATGGGCTGTAAGTTCCTATCTTCTCTGACGCTCTCATCAACATGGTTGAAGGAGAAGAGGGTGGGGTGGGGACAAGTCCTAGGACTCTCCACAAAGGAGATGCTATGGGGTCCCACTCAGGAGGGTTTCAGACCGCTCTTCTTAGGCTTTGGCAAAAAACCCAACCCTCCATAGCTAGTCATCTCTCTTGCCCATCCTCCCCAGTTCTAGGGCCTTCTGAGCAGCTTATATTCTTTTCTAAATCAATCATCAGAAAGAGGGGTGGGCAAGATACAACTGAACAAAACACAACCGCTTTGACCTGCGGATCAGCACTTTGATCTGAACCCCAGGGTCCAGGCTGGAGCAGGGCCCAGCAGCTCCTCTCTACAGGTAGTGCATCTGCACCCAGGCCCAGGAGAGGGTGAGAGATAACCTGCCTCGATCAGGGCCTATCCACACAGCCCTTCTGTGGTGTTCGATGCCCAAAGGTTGTGTTGGCATGGGCAAATCCTGGAAGGATACAGGATGAAGAGAAGAATCTGGGCAGGCTGTTGCTTTGCGTCTCAGATCTTGGATCCCCAGGTGAGGATGGTGGGTGTGAAGTGGCAAGCCCTAAAGACCCCTGCCACTCTTGGCACAGATACATCAATCCTAAATTCAAATATTTTCAGAAAGTGAAGATATAAACTACTCTTTGCAACATCAACTCCTAATATGTTAGCAAACAAAAACAAAAACAGGACAAAAATACCCAAGAAAACAAAACAGAAAATGAAAAAAGTCTCCTTTCACCCCATCCTCAGCCCATGTTGAGATGTAGTCCTCATCTCAAAGGGGCTTCCTCTTTCTGGGGTGTCTGTGGGGAGGGATCAGGAAGAAGATGGCAGCCCCCGGCCTGGGAATAAACTCCAGAGCAGAACAACCTCTCCTCACACTCACAAGGCTTCCTTGTGCCCCAAATCCAGCAGAGGACAAACACTGAGGTTTCTGTGGTGCTGGATCAGTAAGAGCGGAGTGACCTGAAGCAAAGGGAAGACACAGCAAAGGAGGCAGGAGTGTAGGAGTCTGATGTCTGGGACAATGTGGGGCAGGCACCAGACTGGACAGGGAAAGGCTGCAGATCCCCTGTCAGAGCGGAGATCAGACACTCATCCATGGCTTTTGAGACAGTTGGGTCATAGGAACTGAGATGAGTTTCCCAACATACTAACCACGGGGAGGCCAGAGATGAGAGGGCAGGCCAAAGGCAACGAGGTACCCTAGGCAGAGGCAAGCCCTTGCCAACTTAGGATACTGTTCCCTACATAGCTATTTTTTTTATAATTATCACCCGAGGATATCTTTGTTGGTTTTTTTTAAGAGGAGAGGGAGAGAGAGAGAGAGAGAGAGAGAGAGAGAGAGAGAGAGAGAGAGAGAGAGAGAGAGATGAGAAACATCAATCTGTTGTATCCTTCGTGAGCCCTACTGGGGATTGAACCTGAAACCTGAAAGGTCGAGACTTTTTGGTGCATGAGGTGATGCTTCAACCAACTGAGCCACACAGGGGCCAGGGTGGAAATATCTTATATTTTATTTTACTGGTCTAGTCTTTAAGTTGGCATTACCTTTAGATATTAGCTTTTTAGCCATTTTGTCTTATGGGGTTTTAGGAAATTTAAATTCATCAGCTATGTTTCCAGTGTCATGGACAGAGCTTCTCTTTTCTAGAGCTTCTTTAAAAAAAAAAATACCTTTTTACCACCCTTTTATAGATGGCCTCTATAGGCACTGGCATTAGGGAAAACTGTGAGGACCATCTGCACCTCTCGTGGTGTTTGCTTCGTATTTGGACTTGCAACATTCCCCAAAACCCTTCTGAGCAAAGGTTTGTTGATATTATATGGGCCCTTTAACCTTTTTTGGTATGTAAAATTTTTTTAATTGTGATAGTATTACAGATATCCTCAATTTTATCCCTCTGCTCCCCTCTACCCATTTAATTTTTAATGCTTTATCTGAATAGGTCCAAAAGATCTACAGGTTCTCAGATATTTTTCTATAATAGGCAGAGAATGAACACTCACTATTCGCATGTCTGATTTGTTTAAGCTCTTCTGTTCCTGGAAGCTGTACACAAGTCTGAAAGCCTGGTTGGTACTCGAGTTAATTAGTTGTGGGGGTGCTGATGCCTTCTTAATCATTGACTTAATAGTTTCAAATAGCCTTATAAGTTTTAGCTGCTGTCATTTATTACTTAGAAAAATTAATTTAGATTAAAATAATTTAAAGGCAGGTTTTGATGAGAATATTATGAGCATATTCATTGTCTAGGGAATATGTATCAGATAATCACAGATTTTCCATTTTCTGAATCAATCTCCTTTACTATGTTCCTTACTAAAGGCAAGGTATTATTTATCAAGTAGAGGAAATTTTCTAAAAGTTATCTAATTAATATAGAGCTAAACAATTTTCTTCTTCCCTGAAACTGTCACCTCGCTGTGGGCGCTCTGTGCCCTGATAGGCAGTGGTGAGCTGTGCACATTACGGCATGTGTGTAAAGGGGTACACCTATTTAAAAGATTTGGGTGGAAATTGTGGGGGCTTCAGAAGACTGAATAATTGTAACCAAAATAGCTTATTGCTGTGGGTAGGGATAAAGTCACTGATTTCCCATTTGCCACAAGCCCACTGGGATCCCCTGACTGTTCCTCAGACCCTAAGCATGGTGTGGGCAGCTGCCTATATGCTGAGTCCCTTTTATCTTTTCTTCAGCAAATAGAGGGATCTATTTCTACCTCAATGATCCTCATCTGTAGCTGCAAGAAGCTGGATCAGAGACAAACACAGCATTCCTTGCCATGATGTTCTCTTAAAAACCTAAAATAAAAGCTGGTCAGTTAAGTATAAATCGTTAATTGGTCATTTGATGAGTTGGCCTTTGGTAAATTAGCCTGCTTCCAATACCTCTAGGATAAAAGAAACAAACAAAAAATAATAATCTTTTGGAATTTCTATTTTTAACTCTAACTTGAGGGAAAATGGGCAAGTGAGTTTGGAACAATGGCAAACACGTGTCCGAAGGGTATGCACCTGGATGAAGCAACAATGTGCAGGCCAGTTAGAACAGTCCAAATCCCTGGCATGAGCTTGTGTTAGGCTGCAGGGGTGACATGTTGCCCTTTCCACTTCCGTGTAAGTACTTGCACCTGACAGCAGGTACTGTGCAGGAGCTGGTGACAATCCCACTTCACTCCCGGCATTATGCAGCATCTGCAAAGCTCTTCCTGGAGGACTTCCATCATACTTATCACTAAACTAATTGAACAAACAATCAAACAAAAAGAACAGCTATTTTGTTTTGCTGCAACATGCCAGTCAATCTTACGTGTATTTTAAATGTTATATAAGTAGTCAAGTCAGAATTAAAAAAATACAGAGGCAAAAAAAACATGAAACTGCACTGGGAATGAAGGGCAAGGTTGCTGACCCTTGAGTTCTCCATTCTCACCCCAGAAAAGTGCCTAGCACACAACAGACACACAACAAATCTTTGGTGAATTAAAAACAAAATAAGAACATTTTCTGAATGATGAAGAAACACCTTGTCTTTCAAATAAAATGTGAATCACAGTTCATTTTGAACATTCGGCTGGGCTCTAATGAAGAAGTGTGAAAAGCTATACACACAGCTCTTATGTGTGTTAATTTGACTTATCAAAGTGGACAGAATAGGCTTTTAGCTTGAATCTTTTAGTAACAGCCAACTTTTAAAAATTGCAGTGTAATGTGGAAGGAGAAGTTTAAAAGGGTCATGGCGATGCATATAGCAGGGGAAATGCAAAACATTTAGGCAGTCTATGTAAAAACTTCAAAAGACCCACGTCATAGATGCAGAATGCTGTCTGACTCCCTTTTTAACAATTCTCTGCTCTGACTTGGTATTTCCAAATCTCCATTCCACTAACCCAACCTCCATATTCCACCTCCCTCTCTCTAATGATCTGGTATGTAAGCTAATGTGAGACATGCTTGGATGCTTAAAAGCACAGATCGGTTCCTAGTGATCTTGGTCACATTTGCACAGGAGCTGTCATTGTGCACAACAGATAGAAGTTGCCTAAGCCTTCAGTCTGGGTCTAGGGCTTACACAGCACCTCCTTTGCCACTGACACTGACCATGAGACCAGGACCTCTTATTCGCCCCATGCCTTCCCAGAGGATAAGATCCCACCAATGAGTGTGACTTGAGAAAGACTGTCATAGATCTAGTTCACCTTACTCTTTATAGTTTAGATTTCTTGAATAAAACCAATCCACCTTCATAACCTGAATCAGTACCCACATGGAAATGTAAAACTTGTGGATTAGAAAGAACAGACTCCTAATCCTAATATATTACTGGATCTCACTACCATTTTAGAGTCTCCAAGTATAAGTTCAAAAAATCTTCCATCATATGCCATGTAAATTGGTGTTAAAGATTACAGAGAGCGTTTTTAATATTTTTCTGAATAGGGATTTCTGTTATTTCTCCCATTTCCTGAGCACTTACTATGTGACACACATACAGTATATATCTTATTTAATCCTTACAATAAATCTCTGATTCAGGATATTACTGTGCCATCTCCTTTCATAGGGGAAGAAACCAAACCTTGGTGACTTTTAAATAATTGCCTGAGATCACACAGTAGGCCAGTGGCTCAGCTTATATTCTCATGCAGTCTTTGCAACTCTGAAAATTTAAGCATTACTTGTATATCATATTTTTAATGAGAGAAGACAAGGGTGGGTCAGTGGATGTGAAGAGGTCAACCAAAGAACTTGAATGCGTATATGCATAACCTCTGGACATAGACAATAGGGTGATGATGGCCTGGGGTTGGGGACAGAGCTGGCTAGAAGAGATCAATGAGAGAACAAAGGGGGTTTAGGTAATACTTGCAGCAATAAATATTTAATTAAAAAAAGATTACTTTAAATTTACATCTGGGTCTAATTTTCTCTACATGAATGAGCATGATGTGTTGGCTCCATACCTGGATTAAAGGCAGTTAGGCCTGGCTTGAATTTTGCTCTGTTACTAACTGTGTGACCTTTGGCAATAGTTTTACCTCTGAGACTGTATCCTTATCTTTAAAATATGAATAGTAGAATCAAGCATAAAACTTTTATCTTCTCCTTGAAAATTAATCATTTTTAAGTGTATATTTCTAATAAATTTAGAATTTAGGCAGCTAAGTTTAGTTTTAAAATTTAAGATAATATTTAATTTAATCATTTAAAGGTAGACATGCATTTAGCTAAACAAATTAGAACCTTTAATTAACTTTGATAACTCCAAATATACATGTCAAGGGGATTTAAAATCAACATTGTGAAGCCCTGGTCAGGTGGTTGAGTTGGTTGGATAACTATTCCATACACCAGAAAGCTGCAACTCGATTCCCAGACAGGGCACATACCTGGGTTGCAGGTTCTAATCCCAGTAGGAGTGCATATGGGAGGCAATAGATCTCTCTCCCTCTCCCCCACCCTTCTTCCTTTCATTCTAAATCAATACTACTAATAATAAGAGCATATTCTCTGGTGAAGATTTTTTTTTTAAACACAACATTTTGAAAAGAAACTAATTTTCTTCTCCAAATTATCTCTTCATCTAGGGTACACTATTTTAGTAAAATGCCAAGGTCACTCATTCTGGGGGGGGGGGGGGGTAGGGAAGAATGGAAAGAAGGAACAAAAGATGGAAGGAAAGGTTGAAAGAAGGAAGGGAAAAATGGAGGGAGGAAGGGAGGGATGAAGGGAAGATAACCCCAGAGAGTATCCTCAAATCTGTCCTCTCTTTCATCCTCCATATCCATCTTCTCCAGGTTCTGGCAGTTCCTTAGGTCTTGTTTATGTCATTCTATACACAGGCTCCTTTCTCTGTTTAATATGCCCTAATCTCTTCTGTTACTACTGTAGCATTAATATTCCAACTGGTCTCCATATATTTCTTCTTACCCCTTTTAATCTATTCTCTCACTATAACATGATTGATTTTTAAGTAAAAATCGTTAAATCACTCTTGCCTTAAATCCATCCCATTGGTTCCTATTGTTCTTATAATAATAGTTCTCTTGACCTGAGCCCCGCTTCTCCAGATGTACTACCCTAATACTCCCGGTTCTCCTCATCTCTCTGTTATCTTCCCATGCAGCTCCTCTCCACTACCTCCCTGGAGTCCTCACCCATCCTCTCCCCTTCTGGAAGCACTTAGCAAGTACTTGGCAATTGGTAGGCATATAGGAATATTTGTGGACTGAATGAATACATTAATAAGGAATTAATTCAAAGGATTTGCCCCTTACAAACATGAGCCTATACATATATTGAAGGGCAGATACTTCCCATTGTGTGCACATTTTTATTTTCTGTATTTCTTTTTTGTTTCTTAAATTATTTTTCTATATTTATTTTTTTTCTTCTCTTTATTATTTCTTTGTAGTTCCCTTTCCCTTTATTTGGTACAATTTCAAACCAAAGCTATTTGAATTTATATTTTTAACAGACTGGTAAGTTCTCATGGGTTTCTAGAAAGTCAGTCTTAATGTCATTCACTTCATCTAGAGTCTTCACAATTCTGATGAAGAATATGTGGATTTTTCCCTAACCAGTTTGGCTCAATGGATAGAGCATAGGCCTACGAACTCAAGGGCATGTATCTTGGTTGTGGGCACATCCCCAGTAGGGTGTGTGCAAGAGCAGCTGATTGATGTTTCTCTCTCATCAATGTTTCTAACTTTCTGTCCTTCTTCCTTCCTCTCTGTAAAAAAATCAATAAAATATATTTTAAAAAAAGAATATGTGGATTTTAACATTAAAAAAATAAGGATGAATTTTGGCAAGCATTTGCTGGTCAAGCTAAAAAGAAGTTTGACTACTTACATGTTGTCTGTTCAAAGCTATACCAACAGCCTTCTAATGTTATTAATAATGTTATTAGATAATATTCTTCCAACTTATACCATAAGTGCATTTACTATAATAGCCATACTGCTGAAACTATGTGCAAGTTTTAGAATTAGAAAAAAAACAATCATTTTATTCTTCATTTTTATATTTAAAACAATTTAAAGTTATAGATTCCATTCTTTTCATGACACTTAAAATACCATATTAGTGAAATGTTCACACTTGTCCTTTTAGCTTTAAAAGAAATGTCATATGCTAGGTTTCTGTAAATGACCCACATTCAGATGCGAACCAAACATAATAGCTTCTGCCACTCACCAAGCAATGAATTGCTGCAAATGTAGGACACAGGGCAGAGGACTTTGTAAATTACTATGTTTTATTGGCCATCATCAGAACCTGTGACATAATATGTGACCTATTTCTACAAACAATAATGCCTAAGGCTTTACAGGCAGGTAGAATGTAGTTTCTCTTTTAATTACATGTTGAAAAAATAATTTAAACATTTTCAGACACATTGAATAGATATACTCTTAAAGAAATATCAATACAAATTTGCAACCATCACCATTTAATGATGTATATTTCAATAGAATAACATAAAATGTTAGCATTATATTAAAAACAACTCAAATCTATAAAATTGCAAATAAAGGACAATGAACTTATAAATTTTCTCCTAGATTCACTAATTATTAAATTTTTATTTGTTTTTTTCTTCTTTATTCCAAAATTATCTAATATATTCAATTTTATAAAATTCAATCTTATATTTAAACACCCCCCAAAATGGCATAAAATGCATGAAAACTCTTGTGTGTGTTATTAGTGAACCATATGAAGACAACACTTTCATAATTAAATGTGAAGATGGAAAGTTTAAACAATATTTATTGAATTAGTCTAAAGTTGCATATACAACAGTAATAGTTTATTTCTCTCTTATCAATGTCTACAAATGCCCAATTTATTCATGAAATTAAAACTTTTTTAAAAATGTTTTTTTTTTTAGCATGTAAAGTGATTTTTATTGTGAAACAAGATTCATATATATATATTCCTCAGTTGATAGACATTCGGGTTGCTTTTAATTTTTGGCTATTATGAATAATGTTGCTGTGAACATTCATGTACAAGTTTTTATATGGACATAGATTTTCATTTCTCCTGGATAGATACCTAGGAGTAAAATTGCTGGGTCATATGGTAACTTCATATTTAACCTTTTGAAGAACTGCCGAACTGTTTTTCCAAAGTGGTTACACCACTTTACATTCCTACCAGCGTATGTGAGTGTTCCAATTGCATACACTCTTGCTAGCACTTCACTTGTTATTATCTGTTGATGATAGCCATTCTAATGGGTGTGAAGTGGTAGCTCATTATAGTTTTGATTTGTGTTTCCCGGATGACTAATGATCCTGGGCAACTTATCATGTGCTTATTTAATGGCCATTTGTATATCATCTTTGGAGAAAGGTCTATTCCGAACGTTTGCCCATTTTTAATTGGGTTTTTGTCTTTTTATTGAGTTGTAAGTCAGTCCTCGTTATATATTTTTGTTACAAGTTTATCTTTACATAAATTTTCCTAATATTTAGTTGGACTCACTTTATAAGAGAACCAAAAAAGTGTAAGTTCAATAGGTAAGCACCAACTTTGATCAATGTGAACTGCAAAAATATTCAAAAGGATAAAATAATTCACTTTTAGATAATATATTGTTTGACTAATATTATCAAATGAATTACAATATTATCAATATTTATATATATATTTTTTTAAATTTAGCATATTCAATTATAGGCTATTTTCTCCTTGTTTGTGTAAGCTGGCTCATTTGAGCTGAAAAATGTTCTAAAAACTAATTAAGATTGCTAAGTTGAGTCATTAACAACCCATCATGAAAATGCTACTAAAAATGCAAAAAAAAAACCATCCACTTTTTTAACAAAAATAAAATGCAATTAATCTTTGTACAACTTTTCATATCCAGTATGTCATTTTGTTCTCTGTTAAAACATTTGTTTACCATCCTGTGGATTCTAGTTTGAATGCTACATAATTATATTTTCATACAGAATGAAGAAAATATAAGGATGAGACAGACATTTTATTGGCAAAAGAAACAGAAGCTAAAAGAAACAGGACTCTGATTCCTAATTAATTCAAAGTTAATTGCATTGTTGATAATACTGCACTTAAAATCTTCATATAGAAAATGTTTATGGCAGCAAATTGACAGTAATTTAACTACATTAAATCTTATTACCAGTAAAAGAAAAAGATGAATGTTACATTAAACAAGCTTAAGAGAATGGTAAAGACTAGTTCTTGTTTAACAATGCAACTAACAAATCATTCAAATGGCCAAGCTAGAATCTCAAAGCACAGTAAGAGTAGTAGTTGCATTTCAAGTTGACACCAAGCCAGATGGCCTATCTTGGGCCATCAGTGATGCTGGTAGCAGTTTTACTTTTATTTTCACTCTGTGATGAATGAAAACAGTTGGAAAAGAAAAGACAAATAGATCTCATTTGGCAGTTAGACTCAAAAAATTATATTTTACTCTTTTGGAAGAAATCAAGATAGCGGTCATAAAAAGAAGACATGCATTATATCAGTTATTTTCACTGAAAGTTAAGATGATGGATGAAATAAACTTTGAAGTTAGCTCTGAGCTTAAATTCTGCTTGTAACTTATAAATGAGACTAACTTTTTTATTTTAGTGTATCGCCCCCTGATGTTGCCCGGTCTCTGAATTTAAAAAAATATATATATATTACCAGAAGCCTGGAATGATAGATTCTCCCTTCCTTCAACTGATGGACGGAGAATGACTTAAACTCCACCTGAAGCCCAGACATTCCTGAGCACTGAACTAACAATCAGCACCTGCCAAATACCATAAAAGCCCCTGATTCCTAAGACCCTAGGTCCCTAACATGTGCCTTACATGAAACCACCAATCAGCGTGTGCTGAGTGCCCTAAGCCCCATGCCCTCTCTTTCCTCCCCTTAAAAGGTGCCTGCACCCCAGCCCTCGCTCTCTCTTTCCCCTCTGGAAGGCAGCCGGCAGTGGTATTCTCCTTCAATAAAGCCTTTGTTCCGATCCCAGTCTCCGGCCCCTCTGTTTCATCTATCATAAAAGACAATTAAAGTTAGATAGTGTAATGGATGTGAAATTGACTGCCATTATAATGGGAAATCAATACATTTTAGGTTTGATTACTAGTTTATTTAAAGCAAAATATATTTATTCTGATCATTGAAATAAAATACTTAACAATTTTGTACTTTGTGTGGAAAGCCACTTCCCTGTGATGCTTAACTATATTTTATTTATTTATTCTTTTAGAGAGAGAGTAAAAGGGAGGGAAGAGAGAGAGAGAAAGAGAGAGAGAGAGAGAGAGAGAGAGAGAGAGAGAGAGAGAGAGAGATGGACTGATTGCCTCTTGGGCCAGGGATCAAGACTGCCACCAAGGTACATGCCCTTGACCAGGAATCAAAACCCACATCCTTTGAACCCATGGGCCAACACACTAACCACTGTTCAATTCATATATTAGAAATTAAATTGGTGATGTATTAGAATTTTTGATCTATAGACTATTTAGTGACACGATTCTGTGCTTCTTAAACTAGTTCCAGATATACTTGGTAAGGTAAGTATACTTTAGATCAGGAGGATGACTATAATATTTCTCAAGCATTTCAATTTTACTCAGTGTAAAAAGCAACATCATCTTAAAACAAATATACTGACCAATAAGGGATAGAATATAGTTTTTCTTTTCTGACATTAAGGATATCTAATGCAAATGTTTTATAAATATTACCCAATTAATGTCACTAATGTTTTCAGTATGATACTTTGTTCTCAATTTACTAGCATTACAAGAAAATTATTTATTTACTAAATCAATAATTGGAGTTGTTTTGGAAAGTGGAAAAATATTAAATAAGTAGTTCATTAGGATAGGTGCTTTTCCAAATTGATCTACTTATAATTCACATTTGAAAACTTTCAACCAAGCCAAACCTTATTGCTGACTGAGCTAGTCCAGTGGAGTTTCTATTATAGGGCATTAATACCAAGTCGTTGAGAAAGAATAAATTAGAATTTAAACTTCTTTTGACAACTATCTCTCGTTTGAACTAATTTAGATGGTCATAATAGAAATGGGTAAATATTTCTCATATTTCTACAATCAATTACTTAGACATCAAAAATCATAAATAGAGTTGTTTGACAAGATGGCGAACGATCAGACAGACTTGTTCTGAGCCTAGTCCCAGAACAGATAGAATCAGCTTCTAAAAGTCGCTCAGGGATTACAGATTGGCGAGCTAAGGGGTAGCAGAACTCTAAAAGAAGGTAAGGGTCCGCTGGACAGGATTTCCTGACCAAGCAGCCAGCACTGCAGCGGCAGAGACCTCTCCCGGAGCTATGGGCTCAGAGGGAAGGTTGCGCCATCTTACCAGGAAAGGAGGACCTTCTCTGAGGCCTGGAAAACCCACAGCAGAGGAGACCATTGAGCAGCTGTGATGCCCCAATCGGTGCAAACACGTGGATTCAAGGGAGTTCTTCAGTCACCCATGGAGAGGTCAGAGTTTGCGGGGAAAACGTGAGGGTCCTGGGTCTCCATGGCGCAGGCAGCGACTGTAGCCTGGGCGCGCCCCATCGGCTCCGCGCCCCAGCGCCTCGTGCCATGACCGGCCCTAGTCCCACGCTGCTCTGTGCCACCAGCGGCTCCACACCACCAGCGACCCTAGCCCTGCGCGGCCCCACGCCCGGAGCTGCTCGGAGGGAGACAGCGGCTGCAGAGGGAGTCGCGAACTGCAGGACCCAGCGCTGGGTTTGGTGTGATCTTCCCCCAAATCGGGTCTTTTTTTAAAAAAAAAAAAAAAACACCAAGGAATGCGGGACAAATTGTTAAGAATCGGGACTGTCCCGCAAAAAGCGGAACATCTGGACACCTGGGCGCAGACACATCCTGCACCTGATCCACTTCACCCGCTTGCTTCTGAGTACTAGGGAAGGACTGCCCAGTTTGGCATATCCTGAGATTGCAGGGAGAAATTGCCTTCCTGGAAACAGGGGATCAGAGCGATAAAGGGTCAGCCGGAACCCTGGCAGCCTACTGGGACAAAACATAGAGCCATAGAGAAAGAAGGCTAGAGCAACCAAAAAGACTGGAAAGTCAAACCAGAAACACTGCCACCTAGGGGCTGAATTACAAACTGACTTTTTTTTTGGCTCCCCTTTTTTCCTCTCCTTTTAAAAAAATTTTTTTATTACTTTTAATTAATCAAAAATAAACGGACACAAATAACAAAGATATAGCCTACTTAAAATTAAGGACTGCCTTACAAAACTGAGGTACAGTGGAACCCTGGGAACTGTAATATTGTCTGAACCAAGAATCAGGTGAGCCAAATACAATAATAGAGGAAGTTAATGACCACTACTGGACATTTTTATGCTAATTTTTCTATTCTTTATTTTATTTTCGTTTTTTACATCTTTTACTTAAGAAACGAATTTTTTCCTTTTATCCTTACTTGATTTTACCTTTTCAATTATTACATTTTACAATTTTCAATCATCATTATTACTACTGTTATTTTGCATTTTTTGTTTCCTTTTTCTTCTTTTTTTTTCTTTCTCCCTCAGAACCATTTTACTTTCTCTTTATTTTACATTGGGATTAGTCTTCATTCTATTTTAATCTCTACTATACCATCGTTCAACTCTATCTCAACTCAACCTTTAGGACATCACTCTCTTACTAACCTTTACCCTTTTCGACTCCAGTTTATCTTATCCCTTTCCAGCTTTAGTTATTCCCTATTCTTTCTATATACACCCTGCTAAAACTCTCACCATACTTATAGACCTAATTTCCAACCCCCTGCTCCAAGTGTATAAATACCATTCTCTTCACTATAATACCTAGTTAAAAAACAAAAACAAAAAAAAAACTATTCTCCTCTCTATCCTTTTGTTGTTGTTTATGTGAATATTGATTACAGTGAATTTATATGATTTTTAGTGAAATTGTTAGGCTTACTCTTGTGTTGTTATTGTTGCTTAGTATTTTTTAAATTCCTTTGTTTTTATGCTTCTGTTTATCATAGCCTTGCTTAATAATAGTGGATAATGTAGTTTGTTTTAATCTCCAAGTATTTTTGCTGGCATTTGCTGGGATTAGTGGTTGTTCTATGGGAATTTTCTCCACATATATTTATAGTTTGTTCCTCTTTCTCTCTTAGTCTGCTTCTTGTCTCTATCTATCTCTCTCTTTTTTTCTTCTCCCTGTTTCCCAACTTCATTTCAACATTACTTTTTTTTTCTTTTTCTATCTCTTTATTTATCACTCCCTTTTGATTTTATTAATTTTGATTTTATTTATTTATTTATTTATTTTTTTACCTTTCTTCTTTCTCTCCTATCCACTAACTTGCCTTTCTCTAGGGGTCACCTTTAGTAGAGCTTATCAATATCGCAAATACATTCTTGTTCAGTGCTTTTTGTGTTGTACCCGGTAGTGTTGTATTTTGTGCCATTAAATCAATGCAGAAGAAAGATGACCACATAACCAGACATCCTGAAAAGAGAGACCATGGGCAGACAAAGAAATAGCCTGCACATGAAAGAAAAGCAGGCATCACCAGAAAAGGAAGTAAACGAGTTAGAGGCAAGCAACCTACCAGAGCAGGAATTCAGAGTAATGATCATAAGATGGCTAAAAAGAATGGAAGAGAAATTTGACAATAACCAAGAAGAAATGAAGAAGAACAATGAGGTATTGAAGAAGAACCAAGAGGAATTGAAGAAGAACCAATAGGAAATGAAGATGAACCAAGAAGAAATGAAAAATGACATTGCTACCATGAAGAACTCAATGGAAAGCATCAAGAGCAGACTAGATGAAGCAGAGGACCGCATCAGTGAGCTAGAAGACAAGATGGAAAAAAATACCCAATTAGAGCAGCTTAAAAAAAAAAAAATTAAAAAACAGGAGGAGAGTCTACGGGAGCTTTGGGACAATACAAAAGAAAACAATATTCGAATAATAGGGGTACCAGAAGGAAAGGAAACTGAGGTAGACATGGAAAAAGTATTTCAAAAAATAATGACAGAAAACTTTCCTGAGATAGAGAAGAAAAAACCCACACAAGTCCAAGATGCTCGCAGAGTCCCAAGCAAAATGAACCCCAGAAGACCGACGCCAAGGCACATTATAATTAAATTGGCACACAACAACGACAAAGTAAGAATCTTAAAAGCAGCCAGAGAGAGACAGAAAGTTACATAAAAAGGAACCCATATCAGAGTAGCAACTGATTTCTCAACAGAAACTTATCAGGCCAGAAGGGAATGGGATGAAATATACAAAGTCATGCAAAGGAAGGGTCTGAATCCAAGAATACTGTACCCAGCAAGGCTATCAATCAAAATTGAAGGGGAAATCAGGAGCTTCACAGACAAAAAAAGACTGAAGGAATTTATCTCCACCAAACCTGCAATGCAAGAAATGCTAAAGGGTCTACTGTAAAAATAAAGAAATAGGAAGCGAAGAAGGAACACAGGGGTATAGAATAAAAATGGCGTCAAATGAGTACCTATCAATAATAACTTTAAATGTAAATGTATTAAATGCTCCAATCAAAAGACATAGGGTAACAGACTGGATAAGAAAACAAGACCCATACATCTGTTGTCTACAGGAAACCCTCCTCAGAAAAAAAGACACACACAGACTGAGGGTGAAGGGATGGAAAAAGTTTTTCCAGGTGAATGGAAATGAAAAAAAAAGCTGGTGTAGCAATACTTATTTCTGACAAATTAGATCTCAGAGTGAAGGACATAACAAGAGATAATGAAGGCCACTTCATAATACTAAAGGGAGCAATTCAACAAGAAGAAATAACCCTGGTAAACATATATGCACCCAATATAGGAGCACCCAAATACATTAAAAAAACTGCTGGAGGACATTAAGGGAGAGATTAATAGCAATACAGTCATAGTAGGAGATTTTAATACCCCACTGTCACCCTTCAACAAATCATCTAAAGAAAAAATCAGCAAAGAAATATCAATCATAAATGACTCACTAGACCAGATAAAATTAATCGACATCTTCAGAGCATTCTACCCTAAAGCCACAGAATATACATTCTTCTCAAGTGCACTTGGGTCATTCTCAAAGATAGACCACATTTTGGGACAAAATGTGGCAAAGTCTCTTTAAATTCAAGAAGATAGAAATCATATCAAGCATCTTCTCAGATCATAGTGGCATAAAACTAAAATTAATTACAATAAAAATAATCCAAAGAAATCAAACACATTGAGACTAAACAGCATGCTATTAAACAAGGACTGGGTTACCAGAGAAATCAAGGAAGAAATTGAAAACATCCTGGAAACAAATGAATATTAAAACACAACAATCCAAAATCTATGGGACACAGCAAAAGCAGTTTAGAGAGGGAAGTTCATATCCCTACAAGCCTATTTCAAAAAAAGAAAAAATGATAAGAAATTATCTAACTCTACAACTCAAAGAGTTATAAAAACAGGAACAAGAAAAGCCCAGTGTAAGCAGAAGTAAGGAAATAACAAAAATCAGAGCGGAGATAAATGACATAGAGACAAAAGAAACAATACATAAGATCAACAAAACCAAGAGCTGGTTCTTTGAAAGGATAAACAAGATAGATGAACCTCTAGCCAGGCTAACCAAGAAACATAGAGAGGACTCAAATAAACAAAATCAGAAATGAAAGAGGTGAAATAACAACAGACCACGCCGAAATACAAAGGATTGTTACAAAATACTACGAACAACTCTATTCCAACAAACTGAACAACCTGGAGGAAATGGATATATTCCTAGAAAAATACAACCTTCCAAAACTCAATCAGGAAGAATCTAAAAATCTCAATAGAAAAGTAACTTGGGAAGAAATTGAAACAGTCATCAAAAAGCTTCCAGCAAACAAAAGCCCAGGGCCAGATAGCTACACAGGAGAGTTTTACCAAACATTCAAGAAGAACTAAAACCTATCCTCCTCAGACTATTCCAAAAAATTCAAGAGGTTGGAACATTTCCAAACTCCTTCTATGAAGCCAGCATCACTCTAATACCAAAACCAGATAAAGACAACTCAATGAAAGAGAATTACAGGCCAATATCCCTCATGAACATAGATGTCAAAATCCTCAACAAAATTCTAGGAAATCAGCTCCAGCAGAGCATCACAAAGATTATACACCATGACCAAGTAGGATTTATTTTGGGAATGCAAGAATGGTACAATATCTGCAAATCAATAAACGTGATACATCACATAAACAAACTGAAAGATAAAAATCATGTAGTCATATCAATTGATGCAGAAAAAGCATTTGATAAAATCCAACACCCTTTCCTGATAAAAACTCTCAACAGGTGGGAGTACTAGGATCATACCTCAACATAATAAAAGCTATATATGATAAACCCACAGCCAACATCATACTTAATGGGCAAAAACTAAAACCATTCCCTCTAAGAGCAGGAACAAGACAGGGATGCCCACTATTGCCACTCCTCTTTGACATAGTACTGGAAGTACTAGCCATTGCAATTAGACAAGAAGAGGAAATAAAAGGCATCCAAATTGGAAAAGAAGAAGTAAAGTTATCCTTATTTGCAGGTGACATGATATTGTACATAAAAAACCCAAAAGACTCCATTAAAAAACTAATTGACTTAATAAATGAATTTGGCAATGTAGCAGGATACAAAATTAACGCCAAGAAATCTATGGCATTTCTATACACCAACAGTGAACTTATAGAAACAGAGACTAAAAAAGTAATTCCATTTACCATCATACCAAAAAAAAATTAAGATACCTAGGAATAAACTTAACTAAGGAAGTAAAGGACCTATATGTGGAAAACTACCCGACACTGAAAAAAGAGATAGAGGAAGATGTAAACAGATGAAAGAACATACCATGTTCATGGATTGGTAGAATCAACATCATCAAAATGTCCATTCTTCCTAAAGCAATCTATAGGTTCAATGCACTCCCCATTAAAATACCAACAACATATTTCACCGACCTAGAAAGAACTCTCCTAAAGTTCATTTGGAACAGTAAAAGACCCCAAATAGCCACAGCCATCCTCAGAAAGAAGAGTAAAGTGGGAGGGATCTCAATACCAGACTTCAAGCTGTATTACAAAGCCACTGTTCTCAAAACAGCCTGGTACTGGCACAAGAACAGACATATAGATCAATGGAATAGAATTGAGAACCCAGATATCAACCCAAATCACTATGCTCAATTAATATTTCACAAAGGAGGCACAAATATACAATGGAGTCAAGACAGTCTCTTTAATAAATGGTATTGGCAAAATTGAACAGATACATGCAAAAGAATGAAACTAGATCACCAACTTACACCATACACAAAAATAAACTCAAAATGGATACAGAACTTAAACATCAGACAGGAAACCATAAAAATACTAGAAGCATCCACAGGCAGCAAAATCTCAGACATATGCCAAAAGAACTTCTTCACTGATACTGCCCCTAGGGCAATGGAAGCTAAAGAGAAAATAAACAAATGGGACTACATCAAAATAAAAAGCTTTTTTACGGCAAAAGAAACCATCAACAAAACAACAAGAAAGCCCACTGTATGGGAGAACATATTTGCAAATGTTACCACTGATAAAGGTTTAATTTCCAACATTTACAGACAGCTTATACAACTAAGTAAAAGGAAAATGAACGATCCAATTAAAAAATGGGCAATGGACTGAAATAGAATATGTTCAAAAGAAGACAGAAGGAAGGCCAAAAGACACATGAAAACATGCTCAAAGTCACTAATTATCCAAGAGATGCAAATCAAAACAACAATGTGGTACCATCTCACACCTGTCAGAATAGCCAACATCAACAAATCAACAAACGACAAATGTTGGCGAGGTTGCGGAGAAAAAGGAACCCTCGTGCACTGCTGGTGGGAATGCAGACTGGTGCAACCACTGTGGAGAACAGTATGGAGTTTCCTCAAAAAACTATAAATGGAACTCCCATTTGACCCAGTAATCCCACTGCTAGGAATATATCCCAAGAAACTAGAAACACCAATCAGAAAGGATATTATGCACCCCTATGTTCATAGCAGCACAATCTACAATAGCTAGGATTTGGAAACAGCCTAGGTGCCCGTCAGCAGATGATTGGATCCAAAAACTATGGTACATCTACACAATGGAATACTATGCTGCCTTAAAAAAGAAGGAATTCTGATCATATGCAGCAACCTGGATGGAATTGGAGAACATCATGCTGAGTGAAATAAGCCTGTCAATGAAAGAGAAATACCACATGACCTCACTCATTTATGGATATTAAAGAACATTATAAACTGATGTTCCATAACACAGATATAAAGACAGTAAAGCAACAAAGCAGACTGTGAAATTACAGCGGGGAGGGGAGGGATATCTGGGGGAGATAAGAGATCAACGGAAGGATTTGATACATGCATATAAGTATAACCAATGGACACAAAACTTTGGGGAGGGAGGGTATGTATGGGAGTGGGAGGCAATGTTAAAATATGTACACAGATAATAATTTAATAAAAATATATATTAAAAAAATGTTGAATAGAAAAAATAATAAATAAATAAAATCATAAATAATAGGTTTATTGGAGATAATTGCAAAAACCCAGATTGTTATTGAATTCTATTTAGTGGAGGAAATTATTATTTCAGGAATCTAAGTCAAATAATTTCTGGAAAATAAATGTAAATAATGAACCAAATAAATAGAAATGGGTAAATATCATAATTTAAAAATCAAGTCAATTTATTGACATAAAAAGAAGTCAGAAAACATTATTGGAAAAAGAAACTGGGTATTACTCAGAACGTGAAAATACCTACTGATATGAAATATCTATATTAGAAGCCCAGTGCATGAAATTTGTACACTGGCGGGAGGAGGGATTGTCCCTCAGCCCAGGGACAATCTGTACCCTCTCCAATCTGAGACCTTTCAGGAGATGTCCAACTGCCAAAATTGGGCCTAAACAGGCAGTCGAACATCCCTCTCACAATCTGGGACTATTGGCTCCTAACTGCTTACCTGCCTGCCTGCTTGATTGCCCCTAAACACTTCTGCCAGCCAGCCTGATCTCCCCTTAACTGCTCCCACCTAACTGCCATCTCCTGACAGCCTGATCTCACCCCCTATTGCCCTCTTCTGATGGTCTGATCTCACCCCCCAACTGCCCTCTCCTCCTGGCGGTCAACCACAACTGCCCGACCCTGTAGGCTTGCCCCCCCAACTGCCTGCCCTGCTAGCCAACTTGATTCTGATTGGTTGGTTTCTATGCCAGTTAGTGTCAAAAGCTCCACCTCCTAGGCAGCCATTGGCTCCTCACAGTTGACCCAGATTTGATTCTGACTGGTCAGTTTCTACGCCATTCAGCATCAAAAGCTCTGCCTCCTAGGCAGCCATTGGCTCCTCACACTTCACCCAGATTTTGTTATGATTGATCAGTTTCTATGCAAATCAGCATCTCTGTGCCTATCAACGTGGCCTGATCAGAAAGTCAGGGCTGATCAGCAGCCCAGGTGGAGGCCTGGAGAGAAATGGAGGTGGGGCTGCTGGCCAGGCCTGGGAGAAAAAGAGAGGCAAGTACTGATCAACAGCTGCCACAAGGGCTATGGATCAGACTCTGCTTCTCTATTCAGGCCTCTCTCTGGACCTGATTTGCAGCCCAGTTTGTAGTCAGTGCTGGGCTGCCCTGGCAACCCAGTGCTAACTATAGAGCTGACTACTGATTGGTCAAGCCTCTAGTGGTGATGGGCCCAGGATTTTTATATATTACTAGAAGCCTGGTGCACAAAATTCGTGCCCTTTCACATTCTGGGACCCCTCAGGGGATGTCTGACTGATGGCCAGTAGTCAGACATCCTTAGCACTGTCATGGAGGCAGGATCCCACCACCGCCACTGCGCTCAACAGCGGTGAGCCCAGCTTCTGGCTGAGTAACGCTCCCCCTGTGGGAGCTCACTGAACACCAGGGGGAAGCACCTGCACTGAGCATCTGCCCCCTGGTGGTCAGTGCACATCATAGCAACCAGTCATTCAGTTGATTTGCATATTACTCTTTTATTATATAGGATGATAGGCAAAGAAAGATGTTTGGAAGGATGTTAAACAAAATGTTAATAATTATCTCTGTTGATAGGATTTTGAGTGGTTGGTTCTTCTTTTTAAGTTAAATTTATTGGGGTGACATAGGTTAATAAAACCATACAGGTTTTAAGTATACAACTAAAAAAAAAATCATCTGCACACTGCATTGTGCATTCATCACCCAGAGTCAAGTCTCTTTCCATCCCATTTATCCCTCCTTTGCTCACTTCTGAGGCAAATGTAAACAATATTTAGAAAGTAAAAAACAGATACCATGAATTTTATCCTTAGATTTCACAATGATTCTTGAGTATTATATGCATTCCAACACACCCACAGTGAAGAAACCAAGTTTTTCATGCCATATGAGTTAGAAATTTCCAATCAGGAGCTAAGTTATATAATGTCTGAGCAATGGAGAGGAATTAATGGTGAAAGAAAGAAGGTGAGTAGATTTTGTTTGAAGTAGATTTGCTTTTCATGTGTACAAAAGAAACTCATCTGTTAGCATATCGCTCTTTCTTTACAGATTCAGATCTTCTTAAAAAAAAAAAAAAAAAATATATATATATATATATATATATATATATATATATATATATATATATTGATTTCTGAGAGGAAGGGAGAAGAAAAGAAAGATAGACCATCAATGATGAAAGAGAATCACTGATAGGCTGCCTCATGTATGCCCTTTACTGGGGATCAAGCCTGCAACCCAGACATGTGCCCTTGACCAGAATTGAATCTGGGACCTTTTCATCTGCAGGCCAAAGCTCTATTCACCGAGCCAAACCAGCTAGGGCTAGACTCAGATCTTCTTAAAGAATAAAAGATTGGCTTCTCTGTCCATGTGTCTTCAATCTCTAATGGGGTCTACGGAATGTAGCACATCTTTACTGTCTATTTGTTCAATACATAAAAGACTGCATGAATGAATGATTGAACAGTTGAACATAGTTTGCCTACATAATGAACATATAATCTATCTCGTCTTGTTCTCTACTTGATAAAAACCTCAATAGTAGCTTTAAAAAATTCAACATGGGTTTACTATTGATATGCTCAGTAAGTATTGAATTCTGTTAATTTAATAGTTAATATATCATTATAGCAGCCATTTGCAAGATTACAGTCCCTGATGAAGTAAAACAAATTTCACTTTACCATATATTTATTTTGGTTTCTTCTTCTTCAAAAATTATTGACTAGCAGCATAATATTTAAAAGGCCAAAGTTGTCAAATTATCTTTAAAATTAAGATAATTATCTGTCTAGGATAATTACAAAGTGCCTGAGGTAAGTAGAGTACATTTTATTTTATTATTAAGTTTCACAATATGGAAGTTTAGCAATTTGGAAGCAATCCAAAATTAAGTACCAAAATAATTTGAAATTGAACAATAGTACCTAACAAGAGAATACAGAGAAAAATAGAAATTATTTTAGTATTTATTATTTTAGTTGGTGGAGGAGGATGATAGAGGTAGATGGAGGAGGTGAAGGTAGAAAGAAATGGGGACCCAGAAGAAGAGAAGAAAACAAACAAACAAACAAATAAACATTCTTAGGTATTGGAACAAAAAGTAAAGGGGATTGTAAAATTTATTAATTCTTTAAATTTGATGTTTATTCCCTTCTTTTCAAATAACTTAGCTTTCCCATGAAGGACAAGAGTAGAATTTATAATAAACAACATAAACTGATTAACAAAAACAGATCCAGAAACAGAGAAGTATTGATTAGAGTGTCAAACCTCAGTGGGAAGGTAGGGGAGGGTTGAGATAAGGGGTAGAGATCAACTAAAGGACTTGTATGCATGCATATAAGCCTAACCAATCAACACAGACACCAGGGGGGTGAGGTTTAAGTGGGGGGTGGAGGGTTAATGGGAGGATAAAGACACTTATGTAATATAATACCTTAATCAACAATAACAACAAAAAGAAATAAAAGAGCACTAACAAGTTTAGCTCAGTGGATGGAGCGAAGGCCTAGGGACTGAAGGGTCTCAGGTTTGATTCCAGTCAAGGGCATGTACCTTGGTTGTAGGCACATCGCCAGTGGGAGGAGTGCAGGAGGCAGCTGATCGATGTTTATCTCTCATTGATATTTCTGGCTCTCTATCCCTCTCCCTTCCTCTCTATAAAAAAATCAATAAAACATATTTAAAAAAAGAGAGAGTAGAACTTCGGAAGAGGCCTCAAACCTCGAAATCAAAGAAAAGACAATTTGATTAAGTATAATTAAATCATAAAATTTATTCAAAGGCATTTGTATCTTAAGTAAAATATTTTGGCTTAGTTTCTGTTGTGCCATAAACAGAAATTAATATATCCAGATAAATTAATGTAGCTAGATAAATCGCTGCTGTCTCTAGAATATGTAGACTCGGAATCTATCAGTAGTGAGACTTCAGAGATGTTTATGGAACTCATTTGAAAATCTCTAGGGCACCTACTGTTTCTTGTTGTTGGGGTTAGTTAGGTAAACATGGAGAAACATTCTTAAACTGAACTCAATATTTGTTTGTTGTGTCTCTTCATGACTTCGCATTTATACCATGAATACTTCCTGATTAAATGTTTGCATGTCATTCTTCATAAACTGTTTTTATATTTGCTTGTTTTTTTTCTAGATATTAATTCAACTATCAATAATCATTTTAATATAACTCAGGAACAGCCAGATAGAATATTTTTGAAATTTATTTTAAATTATAGTCGATGTATAATATTATATCGGTTTCTGATGTACATAAATTTTGCTTGTTTAGTTTATTTCAATAGGAAAGCAAGGTAGTCCTGTTGAATAATTGATGTACTAATTTCAAGTTATAATGCCAGTTTAATTGAGAACAATTATCTGTAATCTAAAATGCTAACTTGAGAGTGGATTAGCCATTTTAATATAAAAGTATTTCAAGTAAGTCATCTAGAATTCTTGCACTTTAAAATTTTGAACTAGATCTTTGCTATAGTGCCAACTATTAAGCATGTGCTTCTCATTTTTATGCTTTGGATAAAAAATTGCTACATAAATGGATACTTTATAATGTGCTTAATTTCCTTTTATTAACTTGATAAATGCAAAAGCATAGAACACATTTACAGTATGATGAGAATTTAAGATTATTGCATTTTGTAATTTTTATATTGTTTATACATATAATTTGTCATTTGTGAAAAGACAGCCAGATGATAATTTCAAAGTATTTTAGCTATTTTTTTTAGAAGGAAAAGGTCACTTTCAGTAGTCAGAAAAGACACCATTCTATTAAACTAATTTGCCTACATGCAAATTTTGTCATTTTTACCTCATTAACTATTTATCAAGGAGTGAAAAATATATATATTCATGAAGGTGCAGCTCACAGCCTGATGGAGCTGGAACTAATATTTTGCAACTCTAATGATTTTCTGCATCTTTAATTAGATAGCATAAGGTTGATATGATTAGGTCAGGATGTAGTGTTTTTCATTAAAATACATTTTAGAAACTGTATTCATAATCTGCCCTTGCAATTAAATAATGAGCCTATAAATTTAATATTATCGACCCAATTATTATCCCATGCAAATGTATACTTTTAATAAATTTGTGCCGTAGGACTTTCATTAGCAACAGAAGAAATGATATTTCTATATACATAGATTGAATGGGTATGGTTAAACTTATATAATAGTTTTTAACATATCAGGAAACAAAGCTTCAATAATTGGGAATTTAATTCCAAAATGTGCCTTACTATTTGTTGAAGACTAATTTACATTGTAATTATTTTCTTAAAAAACTACCACTTTAAAATGGGCTATTGGAGCTCATAAAAATAGCAGGCTGTTAAGCAGAGATGGAAGTTTACATAAAGTTGTTTTTCATGGGACATTGTAGTATAAGTTTAGTGATCCATTCAAGCAGTATAATTGGAAAACATAAAAACTAAAATGTTTGTTTCTCCAGCATCTATATTATTTGAGAACCACAATATGCAATTAATGAAGATTATTTTTGTTGTATGTTAGAATCATTTTATTAATAAATGCCTGTACAATGGAAATGTGTAAGGTACTCTGAGAAGCTGCCCACCTTTAATCATAAATGTGTGCAGAGAAACATTTATGCACAGAAACATACCCTGTTCCCTCAGCTTTGCGTAAGAGTTGCTATTTATCTATTACTTTTGCGCACTTGAACTGCTCTTTGATGGAAAGACAGTACATGGAATGTTAAAAAGGTAACTTTGATGCATTGAAGAAGAACCTTAATTTTTTTTTAGTAAAGAACAAACTTTAGGGACCCAGGTGAATATAGCCAAAAGTATGTTTAAATTATCCTATATACTAAAAGCCTAATATGCTAAGTGTATGGCTGGCCATTAAACCAATCAAAGCATAATATGCTAATGATAATGCTAAGGCCACTAAACTGCTCACTATGATGTTCACTGACCACCAGGGGGCAGACGCTCTGACTGGTAGGTAAGCTTGCTTCTGTGGTCCTACAGGTTGGGAATGAGCAAGACATACTGGTCACGCCCTGGAGCTCTCCTTTGCTCCCTCACTGATTGGACAACCGCCCACATCCCTCCCCTGCCCCAATCATGCACCAATGGGGTCCCATGACTTGGTCTGCATCCACTTGCAATCTCGCCCATCTCAAGGGATATCAGAGATCCAGTTTCAACTGGATCCTACAGGCCAGTCAAGGGACCCCTGTGGTGCACACATTTGTGCACTGAGCCTCTAGTCTTAAATAAGCAAATTTCTGCTCAGTAATCAAATATTGTATTCTGAATTCTATATCTAGTTTTACTTTTTTTTTTCCTCTGCACTGAATAAATTCCCAATTCTATAGAAGCATGAAGAGAGTTATCTTTTAAACATTTCTTATATAAATATGGACTGTACTTAGAATTACTAATATATACATTTTAATTCTTGGATAATGAAAATTAATATTAATTCAACTAATCTGAAAATACAAATCTTAGCTATTATTTATGAGGGTGATTAAAAAGGGTATATGACAACTGACATTTCCCTTTTGCTGGGTTGACTTGAATTATGATAAGCAATGAACAGAGGCTAATGCTCTGTGTTGGTATGCTGGATTGGGTTAATGATACACATTTCTCCCTTCATCTCTCTCTCTCTCTCTCTCTCTCTCTCTCTCTCTCTCTCTCTCTCTCTCTCTCTCTCTCTTGCTCTCTCTTTCTCTCTGAACTTCTGGGATATTTGTTTAAAATTTATCCAATACATCCTTAAAATTTCCAAAGGTAATTTGGTCATGGAGAAAATTATCTTGTCTATAAAATGAAAGGATAGGTAATGGCTAAAGAGAAGAATAACTAAGAGTTTTCTGAAGATACCTCAAATGTTTGCATTTTAAGATTGACACAGACATTTACATTTTGTTAAGTACTTTCCCCCTTGATTCTAAAATTATTTCTATTTGAAGTGAAGTGTAATCCATATGTTTTTGATTCATTAACACTTAATTTGTTAGCATCCCTTTACTGGAGTGCTATATAGCAGCCTTTTCATCTTTTTTTATAAGCTTATTTTCCTCAGACACAGGAAATCAAGTTTTTCTAGGAGTAAACAAACTTAAACTCAAAAAGACATGAGAAAGTTTTGTTTATAACAAAGCACCTATTAGCTTTGAACTACTTCTGTACTAAGTATGCAAATTTATTTTTTAAGGTTCCCTAAAAATCAGTTATATTTGTAATTAAATGCACCACAATACAGTTTTCTGTTTCATTAGATACTGAATTTTTCCAATATTTTACTCTAATTTCTCTTCATGATAAAACAGCTAACTGCTAATATATTAATGAACAAGTCATTAATGATAGTTATTTAATTGCCATCTTATTATTTGTTCTTATTCATAATGCAGGAGCTACTAATAATTTTAGTAATTATGTGGTAGAAAATGGAATTTCATGTAAAGCATTAAACAATCTGTTTTTTTTCACCTTTGGGAGTACATTGTTCTTTACCAGGAAGAATGAAAGTCAAACACTTTTTCATATCTTACTGTTATTTTATAAACACAAGTTCTCCAATTTTTCCTGTAACTGTATAGCTTTAATGAGACTAAAATAAAACTATTGAAATGCTATCTCTCTTATTATATGCTAATTACTCCATTCAATTCAAAATGTGTTCATTTTTTCTATACCGAATTTCTATAGGGGGTTTTGGGGGCTTTTAATAGTCACAAAGCTTGGATAACTTAATATTGCAAAATGTCACCATTTTATTGCTACCTGTTCAGAAAAAATTATTTGTTTAACTCATAACACATTTTTAGGAAATTAGTTAAAGAAAATTAAAAAAAAAAGCTACAATTATACATGGTTGATATTGTTCTCATTTTAGTGATAAAAATAATGGGCCTCAGAGAGATAAGTGACCATCATTCATTCAACCAATCATATTTATCTACCTTTTTTTTTTTTATTGATCATGTTTTATATACTAGTAGTAGGCCCACATCTTAGGTACAAGTGAAAGTAATATGAAACAGTATCTGTTCCACTAGTCTAGTAAGGAAGATAACAGGTGAGAATATATTACAGTAAAAGAGTAGAGAGGAGCTATGTGTGGTGGTATGGTGGTAGCTTGAACAAAGATAGTATTACCCTGTTTAAAGGAGCCATTGGAAATCTTCCAAAGGAAAAGCTACTTAAGATAGGTGTTTAAGATGTAGAGTAGTAAAGGACAAAAAGGAGCAGGTAAAGGACAATTGGGCACCTAAAGAAAGGAGAGGATGAACTATCATGGTCTTTTGGAGAACAGAAAAGAGTTTAGTGTGGCTGGAACATAACTGATGTAGGTAATAGGAAACATCAAGTTTAGATAAATAGGAAAGAAATATATTTACAGGAGATGGGAAGTATCTCATTTTGTATCCATTCTAAAATAATAGTTTCTAGTACTTAAATATGAGCTGGTGCAAAAAATACCTGGCTCAAGGAGGACTATAAAATGGATAAAAAATTACAAAGATATACATAAAATTATCATAACAGTTATATATATATATATATATATATATATATATATATATATAGTAAAAATAGAAGGCATTCATCTTCTTAGTTCTTTTCTAAATTTTATACTAATTTTCATGATGATTTTTTTCATAATTAGCTAAAAGATCTACAAAAATGATCTGTGAAAGAGAAAACTTTCAGACACAATTTAAAATCCTTTACAAGCCACTATCTCATACCACTGAGGAACGTCTATTCTATAGAAAGAAGATGAGACAGATAAAACCAGCAATCCATGTTATGCTCACAAATGAGCCATGACAATCTGTGTGTAACACACTGGCCTCATGGAAGCAAGAAAATCTGAGAGCATCCATTTTTTAAAACTTAATTAGCTAACATGTTCATAGTGCATCTCACGTATTCTGATTACTTTCTTTCAAGAGTTGATGAAACACATACCTTGCTTAACTTGGTGGTAGAACCTGGTCACACCTTGTTTCTCCAGATGAGAGATTTAGTTGGTTTGTCCCCAATTACTCCTTTCCAATTAGAAATGCCATTTGGTTTCCACTGTCACCGCCAATAGCAACAGTTGTGGTTTATGCCTCAATTAGGCCCTAAAACCCAGTTAAGCTGCTGTGACTGTGCCTGCTGTACATTTGGCAGGAACAGTATCACCATGCTGCACTCCAAGTGACACACACACCATCTACATTTCATTCGTGGTTTCCAGGCTGGGCCCTTGGCTTCTCAGGCAAGCTGTTAGACAAGCTCTCAGTGTCACCCTGCAGCCTGTCACCAACTCTGGCCAGGTCTCACTTGTCCCCTTGCTTTAGATACTTGCTTATTTTTAATTTCTTGATATCAAAAAAGTGTGTTTCTGGGAGGCAGGGTGGTTTGTAAATATTCCATAATTCATTAAATAAATAAATCTTTCCCATCTAAACATTTCATCCTTCTAGATTGCCTTCAAATCTTTGGTTTTTCACATTTAGCTGATATTCTTTTCATGGGTCTCTTTTAATTGTCTCAGTCAACATATAAAATGTAAAAGTCATGGGCAATAAGCCCATTTCCATCATTAGGATGGAATGAGCTATGTCAATAGTTGCTTATTTAAAATAAAAAAAGTAATGCAGTGCTTTAACTAAACCTTTAGTTGCTTTGTGTCTATTATATAATGAGGCACTCAGGAACGGGATGCCTCAGCCCAGCCTGCTCCCTCTAGCAGTCTGGGAGCCCTTGAGGAATATCCAACTGATGGCTTAGGCCCACTTTCCCCATGGAGAGTGGGCCTAAGCCAGCAGTCAGACATCATTACAGTTGCTGCAGAGACGGGAGAGGCTCACGTCACTGCTACGGTGCTTCTTGCCAGCTGTGAGCTCAGCTTCTGGCTGAACAGAGCTCCCTCTGTGGGAGTGCACTGACCACCAGGCGGCAGCTCCGTGTTGAGCCTCTGCCCCCCCCGTAGTTAGTGCTTCTCATAGCGACTGGTGGTTCCGCCAATGGGTCAATTTGCATATTAGCCTTTTATTATATAGGATGCTTTAGATATTGTAAAATCTAAAACAAAAGGGAAAATAATCTAAATAGAGATAATTAAATACCCTTGACTGAAAGGGATTGACTTCAAACTCTGGGCAGTCTACATGGAATAGTCACAATTTACTCAGGGATAGAGATACTGATGGTTCCATTTCTTTAGATCACATGTGTCAAACACAAGGCCCGCGGGCCAAATCCAGCCCGCCAGGCCTTGCAATGTGGCCCGCACCGCGCTGTCATCACTGCACTCCGCTGTCAGTTTATGACATTGTCAGTTTATGACTGTTCAGTAAACCATTTGGCCCGCGATTTAGGCTGGATTTTAGATTTTGGCCCCTTCTCTGATTGAGTTCGACACCCCTACTTTAGATCATGTATTGCCAACAGAACTTTTAATTTGCAAACCAAATTGTCTCTATTGCCAATTCTTTTAATATCAATATTTTACTTTTAAAATATGGAGTTTTCACATTTAAATTTTCCTTTTATTGTTGGTCTATATATCCTAGGAATAATCTAAAACCCCTTTTAAAGGAATCCTTGGGCATCCCTTAAAATATTGCTAAGACCCTAATAGCAGTCAGCAGACCCTACTAAGAGAAACATTGAGTTAAGTAATGAAGGCCTTAGTTCATTATTTAAAAATATATTTGCCTGTTTAAAATTAGTAAAATAAACTTTTACAGCTTTATTAAGATATAATTTATATACCATAATGTTCATCCATTTAAAGTACTTAATCCAGTGATCTTTTATCAGGTTCATAGCAATCACCACAATAATTTAATTAGAACATTTTTATCACTTCAAATATTATCATGGAATTAGGAACTTTAATTTTAAAATGAAACTCGTAGAACTTGAGATTGCTGAGAACTCATATTTGGTTCCCAATGTAAGTAACAATGTTCCAGGTACCTAAGGGTACAGGACAGACCTGGGGATGCTAAAGAGTTCAGCACACAAAAAACTTTCCAATGCAGATATCCAATGTTTGCTTTTTGGCATATATAAACCGGCAGGCTTCTATACTCTGCTTTTGCAATCAGATTTCCTTAAGGAGTTCCCTTCCCCACAATCTTGTCTCAGTCAACTCCTTCCCATGTGAGGGGCAGGCTGAATACCAGCTGGTTTGTAAAGCTTTGCAGGATCTGCCTCACAATCCAACAGAAACCAACTTCTCCATCTCCAGGTATTCAGAGCAATTAAGAACTTTAAAGCGACTATATTCTATCGATATTTTAGTTTCCTTTGTTAATTTTATTTCGTTCCTTAGTAATCAAAAATTTCTTAAATTTTCCTATTTCCCCTGTTTCTTCAAAATATGTTTTCCTCTCAGTGCTAGACTAAGAACTCTCATACAAAAAATATTCAAATAATGTATCCTTGAACTAAATATGTCTTCATAGAAGGCCAGTTCTTCATGAGAAAGTCATCTCTGGCTCTTCTTTTGTTTGGCTGGGGCTTAGTAAGCAAAAACAAAGCCCTCCCCTGCAAGTTCCCATGAGGCTTCCTGTAGATCCACAGAGACAAAAATATGCACTGCTTGCTACTCCCTCACTGCTTTCTAGGAATCAGCCTATGACATAGGATTTTTGTATACTCTGAATTCATGAATAACATTATGTATACATGATCTATATTCTTTTTTTAAGCTTGAAGAATCCAATCAGTCTTTCCCCTCCACCCAAGGTTTATTGTTGTTGTTGTTTTGGGGGATTTTAGAGCAAGATAGCCTAGAGGACTTTCAACCCAAGTTTCAATATTAAGAAAGTTATTAATACAATAGTATGAAGATTTTTCCTCTTGAGCCTCGTTTTAGTGCTTATGCTGTTCCCTTATTGCACAGCATAGGGCCACGTAAGAGGAAGTAGCACTAAGATAATCAGGATCAAAAAGGAATTGGTTCTGTTACGATAAATGTGCTTCTCTGAAACTCTCATTTTATCATAACTTCAAGGTCAAAAAGCTAAAACTACTATGGTTTTTATTTAAAACATCCAAATTGATATTACTAGTACCTGTTGTCTCTTCCTAACTAGAGTATAGAACAATTTCAATGCTGGAGCAGATTTAATAATTATGTGTAAACAATGGTGGAGATTAACCCAATTAACATCATTCTCTTAATCACCATCCCTGAAAGGGAGTAGCTATTTTCTGCAAATATTTAGATATTGGGGTCCAGAGTCAGTCGTGGTGGAACATTATCCTGTACTGAAGTTTGTCATAGCTCACGAAGAACTTTAGTGTCACAAACTAATGCACGTGATTGTGCTGAAGATGATTTGACAGCGGTGCTAAGCAAATACTGCATCTCTTTTTGCCTCCCACTTTTCTCAAATTCTACAAGATCATCCAAGTCCATCAGCCAAACTGTTGAAAATGCATCAAAGGAATGTTTCATCACCAAGGAGCTGATGTAAACAGGAGAGAACTCACAGGGTTTCTGTCCTCTTTGCAGTGCCAAATATTTCCATTATTCTTGGCAGGACATGCTGCATATGCCATCTCATGTAACTTAAAACTGGATTTACTTTATAGTTTAATGCATTTGCCTACTATTCACCAAGAATAATTAATATCAAATGTAACCTCTACAAATAAAATGTGACGTTCGGTCCTCTGAAGCATAACATCAACACCATGTATTTCTTGAGTCTGTTTTACTTTAATTTGGTGTAGGGATTCCATCACTAGGATAATGTGTATTTGATGTGGATTCACTAGGAAGCAAATCCCTCCATCTACATGAATCAATGTTAGAGAAAGGTTTAAAGTCTAACACTAAGTAGCAATGTGATAGAAGGACTAAGCCTTCTGCAACTTACTGGCTTAGGCAGAAGTAGTTCTTCCTTTCTTCATTCCCTCCTCCCTCTCTCCCTTCCTTGTTTCTTTGCTTTCTTCCTCACTTCCTTTCTTTTTTTTTCTTCATTCTTTGAAAAAAATATCTGCATGACAACTATTTTTGGTTAAAAATCAAAGCTGTATTATATAATCCTCACTCTCAAGGACTAAGCAAACCATTTTACAGTGATGATGTTGGAAATGTCTATGCATTCTTTAAAATGATTCTGTCAGCCACTGGTATTTCCCATTTTCAGTATTTGGGAAAATTAACACCAGTACAAATTTTAAAGTGGGATATAATGAGGAAATACGATGGCAGTTAAACAATTGAATCGAAGCACTTTTTATTGTCATTCCAATTACAAGATAGCCAATCCTGACATTTCTGAATGTGAATATAATGGTGAAAGAAACATCTGTGTTTAGATTCTTTCATAAGCCTAATAATTATGAATTTATTGACTTAACAAATAATAGTCTGTATAGTATAAATATACAAATTGGTTTTTCATTAATATATATACCAGAAGCAGTATAAATATGATTTTCACATGTTAAAAACAACACATAAACACTCACCAAGTATTTATTTATGTAATTCATTTATGTTATTTTTGATAAAAGTTTCCCCAGCTTCAACTAATTTATAATTGCTTTCCAATGAGTGGGAAAGTATAGAAAGTTATGCTGTTATGTCACTGGAGTGGAAGGAAAAGTTTATATCTGTTTTGATTTGAGGTGAAGAATTACCTTATATTGTAGGAGTGTCATACAAATATATAGATGGGAACATTGCTTCACAATTCAGTGCTGAAAGGCAATCCTAAGAAAATGGAGCCACTTTAGAGAAGGGTATGTCCTTTCCTGGGCTTTTTAAAAAATTTCCACCTAAAAGATTTTACTTCTATTAGCTACACAGTTATTTTAATATTCATGTAAAATGCAATTAATTTTTATATTTTAACTTAAAACATTGATGGGAATAACAGCACCTTACATTAATATCACACATTAGCATCTGCAAGGTATTGCCAACATAATTATTTGATCCTTAGAACATCCTTGAAATTATCAGGTCAGGAAATTTCACAAGTGAGGAAAATCCGTGATCCTCAGAGAAATGAGTTGCCCATCACAATAAATGTCCCAGCCAGAACTAAATTCTAGGGCTTTGTTCCAGGCATGATTTTTGTATCTGTGAGAATGTTTCAGGAAAGGGATAAAAACTCCTCAATAAGAACGTGTTGCCTTTAATTTTATGATTTCTACTAAATAATTTGTAAATAGATTATATGACATTTTACCCTTGCCTTTTAAATATATATATATATATATATATATATATATATATATATATATATATATATATATATATATTTGTAGTGATTTCAGAGAGGAAAAGAGAGGGAGAGAGAGAGAAAGAGAGAAAGATCAATGAGGAGAAGAAATTACTGATTGGCTGCCTCCTGTATGCCACTCTACTGTGGATGGAGCCTGAAATCCAGGCATGTGCCCTGACTGAGAATCGAACTCTGACCTCCTGTTTCATAGGTGGATGCTCAACTACTGAGCTATGCCAACCAGGCTGTTCTTGCTTTGAAATCTGAAAATAATGAATGGAGCAATGTTCTCTGCTAGATTTTCAACACAGGAATCTCGGCTTATCTGCCCAAACATTAATAGTCAAGCATTAGAAATGGATTTTCAGGGTTTTTTTCTACATCAACTTGAAATTGAAATATTGCTCCTAAAACCTTTATCTGGAGCAGGGCCTGATTCTGTAGTGAGACCCAGTAAAGAACTACCCAAATGCCCATGATGAGACTCTGTGGGTAAGGAGTGTTTCCAGATTATAGAAGACCACTCAGAGGACTAGAAGAGCATATTGTACCTGAATCCTGCAACCTTGATGGAGGAAAATTTCAAAGTCATATTCGTAATTTATGTGTCTCAACATATTTAAGTAAATATATTTTAAAGTTGTCTTCCTGAAACAAGAAGTTCCTAAAAAAGCTAAAAATATTATTTTATGCACAAAAAATAAATTCAATGATTGAAGTTCAATATTAAAGAATGGTCAGTTCTGTTCAAGAGAAGAAAATCAATCAAATAGTTACTTGACTTTATGTTGTCATTCAGAGTCACTGTCTTAACTGAAAGTTATGGACTCTCACAGGATGGACTTGGGATTTAGATAGTGTAACTTTAGTTATTTTTTAAATTAAAAATTTATTGGGATGGCAATGATTAACAGGATTATATATGGTGATGAAAGAAAATGTAGATTGCATAACTTTGGATGCTATCTTGTCCTCTATTTTTTTTTAAAGATATGTTTTTACTTGTTTTAGAGAAAGAGGAAGAGGATTGGAGATGGAAACATAGATGAGAGAGAACCATTGATCAGGCTGCTTTCTCAGGCCCCCTACTGGGGATTGACCCTGCAACTTCAGGCACGTGCCCTGACTGGGACTTGAACTGTGACCTCTGATTTCATAGATTGATACTCAAACACAGCCACACTGGCCAGGCTTGTTCTCTATTTTTAACACACTCTTGTATTCTTGTGTCAATGACAAAAAAGTGCAGTATAAGAAGTTGTGTGTTGGCTTCAAGGCCCAGGGAAAAAAATACCCATTAAAATGTGTGAAATCACAGAGTACATCTGTATTCAGTCCCTTTGCCTTTAAATATAAATGAAGATTCAGGTATAAATGGAAATGTCACTCTTTTCCTAATAATCTTCATTGGCCTCTCACCCTTAGACAATCCTCCTATAACCTCACTCAAAACTGCTTACAGTTTCAAAATACATACCCTCACTAACTTCCAAGCAGGACATACCACCAAACTCCTCCTATGTTTATCGAAAATCTGCAGTTACCGCTCTGTAGGTGCATTCTGTCACCCCACATAGCTCTAGAATTTTTCACATATTTATAGATACCACATGATATTTTGGCCAAAGCCAAGTTTTTTTTTTTTCCTGATCAAAGAACTCTGAGCTTCTTTCTCCTAAATTATCTTATCCCCTGACTATTTCCTTTCCATGACAACACATTTATACATATCTCTCTTCTCTCTTCCTCTTTCCCTTTTTCTTCCTCTCTCTTCCTCTCTCTTCCTCTCTCTTTTTCTCTCTTCCTCTCTCTTCCTCTCTCTCTCTCTCTCTCTCTCTCTCTCTCTCTCTCTCTCCCTCTCTCTCTTTCACACACACACACACACACACACACACACACACACACACTAAGACACATGGCCTCTTTGAGTGTTCCCTTCTTTATACTGTTTTCTTAGTTCCACTAGATATAAATCACTGCATAAACTACAGGACTGAAGACCTGGGAGCCTCAAACCCCTGCTGTTTAGCACAGGTTTATAGACTTGTTATTTTCATTATTGCTTTATAAACAACAGTGTTTGAAGTAATGTGTAGGTTAAGTAAAGGAACACTGAGGTTTTCAATTTCAGGGATGTTTGGAAGCCACGGGCTCAGAAAGAACACTTGTACTTTTGAAACAGCCAGATCTCAAACACATTAGCACTGCTTTCAAGATTGGGTTAGTTTAAGATGGGAAGTTTCACTGCAAGCATAGCTGACTCTTGTTAGGAATTGCATAGTACTGAATTTTGAGAGGCAGCTTGGACACCTGAACTAGCATGTGAAGTAGAATTGACCTATGGGAGGAGCAAGAACATTTTCAGTTGTAGTTTAGAGGGTTTTTGCTTGTTTGTTTTACCTTGTATTCACTTTTATCTTTATATTTCTTGCTTATTTATTACTAGTTAAATCATTGATGCATTTTCTTTTATGAATGGCAATGCTCTTAAAGATAGAGAGAAAGTTACTTGATTTTTGTAATTTAAAATTTGTAATTGGGCACCCTCATTTATATATATTCTTTTAAAAAATATATTTTATTGATTTTCCACAGAGAGGAAGGGAGAGGAATAGAGAGCTAGAAACATCGATGAGAGAGAAATATCAACCACCTGCTTCTGGCACACCCTCTATTGGGGATGTGCCCGCAACTAATGTACATGACCTTGACTGGAATCAAACATGGGACCTTTCAGTCCACAGACTGACGCTCTATCCACTGAGCCAAACCGGTTTTGGCTGTATATATTCTTTAAGCCATTTGATATAATTGAATGTGACTATGACTATTTCAGTTTATATTATAAAATACATCTAGGGTGTATTATTACTTTCTTTTATAAAGTTTAGTATTCAATTTATAATACTTTTATATCCTTCTCTTAAAGAACATCTCTAGCTAAACTTATAAAAGTGCTTTGTTAGTTCCTGATGTAATTATTGATTCAATGCTGCTGCTACTACTGCTTCTACTCCACACTGTAAATAATTTAATAAAGCACTTTCACATTCATAATTTCAATGATATACTCTAACTTAATATAAGGATTTTATTTTTATATTTAACAATGAAGTGAAGACTTCAGAAAGGCACTAATACGTGGACAAGTTTCTAGTAAGCACCGAAGCCCAGAATGAAACAGGTTTGCTCTTCAGAGCTCTTTCCTCTAGAGTTGCTTGAATTTGATAAAAATACATGATTAACATTAAGGTATATCACATAAAAGAATTGGGGATGGAGTTTACTAGTTTGTTGACTATGATACAATTTAACCTATTAAATTTAAATTACTAAACTAAACATTAAAAATAACTTTACAATATCTAGGTTATAATCTACCATTTAAAAATGTTGACTATGTATATCACACCCCACAATATACTATAATCTTCATGAGAAAATATCAAGTAATTTCAGAAGACATATTGTTCTGTGAAAATAGTTAGAAACTATAAACATTTTTTAAGTAGAAAACAATCTAAGATGATTGTTGATGTGATAATGAGCCAGTTCTGTAGAAGCTGGGGCATCAGGGGCCACATTAGATTGGCGGTATTATGAGAGAAATTGTTTACTTCTTTAAAATTACACATAAAAATCTTCAGATCTTACCATTAAAATGATTCTGTCCAGATGTGGGCAGTGGTTGAATCACTTGACAGCAGGCGTGTCCTCCTTGCTGTTATCTTCCTTTTCCATTCTCGCAGGAATTGCTGCTGCTCCCAGTGGCTGAAATGCAGAATTGCCTCCATCCCATGTTCAAACTAACTGAAGTGCCGACAGGCTTTCCTTTCTTATATATTTATTTCCACATAGCTCTAGTAGCCCTTACCTTACAAAAATAACCAGTTAACTACTTAGAACAACGGGAGAAAAAGATGAAAACGTAAAAGGTTCTGAGCTTTCAAAGCACTTTATGACCCTCATTCCATAGTTAATTTGCTCAGTGGGAAGACCCTGATCTATTAAACCTCACTCCAGAGTCCCAGCCACCACACCTTTACCCTGACAAACACATAAATTTTTAGGAACTTCCTACTTCCTTGCTTTTTAACTCCCAGTTTGCTGCTAAACAGAGAAAACTTTACAGCCAAAACGAGATTGAAAACAATCTCCTAGGGTCCTTGGAGGTGGCTAACGAGGATCTTTATTGAGTTAGTTTTCTGGTCTGAGAGAAACATTTTTTCCACAGCTGATTTACAGACCTATGTTGATTGACAGGATGAATAAGCTGAATTCAGGGAGAAATCCAAATCTTCTTTTTCAGAGACAGAATTATATCATAACAACCTCAGTGATATAGCAATCCCATTCAAGTAATTATAATATTTCTACAATAGAAATTATGTAGTTATATTATCAGAAGCAGAGGGAGGTTACCATACTGTTAAGTCATAGTAAGGGGACAATTAAAAAAAAAAAAGAAAAGTGAAAAAGTTTTAATATGCTTCCTGAAGATTGCCATATAAAAGAGGAGGCACTATTATTTAACATATCTTGAGCCTGGTTAGACTTCTGAAAATAACCTTGTTTTTCCAAGAATAGAAAATGTGAAAATAAAAGAAAGAAAATGTGCCTATTAATGAACCTGTGATCACCAGGCTTCCTAATTAAAAGAATGTGAGGAAAGAGAGGAAGGGAGTGGGGGAGGTGCTGTAGCCAGGTCATCCCTCGTGCCCTGAGAGGCATCATGTTGCTTATAACATCAATAAACTCTCTTCTTTAAAAGAATTATTTAGTCTGCAAGCAGCAAATAAAATTTTATTTTTTCCTCACACATAAAGTTTGTCCCAGACAGACCACCAGCCAGTAATTAAAAAAATCAAATACTCAAAACCTCAGGGTTTATTTGATGTTATAGATCAGATTATTAAAAGTCACATGTGGGAATAGAATTATAAATGTATAAACTTCCTTTCGTAAAAGTCACTACAGAAATGCGAAGCCTGTATATTCTCATTATTTGCATTTTTATTTGGAAAGTTAAAAATATGTGATGTTTATTAGGGGATCTGCAGGTGTTAGATATTTGGCAAAACCTCTCAAAGGATCAATCATAAAATTAACCCAAAGCACAAGCCATCTGATTAAGAAAGAAATGGAAGAAGAGACCTGAACCATTTTTAGACTGAAGATAGATATCAGAAGCTTTAGTATAGGACAGGTCATCCAGCAAAACCATATTTAACCTGTTAATCAATCAGTAATATACAGTATATTGAATGCCTACTAGGTTGTCAGATACATATTAATGGTAGCTAATGATGAGTATTTATTCTGTGTCAAGCTATGCCCACATGCTTCACATGGATTATTCCATGCTCAGAGTCAGACTGTTAGGTAAATGCCATGTCAGATGAGGATTCTGAAGCACAGAGAAATCAGATAATTTGCTCAAGATTACATGGCTATTAAGAATGGAGCTGGAATATGAAATCAGGACATGCTAAGATATGCTTCTCTTTAAATTTATCGTAAAACCCAGAAGTTTTATTATAGGTGTCTTTCAAAAAAAATAATAAAAAATAATAATAACATGCTTGCACATTAATCCTTATGGCTCTGCTATTCACAGAAGCCAAAAATTACAGATCATTAAATTTTTATCAGCTGGTGACGGCAAAGGAAAAGGACTATGCAGATATAACTGGGTTCCAAATCATGTGATTCTGAATTAATCAAAGAGAGAATCTTCTGGGTGAGCCTGACCTAACTGGGTGACCATTTAATTTTTTAATTTATGTATTTATTTTTAAATTTACTTTATGGGGTTTCTCAATTTTTAAATTGTTCTTGTTGTTAGTTTCATGAAACCATATTTATCTTAGCAGTTTTAAATGTTTTATTTGCATCCTGTGTCTTTTTGACAGCTTTGTTCAGGTGGCCATGGATAGAGCCCATGTCTGGTCATTACCAGTTCAAATGCTGCTTTTAAAAAATGTATTAAGTACCAGATGATAATTTTTGTTTTATTAAATTTATTAAGGTGACATTGATTAATAAGATTATAAAGTTGTAAAGTATAAAAATCTATAATGTATCATCTGTATATTACAAAGTCAAGTATCCTTCTGTCACCATATGGGTGAGCTTTATTTTATTTTATTTTTTTAATACTCACCCAAGGGTATGTTTATTGATTTTGAGAGAGAGAGAGAGAGAGAGAGAGAGAGAGAGAGAGAGAGAGAGAGAGAGAAAGATCAGTGTGAGAGAGATACACCCATTGGTTGCCTCCTGTATAAGCCTTGACTAGGGATTGAATCCTCATCCTAGGTATGTGCCCTGACTGAATTGAAACCACAACCTTTTTGATGTATGAGACTATGCTCAACCAACTGAGTTATCCGGCTGGGGCTATATGGGTAAGCTTTTTCATGTGAGTCCAGGTCTTTCATGAAGGAAATATTCAATGTAACAAAGATCCTTTTATTGGTCTTGAAGAAACTTGTTGTAAACTACCGATGGAGGAGGCCATGTGTCAAGAATCCAAGGAACTGATAACAGTCCTTCACTGACAGCTAGCTAGAAAATAGATTTCAGTCTTACAACCACATGCAACTAAATCTGCCAAAAATTTGGGCATGGAAATAGATTATTCTTTGGTCAGGCCCCTCATAAGAGCACAGCCTGGATGATATCTTGTTCATAGCTGGTATTACACTGACCAACAGGCCCAATTTGCCTGGCCTTCTGACCTACAGAAGCTATACGATCAAAATGGGTATTGTTTTGCCGAAACCGGTTTGGCTCAATGGTAGAGCATCGGTCTGCGGACTGAAAGGTCCCAGGTTCGATTCCGGTCAACGGCATTTACCTGGGTTGCGGGCACATCCCCAGTAAGGGGTGTGCAAGAGGCAACTGGTTGATGTTTCTCTCTCATAGATGTTTCTAGCTCTCTATCTCTTTCCCTTCCTCTCTGTGAAAAATCAATAAAATATATTTTAAAAAATGGGTATCATTTTAAGCTATTACAAATTTGTAGAATTTGTTACACAGCAATAAAAATCTAATATGGCATGTATTGTATCATTATATTTACATGAAACATCCACAAGGGAGCCTTAAAACTCTGAGGGGGAAAAAACACCTGTGACTCTGGATAGAGAAACAAGAATAAACTTATCTTTGCTGTATGAAGAGTGTGTGATGTGTATGGGATCTAGTGTTTGAACTGACATAATTCTGAGCCCATCACCAAGATGTACTATGTGTGTTGAACTGATTTAAAAAACTATAGCAATGACTTTTAGAAATTAATTACCATATAAGTCCAAATCTTAGACCAATCTGAATGTCACATGCAGGCAGCGTATCAAAACAGTATGCAGAAGGTTTTGGAAATTTAAATTGCCCTCAGGACCACCTCCCAAAGGGGAGACAGAACTTGCTTTCTGACCCTGACTGGGTTGATTGCTTGATATAACAAAATAAAAGCAAAAAAAAAAAAAGATATTTTCCAGAGATATTTCTAAAAGTCCAGGATATAATGCAAAATTACACAATCTACAAAGAACCAGAAAAATGTGACCAATTCTCAAGGGAAAATATAATCAACAGATTCTTACCCTGTAATGGCCCAGATGTTAGACTTTGAATCAGCTATTTTGATCATCCTTCATGAACTCTTTGTAACAAATGGAAAGATTCAAGATTTCTTGAAAAAGGTAGAAAAAGGTTTCATGAAACATAATTAAATTGCTAAAAATCAAAGATAGAGGAACAAAACATGCAAGCAGACAGAGCAAAATAACATTACACATAAGGGATTACTTATCAGAAACAATGTAGGCCAGCATGCAGTCAAAGAATACCTTTAAAGTATTGAAAGAAAGTAACTGCCAAACCCGAATTCAGTATCTAATTAAAATATCCTTCAGGAATGAGGGTTTAATAAGCATCTAGTTGTGTGGAAAAACTGAGTTCCTCCAGCAGATTAGATATAGAAGAAATTAGAAAGAAATTTGTTCAGTCTGAAGTGAAAGGATATCAGAAGAAAACTAGAAAATTCTGGAATAATGGTTTAGGACAACAATATGCAATGTAACTTGGTAAATTTAATAGACTATTTGTTTTGCTTTAAAATTCTATGAAGTATGAAAGACTTTATTTTTTTTTAAAAGCATGACATTGTCTTTAGTGCATGCAGATGTAATAAGTATCTACACTTATATAATAGAAAGATGCAAATTGACTGTACCTCCGTGACACCCACAAGCCAATAAGGAGTGAGTATGCAAATTAGCCTGAAAATATGGTGGGTTAATTTGCATACACAGGCAGTCTGGGTCCTTGGAACATCCATGGGACCCAGGCCACTAAGAGCCTGTAGGCCTGTGCATAGGCCCTGAATATCTGGGGTCCCAGAATGCCCCTGGCCACTCCTGGCCTACAGGCCTTGGTGCCGAGGGTCGGGGGCAGGGTGACAGAGACTTGAGCAGGGCCTGAGCGGAGCAGGGAGGCCCTGTCCAAGCTGTGGCAGAGGCTTGAGAAGGCCCAGAGACATGGGTGTGCCAGCCTCAGCTTGCCAGCAGTCCTGCCTCTGTACGTGAGCTACAGAAGAAACACCTTTTCTGACCACTCATTGGCTAAGCTCCCTGTATGTCACTGGTAATGTTCTTGGTAACTTGGTTAATAAGGATTCAAAAAGGTGATCTAGGGTTTTTCCACCACACTCCTGGAGGAAAGAATGAAGGTCTGATACTGGAGGGCTAAACATGTCATCCTGCTCTAGCCTGTTTGACTCAGTGGATAATGCCTCAGCCTGCTAACTGCAGGGTCCGGGTTTAATTCTGATCAAGGTTATGTACCTAGGTTGCAGGGTCTTCCTTGGCTGGGGCCTAGGTCAGGTCTCATGCAGGAGGCAACCAATCAAAGTGTCCCTCTCACATTTAGGTTTCTCTCTGTCTTTCCATCTCTCTTCCACACTCTCTAAAAATCAATGGAAACATATCCTTGGTTGATGATAAAAAATGTAAGAAAGGAAGAAAGAAAAAAAAAAGAAAGAAAGAAAGGAAGAAAGAATCATATCCTATGAAAGACACATCTTGAAAATGCTAAAGAAAGTTGTCATTTTTTCATGGTGAAGGGACTGGAGTCATGTTGATAAAAACACTTTGGTGGCTACAGTGGCTGGCAGTGGCTGCAGCAGCAGGTGAAGGGGATGGTGTCTTCCCTTGATCATCCTGGTTGCCTCCTACAGAGGAAGGCCTAGTCTTCAGAGGGGGCAGGCTGAGCTGAAGGACTCCCCACCCCAGTGCATGAATTTTGTACACCAGGCACCTAGTAGTAATAATAATATAAAAGATGAAGAATAAAGAGATCTATATGTGTATAAGGCTTTTATGTTTCACTTCAAAAGATGAAATAATAACTGTATCAGACTATGAAAAGTTAGGAATGTACATTATAATCCTAAGAGTTAATATTAAAATATTAGTAAAAAATCCAAAATGTAGATTAAAATGGAATACAGGAAATACTTAAATAATCCAAAAGAAATCAGAAAAGAAGAGATGACAAAAAGAAATGACATTGAAAATAATAAGCCAAAACTGGTTTGGCTCAGTGGATAGAGTGTGGGTCTGTGGACTGAAAGGTCCCAGGTTCGATTCTGGTCAAGGGCATGTACCTTGGTTTCAGGCACATCCCCAATAAGGGGTGTGCAGGAGGCAGCTGATTGATGTTTCTCTCTCATCTATGTTTTTAGCTCTCTATCTCTCTCCCTTCCTCTCTGTAAAAAACAAAAAAATATATATATTAAAAAAGAAAATAATAATAAAATGGTATACCTGGACCCAAACAAATCAATAGAAAAACAAATTTAAATGGTCTACACATAACAACTGAAATCCAATAATTATTAAATTGGAAAAAAATCCCACAATATATCCAACTATGTCTACAACAAACCTACTTTAAATGTAATACGGTAACATGGACAGATTAAAAGTAAAATGATTAAGAAAAACGTTTTAGAAATTGTGATTTTTATTTGATTTGTTATGTTGATGAGAAAACAAGCAGCGAGAATTATGCTTTACAAACATTGCATTATTACTACATTGCTGTGATGTGGCTTTACATTGATTGTATACAGAGAAAAAAACAAACAAACATTGGAATTAAGGTAATAACCACATGTGCAAACCAAGCACAATTCCCTGGCACAGCCCTTAGCAAAAAGTTCTTTCAGTTAGGAGATAATTGATATCAGTGCATGCAGGTCAGTCATTGCTTTGAAGGATAAGCTTTGAATAGCTTCATTTATTTTTTAAAAATCCATCCTATTGGCTCTCAATGGCTGGAAGAAGCCTTCTGCATTCTCCACTTGTGTCCCTTTCAAACACTGTGCCCAGGGGCTTCTGATTGAATATCTGTTCTATTTGTTCAAGGTCAATCTCACTTCAAGTATGCAAATAACAAGAAACCTCAAGTTATTATATTGGTATTATAATGTCATATTCATAATTCATATCATACTGTTGATGTTTATTTGCCACATTACCCAGCAAAATTCTTCTAATGTGTACATGTAATACTATAAAAACTCATATTCTGAGGAGTTCAAAGTGTCTACCTAAAATTGTAAGTGCAATGTTCTAATTTAGTTGATAAGATTAAAATTCATATTGTAAATAATATGCATAAACATCTTGTAACTATTTATTGTCATGTAATTGCAACAGTGCAAGATTTCTGAAATGTTTCCTAATTTTCTCCCCAATAAATGAGCACATTTATCTCTCCTTAACTGGATTCACATCAAAGCTCAATTTTGAGATCAGAATTAGGGTACATGAATATCCTAGCTAATAAAAGAGTAATATGCAAATTGACCATCACTCCAACACACAAAATGGCTGCCCCCATGTGGACACAAGATGGCCATGACAAGATGGTCAGAAGGGGAGGGCAGTTGGGAGGGACCAGGTCTACAAAGGGAGGGCAGTTTGGGGCAATCAAGCCTGCAGAGGAGGGCAGTTAGGGGTGACCAGGCCTGCAGAGGAGGACAGTTGGGGCAATCAGGCTGGCAGAGGAGCAGTTAGCAACAATCAGGCTGTCAGGGGAGTGGTTAGGGGCAATCAGGAAGGCAATTGGACAAGCAATTGTTAGCCAGCACTCCTGAATTGTGAGAGGGATGTCCAACTACTATTTAGACCCGATCCTACCTGAATCAGGCCTAAAGAGGCAGTTGGACATCCCTTGAGGGGTCCCAGATTGAAGAGGTGCAGGCTAGGATGAGGGACAACCCCTCCTCGCCACCCCCCACTCCTGTGTATGAATTTCATGCACAGGGCCTCTAGTATTATTTAAAGAGGATACAAGCCTGAAGCTAATTCCTTCTATTCCTTAGAAAATGGTAGATACGAGTGATAGGTATAGCATTAGAACCAACAGAGGCGGGTTCTCTGACATGTAGTTCTCTATGTTGTGTTCTATCTAGTCTTTGGTCCAGAGATGAAGTGGTTTAAAACAGCTGATGGAGACTCAGGGGGAAGCCTCCCTCCCTCCTATATACTATGTGCTAAGAATATAGGATACAAAACTTGGTAGAAGAGAGATTGCCTATTCTTGGGAGTATGGTGCTAATGGGAGAAGCTGGAAGGGCAGCCAAGTTGAGAGACAATAATTGTGCCATTGGGCCTCCAAGGAGGTCCGCTGTGGCCATTCCACACCATCAGCTGCAGGGTAAAACAGCAAGACCAGAGGTTGATAGGGATAATGATAGAAACGTGGTGGAGTCTCAGTAGCATCAGTAAGACCTGAGGTTTTGCAGAATCATCTAGGAACCACACTGGGCCTCCACCACCAACTAGAGAGTAATATCTTGGTTAAATCAGCTACTGACTTCAGCAGGACAGGCAGTGACCAGGCAGTGTGGGAAGTTGCCTCTACAGCCAGAGGGCATGAAAGGAGACTGAGGAGGACCAATTGCCCTTTGTCTTCACACCATCACATTACCTGAAGCATATTTTATTCCCATAGTTCTCTGAAGTATCTCTTCTGACTCTTTGGAGAGAAGCAAATTAATAGGAGGGGCCTTTTAAAAAATGATAAATGAAGAAGTCATTCAGAAAGGTCTCTGTGAAATAGCTTTTTGGGAGTGGCTGGATTTAGAATATGAAGAACAAGAAATGGAAGACGACACCCAGGTGTTAGGGGATGGCAAAGACCTGAGAAACTTCTTTCTCAAAGAGGCTGGATCGGTGGGAATCAATAGTTCTATTTCAGCCAGGTTAAATTTCAGATGCCTAATAGGTCTACATGTGCAGATGTCCAATTGTGGAATACAAAGCCTGTGGTTGCTTGGGAAAGAAGTCTGGAAAAGCAACATAAATCCGAGTGTCATCAGCATGTACTTAGTATTTGAATTCCAGGAAGAAAGAGTATGTCAAGAGAGGGTTGAGAGCTGACAGGGAGAAGACCACGGGCCTACAGGCACCGTGTAGAGGTCTTGTGAAGGAGACTGCATCACTAATCACTGTGTAGCTAACATCAGTGTATCTTCCCCAGGGAAGGACTGAAAATATTTGAGGTATTTATCAGTCTGGTGGGAAAACACAGACTCAATGGTGATAACATTCTGTAGAATTGAGGACATTGAGAGAATTTGTGATTTAGGTAATATTTTGGCATAGAAAAGAGAAGAAATGAAGAAAGCATGCTCAGGCAAACTGTGAGAATCAGATATCCACATTCTGTTTATTTCCACTAGAACTTGATGAATCTGGGACAAAAGCTTCCAAACTGAACAGCTGGAGTATGAGATCCATCACACACTCTGTGGAAGCTCGAGCTCCCATAGCTTTTTATCCTGTGTATTAATAAGTCTTGAGCATGCAAAAGGAGAAAATTTAGTTAGGGTAATGTTTTGTACTTCTATGTGGAATTATGAATCCTTAATGTTATTGTCTCTACTGATGTTTGTTGGACTAGGAAGAGGCAGCTGGCTCTCTGTGGTTTTCACAAGAAGATATCCACCTCACCAGGCTATCACAGTGAGGAAAATTTTAAATGCATAAATGAAGATGGATCATTTTCCCAGTCTCATTGCTTCTCTTTGTGGTGCTTTTTGCCCCGAGATTACACAAATGGATGGTTTTATGGCCACTGAACATAGCACAGCTGTAGATACAATATATAATACAAGAAGAAATTGTTCAGAACCGGGGAGATTATGGGAACATTATCTGTGTAATGCTGTCAAGTTCAAAAACTGCCTGTGTCACCAAACCCCACATAGTACATACTGGTCATATAAATTAGAAATACCCTAGAGCCACTTTTAAATTATGGACACAACTTCTTAGAATATTCGTGGCATTGTGCTTTTCTTTCTTTTTTAATTTATTTTGTGCTAAATGCAAAAAAGTGTTCATCGTTTATCATTTTCTGCTCATTTTTCTCCTGAAGCTAGGGTCAATTCAGCATGCCCTGGTGTTAGGCGAGGCCCCCAGCATGCCAACCCATCACACCAGAGTCATCAAAGGTGCAATTTTCTTTGCGATCACTAATTTTCAAAACGATGGAGTTTTATAATCATTCATAAGGCAGCCCCAGGAGCATGAAACAATATTGAAATTAAGCTTAGTGTGTGAAAACATTATGTACTTTTCTTCCAACCCCTCTGCATTTATGTGTCTGTTCTTTGAGTGATAGCATCACTATGAAAGCTCGTAGCTACACTGGAGAGTGTCACTTTGCTTATACATAAGGGTGTAAGGCCTGTGTAAATCTTGGCTCTTCCATGACTAGAAGCTGATTAAAGTGTGCTGGCTTGCTCGGGAGCCTGGTTCCTTCCTGTGCTTCCACTGTCATTGCCAAATACCAGCAGTCATTGACAGGGCTCCCTGGTCTGCCTCTGCCAAGTGAAATGTTTTGAAATTAAAAATCTGAAGAAATGGTGCAATGAGTGCTTGATCAGGTGGTTTCTCCTTAGGAAACTGCTTAATGGAGGACATTCAGCACTACCTCCCAGTGGCGGCCCGACACAGAACTGGAATTTAAAGAAACAGGATTTCTTTCTTTCTTTCTTTCTTTCTTTCTTTCTTTCTTTCTTTCTTTCTTTCTTTTTTTTTTTTTTTTTTTTTTTAAAAACAGAACATGGTTATATTTAACACAAAACTTCAGTACAACCAAAAAGTAAAAACACCACAGTAAAATACTAACAACAACAAAACCTGGTATTTCATTTGCAATACATGATAAATGGTTAACATCTTTATATGATTTATTTCTTAAATTATACAGATAAGCCCAAGGGCCTCAAAGTGAGCACCTTTGTTTCTTGAGAAATATTTGTTTTTGAATATGCTTGCTAAATTTCTGCTGGTCAGTGTAATATGTGTATGATCTGGAAAAATTTGGGGAGCAAACAAAAGGTATAAAAGAGAAAATAAAGATGATCCAAATCTCACCAAAATTTGTCATACTATATATGTATGTGTGTTTCAATGTACTTATAGCATTTTTTCAGCGTTCTTAAAGGTTCTATAAAAACACAATGTTAACACTTATATAGAATATTACATTGCATGGAAATGTCAACAATGATATCATTTATTTCTTATTATTTAGCATTTAAGTACTTTTCTCTCTAATTGTACACTATTATGAATAATAATTAACATCCTGGTACATAAATCTTATTAGACTTATGAGATGATTTTCTTATGTTCATTTTCTAGAAGTCAAATTAGAATGTACATAATCCATCATCACCAGCACTAAGTATTATCCTTTTTAAAGATGAAAAAACTTTCTCAGGTACAACTTTATAAAATCTGTTGAGGACTTACTTAAAACCACATCTTTAACCTGGACTCTACCACTAATAAAGGTGATATTTGTTACCCATAAAAAAGAAGAAGAAGAGGAAAAAGAAGAAGAAGAAGAAGAAGAAGAAGAAGAAGAAGAAGAAGAAGAAGAAAAACACCTTTGCCTATCTGAAATAAAATTTCAAAATTAATTTGTATTTCTTTGATTGGTAATGACTCAGAAGTATTTCACATATTTAATGCTTATTTTCATTTTTCTGTGAATTTTTTGCTTATGACATTTGCTATTTCTCTATTGGAGTTTTTTGTTTGTTTGTTTTTTCAGTTCATCAGAGATCATTATAGCTTAAAGCTATATTGTTTTTGTTTTAGCCAACAATTTTTGGTTCCAAACACTTTTCCAGTTTGTCACTAACCTTTTACAATAATGACTATGATTTTTTAAAAGTGAGCTTCAATTCTTAGTGACAAGTTTTTTTTCTGAGTTTTTTTGTTTTTGTTTTGTTTTTTGTTTTTTGTTATTGCTTTAATCACTTCTAAGTCTTTCCCACTTCCAAAATTAGTTAAATTGGTTAAGGTCATTGCTATTTTTAAACATGTTTTTATTTAAACATTTAAACCTTTGATGTGTCTGAGAATTTATTTTGGTGTCTGGGTAGCATCATGAGAATCCAGTAAAGAATCTATTACTTCTCTATCAGTCAAGTCCCTCTTAAGTATTAAAGACTTGTATACACTAGGCCCTATTGGGGGCCTAAATATTCTACTACTTTCATTATCACTTGCTGTAGAACATAGGATTTCAATTGTTTCTCATTAATTCTCATATTGAATCGTATCCTCTTATTATCATTGTTCTGCCATTTCAAAGGTATCCCATACGATTTCACATTCTTTTATGTGAAATTTAAAGTTGTTATCAAGGTTAGAAAGAATGTTATCAGGATTGTAGTTGAAATTGCTTTAAATTTACAGAGAGTTCTCACTTTGCATAGTTAATTGAAAGTCATACCACAAGACTGTGCAAAGTAAGGATTCTATCCAATATATCAATACAATTAACAGTACTGTGCAAAGTGAAGACTACATGTATGAATTAGTTTGTGAATATATTGCATCAATAACCTTATCCAGGAGCATTATTCATCTAAAATATGTACAACTTGCAATTTATATTCCAAGCATGCAAATTCATTAAGTACATTTTTTCACTTTTAGATCTATGAAGGAAATATTGCAGTGTTTTTTACTACATAGGTTGATACATTTTAAGATATTTCCTAATTGTCTTATAAACACTTTTACATTAAATCTTTGATAGAAAAATTACTGATTTAGTAGGATATTTATCTTGTGTTTGATTTCTTTTCTGAATTCTCTGATTAATTTAAGAGAAACTTTTTTTTTCCTATTTATTATCTTTAATTTTCTGGAATAGTAAGGCAACTCTTGCTTACTCTTATTCTCTAATGATTATATTACTTATTTTCAATTAATCTTTTATAGAATTAAAATTGTATATAATTTCAGGATAATTTCTATAGCCCTAGTGATAACAAGTATCACTTACTTGTTTTTTATTTGTATTGAGTGCCTGGATTTCCAGTCAAGATGGCAGAGTAGGTAAATGCTGTGCTTACCTTCTTCCAGGACCACAACAAAATTGTATCTAAACTACAAAACAACCATCTTTCAGAACCAAATGAAGTCTAGCCGAACAGAAATTCTGTAACTGAGAATATACAGAAGAAACCACCTAAGACTCGTAGGAGGTGTGGAGATTCAAAAGGTTTGGTCCCACACTCATGTGTGGTAGTTAAAAAATCAAGAGGAATACTTCAGGCTGTGAAGTTCACGCCTGAGGAGCAAGGGGTTCCAGCCCCACTCTAAGCTACCAAGCCCAGTATTTTAAGGCCAGAACCCAAGTCCTCAAAACTTCTGGCCTTGAAAAGCAGCATATTACTGCTAAGTGAGACAGAGAACTGCTGGAGTCCATGTGTTTCTCTTAAAGGGCCTACATATAGAATCACTTGTTGATGGATTTACTTGCTCTGAATTCTGGTTCAGGAGCAACAACTCATAGAGCATGAAGGAAACATGAGGAAGAACTATTGTCTGGCTTCAGGGTAAGAGCTAGAATGGCAGTCTTCCCATAGAAAGAAGTGCTGGCAGAAGCTTTTGTTACTTTGCTGGGCCCTTTCACTGCAAACACAGGATGGCATAATATCTGAGTCTCAATCAGCTTAAATGACACTGTTTAGTCCACCATGGTACTTCCCTTCTCCTCCAAACTTGCTGGCCTATCCAAACTATTTCCAGTGGCTTTTCCATACAAATGATCTGCCTTGGCTTATGCTGCAGACATTCCTAAAATCTCTCAAAGGTTCACAAACCCAGAATAAGCAACATTTGGCCTTAGCATCTCAGTACTTCTGGCTAAGTGGTCCCAGTGGCAGCCAGCCTTGGTTTGAAGCTTAGCCTCTCCCAAACACCTGCAAGCAACCATCTGCAGATCACTTTGTAGCTGATACTTGGTAACCCCAGGCAGAGCAAAGGCAGCAGCTGTCCTTGGCCTGCACTAGAGTTCCTCCAAAGAGCCTCCAGAATTGACACAACTGGTGGCTAGCATCAGACCACACCAGAACACCATCCTACTACCTACACAAATGACACATCCAAAGGACAAACTCCCTAAGCACAAGAGCTATGCTAAAGTGAATCTGACTCTACCTCTGCACAATAACTCCTCCATTATAGACACTGCCAATTCTCACAGCCAGTTAGCCTGAGGGTCAATCTCTGCCACTGATGTACCAACAGCAAATAAGAGGGCACACACAACTGACAAAAGACAAACAACTGGCACACATGGCTCAATTGATCAGGAAGGCTGTGCTACTGGGTCCAACAGGACACCTACTATGTGAGGCCACTCTACTAAGATCAGGTGACCTAGCAGCTCTACCTAATGCATAGAAACAATCATAGGGAGGCACTCAAAATGAGGATACGCAGAAACATGTCCCAAATGAAAGAACAGAACAAAACTCCAGAAAAAGAACTAAGTTAAATGGAGACAAGCAACCTACCGATACAAAGTTCAAAACATTGATTTTAAGGATGCTAAGTTAACTTAGAGGAAGAATAGGTCAACTCAATGAAAACTTCAACAAAGAGACAGAAAGTTAAAAAAGGAGATTAAAAAAAAACATAAAAAATAACCAGAGAGAAATAAAGAATACAATAACTGAAATGAGGAATACATTAGAAGGAATCAGCAGTAGATTAGATGAAGCAGAGTATAAAATCAGTGATGTGGAAGTAAAATTAGCAGTAAATGCCCAATCAGAATGGCAAAAAAAGGGAAAAAAAGGATTGGAAAAGAGGATAGTTTAAGGTGCCTCTGGTACAACTTAAAACATACCAACAATCACATCATAGGGTGCCAGAAAGGGATGAGGGAGCCCAAGGAATTGAAAACATAATTGAATAAATATTGACAGAGAACTTCCCTAACCTGATGAAAGAAATAGACATATAAGTCCAGGAAGTACATAGAGTTCCAGACAAGATGAACCAAGACACACACAAAATATTTTGCATACAAATTAAAGGCAAATAGAGAATTTTAAAAGCAGCAAGAGAAAGACAGTTACCTAAAAGGAAGCTTCCATAAGACTGTCAGCTGATTTCTCAACTGAAACTTTGTAGGCAATAAAGGACTGGCATGAAATATTTAAAGTGAGAAAAGCAAGGAACTACAACCAAGACTATTTCTTGAGCCTATGTGTTTGTTTTAAAAATCAGTGTAAGGTAATATAGAGACTTTTATTTATCTTTTTTTTTTTTTTTTTTTTTAAATATATTTTATTGATTTTTTACAGAGAGGAAGAGAGAGGGATAGAGAGCGAGAAACGTCGATGAGAGAGAAACATCGACCAGCTGCCTCTTGCACACCCCCTACCGGGGATGTGCCCGCAACCAACTTACAAGCCCTTGCCCGGAATCGAACCTGGGACCTTTCAGTCCGCAGACCCGATGCTCTACCACTGAGCCAAACCGGCTTCGGCGAGACTTTTATTTATCTTTACATAACATGAAGACAAATCTTACTCTGCTTCCCCTCCCTAATCCCCTATGGTCCTGGCTAATAGAAAAAATTATTAGTTTTATTTTTAATGTATTTTAATTTTTTGTGCATATCTCCTCTACATACAGAGGAGTACATCATGTCATGAAACTCACAAAGAGAAAATATGATGGTTTCCAAAGGAAGTTGTCTGGGAAATGCAACTCTACACATTGAAGACAATAGTTTACATTGTCAAGCTCAGCAGTTGCTTCACATGTTTTCAGAGGCCTATATTTCAAATGGATCATACTTTTCTCCTTCATTAAGTAACTAGAGGCCCACTGCATGATATTTTTGCCCTGGGGGAGGGGGTTCCTCAGCTAGGCCTGTGTCCTCTTGCAGGCCAGGAACCCTCAGAGGATGTCTGATAGCTTGCAGTGAGTGGGCCTAAGCTACAGTGGGACATCCTTAGCACTGCAACTGACTGCCACTGCACTTGCCAGCCATAGTTTGACTTGTGGCTGAGCAGCTCTCCCACTGTGGGAGCGCACTGACCACAAGGGCGCAGCTCATGCGTTGCGCGTCTGCCCCCCATTGGTCAGTGCGCATCATAGGAACAGGTCATTCCACTGTTCAGTTGATTTGCTTATTACCCTTTTATTATATAGGATGGTTTAATTAAATGATTTCTCCAATACAAAAGTGTAATCTTATTTTTAATATGAATTTAAGTATGTGTATTAAGAAAAACACTATAATAATATGTAGTCCTTAAATGCAGCATTTCTTCTCATTGTTTCCATTTAAATGTGTGGGCATGCAGTCACAAATCAAATAACTTTTAAAGGGAAAAAGGACCGCCCAGCTGGAATGACCTACTAGTTGAATGTTGACCTATAAACCAGGAGGTCATGGTTCAATTCCCTGTCAGGGTACATGCTTGGGTTATGGGCTCCATCCCCAGTGTGGGCTATGCAAGAGGCAGCCAATCAATGATTCTCTCTAGTGATTAATGTTTCTCTCTCTCTGTCTCTCCATTCCTTGCTAAAATCAATAAAAAATATATTTAAAAATAATAAAGAAGAAAGGGGGTAAGTTTAAAGAAATCACCAAAGATGGCCTCATCATTTATTATTTCACTTATTTGCCAAAGTCCTAAAACCTAGAAGATATGATGTTTTTACCTCCTTGGGAAACCTATCACATAATAGGTGAGATAAAATATTAATGTAATGACCTCTATTTCTAAATTATGTTAGAATGGCAAAAATGAGGTAAGAAAACAGGGATATTTTAAAAGTGACAAAGTCAATGGCCATTAAGCAGATTAAAAAAATATACAGTAGCATAAAACAAATAACTACTGAAAAGTTTCTACCATTCTTCCACGTCACTAACGGAGGAGCCTTATGAGACTAGATGGGCCTTTGCATTGGAGAAGTGCATTGTGAGCCTTGGTGTACAAATGTAAGCCCCAACACACAGTCTCCAACAAAGGGAAACCAGAATTCAACATGCAACTAAAAACACAAAATTTAACTTGTAAGAAACATTCAGTCATGAGATATATATTTAGGAGGAATATTAGGAGAAATATACATTAATGTGTATTTTATTTCTATATTTGATTTTCCTGTTTTGGGGGCAGGATACCCAAAATCCACAAAAATAGGTTGCACATCAATGTCAATACCTGTACACTGTTTTGGTGGAGGCCTATTGAGAAAAAAATAGATTATAAATATCACTTTTTAAAAACTTATTCTAGATTACTCTGCAAAAAATTTCCAACCTAACTGTCATTCATTAAATGCTTGTTTTCAAAAGCCTGTGGCTTATTAATAACATGTTAACTTGCTAAATAACTTAAGTATAATTATCTACTTGCTAACAAAAATAATAATTGTTTTAAAATAATAACAACAATAATTTAAAAATAAACATAATTTTACTTGCTTTACCACATATCATCTTTGTAAAACAATAAAAAGTAGAATATAATTCTCACCTTCTTAATGGAGAAATTGAAACCCAGGCAGCTTAATGTAAAACACTGAAATGGCATTCAAATTTTGCTCCTTCTGATCCGGTGCAATTAATGTTCTTTCCTCTATATTGTGTCAATTGGTTCAATGAAGATGATTCATTTTGTTTAGGAACACATGCTTTCCAATAGTCATCATAATAAAACAGTAGCTACAACATATTATTATATCACCTGTGCCCAGACAGTATTGATCAGTCACATGACAAAAAGGCAGGGATTGAAATTATTTAGGAAATCCAGAGTGAGGTAGCTCATAACATAGCAATTTTTGGACAGTGCTATTAATAATCATGATTGCAAAATGAATGCAAATCAGATATGATTTGTTGAGAGTTGATAAAGCGCCCACTTGCTCTTATATGCCTTCACTTGCTCTTTCCTGATGTCTTTTCAGTTACCATGAATTCTTCAAGGTTACATTGATCACCTAGTTGATATGACTGGAAGCTGTGCTTTGAATGTGCAGTTTTGGCTCATTAATGAAGGAATTCTGCAGGTCATTACAAGAGGACAATGAAACTAAAATACTATTAATAAGACATCGTTGAACTATGTACCTGCTTGAATCTTTAAAATTCATTAAAAGGGTCAAATATCCTTGACATTGAGTCTTGCATTTAGCGGGCCATTGTTCTAACCAACACTACAATAAATACCTTGGAGGATGTAAAGACATATAAAGTATGTACTAAATGTGCTTACTAGCCAGTAGTGTAAGACAAAAATTAAACACATAAAGCAATCATTGAACAAAGAATAGCAGTTATAATTAATTGTTCAATTGTTTGGTATGGTTTTGCAGTGTATATGTAACCCTGAGGAAATATGTGTGCCCATATGATATGAGGCATATCTACATATCAAAGAGTTTCAGAGGTAATGTCACTTCTTAGAGAATTTGTTTACATCAGAGAATTTATTTGCCTCCAAATGAATCAGTTTTATTATCACCTGAGGAACTGTTGGGAGCAAAGAGTCCCTAGAATTGAGGCCAATAAAATGAGTGCACTGATAAATTTTTCTGGCCTGTTGGCACCGCTGCTCTGCCTGTATGAAATGTGACCAAGGAGACTCAGTATCATACTCCACATCACTCTCTCCTACATCACACAGGCAACCCAGTCCATGGGACAGGTCTTTTTTTTTTTTTTTTTAATAATGTGAGGTTGCTTATTTGACTTCCAAATCAAACATCATGAAAATAAAACACACATTTTGAAATTGTTTTCTTTTTGTGGACTCTGGCCTTATTCACACAATATGCTTTGAAAATGTGTTTGGAATATAATAGAATGTTCAATAAATATTATTTCATTGAGACAACAAATAGTAGGAAATAGCATCAGATTATTTCTGAGAATGTCTTTAGATACATAGTTATTTTAGGATTAAAAGAAAGACACTGACAAAATATAGTAACTTGGTTTTTAGAAACTCATTAAAACAAGGGAAGTTGCTAATATAGAAATATTATGAGTTGAGAAATTGTAAAATTTCAACTTTTCAGTCAGAAGGACACAAAATTATGATTTCAAAAATGAATTAATAATTATCACTTTAATTAGCAAGCATCATGAGCAGTCCTTGAACCTCTTATTGGTAAGGGTTATAGGTTGCTGAGAACAGAATTCCTATGGCTAGTTGGAGAAAAAAATAATGTATAAAGGGTACTTATGGTTGAAAGGAGTCTCATAATTTTAGTCCTAAGTCTGGAGTGTGTGTTGAGCGAGCCAGTCTAAAGGATTTGGTATAGAACTCAATGAAATATACTCAATTGCCCTAAATATAGATAAATTAAAATATTGCTGTATAAGAAACATTTAAGGTTTTCTTTTTTTGCATTTTTCTATTATGTTTTTCTTTTGCTAACATATCCAATAGCAAAAAATAAATGTATAAATCCTTGCTTCATTAAACATTCATTGATCTATAAATTATTGGGCAAATATGTAATGCTGATGGTTTGGAGGGAAACAAAGAGGAGCCAAATAAACATTGTGCCTTTAAAATGCTTCCATGGAGGGTGTGTTGAAGCTTTAACATTTTGATATTTAATCTCCTGTATATGGGGAGCTGGCAGTAATAAACTGTGGGATATAATGGAATTCTTCCCACTGAACATATGATTTTGAATATAAACCTGATGAAGCTCTTTTGAAGGACACACAAAAACAATTTTCCTGGAAAATAGATAGACCATTGTCTTTGATAACACTGGTTGAATAGTGAAATGTTGTCATTGTATCATGGGTTGCTTGACAATTATTATTTTAAATTTAACAATTATTATTCACTGCTTGAATATTAAAAACGGAGGAATTAAATCTGTCAAGTTTGAAAGTCAACTGTTTCCTATATTTGCTCTAAAACTAACTCCAGATGAAGTTCACCTTAAAGTAATCAAATTCAGGGTGTGTGCCCAACATATATTAGATCCTAGAACATTCAGGCCTATCAGATCATTGTGGATGGCAGGAAGTGGTGGAATAAAACTATAAGAAAAGGCTCTGCCACACACAGTGCTGAACTGTCAGGTTTTTTTCCGATTCTGTGGCTCAGGCACCCGCCAAGCAGATTTGCGATGAATAGCGCCTATATTGATTTTTCCATAATGGAGTGTAAAAGAAAAATGGACAGGTTTTGTTGCAGGTATTTTCATGGGGTACTAAATTGGTGGATTAGTTGCAAACAGCAGTACTGATAAAGTCTGCTGTCCATCTTGATGGTTGGGTCTTTCTATTAAAATGACACATAAATAACCTATTATATCCCCCACCCATGGAAATTCAAATGCACCTGTCAACTTGATAAAGCACTTGCCTGGAGGGAAGCATTGTTTACATTTTCACTCTATTCTTCAGAAAAAGTGAGATTCTAATTATTTCTCCCACTGTAAATTAATGCTGACTACGAAGGTTAGCATATCTCTGCATTGTTACATCTTTGGGAGAGTTAAATAATAGAACTGATCCATCATGTGTTTCACAATGTGTTTTTTTCACAGCCTTTCCTGAGCTCTTCCACCTCATCTCTCTCTCTCTAAATGCTCATTTCTTCTCTAATTTTTGTGCTTTCTGCATCTGTATTTCTCTTTTCTAGCTCTTGAGAAATCTTTTTTTATGATTAGGTCCAAAATTTTGAACTTCTGCCCTTTTTAGCCTGCCTTGTATCCTTTCCTTTATTGAAAAACACATTTATGATTTTCAACCCACAGGTACTTGTTTTCAATGATCATATTCTAATGCCATTTTTATTTTCCTCTTGGGATATTTTTTTCCATTATATATGTCATGTTTAAAGACATATATGATTATATTCAGAATTCTTACTATATATATCAAGCCAATTACATATATATATATATATGTGTGTGTGTGTGTGTGTGTGTGTGTGTGTGTATGTGTGTAATTGGCTTGATAATCTTCAGAATCACTTTACCTTTTCATTTTTCTTCTTATCGTTATCCCTTGGTTAAAATTATAATGATAATTACTTTACATAATGCCTCTAATAGTAAATTCTTACCAATTTATTTTGTATTTTTCTCCTTTAACTAATCCTCTTTGTCATCCTCATCTACACTCTAATCTCTACTACCCAAAAAATTTATACATGGGCAGAAAACACATGAACACAAAGTCTTTATAAATTCCTATGAAAACACAATTCCAGTTACATAAAGTAAACTTAGGTATAAGGTTATTTTATAATCCTGAATCCAGTATTTCCTATTGTTTTCTGTGTATAGAAACTCATTGACTTACTTATCTATCAGTCATTGTACTCATTAAACTGTGTCACAAGGTGGGATTCAAACTAAAATCACCTGAAAAAATAAAAATTCAAAATATCAAGTGCAGCTGCCTATTTGAAGAGCCCTGTGCAGTCATTCCTAGAGCTGTGACTGAGACAATGACTTGCCTCATGCACATCATGCAGAGCCTTCTAGCTTATTCGTAAAGTACTTCCAGGGGATCAACTGATCCCCCAATTACTCATCTTCCTCAAGTTGTAAATACTAACCCAGGTTTTAGCTTACTCTTCTATAATGCCTGTATTTTCCACAAGAAAATTCTTGCAGAAGTGGCAGGAATTGGTGGTAGGTTGTGACTGGAATGAGGAACAAGAAAAATTTTGTACCTCATAGAGCTTGAAGAGCTCTATATCTTAATCAGTGTGATATTATTGTGGAATATATTATTTACTTTTAAATAAATCTTAAAAACATAAGACAAACAAAATGAAGGGTAAAATACATTATCTAGAAGATGTCTTAGAAATTTTTTTAATTCAAGTACCTCATTTTATGGATGAAGAAACTGAGGCCCCGAGTTTATTAGTGACCGAGGCAGGTATAATATAGTGTTGTTTTTTTGTTTTTGTTGTTTTTTCTCCAGAGCAATGTTCTTCTTAAGGGAAAAACAAATATATGAGATATTTCTTTATAATCAAATACTCTCCAAACACTTGTTCTCCACAGCACAGCCTTAATAATAAAAAGCACAGATAAAGCTGGGTAATATATATTTATGTTGTAAAGTGAATATCATTTCCTCATTCTACTAAATGGGTACTTTGGCAATATTTGCTGCTTACTTTACAATTTTAAACTGTGCCTTTTAGAAAGGCAGTGGCAACAGAGTTCAGATGCCTTATGGCCATATTTTGGCTCTATAGTTTAGTAAGTAACTCTCATCTTAGAGAATCTACTTGACCCTTCTTACTTCTCATAATGATAACCACCCAAGTTTGTAATGAGGAGTGAGTGCAATTATAATTATAAAGTGAGTCATTGACTGTTAGTTTTCTGGGATCCTAACCATTACAAAGTTCCACAAACAGTGTGGCTTACACAGTAGAAACTGACTGTCTTATAATCCTTGCACCTCAAAGGTCAAGATTAAGATGTTGACAAGGTTGATTCCCACTGATGGTAATGAGGAAGAATATGCTCATACTTTGAGTGGTTTGTTGACAATCATCAGTATTCCCTGGGTTATAGATTCATCACCTCAATTTCTGCCTTTATGTTCACAGGGGATTTTCTTGTGCATATATCTCTGTCTCAGTGGCAAAATTCCCCTTCTTATACAGACACAGAAATATTGGATCAGGGTCCACTCTATTGACCTCATCTTAACTGATTAACTAAAAAACTCTATCCCCAAATAAGGTTATATCCATGGGTACTGAGAGTTTAGACTTTGTACCTTTTAGTTTAGACTTTAAACAGTTGATTTCATAATGTTGTCTTCATCCTCAGTTTATCCCTCAATATCAGCCAGAGATATTCTTTTAAAAAGTATATTTTATTGATATTTTCCAGAGAGGAAAGGAGAGGGATAGAGAGTTAAAAATGTCCATGAGTGAGAAACATCAATCAGGTGTCTCCTGCACACCCCCCACTGGGGATGTGCCCACAACCAAGGTACATGCCCTTGACTGGAATTGAATCCGGGACCCGTCAGCCTGCAGGCTGACACTCTATCCATGAGCCAAACTGGTCAGGGCTAGAGATATTCTTTTAATAATGTCATATATGTTACTTTGCTAAAAAATGTCTGTTGATTACATCTACCTAAATGCTCAGGTTCCTCTCTTCTATCTTCAAGTTCCCCCTCCCCCCCCCCCCCCCCCACTGTCTCTTTGCTCTTATCTTACCTCATATTTATCTCCTTGTTCATTTGGCTTCAGTGTTTTGGCCTCTTTGCTTTTTTTTAACACAAGGCAAATGTACTCCCTCAAAATCATTCTTGCTGTTTCCTCTTCTTATTATCTACTAGTAGTCCTGTGCATGAATCCATGTGCCAGTAACTCACCAATAGCTCCCTGCTGCCCTCCAGTAGCTCTCTGCCCACTGCCCCTCCCTCCTGTAGCTCCCCCCACCATAGCTTGCTGTCCTGCCCCCTCCTGCAGCTTTCTTCTGTCCACTTATAACTTGCTGCCTCACCCTCCTGCTGATCTGCAATCCGGTCTTTATGTGATCTGGTCGCTACATGGTCGGTCGGTCGTTATGTTTCACGGCATAATGACCATTTAAATATTACCTCTTTATGTAATAGAATTCTTCCTGTTAAATACACGATTCATAACTTTACTTTGTTCAGACATTAATGCCAGCTTAAGTGGAGCAAGGACTTTGTTTCTGTGGTTCAATTCTGTGTCTCCATATTCCTTTGGTCCAAAGGAGGATTTCAGTAAATAGGGTTGAGTAGATGGTTGAATGAATGAACTAATGAATGAACTGTGTTTTGAACAAAGGTTTTTACATAGAAAGTCCAAAATATGTTTATTTATAATTCTATTCTTAATTAATAGTTCCCAAAGTAGTTACTGCTGTGATCAATTTTCTGTATATTAATTTACTCCCTTTATATCCTTCTCTGGAAATTTCATGCTCAAATAGAAAACTACATGCAAATATCCTACATGCAAAAAGTGTTAACATTCTGGAAACTTAGACTCACTGGAAGGCACTAAAGTAAAGTAAATGCCAATTGTCTGATTTTTATTACTTTTAACTAAAAATTATGTGTCTTCATATACATGGTTTTTTCTCTCCTCCCTTTTTCTAAGTCCAGTCCAGAACAGATTTCCAATATGAATCTTGTATTTTAATTATCTACAAATATAATTATTCCCTCCTCAAATGCCTTAATTTTTTAAAAATCTCTCATAGGGCATTTAAAACTTACTATTTTAAATTATAGTTATTTGCATTTGTATAAGTTTCATGGAAGCAAGTAATATATATAATATATTCCTGTATATAATATATCAAGACATCTTTGAGTGATTAAAAATGGTTTTGAATAATAAAAAATGATTTATTATTAAAGCACAAATTACACATATTGATTTCTTTTATAGTTGTGAAAAATAATGAGAAAACACTTGCTGTTCCTGTAAGGGGAACATTTAAATTAAATACAATGTGTTTTGCATGAAGATAGACTTAGTTCATCTTTTCTGTCTCCTCAGTATTCCTATAAAGGTAAGGAAGGTGGTTTTTATTCCCTTTGTTTCAGAATTACTATCCATATAATCAAAATAATACTTTCTTACTTATAGGGCTATTTAATGAGGCCATTAATCATCACACAATGCATGGTAGCTCTGGAGTAAAAGTTTGATATGTGTGCAAAGGGGTATTATTTTAGGAGAGTTATGACATGGGCCATCTTTGATTTGTGGGTGGAATAGGTGGGTGATGTGGTAAGACCGCAGCTGAATAAACTCAGTAAATTAAGAAATAGGGGGTTAAAACTTGCATTACAGAAAGTTGGAAGAGAATTCACCTCACTGATACTTCTGAGGAATGACCTTAGTACGTTAGAAAACTGACGTAAAAGAGCAATTGTTCTGCACATCAATTTTGCAGTTGGCATAAATGAACCAATTTCAGCTGCTTCAAAGATAGGCATGACAAAAAACAACAACAAAACAAAACAACAACAAAAGATTGCCTTAAATATTCAACCCATTTAAATCACATATGTCATTTATTATTTTTTTTAACGAAGTATATTCAGTGCCTCCAATGAGCCAGTTTCTCTATTCCCTTTCCTTGTGAAGCTAAAAGACAGACATCAACAAGAATTATAGTGTGCATAACACTTACAGTATGATGAAAATAAGGCAGATAGGAGGGTTGAGGTGGAGGTGGTATTTCATATTGGGGTTCAGTAAAGACCCCATTGAAAAAGTGACATTTGAGTAACACCTTGAAGGAAGGGAGTGAGCCGGTGGATGGCTGAAGAGGATTCATGCAATAGCCACTGCAAAACCTCCTGTAGAAGTTTGGTGTTTAGTAAGTTCACACTTACTGCTTCCAGTTCTCCCTCCTCGATTTCCGGCCAATTTATATTACTTATTTTTGAATGTTTAAAGAAATCATAATTTATATAGTTTTGTTCATGTTAGTTACACAAAAATATTTGGACAACTAAATATCATTGTTGTTTTTTATCCTGAGAATAAGGTAAAATACACACACTTACATGCACCTGAAGACGACCCTCCCCCCCATTTTCTGTTTGCCTCACATGGTGGTGTTTTTCTATCATTAGAGGAAATTAGACCAGAAGATGGGCTAAGGACCCAGCTTTTGTCTCCAGCATGGTGGTGGCCATCTTTTCAGATGATTAATTCCCTGACAGAGAGGAAGCACATTCTGCTTCAATGCCTTTCACATCTACACAGATATAGAGGTGCTGGCTGAATAATGATTGTAAAACAAAAAGGCAAGTAATCTTCATATTCGTAGATTTCTGAAGTCCACATTACAAATGATTTAGTGTCTTAGTGGCTTTAATAGATTTGAGAAAACTTTAGCCACGTCTATGTACCACATTGCTGGCAATTGGACTAAAACTGTTGTCTTAACTAAGTCAACTGAATTATTTTTCTTTGGTTCTGTCAAAGAAGGAACTAAAATATTAGAGAAAAGTGATAAACAACCTCCAAACTTTATGGTTTTCTTCTTTCTGAAATTCAGAAGAAGGAAAAGGGTATCTTTTTAATATACTGTATTTATTTATTTATTTATTTATTTATTTATTTTGATTGATTTTGTACAGAGAGGAAGGGAGAGAGATAGTTAGAAACATCAATGAGAGAGAGTCATCGATCAGCTGCCTCTTGCACACCCCCTACTGGGGATATGCCTGCAACCAAGGTACATTTCCTTGACCGGAATCGAACCCAGGACCTTTCAGTCCCCAAGCCGACGCTCTATCCATTGAGCCAAACCGGTTTTGGCTATTTTTTTTTATTTTTTTAAATATATTTTTATTGATTTCAGAGGGGAAAAGGAGAGAGAGATAGAAACATGAATGATGAAGGAGAATCATTGATTGGCTACTTCCTGCATGCCCCCTTCTGGGGTTGGAACCCACAACCTGGGCATGTGCCCTAAAGGGGAATTGAACCATGACCTCCTGGTTCATTGGTGAGAGCTCAACCCTGAACCATACCAGCTGGGCAAAAGAGTCTCTTTAAATTTAAAGACCTGGATATATTGTGCAATTCTCTGGACATGTATACATTTTATTTTATAAAACCACTAGAGGTCTGGCCAGGTGCACAAAATTTATGCATGGGGGGTGTGTTCCTCAGCCCAGCCTGCATCCTCTCCAAGATTAATGCCTAACTGCTTCCCTGCCAGCCTATTTGCCCCTAATTGCCCTCCCTGCAGGCCTGGTCACTCCTAATTGCCCTCTCCTGCAGGTATGGTTGCCTCCAACTGCCCTCCTCTGCTGATCTGGTCCCTCCCAACTGTCCTCCCTTGCTGGCCTGATTGCTCACAACTACCCTCTCTTGCAGGCCTGGTCCCTCCCTATTGCCCTCCCCTGCCGGCCATCTTGTTGTGGCCATCTTGTGTCCACATATGGGCTGCCATCTTTGACCACAATGGGGCAGCCATCTTGTGTTGGAGTGATAGTCAATTTGCATATTACTCTTTTATTAGATAGGATGGAGGCCTGGTACACAGGTGGGGCCAGCTGGTTTTCCCTGAAGGGTATCCCAGATGAGGGTGGGGGTTCCCTTGGGACATAAGGCAGCCTGGGCGAGGGTTCTGTGATCCTTTGCAGGCAGAGCACGCCCCCCAGTGACCCAAGCAGAGGCCCTAGTACTGGGATTTATCTATCTTCTACAATTGAAACTTTGTAGCCTGGAGTGGAGCCAAGCCTTCTGCTCACTTTGTGGCCATAGCCATTTTTGTTGGGATTTATTTATCTTCTATAATTGAAACTTTGTAGCCTTGAGTGGAGGCCTGGGATGGCCAGGGTTTATGGAAAGCTTGGCTTCCTTCGTTATAGGGGAAACCCAAGGCTCTTGCTCTCTCCATGGCTACAGCCATCTTGGTTGGATTAATTTGCAAAGTAACTCCTGATTGGCTAGTGACTGTGGCTTGTGGGTGTAGAAGAGTGATGGTTAATTTGTATATCACTCTTTTAGTAGATAGGATCATTTAAATTTTTAAAGTGTTCATTCTGTATTAATAGAGTGAAGTATGGGAATGGAAAGTATTGCTGGCTATGACATCATGACTATTTAAACAACATATTTATAATCTGTAGGATAATCTCAAAGAGAAGTGGATGGCCAGTGCCAAGAAGTCTTGCCTTTCTCCTTTCTGTCATCCTTTGAGTCTCCTCTCACTTCCTAATTTCAGATTTGTGGTGGGGTGTGTTCACTCTGGTCATCAACTCTTCATACTGGTAATCTGTGCTTCATACGCACAGTGAGAGGGCATGAATAGCAGAGGGATTTTGCTCTGTGCTCACACTCATTCTAGAAACAAGTCTATAGTTTGTTCACATATAGTTGCATTAATACTATTATTAATATTTGAATACATATATAACAAAACTGTGAGTATGCTGCTAAACTTTGTGATTTTCTACTCTCACAAAATAACCTTTATTTATTTCTAGCTTCAAAAGCATTGAAAATTTTCATAATCAAAAGTTGAAATTCTTTGTGGTCTCCTAGTGTGTTTCTTAAGAAATTTGCAGTAGTGTACAAAAAGCACATCTTTCTGCTTATAGATGCAAGATGTAAAATGTTGAGATTACCAAAATTAGAGATGTTCACAATATCAAAACTTACTATACAATGTGTATAGAAACACTAATGGATATACACTAGCTTTTTCCAGTTGAGTTATTTCTATCTAAATTAAGCATATATAATTTTGTTTAGAAATAAGGCTTTCTGGCAATGGAACATAATTTGTTAGCTTTCTATAGATTGGCTCAAATTTATTCACATGCTTGTTCAATACTCCAATGGTTATGTTAAAGAAAGGACCATCAAGGCACAATTGTTTTGCTGACCTAATTTATTTTTAGGTAATCTTCCATTAATTTTGTACTGTTTTATTTCAAAGCAACACAAAAAAAATAAAGAATATGTAAATTTGCTGATATAGATAGGCTGCATGAAAATTAAAAACATCACCAAACATGTATATGCCTCTCAAACTCCTGATGTTATCCAAGGATTCATTGTTGAAGTCAAGGTCATAGTTAAATTCTTATGTGAACCAGGTATGTCTTTGTTTGTAAAGTGGATCAAGGAACAGCATCCATTTTTACTGTTTGAAAAACTAACACTTTTTATGTCCTTCCATTCTGTGAGCAGAGATTAGCATGGTATTTTTACTAGACACAATCTCTGAAATTTTGACATTTTATGAACACTGAAGTATAAGATATTGTGGAACTACACAATCTTAGTCACACACATGTACTCATTAATTCTGAAGGTATGTATTGCTTTCTCTAACATGATACAGCATTTATGGGTAAGATGCCCATTTAACTGAGACCCAGTTTTTTAATGACATGTTCTCTCCTAAAAAAGTGGTGAATAAAATCACAATCATCAAGGCATAACTTATTTGGAGTTTTAAGCTTCAAATACACAGGAGAACAACTGGATCATCCAGTATGACCTAATTTCCTGACCCTGGTTCCCTCTTGCCAACTTTCCAACTCGTAAATAGAGTGCAAATTCGAGAGAGAAAAGAAGAGAAATCCATCCAAGAGTTGTTAAAATTGTATCTAAGCAGTAAATCTATGTACCACTGGGTAATTATAATAACATAAACAAATCCACTGAAAGGACATTCACATCAGACCTAATTTCATGCTGAACTATTATAATGCAATTAACAGCCTCATAGTCCTGTTTTAATTAAGCTCTGTTGTGAAATATGCAGCATTTGAACCTGTTCTGGCCTGTTTCATCTACCATTGAATTACTGCCCCTAACTTGTTTTTCTGTTGAATGATGAATTTCATTCAAGAATAACTCTATGTGGTCTGGCATTCTGTGGTTTCTTCTAAGCTTTTGTGCCTCCAGATCAAGGCCAGTGTTAACCCCTCAGACGTGTCCTATATGTGTAGTTTCTCGACTCCCTTGTCTCTATAGATTTATTAACTCAATCTGGGTTCTCCTGGAAATGAAGGGACATATTTGATTGTCCTACTGAATGAAATTTCAGATGACAGGAGAGTTAACTTGTGGAGCTAACTTCAGCTACTGTAGGGCACAGTAGCTGTCTTCTGGCCCATCACTGCAGAAATACTGAGTGAACTAAAATTTTCCATGGATTATTATTTAGGTTGCCAAATAGTTTAATGCTTACTCACTTAGAAACAAAAGCATTTATAGAAAATGCAGTTTATATACAAATTACATCCTGCTTCCTTCTTTTTATTCTTCACCTACTCTAGTTGAGACTGTCTAGTTGTCTGGTGTATGCCTTAACAAATCATCCCCTTTCTCTATTTCAATTGCCTTCATGACCTGAAGTAAAATTAAATGGAAAATATTACATGTGTTACATTGGTGATCAAGTATCACAGGTCATTTTGCTGAGTAGCTTGTTTACTCAACAGCTAGTTTTAAATAAATAGAGTTAAAAGCCAAAATATTATGGACTATTTAGAAATAATCCTAAGGACCTAAGAGAAATCTAATCGTGATTTCTTCACCATTCATTTCGTTCACATCCATACTCTAATCTGCATCTCTTCCCGCTTAGTTCCTGTTATAAAATATCCATGTTCTTTCTTTCTTTTTTTTCTTTTTTTTTACCTTGTCCTACTTTCTTAACTCTAGGGAGGATTTTAAGAAGGTTTCAATGCTAAGCATCCCCAATTGCTTCAGGCTGTCTTTGGTTGTAAGTCAGAATATAAAGCAATTACCCGGAGGGTAGAATGTATTCATGGCCAATGGGAGAATGTTCAATATATTAGGAAGTAAATGAATATATTTTTTCCTGTGTGAGCATCTGGCTCATATTCTTAACTATTTCTGTGAGGTTTTATGGGTCATTCTCCCTCACTTCTGTTGGGTTCTACCTTCTTTTCCAAAAGGAGGTATAGTATATTCAAACAGCAAAATAATAGGACTTAATTTGATCCACCAAGCCTCATTGTTGACAGGTGTCTGATTATCACAACTTTCTCAAGAGCTGCCAGCTAGAAATGCTGGGAATGACCACAATTGCTTTAGTATTAGAATTTTATGATCCCCAAAAGGGGAAAAGAATATATTCCGGTATTTTTCTAATTAATCTTTAATTCAAAGAACTTTGAGAAACTTCCATGGGATATTAGTAAAACCTGTGATAATTTTGAAGTTGTCACTATTTCTGTATTCTGTGACAAACTACCCTGAACCCCTTTTGAGTTAATAAGAATGTTTGCAAAGTTCCTGCTCAGACCAGGATAAAAGAATCTTTCCTCTGATTCTGCCATATGACCACTTACCTCAAGGGCAAGTTCAGCATTCAGAATCATGTTCAAACACATTTCCATCCTGCATCCATGCTACCGCACAGTGATAACAGTGTACTATATGATCAAACATTTTGCAATGTGATGTAATTGAAACCTCATAGGCATTACAATTGGATCAATCTGGGTTCCAGTATTAGAGCTACCTGGCTCCTGTCAGGATCTCAGGGGACCACTATGTCATATACCACTTTTCCCTAACTGAACTATTTGAGAAAATTAAGGAAACACAGTAACCTGGCCAAAAGAAATAGAAGTGTCAGCCTCATTCCTGATCAAGCTGTTTGGAAGATGTGACTCTGGATCAGCAGACAAAATGGGCTTGCTAATTCATCACCCTGTAATGAAGGAGCCTTACCACAGACAGAGCTGGGCTGCAGTTATCTCAGAAGAGGCCCACTGTTGTTAAAACTAGATTATGAACATGCAGAGAATGTGGACACTTCCTCAGGGCAGCCTGGATACAACACACACACACACACACACACACACACACACACACACATGAGCAGGATGGGGTAAAGAAGACTACTCCGATTTCTTATTTCAAAATTCCAAGTGGGGAGGTTAAGTGAAATGGGGAGAGACAGTATAGAGTAGGGCAATCTAAACTGGAGGAGTACGGATTATGAATTAGTAAATATCATCATATGACTGTCTTTGGGCAAGTTACTTCGCATCTATGAAACTTAGTTTCCTTATCTATAAAATGGGAATAATAATACCAACCTGACAGAATTGTAACATTAAACAAAGAATATTAATATGTGTGTGTGTGTGTGTGTGTGTGTGTGCACTGCCCTAAATAGTGTGAATGTCCTTTCTGGACCAGCCACCCCTTCTTCTCTGAAATCAAAGATGTCTCTGGGCTGGAGGCAATTCACTCCTCTGTTTCCCAGGATTGGAGATGGTTAAAAAGGAGAGGAAGCAGGAAGTACATATCAAAGTGAGTAATTATTTTTTTAAATCTACTTTGCACAGTTTACTGCCAAAATTTCAAGGACACTTACCTTTGAAAAGAAATCAGCTTCCAAAACAAGAGCTGCAGCTTTTCAGACAAATAAATACATCTTCATAGCCCTTTCAACATGTGAGTTGTCTCCAAGGGTGCCCCTGGGTTTGTTGTATAATATATTGCATTTCCAAGCTGAGAGGCACCTGTCTGTCCAGGCTCCCACCTAACTTGTGCCTCCCAGTACTTCGTGGTTCTCCAGGTCACAGCATGCTTGTTCTTTCCTCATCTTTTTTCTCTATTTTCCTGAAGTTTGTCCTTTCACATCCAGAGGCTGGGAGGCATCAGTGAATGAGCTGACTGCAAAGGAGAGAAGAGACAGACGTAATACCTGGCCTGGAGCTGTGGATGCAGGCTGGGGAGCTAGCAGGCCTCTGTTCTGATCCTGCCTCAGTTCACAGACTTGTTGAGGACCTGAAAAGACGCTTGTCATCATCTCCCTCCTCATTTCACCTGGGAATGTGTGGCGTCATTTAACATCCTCACTAGACTATCATGTAGATTGAGAAATAATTATATAAATTGATTAATGTCCCCAATTATATAAATTGATTAATGTCCCCAAAGTTGCTATTGCAGTTTTGACATAGTTCAGTGAGTTTATCTTTCAGATTTGTTCAATGCTGAATTGATTACTACCCCTCCTCACACCTGCCCTGCCTGCTTGCTATGGTCCCATTTTAGTGGCCTCACTAGCCAGAGGTATCTCATGCCGTTGTTACCCTTCAGGTGTCCCTTTCTCTTACAGCTCATACCTAGCTAGCAACCAAACTCTAATAATTCTACCTTAGGAAAAACCAATTATTGACTCTGTCTCTAATTCAACCCCACTGCCCAAATGCAGGATTTCTCTGTCTATCTTTGGTGAGATGGTCTCTAATCCCTCAAACTTCACATGGTCTTCTCCGCATGACTCAGGAGTACAAATCAAACCAAGTCTCTCTCTGCTCAAAATCTTCCAGAAGCTTCTCCCCTTTATGAATTACATTCAAAATACTTTTGCACAGCATGCAGCATCTTCCCAGTACCAGACGGTGTTTCCAGCCTCACGTGCTGGCCCTCACATTTCTCCTATACTCCCGACCCCTTCCCTTCGGTGGCCCTTGAGCTGCTGGGCACTTTCATATCTCACTGCTCCTTTGCCAGAAGCACTGGACACTTTTCTTACCTATTCAAATCCTGCTCAGCGGTGATACATATACTGTATACAATGAAATATCACTAGGCCATAAAAAAGAGCAACATCTTACCATATGTGACAGTATGGATGGACCCAGAGGGTATTATGCTCAGTGAAATAAGTTAGAGAAAGACAAGTGCCATATGATTTCACTTATACATGGAATCTAAAGAGCAAACTAAATGAATAAGCAAAATTGAAACAGACCTATAAACACAGAGAATAAACTGGTGGTTGCCAGAGGGGAAAGGATTTGGGGACTGGGTGAAAGAGGTGAAGGAATTAAGAAGCACAAATTGGTAGCTACACATTTGCATGTGGATGGGTATAAATCTTTGGGGACCAGAGAGTGAATGGGGATAGACGGAGTAACAGCCTCCCAAAAAGGTTCACATTCTAATTTCTGGAACCTGTGATGTGTTACCTTACATGGCAAAATGGACTTTGCAAATAATTTTGAAGTTATAGAGCTTGAGATCAGGAGAAAAGCTTGTATTGTCCAGGTAGATCCAGTTTAATCACACGGTGTCTTCTGACAAAGAATTGGCCCACTGCTGCTGGCTTTGGGAGACAGAGGAAGACAGTCTGAGCTAATGAATGTTGGTGGCCTCTAGAAAGAAGCAGGGAATGGCCTTCAGTTTACAATTAGCAAGAAAATGGGGATCTTTGAGAGAAGTTAGAAGCAGAATTAGATAGACAGGGTAAGGAGTGGAAGGAAGAATCCTAGAGGCAGCTGAAATCACAAAATGTTTTGCAGAGAAAGAGATAGCAGAAAAACAGGGTGTTTTGAAACAAGGATGCTTTTCTTGCAAGTGCAAAATAAAATGCTACAAAAAGGCCAGGAACCAATGAAAGGGGCACAGATAGACCAAGAGCAGGCCTTTAGCAGATACGAAGTGGAAGAGCAAAATGCTTCAGAGCAAGCTTTTGGGGTCCTCTCCTTGACCTGGGAGCCTGTGTTCGTTTGCAATAAACTCCTGCCTTGTTTGAAAAAAAAATAAAAAAAAAATTGGTAGCTACAAAATAGTCAGGGGATGCAACTAAAGGAAAAGGGAATGCAGCCAATAATATTTAGATAACTATCTAAGGTGCCAGTTGGGATAACTGGAAACAAAAAGAGGACTACTGGGTAAAGTATGTGACTTTCTAACCATTAAGCTGTACAACTGAAATCAATACAAAATAAAATTGAATGGAAATAAATAAATAAATAATGAAATAGCTAAAATAAATAAGTAATTTAGAAACAGAAAAAGAAAGAAAGAAATCTCAGTAAGGTTTTGAGACCCATATCAAACCTTACCTCCTCATTAAGTTTCCTCTGCGTACTCACCACTATCGCACTGTTTTAGGTTGGTTGTGTGCTGGTAGATAGTTAGTTCCCGAAGCATGTTTGTATTTTCTCAAAACCCTAACATGGAATGGGCCTCAGGTAACTTCGATTTTTTATGATTTTTTATTGTATAAAATCTTGATCTTTTCTCTAATTCAAGCCATTTCAGGATATTTACTACTTCTTTACCTGTTCATCCTGATTTTAATCTTGCCTTTTTATTTTTAAAGAAAAAAATTGCTAGCTAGAGTCTTGGGAATTTGTCAATTATAGACTTGAATTAAACAGTAATTGGCGAGAACTTTCTTTCATATTATTAAATTATTCCACAGTTCTGAGGTTTAAAACTATTTGTAAATCATTTTAGGAGTTAACTTTGGAGAACATGTCTGATACAGGTTTTGTGCAACAACAGACAAGGGCTTTCTGCCTCAGGAAGAGCTAGTGAAAGAAATCCACTGAATACCTTCCTCTTTCTGTTTCTGAGCCTACCTGTATCTTTAACTACAAAAATGGGAAATAGAAAGAACCGATATAGCTCAGCAATTATAGTAAGAGATAACGAAGATATTTAGAGACCAGAATGTTTATCAGTCTCAAACAAATTTTAAAGCAGGATAGCCTAATTTTCATCACCAATATTTTAAACCATCAATACGACATTATCTTTTCAATTCATTCATAATTCAGCTTACATTAATGAAGGCCCCACAGGGTACATCATATTAAATAATAGTTATTTGAGAAATTCTACTAGAAAATAAAGTATAGTAAAGTATAACAAAAGTTGTGGTTGACAGCTTGCTACGAAGGAAAAATAAATATATACATATATGCACAATTCCTTCCCTGTGCACTTCAGTGTAATGTATCTTTATTTACCGTGTACACACTTTTGAGGCTACACGGTAAAATAAAAAGACTTAGCACTTAGCACAATGTCAATAAGGGGAAAAAAGCAAAAATTTGTTTTTGGATGGGAAAGCACAAACATCCATTCATAAAACCATTCAGAAGCATTTTTTTAAAACCAACATTGTCATTGTCACAGCCTGCTTGATCTTCCTACTTTGGGTTAATATGGGAACCAATTACAGATTCATCTGTGTAGAATTAACTTTATGGAGCACACACCGGGGATTTCTCTATCTTCACTATTTAGATATATGTCATAAAAATATGCATGGAATGGAGTGCAGGCACTGCAGATGGCAGAGTTACAGATTTATTGTAAAATCGTTTAAAATTGCTTATGCTCTTGCCAGAAGTTAATTAATTTTTTTCTCATCTTTTCTGGTTCCGGGGGGCCGGGGGTGTCTCACTAGGTGGCAGTGCATGATTATATCTGGAAAAGCCTGGTGTCCAGTCCGGCCTCTCCATCTGTGACCTCCTACACCTCAGTACAATTTCGGCATCTGCACTTGGCCCAGGAGGCATTATTTCTCCTGTGTCTGTGTACGCCGTTTATCCCAGTGGCTTCCAAGAACTCTATTGCCATTTTCCAAGACTCCCTGGTGGTGCTATTATTGAGGTATGTATAGACGAAAATGTTTAATGTAAATGCTAAGTATGTTGTAGTGCACAAATGTTTGTGTGTGTTTATACTTTATTTCAAGGTTTGAAATTACTTGGAAAGCATAATGAATGTTGCTACTACCGTAGTGGCCCTGAAGATGTGTTTCTGTGTTTCCTAAAGACACAAAGGTGCGGCATAAGGTAAAACAGTGATTGTGCATATCGTTATATGAGAGAGAGGCAGGAAACAAGTGAAATAATTCAGAATTCTGCCTGTGAAAACATTGACTCGGGTAACGTTTGCAAACATCAGCAGGTTTGTGAAAAGGGTTCTCTGAGGTCACTGACACTTCAATGCTTCGGCCAAGTGCACAGCCCTTTGCTTAAGTGGTCTCACACAAAATAAATGAGATAGTGGCATTTCTTTTTCTTTCTTTCTATAACAAAAATCTTTTTTAAAAAAGCTCTATCTCTAAATATTTAAAAGCCTTTTAAATTAGCATTTGACAAAATCTTGAAGTTATGTTTCTTCCTAAAAAGTTAGTGTTTTGGGGTAAATTTACTGACTGGGGGAAAACATCTCTCACATTACACCATATTCTCAGTATCCAAACTGCAAGGCAGGTCAAAATCATAGACATGGTCCCATTAGGATCAGTGTTGGTGAGTCATGGAGTCTGCAAGATTGATAGTCCATACAATTGGTGGAAATTAGGGGTAGAGGAGAAGGAAAATTCAAATGCATATTGAATTTCAGTTCCCTGGTCTTGCTGACATGCAAAGTGGCACAATATTAGTTGGTAAGAACTTGCAGCATAAAAATATTTCTGCTCCTACCACATTTCCCCAATGGACTTTTATCATTGTTGTTTTTGCATAAAATTGATAAAAGTGTGTCCTCATAAAAAAATCCCTTTTTAATATAATCTTGAAAGTAGTTAGTTTCTAATTGTTTCCTATTCAATCTTGCAAATAGGGTGCTTCTTTCTACTGCACCGTTGTGCAACAGTGTTTGGGTACATCAGTAATTCGCAGACACTCCATTCAGTAGAGCACAGATGTGCTTACAATCAATCCTCCCATCAGTTCAACTCCTCTCTCCCGTGCTGAGGCGGCTATCAGGGAATTGCATATACTGCAGTGAAGCGGTGGACAGGCAGATTGTGACTGCATCTGATGTCATCCCTTGGGGACTTGGGTCACGGCCGCTGTTGGTACTTTTGCATGTAATCCTTTTCAAACTTCAGCAGCATTTGCCTTAGAAAATTCCTTGTGAATCAAAACTGCCATTACTTTTTTATTTTTTATTTGCACAGGTATGTGCTTAAATATGTGTACCCCCATGTGCTGAAGCCAGGATGCCAGGGGTGCCAGCCCTTCTGCAATGGGGCCTGAGCTGGAAGCCCAGGTGGAGGGTGGCCGGTTCTCCTGAGCAGAACCATCAGCCGGGCTTTTCAATCACTCACTACTGCATTTGCTTCAGAACCTTGGCTTAGTCATTTCCCACTACCCTGCCTCCATCCTTATCTGTAAAACTGGGTTATGAACATTTATACTACCTTGCCTTGTAGGGATTTGGGGCAAATTAATGAGATGATATCTGCAATGTTATTTTAGCTTTCCTAAAAACAGTATAATAAAGATTATTAAGTAATATGGATCATGAAAAATTCATTTAACTTGTAAACATTTTTTTTCTAATACTAATAGTAACACTGTGCTAAAAATAAAGTAAGCTCAGGTCTGCAAGGATTGAGTGGTGGGGCAGTAGGTGTTATTGGCCCATTTGACTTACATTGCTTGTTTTCCATAATGGTGGAAGAGCACTTGGGACTTCTGAGCCTCTGCCTAACGGATATTCTAGCAAATACTTAGCCAGCCTCCCTCTCTTTCGGGTCCCAGCTAATGCACTGGGTCCTGCTCACCCCTGCGTCTGCTATCCACACTACCCCAGTCCTTTCTTGTGTTTATGTGACCTGCTTTCTGCTCTACGAGATTCAGTTTTGAACCAAGCTGTCCCCATTGCACCTTCTCTAACACTTGTCGCCTGTACTAGAGTTTACTGCCTATCCTTTCTCAACCTGTTCCCAGCATTGAATTGTGTCTCCTAGAGGGCAGGCACCATGAAATAATACCAGAGCATATTGAGGATTAGGTTTTTCTCTCAGCCACCTGTCTGGCTAATCAATGATCTTCCTACTTTCCTTTATATCTCTTCTAATCCCTAACTGGTACTGCCAGGCCCATTATCGGTTTTTAAGCTAGAAACCCTGTAATTGGAAGTGATTTGAGACTGTGTCTTTTGTAAGTTCAGTGAGAAATGAAATTCATGTATTTTCTTTCTCTAAGATGTATGCATTATAAAGAACTTTCAAATATCAACACCTAGGTAGATTCTACTTTCTGGATTAAAAACAAATAGTCATCTATTAGACTGTTAAAGATGGTTTATAGCTAGTCAACTACTTGGATTAAAGTTAACATCTATCCTTGAATTCCTATTTCTGTCCTGGGCACATTGATGATGTTCAAGGAAATCTATTAACTGCATTGAAATTCTGGATGACAAAGTGTACTCTGTGGTTGGTAATTAGGCACCAGGATACCCTTGTCACGAATGCCCACGTTGTGTGAATTGAGGGAACCCACACCCAGGAAATGAATTAGCCACAAGTACACTTACTTGTAAGGGACATGCCACGTTGTGATTACATATGCTGATATGGAAAGAAACAGGCAGCTGTGTCTGGGCCTAATTTATTTACCAAACACACATGGCAAAAAAGACTAAAATAAATGAATACAATTTTGCTTCACTCTTGTAAATTGAACTCTAGTCTCAAAGGTTTTATGGTGGGCTTTCATTAAGTAGGGTAGCAAGTTATTAAGTTCCTTTTGCACTTAACTTGTGACGAGAGTGATTTCTAAGCCTCTCCTTACTTTAATGTGAAATATAGGTCATATATTAACCTTTTCTTGTTTGCTCAATAAAACTAGCAGTTTGAGTTTCAACAAATAATCTTCAAGTTTTGATTTTTGTGGAAAGGCATGCTTTTGGAATAGAATAACTTCTGCTCTAAAAAGGTCACATTTTGTGAGTCTGAAATAGAAGTTGTATTACAAACAATCTTTCCTATGGGTTTCTGTACACCATTTTTTCCCATCCAGGTTTGTGACATGGCCCTTGCTGACAGTAAAAAATAAAATCCCCATGCGGGTCAGAAATGGTCATCGGTCAGTCAGGCCTGAGCACATCCTCCTGATTCTATTTTTTATCAGTATCTCTGAGATCAGCCATTTCATCGTTTCTCCGCAGAACAGTGCTTTGTTTCTGTTCAGTAGGTAGGATATCTTGAGGGTTTTCCTTTTTTCTTCTTCTTTTTTTTTTTTTTTTTGGAAGTACAAAGTTACTCTAAAGTTTTTAGTGCCACAAAACCTAGAAACCTAGGCAAGACTAGTGCAGATTCATCAAGTCACAAATAAGCTTCTCAATCCCAGGGTATCCGTCGCAATTAAGAAAGTCCTCGGAGCATTAGTTGGGTGGAATGGGAAAAGAGTTTTGTCATTAGAGGCAGTGTCACCTGGTGGTCTGAGCGGAGAAGAGGGAGTCAGGAACTCAGCGATCTCAGAGGCTTGCGAGGCCCTGCTGCGCGGCTCCAGGCAGCTCTCAGCCTCAGGAGGACGGGCTCACCTACTTAGAATCTCCCATCTGAAGAGCTCCTTACCCAGGGCCAGGAGATGCACAGCAGGAAGCCTGATTCCTTGTCTGCAAAATGAGAATATGAAAATTTGCCTAAATAACAGCTTAACCAATTAGAGATTGTTAAGTGCTCTGCTGATAGAAAGCAGCAGGAGAAGAAAGGCAAAACTGAGAAATGGAAATGCAATGTTATCATAGCTGGGTTTTACCCAGCTCTGGATTTCTCTTCTGCTCATGAACCTGAGTGACCACACAGTGCAAAGAGCAGGTGTAGGGAGACTGGACCTCACCTCGTCACCCTCGATGAGAAGACAGCAGATGTTGCTGACTGTATATTGCAAATCTGTGTGATGATTTGAATAAATGGGGACAGGGGAGTCACGGTTTGCAGGGAAAAACTTCATGCAAATAACTGCCATTTAACAGTTTTCATTGTTAAATCTTTTATTTTAATATCTTTCCAAAATGATATTCTAGTGTATTTATCCATCTGCTACAATGACCAGTTTAAGGTGTGTGTGTGTGTGTGTGTGTGTGTGTGTGAGAGAGAGAGAGAGAGAGAGAGAGAGAGAGAGAGAGAGAGAGAGAGAATAACGTGAAAGAGAAATCAAAAGGTAAATGCAGAAAAATTGAAATCTATAGAAAATATTTATTAAATATATATAAATTGTTCATGATAACTTACATTTTCAGGGGGAAATTTATTCGTTCAATTTTTTGAACGAAAGTCATTACATATGGGAAGAGGCAAAGACATACTGTGTTTCTCATAGCACATAGATTTAGGCTGACCCAAAGAAAAGAGTAAACTTAATTCATTTATGCTAATGAAAGAAAGTCGTGTTTTCATTCCCTGAGTGTAGAACACTTCACACCTGCAGAAAGATGCAGTAAGTCGCTGGCACTTTGCTTACATGAAAATATTAAAAATATATATTAAAGTGAGGTAGTAAATGCAATAGTTATGGTTCTGCATAAAATATTGCTAAAATATCAAGTACAGTAATGATTTTATTTCTGGTTTTCAAATTCAAACTTAGCAGTTGAAACTTTTATTGATTTTTAAACATAAAGTCCTATCCAATTTTCCTTTCACTAAGATTGACTGGTTATTTTAGTGAACTGTAGAGGGTCATCATTTTGTCATAACTGAAATGTACATCCTGTTGTTATATGCAAGGCCTTAGAAAAACAGAATGCAAAGTGAAGATGAACTTAATTATCAGAATAGCATTAGAATATAATGTCACTTACAAGACATTCTCATATCATGAAAAGATTTAAATAGATGCATTTACTAATAATTTAAATATATATGAATATATTTCCTTTTAAAAACTACTTAAAATTATTCTCAAGTGTGTGTTTTAAAATAAGTTACTTTATTTGCCCATAATAAACGGTCACTGTAACTTGCCATTAAATGTTTTGTCTTTCAAAAGGAGTAAGTCATATAATTATAAAGGAAAAATACCATAGGTTTTTTGTTATTTTTAGTACATTGTAATTTTGAAATAAAAACAAAAGATTCCATAGGTTTTCAATAAATGTAGTAATTTATTTTTTAAAAACTATTCCATTCATAAGATTAAATATGAACTGTTGATAAATAATTAATTTTAGTATAACTATCTTTGATTTCCTTAGAAAATCATAAAGAACTGCTTTGAGTCTATTTATTATATTTTGAGGTTTGATTTTTAGAAACATGTTTGAAATTTTATAGATCTTTTCTAATATAACTGCTCTTATCCAATCTTTTAAAATATTAAATGTCTCTAAAAATGCATTTGTACTTATAATTTGAGAGAATCATTTATTAGTAATCCTCCTTTTTCACAGATCTCAGATTTTTCAATTTGTCTGTATAAGAAAAAGGATGATTAAATACATATTTTTGAAAATACTTAATAATTCTCAGCATCTTAGATTTCTTTTGATACTCTGAATAATTGAAACTTATGAAAGTCACAGAAAATATTTGTTCTAGTATTGTATTGATATGTCTACCAGAAAAAGCACATATACATATGCTATTTTGGAGAAAAAATTATTAGGATTCCAAACCATAGGAAATGTTTTAAAGGTAGATTAAGTATAAAAAAGGCAGTTTAAAAAAAAATAAAAAGCCTACTTATTAACTAAAATATAATTAAAACTTAGATTTAAATGTCTGAAATGTCTAGAGGTAAAACATTATAGAGGTAAAAAAATGCAATCTCTTTTGCACAGTTAATAAAGGGTAAAAATGTTTTACCTTGAATAAAAATATTTCTACCTCTTGAGATTCTGTATATTTTTACCTTTTATAGGATTGAATTTTGGAAACTATGTCTTTAAGGGTGACTTAAATGTGAAAAAAATATTTTTGTGGTTCTCTTTATTTATGAACTTTGTTACCACAAAGTTGGAAAGTTTTTGAGATTTTGCATTATAAATATATTTTAAACCCATGCATCCAAAAGTCTGTGCTTGAGCTGAGTACTTTCAAAATGTGCCCTGATACCGCTGATCAGTGATTTTTATCTGGACTCTATTTGACAAAGCTGCCTAAGACTGATTTCTTAAAAAGTCAGAGAACTCACTCATGAAAAAAATAAATAAATAAAAGACAAAATCCTTAATATAATTTTTCCTTATAATTACATATAAAATAACATGAAAATATCTAGATCCTTTTTATAATTGTGTCAATATTAATCTAAAAACTACCTACCAAATATATTGATTTCTTCTCTGTAAGAATCCATAGATACAAGAGTATTAGCTTCTCTTTTTTAGCTTATGGAAAAAATTCTTCCATAATTATCTCCCAAAATTATTTAATGATTATATGATAAAACAGTGTAAAACCCAGTTGCTTAATGTCAGTCACTCTTACATACTTGTATCCAATAAATTATTTTAATATCAAATTTTCTAAAACACTGACATAAAATCATGTAAGTTTATTTTATACAAAATCACATCTAGAATGCTGAATGACACTTAAAAGACTGAAATAGTAGCAGGAGCTTATTTTCTGAAGCAATCTTGACACTAATGCTAAATTGCAACAAAGGAAACATCTAGGATTTTACCTTTATGAGAAAAAGCTTTTTACATATTTAACATAATTCCAAAGAAAATAAACTGGAATTATGTATAAAGATATGTACACTGTAACCAAAGGGCATTTATATTCCCCTGCAGAATAGTTACTATGATTTTATTGCCATTTTGTGTCATTTTCTAAAAGATATAAAATACAGTCAGTAAACAAACTAGACTTTAGATTTAAGGTGACAGCTGCTCCTTCAGAAACAATATTCAGATATTTAATCTTAAGAACTATGAATATTTTACAACCAAGTAAGTATACTTTTGCAAGAAATGACAGTACTGTGTTCTGTGACTTGTGATCTTTGCAGCTGTGATGATCAACAGGGCAGTCACTACCGGCAGCCATCACCACTAAATACTCTAATGCCGGCCATTACTTAACTGATTGAGGAAAAATTAACATTTTGTTCTATACTTTTTCAAAATGCAAAACATTCTTCCTCTAAAATAATGTTGATTCAACTATTACTTAAACAGAGTGTCATTTCTTTCTAGTTTTATTTTTGAAATTTATAGTTGTGATCTAATTTTAACATACTCTTAACCCCCAGTTCAGATTGCTGTATTTTGGGTACAGGAATTTGATTTTCATGGGGAGAGAAGTACATTTCATTCCGGAGCCATGATGGGTGTAACTAGGCCTCCAAATACTGCTGGGCCGTGGCAGTGAATTAGTGTTATGCATACACCAGTCCTTAACAGTTGGCAAAGTAAAACAAATTATCTGGAATATTGTATCTATTTTATTATCCTTCCTCTTAGTTTCTCTCGCCATGTTTATAAAGTCCTCTCACTGGAGTTTTATTGATCTGTATTTCTGGCAGCTGGGTAAGACCCATTTCACCAGCTAGATTGTAAATAAAGTCAGCTTCATTTTTCCAGTTAGACACTCGTGGAGATATCTGCCCTTATTAGCAAAGAATTCGTTATCTCTTACCTAAGGCCTGTTTTAGCCACACAATTTATAAGAAATCCAGAGTCTTCTTGACTCCAAAGAGAGCCAGGCCTGCTTCAAACACAAGACAGAAGGAACTCAGCCTGCTGCTGTCACCATGGCAGTGGGCTTCACTGTTAAATACCAACTCCACGTGGTCTGAGGTAGCCTTGTCTGCCTCTGCCGCATCTTTTGCCTTCCCACCGCCTATAAAAGGCACAGAGATGTATCCAGACTTGCACTCCATTCCTTCACAATCATAATATCTAACTCACAGGGATGGAGGCCTGAGCAAGCTAGTCAAGTCCTCAGTGGCTTCAGCCTCAGCCACATAGTTTGCCAGAATTAGTTTTCCTCCAGAAAGGTTGGGAGAGTTTCTGCCCATTTTTGTGTTGATTTTATGAAAGGGTGGAATTTAGTTTCTTATTCGGCCATTTTCATTGATGTTCCACTTTATTTCTAAAAGCTAGATTCTGACAGTAAAATTACTAGGTCAAATGATGTGAAAATAAAAAGGATAGCTATGTGTGTGTATATTTGCTATATACTTACGTGATGTCTACAGCCACACAGATTGTGCTCACTTTAACTTAATAGGATAGTGCTATGTTTGAAATATGAGACCGCCTGGATATCATAGTTCATTGTCATTTTTTGTCCTTGAAAAATGCGACATGATTAGGCTTTTTTTGATGTACATTGATGTGACACATTTTTATATACAAGTATGTTAAGGAATTTTAGTTGTTTTAACATTTATTTTTAGCAATATTCTTCCCAATAATCAAAGCAACCCATAAAATAAAATTATAATTGTAATATTATTTGCTTATTTTTTAGCAGAAATTATTTAGAATGAGTGACTCTACATACATTGATAACAATTAAAAGTATTCTAAGATCACTTTATCATCACATTACAGTACTTAAAAGTGAACTGTCTTGTACAACAATTAATTCAGAAGTGACAACAAATAAGTTTCTTTAGCAATTAAAACTAAGGATAGTGATAGTGTATTTCCTCCTTCCCAAACTTACCAGAACAACATATTTTTGTTAATTTGATGTATATTCATACATGAATGCAAGCCATTTTACGGAAGTACATTTTTGATACTTTACAGTGGCAGCTGTGATGAGGACAGGGACATAGTTAAAGTTGCATGTGAAAATTAGAAGATTCAATGTGACTCAGAAGCTACATACTGTTGGTTCATGGCCCTGCTGTTGTGCAGTAGGGTAGAGAAATGCTTCCAGGTAGTTCAGCGCATATTACCAGTTCTGCTCCCACATCCCTTATCTGCTCACACACTGTGGACTCTGATGAACTTATTCCTGAAGACATACTACAGCATATAGACATATCCCAGTAATTCATTTCCTAGAAGATAAAACGGTGATTGAAGTTGTTACTCTGAATCTAATTCTCAACAATAAAGGAAGACTAAATGACAGGACACCTAGGAGACAGAGACCTTGTTTTTTGAAATTCCTAATTCTGTAGAAGGCTGAGTGCTACCCAATTTGATATTAAGAATGTGTATTTCAGAAGTTCTGAGAACAACTGGCATAGTTCACGACATGAGGATCTAAAAGGGAAGGTATCTCAAGAGGCATGGACAAAGTTTGAGAATTGTGATTCTGACTTACGTTTTAGATAATCTTGATAGGAAAGAAAAGAAGGCAATTAAATAAATGCTATTATGGTACAGACTGTTTCCCAACAAAATTTAAAAGATCATATACAAGTAAGTACAAAAAAGATATATAATAAAGAATAAATATAAGCGATGGTTAAGAAGAATGACAGGGAAGTAAATGATTAAAAAAAGACCACAAAATTTTAGGTTCCGTGGGGGAAGAGGACTCTAAGAAGGTCAGGCAAGATAGATTGAACAAGACAGGAAAATTTTAGGTGTCCAAAAGATACCTATTTCTCTCAGTGCTATTTAGTTGTATGTATCAGACATAGAACCTATTTCTATGTAATCACAAAATGTATCTATTAATTTACATTACAATAGATATTTCAATGAAGTGGCTGAATTCCTTTAAAATAAAGTGATTCAAATATCTCTGTTTCCCTTCCCCCCTCCCTCCCCTCCCTCACTCCTTCTCTCCCTCTTCTGTTTTCATTTATGTTGGCTTCTTGCGTATGTGTTTGTGTTTTTTGTTTTGTTTTGTTTTGTTTTTTATAAGGTAGCATAGATCTAGGCTTTTATTATTCCTAGCATTTGGAAGAGCATTTTCTTTCCCTAGTATCCCAATCTACCCATTTGCCCACCTCTAGAGAGAGGCTTTCTGATTGGCTGGATATTTGATTTATAGCTCTATTGGGAGTTGGAAAAGTAGCTCTAGAAAGATAAAATGGCTTCTGTAACCAAAAGAAGAGCTTGTCTGACAAGCAGACATCCCCTATGCTATCCAGAGACATGCATTCAGTTTGCCAATGTAGACGTAGACATGCCTCCCTGCCTTTCCCATCAGAATAGCCTCCTGTTCAACAGGCCAAGAGTTCTGCAGAAAACAATTCTTCAACAGCCTGCTTGGGGATGTTAGATACCTTCAAGATGTAGAAGAGACATATGAAGTCAGTGAAATTGATGATTATTATAAACATCCCAGAAATAAACCCAAACTGTGTGTGACAAGGGAAACAGGATGTTGGCATGATTGCTAGTCATGCTCAAAGATAATTAGTCTTGTATATACAGAAAGCTACTCTAGGGACAATGAGTTCCTACTAAAAGGAATGTTGTCCTGTGTTTTCCCTCAACTGCTTTTTTTTTTTTTTTCCTATCCATTTCAGCACACAAAAGTTATTAAAGACAAAAAAGAAAGTACTAGTGTTATATTTGAGTTTGGCATCTTTTTTATTTATAGATTAGGATAATTCATTTTTAAATGGTCTTAACTGCTAATAACCCTGTGTTCTCTATATTAGCAAATATTGTACAAAATTTTACTTATATTTTGGTGTGTATTAAAATTATGTAAAAATCAGAAATGAAACCAGACTCTGATCAAGATGGCAGCATAGTAAATGCAGTACTCACCTCCTCCCACAACCACATCAAAATTATAAGTAATCCTGGCTGGTGTGTCTCAGTTAGTTGGAGCATCATCCAGTACACCAAAAGTTGGAGGGCTTGATTCCCTGTCAGGGCACATATCCAGGTTGTGGATTTGATACCATCAGGGTGTGTGTGTGATGTAGCTGATAGATGTTTCTCACATTGATCTCTCTCTCTCTCTCTCTCTCTCTCTCTCTCTCTCTCTCTCTCTCTCTCTCCCTCTCTCGGCCCCATTCTAAAATTAATTTTACAAAATTTAAAAAAATACACTGAATTGCAGAACAATCACCATTCTAAGCCACCTGAAACCTAATGAATGGAAGTCCTACAAGTAGGGATTTAAAGAAGGAGCCACACTGAGACTAGTAAGAGGGGCAGAGATGTGAAACGAACTGGCCTAATACCCATGTGTGGCAGATAAAAATTGGGAGACATTTCTCAGCTACAGAGGTCCCCCCCCTGAGGAATTAGGGGTCCAAGCCCCACATCAGGGATCCAGCCCTGGGTTCCAGTGGCAGGAAGAGAAGTCCTCATAACTTCTGACTACACAAATAAGCAGGGAAGACAAAGACTGCTGCAGTCACAGGCGGTTCTTTTTAAAGGGTCCGTGCACAGTCTAACTCAAACTCACTGCCTCTGAGTTCCAGTGCTGGGGAAGCAGCTTGAAAGGCACCAGAAGTGGTCACAGCCAGTCCTTGCAGCTAATTGGCCTGGGAATAAATCCCTCTTATTGATGTGTCAATATCAATCAAGGTTTAACTACTGATCCGGAGGGTGTATGCAGCCTACACAAGGGTGCCCACCTGGAGTACCCAGTTTGGGTGAGAAGGAAGGCTGTGCCACTGAACCAAGAGAACACTTATAACCTAAAGGTACTCTAGAAAGCCTGGGAGATATAACAACTCTACCTGACACATAAAAACAAACACAGAGAGGAAGCCAAAGTGATGAGACAAAGGAACATGTTCCTAATAAAAGAATAAGACAAAACTCCAGCCAAAACCGGTTTGGCTCATTGGATAGAGCTTTGGTCTGTGGACTGAAGGGTCCCAGGTTCGATACCAGTCAAAGGCATGTACATTGGTTGCGGGCACATCCCTGGTAGGGGGTGTACAGGAGGCAGCTGGTCGATGTTTCTCTCTCATCGATGTTTCTAGCTTTCTATCCCTCTCCCTTTCTCTCTGTAAAAAATCAATAAAATATTTAAAAAAAGACAAAACTCCAAAAAAGAAATCTAAACAAAATGGAGACAGCAATCTACTAGATGCAGACTTCAAAACACTGGTTGTAAGGATACTCAATGAACTTAGTAAGAACCTCAACAGCATTAAAAAGAGGACATGAAAACTTAAAAAAGAATCAGTCAGAAATAAAGACTATGGTAACCAAAATGAAGAATCGTTTATAAGGATTCAACAATAGATAAAGCTGAGAATCAAACCAGTGATTTGGTAAATAAAGTAGCAAAAAACACCCAATCAGAAGAGCAAAAAGAAAAATAAAAAGAATTCCAAAAGATAAAAATGATGTAAAGAGCCTTTGGAACAACTTGCAGTGTATCAATATTTGTATCATGGAGTGCCAGAAGGAGAAGAAAAAGAAAAAAAAATTGAAAAATACAATAACAGAAAACTTTCTTAACTTGGTAAAGGCAATGAACATACAAGTCCAGGAAGTATAGAGAATCCCAAACAAGATGAACTCAAAGAAGCCCACACTTTGACACAAAATAATTAAAATTAGAACGTTAAAGACAAAGAGATGATCTTAAAAGCAGCAAGAGAAAAGCAAAGCAGTTACCTATAAAGGAGCTACCTCCCATAAGAGTGTTACCTGATTTCTCATAGAAACTTTGCACATCATAAGGGACTAGCAAGAAATATTCCAAGTGATTAAAATCAAGGGCCTGCAACCAAGATCACTCTACCAGGGAAAACTATTATTTAGAATCAAATGATATATAAAGAGCTTCCCACACTCATACACACATACAGAAAAAGAAGAAAAAAAAAGCTAAATGAGTTCATCACCACCAAACTAGGATTACATGAAATGTTGAAGAGTCTTCTTTGAGAAGAAAAAATAAGATAAAAATATGAACAATAAAATGGTGATAAACATATATCTATCAACATTTTAATAAAAAAAAAATAAGCAGAACAGAAACAGACTCAGAGATATAGAGGACATTTAGACAGTTGCCAGATCGGAGGGGATTTAGGGGATGGGTAAATAAGGTGATGGGATTAAGAAGTATAAATTGGTTGTTATAGAATCGTCATGAATAGTATAGCATACAGAATATAGTCAATAATATTCTAATAACTATGTATGGTTTCAGATGGCCGTGATATTTAATGGGATAATAACTATGTAAGCTATATAATGTCTGATCACTGGGTCGTACACCTAAAACTAATATAATATTGCATGTCAACCATAATTAAAAAGTAAAAAATGATTTAAATAAGTTTTTTTAATATATTTTATTTATTTTTAACAGTGAGGAAGAGAGAGGGATAGAGAGTTAGAAACATCCATGAGAGAGAATCATTGATTAGCTGCCTCTTGCACACCAGCTACTGGGATGTGCCCGCAACCAAGGTACATGCCCTTGACCAGAATCAAACTTGGGATCTTTCAGTTCACAGGCTGAGGCTCTATCCACTGAGCCAAATCGGTTTTGGCTTAAATAAGTTTTTTTAAGTAAAAAAAATGAAACTAGACCTCCAACTTACACCATACTAAAAAATAAACTCAAAATGAAAAAAAGAATTTAAATGTAAGATGGGAAACCATAAAAATCTTAGAGGAATCCACAGGCAGTAAAATCTCACACATATGCCAAAGCAATGTCTTCACCAATACAGCTCCTAGGGCAATAAAAACTAAAGATAAAATAAACAAATGGGACTACATCAAAATAAAAAGCTTTTGAAAAGCAAAAAAAAAAACCATCAACAAAACAACAAGAAAGCCCCCCACATGGGAGAACATATTTGCAAATGTTATCTCTGATAAGATCTCCAACATTAACAGGGAACTCATACAACTTAACAAAAGAAAGATAAAAAAAAAATCCAATTAAAAAAATGGGCACGGACCTAAATACATATTTTTTGAAAGAGGACATACAGAAGGCCAACAGACATACAAAAACATGCTCAAAGTCACTAATCATCCAAGAGATGCAAATCAAAACAACAATGATGTACTATCTCACACCTGTCAAAATGACTATCATCAGCAAATCAACAAATGGCAAGTGCTGGCAAGGATGTGGAGAAAAAAGAACCCTCGTGCCCTGCTGGTGGGAATGCAGACTGGTGCAGCCACTATGGAGAATAGTATTGAGTTTTCTCAAAAAACTGAAAAAGGAACTCCCATTTGACCCAATAATCCCACTTCTAGGAAAATATCCCAACAAGTTAGAAACACCAATCAGAAAGGATACATGCACCCTATGTTCACATCAGCACAATTTACAATAGCTAAGATTTGGAAACAGCCTAAGTGCCCATTAGCAGATGAATGGATTAAAAAAACAGTGATACAACTACACAATGGAATACTATGCTGCTATTAAAAAGGAAGATAATCCTACCATTTACAACAGCATGGATGGACCTGGAGAGCATTATGCTAAGCAAAATAAGTCAGTCAGAGAAAGATAAATATCATACTATTTCACTCATTTGTGGAATATAATAACATAAATTGATGAACAAAAACAGATTCAGAGACAGAGAAGCATCAATCAGACCATCAAACCTCAGAAGGGAGGCAGGGGAGGGTGAGGGAAGGGGGATAGATCAACCAAAGGCCTTGTTTGCACGCATATAAGCCTAACCAATGGACACAGACACTAGGGTGGTGAGGGCACAAGTGGGGAGGGGTGGGGGGCAATAGGGGGATAAGGACACATATGTAATACCTTAATCAATTAAGAAAAAAAGGAAAAAAATAGAAAAAAATAAAATAAATAAATAAAAGAGGAAGCCTTAAACTTAAAGAAGGGAAAGGAGAAAGAAAGAAAGAAAGAAAGAAAGAAAGAAAGAAAGAAAGAAAGAAAGAAAGAAAGAAGGAAGGAAGGAAGGAAGGAAGGAAGGAAGAAAGAAAGAAAAAAAGAAAGAAAATGGAGCCAAACCACAAAACCCAAATTGTAAGCCCCTGTTAAAATATATAATTGGCTTAACAATATGACATTTCAGGGGGTTATCAATATGTATTTTTTTTAAATCAAAAGTAGGCAAAAAATACAGCTCTTATTCATTCTACTTAAATATTTGTCTGAAGCATTGTAAGATAATATGCTATTTTTCAGATGTTTGGTGATATCAGTGGATCAAAGTTTATCACCAATGAAGTGGTCATAGGTATTCAGGAGCATATACATGAAATAGACAGTACACTGGAAGACTCCTTGGATGTTTAAACAAAAGATATGAGAAGAATCCATTAAAAGTAAAGGTATTTTCTGCTCACTGATTTCTGTATGTATTAGAAATCATTATTATCTTAAATATGTTTTTAGACAACATAAAATCCTTCTAATTTTTGATAACTTAGAAAGAGTTGCTTGGCTTCTGTGGAATTTGAATAGGGATAGGACGCCATTTTTCACATTATTTTTATAGTAGTACTCTTTTATTCAGGAGGAATAAGGAGAATGGCCAGAAGATCATATGACCAAATCTAAATAAATCCCTTCTCCATTTATTTGGAAATTTTCACTTTTTTTCCCTTAGAAGAAACTTCAAGAAAAAATATGAAAAAGTTATATAATAAGGAAATGAAGTTACTTAAATGAGTTGTTAAGCAAAGCAGATATTTTACATTCTAAGAAAACAAAACCTAACCCCAAACTGACTGGCTCAGACTTAGACTCCTTGCATCCACCTCAACTTTTTCTAAAGGGATCAAAGTAGCTCATCTGCCTTTTTCTTATGTTATCCATTTTTCTCTTTCCTCCCTAGCTTTCCTCCCTTCTGGCTGAAGATTTAGAGTAGGATTTATGACCACAAATGGACAATGAACATCAGAGTGTTGAAGGGTCATGATAAATCCTGAATCATTAAGAATGCTTTGTCCTCATTACAGAGCAAAACAAACAGTGGATATCTAGGGACCTGATTTTCTTCTGTGCAGCCATTTCCCTCAAACAGAAAGCACTGCTTATTACAGGGGTCAAAACTATACCTATAATTAGGAAACATAGGGATACATTTAATCCTGGTGATTTTTCAATCCCCAGATTTAATCATTGTCTAAGTATTGTATCTTCAGTCTAACATAAGACACATTAAGAATTACACTAGGTGTTCCCTCTATTGGCATAATTTAGTATATGTATACATGTCTTTATTTTTCATCCTCTATGGCTATTACTGAAGGCAGACCAACATACATTAGTATCCCTGTCAACAAATCTCAACTTTACAGAAACTCATAAATATTCTAACATGTTTTAGGAGCTTTAATTATTGTGACTACAACACTTCATGTAACTAAACTCTTTCTTTGGGTCTTCATTTGAGTGTCACTGACTTCTTTCTGTTCACACCTCCAGTTTTGCAACTATTATTACTCATAACTGATCCCTAGGTACTTAGCTTCATTTTTACTCAGTAGATGTGTATTTTAGTCCATGGCTTTATCTTCCCATTAGACCATGTGTTTCCTGTGCAGGGTTTTGTTTGTTTGTTTGTGTTTCCCTCACTGAAATTCAAGATCTATAAGGGCAGGAATTTTTGTCTATTTTCTTTACTGCTCCCCTCCCTCATCCTTTAACACTATACTTTGAACTAGTGAATGCTCAATAATTTTTTGTTGAATTAAACAATAAACTTATAGGTCACATTTACTTAACTTTATATTTAATGTGCTATAAGATAGTGACTTGAATGAACAATATAGAGATCACCAATCAATTGATACTTTTCTTTTTTGTGTGTTTTTCCTTTAGGAATTAGTGCCTCCAGTGGAAGGATGGGTATAATTAAGAAAAGCAGTATTTTCTGGCCCCTGAAAGATGCCCATGACTACAATATATTTTCTAATCCAAGGAATCTCCTATTACATTGCTGCACAGCATGAGTTGTTCAGAATTTTAAAATGCAAGTCTATATAATTTTTTGTTGCTCTTGCTATATTATATTTATTTTCATTGCTATCGAATATAATAGATTAAGCAAAAAAAAAAAAAAAACAAAAGAACTTTTATTATGATCATTTCCTCTCATTATTTGTGGCCCTTCATGAACTGGAAATAATAATTCCATGGGTAAGGAGAGATGAGGAAGTTTTTAAAATAGATGATCTACAAAACAGAGCTCTAACATAGAGTTATCAGTATATCCTCTTAGAAGTATGCACATATTTATATAAAGTGTTATTTCAAAATTCAAGACAGGTTTCTTGGAGTCTATATATATCTGTGAATTCAGTCATCAGTTTTACTCCATATATTGAGTATAATTTATAGTGCTATTAATTGTTTTTTAAAGAATATAACTAGTAAAACAAGCTTTGCTTTATATAGCAGCTAGCAATTTACTTTTGACATTCATATCTATATTTTATTATACAAAAATAATACGTAATACAAAATGGTTATAATTGAAAACTATATCATAAAAGAATCTTTTTAGTAGATCATTCTTATTAGTATGTACTGTGCTCTTATTGCCTAAATATATTATCCATTTGAAATTAAATTTTGCTAAGGAATAAAAATATAAATAAAAAGGAATTAATATTTTAAATGTTTTCCATACATCTAAAAGTGATATCTGTTAAATGTTCTTTGTATTAAACTCAGTGACAATACATAGATCATACTCAGTGTCAGTTGAGCAAGTGGATGAAAAATGAGTGATTTTCATCCTTTAGTTAAGTATGATGCTAAGTGGTATGCACTAGCATTAAAAGCAAATTACTTATCACTTCAACAACCACAGCATGAAGCGTTCTATTGAAAGCTGTATATTCAGTCTTTCTTGGTCCTTAGTTTCATTAAATAAATCAACTGATAATGGTTGGATAAGCAGAGGAAAAATCCTTGATGGCATTATAGCATTTCCATTTAAAAAGTGCTTATTCAAGATGTCTTCAAATTGGTTTATTCTAATCACTAAGTATTCACACATGTGCACATGCACAAACCACACACACACACACACACACACACACACACATTTAACATATAAAAAAAGTAAAAAGAGAAAGTCTTTGATTAATGTACATGCCAAAGCAATGTACAGCAGGCACTACCCAAGTTGTTGATGAACTGTTAGCTAGAAAAACTCATCACAATTATTAGTTGAGAATACTAGTAATAAGCTAATGAGGCCGACATCCTTCCAGAGGAAGCTGGGCTCCCAGGGAAATCTGCCCCCGGATGCCAGAAGGAAGCTGGTGTCAGCAGCCTGGGGAAGGAAGGCCTACTCTTGCTTGAATTTCGTGCATCAGGCCTCTACTGTGGTGTGTGTGTGTGTGTGTGTGTGTGTGTGTGTGTGTGTGTGTATACTAGAGGCTCAGTGCATGAAATTAGTGTATGGGGGCTGGGGGTGTCCTTCAGCTCAGCCTGCATCCTCTCCAATCCGGGACTCCTCAAGGGATGTCTGACTGGCCATTTAGACCCAATAAACGGCCAGTTGGACATCCCTCTCACAATCCAGGACTGCCGGCTCCCAACTTCTTGCCTGCCTGCCTTCCTGATTGCTTCTAACTGCTTCTGCTTGCCAGCCTGATCACCCCATAACCACTCCCATGCCAGCCTGATTGATGTCTAACTGCCTGTTTGCCCCCAACTTCTCTCTTCTGCCAGCCTGGTCACCCCTAATTGCCCTCCCTTGCAGGGTTGATCGCTTCCAACTGCCCTTCCCAGCAGGCCTGGTCCCTCCCAACTGCCCACCCCTGCTGGCCATCTTGTGGTGGCCATCTTGTGTCCACCTGGGGGCAGGATCTTTGACCACATGGGGCAGCCATATTGTGTGTTGGAGTGATGGTCAATCTGCATATTACTCTTTTATTAGATGGGATAGAGGCCTGGTGCATGGTTGGGGGTCAGTTGGTTTGTCCTAAAGGATGTCCCAGATCAGGGTGGTGTTCCCTTAAGAGATAGGGCTGCCTGAGCGAGGACCTGTCATGGTTTGCAGTCCAGCCATGCCCCTGGGGACCCAAGCAGAGGCCCTGGTATCTGGAATTTATTTACCTTCTATAATTGAAACTTTGTAGCCTAGAGTGGAGGTCTGGGCTGGCCAGGCTGTGCAGAACGCTTTGGTTCTCCCATTGCAGGGGGAAACCCTAGCCTCCTGCTCTCTCCAGCTCGGTGACTGCAGCCATTTCTGTTTGGATTTGTTTACCTTCTATAATTGAAACTTTGTAGCCTTGAGTGGAGGCTTAGGCTGGCAAGGGCATGTAGAAAGCTTGGCTTCTTCCATTTCCTGGGAAACCCAAGCCTCCCTCCTGCTCTCTGTGGCTGTAGCAATCTTGGTTGGGTTTATTTGTATACTTGCTCTGATTGGCTGGTGGGCGTGACTAGTGGGCATGGCTTGTGGGTGTAGCAGAGTGATAGTTAATTTGCATATTCTCTTTTATTAGAATAATAATAAAACATGAGCGTGAGGCAGTCCTTGTTTCTGAAATTCAATGACATGAATTTTAGCTATTACTTTGCCAAATAAATGGAACTTACATATATCACTTAGAAGAACATTCAGCTTAATATTAAAAACTCTGGCTACCAAGTCAGGTCTGTTTTTAACTTTTTTGCCAGCATTGAAAATTGTTTGTAATATCTGCCCATTTGGTGTTGCATGTTATTGTTCTGAATTAATAGGGATTTCCATGCTTTGTTACAATTGCCATAGCATCCTCATTTTGCTGCTGCATATTTCTGGGACTACCCTCAAAAGATGATGGAAGTATTATTATTTTACCAATCAGCACATTGTCATTTTCAGATATAGATTTGAGATAATGCATCAAATCTCTATATTTTTCTACTCTCAACTCTCAACTTATATTGGTTTGCTTTAATGAAATTTATCCGATTGGCCTCTATTTTTTAATATGAATCTATGATAAACTGTTGAGTTAACTTTCTTGCATTTAATATAGGATTGAACATGTCCCACACAAAGAGATGAAATCCACAATAGTGCATTTGTGTGACTAATGTCCTTACATTTTGTCTAGTATCATTGTTGATTACACTGCCATCTCTGAGTCTTAATACAATATCTGTTCCCTAGCCTTTTTCCCCATGTGGAAAAAGAATAGAATATGTCATTGCATGTAATGTAGGAAACAGGATACTGATTTGTTTCATTTTAGTGGCATTCAGATTATTGGAATCTGGTTTACAAGGAATGAGCAAGTCCCTTTCAAAAGGAGGTTCTTCATTTTTATTTCTGAATGTGACAGCAACCTAGGTTACACGGGGAGAATTATATCTACCTGGATCACTGTTACGATCATATTTAATTTCCATAGTTACCTCTGTGGGAGCTAGACCTTTTGCTGCTGCTTCAGATTGGGCTTCCTTTTCTACCTCATGTAGCATCTTGTACAATATTGTTAATTCACTTATTTCATGCATGAGGTTATCAATGTTGATCATGAGTCTTTCTGAGCAGCCCTGGTTTTCTGGCATTGCTAATCATTTACTGGTAGCTTTGGCTGTATCCAAAATATAGAAGTGAGCAAACTTCCAAGGAACACCATCCGAAGGATGTAAAGTTCCAGACAGTAATAAACTTGTCTGTGTATTCTAAAATATGGCCCATACCCTGATGGCAATGCAATATTTGCATTGATGGAAGCAAAAGCAAAAGAGCTATTTATGGAATTAATATTTTCCATGAAATTTTTACTGTCAGAATCTTTGTTTGTCATTAATCTTTTTAAATATGCTGGGTATTCTGGAAAATGTATATCATTTGGACAGACTTTACCTTTGCTACAACATCGAGTAAATTTCCCATCAGATGGTTTTTCATCAGAGAAATTTAGTGATAGACAAAACTGACATCTAATAGTCATTCCACCACAACTGTGAAAATATGTAATATTTCTTGTCACAAAAAATACCAAGCTTGGAAAGTTGTTTAGTTTGCTTTAATATATATTTTGAAAAATAATTTTAAATTTTATGTAATTTAATCTGTAATGTTGTTTCTATGTTTTCTTAGCATTTATTATTTAATACTATAAAATTTGTTATATTGTTAAATGTCACTTTCATTATATAACTAGAAGCCTGGTGCATAAAAATTCATGCACTGGCTTGGGTTTTTCTCAGCCTGTCCTGCCCCCTCTCACAGTCCTGGAGCCCTCAGGGGTGGGAGGTGACCCGGAAATCAGGAGAAGGCCCCATCATACCTCTGCTGCTGCCACTGCCAGCAGCACAAGCCTCGGATGGCCCTGGTTACCTGAGCTTTGGCCAGCTCTGGGCAGCTGGGCAGCTGCCGTCTCAGGCTTGCCTGTGCCACCCATGGGTGGCTGGGTGCTGAGGAGACTAGGGGACTCTGGAGGCAGGTGTGTGACATGCCTGCTGCCCCAGCAGGGCTGAGGAGACTGGGCACTGCCATCTTTGTGAGGGTTTGATGGTCAATTAGCATATTCCCTCTTTATTAGATAGGATAAACACTTATAGGTTGTGTATTTTTCCTAGAATGTGTTGTTATTCTATTGACTTACTTTATTTTCATGCCAGCATCAGGCTCCATTAATTAATATAGCTCAAAAAATGAATCAAAGACAAACTATGATTAAATTGCATACTACTAAGAAAGATTTGCGGGCAAAAGGGGATAATGTGAATAAAGCACAATAATAAGAAAAATATTGGACCTAGATAATAGGTGTATGAGAGTTTTTTAGTACTACTTTTTCTAATTTTGAATATATCTGAACATTTTCATAATAATACATTAAGATGAGTGATGATGCACAAGAGGGAGAGGTGATACCATGTAGTCTCTATATTAGGTGTGGGTATAGCTCTACTCAGTTGAGAAATATATATATAACCACAAAAGTAAATTTATTAAGTTCTGCACAGGGTATACAATGATTGTACAGAGATGAGGCCACAGTAGATATTCCTGTTCAAAAAGAGACATGGCAATCCCTGAGCCATATTGAAACCCCACAGAAAATTGAGAGTGTCTTTTTTCTTTGGTTTTAAGGACTAATTATCGATTAGTCTTCAATTCGGCTTCATGGAGTAAGTTCCCCAGTTTACTCTTCTCTATGACTCTTGGCTCTACCTTCTGGGAGCTCCTTGCTCTGAAATTCTCCTCTGTAGCTACATCTGAAGTGAGCTTCAGAGGATATGTCCTCAGGAGTCTGAGTAGCTTGGTCAGACCTCTTCCTGATCCTTGAGGACTCGGGTTATTTTAAGTCTTAAACATCACGGTTACTTTTATTTAGGTTAGTGGCTCTTTTTGATAGCACAACTGTCTCAAAAACTTTTGAGTTTTTATTTTGTTTGATTCCAGTCAGTTCCATGTTCTGATTGAACTTAAATTCTTTTTGAGACATGATTAATTGCAGGTGCCCTGAGCTTTTTAAGGACTGTGGGAAAGGTACATGGTTTTCCTGAACCATTTTCTGCTAAATTAACTGAGTACTATTATAACCTACAAGAGGTAGGGACAATGGGAGTGAAGGGCTTACCATTGATTTGATCCTTGCCAAAGGGCTTTCTTTGCCTTAAGACACTCTCTAGTTTATTTTATACTGGTAGGTGGGAAAAAGCAGTTGCCTATTCCAGTTTTACAAATCTCCACATTTCTTTCACTCCCCTTTCTTTTCTGTTTGCTAACCAGCAAATTATTTTTAAGCTCATCTCTTTGTAGTACTTGTCAAATGCAGCCAGTAGTATCTAACACATGCTACTAATATTCTGTTTTCCCCATCCTTTAAGATCCTAGGATATATAACCTCATTAGATATTTTTTCAAGTGATTGCTGGCAACAATTGCCAGTTTTTTAAAAAAAGGTTATTTCTTGCACCTGCTATTTTACATTGAGTGGCTATATTATTATGACCACCCCATAAGTTCTTCGTTGGGCCACCTTTTGCCTTCAATACTGTGTTGATTCTTCTTGGCATTGACTCCACAAGATGTTGAAAGGTGATGCGAGGAATCTGACACCATGCCTGATGAATAGCACTGTCCAGTTCTGTGAGATTTGATGGTTGTGGAACAAGCTGCCTGATGGCTCTTTTAACTTCAACTCGTAAGTGCTTTACTGGATTGAGATATGGTGATTGTGAGAGCCACCTAAGCAGATAAAGACTCCCTCCTGTTCTTGAAACCACTCCTGCACAATAGAGCACCATGGCATGGCACATTTTCTTGTTGGAAGAAGCCATCTCCATTGGGATATGCCATCAACATGATAGGATGAACTTGATTATCAACAATACTTAGGTATGTTGTGTTATTCAGATGTTGTTCCACATGAATTAAAGGGCCCAAATATGCCAGGAAAACATGCCCCAAACCATAACAACTTGAAGGGTTGTCGTTGTACTGATACATGTGGGGTGTTTGCTTTCATTCTGTTTCCACAAAATTCTCACTCTGCCATCTGCATAATGCCACTGGAAATGTGATTCATCAGACCAAATGACTATTTTCCAATGCTGGACTATCCAATCCTTGTGTTCCTGTGCAAATTGGAGACGTTATATCTTGGTAACTGCAGACAGAAAAAGTGTTTGAACAAGCCTTCAGCTTCCATATCTCATATGGCTAATTTGCCTACAAAAGTCAGGTGGTCATAATAATCTGGCCACTCAGTGTATACACATCATAAGTACCCAGGGGGACTGCATAGCATTGTTATCATTCTCACTCTGTGTCCAGATTGATCAAGTTCATAGCAATAAGGGGAAAATGAATAGAAGGCAGAATGATGGGCTTTTAAAGCTTCCAGACGGACATTAAACATGTCCCTTCCACTTTTATGGTCCAAATAAGTTACATGGTCACAGGTGGGAGTGCATAACTCTCCATTAGGTCAGCATAAAGGTGACCTCAAGTCACAATTCCCCAGTCATTGCCTCTTCTGAGCTCAATTACACACACTCTTGCCTTTATTTGTTATGCTCTATCATCTTGAATTTTTCCTATTTCTCAAACATACCTGTTCTTTCAGCCTAAATTATCATTCCAGGCTTTCTGTTCAAGTTGATATCCACACTGTTACATTTTCTCAGTGGTCTATGTGGTTAACTCTTTTGCCTCTTGTCTTTGCTCAAATGGCACCTTCTCACTGAAGCTAATACTGACTTCTCTTTTTAAAAACTGAATCTCACAACCACACATTAGAGACTTCTCTAAATCTGATGAATTTCTTTTTGTAGTTTCACATCTCCTTATATTATTTCTTATGCAGGTCAATTTAACCCTTTTTATTTATCACTGCATTAGGCTTTCCCACTGGCACAGCAGCTGGAACAGCAACCCAAGAAGAGGCTTTTGAAAGCATTCTAGGGAGAATATTTGCTCACCAAATATTCTCCCTAGAAAAATATCTGTATAGGTGAAGTAGAAGAAGAAACAAACAAAAAAATTTAAAATCAAACAAACCATAAAACCCCAACTTCATTGAATAAATAATCCTGAAACAAATTCTTAGATATTGTTAATTAGGAGGGCATGGATATTTCCTGGAAATCTGTATTTTAAAAATGCATTGAATATAATTATGAAAAAATTTCAGGCACTGACTAATATATATAATATGAATAATACTATAAATCAGGATAATTTTGTCAATGTCAACATAATACATTTTTCTTTGCTCATGATATACATATCAGAATATATAATACCACAATACCTGATATTAGACTATACTATTGGGTCGGCAGCTAAGTAATTGCGGGTTTCACACATATATGGCTTCAGTTGAATTTTTAGGTTTGCAGACGTGGTACAAATGTAAAACACATTTTGTTATTTGATAGTTGGCTATTCAGCTGTTAATCAGTAAAAAAAAGTTTTTTGATCTGTTTTGTAGTTTTCGTTTGGCGTTCGTTGAAAAATGGAAAATCAAAAGGAACATTTTCATCATATTTTGCTTTTTTATTTCCGCAAAGGGAAAAACGCATAGCAAGCTCATAAAAAGTTATGTGCTGTTTATGGTGACGAAGCCTTAAAAGAACGGCAGTGTCAAAATTGGTTTGCCAAATTTCGTTCTGGTGATTTTTCACTCAAAGATGAAAAACGCTCTGGTAGTCCAGTTGAAGTTGATGACGCCCTAATCAAAGCAATAATCAATTCGGACTGTCACAGTACAACACGTGAGATTGCAGAGAAGCTTCATGTATCACATACATGCATTGAAAATCACTTAAAACAACTTGGTATGTTCAAAAACTCGATACATGGGTTCCTCACGAACTGAAAGAATCAGTTAACGCAAAGCATTAGCAGCTGCGATTTGCTAAAGAAACGTAATGAAAATGATCCATTTTTAAAACGACTGATAACTGGTGATGAAAAATGGGTTGTTTACAACAATATCAAGTGGAAAAGATCGTGGAGCAGGCCAGGTGAACCAACTCAAACAACATCAAAAGCTGATATTCATCAAAAGAAGGTTTTGTTATCAGTTTGGTGGGATTACAAAGGAATTGTCTACTTTGAACTCTTACCACCCAACTGAACGATCAATTCTGATGTCTACATTGAACAACTAACGAAATTAAACAATGCAGTTGAAGAAAAGCGGCCCGAATTGACAAATCGAAAAGGTGTTGTATTCCATCATGACAATGCAAGGCCACACACATCTTTGGTCACTCGGCAAAAATTAATGGAGCTTGGTTGGGATGTTTTGCCACATCCACCATATAGTCCTGACCTTGCACCATCTGATTACTTTTTGTTTCGATCTTTACAAAACTCCTTGAATGGAAAAATTTCAATAATGATGATGATGTCAAATCGTACCTGATTCAGTTTTTTGCTAATAAAAACCAGAAGTTTTTTGAACGTGGGATTATGATGCTGCCTGAAAGATGGCAAAAGGTCATTGATCAAAATGGGCAATACATTACAGAATAAAGTTATTTAGTTCCATGAAAAAATTGTCTTTGATTTTTTAAAAATCCGCAATTACTTAGTTGCCGACCCAGTACAAGGTTATTGTAATCAAAACAGCCTGGTACTAGGACAAGAACAGGCATATAGATCAATGGAACAGAATAGAGAGCGCAGAATTCAACCCATGCATTTATCGTCAATTAATATTTGGCAAAGAAGGCAAAAGCACACAATGGTGTAAAGACATGTACATGAAAATAAATTAATCTAGACTACTACAATATACCATATACAAGAATAAATTCAAAATGGATAACATACTTAAATGTAAATTGCAAAATCATAAACATCCTAGATAAGAACATAGGCAATACAATCTCAGACATAACTGATAGCAATATTTTTGCAGCAGTGTCTCCTAGGACAAGAGAGAAAAAGAGAAAATAAACAAATGGGACTACTAGTTCACCAAACTAAAAAAATCTTCTGTGCAGTAAAGGAAACCATCAACAAAATGAAAAGGGAACTCACTGTATGGGAGAATATATTAGACCCTGCCCCCCCCCCCCCACTCCTTCACCCAAATCAGTGATCGGCAAACTGTGGCTCCTGAGCCACATGCTGCTCTTTGGCCCCTTGATGTGGCTCTTCGACAAAATACCACTGCCCGGGCCAGTCTATTTTGAAGAAGTGGTGTTAGAAGAAGTTTAAGTTAAAAAAATTTGGCTCTCAAAAGAAATTTCAATAGTCATACTGTTGATATTTGGCTCTGTTGACTAATGAGTTTGCTGACCACTGGCCCAGATCAAGGATGATGAGCCAGGTACAGAAACTAACCAGGGCAGAAAGCCCTGGATGCCGAGAAGGGGCAAAACAAGAACCTCGCCCCCAGAGTAACGTGTACTCCTCTAGCATATACTGATCAGGAAGTTTAGACCCCCTTGACTTTTTCCTCCATAAAGATATCTAGGCCTCAGTTGTATTTTAGCTCCTGGCCTAGAAAGGCAACAAAAACAGGCAAGTGGCTGCCTCAGGACTAACTACATTGACTAATGACTCCCTTGACTGGCACTGATCAATCATTGGAGAACCAAACCCTGAAAGAGCAAATCTGGAAATCTAATTAATACTCTACTAAAACCCTCCCCTGAGACTTCTCCTAAGATTTCCACCTGCAAGAAATATATAAATATGCTCAGGACAAAGGACTTGGCACGTACTCTCCCTTCTAGGAGCACACCTGTGCCATTCCCACACAGGCATGTATCTCCCAACCTCTAAGAGACCCCATTGAGACGTGCAACCAGGGAGCAATGGGCAATGGTAGCTCATTCTGAGTTAACCTCCTGAACTTGTCTCTAAGGCCCCCTTTTCTCTGACTTCTCAGTGAGCTAAAGCAGCCCAGATCCAATACCCTTTAGCTTAGTACTATGTATCCCTTCCCTTTGAATGTCCCCAACTCTCAACCCCTTTTCTTTAAATAAATTCAAAATTTTAAGCCGCTAACTAAGATGCCATATAGCCTGCCTGTGTGCCACTGACTTGAACCTTTCAGAACATATTCACCAATGATACATGCCATAAGGGGTTAATTTCCAAAATGCATAAGAACTTTTACAACTCACCAACCAGTAAGACAAATAATCCAATGAAAAAAATGGGCAAAAGACCTGAATAGACAATTCTCCAAAGAGGATATACATATGGCCAATAAACATATGAAAGAAAGCTCAACATCACAAATCAGCAGAGAGATACAAATTAAAACCACAATGAGATATTACTGTCCACCTGCCAGAATGGCTACCATCAATAAAGCAACAAACAATATGTGTTGTTGAGAATGTAGAGAAAAGGGAACCCTATTACAGTGCTGACTCTGCAACCACTATGTAAAACAGTATGGAATTTTCTCAAATAATTAAAAATGGAACTACAATTTGACTCAGTGATCCAACTTCTGGGAATATTTCCAGAGAATCCCAAAATGCCAATCATAAAGAATATATGCACCCTTATGCTCATGTCGGTATTATTTACTAGCTAAGATCTGGAAACAGTCCAAGTGCCCAACAGTGGATGAGTAGATAAAAACATATATGATACATTTACACAATTGAATGATATGCAGCCATAGCAAAGAAGGAAATCTTACCTTTTGGACCTGAAGACTATTATGCTAAGTGAAATAAGCTAGTCAGAGAAAGGCAAATTGTAGAATCGAATGAAGAAACTAAAGTATTGAACAAAACAGAAACAGTCATGATACCTGGAACTGAATGTCAGCTGTCAGAGGAGTGGGGAAAGAAGGAACTGGATAAAAGGTGAAGGGATTCGTCAAAGAACATATATGTCTAACCTATAGACACAGACAACATGTGGTGATGGCCAGAGAGAAGTGGGGGATGGGTGCTGGGTGGAGGTGGGCAAAGGTAGAGAAATAGGACACCTGTAGTAGCATCAACAATAAAATAAAAAGTTAAAAAATAAAAGTGTAAAAAGCAAAGTGAAAAAAAAGGATATATCATATATTAGGATTCTAAACCAAAAGAAATCACAAAACCATACACAACAGAAGTTGTATAATATATATATATACACAGACAATAATGCATGAGAACAACAAAAGTTATGAAAGTTTATATCAAAAGGATACATATTGAAAAAATTTTAAAATTACTTCTGGGTCAAAGTGTAAGTAAATAGCAAAATAACAAGTTATTAACTAATTAATTATAATGAGTCAATTAGAATACTATATATTAGATCTTATGAGATATGGCCAAAGTTCTTTCAGATAAAAATACTTTATTATTAAAATAAATAAAACCTAGAAGCTAGGAAAAAAATATGACAGAAAAAATAAACCTGCTAAAGCTGAAAGTCATTCAGAAAATAGAAACAGAAGTTAATATTAATACTTTTAAAAAATGATGAAGTTCAATATTAGTTTTCTCTTCTGGTGAGATTGAAAAAGAAAAGTAAAAGTTGCAGACACCAACATTAGGAATCAGAGAAATGTAACGTAACTATAGGAATAAAAAAGAAGTTAAAATTTAAGAGTTTAATATACATAGTTCTGTGAGATAATAAAAATATTTAATGGGATAAATAATTATTTAAATTATCAAATTTATGTTAGAGATATTTAATTCCTAAATTAATAAACTTAAAAAATTTTTTAAAGTATTTTTGCAAAATATCTTTCAGAAAATCATTTAGAGGAATGGATTTGTGGTTGATTTAAGTAAAATTATTAAGGAACTGATGAATCCTTATAATGAACCCTAAATTACTAGGGGACCAGTGCACGAATTTGTGCATCTTGAAAGGAACTATGGGTTGCAAGGCTGCAGTGGGCACAGGGGTCTCAGCCCATCCTCCTTGGCACCCCCCCTTCTGTTCCCTCCTGACGCAGCCCCAGTTCCCCTGTCTGCTGGCATTCCTGCTCCCACCACTGCCGCTCCCACACACTGACAGCTCTGAGTGATTGGGGGTGTGAGCAGCAGCTGCTGCCCTGATCACTCCTCAGGAGCAGCAGGAGGTGGAAAAGCCCTCGAGGCAATTGGGGCAGGCAGCAACTGCTAGCACCCACTGGTGGTGCCAAGTGATAGGGACTGGAGCTGGGCACCGGGTGCCAGCAGCGGGTGCCAGTGGCAGCTCTGGCACCAGCAGTGGGTGCAAGTGGGACTGTCACTGACAGCTGGTGTGAGAGGAGGCTGCTGGACCTGATTGCCCCTCAGGAGCAGGGGAGGTGGAGAAGCCCTAAGGGGCAATTGGGCCAGCTTTGGGCAGTTGCAGCGGGTGTGAGCACCAGGCAGGACCGCAGTGCACAGGAGCAAAATTTTTTTTTTTTTTTTTTTACCAAAGGCTCACCCAATGACAGCAACTGGTGCCCCACCTTGGTCTGGCACTCTCTGTTTACCTGTTCCACCATCCCCTGTAGCAGACACCTGCCATTTTCCACACTCTGCCACCTGCTGCCAGTACCCACCATGTTCTGCGTGCACCCCCATTGGTCAGTGCATGTCATAGCAACGGTAGTTCAGTTGTTCAACCATTTGGTCTATTTGCATTTTAGCCTTTTATTATATAGATAACTGAAGAAATATGAGTTGCTAATGATTTTAAGTCTCTGAAGCTATATATGTATATATAAGACTGATGGATAACCAATAATTATAATGTGTATATATCTACACACACACACACACACACACACACACACACACACACACACACACAATAATTACAGACCTGAAGAAAATATTAACAAGTTTTACTGAGAACTAAATTAAGAAAAATATCTTGTTCCTAAATGGGGTTTGCTAAGTCATTGAGCAATGACTCCCCATGTTAAAATATATTAATACAGTGCATAATATTAGTAAGCAAAAATTAAAAAAAATATATTGATAGAATTTATTATCCATTCAAATATTTTGGTAAGGAAAGGCTGATTCAGTAAGTTGTATTGGGAGGATTTAAAAAAGTAACATCAGCAAAAATGTGGGATAAGACTTTTCTACCATATTTACCCCAAATAACACAACATTTTATAATCAAATATAGGGAAGAATACCCTGTGAAAGTCCTGAAGTCCACAAACTGTTGGATTAAATATAAAATCCAAGATTAGGCACATTTAGAGGAACATTTCACTTTACCTGTAGTATAGCCAAGTGCCAGGAGAAACTCTCTTGGCCAGTGATTTTCTCCACAGGAAAAGGAGTTTGCAAGTGAGTGCCCAGCTTCTCTAGCTGTGCACAACTGTGCCAATGAGCCTTACTTCCTTCTTGCCCAGCCAAAATACTGAGGTATGCTGTACAACTACAAGGCAAAGAAGGGTGGGGAGAACAGCAGAAGGGCTTAAAGATAATTAAAAGCACACATATCCTTATTGCTTTGTAGTCTCTATGAAGAATTCTGCCCATGAACCCCTGGGGACACCTCACCTGTGGATTTCTCCAACAGATCCACGGGCATGCCAAATGCTCCACTTGTCTCACCCACAAACCCCCTCACCAACACCTCATGGTCAGAACCCCATTTGTTCTCCAAAGAGTAGACAGAGCAACTATTTGCAGATAGTGAGCATATGCAAAAAGCCAGCCTGACTGTAGGATTGGGAGGAAGAACACAAACTGGAGCATTTAACTCCATCCCTACAGAAAGCAAACAGCAGGCTGTCAGAACCTGGCCTGACTTTGCAGGATCAAGTAGAATATACATTCTTAAGAATGTTCACCAATAAGAGGGAAGAAGAAATGTGGAGCAGGCATATTCCTAAAAGGTTTAGAAAGCCTGGGAATTCTTGGCAGGATTGACAGGAGGTGTTTTTCTATTAAAGTTAATTCATAAACATTGGATGAAATAGATGTCTGCTTCTTCAAATGCAAAGATATCAACTCAAGAGTAAAAACATAAAAAAATCAAGGAATCATAATATCACCAAAAACAAAATATTTTTTCAACAATGGACTCCAAAGAAATAGAGATCTACAATTTGTCTGATAAAAGATCAAAATAGTTGTTTTGAGAAAGCTCATTGACCTTTTAGAAAATAGAAAGACAATTTAATAGAATCAGTACAATGATATATGAACAAAATAGGAAGACTGACAGAGATATAGAAGTCATTAAAAGAACTAAATAGAAAATCTTTATGTTGAGGAATACAATGACTAAAAGAAAAACAGAGAATGCCAACTACAGACTTTATCAAGCAGAAAAAAGAATTTGAGATGTGGAAGACAGGTCATTTGAAAATATCCAGTCAGAAGAGAACAAAGAAAAATAAATAAAAAAAGAATAAATAAAGCTCATGTGAATTTTTATTTACCATCAAATGAAAATATCTATGCATATCTATGCATATTGTAGTCTGAGAAAGAAGAAGAGAAGGAGAAAGGGACAGAAAGTTTATTTAAAGAATTAATGGTTGAGAACTTTCTGAATTTGGAAAAATATTTGAATATCCAAGTTCATAAAGCTCTTAGTCCCCCACAATATTCAACCCAAAGACATCTTCTCCAAAACGCATTATATAAAAAATATCTAAAATCAAAGAAAATTTCAAAAGCATCAAGATAAGAAAATTCCACATATATAAGGGAACTACCATGAAGTAACTAGCTGATTTAATAGCAGAAACCTGTCAGACTAGAAGAGAGTGGTAAAGTATATTCAAAGTGCTGAATGGAAAAAAAAAAAAAAAGGTAAGTCAAGAATATTTTACATAGCAAAATTGTTCTTCAGAAATTTAGAGGAGATAATTCCCAAAATAAAAGCTGAGAGAGTTTATCGCCACTAACCTGCCTTACAAGAAATACTCAACAGCGATCTTCAAGCTGAAACAAAAGAACAGCAATTAATAACAGTAAACCTGAAAATATGAAATATGCTGGTAAAAATAGATATATACTCTGTATATTACTGGCATAAAAATAGACACATAGACCAGACCAATGGTATAGATTAGAGAGTCCAGAATTTAACTCATATGTATACAGTTAAATAATCTATATATATAAAAGCCAAGTGACCAGAACATGGCAATATTTGAATGATCGGAACAACCAGAACGACCGGTCACCGTGAAACACTGTAGCAGACAACTGGCCGGATTGGGCCCCTGATCAGCCCCATCAACCATCAGCAGCCCCTCCCCTTGGCTGGCCCCTCCACAGATCCCCCACCCTGATTGGGAGCAGGGATGGCTGGCCAACCCCCCATGCACAAATTCATGCACTGGGCCTCTAGTATTTCATAAAAGAGCCAAGACCACCCAACTGGAAAAGGAGAGTATTCAACAAATGGAAGAGGAAAAACAAGAGCAGAAAATGAAACCAGATCCCTATTTTACATTATTCATACAAATTAACTTGAAATAGATCAAAGCTTTAAACAGAATACCAAATATCATAAAAGTACCAGCAGAAAACACAGGGAAGAAGTTCCTCCAAATTGATCTTGGCAGTGATATTTTAGAAATGACACTAAAAAGCACAAACCAAACTATCAGTAATCAATATCAAACCTAAAACCATCTGCACAGCAAAAAAAGGAATCAACAAAATAAAAGACAACCTATAAAATGGGAGAGAACATCTACAAGCCATATATCTGATAAGGGATTAATACCCCAGATATGTATTAAAAACTCCTAAAATTTAATAGTAAAAACAAACAATTCATTTGAAAAATGGGCTAAAAACCTGAATATATCTTTTTCCACCCAACAAACAAATGTCTCCAATGTATTCCAGTATATCATTAATACACTGGGGAGAAAAAAATAGTGAAAGAGACCTGGGAAAACATAATTTAAAATGGATTTTAAAACAGTATTTATTTTGGCACAAGAACAACGCCACTGCCCTGGGAGCCTCCAAACCTCTCTCTTTGCAGCAGCCTGACTGGACCATCAGGGAGGAGCTTCTTGGAAGCCCCAGAGTGATGTGCTGATTGCCTTCATTCAGACCCAGCAGCTGCATGTGGCCATGGCTGATGCGTTCCTGGAGCACAGGTGAGACCCTGACATTGTCTCACTGTCCATCACAGCTTTGAACCCTGGCATCTTCTGGCCCGGCTTTCTGATCAGTGGAGATGTTGAAGGAGATGATTAAGTCTGCAATAAATGTGGCTCCTCTGAACTTCTTTCCTGTAACTCACAAGTACCAGGCAGAGACTATCAAGAACATGCACAGCCTCAGAAAGCTTTACTCTTGATCCCGTTCTTTACCGGCCTGTTGCTGTGACCCTGGAGCCTAAAGGACCCAATATCTGAACTGGGCTCATCAAGGGCAGCAGGACCCTGGAGGAGGAGCTGAAAAAAGGCGCACTCTCAAGATCATGCTAGATAAGGCATACATGGAAGTGTGAGGAAGACACCCTGAAATATAAAAAATGACCTTTGCAAAGTGGTGGAAGTGGGCAGCAAGATCTACATGAATGGTGGACATGACTTTGCAGGTGAAGGAGAAAGGTGCTGACTTCTTGGTGACAGGGGTGGAGAATGGTGGCTCTTGGGGCATCAAGAAAGGTGTGAACCTCCCTGGGGCTACTGTGGACATGCCTGCCTGTCAGAACAGAACACCCAAGATCTGAATTTGGGGGTAGAGCAGGATGCAGATATGGTGTTGGTCTTTCATCCACAGGCATCCTATATCCACAAAGTCAGAAAGTTTCTGGAAGAAAAGGAAAGAACATCAAGGTAATGAGCAAAATCGAGAACCACAAGGGGATTCAGAGGTTTGATGAGATTCTGGAAGTCAGTCATGCGATCACAGTAGCTCAGTGGTGGTCTAGGCATTGTGATTCTAAACAGAGAAGGTCTTTTTGCTCAAAAGGTGATAATTGGGTGGTGCATCCACGCTGGGGAGCTTGTCATCTGTGCCATGCAGGTGCTGAAGAGCAGCGGGTTCCACTGGGGCTGAGGGCAGTGATGTGGCCAATGTGGTCCTGAATGGAGCCGACTGCATCATGCTGTCTGTGGAGACTCACATGGAGGCCTAACCCTGGAGGCCGTGTGCATGCAGTGCCTGATGGCGGGTGAGGCAGAGGCTGATATCTACCACCTGCAATTATTAGAGGAACTCCGCTGCCTGACGCCCATTCCCCACAGAGGCTGCTGCCTTGGGTGTTGTGGGGGCCTTCTTCAAGTACCCCAATGGGGCCATAATTGTCCTCACCAAGTCTGGCAGGTCTGCTCACCAGGTGACCAGGTATTCACCGGTGCCCCCTCATTTCTGTGACCGAAAATCATCAGACAACTCTCCAGGCTCACCTGTACTGTGGAATCTTCCCTGTGTGTATAAGGACCCAGTGCAGGAGGCCTGGGCTGAGAACTTGGCCCAGTGAACCGGGTGAACTTGGTCATGAATGTTGGCAAGGGTTGACCCAATGGCATCTGGCTCTGGCTTCACCAACACCATGCTGTAGTGCTTGTTCAGTGATGGGCCTCAGAGCCCCTCATTCAACCCTGTCTCATCTCCTCCCCCACAACCCATCCCTTAGGCCAGCCGTGAGGGTAGAGTTTACATGGGGCTATAGTGTGGCACTGGTGTGCTGGGACACCAGTGAAAAAGGTTAATGCCTCTGTAAAACATGGCCATTTTTAAGTCCTGCTCAGGTGAGGTAACCCAGAGCTAGGCTGCCCATCTTATGGCCCCACCTAAGCAAGAGGGGCAAGGGTGTAGGACTGGAGGCTCCAGAGCTTAACATAGAGGACAAGTTCCTGCTTCTCCTCCTTTGAGCACTCCCTTCAGTTCCTGTAGAAATGAACACTCAGTGAACTCCCAAGCCTGGCCTGGGGTCAGGAGAGAGCCAGCTACAGAGGCCAGTGGTTCCAGTTTCTCGAGATTCTGGCTCTTGCCTTCCACTTGCTTCTCCAATCCCCTGAGCTTCCCACACTCCCCCATGCCCTGCACTGTGCACTTCTGTTCCTGCACTGCACTCAGCTATCTTAGACAAACACCCTCACATTCATTTCCCCTCTACTGCAGCCGCCTCTGGGCCTGTTGCTATAGAGTCTACCTGTATCTCAGTAAACAGCAACTGAAGCAAAACAAACAAATAGCAGCATTAATTTCAAAATACTTTGTTGAAATATATATAAGTAGACAAATACATTTAATTGAATACAAAACCTAAAATAAGCACAATACAAGTATAAGAATTTGATGTTTAGGCTCTGGCTGGTGTAGGTCAGTTGGCTTGGGCATCATTCTATACACTCAGAGGTCTGTAGTAAGAATTTCTAAGATTAGGACCGCATAATCAATAGAAAAAAATGAGTCTGGCTGTGTAGCTCAGTGGTTGAGTGTATACCCATGCAACAGGAGGTCACATCTGATTTCTGGTCAGGGCACATGCCTGGGCTGAGGGCTACATCCCCAGTGGGGGCCATGAAGGTGGAAATGGGTTGATGTTTCTCTCTCTCTCCCTTTCCTTCTCCCTTATTCTCTCTTTATTATTGTTTAATATATTTTATTGTTTTTTTTACAGAGAAGAAGGGAAAGGGATAGAGAGTTAGAAACATCGATCAGCTGCCTCCTGCATACTCCCCACTGGGGATGTGCTTTCAACCAAGGTACATGCCCTTGGCTGGAATCAAACCTGCGACCTTTGAGTCTGCAGCCCGACACTCTATCCACTGAACCAAACTGGTTAGGGCCCTTACTCTCTCTTTAAAAAAATTAATACAAGTATTTTAAAAAGTAATTGATATTTGCTAAAGCATTTTTGTCTGTATTAATATCATACCATATATCTATGTGTGTATTAAATAAATAAATAAATAAATAAATAAATAAATAAATATATGTATATTAATGTATAATTGTAGGAGATAAAATGGCACACTAGTGTTGAATAAATATTTATTAAATGAGTAATTGGGTTATTGATTAAATTATTAATTCAAACATTTCTTCTCTAGATATTATACCTTATTCATTTTTTAAAGATATTGGTGATTATATTTTATATAGAGAGTTTTTATTGTGTATGCAGCCAAATACAGTTTTTTCCTCTATCTGGTCCCCCTCTCTACACCAATAACGTTCTCAATTATGAGATCATTTTCTCCCATTATTTTTCCTTGGCTTTAGTTTTTAGAATTAACACTTTACTTCCTGGAGCATTTACCTTATGGAGGAAAGATTTAGCCTCCTTTTCTTTGCACTTAACCAATTCTCCTTAGACCATTAATTGCATAACACTTTCTTTCCCAACTGAACTGAAATGAAGGGGAATTTAATCTTGTTCCCAACTATCCAAACCAACTACCAGGGCTGCCCTCTATGGGTTTATGACAATAAAAACTCTAACCCCTCAGGTCAGATAATCATATGTATGATAATTAACTCTATGAGTAATTATTGTGTTATGCAAATAAACAATGCAGATGAGTCATTTCATTAAACAAGCACCATGGGGTCATTAGGCTTTGATCTCTGTCCTAGTCTTTTGGGGAAAAATACTTTCTATGAACCACTCTCCTGAACTGCAATAAAACATTACTGGTAAGCTCACATTAAGCTGAATAATATGCAGACTGCTTGATTCGTATTGAATATGTGTCTGGCGGTTGGGGCCCACTGTAATGAACTAGCCCACAAATCACAGCTTAATGGGAATCTACTATTACATATTGCTTAATTAAAAGTTGTGAGCTTATTAACATGTGTCTTTGGCACTGAGCTTTGGGGATGTAATCTCTGTGCAAATAAGACTAGGCTGTAAAAGTTTTATAGATTAACGATGATATTATAGTCCATACCTTAATAACCCATCATTTCCTCAAAGAATTTTTTATATCTTAAATTCTTCTATCCAGCTGTAACAGATTCTTTTGTTTATGTTTTTCAGTGTGTAGGACTCACTGTAATGGGCTAGTTAAAAAAAAATGGTTATATCTTAAATATTTTGTCTGGACACCCTTTCATCATTTAATCTTATTAGCAAAGTTTTCTGGGAGAAAGTCTTAGAGCTTGCCTTTCATTAGAGAGTCTCCAGGTAGTAGAGATCTATTAGGTATGGGTTTGTAGAATTTCCATTATAAATCTCTATTTTCAGAGATTTATAATTCAGCTATAAAAATGTTGCCCTAGGCTTCAAGTTGGAATACAAGGTCTTAGTCTGAGAGGGTACATTGTTAACACACACAAAAAAATTGTGTTGTTGTTTTCATCTTACCAAAATGAAAAAAAGTAATGGCATGTAACCATTTTCAAATACTTTCTGATAAACCACTGTGAGATGGTGTGTGGAGCTTTTTGTTTTGACATGACGTTTTACAGGATGTTTGTTTGTAATTTTTAACTGAGCCATTTGGTAGCCTTTTTTAAATGTCAACATAAAAGATGTCTTTCACATGCCTCATACTCTATCCAGCCTGGATACTTCTGGTCATCTTTGGTGGACCCTTTGATGTAGAGCACTTCTTGAGTTCTTGTAACTCTAATACCTTCATTTACTAAATCCTATTAATATTTAGAAAAGAAGTTATGTTGCTCTAAATAACTGAACTCCATTATTACTATTCTGAGTAATCGTAGGTCCATTTTTATTAGAACTTTAATTTGATACTGCAAGATTAAAAAATATCAGTGACCAAAATGTACTGGAAAGAATGGTGGGAGAAGACCCAGTAATGTTCTTCTATGAGATGGCTGTGTGACTTTGGGAGACTTTCTGAAATGCTCTAAACCTGTTTCTATCTGTCAAAAGAGTTTGAGGACAAAATGATCATTCCTTCAGGATTTGAAGTTTTTATATATCTGCCAATTAATCAGACATAACTTGCCAAGTTCACCAATGACCTCCATGCCACTAAATCAATAGAAATTCTTTTAGTCTTCAATTTAATCTCTCCATAATATTCTAAATAGATGACCACTTACCACATTTGGAAGGGTTAGGTTCTAAATTACCTTAATGTCAGGTATTTGTGGTTGTTTTTCTGTTTTTGCTTTTTTCCTCCATACATCTCTGCTGTTTCCCTCTCAGATCAACTCAGTCATTAAATGTTGACATTTACAATGGATCCCTCTTTACTGTCCTGTATTTACTCCCTGAGGGAGCTTTCTAGTGGCTTTCCAGAGGCTTCAAATACCATCCATGTACATTTTCCCAAATGTTAATTTGGGGCTCAGATCTCACTTCTGCACCAAAGACCTCTCAGATTCAAATGTTCATACAATTCCTCTTGAATCAGTGTCCATATGATTACTCATAGATTTCCCTACCTCCTAGTCAAAGCAGTTTCTTATGCTAGTAAGAAAAATTAAGCAACAGCTACTGACAATATAATTTGGCCTATTAGTTTATAATAATCAGAGTATAAGGGAAGGACTTAAAAAGGCTATCTGGTAGCTCAGAGTGGATGTAGACCAGGCTTGCAATGAAATTATGAAGTTGCCATTTCCTATTCACTATGTTTAAGATAGGTACCTTCTCTATTTAGGTTCATCTTCTCCCTTTCCATTAGTTTGTTGTTGTTGTTCTGATTGTTTATATATTGGTATATTGGTCAGTCATTTCTATAAGAGAGGCATTCATATATATATATATATATATATATATATATATATATATATGAATTTTATCAACTTTATAAACTAAATCTTTCCATAATTATTTTTTTAGAAAAATTAAATGCTACTATTTAATAAAATGAAAGGTTCTTTATGGTGGAATGTTAAACTTTTCTATTTGAATAGAATGATGATTCTAAGGCCATGGTAACCTTCTCTGACCTGTTCAAATTATACCAAGTAGATAAGACAGAATCAATATAAATTTATATTTCTTAATTAAGAAATTCTACACTTTTAGGATTCTGGTTGTGCTTAGAGTCTTATAGGGAGGAAAGTTGCTCAATTTTTTAGCTCTATCTAGGCCTCCTTCCAAGCTGTCAGAGCTGAGTTCCACTGACTAAGACATGGAAAATGCCATAGACCACGAGAGTGAAACAGTACTTCTATTCCTTACACATAAACATAAGTGATATCATTAAAAGTTTTCTTGTCCAAACCTCATGAGGACTTGTCAAATATTATGGAAGGGGGATTCCACAACACATTTCAGTGGACTAAAGTAAATGATCCTTGAGCTCCTTTCCATTCTGGGATTCCATTAAGCTCACATTTCCTTTCATTGCACATTGATAACATTTCTCCTCCAAGAAAGGATTCATTTAGCACCTACAACATTGCAAGAAGTTAATAGTATTGATTCCATTGATCTGAGCAAGGAAAATCCTGAAGAATGTTCTGGAAGGCCATGACCATTGAAGCATGATGAGCATGGGGACTTCATAACATTAAATAGATTCTAAAGAAAATGTGATTTTTTCTTAGACCAGGTGATTACATAGAAATCCATTCACATCTGAAAATCATTTGAGTCTATTTTCTTTTTCAACAGATCCCCTTTGAGTGAAGCAAAGAATGTTGGTTTATGGCAAATAAACATAAATTATTTTATTCCAACATCTCAGGCCAGATTTCTTTAATTCTGTTGTATGCATAAAGCTTTAACAAGAAAGCCATAATTTTCATGATGGAAAAACACACACATCTATTTTAGGAACAAAGGCTGGGCAAAATGACAACCAATCACTTTGCTGCCCATCTTGGGAACTTAGCATGTTACCTTTTCCAATTAAGTTAATCTTGGTGCCCCAGCCATGAAGACAGAGAGAATCAGTCCACAGATGGAAGATGCTGACAACGCCTTGCCATACTAACAGACAGGAGCTGTGCGTCGCTGAAGGATACCCAGGACCAAACCAGAGATGGTCGGACCTGCATCATCACCATTTGTCCACCAAGCAGATCTGAAATACCATGGCTGACATGTACACATCAGGAACTGTCTGACATTGAAATTGGGGCTCAAAAGAACTGTTGGTCCAGAAAGGAACTCACTACAGACTGATTCATTTGCCTCTAAGCATAACCATTATGGCTTATCTCAGTTTCGGTCCTTATAAAGGAATTCCTTGTATCACATGATCTAGGGGAAATAATGAACAACATAAATTGATGAACAGAAACAGACCTAGAGACAGAGAAACAGCATTCAGATTGTCAGACCTCAGAGGGAGGGTAGGGAAGAGTAGTGGCAAAGGGGAGAGATCAATCAAAGGACTTGTGTGCATGCATATAAGCCTAACCAGTGTCATGGACAATAGGAGGTGGGCATACATGGGGAGGGGTTTGGGATGGGAATGGGAGGATGAGGACAATTATTTGACACCACAATCAATAAAGAAATTTAAAAAAATAAAATAGAAGAATTACTTCAAATCTACTCCTAGTTTAGAATAATTAGAAATTTTGAACAGGTTCAACTTTATTTAATAATTAGAGAAAGAGCATAGAAGAAAGAGAGAGAAAAAAATTGATGTGATCAGTTGCCTCCTGTCCTTGACCAGGGGATCAAATCCGCAACCTAGGCACATACACTGATCAGGAATTGAAGCTGAAACCTTTTGGTGTACGGGAAGATGCTCCAACCAACTGAGCCACACTGGCCAGGGCTATAAACCTACTTTGGCCCACCCCTGTATACATCCAATTATAATATGAAAAAAGTTCTAAGACTGTGAAGAGAGAAGAGAAGTCTTTAAATTGATCTTATTCTATTTAATGAACCTTTTTAACTAAGACTTGACAATTGGATTATTGATGTATGACAGCAATATTAATTCACCTGAATTTGAATATGTGTGAGATAGTATATGTTTTTTATTCTAGTTAGGGTTATAATAGAAATACATTTTAAAATTAATTTTATATCCATATGAAATGTTCCCATTTTAATGGAGACTGTATTGTTCTTCAGGGAGAAATCAGCATTTTTATGTGAAATTGGGTGTGTATTGCTTAATCAAGGCTTTTTCAATTCAATTTACTCACAATAAGTATTCATGAGTACTAACTTTCCTGAGACCCTTTTTTTAATTATAGCTAAATAATTTTTGGTGCAGTTATAGCTAATTATCAAAGAAAAACTAATGAGGCTTCTCATAATACAGTAGTATAACTACTTCTGTTAAGCAACTTAATTCTTATTGGTATGGAATTTTCAGGAAATGTTGCAAAATATTTAACATGTTTTAAAATATAGAAAGTATATATCTTTTTGACAGGGTAAACCCAAAATTGTATTTGACCTCAGTTTTTTGAACTTTAATATTTACTCTGTACATTTCCTCATGTTAAATATGCAATGGGAAAATTATAAGTATCAGTCTTGTTACCCTGTTACTTTTAAGCAGTTGTGAATTCTGAATGTATATCATACATGACATTTTTCTACTAAATAATAAAGATAACTGTATAAAAACTAGAGGCCCAGTACATAAAATTTCCTCAGCCTGGCCTGCACCCTCTCGCTGTCTGGGAGCCACGGAGGCAGGAGAGGCTCCTGCCACTGCCACTGCACTCGCCAGCTGTGAGCCCTGCTCAGAGCTTCTGGCTGAGGGGCACTTCCCCAGTGGGAGCACACTGACCAGCAAGGTGCAGCTCCTGCATTGAGCATCTGCCTCCGGTGGTCAGTGTGCATTATAGCGAGTGATTGTTCCGCCATTTGGTCAATTTGTATATTAGCTTTTAATTAATTATATAGGATATATCAGGATATCTAGATTATTTTTTTTGTAGAATACTACTAAATAACCAAGGTACTATATAAAGATGCATCAGGATATCTAGAATGCTTTTGCAACTGCACATTAACAAATGCTTTTTAAAAATATACTTGGATAGTAGTATTTCCTTTTTTTAAAAAGTTCTCATAGATTTTCTTGCATAGACAAAAAGTTACAGTTAAATGAAACATGTAACTACATGGAAATCAAATTATAAACAAGATATACTAGGCAACTACTAGTAATAATAATGGAAATGTATTTAGATGTCTTATGTGTGTATGGCATACTTAAATCTAATGGTATTACTTTTATTATTTTCCAATAAGGAAACTAAGACTTAGAATGAAGTAATCTGCCTAAATTCACAGGGATTGAGAGTTTGGTAGTGTTCTATGTTGAACTGTGTCCCCTAAATTTATATGTTGGAGTCCTAACTTCTAGAACCTTAAAATGTGACCTTGTTTGGAAAGAGGGTCATTGAAGATGTAATTAGTTACGGTGGGTTTGTACTGTAGTGGGATGGACCCCTACTCTAATAGGACTAATGCCTACATAAAAAGGAGACATGTGCCGAGGAGAATAGTACGTGAAGATGCTTCCACAGGATGAGGAGTGCCCAGTATTGCCAGAAACCACACAGATTTAGGAGTGAGGGATGGAGCAGATTCTCTATCGGAGCCTTCAGAAGAAGCCAATGATGTATACACCTTGATTCGAGCCTCCTGAATAGTGGGGAATACATTTCTACTGTTTAAACCACCCAGTCTGTGAAACTTCATTATGGCAGACCGAGAAAACAGGCAATGAAGATGACACAAGATGTGCTGATGGTAGGACATTTACTGCTTCTTTCTTAGATTATGTCATCGGCTGATAGCTAGGCATCCCCCCACCCCCATTCAACACCTATTCTAAAAGAGGAAGTTCAGTTCAGTAAATATGAGAGTTTAATCAATGGTTAAAATTCTCCTGGTTGGACTGAAAATGGCATTCATCCAGAGGAAATATATAATTTTTATGTAAATGAGAAACAAACATAATTTTGAGTTTGTTATTATTTACAATATATGTTTTCATTACAAATATATTTTACTTTAACATCTGAAGTATTTTCCTTTGATATACTAAACCTTTGAAATCTTTAAAACACTGACAGAATTGATTGACTGGAAAATAGAACTCATATCTTAAGCAGATATTAATCATTTAGGGTAAATATGGGAAGCATTACATAAATGGTTAACTACTGTTAAAATGCAAAACAAACAAAAACCTTCATTAAGCTTTGTATGACAAAATAAATAAATAAATAGCCAATCACCTTATCATATTGCAATTTAAAATGTATTACAAACTTATAAAGAGCTCCTGATATTGCCTTCTAAAATTTTTAATAACCATTCTAACTGGTGTGGCTCAGTTGGTTGAATGTCATCCTGTGCACTGAATGGTGGCAGGTTGAATTTCCAGTCAGGGCCCATAGAGGGTTGAATTCCCTGTCAGGGCACAGACAGTTTGAAGGTTCCATATCCAATTGGGGCACATACAGGAAACACCCAATTAATGTTTCTCTTTCACATCTATGTTACTCTGTCTTTCTCTCTCCCTTTTTCTTTCCCTATCATATATATATATATATATATATATATATATATATATATATATATATATATATATATATATATATATATTAGAGGCCCAGCGCAAGAATTTCTTGCACGGGTAGGGTCCCTATGCCTGGCTGGCGACCATGGAGGATCAGGGCCTTCCAACTGCTGACCTGGGTCTTCCTTTGTTTCACATTGCCCCTTGGTGGTCAGGACACATCATAGCAAGAGATAGAATTTCCTGCCTCCTGGTCAAACTCCTGAGGGGACACTTTGCATATTAGCCAAATACACACACACACACACACACACACACACACACACACACACACACACACACTAGAGGGCCTGGTGCATTGAAATTTGTGCACTGGAGGGGGTCCCTCCTCCCAGCCTGCACCCTCTCACAGTCCAGGAGTGCTCAGGGGATGTCCTACTGATGGCTTAGGCATGGAGAGCAGGCCTAAGCTGCAGTCTGGCCTCCCTCTGTGGGAGGGGACCCAGCCTGCTGATCAGGGATGGCGGTGCTGCCTCCATCACCCCACTGTTGCTGCCTGGCCTCCCTCTGCTGGAGGTTACTGGGCGGGCCAATCAGGGAACAGTGCCTCCTCCCCCAATCGCCATTCCCTCCCTCTGCTCACTGGCATGTGCCTTGGCTGGCCTGTCACTGCCTGCTCACCAGCCCCACCCCTGCCCTTTGGTTGTTCTGCCATTCAGTCGATTTGCATATTGCACTCTTATTATATAGGATATATATTTATATTGATTTCAGATAGGAAAGGAGAAGAAGAGAGAGATAGAAACATAAATGATGAGAGAATTTTTGATCGGCTACCTCCTTCACACCTCACACTGGGGACTGAGCCCTCAACCCAGGCATATGTCCTGACTGGAATGGAATCCTAGCCTCCTGGGTTCATAGGTCGACAACCAACCACTGGACCACCCCAGCTGGGCTCCCCTATCTCTTAAATCAATAAAAACATATCCTTAGTTGAGGATTGACAAAACAAACAAACAAACAATGCTAATGATGTTAATTGTGGAGGATTTACATCATTATGTTCTATAGTATGGCTTAGGTAAGGAAGATTTCAGACGCAGGTTCCAGGTAATGTTAAGTCTGTTTCTTTCAGATTTATAGCATCACAAGCACTAAGTCAACTGTAACAGATCATGGCATTCTACTAACAGTCAGAAACTTAATTCCTCCTCATGTAAGTCTCCTGGTTAAACATCTCAATGTCTTGCCATTAATACAGTTTGCAGCTTGTAATGATTAATGGATTACATTTTTTGTCAAATGTTGATTTTAAGAAACTTTTCAATATAATTGTTTCTGAACTGGAAACATAATCTAGCAATTGCAATACTGCAATCATTTATTCACTATTTTAGAAAAAGTGTCTAGGATAACTATTAGAGATTTATGTCTGCTAATGGCTTAAATTGTTTACATGTTCTAGGTCATTTTAATAATTTGATTATTAATCATTAAAAGTCTCTGTATCTCCTGATAGGTAGCTCTTTTGAAAGCTGGTTAAGCCCCTCTGAGCTTTCCATTGCGTTTTCACTGACTTTTGGCACTGTGACCTGCGATGGGTCAAGCTATTTGACCCATTCAACCAAAATGCATCCCTGAATTGAGAACCTTACAAATTTTAAATTTTTAGTTTTCTGCGTTTACCAGGATGAACAGAACTGCTTCCTGAAATATAATATAGTTATCTCAAGTGGTTTAAAATTGCGATACATAGCTCTTTTAACTATGTACTATTTGAACCCACTTCAGATTCACAAAATACTTGTCAGGTAAATAATTTGTTTTAGGTTTTCTTTAGAAATGGGCATCAAGATGAACTTAAATTTACATAGAAGAAGGTCTGTATCAACATTGACACTTGCTCAAGTACTAACACATGCTGACAACTTACAGGAATTTCTATAAAATATAATAGGGGTGAGGCAGGAAGGAAAGAATTTTCTACAAAAAAAAAAAAGAAGAGAGAAAAAAAAAAAAAGAAGGAAAAAAAAGCCTCAAGTGTTGAGGGTAAAATTGTGTCCAGGGTCAGTCATCTTTGAGTTTCTTCTCCACCTCATCGAAGAGCCCAAGCCAATAATTGCTATTCCAACACAGGGATCTCACTGAATCACTTTGAAAGAAAGATCATGTTGACAAGCAGTAGAGTTGTGACTGTACCTATATCATAAAAGGGGGGAATTAAACCTGGCAAAGGATATGACTTTGGGTTATATCTGATTGCCATATCATATGTGACAAATAATCTTCTCTTATAATTACAACATCCCTGGGGCTGCATATTACTGTGACTCATGCCTACTTCAAATAGTTACTTGAATTTGTGACTAGACCAAGATGGACAATAGAAAACATTGGTTTAGTACAGCGTTTTTCAACCGCTGTTCCGCGGCACACTAGTGTGCCGCAAGATGTTGCCTGGTGTGCCGTAGGTGCAGACAAGACAAGAATTTTATAATTTTTCACTATTTTGTTTACATAACATTTCATAATAAAGTAATTATAAAATACTTTCTTTGTGTTTATTTGATTCCTATTCAAGAGAATTACTTTATATATAGTCAATATAGGCACAGAGTTAAATTTTTTAACATTTTCTAATGGTGGTGTGCCTCGTGATTTTTTTCATGAAACAAGTGTGCCTTTGCCCAAAAAAGGTTGAAAAACACTGGTTTAGTATAATTTAAATTTCCCCTGAAAAGTTCAAGTAGAGAGCCACTAATTAATCTTTGAGAAAATTTTATCTCCCATGCAGTATGTAACACAGATCTTCCTATACATGAGTAGCAATTTGAAAAATAGACCAAACATTTGGGAAGACATTACAGTCCCCAAGAACAGGGTTTATATAATAAGAGGAAGTATTTCAAGTAAATAGTGTTACTACAAGAAATAAGCAAAAACCACAAGGAAATCAATATAATAATTACATTGTTTGAAACAAAATAGGCAACAGAAAATACACAATTTTGAGAGTCAAGTATTATTTTCAATCTAAGTAATTGTAATGAAGACAATGAACTAGATTTTGACAATTGTCAAAATTTGAAGTGGTAAAGTAACAGCCAAAGTCAAGTATATCTTTCAAAAATTATAAGAAAAAGAATAAGCATATTAATTTATTAGAGAAAATTTAAGAAATATGAAGTACAACCTAGGAAGATCATTATAAAAAACAGCTAAACCCAGACTAGATTGTCTCAGTGGATAGAGCGTCTGCCTGCTGACTGAAAGCTCAAGGGCATGTACCTTGGTTGCAGGCACATCCACAGTGGGGGTTGTGCAAGAGGCAGCTGGTCGATGTTTCTCTCTCATTAATGTTTCTAACTCTCTCTCTCTCTCTTTCTCTCTCTCTCTCTCTCTCTCTCTCTCTCTCTCTCTCTTTCTCTGTAAAAAATCAATAAAATATATTTAAAACAAACACACACACACACACAAAAAAAAAACAACAAAAAACAAACAGCTAAGAGAGCATAAAAGAAAAAAATATTTAAATAATGCTAATAATAATATTTTAGGGAAAAAAATCTTTGGGCTGACCACATCTCACATTTCCATATTTTCAAGGCTTGTACAATATTCAACATAATAGAGATGAAGACCTACCCATAACCTGGAAAAGTCTTAAATTTAAAGGGACAGAACTTTTACATGTGATTAAGAAGAAAAATCAGGATTCAAAAAGTAAAAGAAATTCAAGTTGTCTTAAGGCTTCTCCTCTTTAATATTAAGTGATATTGAAATCTGTCTTTATTATTTTGTGAGAAAGCATTAGACATGGAGATTTTAATACTTAAAGAAATGTTATCAACATGTAAATGTGACAGAAAGGCAACCTTTTACACCAAAGGGTACATCCTGTCTTAAAATAATTGCTTACAAAAGTGAAAACTGAACAAAATATAGAACACTAAATGAGAAAGTTACTTTTTAAAAAAATAATTGTGATAACTACTGGACACAGTAAAATATATACAACTAAAATAAACAATGCACCTGTCAGAATAATTTCTGGCTTTGAAGATGTGTGATACAAACAATCATTTAATAATAATTCTAGCCAAATGTGATATTACATATAGCAATGTAATGAAGAGTGGATAGTGATAGAGGGCTCTGCATAAATAAGGAGGAGTTAAACCTCAGTATTTACCACAGCTATCTATAACAATTCTACAAAATAAAAATAAATATTTATTTAAAAGTCTAAAATAAATAAATAAGAGAGTAAATAATAAAAACAAAATTTGGTAATATATAGATGAAATGGTTGAATGGTAACTTACTGAACAATCAATAGAAAGATAAAATTTAATCCACCAGAAAGAGAAGCCAGAATCAGACTGAATAATGTTGCAAATCCTGGAATTATTAGCAGCCAGAGAATAGAAAATGAATATACATTTGATAGCAGAGGCTGAAAGTTTTTATATGAAGCAGTTAGAACTCCAGATGTCTAACCATTTGTAATTAACAAAATAGTAAAAGGAGTTTGTCCTCTGAGGTGGATGAACCTGAAGCAGAGACTTTGAATTTGAGAACACCAGATAAACAAGTATGGGCAGTATCATTTATCAGACAGGTAAATAAAAGAGACTTAATATTGAAAGCTGAAATCTTTGGGACTGCTTCTAATATCTGACTGGCTCTAAGAACACTACCAGCTGGGCCTACTCTAGATATAAAATCTGTAAAAAAAAAAAAAAAAGACAAAAAAAATAACAATAAGCTTTGGGTTTTCCTTTGTTAAATGGTTCAAGCATTTAATTTTGTAGAGTAGCCTACCATTTAAAAGATCTGTCAATGTATACAATGCTTTCTAGTATGTCAATCTTTAATACTAAGTCTGCTTGGAGTTCTTGGTTTCTGAGCACCTTGGTTTCCATAATTTTATGTCTTTGGTTATTTTTAGAAGTTCTTTAGCATTATTTCTTCAAATATTTTTTATGCTCTGTTCTCTCTCCCTTCTTCCTTCTTATGGATTCTAATTATAGACATGTGAGAGCTTGCAATACCCTCTCACAGATCTTGGATGCTTCAGTCTTTATTTTAAACTAGAGGCCCAGTGCATGATATTCATGCACTGTTTGGGGAAGGGGTGGTCCCTCAGCCAGGTCTGTGCCCTTTCACAGTCTGAGACCCCTTGGGGGATGTCTGCCTTGCTGGCTTAGTCTGTGCTGGGAACTGGCCTAAGCCAGCAGGCAACATCCCCAAAGGGGTCCTTAGCGCTGCCATGGAGGTGGAAGAGGCTGCTGCCACCACCTCTGCACTCACCAGCTATGAGCCCAGCTTCCAGCTGAGCAGCACTCCCCCTGTAGAAGTGCACTGACCACCAGGGGGCAGCTCCTGCATTAAGCATCACCCCTGGTGGTCAGTGAGTGTCATAGCAACTGGTCGTTCCCACCATTTGGTCAATTTGCATATTAGCCTTTATTATGTAGGGTTCTTTAACTCTTTTTTATTATTGTGTTTTAATATGGTAGTTTTTATGGACTTATCTTCCAGTTCATTGATTCTTTTTTCAGTTATGTCAAGTCTACTGATGAGCCCTATTAAACCAGAAACTCCGAAGTGTCTGAGATTTTATCCTATCTACAATCTAACAGATTAGTTTGCCACTATCATTTTATATGTAGATTACTGACAGAAAAATACAAAATTCCTGGGTGAGAGAAAAATACTATTTATTAATTTTGGTGAAAATAGCAGCCAGAGAATTATCTTGTGTTGCTTCTCCATGCTGCAATTTTCACAGTGTTGTCTGATAGGAGCCAGACATTTACCTGTACAGTGATGTCCACTATAGGTAAAACATATATACTTTATTATTATATTTTTAATTATATTAAAATTGGTTTGTGAGATTATACAGGTTTCAAATGTACAACTCAAAAAACATCACCTGCACACTGCAACATGTGCCCGTAGCCCCAAGCAAAGTCTCTCTTTTCATCCCCATTCTTCCCCTTCCCACCATTTGCCCACTTCCACTATCCCCAAACCCTTTCCCTCTGGCTATCATAACACTCTTTTATATATATATATCAATATATATATATATATATATATATATATATATATATATATATATATATATATGTATATGTGAGATCTTATTTCACTTAGCATAATAATCTCCAGGTCCATCCATAATGTTGTAAATTATAAGATTCCAAATTTTTATTTATTTATTTTTTACCTTTGAGTAGTATTCCATTGTGTACATGTACCACAGTTTTTTTATTCACTAATCTACTTGGGCTGTTTCCAGATCTTGGCTATTGTAAGTATGTAATGAAACAATGAACATAGGGGTGCATATATGTCTTTTTCAGGTAAGACATTTTGAAATTAGATAATGCTAAGCTTTTAAGAAGATGACCAAATTATGAGTACATATTGGTATTATAAGGTAATAAATTTTCAGACAATAAATATAGCCTTTCTTCATCATTTTAAAAAGAAAAAACAGTTGCATGTATTATAGAAGAAGAGCAGTAAAATAATTCTGGATATTATTCTAGTAAAAAATAAAATGTGTAAACATTTTAAGTTATTAGAAAAGATAAGCTCTCTAAAAATATAGTTCTTAGAGAAAAATGTAGAAATAAGAGGGAAAGTAGAATAGTAGTTCAAACAAAGCAATATGACAGACTGATTGGCATAGGACCAAGAATAATATTTACCAAGAAATAATTAAGCTCAACTTCTAAAATAACATGTAGGATAGTGAGAAATGTTGACCATTGCTTCTAAATTTATTTTCAACTATTCTTTTAAAATGAACAAGAAATAATTCTAATTATTATAATATAAAACTTCAGGTATTCAGTGACACTTTCTCTAATATTTAATAAATACCTAGAAACATTAATTTTATAATCACAACTAATTGGTAATATAAACCTAAAATTTGAATGTTAGAAAGCTCTATAATTGTTAATATTATTACAGCAGTTTAGTTTAAAGACATTAGAAATTGTTTCTAGTAAAGAAAATGAAATTATTTTAAACTTCAATACATGCAAATAGTTGAAGAGAGAATGATTGATGTGAATATTTTAAACAATCCAGTTTCTGAATCTTCTAAATTTTAGTTGCAGATTTAATAATGTTTTGCATGTAATGTAGCTGATTTCATACAGTTTTTATTTTCATCTCTGACATGTATTTTTAATATGGGAGAATTTGTAGTAAGTTGTACCTTTGTAGATTGTAATGGACACTTATCCAATTGCCATTATGCATAGACGATTTACATGTGTTTGAGTATTCTATATAATATCCTATATAATAAGAGTCTAATATGCTAAGTGTCCAGTCATCCATTCAACCAATCAAAGCATAATATGTTAGTGATATGCTAAGGACAATCAACAGCTCACTATGATGTGCACTGACCAGTAGGGAGCAAATGTTCAAATTCAGGAGCTGCCCCCAGGTGGTCAGTGCAATCCCACAAGGGAGCACCTCTCAGCCAGAGGCCAGGCTCATGCTGACAAGTGCAGTGGAGTGGCAGGAATCCTTCCCATCTCTGTGGCAGTGCTACAGATGTCTGACTGATGGCTTAGGCCACTGCTTGGCCCAGGAGGATAGCTGGTTAGCCAATGATGGGTAAGATTCCTTAGGGGAGGGATAACCTAAGACAGGCACAGGTGCAGAGGGGCCATCAGTAGAGAACTTGGGGGTCAATAGAGGTGGGGCACAGATCCTCACTCCCCCAACATTGCAGGGGCTTGAACCTTCACCCCTTCTGAGGGAGGTCTCCTGCCCCATGGATGCTTCGTGCCTCCCATGCTCAGCTCAGATCGGGACCCAGACAACAGAGACATGGCTGACAACAGTTGCCCTATATCTAAATCTAGTCTAATACCAAGAATGTTTAGAGCTTTCTAAAGAATGCAAATAATCCTTTGCATTAATGTTTACAGGGTAAACTAAAATTATTGTTAGAATATTAAGTTTTACAATAAAATATTAGTCAAGTTTTCAGATTAATTTAAATTGGCTAATTGAAATAAGTAAATATTTAAGAAAATTTCATTGTACAAAAAGCTGTTTCTAAAGTATTAACTAAAATTTCTATTGGTAGTTCATTTCATGGTAAAATTGCTTAACATGTAATGAACCTAAAAGCAGTCATATTTTTGTGCAAAAAATTAAAATTTGAAGACTACATTATAAAAATTTTCCAAAAGCCTCCTAATAATTAAATCAAAAATGGGGGATAGTGGAAAAATATGATGTAAGGAAACATATTCAGAAAATTTTTTTCTTTAAAAAACTAATTTTCATTTGTAATGCTAACAGCAGGAAGAAAAATACACCTGATGTCAGAATAAGCCAAAGGAAAATTGTTTGGGCAAAAAATTAAAAGGATCCCAAGTAAAATTTATAGGAAAGATGCCATTGTTGACTTTTGGTAGAGAATGTGTTTGTATGATTTCAGGGAATAACTCCAAGACCGTGTGGATTCCTGCAACAGAGAATAATGGACAGGAATGCTCCAGCCATAAAGACAAGAGGAAAAACAGACCAGAGATGGAAGATGCTGACGACGCCTTGCCATATTAGCAGTCAGCAGATGTGTATCACTGCAGGTTGCCCAGGACCAAGCCAGAGATCGGATCTGCATTGCCACCATTTGTCTACCATCCGGATACCATTGCTGACATGGACTCAGAATTGTTGGACATTGAAATTTGGACTCAAAAAACTGTTGGACATTGAATCTGGGATTCAAAAACTGTTGGCCCAGAAAGAAACTTACTGCAGGCTGATTTCATTTGACTATCAGCATAGCCATTGTTCCTTGTTTCATTTTTTGTTTATTTCTAGTCTGCATATGCAATTTTTTTTTAAAAGAAAGAAAACGGGGGAGATGCTGGAAAACAAGTCAGTTTCACTAAAAAAGAGATGTTGATAGGAAGCCAGCAAGGCTGGTCAACAACCTTAATTGCTCTAACCTTTAGTTGAGATATTGTTAGCTGAAGCAGCCTCCACCTTGTTCGCCCTGTGTAAGTTTCTGTTATTTCCTGCCTAAGGGCTACATGTAAATTTCTGTTTATGTTGCCTAAGATGTTTTCCCCAAAGCCTCAATAAAAGGGGATGGCAGGGCCAGAGTAGTAGTAGTTCTCCCACTAGAGTTGGCCCCCCATATCGCCAAGTTGAATTTCTTCAAGTTTCAAGTCTCTTCATTTGTGTGTGGCCCTTCTCCAGAACCTGAATCCTGAATTAAAACTCTTCCTACACGGGCTGTGTAAGAGAGTCCTATACCCCTCCAAGTGCATGAATTTTGTGCACCGGGCCTCTAGTCTTCTTATAAAAGATTATGTTTCTGAAGTAGTAACAGTCTTATATTTCCTGAATATTTCTGATTACAGAAAATAAAATACTTTGGAAAAGTTGGCTTTTATTCAAATTTTATAATCAGTGCTCTCTCACTAATAGACTGGATTAGAATTATGATCAAACTCCACACTTTCTCACATAACAAACTGGACTAATAACACTTGAATTTGTAATTCAGGACCTGCTTATTTGATACGTTACTTTTTCCTACATTTGAGATTATCTATCTATATTAAAGCAGAACGACCAGAATGACCAGAATGACTAGAGGCAATGACATGCACTGCGGCAGCCAACCAGCCTGATCCTGGCCGATTGCCCCTCCTTATTGGCCCCTCCCCCTGGCTGGTCCCGCCTCAATGGTCCCTCCCCCACCTGCTGTTTGGGGACACTGGGAGCACAGGACTGAGGGGAGATGCCCACCAGGTATACAGAAGGTAAGCAGAAGGCACTCAGAGAGGAGTCCACACAGGTTTGTTTGCACCTCATGCTCCATCTCCCATCGCAATTCTGAAGAAAACCTGATTCAGGAACCCCAGTGCTGACCACCCACATGGAGAAACATCATGTTATAAACATTATGCCCCTCAGAGCCTGGATCTGCCTCAAGAGGAAGATGCTACAGACCCAGAGTGGGAAGATAGGGACTAAGACAGAAGGTCTGGGAAAGCAGGGCCACAATGGCGGTGTTCTGCTTTTGCTGCTCATTGGCCCCCTCCATGTGTGAAGCCCTGTATTGTCGCCCTTGGACGGAGTCCTGTGAGTGAGTGAAGAACTGTGGCTGTGCCTGTGGCTGCGCTTGGCCTTCTCCCCTTGTGGATAATCAGGAAACATATTTACCTGGCAGAATCTAAAACCCTCTCTATCAGCAATAGTGCAAATAATGCAAGACCCACACATGTTTCTAAACAGAACTCTGTCCAGCTGCGTGTGAACCCAGATTGAAGGGATGATCTCTGCCAAGGAGGCTGCAAAGGCTGCTTCTCTCTCAAACATATACAACCTGGAGAGGTTTAAAGGAAAAAGGAGACAAAAATAAAACAAAATAGCAACAGGCTCTGAAGCCACTGTAGATGCCATAAATCCTCCATGCCGTGGTCAGAGCCTGTCTCTCCACTCTCAGGGCTCAGAAGGCCGAGCCACTGACACTTACGAGGTCACTTGGCACCAGCCACTTTCAACCTCCCGCCAGCTCCTGGAGGTGGGTGGGCTTGCAGGTGGAGGCTTCAGTCTTAAAGCAACCCTGTTGGTGTAGCACAAACTCACATGGGCTTTTTGATGAGAGAAAGCCCATAAAATCCCTTCAGGAATGTGTTTTTCACTGTTCTGAGATCACGCTCCCAGCCTTGTGACTCAAATAGGCCTCAGCGATTCCACTCACCTGATGCAAAGACTGACTTGAGTTTCACAGAGACTGAAACCCTTGAGCTGCCCCCTCCCCTCCCCCTCCGCCCCCCGAGCAGCCAAGTCCTTTCAAAAGGAAGGTCACTATGGCTGCATGTTCTTGCTCTTCATCATTTTGAATATTTTTTGCCATGCTCTTCTCTACCCAGCATAGCTCATTTAGAATTGAAGGCCAGATAAAGAACTTCACAGACAAGAAAAAGCTAAAAGAGATCATCCCCCTAATTGGGGGCAGGGCTGCCAACAGCCCCACCCCCCCGGTCAGCCCTGACCCCAATCAGGGGCAGGGCCAGCCCACCAACCTCCAACCTCCCACATCCCCTCCCCCCAGCTGGCCTAGCCCAATTGGCCCTGATCCTGGTAGACCCTATTTGTCCATGAATTTGTACACCAGGCCTTTAGTTCTTCTATAAAAGGGACACAACACCAACAAAACTGAGTTAATTCATGTAAATATTATAACATTTCAATATCACTCTTAAAGGAACATTTAAATCTTGACACTAATATTTAAGTATTATTTGAAAGATATTAACAAATCTTGAAGAACGCAGGCCAACAAATATAATTTGCCTAGAGGAAGGTATTAGTAACAACATATTTTAAGAAGAAAGACATGGTCATAAACATCTGTGTACCTAAAGGTGTAAGTGTGATGGAGAGTAGCAATGATTTTGACATCTTCTGTGCATGAATTAAGAATCCTCTTGACACTACCTCTTACTCTAGCCACTGCTGTGACAACCAGTTTTGTGCAAGAGTTGTTAAGCTTCATGTAATTCTAGCTTTGCCTCAGGGCCATGATACAAAATTTGGTTTCCTTCCTTGAGATTTCTTAAATGTCATTGTTGAGGATGCCCACCGGAAACTCCATATAGTAATCAATGATTAAACCGGCAATATGGGGAAGTTAGAATCCTTCAAGCCACCCTTGACTAAGAGGGGAATAGGCTCCTGTGGTTAAATGCTTCCTATGTGTGTTTGAACCTAAGTAGACTGTTCTGTGACACTCTTGGTAAGCTCCTTTAGAAAATACTAGTGGATGCAGTATAATTGCCATTAATGATGGCCAACTTGATCATGCATTCTTTTTTAAAAAATATATATTTTATTGATTTTACACAGAGAGGAATTGAGAGGGATAGAAAGTTAGAAACGTCAATGAGAGAGAAACATTGACCAGCTGCCTCTTGCACACCCCTCACTGGGGATGTGCTAGCAACTAAGGTACGTGCCCTTGACCAGAATAGAAGCTCTATCCACTGAGCCAAACCAGTCTCGGCTGATCATGCATTCTTTTTTTTTTTTTTTTTTTTTTTTTTTTTTTTGCTTTTTTACAGAGAGGAAGAGAGAGGGATAGAGAGTTAGAAACATCGATGATAGAGAAACATTGATCAGCTGCCTCTTGCACACCCCCTACTGAGGATGTGCCCACAACCAAGGTACATGCCCTTGACCTGAATTGAACCTGGGACCTTTCAGTCCACAGGCTGATGCTCTATCCACTGAGCCAAACCGGTTTTGGCAATGATCGTGCATTCTTATGTTGTTGTTTTTTTTATTAATTTCCTATTTTATTCTTCATGCCCTAAATCCTTGATTCCTGGAATCCCACTGTCCCCCAAACTACCTGCTCCATCATTTTCAGATTCATCTTTTGGAGAAACCTAGGGTAAAAGAAAGGGTATCTGAATTGGTCTAGAAAACAAAACTTTGGGTGTGATTTTGGAGTTAAGTGATTCACCAGCCAGTTGTGAATATCAGTCCCTTTGCTAATGGTAAACGTACACTAGTAACTCCTGGAATATCTGTCAATCTGACATTAAGATTTTCATATATATGCATTGTGATGAAGTACAGGTAGAAAATGAAACATAGGGTTATGAAGTAACCCTGTGTGTCATTTGAAACATATAAGGGCAACTATACTTTCAGACTGTAGAATTAACAAAACTTTCTGAATAATTTTGGGATCTTTATATAAAAAAATAAGCCAATGGGAACCAAGATGAAAGGCCCTCTCACCATCATTTCCAGTAACTCTCTTATGAAATGTGTGTTTTTCATTTCCACAACCTTAGGGTTTACTGGGTAAGAGGATCTGAATTTTGGAGATAGAATGAAATTATTAGCATATAGACCCTAATTATTTAATATCTGGGTCATCCCACTAAGAAGAAACCTAGGCTAATTGAAATGCCTACCAATGGTGACAGAAAATGAGGAAGAGCAGTGGTGGAGGGAGATGGTGAGTATTATGTTGTCCGGACCAGCTGCAGCAGCAGGAACTGTAGTTATTCCCACCCACTCTGTCTGCATTGACTCTGTGAAGAGATTATTGAAGGCCTCCCTTTAACAGGGAGTCTGTGATTGATTAAACTTTATGAAGGTTATGAGTTGATCTCAGTGAGCAAAAGGTGCACTCTATCTGATAGCTTTCATGTACCATTTCAATATCCCCTCAACCTTAGCTCTTACTGCAATCACTGGGGAGCTGACCACCTCCATACAGGCTTCAACCAACTTTGTGCAGGGGCAATGGAAGAGGACCTCATCTCTCTCACACCCTTCCTTGGGTCTTTTTTTGTGCCATGGTGAAGGACCTCCACAGGAACCAGCTAGGTATTCATGCAAGTGAAACCTAGAGATGTAGAGAGTTAGTATCCAAGTGTCACCCTTGAACAACAGTAGATGGGACATAAGAGATAAATACTCCCTTTTTTATTTACCATGCAGGCAGTTGTGAGACACATTAAAAAGTCTTTTTACTAGGTACTGGAGTATAAATCACCAGTCCTTAGTGGTCAACCTGTGATGTATTGCTGTAGTAGTTTTTTGTTTTTGTTTGTTTGTTTTATTCTTTCCTGGTTTCATTCCCGGTTTGCCTATCTGCTCACTTGGATTACATTCCAGACTTGTCAAAGGTTGAGCTTTTCAGTGAAGGGACCCTACGATGATTGGGCTGACACTAAATGGGAGAAAATAATAGAACTGATGATACTGTCGGATCAGGATTAATCATGCAAACAGGAGGACCTGAGATCTACTTTCTAATTAGATAACTGGTCTAAAGATGGACTGATACAATTAAATTCAACCTTAAGAATAATAAATCTGTTAGGAAAGAATGCATTTTATTACCTTTATTATAAACTTATTTCTTTATTAATTAAAAAAATACAGAAACTGTGACTTGTTTTAATTCTCCTAAGGGGAAGACCTGGTAACAGAGGAAACAGGAATTGCAATGGAAGTGATTATTTCTCTCTGGAGTGAAAAAGAATCAAACATGCTCCAACATTTTTTAAAGTAGTTTTAAAAATTATCATATTAAAAATGAGTGTGATTCTTACACAATAGTATACTACTTGGTTGTAAAAATGAAAGAAATCTTACCTTTTGTGACAGCATGGATGAACATGGAGAGTATTATGTTAAATGAAAAAAGCCAGTCAGGCCGAAACCTGTTTGGCTCAGTGGTAGAGCGTTGGTCTGCGGACTGAAAGGTCCCGGGTTCGATTCTGGTCAAGGGCATGTACGTTGGCTGCGGGCACATCCCCGGTTGGGGATGTGCAGGAGGCGGCTGGTCGATGTTTCTGACTCTCTATCTCTCTCCCTTCCTCTCTGTAAAAAATCAATAAAATATATTAAAAAAAAAAAAGCCAGTCAGAAAAAAAAAGACAAGTACCATATGATTTTACTTTATATATGGAATCTAATGAACAAAATGAAGTAATGAGCAAAATGGAGACTCATGGATACAGAGAACAGATTGTATACCTAAAACCTATATCATTTTATTAACTGATGCCATATCAATAAATTTAATTAAAAATTAATAAAATAAAACAGATAACCCTTAAAAAAATAAGTGTAATCCCATTTACAGAAACCCTAAAAGGGATGAAGTTAAAAAGTGATAAAAAATTTTAACGCAGTTATTTCTACAATTTGAAGTACATTTAATGACAGATATAACTCTCAGAGGTAAACAAAGTTCATAGAGTTGGAGTTAGCTAGCATAGAAATATATACATTATATGTGTAGGGATATAGAAAACACACACATGTGTATGTTAGCACAAGTTAGTATACTTTAGGTCATAAGTAAGTATAGTTTATATGTCAGAGACCCAGAAGAGGAAATATATTGGGGGCAGACGGAAAAAGAGCCATGGGATTTCCAAGTCCAGACGAAGGGGTGTGGGAAAAGGTGTCAGGCTTCTCTGAACCATCCAGGAAGTCTTTGTGAGGCAGACAACTTAAGGGATGTTAAAATGTCTACAGATGTGTAAACCCAGTCATTGCAAGCATGTATTTATCCCTGAAATTGAACCCATGTGTGTCAGATCTCTGCCTATAGATTTCAAAGGGAAACAGGACCGAACATTTCTGATCCAAGCAAGTTTCCTTTTTTTTTCTTTTTTTTCTTTTTTTTCTTTTTTTTGTAGTTAGCAGCTGCATTGATTTTAAGATAAGAGCTTCTTTATCCAGGCAGATGCAGCAGTCATCAGAAGCTAATTTGCAAGGATATTCATATATGCAAATCACGTCACAATGCTAAAATGCAACCACGTAATGACTGGAAAATGTTATACACATAAATCATACCACCACGATCATCAAAATTTCCACTCAGCCAGGACAAATTCAACAGCATTTATGTCTTTCCAGATTTTAGCCCATAAAAACTGTGTTTTGGGAAAGTGTGTTACTCTGGTGATCTTAAAAATCCCAAGTCTGGCATAATGAGTCCTCAAGTGCGTTATAACTTACCAGTAATTACATTTCAACATATCTGCTTTCAGCAGTTAGTGTTTTATTCATAAACATTTAAACACTGAATTAGGCATAAAATAAGAATGTTGGCAACAACCCGACTTAATTTCATTAACTATTAGGTAAACTTAGTATTTCTTCTTCAAATAAACCTTGGTTTTGAATGCTAAAGATGTAATGAACTTCATGGTTCATAGCATCTGACATTGCTTAATTAATGGGTGCATTTATAGTACATAGGCCTTGGTAATTGATTTATATGCATGATTTGCACATACAGCTGTTAGTTCCTGTAGGAAAGTCATAATTCAAATGTGTGCATATTTTGCAGATATGGGAAAAAGAAAAAAATTTGAACTTGACAAGTTCCCCCAAAACATGATAGCAAATTAATAGCTCAGAAACAAACCTACAGGATGAAGCATTAAAGTTATAGGCTTCAATTTTAACAGCATGTGCATTTCAAAAAATATTGAGAAAATGTTTTTGTTTCTTTTAAAATATTTAGCTCATAAGAAATGGGAATTAGTTTGCATACCTTTTTATTCAAATTCTATATGTTAGAAGGAAAATGTGGTTAGGTTATTGACTAAGTTGACCTCATTAAAATGCATAAAAAAACCCTAAGACATTTACCTATGTAATAGCTGGTCCTATTACTGGTAAGTAGGTCAAATGACTATACTATAAGCACTTAATGTGTTATTTATTCTCTAGATATGAAACGCCTACACTAACCATAACATTTGGAGTTTGAGTAACATTTCCTCTAAAAGTAATAATAGATTGTCATTTACAATATATTCTCTTATCTAGTCCTCTAAATTAACAATACTACTAATTTATAAGCAAGTTGGTCTTAAGTGAGGGCATAGTTACAGATATTGAATTTGGAGAAACTAATAGATCTTATTGAGCTGAAGTGGCTGCTTCCTTATATAAGGAATGATGTGTGAGGTATTGTGAGTGCTGTATCTATATTTCCTTCATGGCACCCAGGGGCCTATACTATCAAGAAGAAACTATGATTTCTCTCTATCCAGGGTCTTGGGGTAAGTCTTCTCTAACTGTAAGACAAACATTTTATGGGTAGGCATGGGAATTCCATTTTTCTACATGGGCATTCCATTCTTCTGCATTATCTGACAGATTGCTCCTGAAAACTCCAGTTATAAATCGAAGGGTCAGAACTGAAGAGTAACTGAGCTGTAAGGGCAGAGGTCTTCTGCAGCAGTTAGTAAGGCTGAGGCAGAGAGACGATTGTTTCCGGATCCCCTATTACTCCAAGGGAGGAGCCGCGTCCTGTGGATTCAGTCATGTTCTGTGTTATTGCCCCAACTGCACCCCACACCTTCCACTTACTGTGCCATTTGCCAGAGTCATTTAGTACCTTTCCCCATATCAATGATGACGACTAACCCTTTCCCCTTTGTTAGCTGCTGGACATATTTCAGTGAGGCTTTCAGGAAACACTTGCAAACGTTACCAATTCTTTTTTTTTTTTTTTTTTTTTTTAGGAATCTATCAAAGTGCTTTATTGTACATTAAAACCTTCACAGCCCAGGCAACTTGATGGTTTTCACCATGCTGGCCCCATTTCCTAGTGCTCCAAGGCAGTGCTTAGCTTTTTACTTTTTAGTCCCATACTCTACATCTGCTATTCTAATGCCTTCATTCATCAGAAAACTGGCAGTTGTAAATTGTTTCAAAACCCTTCCCACACATGTGCACGTGCATGTGTGCGCACACACACACACACACACACACACACACACACATACATGTAAGTAAACTATTGTAGTTACTCTAGCTCCCATCTGTCCTGGATGAAGAAGAAAGACTGTGAACAGTAAATGGATTTGATTTTCCCATTTGTTAATGCTCTTTTAAATCTTTCAGTGGTTTCTCTTTGAAGATTTGAAAAGTATAATAAGTGTACCATTTCCTTGGTGGAAAATTAGTTGGTTTACTCTAGCAAGGCTCTCCATTTGAGGGAAAGTGTTCTAGTCTGAGGGTTGTAACGATTTATAGCCAATGTAAGAATCAACATTCACCAGCAAGTTGACATGATGAAAGGTAGAAGCTAGACTGAGTTGCTATGTTACTTATGATAAGGCAATCTTCAAGATGTTAGGTAATCCCTACCCACACACTCTATCCTAGAATTTTTTCATGTACAAACTTCTACATTATTAGGGATGAAGATGATAAAACAATATGCAAATTGTCCCTGTGGGAGTTCTACTCAATCTCTCTCTATGACATGTGCTGACCACCAGGGTACAGCACAAAATGAAGGATGCCCGAACCAGCAACTGGAAGCTGGGGAAGGGAGGCCCCCGTCTGGCAGCCAGAAGGCTCCAATGGGGCACATCCTAGGTTGCTGGCTGGATTCTCAATGTGGGGAATGCAGAAGGCAGTCAATCAATGACTCTTTCTCATCATTGATGTTTCTCTCTCTATCTCTTCCTTCCTCTCTGAAATCAATAAAGATGTATTTAGAAAAAACACATATGCAACATAGAAGCATAAACCAGTTAAAAAGGCTCTACATGGTAAATATTTTCTAGCAAAAATATTTTTATTTTATTTTTTTCTAAAATGTATAAATATATATATAATGAAACACCCTTTGCAACTAAAGTGAGGCTTGACTTATCAAGCTTTAACATTTAAACATCGAAATGTCATAGAAATTATTTTTCAGCAATAACTTTATAGGCTTGAAAGGAGATATTGTTAAAGTGCTGGGAAAAAAATGAATTTACAACCTAGAATAGTTTATCCAAAAAGGTTATCATTCAGAATTGAAGAAGGAAAACTTTCTTGGACAAGCAAAAACTAAAATAATTCACTATTATTAAATCAAAAATGTTAAAAAAAAAAAAAAGTTTTATTATAGCAGAGTAGAAAAAAAATCCAAAAACAGGAATAAGGAAATATCAAAAAGTAAAAAAAAAAAAAAATCACAGGTAAAGCCAAATATTTAATAAGTAAAGTAAATCAGATATTTATATACTACTAAAGGTAAAAAAAAAAAAAAAAGCAACAGACTGAACTAAATCTATAATATAATAGGAGATACACAACACAAAAATATTTAAATAATGACATCAATAATATAGAGCATAGAACAAGAAGTAAAAATGTAGTACTTATAGAATATATCTGATATATCTGAACTTAAACACCTATCAACTTAAAAATTATTGCTGGTGCCATTTAGAATGATATACTATATAAACTAATGTCACCCAATATATTTAGTTAAAATAAATAAATAATTCTAACAGTAATCAGAAACCAAAAGCATACAAAATATATACAAAGAGTAAACAGAAAGAAACCTAAACAAAACACTGAAGGAAACCACAAACCACAAGTCTAGAGAGAAGATTAAGAGGAAAAGAAAGGACTATAAAAACAACAACAAAACTCAACAAATAGCAATAAGTACATAGTCATCAATAATTTCTTAAACTGTAAATGAATTAAATGCTCCAATAATAAGACATTGGGTTACCAAATGTATTAAAATTGTAATGTGACCCAAGTATATGTTGCTTACAAAAGGTTCACATCAAATCAAAGACATAGACTGAAAGTGAAAGATTGAAAATAGATATTCCATGTAAATAGATTGAAAGGAAGTTGGAATAGCAATATTCATATCAGACAAATTTCACTTTAAAACGAAACATGTAAAAAGAAAAGGAAGGACATTACATAATAATGAAGAGGTGATTCCAAGAAGAGAACACAGCAATCTCAAATACCTATGCACCCAACATAAAAGCACATAAATATATAAAACAATTATTAATAGACATAAAGTGAGATATCCAGGTAATACAATAATATAAGAGGGTTTTAAAACCCCACACACATCAACGGATAGATCTTCCAGATAGAAATTAACAAGGAAATAATGGTCTTAAGTGCCATATTAGACTGGATAGACATAATAGGCATTTATAGAACACCAGAGACCCGATGCATGAAATTCATCCATGGCAGGGGGAAGGGAGGGTTTGTCCCTCGGCCCAGCTTGCACCCTCTTGCAATCTGGGACCGCTGGCACCTAACGGATTGCCTGCCTGCCTCATCACCCCTAACCTGTTGCCTACCTGGCTGATTGCCCCAAACCACCCTGCCTTTCTGCCTGATTGCCCTTAAACACTCGCTTGCCTGTTTGATCACCTCTAACCATCCTCCTGCCTGCCTAATTGCCCATAACTATTCTACCTGCCTACCTGATTCCCCATAACCAATCTACTTGCCTGCCTGATTACCCCTAACACTCACCTGACTGCCTAATCAGCCCTAACCACCTCTGCCTCTGCCTCTGCCTCTGCCCCTGCCACCGTGTCTTCGAGCTGAGGGACATCCAGAATGACGTCTGGGAGGTCGTTTGGCTGTCTGGTCTATTACACTTTTATTATTATAGATTTCATCCAAAAATTGCAGAATTCATTTTTTTTTTCGTGTGCACATAAAACATTCTCCAATATAAACTGCATATTAGGCCACAAAACAAGCCTTAAAAATCCCAACTAAACAATCTAATTCTAAACTGAAAGGAATAAACAAAAACTCACAGTTAGCAGTAGGAAGGAAATAGTTAAGATCAGAACAGAAATAAAGCAGAGATAAAAATAACAATATAAAAGATAAATAGGCAAAACCGGTTTGGCTCTGCTGGCTCTGCCAAAACCGGTTTGGCTCTGTGGATAGAGCATTGGCCTGCGGACTGAAAGGTCCCAGGTTCGATTCCGGTCAAGGGCATGTACCTTGGTTGCGGGCACATCCCAAGTAGGGGGTGTGTAAGAGGCAGCTGATCAATGATTCTCTCTCATCGATGTTTCTAACTCTCTATCCCTCTCTCTTCCTCTCTGTAAAAATTCAATAAAATATATATTTTAAAAAAAGATAAATAAAACTAAGCTATAATTCTTTGAAAATGAAAAAAACACACAACAAATCTTTAGTCAAACATACTAAAAAGAAAAAAGAACTCAAATAAAATAAAAAATAAATAAAAGTGGAGAAATTACAACCAATACCACAGAAATACAGAGGATTATTAAAGAATACTATGAGCAATTATATGCAAACAAATTTGACAATCTTGAATAAATAAATAAATTTCTAAAAGTACATAACCTTCTAAGACTGAAACAAGAAGAGATGCAATATCTAAACAGCCTTATTACTAAAACAAAATTGAGACAGTAATAAATAAATAAAAAACTCCCAACAAAAAATAGTTCATGATCAGAAAACTTTGTAGGTGTATTCTGCCAAAAATTCAATGAATTTTCACATATACTTCTTAAAATATTTTTAAAAATTAAAGAGGAAGAAATATTTTAAAATTCACTCTTTAAAGCCAACATTACCCTCATACTCAAAACAGAAAAAGACATTACAAAAAAATGAAAATTACAGGCAATATCTTTGAAAACCATAAATGCAAATTTTTCAACAAAATATCATATTATCAAACTGAATTTAACAATACAGGCCTCAGTGTCCGGTCTAAGCCTCACCCCCTCACACAACCTTACCAGCATTTGGACTCATATGCATTTTTTTATTTTGCAAAACTCTACTTTTGTACTTATTGTTATCACTTATTGAGCATTTAGATCATGATTATGCTCCAGTTGTTTTGTAAGTCAGAGCTTGGTCAAACCAGCTTGATTACAAAGTCTTGGAGGGTAGGGACCGTTACCTTTGTATTTATAAGCACTTTGCCTGGGAGTAAACACCTATTGAGTAATCAATCAAGGATGCATTAATGCATTTTATAGAAATATGGAGATAGATCTTATGGAAGATAGAGATATAAAATAATAAGCTTTAATTAAGACCTGATGTGCTAGATTGTACAGAATAGAGAGTGAACATATTTTTTTTCCACATTGAAACTAAAATGTTTCAGTGATAAACATTTTTACACACCTGAAGAAGAGTTTCTTAATCCTTCTTGAGACATGATTTTTGGGGCAAAGTAATAAAGCCTTGGGAATCCATTCCTAGATGTACAAAATAAAATACTCAAGATTACAAAGAAAACAGATTATACTAAAATAATGTTAACAAAATTTAAAGGATTTTAATATAGTAATGCACATACTTCTTCATCATTTACTAAATAACAAGGTCAAGTGGAGGATCTATAACCACCGCAATGTCCAAGGAGTGGTGAACATCAACCATATCCCATGACATTTGTAACAATATGAATACATCTGTGATTGCCCCCGGAGACAATATCGCAAGTACTGCTAATACTACCATTGTCTGTTAACTATATTAAAAATAAAATGAAATGCAAAAATTTTTTGTCACAAACTGATAAAAATCAAGGAGTGCTTTTTCCCATCCAGGTTCACGGACTCAAGGACTTCTCTTGAGGGATTCTGGGGTTGTACGTGTGTGTGTGACTTTAAATCTCAAGGGGGTGGTGGGAGGGGATCAGTCTCTATAGTTTCTGTAATAGAGGATATTTAGAATTCTAATTTTATTTTTTATTTTTTATTTTTATTTTTTAAATATATTTTATTGATTTTGTACAGAGAGGAAGGGAGAGAGATAGAGAGCCAGAAACATCGATGAGAGAGAGTCATCGATCAGCTGCCTCTTGCACACCCCCTACTGGGGATATGCCCGCAACCAAGGTATTTGCCCTTGACCGGAATCGAACCCGGGTCCCCTCAGTCCCCAAGCAGATGCTCTATCCATTGAGCCAAACCGGTCTCGGCTAGAATTCTAATTTTAAAACAGTTCTTAGAAAACATAAGTCCACTTTAATTCACAGCACAAGATGCATAAACATGAATGACTTACAACATTTTGATATACTGAAGGAAAACAAAATCAATCACAGAAATGTATACTGAAATTAAGCAGAGTAGGTAGATAAGGATTCTGTGTGGGTTTCAAATGATAACACACATCAGTGCACTGACACATGTCTTTCTATTTCTACTACAAAGATATCTTAATTGGAAACAATGGAATATGCTAATGAGAACTGAGAAGAAGAATTGAGAATTTATACAATATTTGGCCTTTTGCTATCTTATAAAATCTGCCTAAGTTTTGGCTTCGGAACAGCATAATCTACCTGGAATTTAAACTCCAGGGCTTTCCGTGGATAAGGGTATTACATTTTCTTAATGTGATCAATTATTTTTATTCAGCTTGGTAGATATTATCTAATTTGGGAGATTTTTCTAGTTATTCTTCAAGTCACAGACCCAATTTAGTTTGGCTAAATGAATAGCTTACGATTTATACATAATATGAGGAGCAGCACTTGATTTGGAAACCTAAAAGCTGTATGGATGGTGAAAGTGAAGGAAGCAACAAAAGGCAACACATTTTTATAATCCAGAATGTTGGCTGGATTCCTTGTTCATAGCTTTAGGGACACACTGTGTAAAAGTAAAGCCTTGCTATTTTATTTCCCTCCTAAGATGATTATGTTTAGATATATTTTTGGTGATATATTTCCCTTCATGCATCTTGAATAAGGTTGATAACTCTACAGAACACATCTCTAAGCCATTTACCTGTGAAAGGTAAGGACTATATGAAAAGTCAGGGGAAAGGATTGTATGATAAGTCCACTTTAAGATTTTCTCCAGAAGCTGTGTGACCCTGAGTGGGCTGCGGGAGGTAGCAGGTGGCTGTGCCTCTTGGGGCATTTGAGAAAATGAATCTTCAGGTGAACATCTAGACAAGAGTCAAGAAATAAAAATCAGGAAAAAGTGTGAAAATTTCCAAAATAACCAAGGGAAAGTATGTTTTTAGGTAGAGGTAAGATACAAATCTCTCTTGGTAGTTGTTTAATTAAATGAATCAAATTATGAAAATTCTTGTAATTTAATATCACATGAAAAATGAAGTTATAAAATTGAATCAGTGTGGTGTAAGTAAATATAAAAGACCTAAAAAAGCATACAAGCCAAATTAGGGGTTTAAACTATAGTGATGATAAGACAATGAGAAAAAGTTCAAATGTTGTTGAGTGTGCTGTTAATATAAAGTTAATTAAATGTCATTTTTTCCCACTTAAATCTGACATCTGTGCTAACATTTTCCCATAACTTACAAAAAATGTTACACTATTATATGAAACCAGAAGTGTTTTCTTATTACAAATTTGGCATCTGAAATCAGATACACCTTGTTTCTGTCTAGATGCTATCTAACATTATTAGATTTGCCGTCATGGCCAAGTCACCATATCTCTCTAAGCATTAGTTTCCTTACTTTGAAAGCTCTCATAAACATAGTTGTTATAAAGATTAAATGTGTTAGGACATAGTAAACACAGTGCCTATAAGTTAGTAGATCTTCAAAAATATGTAGTTCTTATTATATGATTGTCTAAACTGGATACTTCAAAAGGCATATGGTGTTAGTGACAGGCATTCTAATATAAAAGTCTCGGGCACATGTATTCCAAAGTTCTTTCTATATTCAGTTTATTTAGGTAGACGTCTGGGCTGTACTAGAAAAAAATGTATTGTTATGGGTACATATTTTGTAACACAATTAAATTAAAAAAAAACCACACACATAGAAAACAAACAAACAGATATTCTCAGACTTCATCAGCCCTTGGCTATGAATAAGATATCCCTAACACTGTTAGCTAAATATTGCTGATATTATGCATCCATTAAATAAAGACATCAGAATGCTTGCAAAGTTTCAATGGTTATGTCTGTAAGTCCTTGGCATGACCTCATTGAAGGTTAGAATCAAATGCGCACCTTGTGGGTACTTTCCCCCTCTCTCTTATTACATGCCTATCGGACCAGGTCTCTACTGCCCAGATAGCTTTTCTTCTCAGTGTGCTTCAACAGTTCCCTGGGAACATGGAATCTGCTCAGGCAGATTTTCTAGGCTTCCCCAGGGTGCAAGGCTGGGCAGATCAAAGGAGATTGACCCAATCTCAATAGAGCTCTCACCTTGTTTCTGGATCCTGGTGTGTGTGAAACAGGTGACCCATCTCTTACCTGTTTAGGACCTTAGCTCTCCCTTTCCTTTCTTCTCTCTGCTCCATGACAAACAAAAAAGAAAACAATAAAAGCAAGCTGGGACATGTTCTGTCCCCCTGATCCCCTTTCCTCACAGGCTTCTCAGGTTCCGGGACACATTCTCAGATGTGACCACCTGGCCTCTTGGCTTCCTTTCTGGAGGGACTGTAGAATAACAGCTTCTCTGTCAAAGCTCTGCAGAACTTTTTCTCACTCCCAGTCAAGTTCCAATCTGCGGGAGACAGTCCAGCTGCAAGGAGACAAAACATTTGTTAGGATTTTCTTCTCCCTAATCTGGCTGTGCAGAGTGGGAAGTACTTATTTGTTCATGGAACCCAAATGTCTCATTTTCTAGTCCTAGAAAGTATTGTGATTTCATTTAGGAGTAGAATGAGTTGATGCTGAATCTGTGATTAAAAATAAGTTTCATGTAAACAGGTTTCTGGAGGAAGACTCCCATGGATATGCAAAGGAATTACAGTTAATTCTAAACATGACGGACTTTAAAACTATTATGAGACAGTAATTTTAGCAGTTCTACAGATGATTAAAAAGCCATTTTCTAAAATATTCTCACTGGAGTTTTGCTGTTTTTATTTTTTTAAAAGAAAACATTTAATTGCTTCAATCAAGCATAACTACTTTCTGCTTATGGTATAATTTGTATACTCTGATCACAGGGTGTGTGACTATTTGTCATAATTTTATAAGTGTATATTCCCCACTGTAGTAATTGGCTATCATTAATTGTGAATAATTACCTGCTCATTAAAGTACTGCAAAAAGAAGAAAAAGCAAGGCCCAGCAAATAGAAGTAGGACAGGGAGCCTAGTTTGTGTCCTCTCCACAAATGTGAATTAAGTTTCTCAGGACTTTACACACTACATCCATTTGAAAGACGTTTAAAAAATGATAGGAACAAGTGACAAAACCCAGCTTTTAAACAAAACAAATCAAAACCAAAAAGTATGCCTGGTGCTTTCTTGGCTTCAGGTAGCAATTTCTGTATGCAACTCAAACAAGCTTTACTTTGAAACATTTTATCCTGCTGAAATTCTTCTCTTCAATGTATAGGTTAAACCATACTGACAGGAAACAGGAAACAACATAAGGATTGTCCCAATGGGACCATTTCAGAATATGGTAATACCATTACCTAGTTAGGTAACATCAAATCCTTACAATATGCAAATGACTCAGACCATATTACATCTAGAAATAACATCTATCTAAATTGCTTGTAAGCTCCTCTATGTGAATAAGATGTACAATAAGAATGCTAATTAGAATGAAAACAATCCAGGTTTACTTGGAATAGAGCACGATCCAGGACAATGAGAACAGAGTACTGAGCTAATCATAAACATCTGCAGGCAGCCGGCTGTCATTCTTCATTGTCCTGGTATAATAAAACCATCTTATATATTTAAACCTTATATGGAATTGTCTACTCCCCTATCCATCCTCTCCATTCCTTTTAGGTGAGGTCTTCTGTATGTTCTTCCCACTCCCACCTCTGCTCTCTGTGTTTCAATTGTGAAGCACACCCTTGTTCTGCAAACTCTCCCACCCATCCTTCAAACTATTCCTGAATTCCACCCATTTGTTTTCTCCATAAAATCTTAAATAAATCAATCCAGAAGAGTTCATAAATGCTCTGGAGCCTTCCTGATGAAGTGACAGGTAGAGTGATGGCAGTTCTATGCTGGTGACAGACATGCCAATTACATGGCTGCCTCTTCATGCCTCAGACTATTAAATGCATTACCTCTACATGCACCTTTGCAAATATTCTGCTTATTCATACATTTTATGTATTCGTTGATGTTCTTTAATTTATATGTTAACACTTTCCTATTTTTTAAACATATTTCACTGATTTCTTACAGAGAGAAAGGGAGAGGGATAGAAAGCTAAAAACATCGATGAGAAACATCTACCAGGTGCCTCCTGCACACCTCCTACTGGGGATGTGCCCTCAACCAATGTACATGCCCTTGACCGGAATGGAACCTGGGACCCTTCAGTCCACAGACAGAGGCTCTACCCACTGAGCCAAACGAGTTTCGGCAACACTTTCTTATTTTTTAAATCAAATCAATACTCAATCAAATCAATACTCTTATCTGCAAGGCACTTTTATCAAAATTAATGTTAAATATTACTAGGTTTATACATACTTTTTATAGCATTTTGAGCAAATAGGCTTATGTCATAGTTATTGCTATTGTTCCCAACATCATAAGTCCTGGTATCCTTGACTTGGATCAGACAAAGAATAGTATTGAAATACCCTGTAAATTTTGCCAATTGGTCTTACATATCCTATATAATAAAAGGCTTGGGACAATAAGCGTACAACCTGAATGTCCGCACGACCAGCTGCCATGAGGAGGATTAACCATCTCTTGGTCATATCCTTCCAACTCCACCCATAGATAAACAGGGAACCACACAGAAGCCGGTGGGTGGCAGCAGGGAGGGACTGGAGACTGGCAAGTGGGCTACATGATTAATCTCTTGGTCCCTCCTCTCAGCCCACAGGCTCCAATGGATTAGCGATGGTGAACAGGGGAACCAATTGGTGTGGGTGGTGGGAGGACTGGACTGGCTGTAAGGGATCACAGGCTCATCCCTGGCTGCTCAGGGACTCAGGCCAGCAGGAAAATGGGCACCGGTGACTTCACCTCCATGTGCATGCACCGGACAGGCCGCTGATGGAATGCATTGCCAGCTTGGGGCCTTTGATACAGGCTCTGCTTCCAAGGCTGCAGCTTCTGGGGCTTGTGGTACTGACCCTTATATTCTGGTTCAATTTTGTTCTGGCCCTTGTTGGCTGCTCCATGGCCTCATTTATTCTCAGCTATCAGAGTTCCACATTGGAACTAGTCCTGAATTGGAATCCTAAGGAGGTAGAGAGGTAGTGATTAAACATTATCTATTATCTAGATGATGGAGAGACAAATATGAATAAAACACAATTCCTATTCATGTGGAGTTCACTGTCAGCTTGAAAATATACATTGATATGCATTATTTATTAAGTAATTCGGTAATGTTATCACTAAAGGGTGTATACATTGCTTTGGGCTGCTCAGGAAAAGATAGCAGTGTCTCAGTAAGACATATTTAGAAAACATTTATTTAAACAAAAGGGGAAAGGTTGTCCAAATTAAAGAGTTATCTCAATTACATAAATACTTAAAATAACACTAAAAATTTCTGTTATAGAATACTAGAGGCCTGGTGCATGGAATTCATGCATGGGAGGAGGGGGTGGTGGTGTCCTTCAGCCCAGCCCGAACCCTCTCCAATCTGGGACCCTTTGAGGGATGTCGGAAAGCCCTCTCACAATCCAGGACTGCTGGCTCCCAAGTGCTCACCTGCCTGCCTTCTTGATTGCCCCTAACCTCTTCTGCCAGCTAGCCCGATCACTCCCTAACCACTTGCATGTGCCAGTCTGATTGATGTCTAACTGCTCTCCTGCCAGCCTGTTGTCCCCAACTTCCCTCCTCTGCTGGCATGGTCACCCCTAACTGCCCTCCCCTGCAGGGTTGATTACCTCCAACTGCCCTCCCTTGCAGGCCTGATGCCTCCCAACTGCCCTCCTCTGCTGGCCATCTTATGGTGGCCATCTTGTGTCCACATGGGGGCAGGATCTTTGACCACAGGGGGGCAGCAATCTTGTGTATTGAAGTGATGGTCAATCTGCATATTACTTTTTATTGATAGGATAGAGGTTTGGTGCATGGATGGGGGTCAGCTGGTTTTCCCTGAAGGTGTCCTGGATCAGGGTGGGGGTTCCCTTGGGGCATGGGGCTGCCTGGGTGAGGGGCCTGTATTGGTTTGCAGGCCAGCCATGCCCCCTGGAGACCCAAGCGGAGGCCCTGGTATCTGGAACATATTTACCTTCTACAATTGAAACATTGTAGCCTGGAGCAGAGCCAAGCATCCTGCTTGCTCCATGGCTGCCATCATTTCTGTTTGGATTTGTTTGCTTTCTATAATTGAAACTTTGTAGCCTTGAGCTGGCAAGGGCAGGAGAAAAACTTGGCTTTTTCCATTGCCTGGGAAACCCAAGCCTCCCTTCTGCTCTCTGTGGCTGTAGCCATATTGGTTGGGTTTATTTGCATAGTTGCTCTGATTGGCTGGTGGACATGGCTAGTGGGCATGGTTTGTTTGTGTAGAGGAGTGATGGCTAATTTGCATTTTATTCTTTTATTAGGTAGGATTCATCATATGTTGTTCAGCATCTTTTTCATCAATTTACTTACAAAAATTATTTATTTAGATACAACTAGAAGAGTATTTTGTTTTTGAGAAAACAGATCATTATAACAGTTGGTTTAAACGAAGAGATTTGGTAACACATTTATGGATGAGCACATTAGATCTTACTCTTTAGGATGGACAACCAGGCTGAAATACTTCCCATCCTGAAACAAACCAAAGCAAAACAAAATACTGCTGCTGAAACTGGTTTGGCTTAGTGGATAGAGCATAGGCCTGCAGAGTGCAAGGTCCCATGTTTGATTCCGGTCAAGGGCATGTACCTTGGTTGTGGGCACATCCCTGGTAGGGGGTGTGCAGAAGGCAGCTGGCTGATGTTTCTCTCTCATTGATGTTTCTAGCTCTCTGTAAAAAATCAATAAAATATATATTAAAAAATACTGCCATTCCTTTGACCTGTATTCATTTCAGCCTATGCCGTTTCTCTGTTCTGTATCTGATCTAAGCTTCTCAAACATTGACAGAGGAGGAGAATCTCTTCCTATGAAAATAATAGTCTACACTTAAAGGCCCTTAATTTTTTGCTCCCCATATGATGTCAACACAGCAAAGTTTCTTCTGCTCTCTGCTCCATGTAAATTGATCTCCTTATATTCTTAAATGAAGCAGGCACTTTTAGCTCTTACCTTATTAGTTCAGTTATTTCATCTACTGCTACTGACTAGTCCGCTTTGGAACTGTTCTCTTGATTTTATATTTTCATTCTCTTACTTCTATGTAAAATTGATTCTTTATAACAAAATCCCCAATAACTGCTCACCAATATGTACCTCAACACCTCCAGTACTGAAGGACCCACTTCTCCAAATATAAACAAATCACAACTTCAAGCACTGCCACTACTTAGTGGGTTTTCCTTAAACAAATAAAAATGTGTCTTCTTGAAAAGCCTGTCCATTGTCCCCGTGCATCTTCTACTGGCATCCAAACAGAGCCATTATGATTCTCTTCTATTTGACATTCTCCAAAAGGAGTCATCTGTTAGGTGCTTTAACATCATGTCTTCTCCAAAATTTATTTTAACCCCTTTTTGGGTGATTCTATTTTAGATTCCCTTCACTGAGCTAATCATCCTATAGGGTACGTTTCCACCAGTGTCTGTTTCCCTTTTAAAAAATTTACTTTAGACCTGAGTAAAATGTTTAAGGATATTCTGATTGCACATAAAAAAACAATAACACAAAAAACAGATACATCAGCTCCCCCATTCTCGATGTTACAATTCTATCAATGACTCAAAGGTGCATATGGTCTATATTAGTAGGTATATAATACTAATGGTATCCTAAATAAAACACTGAATGTGGAAACAATCTCTTTTATCTCAATGGGTGGTTATAAAGGCCAATGATAAGAATTCATGATGCTTTTTCTGTGTTGGCAATCATTGAAACAATTTTGTGCTACAGAGAGTGCCAATTAATCCTCACACTGCCTTTTCTCCCCAACACTCTACTCTTCCACCCCATTCTCATGTGTTCCATCCTATTTCTACTACACATGTCCATATATGTAGCATTCTTCTTATTTCTATATTACCATTACTATATGTCTAGTAATATTTAATATCCATAGGAAAAATTTCCAATATAATATAAAGGGAAAATCATTAAATGCTAGCATAAGATGATCATAATTTTATAATTTGTAATAAATGTAATAAATGTATGATAATATTTATATTGTTATTATAGAAATTAACCAATCCAGCATCAATATTTAGTATAAAAATCTATAAGAACATTAACTCTTTGCAACTCTCTTACCAAAGGAGGATATTCTTTTGCCATGTAAATAAACTCTACACATCTCTGCAAATTAGAAAGAAAAATGAAAGGTGAAAGATTTATGTAATCTGAAGAAAAACCACATGCAAAATAATGAAACTAGACTACTGTTAAAACCTATATGCAAAAATTAACTCAAAATGAATCAAATACCTAAATTGAATATCTGAAACAATAAATTACATAGAAGAAAACATTGATGCTAAACTTATGGGCCATAGACTTAGAGAGGATTTTATGAATTTCACAACAAAAGCAAGAAAAGTAAAAGCAAAAATAAATGAATGGTACTATATCAAACTAAATAGCTTCTGCAGAGCAAAAGAAGTTGCCTAGAAAACAAAAAGGCAAACAACTGAATAGGAGAAAATATTTACAAACAGCAATTCCAACAAGGGGTTAATATCCAAAATATGTAAAGAAGTCATGCAACTCAGCATAAAAAATAAAAAAATAAATTAAAAAAAAAGAATGGGCAGAGGACTTGGACAGATTTTTCTCCCAAGTAGAAATAAAAATGGCCACTGGTCAAGAAAAACATATGAAAAGATGTTCAATTTCATTAGTTATTAGGGAAATGCAAATCAAAACTACAATGAGATATAACCTCACACTTGTTAGAATGGCTATTATCAACAAGATAAGTAATAACAAGTGTTGAAGAAGCTGTGGAGGAAATGGAGTCTTTATTCACTACTGGTGGAAATGTGAAGTAGTATAGCCACTATGGAAAACAGTGTGAAGATTCCTAAAAAGAAGAAAATAGCTATAATATGACCCAGCAACCACTCATCTGGGTATCTACCCAAAATATTTCAAAACATTTTTTACCAAAATATATGCACCCTACGTTTCAGTATTATTCATGGTGGCCAAGACATGGAAACAACCAGTGTCCTTTAATAGAAGACTGGGTAAAGAAGATGTGTTACCTATATACAGTGGAATACTACTCAGCCACAAGAAAATATAAAATACTGTCTTCTTAACAGCATAGATGGATCTTGAGAATATCATGCTAAGTGTAATCTGAAGAAAAACCACATGCAGAAAAAGTCAAGAACCATAGATTTCACTCATATGTAAAATACAAAACTGAAAGCAACAAATGAACAAATAAGACAATGAAAACTCACAGACACAGATAATAGTATGGTGGTTATCAGAAAGAAGGGTGTAGGAGTAATAAAGGGTCAAGGAACTCAAATATATAAAGAAGATTTGACTTTGGGATACACAATGCAATATACAGATGATATATCATAGGCTCCTTGAAACCTATATGATTTTATTAACCAACTACCTGACCTGGTGCATGGATTCATACACATTGAAAGGAAATTAATTAGAAGATTCATACGGTAATTATATTACTGCAAATAATTACATGTCAAAATAGTATACATAATATAGTATTATAAAGTTAAATTACAAAATATTTTAATATTGTTATTTGCCCTTTATAATAGAAGTGTCAGAGATGAAAGAAAATTAGTAAAATGTATATGAAAATAACATAAATTGATTAATAAAAATAACAACATGATATAAAAAAACAAAGACATCTTATAAAATAACAAACCATGACATAAAAACAACATTGATAAAAATAATGAATGATACATTGATTCATAAATAAACAACATGATAAAACAACAACAAAGACATAATATAAAAAATAATATTGATAAAACAATGACTGATAAATAAACATTTATTTTTAAATTGACAATGTGCATCATATGTACTGGCCAGTTGGTCATTTGGATGGTTGGATGGATAGTCACTTAGCCTTTTATATATAGATGTCACACCAATCCTATATAATAAAGAGGTAATATGCAAATTGACCCTTATACCCTTGCACAAGATGGCCACCCTCATGTGGTCAAAGATGACCAGAAGGGGAAGGTAGTTGTGGGCAATCAGGCTGGCAGGGGAGGAGTTAGGCATTGATCAGGCTGGCAAGGAAGTGATTAGGGGGTGATCAGGGTAGCAGGCAGGGAGCAGTTGGAAGCCAGCAGTCCCAACTGTGAGAGGGATGTTCGACTTCCTGTGGGATCAGGCCTAAATCAGAAGTCCAATGTCCCTCGAGGAATCCCAGATTGGAAAGGGTGCAGGCTGGGTTGAGGGACATCCCTCTCACCCCAGTGCATGAATTTTGTGTACCAGGCCTCTAGTAAATTTAATAAAATATTAAATATTAGAATATTAGAATTATGGGTTATGTTAGCCTCTTTATATATTTCTATATATTCAATATTTTCTATAATCTAATACAAAATTACTTCAATTTCTGAGTACAGAAAATAAATGTTGTTAAATATAAAATGGCCCCAGTGACAAACTCAAGTAATACCTGAAAAATCAACTGAATTACAGGCTTCATAAGTTATATATTTCATAGATCATCTAATGTAAAATTGTACTAATAATTTAATTTAATATTTTATGTTTTTAGCATATAAATTATTAGACTATCAAGCATAAGTAAATAAAAGATGATATGCAAATTTAATATTGATCCTTATGAAGGAGCCACTACATTTCTTTATGAAAAAAGTACCATTCCCTTCCCTATCTCTCTTATAACACAGCTCATTCATTCAAGCATACTTTTAAATAGCATTTCTTGTATTTGAAAAGTTATTGAGTAATCAAACAGTGACCTTTAGTGCTCCACCAAGAAATGCAATTCAGCTTTGTATGGCATCCAAACTAATCAATATCCTATTATGATCACAGATGGGAATTTTACAACTGAGAAACAAATGCTAGGTATGAGGTATATCTTTGTTTTCTCTAATGCCAGAAATTTTGCCTAGAAAATGATTTTAACTAAGAACATTGGTTCATGTATCTTTTTGAACAGGATAATGGAATTTTAGCTTTTAATTATATCAAGAGATGTCAAGAGAATAAGGGTGCATTTGGCATCATTACCACATAAAGACATTCATTATAAAGAATAAAAATACACATATAAATCACCTTTCATCTAGTCTATACATTCTGAATGGATCTTTAAAAATGGGTGCCATCCTGCCCATGGATCAGACCATAAGAATGCTAAGAGATATTCACATGTAGATCTGATGTTATTATTAGGCTACACTAACTGACTATCTAAACAGTTATTAAAGTAATTGATTAGTTCATTAGTACTGACTAAACCAGTTCTATAAATCAATACATATATTTGAAATGTTTATAAGGCACTTGAAAAACTAACAGTTTTTTGAAATGCAATCCAGGTGAAGGGTTGTCTGCTGACTTTAGCCTAAATGTGCTTCCAGGGCAAAATCAGGTTTATTAAAAGTTATGCCACAGAATACCAGTTGGTTCACTCATGAATTCCTATCACTGCTGAGAGCACCAAGAAAAGGTTCTTTTAACTATTTATTTGAGCACTTATCTAATATAACCAAAAATGTATAAGACCTCCTACATTGTTTCTGGGTAAGTCATGTTTTAGGGATTTATTATGTCTTTTGGAAAATTACTTAAGCAGCTCTTTTTTGAACATTAGGAAATAAATTTGATACTTTTACCTAAAAAAAATATCAGGAGAAAGAAGATAGAATATTACCACCACCACCATCACTAAGATTCATATTTGGGGAAAACTTTCATGCTAATAGCTATTTTTTCTTCCAGTTTCATTGAATGTAATTGTATAAGTTTAAGATGTACAGCCTAATGACTTGACATGCATATATTGCAAAATAATTGCCATAATAAGTTTAGTCAATATCTATCATCTCATATAATTACCAAAAAAAAAAAAAAAAAAAAAAAAAAAAAAAAAACTATACTTGATAAATTAACTAACAAAGTGAACCTACAAAAACTTGGTCATCATCACTAGAAAAAGATTGATCTTTACAAAAGCATACTGGCTTTTCTACCTAGTAAGTTTAAGTGGGGAAATCCTTAATGAGTCCTATATTATATGACATTTCAAAAAAAAAAAAAAAAAAGAAAAAGGAAAAAAACAAACAAACAGAAAACTATGCTGAGGAAAGGCTATATTTCTATCATCTACAATATATTCATTTGTTGTGTATGTTCGGATAATTTTTCATTGCAATAAACTCTAGTTGTTTGGAGTTTATACCTTAAAAGTGACAAAGAAAGTAAAACTAGCCAGGACCGGTTTAGCTCAATGGATAGAGCGTCGGCTTGGGGACTGAAGGGGCCCGGGTTTGATTCCGGTCAAGGGCATGTACCTTGGTTGCAGGCATATCCCCAGTAGGGGGTGTGCAAGAGGCAACTGATCGATGACTCTCTCTCATCGATGTTTCTAACTCTCTATCTCTCTCCCTTCCTCTCTGTACAAAATCAATGAAATATATTTTTAAAAAAAGAAAGTAAAACTATATATATATTGTGTCACTCTGAATTTAAAGAGATTTACCTTCTGTTATGATATCAATTACATTAGTAGCATAAGCTTCTTTAAAAGTACTTTGAGCAAATATCTATTCTGTATAAGGGAGTTGTGTGTTTGTCTCAGAGTCAGAATAAAGCCTTACCCATTTGAGTCATCAGGATTTAAATAATAAATCTTAGAGGCAGGAGTACATAATCTTTATTAGGGATTAGGTCCCCAAAAAAGAAAAAAAATAGCAATTAAAATTTATTGAGTACTTGCTATAGGCAATCCCTGTTCTATTTTACATGTACTATTACTTTCAATTCTCATAACCACACTATAGAAAGGGTGATACTACTCTCATATTAGAGATTGGGAAATTGGGGCAGAGATGATTAAATTATTTGTCCAACATTACATATCCAAAAACTGCCTGAGCCATACTTGGGCAGTCTGTCTTCAAAGGTACCTATTAACCACCTCCATCACTCTGACATCCTGAGCACATTGATTTCCCTCTGTCCAGGAGCGATGCAGCAAGGGGTAAACCTCCTGCTCCTCATAGTCATTGGCTCTTTTTTACAGAAGTAATTTTCTCTCCAGAGGTAATGAGTCAAGGGGAAAATTTTAACATAAGCAAGTAGGGCTTAGATTTGATTCCTAATCAATAGGAGTGTGAACTAGTGCCCTCTAGGGGGAAAAAGAGGAGATTATGGGTCTTGTAGGTTTGTCTAATAAATATAAGCAGGAAAACTGTATTAAGAAAATATGCATATATTTTGAAAAAAATTACACTCCTTAATTTGAAAAAATTACACTCCTATTATTGAGTCTCTCTCTCTCTCTCTCTCTCTCTCTCTCTCTCTCTCTCTCTCTCTCTCTCTTTTCCTCTTTCCCTCTCTCTCATCTCTATCTCTCTATCTCTCTCCTTGGGCAAATGAACTACAGCCAAGATGATTATATTAAAATAAGGAGCATTAGAAAATACACAGTAAAATATCAAAATGTCAAAAATAACCATTTAGGTGGTGCAATTTCACAGCTGTATGATTTGAAGACACCAAAAATTACTTTAAGCATGCTCAAATAAAAGAGAAGATAATTAGTAAAAAAAATCCATTGCTATTTTGCAGGGAGCCTTGGTATCACTTCAACAAACACAAAATCAGGTCATCTGCACAGTGCATAGAGAGGAACACCAAGCACCAAAAACCTGTCCTTTTCCTGAGGAAATGGCATCTCTCTAGAAACCAGTATTTTGTGGATGCTGAAAATACATATTTTTCTGCTAAGGCAGAGAAAATTATATCACTAATATTTTAAATAATTGGTCCTAATTAAATACTTGATAAATTAGTGAATGAATTCTGGTTCTAGTTATACCATAAAGGTCAAATACTCTTTAGTTCTTTTTTTTAATGTATTGTCTAACTCCTTACCCATCTTTGTTGTACTAATGAAATGAAGATATCCATCATGATGTAACTGTGAGCTGGAGGGATCTAAATTACCTTCATCTGGCACCATTCCAATATACTATAAATGAGGTAATTGTCCTTGACTATAAAATTTGCATTTTCAAGACTTAATTGCTATCATTACATCTTTTTGTAATTCTATTAATTTAAGTGAATGAAGCGTTTGGTTTTTATGGTTAAAAATTTGCATTAAACCATTGTACATCCAAATAGAATTTTAATATTTTTATCAAAAGCTCTGTACAGTATACCAGAGGAGCGAAATAATTTCTAAGAAAAAGTAGGAAGCTGTCAACAAGTAGGTTTTACCTTCAGTGATCATTAACAGACTTTCAAGTCACCTGGCAAAGGCTTCATTCTGGGATTTGAGAAGTCACTGAGGCCCTGTGTACCATAGATTCCTCCTACTTAATCATTAACAGGAAATCTATGAGCCCTAGCCAAGGCATGGATGGGTACCCTTTCCTATGATTTCCTGGGTGTTTAAAGCATTTCTTTCCTATTCTTGGTGAATAGGTCCCTCTTTGTCTGCCTGTGTTTGGGTTCTGTTAGGACATCCTGTTCTGTCTGCCCTCTCCTCTCCTGAGCGTGGTATTTACATTTACATGTCTGATCTTCCAGCTATGGATCGTTGCACAGACTAGTTAGGAAAATATTATAACTCTCACTCCTACTGGAGAGTGCAATTGATAAAAGTTTCCACCTTTACCTTTAAAATCTTTTTTGGTAAATTTCCAACTATGCAATAATTTCTTAATGAATTCTAATGTGAATGTGGAACCTTTCTAGCAGATTAAGTAAAGCACTTTCTTAAGTACAGTTACATATAATTGCAGTTAATAAAACTGACTTTTTACTTAACAATTCTTCAACCCTCAGACCTCTGAAAACTGCCAGCTTCTTGATTTTCAGGACAGCTGAGGCTGGTTAAAACCTCAGAGCAAAATTGCACAATGCAGTTTGGGTGGAAGAAGGAAAGTTCAGAAGGAGCCTTTGATTTAAGATTTTTGGGTAGTGGTAGATTCTCTTCCTTCTGTTAGCAGTGGGAAGGAAGTTTCCACACACCTGCACTTACCACAGAACGATGACACATATTTGTAGACAGCGGATCAGGGAGTGTCATCAGAAACACGAAAATCCTTAGGCATGCTTTATGCCATGCACTCCTTTTGAAGATGGGGAACTGAAGTCCGGAAAAGCTCTGTGACTTGATCAAAGACCTTCGTTTCATCAGTGGCACGGGAAGATCTAGGAGGCAGAATTTTTGATTCCAGTATGTACTTTTTGTCACTGCATCATACCTTCCCTCTGATAATAAATCTCTTCCTGAGGAAAATCACTGCAGGCTACAAAGCAGTGGGGCCTGGGAAGGTTTAATGAGAAGTGGTTGGTACTAACCCTGTATGCCATGACTAGTCCCTCATGCACCCATCTTTCTACCTCATGGGTTTTCATCTAAATATTCCCAGACCCAACCCGTGAAGCCCAATAAACTGAAAGGTGTGTGTCTAGCCAACCACAAAGCTATTGTGTGTCACATCAAGCTGGCACACCCACAGATCCTACACCTGATACCACTTGCAACTCATCTAGAGGTATTTCACAAAATTCAGCAACTCCCACCTCAAAATAAATTCAAGGTGCTGTCACCAGAAATACAGGGCTGTATTGTATTATTGAGCAGTTGTAATGTATCTACTTAGTAGGGTCTCAGGTGTGAGTAATGCATGAAAAGAAAAACATTACATTAATTACCATATACAAAACTCAGAGCTGTGGCTATCAAAGGCTACAGTATGGGCCCTTTTGATTGAATTGAACCCATCATTTCAATGATGTAACCCATTTCAATGAAATGAGATGATTATTTTTAGATTAATGTTTACAACAGATATTTCTTGCTCAAACAGGAAATTAATTTCCTTATCTCTGCCTTTTTGCCCCAAATCATCCCCACAACGCAATTAGTCATAATTTAGTACATTGTGCTTTATATCCTGAATGTATGATGATATTTCGAACTTGCCATGTAGAAAAGGGGATGTAATAATCACCAATTTATTACCATCATGGACCAAGTGAAAATAATTGTTGTGAACTTTATGACCATGTCTCCCTTTCCCTCATTTGCACCAAGCACTTTGGCTCAAAGAAATCCAAGTCATGTTAACAAACATTTACTGAGCTTCTCTTACATTCTAGACACTCTATTAAGTATGGAATCTTAGAAGTGAGTAAAGTGTCCACCTCTAGTAGTTAAGGAATCTATTTCCCTAACCTGAATAGCTATCAGATATATATATATATATATATATATATATATATATATATATATATATACTATTGCTAATTTTTATGTTTTCACATTTTACATATGGAGAAACTGAAGTTCAGAGAGGATGTTAATTTATAATGAGCACAAGTTAAGAAATGAATGGCTGAGTTAGATTTCAGGTAAACACTTCCCTCTGTCTTTTTCCTTGTGTCTCTCCTGTAGTGTTACTGTTAGCTAGTCATTAAAAGGAAAGGAAGCAGTTTTCTGATCCATTCATCTGCTAATGGGCACTTAGGCTGTTTCCAAACATTGATGAGAGAGAAATATTGATCAGCTGCCTCCTGCACACTCCCTACTGGGGATGTGCCCACAACCAAGGTACATGCCCTTGACCGGAATCAAACCTAGGACCCTTCAGTCTGCAGGCTGATGCTCTATCCACTGAGCCAAACCGGTTAGGGCAGACCTCATCTTTTCATCGGTTCCAGAAAATGCTTTTACTCACGACACTTAAAGGACCTCACTTCCATTGGCAACAGTAGGAAATTCTCAGCACAGACATCTATACTAGTACATATAAAAGCCTAAGCGACCAGATGACCAGACGACTGGACAACCAGACGACCGGCTGGTCACTATGATGTGCACTGACCACCAGGGGTCAGATGCTCAATGCAGGAGCTGTCCCCTGGTGATCAGTCTGTTCCCACAACAGGAGAGCTGCTCAGCTGACCCAAGGGTGCCAGACGCTTCTGGGCTCACGGCTGGCAAGCACAGCTGTGGCAGCACGAGCCTCTCCCCTGGGCACCCCTCCTATGTGAGCAGCGGCAGCTGTAGCAGGGCAGGATGAGCAGAAGGTGCCCAGGCCTGGCTTCGACTCCTCCCTGGCTTCCTGCTGCTTCGCACACTGCTCCATGCTCTGTGGGATGAATGCAGACAGCGGGCTGAAGCTCGAGGAGCTGGCGGGGAAGGCCAGGCTGCAGCGGTGTGAAGGTCCACTGATCCCCTTAGGCCAGGCTGAGGGACCTGACGAGTGCATGAATCTGTGCACTAGACCTCTAGTGATAATATAAACATAGGCTTACACACAGGCACACACACTCACAGACACCTTCACCCACACACACCAAGTAGTTAGACAGAACAACAAAGAGTGTACATATACTCTGTCCAAAACCAAACTTTAAAATCTGAATTTCCTGGAAGACACTGTAATAGCAAATCTTTTTGGGGGTAGGTTAGGTTTTATTTTTCTACAATTAGAGTCATAGGATCCAACAATGTTTTCTATAAATATTTATTTTAATAATTGTCATGTACTTAAAATAATTGTCATTTATTTGTTATTTTAGGTAACTTTATTTATATAACTAACCACCAAATAAACATTAAAATTAATTTTCAATTTTAAAGTATATGTTAACTTTCCAATAAATCAGAGAACTATTATTTGCCTGTTTGTATTATTATGTTATGTTCTGGGTCTACAGTATTTCTTCCTTTTTAGAAAATAATGTTCATTGCTCTTTGTTCAAAATATGTGTTATTAGGCAAGAGTAATATGCTTTTTCTAGATTTCCTTTTATTTATTAGGTATTTCAATTACTCTGTTTAAATGTTAAAACTGTCAACGTTTTGTGAAGAAGCATAGTTACATCATATTAATAATTTAAACTCTTCTCTAATGAAATACTTTTTTCTGCATCCTTAAAAATATTGAAAATCATCAGTGATACATCACACAGCATTGCACTTTATACACTATGCAGAGGGTTGTATTAATCTCCTTGTATTGAAATCATCAGTTTCAATTCTCCCACTTCTCAGTAATGCAGCTGTTACTCAGACACCGAGACCAACCTTGCCAAAGATACTCATGTGTTTATATGTGAACAGCCCCCCTCCCCCGCCCCCTTGTATGCCACTGAAAGAACCAGGGCTCAGGAGGGGATTTAGCTCTTCATCACAACATGCTGAAAGTCAAATACAATATTTTAATTCATTTTCAAACTGATAATTATGATTTTTTCCCAGAAATAGTTGGTGAGCAACTTCTGTATAATAGGAACTCTACTATACCCTGGGGATAAAAGTAATAATTAAAAAAATAATCATTGTCATCATCAACTGTGCCCTGAAAGAACTTTGGTTCAGGATTATTAAAAAGAATAAAAAATAAAATGCTGTGTGCCTGGCTATCCTGACTCAGTGGATGAGCATCAACCTATAAACCAGGAGGTCACAGTTCAATTCTAGGTGAGGGCATATGCCTGGCTTGTGGGCTTTGTCCCCAGTGTGGGACTTGCAGGAGGCAGCTGATCAATGCTTCTCTCTCCTCATCAATGTTTCTATCTCTCTCTCTCTCTCCTTCTCCCTTCCTCTCTGAAATCAATAAAAATATATTAAGAAAACTATTAAATAACACGTGTGATAATTGCTATAATATCAATAGGCAGGGGCTGGGAATGTAGAAGAGGCTATAACAGACTGTTAGGGACAATGTGGACTCATATTATTGGGTATGGTGATTAAAACTCAATCTTAAAAATAATAAGTGAAAGGTACTGTGTGAAGACAGACAAAGGTCCAAAAGTGAGAGTGGGAGCAGTTCCAATGTAGGTCCTGTATCGGTGCCTCCCTTTAAAGATAGGATGATCCAGAGTCACATAGTTCACACACCTAGCTTACATGCTTCTTCCCTACCCTTGATTTTGTTAACAAGTTTGATAACACCTCTGAAACACAGAGTGCTCCTCAAAAAAATGAAAACTGTCTCTGGTTCTTACTATTCAAAACAATACAGATAAAATGAGGTAACACAAATGAAGCAAAAGATCCTTGAGCAATCTTATGCTGGTCTCTGCATGAACAGGAGCAGAAACTAAATCCTATTCCTAAAGGGACTGGTGTAGCAAGCAAGGACTGAGAAAGGGGACACAGTCACTGAACCTCGGTATTTTACTACATGACAGAATCCCACCACCCATGCCTTATTCCAGGCTACCTGCTTCTGTGATCCAAATGTGCACCCATCTGAACCTCAGCCATTCCCTGTGGGGAAGCATCTGAGTCAGTGTTCCCACTTTCTGAAACCTCCACAACTTATTGCCAAGACCCATAAGTCTGACATTGTCAAGACCCATACATCTGTCATTTCTGAGTTAATCTCTAGAACCATTTTTAAAAAAGAATTCAAAAACAGAAGCAAAAATTTCATTAATTTTTCTAAACTCTAAATATGAAAATGGTGTATTTATCTAAGTTGTTAAAAATTTATCAGGCCTTCTTTTGTTTTTAGACATTGATAGTATGAAATATGATTGTTTATTACAAGAGGCAGAATAACATATATTCTAGTTGTATGTTCTCTAAAACCAGACAATCAAGGTATAATCTTGGTTTTCTCACTTGTCCACTGAGGCTCTAGAATGAATCATTTAAGTTCCCTTTGCAATTGTTTCTTCACCTGTAAAATGGGAGAATAACAATATCTATCTCATAGAGTTTTTAGGAAAGAATAAATGAAGTAGGTCACATAAAGCTGTCAAAACAATGCCTGGCACATAGTAAATGTTCAATAACTGCTGGCCATTATTATATCCAACATGAGGGTCAATACAGGTTACCTGTTGGCACTCAATAAAATTTGTGATTGAAACATGAATGTTTGACTCAAATAATGATATAACACTTCATATACGTTCATAATAATAAAATCACCCCCACAAAAGGCATACCTGAAAGCAAATTCAGAAATTAGTGTGAACTAAATGGACACACATGAGAATTACAATATTCAACAGCAAGTATTTTTAATGGGAAGGAAGTTTCTGTCAGTGGGCTGTTGCAACAAGAGCTCAGTAAATACCTCGCCTGTTACAGAGTGAGATATTGTCATAAAGGGAAAACTTCAACGTGTCAGAGAGCATATAACATATTGAATTGTGAGTGCTACTGCCAAGGAAACAATACCCTCTGCTGTTTTCCACTTGTACTTAAAATATCAAAACAAAATAGCAATGATGAAACTTAATTCAATCAAGTTTCCACATTTAAATCCCACCTCTCATCACTGGCCAAATGTCAAGGCAAGACTGGTTTTGATATTCTGCTACCACATGTGTTGAAATAGCCTGGTGTACAACTTCACCCCAGCAAACAAAAGTCTATTTGGAAACAACCGTGTGGCTTGCTGAGTACCTGGCTTGCACCTGGTTATCTGATGTAGATCCACCTGATGTACAGATTTAGTGACTCAACCAGAAGTTCAAAGTATCTATACCATCCCCACTGGCTGCCATGGAAGGATGCACAAATGAGCTAGCATCCAAAACTTGCTCCAGAGAGTTAACCCACATAGTCAGCATTTCATTTTTGAAGAGAGTATTCCACTCATTTCACAATGTCTGGGACATTCTGCTCTCATTAATGAGTTGCCTCTTTCTGCACATGTGCATTATGACTGCTCCCCAATGTAGACATACCCATTTATTTTTCCACTTGTATTGCATGACTCCTACTTAAAAAAACAACAACACTTTTGACATTTTCTTTTTAACCATATGACTTTTACGACTTGGATTAAAAAAAAAAAAATAGAAGGTTTATTTATACACTAGAGGCCCAGCACATGAACTTGGTGAGCAGGTACTATCCCTAGGCCTGGCCTGTGATCAGGGCATCTTCCCCTGCTACCTGCAGCTGACCCCACCCCCTGCCATCATCCCACCCCCTGTTCCCCATTCACCATCAAATGATCAGAGCCTGCTGGCTGGGGGAGGAACTGAGAGGTCAGCCAGTTCACATGTTTGCCAGCTTCACCCACCTTAATAACCCACCCCAGTTCCCAATTCATCATTAGGTGATTGGAGCTGTTCCCAATAGATGGGCTGTTCCCACCTGCTCCCAAGCCCTGCCCCTGCCCCAGGTTGCCCTCTGTGTGTGGGGTGACTGATGGGGCAGAGGCCTTGGCCTGGAACCACCCATATCTCCTGCCACCCACCCCTGGTTCCCTGTTTGTCATCGGGTGATCACAGCCTGCCAGCCATGGAAAGAGACCAAGAGGTGGTCAGTGCGCCTTATAGTGAGTGACTGGTTGAACAATCATTCTGGTCCTCCCAGTATTAGGTCAATTTGCATATTATTTTTTTATTATATAAGATAGAGGCCCAGTGCACAGGTGGGGGCTGGCTGGCCTGCCGATGGGGGCTCTGGATCAGAGTGGGGGGTCTCCTCTGGGGGGTGGGGCTGCAGGGGTGAGGAGCTTCCCACTTCCCTGGTCCAGGTGGGGGTACCTATTGGGAGGCGAGGGGCCAGTGGTGGTTTGCAGGCTGGCCATTCCCCTCAATCAGGGTGGGGGTCCTAGCTGAGGGGTGGGGCCAGTCAGGGTGAGGAGCATTGGGCCTCTAGTATATATAGTGTGTACATGTGTATCTATAACATACATACATATCTGCATACATGTGTGTGTGTACATATGTATGCAAATACATGTACCAGTGTTTGTTTCTACAGTTCTACAGTTTCAGTTCTCTTCCAATGAGGCTTTTGTTTAATATTGAGTTAACAGTATAGTCTTTTAAACACTATGCCTTTGATATATGTCTTTAAAATTTTCTCACACCTTGCTATTCTTTTATGATTTTTTGACAAGTTGTTTAATTTACTAGAGGCCTTGTGCACAAAATTCATGCAAGAGGGGGGGGGGGTGTCCCTTAGCCAAGCCTGCACCCACTCCAATCTGGGACCCCTTGAGGGATGTCCCACTGCCCCTTTAGGCCCAATCCCAGTAGGATAGGAGCTAAGCAGGCAGTCAGACATCCCTCTCACAATCCAGGACTCCTGGCTCCCAACTGCTCACCTGCCTGCCTTCCTGATTGCCCCTAACCTAAGGTGACCAGATCGTCCTGCTTTTGCCAGGACAGTCCTGATTTCTAACAATTTTTCCTGTATCCCACAGCATTTTTAAAAAGTCCCAATTTTTGGAAAGAATCTTTCCAATCTTTCCAATACTCTCTATATTTTTCTTTGACTGACCTTATCTAATTTAGTGTAAAAGTTATATTTATTGGCATACTATTTAAAAATATTGAATATATTACTATCATTTTCTTTTTTGTTGTACTATTGTGTGTTTGAGATTTTCACTTTTAGTTAGTTTTGCTTAAAATGTTTGTTTCATTACTTAAAAAAAAAAAACAGACCCTGTTGTGTTTTTCATTTTTGTAAACTTTAACACTTGCTTCCATTTCCTTTTTTCTCCTCACCGTAGGTCCATCATTTATTTTCTCATAGCATTTTCAAAATATATTTTTTCAATCTCTTATTTTATTTTTTTAAATTATGTTCATGATATATAAAAAAAACACTTTCACTGATCTCTTTGCTTTGTTATATTTCACTTTCATTATTGTTAACTTCAAAATATTTGAATCCTCAACATTTCTACCTTAATCTATAAATTAACTAGAAGTTCATCTGAATATGTTTCAACATTATCACCTTTTACACTATTTTAAAACTTTTGTTTTTAAATTAATCACACTATTATCTTTTTATAATAATTATTTAAAATGTTTTAAGGTTTCATTGTGTGCCAGATGGATATTAGATTTATTGGAGTGATGAACTCCTAAGGTATATAAGTTTTTAATTGCTATGTTGTACACCTGAAACTAACATAATATTGTATGTCAACTGTAATAAAAAATACATTTTTAAAAAATTCAAAAGACTATTGTGGCCTAATATCTGATTAATTTTCTGTTTTATATGCACTTAAAAAGAATAAATAACTGATAATTGTTTTATATGTACATAAACACATAATGTATAATCATATACATGATTAAATGTATTTATGTTCAAATTTTTTGTTTCTGTACCATTTTTTTAAAAAAAATATATTTTATTGATATTTTACAGAGAGGAAGGGAGAGAGATAGAGAGCCAGAAACGTCGATGAGAGAGAAACATTGACCAGCTGCCTCTTGCACACCCCCCCACTGCGGATGCGCCCGCAACCAAGGTACATGCCCTTGACCGGAATCGAACCCGGGACCTTTCAGTCTGCAGACCGACGCTCTACCACTGAGCCAAACCGGTTTTGGCTGTTTCTGTACCATTTTTAAATCTTCTTAAACTATAATTTCTGAGAATCATGTGTAAAATTTCTCACTATGCCAGGGCTGACCAGAAGACCCCAAGCTACAGATGAATGGATCACTCTGACACAACATTTGCTGTGAAAGAGAGGACTAAGGGACAGCCTGGCTAAAGGAACCATGCAGCCTAGATTGCCTGCCTCATTAGGGTTTTAGTTTTATTGTAGCAGCAGTTGGAGATAAAGTTTATCTTTTAGATTCAATAAGCTGGGTAAGTAATATTGGGAGGATACATGTGTTTATAATGTCCTTTAAGCAAGACACCAAAAATTAAGCATAAGGATTTCAGTAAACACCCAGGGGTCTGCACTTGCACAGATTTGTTTGGAAAGGTCAAGGAATAATTAGGGGTGCCACCTTCAATACTCCCCTAAGTCAGAATTCTGATAAACAGGGTGGGTGGCCTTCCACACACTTCTATTTTCTCGGAATGTCCTCCTTACAAACTTTCCAACCAAGTCTCATGCCTCCCACATCACTATAATTGAGAATTTAGTCCTTTAGTCAGCTTTGTTCTATGTGTTGAAGGCATTTTTGTGAGTGCTTACTAGATTATGGCTATTTTAACTCATGTTTTCTGTTATCTAGTTTTTCTGTGACTATCAAAACTCTTTCCTGAATTTCATTATCCTGTAATAATCTTGCTTTACTGTCTATCTTTTGTTTGAAATTTATCTGGTGTTTTTCTTTCCATTTCTTTGTGTTCAAACTTTAAGTAGGTTTATTAAGTATATCTCTTGTAAGCAGCATATAGAGAGCTACAGTTTTGAAAGCAACATTAGATAATAAATATATTTGGACTTATTTTTATCATTTTGTATTAGTTTTATTATTGATATCCTTTTTTTTTCCTTTTCTCATTTGCTGCCCTTTTGTACATTGATTAAGTTTTAATATTTGTTTTTCCATTTGGCATTCCCAAAGTTACAGATTTTTGTATTTTAAAATTATTTTTAATATGTTTTTATTGATTTCAGAGAAAAAGGGAGAAGGAAAGAGAAATAGAAACAGCAATGATGAGAGAGAAGCATTGATCAGCTGCCTCCTGCATGCACACACAGGGGATTGAACTGGCAACCCAGGCATGTGCCCTGACCCAGAATTAGACTGTGACGTCCTGGTTCATAGGTCCACACTCAACCACTGAGCTATGCTGGCCGGGGTGTATATATAATTTTAAAGCTTTATTAGATTTTTTAAAAATATATATTTTATTGATTTTTGTACAGAGAGGAAGGGAGAGAGATAGAGAATTAGAAACATCGATGAGAGAGAGAGTTATCAATCAGCTGCCTCTTGCACACCCCCTACCGGAAACGTGCCCACAATCAAGGTACATGCCCTTGACCAGAATCGAACCTGGGACCTTTCAGTCCACAGGCTGATGCTCTATCCACTGAGCCAAACCGGTTTTGGCCTTTATTAGATTTTTATATTCATGCCTAAGCATCAGTTTTTCTACCAAAAAAAAAAGTTGTGTTTTCAGTATTTTTATTCCCTTATATCAAAAGTATTTAATATTCCTTACTCATAGAAAATCTTCAAAATCTCAATCTTGTTATTTAATTTTTCTTTAATGTTTTCCTTCGCAGTATATAGTTACCTATGCTTTTCAATTTATTCTATCAGTTTCTCTGTTTACTATTGTTTCTTTTATCCTATATTATTGTTCATTTTCCCTGCTACTAAAATACATTTCTCATTGAGGATGTAATTGTGGCAATCCCTTTCAATCATTTCTCATACATGAAACATGACTTTTGTAAATGATTAAAAGCTCCCTCTGATGACAAAATGGGTTCAGATTTTACTATGGACTCATTAGTTATATGACACTGGGAAATTACTTAACATTAATATCTTAGTGTAAACATATAATAACAATTGTCTCTAAGTCATGCAGTTCATAAAAATAAAATATTGTAATACAGATAAAAAGATTAGGACAGTGTTTGGAATATGACAAACATAAAATAGATGTTTGTTATTAGTTCTTTTATTTTACTCCTTTTATTAATTTAACCTGGAAGCAATCTTAAATTTATCCATAAGTGGCAACAGCAGAATGCCACGGATTTTTTCCTGACCCATTTGAGAGCATGTGCCCACTGATGCCACAAGACTTTACTGTGTATTTATATAAACAGACAGGTTGCTACATGATCATAACACAATCATCAATATTAGAAAATTAACATTGAGATATTACTATTCTGAACCTCAGACCCCATTCAGGCATTCCTAATTGTTATAAAATGTCCTTTGCAGCAAAAATTTAGTTCAAACTCATGAGTTGCATTTATTTGTGATATATTTTAAGTTTCTTTCATTCAGAAACTGTTCCTGACTCCTTTCATAATTTTTATATTCTTGACACTTTTTGACTTTATAGACCAATTATTTTGAAGACTATCCTTAATTTGGATTTTCTGAAGTTGCCTCACATATAGATTCAGGTTACAAATCCTTTACAGGAATATTTCAGTAGAGATACTGCTTATTACATCTTATCAAGATGGCCCACCAGCTCTAGATGGTTTGGCTCAGTGGATAGAGTGTCAGCCAATGAACTGAAGAGTCCTGGGTTCAATTCTGATCAAGGCTCAATCCCCATAAGGGGGGCATGCAGGAGGCAGTTCATCAATGATCCTCTCTCATCATTAATGTTTCTATTTCTCTCTTCATCTCCCTTCTTCTCAGAAATCAATAAAAATATATATATATTTCAATTTATCTCATTACTTCTGATGTTCACAATAGTAACTTGATTAAAGTGATTCTTTTTTTCGTTGTTGTTTTGTGATTGTGATGGCTTTGTATGGCTTCACCTTAGCTAAGCATGAACTTTGATTCCCAGAATTCCTTCTGCTGGAGAAATCTGAGTGAGGTCTGAAAGGCAGAAAGGAAATGATAGCCTCATTTATGATCAGAAGGTCAGTGGAGTGTCAATTGCCGTGGCAATTCATGAGCTTTCTGGAAAGTCTGGTTTCTCTTCTGGCTGACATGAACCAGCACCAGAATACACAGCTCCTCCTACTCCTGCTGGAATGATGGCAGGTGCCTGTTCAGGGGCATCAGCTTCTCCTGCAGGCTACTTCAGCATCTGTGCTGGAGGCAGAGGAAGACAGACATAGGAGCATCCTCACGGCTTACAGTTTTTCCCTGCACTCCCCACTTCACAGGCACATTTCCTCCCACACAGCCTGCTCTGCTGACTTTTGGCCCAGCACCAGAGGTAGAAGCCATAGTCATTTGTAAACTGCATAACTAACGTCATGGTTGTATAAGATTAAATCTCTACACAAGAAATTCCTATTGCATATTATTTCTGGTATATGTACCTCTTTTCTCTTATCAAACCCTGGTAGAAATATAAAAATATGTATTATATTTGCTGGGACCGGTTTGGCTCAATGGATAGAGCATCAGCTTGGGGACTGAAGGGCCCCGGGTTCAATTCCGGCCAAGGGCATGTACCTTGGTTGCGGGCATATCCCCAGTAGGGGGTATGCAAGAGGCAGCTGATCGATGACTCTCTCTCATTGATGTTTCTAACTCTCTATCTCTCTCCCTTCCTCTCTGTACAAAAATCAATAAAATATATTTTAAAAAAAAGAAATATAAAAATATGTATTATATTCATCAGTCTATATAGAAAACCATAACTATAGCTTCCTTTCTAAGTCCAAACAATAAGGTTTATCCTTGCCTTCTTTTTCCATGTTCAGAACTATTTTCTAACGGTAAGAAACATCTTCTATTACAAGTAATAGGTTTACTGATTTGGTCAGTTCCTGTGAATATAACCATCTCCCATAGTCATCCAGGGCAGACACCTCAATACACTCTTCCCTGAGACTCTCATTGCCCCATATGGACCCCTTACTCTGCTTGATTCTTCTCACCCTCCTAGGGTACTTGTACCTCATTCCTGAGCTTCCCATTACCCTTTCCTTACCCCATGTCTCCTCTGCTCTGACCCTGACCCCTGTGTTATCCCTCCCCACCCAATGCCAGGCATGAACACCAGTGTTGCTCAGCCCCATCTGAGGGCTTTAAGATGGAAGTTTTCAGGAAGGAAAGGAAGAGGGAAACATAGCTAGGAGAACTCAGAAAAGCTTGCTCTTGGGTTTGTATGCTAGCTCATATTGAATAGCTTTCTACATTAAGAGATTATTTGTATGTTTTTCATGAAAATTTTAAAAACATGATTCTTTAATTTTTGGATTCTTTGGTCGCTAAGAAGAATAATGTTGATTCTAACTGTCTTCCTATTATAGGTAATCATTTCTAGTTGATTCTCTTAGACTATTTGTTTTTCTTTTTTTTATGTTCTGTACTTTTGCTACAATGTGCTTATATGTAGATTTGGTTACTTCTATATGTTTTGGTACTTATTGAAATATGGTAGCAATCATACTTGGGTAAAAACTACTATTTGAATTTTAACCTTGCTATCTGACTTCGACCTTCAATCACTTGCTTAAACAATAGGGTAGTTACAGGAGATTGACTTCCACTGACTCAGTAGCTTCAGGGGTAGAAACTGTAGATAACCTTTAGTTCTGCTTTTGTATTATGAGCAAGATAGGGCCACATTCCAATGTCCAGCAGGAACCAACCCTGCAGGCTGTCCCCAGTCTTTAGAATTTAGTCTTTAGGGTTTAGGAACAGATAACTGATTGTCCAGTTCTTTGTCCTGAGGGGCCAATCAGGGTTAGCCTAGGCAGTGACATCACCACTGACCTGAGTAAAACCCCTGGACTGGGTGAAATTCGCTCTCTTCCGCCATGCTGCCTGCGTAAGTGGGACCAAGCCCATGCTAGCATGGAAAAGGCTCTTTTGCTTATTGCATTGGACTCGGCTCCCTGGTGGTCCTTGGGAATCATGAATTCATCTGGTATCCCCAGCCAGGACCATGAGGGACCCCGATCCGGAGAGCCTGACTGGCCGCAGTAGGTGTGTGTTTGTGTTTTTGTGTGAGCGCTCTGGAGGGACTGCCCCTTCATCAGGGCTCTTACCTGGGTGTTTGCCGGCTGCTGCGTCAGCCATGGTTTGAGCCCGGATTCAAATCTGTAATAAATTCTTGCTGGCTTAATCAAATTGGCTTCGGTGGTCCATCTCTTGGGGACTCGCTCCGTAACACTTTGGTTCTGAAGACTTGATGTGTTTCTTAAATACTGAAAAAAAAAGTCAATAGTGTTACAAGATGATAGAGGTGTTAACTACCCGTCCTGTGGTAATTGTTTTTGCAATATATAAGCATAACAAATTATCACATTGTATACCTTAAACTTAAAAAATGTTATATGTCAATTATATCTCAATAAAGTTGGGGAAAGTAAATACAGATTTTTTAAAAAGCAATGGCTGTGTATGTAAAAACTAACTGCTTTTAAGATTAATAGCTGGTTTATTAAAATTGAAAAGCCAAAGCTAATAACTCTTTTGAAAAATATTGATTCTCCAACATTTCCTACAGTTTTTTCCTCTAGCTTTTATCAACAAATTAGGAGCCCAGTGCACAAATCCGTGCACCTTGAAAGGAACTGTGGTCTTGGCCCATCTTGTCTGCCCCCACTCAGCCTCTCATGCTGCAGTCCTGTTCCCACTTTTGCTGCTCCCACTGCTGATAGCACCAGCCCCACTAACACCCACTGAGTGACTGGGGCCAGCACCAGCAGTGGGTGCAAGCAGGGCCGGTGTCGTCAGCAGGTGCAAGTGGTGGCTACTGCCCCGATTGCCCCTTAGGAGCAGGGGGAGGTGGAGAAGCCCTCAGGGGCGATCTGGGCCAGCAGCTGCTGCTTGCAGCCTCTGATGGCACTGAGCAATTAGGGCCAGCACCAGGCGCTGACAACAGGTGCCCAGCAGGACTGTGGTACATGGGAGCAAAGAATTTTCAGTAATTCCAGAGGCTTGCCCCAATGACAGTGACTAGTTCCCTACCTTGGTCTGGCAACCCTGGTCCACCATCCCACCACTGCTGATGCCTGCCATGTTCCCATGTTCCCTGTGCACCCCTTAGTGGTTAGCTCACCTCATAGCAACTGGTCAGTTGTTCTGCTGTTCGGTCTATTTGCATATGAAAGATTAGTTAAGAACACTGATATAATATCGGTGTTCTTAACTAATCTTTCATTTTTGCCTTCACTATTTCTCCTCCCACCCCTTATCTTTCTCTTGAATTCTTTTAGATGTTTTAGCAGTACCTTGCAATTCAGTAATTCTTAGAATTCTTAAAATTGGACTAGAGTCAATCCCATCTATTTTTTTTTTTTAAACATTCTATGATTTCTAGACCAGACTATTCTGCCATATACTAGCTGTGTGGCCTTGGACAAGTTATTTCTTCAGTGTACCTCAGTTTTCTCATACTTTAATGAGGATAAAATATCTACCTTACTCAATTGTTGTGTTGTCACCATTAGCTGTTATTATATAATGCAATTTTTTCACTTTTTCCTACATTTAAAATTATATAATTATTATTTACACCTTTTCTTATTTAATTTATGCCTGTTTTTGTTCCATAATTAAAAATATATAAAACTGATGTCTTCCTTTAAACGTATCAACTATATACAAAAGACTTTCTGAATCCTTGCACAATTATTTTAATCCATAATGAATTTTTATTCTTAGTGATTTTGTTAACTTTTTTCTTAACTTTCTTAAATTATTCCCAGTCTAGGAAATTTGGTTTATATGCTAGTCTTGGGTGTTTCCCACAGCCTTTACCCTCCCCCTCCATGCTAACCCTTCCTATTTGGCCATTCTCTATGTAAATCCATGGTCCTAATCCATAAACAGGCCAAATCATAACATTCGCTGAGTCAAAGTGATGCTGGGAATATTATACAGCTCAGTAGGAGATCAGAGAGCAGCTTGGAAAAGTTTCTGGATAAAACAACTCCACTAGTGTCTCTGGTTTATGATTTTCTAAAAATTATACCATTGGACAGAGATTAGCAAAGATTTGCTTGCTTTTCAGACTTCAACTTGTGGGGAAGCATTTCCCCCCAATTATACCAGGAGCACAGTTAGTCTCCATCTTTCCTTTTCAGAGACAAACTCTCAGTTGCCTGCACTTGTTTTCTGCTCCCTTCTATCATTTTAGGTATTTGCTTCCTTTTTTTCCCCTTGCCACGGAGATGTGTATTTTCTTGTTGATCTTAGTTTTTCTTGTTTATTAGTATTAATTAGTATTTATTTATTGAAGCTTTACTTGTCCACTTTATTTTCATATAGTTACTTTCTTTTGTTCAGATGTTGATTATATTCTTCATTTTAAAGTTGATGTGAATCATCAGTGTATATGTTAGATTTTTTACATGACAGACACCAATATACACATGCACATATACCTAAACATAGTTATTCACTCATGTTCCTAAAACTGAATATATGAAATATAAATACGGTGTTAATAAAGTAATGCCTACACATTCCAAGTCAAGTACCCAAAACTAATTAGTTTTGCCATCTTCTTCAGTTGAGTTCTAGGAAATGTGAAAAGATGTTCAAGGTTTTTAAAATAAATTTTTAAAAAAGATAAATCACATTTGTGATTATAAGTTGCTGAATTGATGGACAATCTCATATTTAAGGAAATAACAGGCGACTGGCACTTCTTAACCTCCAGCAAACAATTTTCTCTTCATTTATTCAAGCTGGGACCTACTGTTGTTTTGTCCAGTTTGTTATTAAAATGAAATATTGTGTTTCAAATTCTTTGAAGATATAACAAGTTAAAAGATATTTTTTGAAAGAGGGAAACAATAGTAATAAAACAGTGATGATTTTCAATAAGTGAATTATGTTCCACAAACCGCACTTTTGTTTTGTCAGACAAAAGTTAAAAAAATATTGTCACTTCTAAAATTGCTAAATATTTAATTTGTTCATGATGTTTGAAAAGATAATAGGTTGTTAAAAGGAAGTGATTTTAGTTATAATTCTAATTAATAAATGATACATACCAAAGCATGAGTAGGGCCAAAAAAGTGAGATTCTAAAAAAAAAAAAAAAAAGTGGGGAAAACAAATTTAAGGTACCTTTCTGACCATCTGGATCTGTCATAAGAAAAAGAGAATAAAGATAATCATAGTTTACAATTTGGAGCCTGTGAGCTATACTCCTTCTTCCCAAAGTGGGCTGTTTAGCTGGGTGAGCTGGGCTTAGATTGCCTTATATTCTGAGAGAAGAAAAGAGTGGTTACTGGCAATGCGGTATAAATGCTATGCTGGCATTAGGCATGAGATTCCATGGGATTGTATACTCAAGAGAGACCTCTAACTTAGATGTTTAGGGTCACTTTATTGAGTGTGATGATTCAAGCTCAGAAATGTGTATGACAGGGTTTGATGTAGGAGGTCAGTCCAGTGTCCAGTGGTAAGAAAATAATATATTCCCACATGTTGGGGAAATAGCCAAGTGACCTGCCGGAAGGGATGCATTTCCCTAAATCAAGGGAACTGCCCATAGAAATTGACAACAAAGTAGGGGATAGACTAAAATTGGTGCTGGAGTCCCACAAACCATCTGCCAAGTTCATTGAGAATTAACACAATCTCACCACAGTGCTTATCTGATAAGACCTTTCTTCTTTTTTCCCCTCCACCTAACTTTCTCCCTCTGTCCTTGACTGATTTGTCCTGAGGGTCAGACACCCACCTCAGCAGGATGGGGAAGAGGAGAAAAAGTATAAGGCAGCCAGAAGGGGAGAGTTAACTACTTCCTCATCACCACAGCCATAAGAATAGAGAAAAAAACAGGATGTGAAAGATCAGAACAAAATTTCTTTAAGATTAGGATACCCTATAAATATATATATAAATGAGTTTATAATAATACTCATGGTTGTGGTGAGAATCAAGGGAGGTAGTATGTGTGAAAATCTGATTTAAAGGAAGTGCTTATTTTAGTATTCTTCCTTTCTTACCTTTAACATATGAAATTATATGACTTGGATGGAGAACTGAATAAAGTAGCCAAGAGGAGATACAAATTACGAAGAGACAGAGATGGGAAATTCCACTGATCTAGTAAGTCTGTATATTATATAGGAAGTTCCACAAGATGGATAGAGGCTGAGAGTGGCTATGGGGGAGGGAGAATGAAGTCACCATCACCCAAGGACATCAAGAGGCCTCATAACCATCAGGCCTCTAAGATTAAGTATCACAAAATTTGCCACCTTGGGCCTGAGTAGTTAATTCTTCTACCCTGCCTTGGTATATTTATTGAGCTAAAACCTTTGATATTTTTCATGCAAGTCTCTAAGAAAGGATTTCAGGAGTTGGAGGAGATCAAATACGGCTGATAGAAAAATGATTCAATGTCAAGTTAACTTTCTGAAGATTGATTCATAAATATGTGGTATTTAAGGATATGACTCATATTCTTGACAAATTGCAGATTTGTCACCTGAAGATAAAAGAGATGAAATGCATGCAGAACAATAATGGGCTGATATTGCAAAAGTTTTGTGAAAAAAATAGTGAGATTTCTGTTTCTATGGCAATATGGCTATGGCTTTGATGCAGTCCTTGTCTTAGAGCCAAAATGGATAACCAATCGCAACAATGTTCTGATCTATATTTTTCCAAAGCATCCAATCACTTCACTTCCTGTTTCAATTTTCTTTCTCTCACATACATAAAATATTTAGTTAACTAAATTCTGGATTAAGTAGACCCTAGAATTTGATGTCATTTGGGTATAATCAAGCATCTATCATGCCCATTGGATTTTTAGTTCAATCACTCACTAGGACATTTTCCTCTTCAGTATAAACTTGGAAGTATAAGACACTTATGTAGTCACTTCATTGTGGTGATTTTAATGTAATAATATATTTTTAACAGTCAATTTACCTTTCTCACAGGAAACAGTGTGTTTATTATAAAAATAACTATTTTCAGTGTTCCTCTTTATATATAGCAGGTTTTATATTTATAACAACCAACCATCTACAGATAAAGTCTGTGTTTTTGTTTGTTGTTCTACTATACTGCTTTTCTTTTCTTTTTAAAAGAACATATTTTATTGATTTTTTAACAAAGAGGAAGGGAGAGGGATAGAGGGTCAGAAATATTGATGAGAGAGAAACATCAATCAGCTGCCTCCTGCACACCTCCTATTGGGGATGTGCCCACAACCAAGGTACATGCCCTTGACCAGAGTCAAACCTGGGACCTTTCAGTCTGCAGGCCGACGCTCTATCCAATGAGCCAAACTGGTTAGGGCTATACTGTTTTTATTAATCTGTTTTATTGAGACTAATGGTAAGAGTGTGGGATATTAAGATTATTTTGAACTTTAGTTTACTTAAAATATATCACTGCATTTAGTCATGGTTAAGAATATACAGGGTGTCGCAAAAACATGGATATAGATTTTAACAGCTGACAGCTAAATTTTTAAAATTAAATGTATTTTAACAAACACTGTCTTTATAATTCTTCAAAGTGTGTGCATATACATATTTTTGGACACCCTCTATCTCCAAGTAGGATTATTTGTTGCTATAGGCTCAAATTATCATGCAGGAAAAAACAATAATTTTTAGAGGAGCTTCTATTGAGTAAAATAAGCAAAATCTGAATATGGCATACTTGATATTTGAAAAGGGGTGAAGTGGGGCAAGCATTGATAACCGACAGATCACTGAATATCATCAGAAATGTAGGTAATTGGATAACAGTAAAGTACAATTCCTATTCCTATGATTGCGCATATTACTTACTAATTGTACCTATGACTATATATATATATATATATATATATATATATATAATTTTGTTTTATATATATAGACAATATATATATTGACAATATATATTGACTATATATATTGACTATATATATATATATATATATACATTGTACCTATGACTATATATATATATAATTTTGTTTTATCTGCTGTCCAAGGAAATGATAGTTTGTCATTTTCCTTAGTGTGCTAATTTGACAGATGTTAATTTTATTTATGTCTTAGTAAAAACTAACTGCACAAAGAAGATGAACAATAGTTTAGAACCAGTGCACATAAATGCTATTATATAAATATTAGGGGAGGTGATAGTTAGAATATGATTAACTTTCTTAGACAGTTTCAAAGTATCACTCCAATCAGAAAGTATCTTAATAGTAGAGCACTATAATGCATTCATTCTGCTTTATTTTTCATGTCTACGATATCAGAATATATCCTTTGAAAAATGAAGTATTTATTTAGTCACTGGGCTAAGTGATTCATATAAAAATGGCATGCCTAATGTTTTAAATCTCTATATGTATCCTCTATTTACACATATTATTACATATGTGATAGTTTTATGTGTCCTTCAGAATTGACAACATCAAACAGAGTATTCTAGAGAAGATCTTAATAGGAAATGAATCACTCAGTGTTTCATTACCCAAGTCCCCAAATATGATTTCTCAGTTTTTTTTACTCCTTAGCTGTTAACTGTTGCCTTAAGTTATATTTTACACAGTCATCTCAATCTGCCTCAGGATGGCTGAAGCCAAGTGGAACTTCATGATTCCCGTTGATAAACTGTGCAAATTACCTGATAGTAAAAGTCCATCCTAAGAGGATATGCTACAATCAATGTCACTTCCAGATTTGACAATATCCTCTGGTATTTAATGTGGACACCATAACAGTTCTGTCAGGGTGTACGATTGCAATTAGAAACACTGATCAAAAAGGATCATCCAGAAGTATTTATAAAATATAGTTGGAGTTTGATCTGTATTACTCATCTAATTAATGCAGACATCTCTTTGGTAACCAACTCACTCTTCCTTTTAGGCAAGTGGAGGCATTAGAGAACTGTGTGTAACACTCCCAAGATTTAGTGCTTTGCCGACCATGTAATACTCTGGCATGGAATCTGTGTTATTCTGTTACATTATTCCGTTTCAACGGAAACTTTAGGTAAATATAAGCTTTTAGATTGTAAGGCAAAAGGGATAACTCAAAACCTCTACTTATCCAGATACATGTTTTTAAAATAGCTATTCTGAATGAATGCCTCGATACCAAGAAGAATTATCCTAAGCAAACAACAGTATTGCCTTTTCAACAATTTCATTCTGAACCACGGTCCTGATCTTTTTTGGTATAGCAGTACTTTATTCTTAATCCTACTTCAGACTTGATCTAGGAAAATATACTTTCACTTGACCTTCAATCTGGGAACCTGGAGACAGAACCAAAGCAGGAACCTCATTTCTACAACTTCAGTTTCCTTCCATATTTTGACAAAATATGTAACATGTCCACATTCAAACTTAACACTCAGAAGTCACCAGATAGTCTGACTTTAAGTAACTTACTCATTCACTCACTCATTTTTCATTCATTCATTCATTCATTCTTTGAGCACTAACTCTTAGCCAGCTGCTGTGATTCTAACCAGAGCATTTTTCCTGATGCAGGGAAAAGATATTTGATGGCATAAAGATAATTCAGGTGATTGGCACGTGGAAATAGAGAAGGCAGTGTCAGTGAGTTTACTTCCAGGGTTTACCTGGGGCTAATAAAGTTAATCTGAGGCTTTCTCTGTGAGGTCCTGAAAGGAGGTGAAATGTACTAAAGAAGTTGCCACTCCCCCTCTGTTGATGTGGCTGCCTCCCTATTTTTAGCTCCATTTCAAGAAATTAAAGACACTCAAGTAAAGCCAGCTCTTCAAGCTAAAAAAAAAGGCAATGTTAAAAAAAAAACCAAAAAACTGAGAAGTGACTAACTTTGAATAGTGATAGAACAAGAAGCAAACAGTTCAGCTCTAATTTCAGCAGAAAGAGAGAAACAGAGAGTGAAGACAAGTCTTTTTACAGTTTACACACCCAAATCCCTTGGGTGGGGACAGATCAAAGCAGATTAGAGGTTGCTGGGTGGATGGACACCGTGTTGCTCCTGCAGGGTTGTGTGGTACATCTCCCCGGAATGCTGACTCACAGGAGGAAGAACACCTGGAGGAGTCCACGCCCAGAGCACTGTCATCCTGCAACCTCAGCTACACTTGGTGTCTGGCTTATGCTGGCCCCTGGCCTGCCAGCCAACAGGAGGCCCAGTTGTGGCCCAAGCCCCCATACTAGTAGTAAAACAAGATACCCAGGCTCTCAAGTAAAACTTGATATTTGTGCTGCATCGGCTTCTATTTAAAGCTGATCAATCCTGGTAGCACCCCTGTCACTATAAACTGCACTTCCCAAAGCTGTATTTTTAAATAGGGAAATGCTTACAATAGCCATTTACCACTGTATGCTGTTTAATTAGCCAGTCCAGGCAGTGCTGCAGGCATAGATCACTTTGCTTTAAAGATTTGAGAATGTTAATAGTACAGTATATCATTTTAATTATTACTGGATTAATGTTGTGACTCAAAGAACACCTAATGCAAATCATGAGAAATGGCCCGAAGTGACCCACGGGTTGTGCGTTATTGGAAAAGTAATAGTTCTGATGCTTAAATATAAGGACATTTTCTTTGTTCAAATGTCAGTCGGTATTCAGCAGTTGGGCTTTGTGAAAAGAAAGCTTTTGTTTCCTTTATTGGTAGCAGTATTCTGCAGTTCAGGCTGAGAAAGGCCAAGAGCTGGGATAGATCTGCCTGTCCAATATGGCAGCCACACATGCCAATGAGCATGTGAAAAGTGACAAGTTTGAAGTGAGAAGTATGTAAGTATAAAACACACAGGGATTTCAAAGATTTAGTACACACAAAAAAAGGAGTGAAAACTATTTCATCAATATTTGTCATATTGGTCATGTTACAATTATAATATTTAAGATATATTTGGTTAAATAAAATAGAAGTATTTAACCTGTTCCTTTTTTATTTTTGTAATGTAGATACTAGAAATTTTCAAATTACATATGGTTCACCTTTGTGACTCATTACATTTCTATGGACAGAGCTGGGATAGAGGTCTAGGAAAAAGAAGAAAACTGGCCAACAATAAAAGTGTATCTTAATTTTCTTTTCTGTTTCCCCTAGCCCACTGTATATAGAAGGGACTGTTAGTAAGAATACTAAATAGATAGAGGGAGTGGAAGCATCAATGTGTGACAATACATGTGAAACCAGGAAACAAGAAACAAACTCAAAAAAGCTTTTCTAGGAGTATTATAGCACATTATTCAAACAAAGCACATTCTAGACACAGGGTTTACAAACATCATTCAACAGATATGAATATACCATTAGCTGCCTGACCTCTCTGGTAGGAATCTGTCATGCACTTCGAGGAGTGTCCTCTTGCTGAACATCTAAGTGTCTGGAGCTAACATGAAGTTTAGGTTACTCAAGGTTAACTTGAAAATAACTTTCTCAGAGACTAAAAGAGTTTAGTAAGAGAGCGCACACCAGGCACACAAGATAATTGGAGGGGAAGCTTCTGAATTCCATTAATTTATGGAACCAAAGATAAAAGCAAACTGGAAAAAAAAAAAGTATATTGGCAGGGTCTCTTAATACATCCGAAGTTTGTGAAAAGTTGGAGAAGCAGCAAACAAGGTTATGAAATGCTTAAGTTTCAGGAAAGTTCTCCTGAAACCTCCTCCCTGAGCCTCACCTATGCCAGGATCGTGCTGCTGCTTGTTGAGAAAAGCTTCATTATCGGCAGCGTTTTAGAGCATGCTGTTATAAATGCTTTACAGCAAACCATGGCTGAGCCTGTTGAAACATATGCCTATGTCAAACACAGGAAAAATAGCTGTGACTTTACAACAATTGAATTTATGATTTTAAACATTTCAGCATTGGCCACTGTGCCCCTTCACCTCTTTCTACTCCTGCAGTATTTTTCCAGATGCAATTTTTTTTTTAGGTACACAAGAGAGCCAACCGTTTGGGAAAGGAGGGGTGACAGGCTCATACTCTAAAGGAGATTAAAAAATGATAAAGATGTTTAATTTGAACAAACCCTTTTTAAAGACATGTTTTATAAATCACTACTATTCGTAATTCCCTATTAAAATTTCCAAGAAACTCTCACACAGTCATTTGCTTTTATTTCCACTTAATTTTTTTTTCAATTACAGTTTGCATTAAACATTATTTTGTATTAGTTTCAGGTGTACATAGTGGTTAGACAATCACATACTTTACAAAGCAGTTCCCAATATTTCAGGTACTCACTTTATTATTACAATACATTATTATTACAATATTATTGACTATATTACCTATGCTGTACTTTAGATCCCAGTGACTATTTTGTAACTACCAATTTCTACTTCTTAATCATTTCACCTTTTTCACTCATTCCCTCATCCCCTCCCATCTAATAGAAATCAGTCTGTTCTCTATCTTATCATCAGAATAAAAAAACCACTGAAAAGACATTTTGCATAGGTTGCTTTGTGGATTGTCCATATAGAGTTTACCTAACTTTTCAATGGTTCATCTGTCCAGCTGGATCCAGAAGGATTGGACATTCTCATTTTTTATGGTCTTAAAAATTTAGGGGTCACTAAATAATCATAAAAACATTGATAAAAATAGTAATAGTTAACATTTACTGGTTGTCTAACATATGCTAGATACTCTGCTACACAATTTATATCTCATTTAATTCTCACAACATACCCAACAGCTGGATACTGTTACCTCACTTTATAGATTTGGAACCCAAAGCTCAGAAATATAGCGTCAAGAGCAGAGAGATATGATTTTGTCCTAGATTTGTCTGACTCTAAATTATGCTCATTTTATCTAATATCACCTTTTTTTCAAATATGCTATACTCAAATAATATAAAAAGGGTGTATGCATATGACTGACATTCCCATATACTACTTCTAGAAGGTTTGTCTATGACAGATACAACATAGTTCCTTTTCCAAAATTATTTTATTTTTAGTTATTTTATTGGCTCTAATTATAAAAAATGTTCTCTGAATCTGATATCGTACCTACATGACATATAAAAAACTAATTAAAAAGTGAAAACAGTTGATAATTGATGCATCCAGAATAGACACCTGCATTGGTTCCCCTAATTTCACTGGTTTTAGTGAATTTACCAGTGGAGACCTGCTCAGTCCTATATGCAACCACTAGCACATACAGGTGCTGAGCAATCAGATGTGGCTGGTCCTAAGTTAGACATGCTTGTAAATATGTAATACACAGCAAAATTAAATCATCTCATTTATAATTTTTTCATATTGAATATGTGTTGAAAGAATAATAATTTAGATATATGGTGCTAAATAAAATATTAGTAATATTAATTATATCTTTTTTTTTACATTTTATAAAATATAGCCACTAGAAAATTTAAAATTGCACTGGGCTTACATTATATTTCTATTGGACATAACTGATAAAGAATAATCCAGGAAATAAGGTTGTGATAGATTGCAGTATTGGAGTAATACCTTAAACTTATAAAAACGCATTTATTTCCTCTTATGTCATAACACTCTGCAAGGCAAGGGGACAGTAGGATGAAAAACATCAAAATAAGGAAAGCTTTCCAAGGATATTACAATTTAGGAAAATAAACAGAAACGTTTATAATGAGTTCAAGAGAGGAAGTGGTGAGACAGGGAAGGGCACTTGCTGAGGAAGGAGGCAGCCCAGCAGCCTGCCTTCAAGTTGCAAATTGATGAATCCTGCCTTAGCCCTGCTCAGTGTACAATTCACCCCGCTGTCCCTGCGGAGGAACTGGCCAGACAAGGCGGCCACATCCAGCACTTCCTAAGCAGTCCTGAGAGTGAGGTTGCTTCATGAAAGGTTTTAGGTTATCTACAAAATGAACTTAACTATTTGCTTTGGTAGAGAGAAATATAAAGACTATTTTTCACATTTGGGGGTCATTAGTATCAAGGAACTTTCTACTCTAAATGACAAAGAGTTTCACTGTCACAAAGAAAAATTGCTTCTGACCTTAGACCTCTTTTTTTTTTTTTTTTTTTTTTTTTTTGAAAGTAGAATAATGGGGCACAAGAGCAGAGTTTGGTATTTGACCGAATCCTTCACAATTATCATGCATGTGTATATAATAAAATTAATTCTGTGTCTCCGCACCATAGCCTGCGGCAAGAAGCATACAATCAGTTTTGTATGTATAATAGATCACAGAGTTGTTCATGAATAATACAAATGCATTGAGCAGATACTAGTGACGGAGGATGTTTGTCTTTGCATGGAATCGAAGTGAACATGTAATATTGTGATAATATATATTTGATGAATTCAGGTCTGACTTGCTTTTGCCATACTCTGCTAATTCCCTGACAAGGGTTGCCACAATAATTGAGTTTCCAATAGCATTATGATTATTTCCACATGATAATTTAATTGTGGGTATTTTTTAATATTGTAATATTATAGATTTGTGATTATTATGCATTTGCATGCAGATTTTCATGGTGACTTGGAGCACGTCCCTACATTTATAACTTAATTTTATATATTATTGCATATATATTTGGGGGTGAACTCATTAATGCAAATAAAAAAAATGTAGATCTGTTTAGTCACTCAGCTTTTATTATAAATGGCTGAAAGCCTTGCTCATTTTTTATAACAATCCTTACAATACTGTGAATAAACCAAAGAGAACCTTAATTCAAGAATGGATTCATTAAAAATAATGGTAATAGCTATAATAATTACAAATTGTAGCATATTTGTTCTACCTAATTAGGATACAAGATTCTATATATTACTCTTTTCAAGATACAAAACTTCTACTCACTTTATTTACTGACTTTTTCATATGAACGCCTATTAGTAAGAATGCAAATCTTAACTCAGAATTCAGTCAGTGGAAAGTAAGATAAATTTGTTTTTTAAAAGTAAAATTTTATATAATGTTCACATTATACATCTTAAAAACCATAAATAAATTCAATGATAAAGACATTTAGTTTCCTCAAAAACTCAAATTAGAGTAGAAAATCAGAAGGAGAATTTATAAAAGCAAAATATTATAATAGAAGTGAACTCTGAACTAGTGTGTTTTTTTTTTAAGTTGTTGACACTATTACAGATAACCCCCATTGCCTCCTCCTTTGCCCATCTATTTAGACTCCCTAAGTCATAGTTATGGTTTAGATCAGTTATTAAGCACTTTTCAACTTGTAAGTAAATTATGAGTCTATCAGTTTTGTTCTTACATAAGACTTCCAATTTTCTTTGAAAATATGTAAAAATATAATATTTCTCTTCTACAAACTTTCATGAACTGATCCCCTCCTTTTATGCCTTCATTATAGGATTAGTGTCTAAAGAGAATTTTTAAAAACATTTTTATTGATTTTTAGAGAGGGAAGAAAGGGTGAAAGAGAGAAAGTCGATGTGAAAAAGATACATCAATCTGCTCCCTCTGCACTTTCCCTAACTGGAGATCTAACCCACAACCTGGGTATATGCCCTGACCAGGAATCAAACCTTCAACAATTTCAACTTTTGGATCCATTTTCATTATTGGTGTTTGACCCCTTTTATGGACTTGTGTCTGGATGTGTTAATCCAAAAAGAGAAACTTCTATGAGGCAAAGGCTGGTGAAGTTTGGGGAGGGGAATCACAGATTCTAAAGTAAGCTCAGTATATTTCTGTGAAAGTTCTTTACATTACATCTTCATTTAATAGTTACTTTCAAACATCAAATTATCTGTTCTCTCAATGTAACAGGAAAATAATACAAATGCCAATTCATTAATCCTTAAATGTATCTGAATTACTAAAAAATACCTGTAATTTTAGTAGTGTAGATATATGCAATTAGAAATAAAATAATGAATGTATTTATCACATAGAAACACCAACCTTTAATTCCCATGCCTAATGTCATATTCAATGACTATGAAGTATTCTCATTAAACTTCATATTTTGCCATTATCTGAAATTAACAGCCTTATCCTGATTAGTAAAACACAAACTTGTTATGTTCACCCCACAGGAAAGATTGTTACTGATACTAAGCTCCTCCCTAACACATTTCCACCACCACCACCTCTCCACATCCCCATAGGTGAGGGTTAGTACCAGTGGCTACACCACTGGCTACAGTGTTGGAAGAGAGTTTAGTAATACTGCTTGCTTTTACTCCTCTGAGAATTGTTTTGCAAACTTCTGAAACAAAAGGTGTCTGTGCAGGTTGATAAATACAAATGTACTCTTCACAAAATGTTGGACCTAGAAGCACTGCAATATACTTACTAATAGAATTACTTGGTAAATTCTATTTAAATTCTGACTCTAATAAATAATCCAGGAAAGGCTAGGAGGCCTCCCCCATTTTGTTTTGTTGGTGCTTCAAACTCTGTGCCTAGAGTGGTGCCTTTGTAGCACCTTCCCTGAGTGTTAGAGGGAGCAACAATGCTAATTGAGGTCCATATCAGTGACTGAGAGGTAGAGAATTTTTTCAGGATTGATGACTGAACTTTGTTTTATATCAAAGTAACAAAACTTCAGCTAGTGATTAATTCCAAGAAAGTACCATAATACATACTAGTATTATTGATTTTAAAAGCTGAGAAAAAAAAATATGTACCTCCCATGATTTACTTATAAATGCAAAGGTTGCATTTTATTCTTATTAGTAATAATAAAGATATGCTCCTGAGGTGCTTTTGTGACACCTGTTCTTTGCCCTTCAGGCTCTTTATGCAGAGCAAGAACAAGAGGAAGTGTGCTGATTTGCATTTACTTCCCATGGGGGTTCTATAGACAAGGCCATATTTTTTCATGTCTCAGAGGGTAGGGTAAGATCATACTGAGAATGGAATGTCTAAGGAATTATTGCCCTGAATGTTGGCCAATCATATTTGCTGAATAATTTCCTAACATTCTATTTTCCTTATTATATTGTGTATCATTTAAAATTCCTCCAGGTGAACCATATGATGGATCTCTCATGCATGTAAGGAACTAGTTTTCTCATGTGCAACAGCTATAAACAAAGGAATACATGTTCAAGAGAAGGAAACAAAGATGGCAGAGTCAAAACATATTAAACCAGCTTAATTTGAACATGTTTTATGCCCATCATCACCACTAGTGGTTTCCTGTTGTGAAATAATGCATTTTGTTTTCAGAATTACAAACGAGATAGAAAGAAGGCATTTTCACTATGGGGTCACATTCCAAGCATATTATGATGTATCTATTTCTTATATGTGGCTTTTCCCAGAAGAAAGACCCACTTTGTGTGCTTTTGTATTTCAGGACTATGTGATCGCAGAGCCATCTTAAAATTATTTCCAAAGAATTTGCTACTTGCCAAAATTTTCTGAAATAGCTTCATAACCAGTTGGTCATTTTGTTTCTACAATACAAATTAAGCTTTTGGTATAATTTTTCTATGAGTTTGGCTTTTGAGCTTAAAAGTATATGACTATTTAGGATTTTTTAAAGGATCATTGTTATATTTAGGACACAGAGGGTTTCTTCAAATTAAAGGAAATAGACAACAACTAAGAAAGTCATACTCCAAAAGAAGAATGAACCATAGAATTACTTCCCATTACATAATTACAAAATAGTCATAGTTAGCAGTTATAAGTACATATGATGAGCTAGGCACTATTCTAAGTATTGAGCATTTATTAATTAGCATTTATAAAACAAATTTGTTTTTTTATTAGACAACCTAAAAGTTCAGATTTCCATTCCACTTTTTTTGAAGAATAATGAGAATAAACTTTCTGTAATAAACAAATTTAATAGATAACTAAGCATTCTTCTATTTTAAATTTCATGTAGAAACTAAGTAATTGAGTTATAAGTCAAGTATGGTATTATAGTTTCATTTTACTTTACATGAAAAAAATCATTAGTTATAAATCATCTTCAATTAGAAATGTAATGTAATTTTCTTTAAAACCAAGATAATAGTGCAGAGAAAGAGAATTGCTAGCAATTCAACTGCTTTTCAGTATTAGCTTTAAAGTAACAGAGTTGGATTCAGACTCTAGTTCTGTTATGCTGTGCTACCTTCAGCAAATAATTTGCCACATTAAGCCTCAATTCTGGATCTGCAAAATAAATAAAGTAGCAATAACTTCTGAGCATTCTTCTGAGATGTAAGTCAGTTTTGACGTATGAACAGAGGCTGGAACATAGTAGATGTTAGACACCATCCAAGCGCCTTTGCTTTCATGGGTTTTGGGGTTCACTGTAATGGTTCTCTTTCTTACAATGTTGCCTTTGGGGAGCTGAGTTAGTATTTCAAGTCCAATTAAGCATTATTGTATATGCTTGCAACAACAGGGCCTAGGACAAAGGGCACAAGCACTGAAGTCAGCCATGCCTGGCTTGGCGCTATAATTTGCCTGTTTCTTGGTCTTGGAAGAACTATCTACTTTCTCTAAGCATCAGTTCCTTTCTCTGTGGAATGAAATGACTAATATTCATGTTTTAGAGCTGTTAAAAAGATCAAAAGAAGCAATTACAAACATTTCTTGGCATTTAGTAGTTTTTAGCATTCCCTTCCTGTACACAAAATCAGAATTATTTACAAAGGCTTTTTGTTATACTTACATATGCAAACACACACACACACACACACACACACACACACACACACGTATATACACAAACACACATGTGGTTATAAATATGAAACAGAAACAATAGACAGCATTACTTTTCAAAGCAGTGGATACATGTCTTTTCAGGTTAGAAAATATAGAGATGTGATCTGTGAAAGAATAACTTTTCTAAATGAAATTTTCTGTGGATCTAATACCAAATAATATTGGTTCAGTCAAGTATGGCAGAGTACCCTCAAATAATTAACCTTTTAAAGTTACACATTTGTTCAAAAATTATTTTTAATAGGATACATAAGATATCCAAAAAGTTTTAAATACCCTGTCCATCCTTGTTAGCTTATATCTGTTGATTATTAAATGTTATCAATTCTATTTCAAAGAAGCCTCTTGAAACCCAAATGTACTGGAGGTACATTTTTTTATAGTATTAATTTCTAGTTAGTTCCGTTTATTCAGTAGATGTTAATTAGAATATCACCTGATTTCTCAACAGAAACACATCAGGCCAGAGGGAATGAAATGAAATATACAAAGTGATGTTAAGCAAAGAACTGAATTCAAGAATACTATATCCAGCAAGGCTATCATTCAAAATTGAAGGTGAAATCATAAGAAATGCTAAGGGGACTGCTGTAGAAAGAAGAAATAGGAAGCGGAGAAGGAACACAGGTGTAAAGAATAAAAATGGTGACAAACAAGTACCTATCAATAATAACCTTAAAGGTAAATGAATTAAATGCTCCAATCAAAAGACATAGGGTAGCTTGTGCCCTTTGTCCTAGGCCCTGTTGTTGCAAGCATATACCCAATAATGGGTAAAAAACATGACCCATATATTTGCTGTCTACAAGAGAACACAGGACTCACACAGACTGATAATTAAGGGATGGAAAAAACTTTTCAGGCAAATAGAAATGAGAAAAAAAGTTGTGGTAGCAATATTTATATCTGACAAAATCGACCTCAAAGTGAAGGCAATAATAAGAGATAGGGTGGACCACTTCATAATACTAAAGGGAACAATTCAACCAGAGGATATAACTCTGGTAAACCTATATGCACCCAATACAGAAGCACCTAAATACATTTTTTAAAAATTCTGGAAGATATCAAGGAGGGATCCATAGCAATACAATCATAGTAGGGGACTTTAATATCCCTTGACACCACTGGATAAATCCTTTAAACAAAAAATCAGCAAAGAAATAGCAATCTTAAATGATTCACTAGATCAGATGGATTTAATATTTAATTGACATCTTCAGAACATTTCACCCCATAGCTACAGAATATACATTCTTCTCAAGTGCACACAGGACATTTTCAAAGATAGACCTCATATTAGAACATAGGCAAAGTCTCTTCAAATTAAAATAATACGATTCTGTGTTTGTATGATTAATGAGCCTGAGATTCCAAGTTGAAAGTAAGAAATTTGGTCTTGTTTATCAAGAAAGGCACATGTCCCACCAGTGTATATGAAAGTGAATGTTGTGGAGTGCAATGGTTCCCAGTGGAGCAATTCAACCCCTTGAGATATTTAGGATAGTTGTGGGGGCATTGCTGATCGCCACAATGATTGAAGGGGTGATGGTAGCACCAGGGACAGAAGCCAGAGGACTTAGATATCACTACATTGTGTGGTCCTGGTCTTCAAAGAGTTGCCTGAGCATCACATGACTTCTGTTCACCTTGCTGGAATTTCTTGTAGATAAAATTCTGTTTATCTGAACCTAGAGCTAAATCAGAAACACAGGAATAAAAAATTGTTGCCAGTGTTGTTTTATTTATTTATTTTTATTTAATTTCAATCTACATTGAATGTTCTAGAAATACAACGGTCACATAAATTGTCAAAAATGTTACTTCACTACATTTGGAAATTACCATGATTTGTTTACCATTTTGGAAAAGCATGTCACTGACTGCATCACCTAGCACCAAGATAGCCCATCTGTATTGTTCTGTATGTAAAGCTGTCACATTTATGGCATTTCAGCTGTAAACATCTGATTTTTTGTTATGTCTTCTGGCATCACTGTGCCCAAATATTTACATAATAAAATGTACTTTCAAATTTTATTTGTAATATTTTATTTTAACTCTCCTTTATTTTTATACTATATTTTAGCTTTGGACTAATTTTCACATTACAATTTTAGGCAGCTTATATTATCTATAAATTTTATTTCAAGATGATAAAAGAGAAATTTAAAAAATATCCATTATTATTTGTTCATTTATTTAAATCCTCACCCAAAACTATTTTTCCATTGATTTTTAGATAGAGTTGGAGGGGGACAGACAGATAGAAAAAAAACATCAATGTGAGATACACATGTTGATTGGTTGCCTCCTGAATGCACCCCAACAGGGCCTGGGCCAGAGAGGAGCCTGCAATCAAGGTATGAGCCCTTGATCGGAATAAAAAATGGGACCCTTCAGTCTGCATTATCCACTGAGATATCCAATGCACTATCCACTGAGAAAAACTGGCTAGGGCCATCCATTATTAAATAAAGTGTGAATCAGGAGGTGCTGAGAACCACTCATCTTGTGGTCTATACATGCAGGTTTTGGAATGAATGTTATTTCTGCGTTTTAATTTAATTCGTGGTAGCTGTATAACCTTAGACAAGTCCCTTATCAAATCAGAGCTACAATGGCCTCACCTAAAAAATAAGGTTAATAAGAGAACCTGCATTATGTGGTTGTTGGGAAGTGAATTCAAGAAAGCATTGATTCATTGTTGGTGCTCAGTAAACATTAACTATAATTATGTCCATCATGCGAATGCTTATTCATTATTTGCTGAGATGAATGGCACTGTTCACTTTTTCTTTAACATTTTGTTTGTTTGTTGTTTCAAAATGATCTCTGTAATGCAGCCTGTTTGAGGCCATTGACAACAACATGATGAAGATAATGAATGACCTTTATGCAAACTGCTGGATATTTTCCCAATTCCAATCGTTCATCACCCTGCTGAGTAGGGACTATGTGGTCATGTTTGTGATTTGGGGAACAAAAGGCTACTTACGATGCTGTTTTGAGAGCTGACTGAAGAGTGGTGAACAGTGTATAAGAAAATGACACTTATGAGAAGCTATCCCCTGAGTTCCAGTGGTGGCCTGGCTTAGGGAGATGGTTATGTAGAGATAGAGGGAGGGAAGTCAACATTCTAGAGAGAGATTTAAAATAGCAATTATAAATGAGAGGACTTTGCAATGGTCTAACTTATGAGATAGAAGAGGATGTCAAGTTTGACCCCAAATTTTTATCTTGGATAAGTGATGATAACATCTGACACAAATAAGCATTCAATAATTTATAACTAGTATCATAAAATAACAATAATGGGTTGAAGGTGATAATTTACAAATAATTCAAAATAACCTCAATAGCTGCAAATTTATCTAATTCATCAACTTCCTGTGAATGTTTCTCTTCTATACCAGAAAGACTATGGTGTTTACATGTTTATTTTTCTGAATTCAGGCTAATAAAAGGATGATCTTATCTTATAATTGTTGCATTTTCTAGATGGTTTATATATCCAACTGCCACCTTTATTGTTTATAGCACATGTGTCAAACACAAGGCCCGCGGGCCAAATCCAGCCCGCCAGGCCTTGCAATGTGGCCCGCACCGCGCTGTCATCACTGCACTCTGCTGTCAGTTTATGACATTGTCAGTTTATGACTGTTCAGTAAACCATTCAGCCCGCGATTTAGGCTGGATTTTAGATTTTGGCCCCTTCTCTGATTGAGTTCGACACCCCTAGTTTATAGTAAGGGTATAAATTCTTTTATTTTAATCTAGAATTTTAAAAAAGTTCTTGTTTTTCTGGAACAATTTTAGGCATCATAAAATTGATTTTCAGAGAGGATGGGAGAGGGAGAAGTGCTGGGGCTGACCAGCAGACCCTGAGCAATGGATGAATGATCACTCTGACACACATTTCTGTGAAAGAGAGAGAGCTAGGGACTGCTTGGTCATAGGAACCAGACAGCCTCATTTGCCTGCCTCTTCAGGCTTTTATTGTAACAGCAGTTAAAAATAAGATTTAACTTTTAGATACTATCAGCGGGGTAAGCATTCATGGGAGGACATATGTATCTGCAGTGTCCTTTAAGCAAAGAAGTCTAAAGATTAAGCGTAAAGATCCTGGCAAACACAGACTTGTTTGGAAAGGTCAAGGAACAATTAGGGGTGGCCGCCTTCAGCCAACTCCCCTAGGTCAGAATTCCCTCCTTACAAATTTTCCAACCACGTTTCCTGTGCTCTCCCACAGAGAGAGAGATAGAAACATCAATAATGAGGAAGAATCATTGATTGGCTGCCTCCCTGCATGCCCCCTACTGGGGATCGAGCTCTCAGCTGGGGCATATGCCCTGACCAGGAATTTAATTGTAACCCGCCACACTGGTTGAGCAATATCAGGTATTTTAAAAAATATATATTTTATTGATTTTTTACAGAAAGGAAGAGAGAGGGATAGAGAGTTAGAAACATCAATGAGAGAGAAACATCAATCAGCTGCCTCTTGCACACCCCCCATTGGGGATATGCCCTTAACCAAGGTACATGTCCTTGACCAGAATCGAACCTTGAACCTTTCAGTCCACAGGCTGACTCTCTATCCACTGAGCCAAACCAGTTTCAGCCATCAGGTATTTTTTAACATTACACTAAAAAAGGAACACATTTTCAAAACACGATTGCTTTTATATTTTCTCAAAAATGCTATGTGCAAGGCATTGCAGTTGGTGCTGTCATAGCTTGATAAAATACAAATAAATATCTCCTGATATCAATAGCTTACAATCTTGCTAGAGAAACTATTTAATCTCCTATTGCTGTTTATATAGTTGTACTAGAGGCCCAGTGCACAAATTTTCCCCTCAGCCAGCCTGCACCTTCTTCAATCCGGGACCCCTTAGGGGATGTCTGACTACCAGTTTAGGCCCAATCCCAAGGCAGTTGGACATCCCTCTCACATTCTGGGACTGCTGGCTCCTAACTGCACACCTGCCTGCCTGCATGATTGTTCCTAACTGCCACTCCCCCCCGCCACCAGTCTGATCATCCCTAACCACCTCTGCCTGCTGGCCTGATTGCCCCTAACTGCCCCACCCTGCTGTTGATCACCCCCAACTGTCCCCACTGCTGGCCTGGTTGCCCCACACAGCTTGCTATTCAATCATTTGCTCATCCCTCACTAAACCCCCTGCCAGTCTAGTTGCTCCACACAGCCTGCTGTTTGGTCTTACAACTGGTTGTTTAGGTCGTGACAGCCCCTGGGTTTTTATATATTAGGGTAGTTGTATATATCAAGCTCTTTAGTAATTATTTCTCAAAAGAACCAAGAGAAGGAAGAAATCATTATGGGTAGCACTAGAGAGGGTGGCTCTATGGGATAGGTAGGTTTTGCTTTGTGCCCAGAAAGATATCTAAGACTTACATATGCACAGACATTTGAGTATTCTGTTTAGAAAATAAGAGAAACAGACATCATAATATCAGTGTGTTATTTATTTGAGAAAGGAAGAGAAAGGGGGAGATAGGAACATGGATAAGAGAGAAACATCAAATTGGCTGTAAAGGCTACCTATCTTAGTGTTTATGCTTAGTGATTGGGGCACTTGATGCAGAAGGGAATTGGGTATAAAAGTGGTTATTATTGATTATTATTCAGTGATTTGAGGCAAGAAACGTTTTAGAAAACACAAAGATGTCCCTTCTTAATGCCTCCCAGTACTTAAGGGAACCCTGTGGTATCCTGAAACCTAACCACCAGTCCCACATCAGTTGCCATTATCAGTTTATTTACTTACAGTGGTGTGGCTCAGGCTAACGTAATCCACTTATTTCTGTTCAGTGACATATTTAGCACCTGCCAAAAATAAGCTCCTAATTTGAGCATGCCAAGTTCCTTCCCAGAATAAGCTCACCATCTCAAAAAGGAGGCAGATGCATGATGGCTTCAGTGGTGTGACATTAGCATTATACATATAGGAAGATATAATGAAGAGAGCCCTCCAAGCTCCTCAGAGATCATCATTTTATGTTCTTATTGGCCATTCATATGTCATTTTGGTGAAGTCTGGAAGTAGAGCCTAACCACCATTATTTTTAAAAGATCCCCATTTAATTTCAGTGTACAGCCAAGTTTGAGAACCAGTGCACTGTATCAATGCTTCTCAGATTTTAAATATGAACTCAAAATTATCTACAGAGCTTCTACAAATGCAGATTCTGAGGCAGTGGCAATGAAGTACTCACTACCCAATATTTTGCACTTCGAAGAAGTGTGTATACTATTAATATTTTAAGGATTCTGGTTTGATTATTTTGACAATGAGGAGACATTGAAGAATTTACAATAAATAAATAACATTATTGTGTTTGTGTTTAGATAACTCTTTCTGATAGCAAGTGGAGAAAGATGAGTAAAAGATAAGACTTGAATTAAGGATCTATTATGCTTATGTTCCATATTCCAGGAGATAAATGAAGGGAAATAAAGTAAATTCCTGAAGAAAAGGGGATGGATGCAGAAGGAATTAATATTGAGGGTGAGGGAGAGAATGACATAGAAAATAGGTTTGGACACTGGATACTTTGAGGTTCTATCACATTTTCAGTATAAGTGGAGCAGGGTTTGGATTTGGGACTGTGCTGTTTGACACATGTTAAATTTAGACTTGCGAAGGTTGAGAAGCCTTTGAGCCATTCAGGAGTAGATGTTTCATGATTAAAGGGGTCTGAGTTCAGGAGAAAGATACGATACAGACTGAAAGTGTGCATTTAGGAATTAGCAGGGATAAGGATAGTTGAAGCCATGTACATAGTTGGCATTGCCTCATTGAAGATAAAGATGATTTTTTTAAAAATGACTAAAAGTGACCACTGTGGAGGTCACCGACATCACACGTCAATTGAGTTAGTGGTACAAGGCTGAGTACAGTGGGTTGAGGGGTAAAGAAGAGCCTTGGCCTTCAGGGTCCTATTGATCACCTTGCAGGGTAATAATCAGATTATGTTGCTGATTGCCTACAATGTTGTCCTGAGCACCTGAGACTGTCTTTCCAAAATGCCAGTTTCCTTTCTCTCATCAAGCATTGTGAGATATAACATACAAGGACTGACGCCCCCACCACCCCAAACCACAGGTGAGAGGGAGTGAAACAGTCTCCATGTGCACTTGGCCCTGAGGCTTTGTGTGCTGATGCCCTTTTTTTAGCTTGGTTTTCAAAAACCAAGGTGTCATAACAATATTGTTGTAAGAAAATGCTGGCTACAATTCAGAAGTGTCTCCCTTGATTGGTTAATTTCCATAGCCATATTTTCGTTAGCTTCAGGTAGCATTCTTACTCCAGTGTGGACTTGTGTGCTGGAGTTGAAGGTTCAAGGGCAAAGCCCTGAAGCCATGCCAAAGGTGATCAGAAACATTTCCATGTTGGGTTTGATGTATGAAACACATCCTAAAATGACCTCGTGTATGTAAATGCTCACTATCATGTGAGAAATACAGCTCTGAGTTGGGTAACTATACTCGGAACGCTGTGGATTTCTGGATTCCTCCCTTTACTTCCAAGTTTTCCTTGCATTCATTTAGGGCAATGACTATGAATACGTATGCCTTTTTGTTTTGTCTTGGTAAGGTAAAGGCAAAGTTTCTGTGCATTTCATCACTAAATTCCCATCTGTCAAAGACTGTGCAAGTGAGCTCCAAGGGCACCACGGAAAGGGGACCATGGATCTTTAAAGAAAACTGAAAGGGAAACCCTAACCTCTCCTAATTTACATATGGTGACATTTTGCAGAAATATTGAAACATTAGCAGTGACATAATGAAATTCTGCCTATCAGCCATGGAAGGAATAATGTTACTGTAAAGGTAACCTGTCCACAGTTTGTTATCAAGAAAATATTCTTGCCAAGAAACATATATTTAGAAAGGCATGATAAAGAGGGGTTTCTTTCTCCTTATATTTTCTCTCCTGGGCTATCCATCTTCCTCTACAGATTTACTGTGCGATCACTCCCTTTACATGCTAATTATGTGCAGGTCTGGTGAATTTGTTAGTGGTGACACTTCTGGGACCCAGTGGGACTGCAACTCATTATGTGGCAATGTCCAGATATATCAGATATTATTAGCTGTCATTAATCTGCTGTGGAAGTCCTGAGTGCTTAGCCAGGGAGAGAGCAGAAAAGAGTGTGCAAATGAAGCCTGGGAACAGTCTGAACCCCGAAAGGCCAAAAGGGAAATCAGGCAGAAGGGGACATCAACCAGCAATAGACAACACTTTGCCTCTGATTATTTTTACCCCCAAAGCTAACTAGGTATACCAGGCAGAAGGAGCAAGGAAACATTACTTAGCCATTTGTTATTTTAATACCCCTTGTGGCCATTTCACCAGCACTAAACTTTACTGTAATTATGTACAATTATACATATTATCTGTTATCTCATCCGAGCCTCAAGAAACAGCAGAAGTAGGCATTTGACCATGGGACATCTTTCAGCTACAATTGTATAATAATTCTTAGGCATCCAGTTTTGACATACAAAGCTGCTTGCTGTTGTTATTATCATATTTTACTTGGCATATTCTTTGAATTCATTGCTTAAGCTATTTTCTGCACAAGTTTCTAGTCTATATCTCCTCCCCAATCATTTCCATCTCTGCATGCTAAATTCTAATTGTTCTTTCAATGCTCAGCTAAAATTCATGTGATCTCACTACCTACTGAAGTGCCATAAGACCTTTTTATATTTTAATAATATATATAACTATAAAACTTCAATTTTTGTATCTGTTTATCTGTTTATCTATCCATCTATCCACCTATTCATCGCATTTTCTTTAGCAGATCATAAATCAGAAGGAAGGAAAGTTGAGACCATGTTTGGGCTGAGTTTCATAAAAAGCACACACAAATTAATTTTTATAAAAAGTAAAGAAATACACATATATCAATTATTTTATAATAAAGATGTTCATTATGTATGCATGCACAGTTTTATTTGTTTGAGATACAGATAAAAACACTAGAGACATGTATATGAAACAGCAAGAGTATGATTTTAAACAGCATATTAAAAGGCTTCATTTTCTCTTACTTTCATTCATTCTTTTTTTGCCACCAGAATTTACCTTTCTCTGTTTTTAGTTCATCCATTTCTCAGTAATTTTGTAGTCTCTAAGTGAGAGCTTATCCTCACATCCTGTGACTCAAAGCTCCAGTTCAATACCTTCTTACTATCATTCATTTCCCCCATACTTCAAGTTGTTCATATTATGAAGCAAAACATTGGAGGGATTCCTAGAATTATGCAAAGTGTGTTCAGTCTATCAGCTAAGCAACTTTTATATTGTCAAATATTGTGAAGCACCACAGAATTCTATAAATAAAATAGTTGACTGTAATTTTTCTTCATTGATGATTATATTCCTGGCTATAGAAGACATTATTAATACTCAACCCATTTCCCTCTAGCTAACCCCCAAATGCATTTGCAGGCAGTCCTATTCAAAGCCAGTGGCTCCCGACATTTTTCCATCCCAGAGCGTTCCCTGCCTATGGAAGCAACCAGAAGTTTCAGAAACACAATGTCCCCAGGAGTGGCCTTCAACAAATGAGAGATCATCTACATAAACATGCCAGCTCCCTTGACTTTCATGAGATGAATCTGGGATATAACCTTTTAAAGTGTCTTTGTATTGCTGTCTAGTTTCCAATAGTTGTAATCATCTTATTCTTTTTTTTAAATATATTTTTATTTATTTCAGAAAGGAAGGGAAACAAAGAGAGAGAGATAGAAACATCAATGAGGAGAGAGAACCATTGATTTACTGCCTCATGCACACCCCACACTGAAGATTAAGCCCACAACCCGGGCATGTGCCATGACTGGGAATGGAACTGAGAACTCCTGGTTCATAGGTTGACACTCAATCACTGAGCTATGCAGGCCAGGCATAACCCCCTTATTCTCACATCATTTCTTTCTTGACTTTTTTTTTTTTCTTTTCTACATCAACATGCCTTCTGTGGCATTTCCTAAATGAAGTGCAGAGAAAAAAATCCTATCTTAACATCTGCTGTTGAGGAAACACAAACAAGGTAGTCTTTATACTAGTACCCTAGAAATCAGACTCTCACATTTAAAATTCTGGAGTTGAATCACTCATGGACAGGATGGCAGCAAGTGACTCATCCTTGTGGTAATTATGGTGGTGGTAACTCTTGTGTCACAATTACTATCTCTCATGAATGCTGAAATGCAATGGGGCACAGGTGAAGGGGATATATCAGCACTTGGACAACAGTGACAAATGGTCATTATAAGAAACATGGAGTCCATGGCTGCTATTAATTGCAATAAAATATTAATAAAAATAGCAATAGGCTTAAAGATACTTTCACCCTGAACCTATAAGACAAACTACAATGAAATCAGGGCCAATATTTGAGCATTACAATAGTGGTGTTAACAAGTATACTCAATTTATAATACCAGCAGGTTTACCATATTAAAGTCAAGTCTAATGGGGAAGGAAAGGGACCTTGAGACCTAAGATAAAGTCACTGGGTAGAGCACTTGAGAATTGTGTATATTCAGAATTACCTGAATCATAGAAATGACATACTCTGCGGGGAAGTCATACAAAGAGCTCACAAAGAGTAGATGCCTCACAAATACTGGTCTTTGTCATTAAGACCTGTCCACATCTTCTTTTATTCATTCTAGAGAAATAACAGGAATCAGTTCTCAACATGAATTAAGTAGGTAAGTATGTTCCAGTAAAGAGTATTCACCAAATTATTTATAAGTCCTAGATAATATATATCAGCAGGAACAGGGGGAAATAAAGAGAAAAACATCAATGTTGAGAGTAAAATATCAATTGGCCGCCTCCTGGTATTTTTAATAGCTAAATTGTATTTAGTATTTTCTAATGTTAAAAATGATGTGATGGCTACTTTTATCATATGGTGTTCTTACTGTAAATTCCACAATATAGCATTGCTTATTTAAATTATACATTTTTAAGGCTCCTGGAACATATTGTAAATGATTTCCAGAGAGTTTGAACAAATTTTTATTACCAATCATAATATATGAGTAAGTTTCTCAGCACCATTGAGAAAAATTAATATTATCATTTAATATATTTTATTGCTTATTTAAAAAGAAATTTAAAAGACATAATTTACAATCAACATTTATTTAATCTTAAAGGTAATGTAACCCAGCTCTTCCTTATGCATCAGAAATTTCAGAGGTCATAGAACTTTAATTAATTGTCCAAATATTCAAAACTAATAGTGACAATGCCTAGAGACTAATTTTTCTATTGGGATCTTTTCTTGCATCATGCTTCCTCAATTTGAAATTTTATCTGCTTATGCCCAGTACTTGAAAACTTCTTTTGTCATGTCTTCCAAAATAATCTATATATATAAAAGCCTAAGGGACCAGTCAACTGGCCAACCAGTCAAGCAGCCCACAGGCTTATTAGCCAGTAGCTATGACATGTAATGACCACCAGGGGACTAATGTTCAATGCAGAGGCCTAGAAACATGGAACAGACTGAAGAATCTCAGAGGGAAGAGGTAGAGAGGGAAATAGGAAGAGATTAACCATAGATCTTATATGCATACTAGAGACCCAGTGCACAGATTGGTGCACTGGCCTGAGGGATTGGTTCAAAACCAGCAGTCCAACAACCTGCAAGGGGTCTTGGATTGCAAGAGGGCAGAGGCCAGGCTGGGGGACCCCACCAGTGCACAAATCCGTGCACTAGGTCTCTAATAAATTATTAAAGTTAAAAGTAACATGAGAATAATATTTAAAGATTGGAGGCAAAAGTGTTCTGCTGATGGTTATAATTTAGACACTTACCCTTTCAAAATATTTACCACAGTTGTTTATAAAAAACTGGGAGAGCATTCTCTCTTATTATAGGAAATAGAGTCACTCAATTTTTTTTTTTCCAGTTGACTTCTGGCTATAAAATCAAATGATTCTCTTAAAATAAAACTTGTAGTCTTTTTTACCCCCCCCCCCAACTATCTTCTCCTCTTTCTACTCCCCACAGCTTCTCCCAATGTTCCTCTCCTTTCAGTAATCTCTTATCTCTTGCTTTGCCCACTCCACTCTAACTGTTCTAAAATATCAGACTTGCACACTGTCTCTTCAGGCTTATCATTGTAGCTAGAGGCCCGATGCATGAAAATTTGTGCACTTTTGGGGAGGGTCCCTCAGCCCAACCTTGGCCCTCTCATAGCCCAGGAACCCTTGGGGGATGTCTACCTGTTGGCTTAGGCCTGTTTCCCAGGGTATCGGGCCTAAGCTGGCAGTTGGACACCCCTATGGCATCCCAGAAGCCCTCAGTAGATGGAGTGGGCCTAAACCATTAGTTGGACATCCTTAGTGTTGCCACAGAGGCAGGAGAAGCTCCCGCCACTTCCACTGCTCTGGCCAGCCATGAGCTGGCTTCTACCTGAGTGGCAAGCACACTGTGAAAAGCACACTGACCACCAGGGGGCAGTTCCTGCATTAAGCGTCTATATGCCTCATAGCAACTAGTCATTCCGATCATTCTACTGTTAGGGTCAATTTGCATATTGCCTTTTTATTATATAGGACTAGAGGCCTGATGCACAAAATTGTGCAAGAGTAGGCCTTCATAGCCAGGCTGCCTCGGCCCTTGAAACCTCCCTGGCTGCTGCCTCAGCCCCTCCAACCCCGGTTTCATCTGGAAGATCATTTCACTGTTTGGCCATTGGTCGATTTGCATATTATGCTTTTATCATTATAGATAGGACAGAGTATGCAAGGTTAAGAAGCAGCCACCTGCTGAAACTGGTTTGGCTCAATGGATAGAGTGTCTGTCTGCAGACTGAAAGGTCCCAGGTTCGATTCCAGTCAAGGGCATGTACATTGGTTGCAGGCACATTCCCAGTAGGGGATGTGCAGGAGGCAACTGGTCTTTATTTCTCTCTCATTGATGTTTCTAGCTCTCTATCCCTCCCCCTTTCTCTCTGTATAAAATCAATAAAATATATATTTAAAAAAAGAAGCAGTCTCCTAAATTGCTTTTTCTAACTATAATCTTAGTACTGCTCTAATTCTTGAGCACTCCAATTTTTGTCAGGTCATATGTTGCTCACTTTTCTGGAGTTATGGAATGCTTCTACATATGCAATCTGGAGCCTACCAGTATAAATAGATTTTACTCTCCTTATCTATGGGGGATATGTTTCAAGACCTTTAGTGAATGCCTGTAAAGACAGATAACAGTGAACCTTACATATACTATGTTTTTTTTTTCTATACATATATACCTATGATAAAGTTTAATTTATAAATTAGAAACAGTGAGGGTATTAACAACAGTAAGTAATAATAAAAAGAATATATTGTAAGAGCCAAGACTGGTTTGGCTCAATGGATAGAGTGTCAGCTTGGGGACTGAAGGGACCCGGGTTTGATTCCGGTCAAGGGCATGCACCTTGGCTGCGGGCATATCCCCAGTAGGGGGTGTGCAAGAGGTAGCTGATCGATGACTCTCTCTCATCGATGTTTCTAGCTCTCTATCTCCCTCCCTTCCTCTCTGTGCAAAATCAATAAAATATATTTTAAAAAATATATATATTGTAAGAAAATTTATCTGAATGTGGTCTGTCTCAAAATATTTTATTGTACTGTGCTCACCCTTTTGTGATCATGTGAGATGATACAATATTTATGTGATACGATAATCAAGGAAGGTGAATGAGACATTATTAAGTAAGTTACCTGAACATAAGCACTGTGATACTGTGCTCATTGAAATGATAACCACAATGGCTACTGGAGAGATAATATATTCAGTGTGGAGACACTGATCAAAGGGATGGTTTATGTCTGAGTGGGATGGAGCAGGAAGGCATGAGATGTCATCACAGTACTTAGAACAGCATGCGGTTTAAAACTTATGAATTATTTTTCCCTGGAATTTTCCACTTAGTATTTCCAGATTATGGTTGACAGCAGGTAACTGATACTACAGAAAGCATGACCATAGATAAAGGAGGATGATATCTTCTGCTAGGTACTACCTAGAGCTTTGTTTGTGTTCTAAGCTTCTAAATTATAAATTTCCCTTTATCTTAATGCCAACCCATTATTTAAGGCAAGAGAATAATACTGTATTCTGTTTTTTTCTAAACTTCTTTTCTATATTTATTTATTTTACTACCTATATGTTTCCCTGATACAACTTTCAATATTTGGCCATTTTGTCTTCCCTTTCCTCTGAAGTTTTCTCTAAAGCGATGGCCTGGATTATGCTGTTTACAGATAGATCTTTATAAAGAATAACTAAAGTCATCCTAACTCCTCTCAGCAACTATCCAATTGGAATGTTCCCATCTGTTATCTGAAAAATCTGGAAATAGCACCATATTTGTCTAACTGCAGGACAGAAAGTAGAGATTAGGTATTTTAAGCAAAAGGAAACTTACAGAAATAGAATAGAAGAGCATGAAGCAAGATGGCAGCTCTAAAACTACTTGGTTTCAGACCTAATGGATGTAATGCAGGCATCAGGAAGCCAGGACAATGCTGAGGCTGCCCTTTGCAAATGCCTCTCAACACTCAAGTTCCAGGATCTTTCTTGGTGTCATGATCAACTCCAGGAAGAGAGCCTCTTTCTCACCTTTATCTTTCAGAGCTTCTGACGGTGTATCAAATTAGGGAGACCTCACTCCTGTCCAGCAACTAGTAGAGAGCCTAAGAAATGCAGATTTTAACTTCCCAGTTCTATAGAAGTTGGAGGAAATTAGAAAGGAAGTAGGAATAAATTTCAAATGTCAAAAACCATGTCTAACCCATGGACCTAAAAGAGGGCTTCTTCTCTTCTTCACTTCTCTCTCCTCCCTGAACCAAGTGCTCTATTTATAAAACAACCCTTCTCTGAACCATATTCTGGCGGAAGTACATCCTCCACGCCCCCTTACCTTAAATTTCAACACATTCCACTTTGCTGCCCAGTTACTGTCTTCTATTTTATTTACTGCTTCATACTTCAGTCAAATCAAATATCTTCCATGATACCTAAGGGGGGCAAGCTTTGATAAAAAACAAGCAAACTCATAGTTCCTGGACAATAAGAAAACAGTTCTCCCTTGGATAGCACTTGCTTATTCCTTTTTTATTAAACAATCAAGAAAAAGTGCAAGCTTTAAAAGTCCCTCTTCTCTCACATCATGATTCTCAATTTAATTCCAAATGTCTGATATGCAGTGTAAGGGCTCACAAAAAGACACTCAAGAGTATCCTACATGGTGAATGAGATCATTAAGACTGTCTTATTATTATTTTCTCAGTTGTATATGAATGCACCTCCAGATGTTGTCCAGATGCTTTACCAAATTGTTCTGGTTTCTTTTTGCAATGTCCTTCATGTTGGTCATTTGCATATCCAAGTGGGAGAGTTTCTACTATCTGCCTCAACAAATTCTTCAATGAATTCACTTGCTTAGATGGGTTTGTACTTCACAAAGTACAAATATGTGAAGTTTGAGTATATTTTAAATTCTTTTTTAAAGTATTACTTTCATTATTGCTCATGCATATTCCTTTACATAAAAACAACCCTGTATACTTGAGTGTGTGCGGTTCAATTGAGAACAATAACAGAACTGTATGGACAAACAACAATAACTGCACAAATGGACAAGAATTGAACAAGAAAGACAGAATAACTGCACAAATATCCAGGGTGATGTTTCCTGCATATTAGGAATGTGAATTAAATGTTAAACATTATGGGCAACATCCATACACATACTCTCACAGTAAAGAAGGACCAGCTTAACTAAATACCCAAAGGCTATAAATAGCAGGTGTTTCTTTGACTCAGAACCTGTAATAATGTTAAGCCTATGTGACTAGATAAAATCGAAATATTAGTTGACACTCTCAATACTGAGATTAGTAAGCAATGTCAGGGACTATGGTGTACTGAATGGCTCAAATTTGATCTGAAGAAATTAATTGCTACCTAGGAAGGCAAGCCCACTATTGCCAGAGTTCCCAATTTTTTCAAGAGAAACCAAAGTTATTTCTAATTTTTAATATTGCAGTTGATATGATTATTAACAACAATATGGTAGGCTAGCACACCTATACCAAGGCTGGACCTGACTTGAGAATACAAGGTTTTACTCTTTCTTAAGTTATTCCTGGCATGTAGGAAACTGGGATGAGGGAGCGGCCATCTAAGATAAACCATTGAGGAGCCGTGTCAGGGTACCACTCTGTTCCATTCACATTCCCTGACAAGCTCCTTCAAGTCTCTCTACTGTTATTTCCTCCAGGAAACCTTCTCTTACCAACTCCCTAACCCAGACTAAGTGAGATGTCCCTTAGTACTCCCAATGTAACCTTGACTTTCATTGTTAAAATGCCTTTAAAGTTAATGTTACACCTTCCTTAACTGCCAATTTTCCTGGCCTGACTAAACATTCAGTGCAGGACCTTGGTTTATCCTGTCCATCATTTTATCTTCAGTCCCTGGGGATAATATATAGTAGACACTTGATTAACATTTGATGAATAAATGAATAAATAAATAAATATTACATAAATGTTAAAATATGAGAATTAATTATTGTTTTATTGATAAAAGTATGCTGGACCTACACAAATAAAATAGAGGATAGGGTGATTATTATATACAAGAAAAAGAACATTAGCATTTGAAAAAAACTAACATTTCAGGCCTAAGTAATCAAAATTGATGTATGTATTTGGATATATTGAAAAGTTATGAAATAATATTAGAAATATTAATCTTAATTTAGTTTTGACTTGAATGTCTATGGGGCCATGAAGTCAATTATTTTATTTGGCACCATCAGTTAGTTTATTTCTTTTCTTTTCTTTTTTTTAAATATATTTTATTGATTTTTCACAGAGAGGAAGAGAGAGGGATAGAGAGTTAGAAACATCGATGAGAGAGAATCATCAATCAGCCGCCTCTTGCACATCCCCTACTGGAGATGTGCCCGCAACCAAAGTACATGCCCTTGACAGGAATCGAACCGGGGACCTTTCAGTCCGCAGGCCGACGCTCTATCCACTGAGCCAAACTGGTCCCGGCCCAGTTAGTTTATTTCTTAATCTGAATGATGTTTCTTGCTGAATTGATTGCTCAATTGACTTCATTGGCCTTATTAGCATCAAAAGTGTTTTAGAATAAAGTCTGGATCTTTCCTCTTCATTGAAATGTATAGTAAAGCTGCCTTAGTCCATATTTGTATGTAGCAAGTGAAATAGCTTAGTATGCAAGCAGCTCTCAGGTTTATTTCATGGGTTTCATTTATGTGGCATATTATTATAGGAAATAAATGAAATATCCATGGATGATATATTACATCAACATTGCACTGATCTAATTTTCCAGTCCTGTAGAATACTTCTAATTGGCCCAATTGAATCAAAGATTACACTTGTTTTTAAGAAAACAGTTTTAAAATTGTTGTGACAACTTATTTTAAGTTTCAAAATAAAAACAATTGAAAAAATGTTATCGAAGTCACTTCTCTTATATATTAGGATCTCCAGCTGTAAATCAAATCAAAGAAAGTTATTTCAGTTTTTCTCCAGTAAGTTTGTCTTTAGTAAAAGTCCAAAGTGGTAACAGGATACCAACACTATTGCATATTGCAAAAAAACTACAACACAAAAACAAACAAACAAACAAACAAAAAACACACATTTATTTAAATTGGGTCGTTTATGGCCCCAGATCATGCTAAATGTTATTTAATAATAAACAACCTTAACATAGAGAATAGAAAGTACAAAAGCATTTAGTTTCTTATGGAGTAATTGGTTAAACCAAGGAGACTACCAATCTAGACCCCTTGGCCCAATCTGAATTGTTCAACAGAAAGTAAAGAAAAACTGTTCACATGTTGCTTCAAATGATTTATTATTTGATATCAGCAGTGGCATTGTTAATTAAAATAATTATTTAGCGCTTAAGTTTCCATCCCCAAAAAGCTGCCCCCCAATATGTGTCCCTTACTTCACTTAAGAAGCAGATTGTTCACAATTGGTAATCAGTGAGAAGATGACATATTTTGGTCACATTTGGCAACCATGAGTCTGACTTAATTTCTTATCCAAGGAAATCATCTCAAGCAAAATGTATGCTATGTCTAACACACACCACACACACACAAAAAAACCCCACAATATTATTGACAAGAAAACCAGAAACAATTGTCTTTTAATTCATTACCTTAGCTAATACTACAACTTTGGTCTCGAGTTGAAGTTGCCTGAATTCAGAACAATTATAATAGACTATGAATGTCCTAAATTAACTGGATAATTGATGTATTTAGCACTCAAGGGAGTCCATTATCAGTGCCTTAAGCTGCCTACTGGGATATGGGCAGTTCATCTGATAATTTTGGTGGTCATCATTCATCCATCTGAATGTTAAGTGTTGGAGCAAGTGGAACAACTTATCCCATTTAGAGTTTAGGATTCTTTTTTTAATTCCCTAAGTTTTCTTTCTAAAACTCTTTTTCCATAAACTGTGAATATCTTATGAAATATTTCTAGAAACATGCTAAAATTAAAGTTTAAATAGTTGCAAATAATCTTCTAAGTAATGAAGCACATTCATTGCTGTGTATTGACAAAATCCAATAGAACATGTCTTTTGTTTAAATAACTCAGCTTATACTGTAAGTAGCACATGTAGGACTACAAGAGGAATGAAGGAAGCTCAAAATGCATCTGTTTTCAGATACTTTTGAGTCATGCAAATGGATTAAAGCAATGATGAGTCTATCTTTTATTATCTAAACTATTTACATTTTAGAGAAAAATTAATACTTACCTGAAGGGAAAATGCATAGTACATCTCCTTTCTAGCCAAATGGGGACAGTCCTGTGAATCTGAAACTTGCTTCAAAGAATTTACAGTTTGCCTCTTTCTCCCTTTGTCATATCTTATTGATGATGCATTCTGCATTTTTTATGAAACTTTTCATCTTATTAAAGCATTTAGAATTGTTAACTCAAGTTATGTTGATGATTCTGTGCTATTTCATTTGGCTCCTGTGATAAAGAGCAAACGTTAATAGGTGGCTGGTGGGGATTTGGGTTATAGACTGTGACAGTCTGAGTGCCAGAATCTCATTCAGCCAATCACACTCACAATCTCATTCTCAGTTGCATTAGACTCTAATCAACTGAGCTAACTGTTCATCCTAACAGCACTTCATGACTTTACATGATACTTTATGATTCAGCTTCTCTAAACAAAGATTCTCACAGTAACCTCAAACTTGAAAGGAAGTCACAGAGAGAAGTTGATCATGCACTGAGTAAGAGCCAAAAAGTCTGCAAGGTTTGTTTTTCTTTCCTGGAAGCTTTGTTACCACAGCACAGATCTTTGTGCAGGGACTTCCACTGGGTCCTGAATAGCACATCTCAATGAGTCATTATGAGTAATACTAGGTGGTGTTTATGCTTTAGCCTCTTTGCTGCATCCTGTAGGCTGGCAGAACTCAGGCCAACTGAGTAATTGCTATAATGCACTCCCCTTTCATAATATCTATACTGAGTCTTTGTTGCTGGCACTTCAGTTTGCATTCCAACATCCTTTCATGCCAAGCCTGGTGATTACTTTAGATCCCTGAGCTACAGGAATAATTATCTCCCAAGAAGTCACTAGGGACTCTTGAGAGAAAGGAGGAAGGTAGAGAGAAGAATACTAGATGAAAGATTAAGGTATTTCTTTAGTGATGTAAGTAGGGTCTGGAGGCAAGATGGAGAACACGCACTTACCAAGTGTTTAGAGTGTCAGGGGCCTGAAATTTAAGCCCCGATGTTGACCAATGATATGGCCAAACATTAACAAGTTAAATATCTACATACACCTGCAGTCATAGCATAGAGAAAATTGCCAAATACATAGAGTTTCCATGTTATTTAAATTTAAATAATACTCTCTTTGTTTTAAATTATTTGTCAATCATGATTTGTTAAATAATTTGCAAAATTTTGGAGGAAGATCTGATTTCCAGACGTCCTCAAAGATCATGCTCCCTAACAACAGTGAACAGTTATTCTACTCTTACCACGTGCATTACGCATACTGTTTGGCCTAAGAAAATACATCATATTAACTAAACAAAAGACATAGTACCTTTGGCTGAGGAGGACTTAGTGGAGCTAATTAGTAACAAATGAACATCAAAATGTAACAGATAAATAAGAATACATCAGATGAGAAATAATAAATAAATAAATGATGAAATGTTAGGTCAGCATGATTTTATTATTATTGCAAAAAAGTAAATAAAATTTTTGTGATTATTTACATTTATGGCTTGCTTTAGTAATGTGTCATCTATTACCAGATTTGTTTATAGAAAATATGGCTTTTGTAAAAACATGTTTGTAATGAAATATAAAATCCAAGGAAAAGAATTTCATTGCAAAATAAACTTGTTGATTCATTACCCTTGGCAATATTGTCTTCTATAGCATCATGTTTCTCAGAGACAAAAATATGGTGGGCCTTTTAAACTTTTTATTTATTTTTTTAACAAGCCATTTAATGTATTTATCTTTCACGGCATTGGGGGAACAATCTGGGACCAATCAGATTATATTTTACTATAAGGTAATTTATTACTATGCTTAGTATTACCTACCTTTACCCAGTTTAAAAAAAAAACACTAAAAATAGGATTGTTTCTCAAACATTGACATATGTGATCAGGCTAATATAGTAATGTGTGCACTCCTTATTCTAATATAAATTGCTGCAATCCAAAATACAATCTGTGTATAGCCAGCAAACAGAACCATTTGACTGTGGGGTGCCTGGGTTAGATTTTGCATTAGAACATACACTGCATTCATAAAGCTTATTTTCAAAAATGTAATTAGCTTTTTTATGAACTAGTAAATATATTATGTAGAATAGCGAGGGGATTTCCATATAGCCACATTTATTCCCACATGTCTCTGGGAATCATAAATGGTTGTCTCCTTCTGAAATGTATTAGGACAAATTATATTAGGACATGATCGTGAATCTGATTAAGGTGGAACACAGTTCGGTTTCTTTACTCTTTTGGGATGATCATGTTTTTGTATAGCAACAAGAAAATGAAAAAGCCTTTCACAAGATGTTTCAAATGCATGTTTTCATAATGCACATAATAAAAGGAATTCATGCTTATTAAAAGTTTGGTCTATACCTTTAATTTCTATATCTACTCAAGACAAAACTTGAAGAACAATCTTCTCTAGTATAGAATATGTTTCAGATGCTGATTTGAGGTGTCAATGAAAGCTTATATAAAAGGAATTTCCATGCATAATTTCTTCTAGGAGAGGAGAGATTGGTTGAAAATATTTTCTGTTGCCTGGAAATCTTTAAGAAAGAAAGAAAAATGACTTCATAAGTGGTGGTAATACTTTATGGCAGTTAAAACACTTTATTCTATTTAGTGAAATAAAGGGTCAACTATACATAATTGTATCCAACCTGTATTAAGAAACAAAGACACCTGACAAATATTTGACATTGTCTAGAACTTGGAAGATGAAGGGTGGTGAGAGGATTCTTGAGATGATAAAGAGTGGGTAATATGAGTAAAAAGGGTAATAAATGAATATGAAATCATAGTAATGATCTATCTTCTTAAAAATTAAAAACTGAAATTGAAGTAAACTATTTTTAAATTATTGACAATGTTTCACATGTGTGTGTGTTTACTTTTTGATTGTCTCATTTTAAAATGCTAGATCAATGATTCTCATACTTTGCTGCATAGAATGACCTAAGGTGCTATCATTCAGAATAATCTATAATAATAAAAGTACAATATGCTAATTAGCCTGGACAGCTGGATGACCTTCTGGACGTCATTTCAGAAATCCTTCCTGACATCCGGGACCTGTTTGGCTCAATGGATAGAGCATCGGCTTGGGGACTGAAGGGCCCCGGGTTCGATTCCGGTCAAGGGCATGTACCTTGGTTGTGGGCATATCCTCAGTAAGGGGTGTGCAAGAGGCAGCTGATCGATGACTCTCTCTCATTGATGTTTCTAACTCTCTATCTCTCTCCCTTACTCTCTGTACAAAAATCAATAAAATATATATATTTTTTAAAAAGAAATCCTTCCTGACAAAGCTGTGGTGGTGGGAGCTGAGACAGGGGTTGTTAGGGGCGATCGGGCAGGCAGGTGAGAAGTTAGGAGCAATCAGGCAGGCAGGCAGAGTGGTTAGAGTTGAACAGTCAGGTAGTCAGGCAGAGTGGTTATGAGTGATCAGGCAGGCAGAGTGGTTAGGGGTGATCAGTCAGGCAGTAGAGCAGTTAGGGGCAATGAGGCAGACAAGCAGAGTGGTTAAGGGCATTGGGGCAGGCAACCAGAGGCAGTCAGGGGCAATTAGGATCAGGCAGGCAGGCAAGAAATTAGGGGGGATGAGGCCAGAAGGCAGAGTGTTTAGGAGCAATCAGGCAGGAATTGGGCCTAAACTGGCAGTTAGACATCCCCTAAGGTGTCCCGGGTTGCGAGAGGTTGCAGGTAGGGCTGAGGGGAACTGCTCTCATGTTTACAAATTTTGTGCCTCTAGTTAATGATAATCTCTGAGAATGGGACCCAGTATTTATAGCATTCAAACAAAAAGCACAGTTGATTACAGTATCCAGCCATATTTGGGAACCAGTACCTCAAGACCTCCCTAAAATTACAATTAAGAAGTTAACCCTTCACAGAGAAGACTCTCCAAGATTTCCTAGCTATAATCAATGTTTATTCTAATTGGTTGATAACCATGTCATACTGATTATTAAATACATTTTGAATGTACTTCTTAATAAAATTTCTGTGAACAGATATATATGCAATGATACCTGGCCAATTAAAATTATATTTAGCTTGTTCTTACAGTTAGTCCCCTTGGTCTTTAATAGCATCTGTTTGGTCACTAATTCCAGCCACTTTGGCTAGAGCCTTAAAAAACTATCTTTTTTTTAAAATTCCAATTTTCTCTGAGAGTTTATTCACCATTTACATTATTGCCATTGTTTATGGCCAGGCTCTCCAGCATTGCTGCCTACCTTGATGCTGTACATTTTCAAGCATCTACACTTTGCTAAAATGTATATTTTTATTGATTTCAGAGAGGAACGGAAAGGGAGAGAGATATAGAAACGTCAATGATGGAGAGAATTACCAATCAGTTGTCTCCTGCATACACCCTACTGGGGCTAAAGCCCACAACCTGCACATATGGCCTGGCCAGGAATGGAACTGTCACTTCCTGGTTCATGGATCAATGTTCAATCCCTGAGCCACACTGAGCCACACATCTACCGTTTTGTTATTGTGCTAAACCAATTGATAGGAACTCCCTAGGTGTTGACAGTGGCCCAGAATTGCAGGGCCACTACATAAAGTAGTACTGTTTGTGTTCTATATAGCAGTAGGAGTCATCATTTATGTCAGTAGAAACTGTAGATTTCTCTCTGTTGTTCAATAATCTTCATGTCCTTTTGAATATAGTATGCTGTATTGATTGTCCCTTCCTGGTGGCAGGGCCCACACTATCTTGGTTTCTTCTTGTTCCTCCGTGGTCTTACTGCTAAAGATTCAGTTGGTTTCATGATCAAGGGACCCCTGAGTTCTACATAACACTGGAAAAATAAAGTGCTCTTTTTAAATAAGAACTTGTAACATTTTTCTTTGGAATTTTCATAATGAACAGATAGAAAGACAAAGTAATGAGTAACATAATAATTAAAGAGCTTCATAAATCAAATAGAAAAGATATATACCCTAGAAAAATGAAGGCATTATTGATTTCAATTTTCTCAGTGACCTCTGGACGCACTCTGTCTGGGGATTAGTGGAAGAATCCTGCAAAAGATAAAATATTAACTGATTTTAGGATGAGGAAAAAGTGGGGAATCTAGAAATGATAGGTATGGGAAAGGATATCCTATATAATAAAGAGCTCATGTGCTAACTAGATTGAACAGCAGAATTACTGTCCAGATGACCTTCCAGATGAAGCCAGGGCTGCCAGGTTGGTCAAGACTGCGAGGGGCTGCAGGGGCCTCTAGTTTTACATAAAAAGAGAAGAGATAAAGTTTCAAAACTATAATCCTCTCTAGTGTGCCATTGGAGCTAAGAATGGACCTTTATCCCTATAAGAAGAAGAAGATCTAGAGTTGACAGTAATTGGTGCAGAATGTGTAAGCAAGGCTCATATCATACTAGTACAAGATTTACATGCCAAGCTAAGGTGTTCAGGATTCATAAAGAATAAAGAAGAAGGCAGACATTTAAAAATCCTAAGTAGCAAAATTAAAAGGGAAAAATCATTTTATACCAGACATCCAAGTAATTAGAAAAAATAAATGGAAGAGGATAGGGACTAAGTTGAAGAAGAGCAGTGAGAAGGCTATTTCATATTCCATGGATATGGCAGATTTGGGAGATATTAGAAAGATTGAACCCATATAATTATTACATATTTAATGTGGGCCTTAACTGAAAATAAACAAAGATTTATACCTACTAGCATTCTTTCTTAGATATCTTAGTGGATGTTTATGCCACTAAGTGAATGAGTGGGTGGAATGAATTTGGTGGCAGTCATAGGGTGGGGTGGAGACCAGTTTGGAGCATCCATGTTGAATTTGAGGTATCAAGGCCTTCAGAGTAGGTTGAATTTATGGGCCTGGGGTTTAAAAGAAAGACTAAGAGCCTTATCATTGGGAGGCACTATCCTATATAATAAAAGGCTAATATGCAAATCTACCGAACAGCGGAATGATCGATCACTATAATGTGCACTGACCACCAGAGGGTAGATGCTCAATGCAAGAGCTTCCCCATAGTAGTCAGTGCACTCCCATAGGGGAAGGACTGCTCATCCAGAAGCCCTGAGCCAGGCTCATGGCTGGTGAGCACAGTGGTGATGGCAGGAGCCTCTCCCGCCTCCACTGCAGTGCTAAGAATATCCAACTGCTGGCTTAGGCCTTCTCCCTGTGAGGAGCAGGCCTAAGCTGTCAGTTGGACATCCTCTAAGGCACATGTGTCAAACACAAGGCCCGCGGGCCAAATCCAGCCCGCCAGGCCTTGCAATGTGGCCCGCACCGCGCTGTCATCACTGCACTCCGCTGTCAGTTTATGACATTGTCAGTTTATGACTGTTCAGTAAACCATTCGGCCCGCGATTTAGGCTGGATTTTAGATTTTGGCCCCTTCTCTGATTGAGTTCGACACCCCTACTCTAAGGGCTCCCAGATTGCAAGAGGGTGCAGGCTGGGCTGAGGGACAACTCCAAGTGCACAATTTTGTGTTCTGGGCCTCTTGTTTTAAATTAAAATAAGATTTTGCTATGGAAAAAAAAGTAATATTTTCAAGGGAAAAAATGTTTACCTAAATGATAAGAAAGCTGACTCTAAAATCTGTGAAACATACATTTTTAAGGTGATAGTGAAAGCCCCTATATAAAAAAATAGAACAACCAGAAAAACAAACAAACAAAAAAAAACACAACTAAACAAAAACAAGGAAGACAAAAATGTTAAGGGACTCTGTCTCTTGAAAGCCATGGACAATTAAAGACACATTAATTGACTTGATATGTAATGTGATTATGAAATTAAAAATACAAGTTAAATGAATTAATTTAATAAATACATCACGTGGAAAGAAAATAAAATTTACTTTATAGGCTAAACAGAATGCACTTCATATTATATATTTCAAACTCAGAATAATTTATTTTAGATTCTTTAAGCAATATATATGCTTATATACCACTGAGTAGACAGATTATTATGACCATCCCACCAGTACTTCATTGAACAACTCTTTGCCTTCAATACTGTGGCAATTCTTCTTGGCATTGACTCCACGAGATGTTGAAAGGTGATGCAAGGAATCTGACATCATGCCTGATGAATGGCACTGTCCAGTTCTGTGAGATTTGATGGTTGTGGAATCAGCTCCCTGATGGCTCTTTTATCTTCTTCCCACAGATGCTCAATTGAATTGATATCTAGTGATTGTGGGGTCCACCTAACCAAGGTAAAGTCTCTTGACAATACTCCTGCACAATATGAGCATCATGGCATAGCGCATTGTCTTATTGGAAGAAACCATCTCCATTGGGATATGCCATCAACATGTTAGAATAAAGTTGATCAGCAATAATGCTTAGGTATGTTGTGCTATTCAGACGTTGTTCCACACAAATTAAAGGGTCCAAATCATGCCAAGAAAACATGTCCCAAACCATAACACTGCCCCCACACCAGCTTGAAGGGTTGTACTCATGCATGGGGGTGCATGCTTTCATTCTGTTTCCATGAAATTCTTACTCTGCCGTCTGCATGATGCAACTGGAAAGGTGATTCATCAGACCACATGACTTTTTTCCAATGCTCTACTGTCCAATCCTTGTGTTCCTGTGTGAATTGGAGACGTATTATCTTGGTAACTGCAGACAACAAAGGTGTTTGAAAAGGCCTTTGGCTTCCATATCCCATACAATGCAGTGCACAGCTAATTTGCCTACAAACATCAGGTGATCATAATAATCTGGCCACTCAGTGTGTGTGTGTGTGTGTGTGTGTGTGTGTGTGTGTGTGTAATTTATGACGAGGTAAAAGTAGGGTTAGAGTTGCATGTGAAACAGTTTATTCTTGTGTTGTTATTTATTAATTATTATATTATTTTCCATACAAACAATTGTATACCTGCTTTTACCTCACCTTATATTCTATAGCATTGATGTTTTCAGCAGTATTGAGTAAAAAATATCATTATATTGTCAATTTACTGACTTGCTAATTTTACTAATGACTTAGTAATTTAGTATCATAGCTATGACTTTAAGGAGAAAAGCTATAAATTGAATATTTACAAGTACAACAAAAATCTTCTTGAATAAGCTCATCAGAAATAAATGATTGTACTTTGAATATGTGCTCTAATCTATTTATCATTATTAAAAAATTAAATCCATGGTATTTGAAAAGCATATTTTGTCTTTTCAGATACCTATAACTTTTTATAAAAAATAATTTCAAAACTTTCAAATCTAAAATTTTGAGGATCCTAACTAAATTTAATAAACATCTTAGACTTAAGTTTAATCAATCTTGAACTTGTAGCAATTTATATATATAACTGTCAAGCTGATATATTGCTTAATTTTAAAGACACTAAATTTTTTATTTACATTAAACATACCATAAGACTCATTGAAGTTCTTTTTATCCCACTTTTAAATTGCCCTATTTCTCAGAAAGAACCAAAGTACACAATTTCAGTAAGAAAAAAGAAAGCCATTCAAATGTTATGCTTTCTTAAAGATCCCAGTGGATGTGGTTAGCAAATCAAATTTTGTTTTTATATCTATATAAAGGAAGTATTTGTGAATTGCTTCACTAGTTTATATGTTGCTGTGACACTAAGTACATAATGACTCTAAGTCTCAATTCATTGGCCATAACGTGGGAAAATATGGAAACAAACAAAAAGTGATTTCTCCAGCCCTCTTTGTCATGGCAGTTCCTTTGGTGTGATTTAGGAAACCATAGGCAGTAGAAAAGCCTCCCTTTTAAATGTCAAATACAAGATTCATTTCTGTACTACTTTAATTCAAATGTCAGAGTTCTGAGCTGAACCATCAATCTCACCAGAACTTTCTAAGCTTTATGCATCAAAACTGCTGATTTTTAAGAGATAAATCCTGATTTCTTGGAATGCCCAATACTCAATTCCTGATGTCAAGAAATGTATCCATCAAGAGTAGGGTATGTTCAACAACTTGTGTACATATGGCTACTCATGAGTAGGGTTGGAGAGTAGTCAAATCTTACCATGAGTGTGACTTACCTGAATTAAGATCATTTTCTTTTAGAATGAAGAGATAATCCTTTTTCAGAGCCTTTTCTCTTGTCTTTTTAAAATTATTTTCCTATACGTACATCATTTCCTTAATGTGGACTGTGTCCTTTGTTCCCTCCCAAACATTATTTTCACTTGTCAAGATAAAGTGACCAAAGTTCACTTTTCACAATTTAAATATCCACATGAAGTGAACTGCGGAGTCCAAAGGGTATGTGGGACTCCAGTCCACATGGAAACACACAGTGGAGTAAAACTCTCCACCTCCAACCCACAGGGACCAGAAAATAAGCATAGGAGAGATCTGAATAAACAAAAAGCAAGGGCAGACAACAAGCAAAGTAAACAAAGAAAAATTAAAAATAATGTACCAACATATGCAAATAAATTTTGGTGTCTTCCAATTCAAGTTTACATTGGAAGCATTTTATAATGTTCTGAAACTAGATTACTGCTTTGGATTCATAGAGACTCATGAGGTAATCCTCAGCCTACACACTAATTCATTCAGTCCCAGAACAGAATATGTGTGGCTCATGTCTATCCTGTCCATCTGAGAGATGTATTAGGTGACTACAGAGAAGCAAGGACAATGAAGAAAAGTTTAGAACTCAATGGCTAAGTGCCTTTGGAACACAGACCCCTGAGAACCAGGATGATCTTTCTGTGGAAGAGGTTCTTTCAAGGATAATTTGTTTTAGATATCTATATGAGAAACCTTTCCTAGGCACATATATTCACAGTAAAAAATGTTCAATGATTATGAGTGTGTGTAAAATCCATTTATGTAAGAATCATGAACTTTGAAAAATTAAGTTTTAATCTTGAATATATGAATAAGTTATTTATGGAGTACTAGAGGCCTGGGGCACAAAATTCATGCATGGGGTGGGGGGTATCCCTCAGCCCAGTCTGCATCCTCTCTAACTGGGACCCCTCAAGGGAAGTTCAACTGCCCGTTGATCGGGTCTAAACAGGCAATCAGACATTCCTCTCACAATCCAGGACTGCTGACTCCCAACTACTCACCTGCCTGCCTTCCTGATTGCCCCTAACTGCTTCTGCTTGCCAGCCTGATCACACCTAAACCACTCCCCTACCAGCCTGATTGATCTCTAACTGCTCCCTGCCAGCCTGTTTGCCCCCAACTTCCCTCCTCTGCTGGCCTGGTCACCCCTAACTGCCCTCCCCTTCAGACTTGATCACCCCCAACTTCCCTCCCTTGCATGCCTGGTCCTTCCCACCTGCCCTCCCTTGCTGGTCATCTTGTAGTGGCCATCTTGTGTCCATATGGGGGAAGCCATCTTTGACCACATGGAGGCAGCCATCTTGTGTGCTAGAGTGATGATCAATCTGTATATTACTCTTTTATTAGATAGGATAGAGGCCTGGTGCAGGGGTGGGGGCTGGCTGGTTTGCCCTAAAGGGTGTCCTGGATCAGAGTGGAAGTTTCCTTGGGCATGGGGCAGCCTCGGTGAGGGGCCTGTGGCAATTTGCAGCCTGGCCACGCCCCCGGGGCAACCAAGTGGAGGCCTTGGTATCTGGGATTTGTTTTCCTCTACAATTGAAACTTTGTATCCTGGAGTAGAGCCAGGCCTTCTGATTGCCCTGCCATGTCTGTTGGGATTTATGTAACTTCTATAATTGAAACTTTGTAGTCTTAGCAGAGGCCTAGGTTGGCCATGGTGTGCAGAAAGCTTGGCTTCCTCCATTGCCGGGGTCAATCCTAGCCTCCTGCTCTTTCCAGCTCTGTGGCTGCTGCCATTTCTGTGTGGATTCATGTGTTTCTATCATTGACACTTTGTAGCCTTGAGTGGAGGCCTAGGCCAGAAAGGGCAGGTGGAAAGCTTGGCTTCCTGTATTGAAACCCAAGCCTCCCTCCTGCTCTCTGTGGCATAGCCATTTTGGTTGGGTTTATTTGCATATTTGCTCCTGATTGGCTTGTGGGCATGGCTTTTGGGTATAGTTGAGTAATGGTTAATTTGCATATTATTGTTTTATTAGATAGGGTTATATATATATATCATTATGTAAATATATTCAAATATATAATATAAATAATAATATGTAATAATATTGTTATTAATGTTATAATATAAGAATATAAATATAGATGTATATAAAAATAGTACCAAGCAAAAGGGAATGTATAATTCATAGAGAAATCATTCAGCTTTACATAGAGAAAAAAAAGAGTAGAGTGGTAGTTACCAGGGGCGGAGGGTGGGGAAATGGAATATACTGGCCAAAGGGTACAAATTTCTAGTTACAAGAATAACAAGTTCTGGGGATATAATGTGCAGCATGGTGATTATATACCAGTATTTGAGAGTTGCTAAGATAGTAGATTTCAAATATTCTCAACACAAATGGAAAATGGTTGTGTAATGGAGGTGTTAGCTAATGCTATGGTGATAATCATTTTGCAATATATGAATGTATGAAATCAACACATTGTACACTTTAAATTTATACCATGCAATGTCAATTAATCTCAATAAAACTGATAAAGAGATAAATTTCTGAAGTTTTTTAAATAAGAAAAATAAAAGATAGTTCAGCTTTGAAAGTAGAAGTTTCAGTTCCACTAGAGTTTGCTTTATTTCAGTCCTGTCCAATACCACGTAGGAGCCCCCAGTATGAGGCCCCACAGGGGGAATTGTTTTATAATACTACAGCTCACCTCCGGTTTCCTAGCTTTTGATGTAGCAAATAACCTCCTCCTTGCCCACTGGTATTGTTCCCAGGGCACAGCCAATAGTTAAAAACACTAGTTATTTTTAAGTTTTGAATCTATGGTTTAAAGGACAGTACATATATAATAGTTTAAAATAAGACATCTGAGGGAAAAAGATTTTAAAAACAAGGTGTATGAGCTCAAACTGCTTGTATAGAATAAATATAGTCAAAGCACATTGAGTAAATTGTTGGAAAAGCAATTTCCAAAGAAAAAATTTTTTTCAGGTTCCAGCACAACTCTAAGCAACATAAACACCCTTGTTATATACACTGAGTGGCCAAATTAGTAGGATCTCTGAGCGCATAATAATCTGGCCACTCAGTATGCTTATGTATAAGGGAAAGCTTGCAAATCTTGATATATCAAGGGACCAAGAGATAATGGCCCCCAGCCTCTCACTAGTAAGTCCTTTGCTTCTTTCTAACTACCCACAAAGCAGTTTTTATACATGGAAAAACATGATTTTAAAATCCTAATTATGTGGTCAGTCCACAGAGTGGCCAGATTATTATGCATTCAGAAATCATAATAATCTGGCCCCTCAGTGCATAAATTCCTAATAAGGAGAGAGAGAGAGAGAGAACCCAGGTGCCCAATAATGTGTCCATATTAATCCCTTCTGGGATATGCACATGTTTGAGGAAGTGGACATAGCTTTCCGCAGTGGTAATTTCTACTCTTACCGGATAGTGGGTGGACATGGGTTCTGACCCTTAGTGCACGCCAACAACATCTTCAGGATGCCTGCCCGTGTCACCTATCTCATCCTCTCATACATACCTGCTGTAAGTATGGTCCCCTCATTGCTAAAGGCAAGGACATCATGGTGAAGGGCATGCCAATGGAATGGTAATTGGGCCCCAAATATTTACAAATCCACCGCGACCTCGTGTAGCAAGTGTATTGTGGATATAATGAAGGGAAATAGCAATATTAGATAAACCTGCTAGATATTACAATACATTCTTTTAGTCTGTGACATTTGCATATGTGCTTCCTTTGTAGTTCCGGACTTTAGTCAAATATTCAATAGTCATCTTACATGTAACAGCACTTAACACATAACCTTGCTTAAATATTGGATCCATTGAGAAGTTTAATTCTGCATATCACCCTTGTTTTTTTTTTGTTTTTTTTTTTTTTTTACCTCCTGCACCCAGTCTGAAGCCAGCTGTTTCCACACCAGCCAGTCTCTGCATACTGAGGGTGTGGATGCCTTCTCAGGCTGAGGAGAGTGGCTCTGGGGTCCCGTCATGATTCCAACTTCCAGTAACCACCACATCACATTCTCTTCTGGGCAGCATTTAAACGTCTGAGGGAGGCATTACCTTATGTCCTCCTGAAGCCAGACTTTGGGGGTAAGAATGTGCATTCAAAGCAACCCAAGTGTCCCTCAACAATGGATGGGGAAACAAAATGTGGTCTATACATATAACGGAATATTATTTAGCCTTTAGGAAGGAAGTCCTGTTGTATACTACTGCATGGATGAACTTTGAGGACGCTATGCCTAGTGAAAGAACCCAGATACAAAGAGGATAAATTTGTATGATTCCACTTATATGAAATACCCAGAGTAGCCATATTTGTACAGACAGAAAGTAGAATGGTGCCAGGGGCTGGGGCAGGGGGCGGGGAGTTGTTTAATGGGTAGTTTCAGACAGGAAAAGGAAAAGACTTCTGGACAGTGGTGCTAGCTGTGCAACATTAGAGTGCACCTAATGCCACTAAACCATACACTTAAAATGGTTATAAAATGTACCTTGGCTGGTGTCGCTCAGTGGTTAGAGTGTCAATGGGACCATCAAAGGATTGGGGGTTCAATTCCTAGTCAAGGGCATGGATCTGGTGTCCCAATTAAGCCTCAATTAATTGATTATTTGTCTAGACTTAGTGGGATAAATGCAGGTGACCAGGGGTCAGCAATAATGGCCTATCCCCTGGTACTTCAATGTTTAGAAAGCAGAGCTGAACCTGAGCACATGACACACAAGACAGAATTAATATGCAATCACATAAGGGTTATTCACCTATTCCTAGTGGGTCCTAGGCTCCAGCAGAGGCAACCCAGCGATGCACACCCAAAGACGGATGATGAAGATGGAGACAGGCGACCGCAGGTGGTTCAGGCTCGCACAGCAGAGCAATCAGGGACTTGTCTCTCTGAGCAACAAGGAGTCCTCCTCTTATCGGGCAGGAAACCTCAACTGAAGCTGGTCCTGAGGTTATACAGACCGCCATAAACAAGTCGTGTCCTTATCAGTGTGGGCCAGGCAGTGTGCCTTATACTGGGAGCAGGGCATTTACATTTGAAGGATGCAGAGCTTTTACATCGAGATATTGGGGTGTTCATTAATTTTGGAAGTTATAGTGTATTGGGGGTTTCCATACAGTAAACATTTCACACAATAATTAGAGGGGTCACATTATTATAACATCTGGGTTGCAGGTTTGATCCCACTCCCAGTTGGGGGTGGTGGTAGGAGGCAACCAATCAATGTGAGATACCTCCCTTCCATTCTCTCTAAGGATCAATGGAAAAAATAGAAGTGGAAATCTTTAAAAATTGTTAGAATGGTTAATTTTATGTTATTTATTAAAAATAAAAACATGGAGGCTGAACAGTGTGCCTCAGTGCTTGAGTGTTGACCTATGAACTAGCAGGTCATGGTTCAATTCCTGGTCAGGGCATGTGTCCAGCTTTCGGGTTTGGTCCCCAGGGGTGGGGCATGCTGGAGGCAGCCAATTAATGATTGTCTCTCATCATTGATGTTTCTATCCCCCTCCCTCCCCTGCTCCCTTCCTCTCTGAAATCAATAAAAATATTTAAAAATAAAATAAAGTAAAAAATAAAAATATGGGGTGGAGACTCATATATGGCACCCACCTCCTGGCTCTGTGTGAGAAGGCCTGGGCAAAGGAGCAACGCCTCTGCAGGCACCTTTCTATGGGAAAGCTGCCCTCCCAGCTCTCTTCCTGAAGCCAGACAGTTCTGCCCTGGCACCTTTCAAGCTGCTGACCCAAGTCTTAAGAGCAAAAACTGAGATTTCCAATAGAAGAAAATGTTTTTCCTTAAGACTGCAGCATCAGATTTTAGATTTGCCCTACAGATTTCAGACTTGGTAGTCACACAATCATGGCACTAGGTCACACTGAGGAACAGACAAGTAATTGGCTTTATTACTTTTCACAATCTAGCATCACCTCCATTCTCCAGTGTGAAGCAGATCAAAAGACAATATTAAATCAGTCCAACATTCTTCTCTTATCAGTCCTTAATCTGCAAAAAAATACACTCAAATTTCAAAAAAAATACACTCAAATTTTTCCAAATAACTTAATTTGAAGAAACTGGAACAGGTAAACAATAAAAAATGGAATATCCCAAATGTATGCCACACAATCATTGAAGTGTTATACCCAGATATGGTAGGATTACTGTGGTGGGCATCATAGTGAGAAAAGTTAGCTTGACGTAAGCATACAGGGCAGGGCTCCAGTGGAAAACAAAGGCAGGTGGGCCATAGGCAGGGACAGAAAAGGCAGTTTGAGCAGCCTAACCACGGGAACCAACCAAGCAGAATAATAAAGTATTTCTGGACTCAAAGCGGGAGTCATAGGAAAACAAGAGAGGGCCCGCAACAATAAGGTGTACTGACATAAAAACAAAGGAAGTTAAGCATAGAAACAGAGAAAGAACACATAGAAACAGGGAGAGTTCAGGTTCGATGCTGTGCAAGAACAATTGAGAGAATCAATCAGATGATGACACGAATAGATATAAAAGCAGGCTTAGAGCAAATATATAAGCTTGGACTACAAGGCTTCACCAGGCAGCCCATTGTTGGGCCCCCTTTCCATGTGGTGAGTCTGAACCTGCTTGTAATCAATTTTCTACACTTTTGCCTATTAAATCTTCTGGTCTACAGAGCTCATTCTTGGGCATCTCAACACAACCCCATGAATAAACCTCAGCTCACTGTCCGTTACCAGCAGACTGAGAGATCTTTGGACCTGGAACTAGACTTGTCTGCTGTGGTGGGATTGGTGTTGGAGCTTCAACCTCAGCTGCGGCTGATGGGAGGCAGGTGGAACATGGGTTCCAGCAAGTGGAGTGTCATTAGGCAACTGGTGGGCGGCCAGGCAAACAGAGGGCCTCAGAGAAGTCCAGAGAGGTGGCAGATGGAGCACAGCTACAAGCTGCAGTAGTCAGAGATGCAGGCAGGCAGGCCATGTTAGCAGCCTCTGTCAGTGGGTAACAGTAGCCTACTCAGGTACTGGGTCTGGGTCAGATTTAAGGCTCCTTATCTTTGTAGAGTCCACGAGAGTAAAATTGCACCCCAGGCCTAAAATGACTGAGCAGAATGCCATCTAGATCTATTGAAGTTCCACATGAAAAAGAAAGCGTGAGGATAACTAAGAAATGATAAGATAACTTTGGTGGAGGGCCTAGAAAAGGTCTGTACAATTAGCTACATTGTCGTTTTCTTGTCGGCTTCCTTAGCTCAATGTTAGCATGTAAGATTGAAAGCCAAGCAAAAGTTGTTCAGTGGTTTAGTGTCAACCCATGAACCAAGAGTCACTAGACCTTGTCAGAGCACAGGCCTGGGTTGTGGGCTTGATCCCCAGTAGGGGGCATGAAGGAGGCAGCCGATTGATGATGTTTCTCTCATCAATGTTTTTCTCTCTCTATCCCTCTCCTTTCCTCTCTTAAATCAATAGAAACATATTCTTTAAAAGCCAAGCAAAATTTTAGAATGAAGAGCATCTCCTTTTAATAGAATGTGTTCCTGAGGCCAAGTAATTCAGCTTCCAGAGAGTCCTAATGAAGTACATTCACAGCAGGGTCAGAGGAAAGAGCCCTGATGAGGGGGACGAACGAGGGAAGTGGCCTCCTTGGATTTGGTGCTGAGCACAGGCTAGTATGTGCTTGGTGAGAGGGTTGTAAAGCTGTAAAGCCACTGCAATCTGGACTGTGATGTGACCTCTTTGTATGCATAGGCTAGTGAGACCTGCAATGTTCAACACACACACACACACACACACACACACACGCAAGTGCACACGCAATTGCATACTTACATTTTTATTTCTGTCTTCTAGATGATACCATTCATGATGTGTGTGTGTATCCTGATTTATTTCCTTTTAGTTATGGTGTATGCATTTTTCTACCTATAAAATCACTTTTTCCATTTCTCAAGGCACTTTATTTTTTTCAAGTTTTATTCAGGAATAATTGACATACATCTCTGTATAAGTTTAAGGCAGACAGCATGATGGTTGGACTTGTATATATTGTGAAATGATTACCACACTGTGTTCAGCTAATATCCAATCTAAGATGTGACAAACAAAATTGAAATCTCTAATTGAGCAACTAGAGTTAATTTTCTCTTCAAAGTCAAAACCACAATTCTTACATTCCATTGTGCTATTTTTTTAAAAGGTTTCTTAGACTGTTTCTTAAATTAGATATTAGATCTTGTGTTTGGATCTGATTTCATAGTTTACCCAGTTTTATACACTAGAATAACTCTATTAATTTATTTCCTGAAATGAACTACTTTTTAAAAGTAGAAAGTCTACAATGCTTTAGGGTTCATTTAAAAATCAACTCTAAGAATTATGTATTTTTTAAAAATTACATTATTGGCAAATTAATTGTAGATTTCAGGTATATAAATAGTGACATTTTTAATAAGGCTAAACTGTTCCTGAGTGAAACCTGTATGTAGTCAGGGGTAGGCTGACTTCCAAAACACATCTGTGAGGGTGGAGATTATTTTTCTTTTAATTTGAGGTCACTTTGTCTGGCTGGTCCTATCCCCAGAGCCCAGTCATGGTTTCATTCACAGTGACCTAACACATAGAGTAGGGCTCTGGCAGAGGGGGAGCAGAGGCGGGCAAACCTCAGGGAGCTGAGGCTTCCCTGAGCTGGTTAAATGTGCCATGCTCTCTAAGTGCTACCTGCAGTGGAACCTGCCAGAAAGTCCTGCTCTTCCCCCGGCAAATTCTCAGTTATACTGAGCTCCTGGAGGAGGCAGAGAGTTTCCCACTTCTCTCTCTTATTCCTGCCCGTGTGTGTGTGTGTGTGTGTGTGTGTGTATGTGTGTGTGTATGTGTGTGTGTGTGTGTGTGAAAGCATGTATGAAGATATGTATAAATATGGATGTCACTGTGTGTGACTAAATGTTACTGAGTGTCTACGCATGTGTTACAGTGAGTGTGTAGGGGCATGTGAATGTCAACTTGTATGGTTGTTTGTAGATGTGTAGGAATATGTGTGTGAGTGTATGAATTGTGTGACTGTGTGAATGTGTATGTAAGCATATATGAAGGGATGTGTGTGCATGTGTGTGAGGCTGTGTGAATGTGAATGTGTATAAGTGATTGTGAATTGGTGTATAGGAATGTGTGTGCAGGTCGGTACCCTGGGAAGGGAGTTCTTTCATTATAACCTCAAGGCCTCAAATGTAGACCTTTGGTCTCCTCTTCAGATGAAGTTTAAGTCACAGCGAGACATGGACAGCCTTGAACCATGATACCATTCGCTTCTAGCACATGTCCCACAGTGGACATCATCGAAGAAGCCCTGTGAGTCAGTACTTTAGAGAGTAAATTCTACAATTTTCTGTGGTGGCACAATTATCATAGGGAATCCATTATTTGCAGTTAAAATATTTATTAATATAAACATTAAAAAGCCCCCCATTTTAAGCCCCATTGGCACTTCTCATCTCTCTCCTCCAGGGGCGTCTCAGTGGCACGGTGGGCGGTGCGGTTGCCATGGGGGTTCCATCGCCAGCTGCAGGCGGCTGTGCCTCAGGTGGGCTGCTGGGCTCCCTCAGGTGTGAGTGTCCCCGGGGGCTGGCCTGCTGTGCGCCTCTCTGCACCTGCACACGAGGGCGACCCCCACGCAGCTGCCCTGCTTCTCTTAACAGGCCTGGGGGGTAGACAGGAGGGAACCAAGGCTTGCCCAGGGTTTCTCAACGGACCTCACACCCCTGGCTCTTCTCATCACTGTGTGTCTAGAGGCCTCCTGGGAGCAGGAATTCAGGTGGCCTGAGTACGTCCCACCAAGGTTCTGTTTTAAGGTCTGGCCTTTTCCTTTCTCTTTCTTGGATCGTTTTATCACAGTGAAATTTACCATTTTCACTGTTTTTCAGTGAACAGTGCAGTGACATTAAGCACATTCATACTCTTGTGTGGCCCACACTACCATCATCTCCATGACTTTTCCCATCTTCTCCAACCAAAACTCTGTCCCAATAAACAACAACTCTGTATTCCTACCATCACCCCACCCCCACAAGCACCACCACAAGTACCTTTATCTTTCCTTCCATCTCTGACTCCAATGGCGTTAGGGACCTCATGCTAGTGGAATCACACAGTAGTTGTCCTCTTTAGACTGGCTTTTGCACTGAACATGTCATCAAGGTCCATCCAAGTTATAGATTCTGTCACAATATTCTTCTGTGTTTTTAATTCAATCTATTGGGTTGACATTGGTTAATAAAGTCATGTGGACTTCAGGTGTACCATTCTATAACACATCATCTGCATGTTGTATTGTGTGCCCAATACCCCAAGTCACGTCTCCTTCCATGATCATTTGACTCCCTTTACCCTCTTCCACCTCCCCCACCCCCTTTCCCTCTGGTGATCACTATAGTGATGTCTTTGTCTCTGAGTTGTTGTTTTTTTTTTTTGCTTAATCCCTTCACCTTTTTCACCCAGTTCCACAGCCCCTTTCTCATCTGACAAATGTCAGTGTGTTCTCTTCCTATGAGTCTGTTTCTATTTTCTTTGTTAATTTATTTTGTTCATTAGATTCCACATATAAGTGAACTCATATGCCATTACTCTTTCTCTGACTGGCTTATTACACTTACCATAAGGCTCTCCAGGTCCATCCATGCTGTCAAAAATAGAAAGATTCCCTTCCTTTTCACAACCAAGTAGTATTCCATAGTGTCAATGTACCAAAGCATTTTTATCCAATAGTCTTCTGATGGGCACATGGGCTGGTTCCAGATCTTGGTGTTGTAAATAACACTACAATGAGCATAGCAATGCATATATTCTTCCAATCAATGTCTCTGATTTTTTGGAATACATTCCCAGAAGTGGAATTGCTGAAGCATAAAAAAGTTCCATTTTTAATTTTTGAGGTAACTTTTTAATATTTTCCACAGTGGTTGCACAAAATGCATTCGCCATAGAGATGTGTGCCCCTCTGCACAGGATTGTGACCCCCACACAGCTTCCATGCTTTTCTTAATGGGCCGGTGGGGTAGCCCGGGTAAACAAAGGCTTGCCCATGGTTCTGCAATGGACCTCACACTCCACTCCAGGCTCTGTTCCTCACTGTGTGTCCAGAGGCCTCCCAGGAGCAGGAATTCAGGTGGCTTGAGCACTTCCCAACATAGTTCTGTTTTAAGATCTGGCCTTCATTTCCTTTCTCTTTATTTGGAGAGTTTTATCACAGTGAAATATTTCATTCTCACTGTTTTTCAATCAACAGTGCAGTGGCGTTAAGCACATTCATACTGTTGTGCAAACCACACCACCATCATCTCCATCATATTTATCATCTTCTCCAATGGAAACTCTGGCCCCATTCAAAAACAACTCTAGCCGAAACCGATTTGGCTCAGTAGACAGAGCGTCGGCCTGCGGACTGAAAGTTCCCAGGTTCAATCCTGGTTGAGGGCATGTATCTTGGTTGCGGGCACATCCCTAGTAGAGGGAGTGCAAGAGGCAGCTGATTGATGATTCTCTCTCATCGATGTTTCTAACTCTCTTTCCCTCTCTCTTCCTCTCTGTAAAAAATCAATAAAATATTTAAAAAATAATAATAATAAATAAAAAACAACCCTGCATCTCACCCTCTTATCCCCTGCCCCACCACCACCACCATCACCCCTGGTACCTACATCTTACCTTCCATCTCTGACTCCAATGGCATTAAGGAACTTATGTGAGTGGAATCACACTGTAGTTGTCTTCTTTTCACTGGCTTTTGCACTAAACATGCCAAGGTCCATCCACGTTATTTCACTTACCATAAGGCTCTCCAGGTCCATCCAGGCTGTCACAAATAGTCAGATTCCCTTCCTCTTCACAGCCAAGCAGTATTCCATGATCTCAATGTACCAAAGCATTTTTATCCCCTCCCCTACTGATGGGCACGTGGGATGCTTCCAGATCTTGGTATTGTACATAACACTGCAATGAACATAGCAGTGAATATATTCTTTCCAAACAATGTCGCTGATTCCTTGGGATACATTCCCAGAAGTGGAATTTCTGTGCCATTTGGAAGTTCCACTTTTAATTTTTGAGGTAACTTCTTACTGCTTTCCATACTGGCTGCACAAAATGCATTCCCCATAGAGATGTGTGCCTCTTTGTACAGGATGGTGACCCCCACACAGCTTCCATGTTTTTCTTAATGGGCTGGTGGGATAGCCCAGGTGAACCAAGGCTTGCCCATGGTTCTGCAATGGACCTCACACTCCAGGCTCTTTTCATCACTGTGTGTCCAGAGGCCTCCTTGGAGCGGAAATTAAGGTGGCCTGAGCACGTCCCACCATGGTTCTGTTTTAAGATCTGGCCTTCATTTCCTTTCTCTTTTTTTGGAGTGTTTCATCACAGTGAAATATTCCATTCTCACTGTTTTTTAATCAACAGTGAAGTGGCATTAAGCACATTCATACTGCTGTGCGAATTACACCACCATCATCTCCATCATGTTTCCCATCTTCTTCAACCGGAACTCTGGCCCCATTAAACAATAGCTCTGCATCTCACCCTCAACGCCCCCTACATTCACCACCACTACAGGTACCTTCATTTTACCTTCCATGTCTGACTCCGATGGCACTAAGGACCTCATGTAACTGGAATCACAAATAGTTGTCTTCTTTTGACTGGCTTTTGCACTAAACATGCCAAGGTCCATCCACCTTATTTCACTTACCATAAGGCTCTCCAGGTCCATCCACGCTGTCACAAATAGTAAGATTCCCTGCCTTTTCACAGCCAAGCAGTATTCCAAGATCTCAATATACCAAAGCATATTTATCCACTCACCTGCTGATGGGCACATGGGCTGCTTCCAGATCTTGGTATTGCAAATAACATTGCAACGAACATAGCAGTGCATATATTCTTTCCAATCAATGTCTCTGATTTTTTTGGTATACATTTCCAGAAATGGAATCTCTGGTTTACATGGAAGTACCATTTCTAATTTTTGAGGTAACTCTTTACTGCTTTCCACAGTGGCTGCACAAAATGCATTCCCCATAGTGGTGCACCTCTCTGTACATGTTGTTGAGCCCCACTCAGCTGCTCTCCTTTTCTTAATAGGCTGGTGGGGTAGCCAAGGGAACCAAGGCTTGCCCAGGGTTTCTCAATGGACCTCACACCCCAGGCTCTTCTCATCACTGTGTGTCCAGAGGCCTGCTGGGAGCGGGGATTCAGGTGGCCTGAGCATGTCCGACCATGGTTCTGTTTTAAGATCTGGCCTTCTTTTCCTTTCTCTTTTTTGGATCATTTTATCACAGTGAAATTTTCCATTTTCACTATTTTATCAATGCACAGTGCAGTTGTGTGGCCCACACCACCATCATCTCCATCACTTTTCCCATCTTCTCCAACCAAAACTCTGTCCCCAGTAAACAACAACTCTGCATTCCAACCCCATTTCCCCCACCCGAGCACCACTGGTACCTTTACTTTCCTTCCATCTCTGACTCCGATGGGGCTAGGGACCTCATGTGAATGGAATCTCACAGTAGTTGTCTTCTTTTCACTGGTTTTTGCACTGAACATGTCAAGTTCCATCTATGTTATAGCTTCTATCACAATATTCTTCCTGTGATTTAAATTGAATCTATTGGTTAATAACATCATGTGGGATATGCTACTTGTAAAGCTAACTGGATCCTGCCCTGATGTCATCTGAATCAGGCCACTGGGGCCTCCTGGGAGGGACTCTGGTGCCATCCAATGCCAGATGCTTCCTGTGACTGGCCCTGGGCAACCTCTTTTGAGCTACAAAGCAATTCACAGTGTGTGGCTACCTCTGCCAGGCCTGAATGAGCATAAGAAGGTCCAAACCAAGACTGGCTTTTCTTAGCACTGGGCCTAGGGGCAGTTCAACAAAGCTCCCAAGGCACCCCAAGATCTGCCTCCACCTGCTTGCTGCCTGTTAGGCTCAGTCACTGAAAGAGCCTCTGCAGGTTCTCAGATTGCATGAGGCAGGTTCTCAGTGACTACTCAAGTAATTCAACTGTAAGAGTGGAATTTAAAAGTCACTACAGGTTGCTTCCCAGGAGTTAAGATGTCTGGGATCCATAGTCTGAGATCAGCCATGTGAGCTTAAGGGCTTTGCAGAGTGTCAGTGAGTTCTCCGAAGCCAGGAAGCTGCTTGTCATGGTGGGCAATTCTTGGGTCCCCTGGAATGTGGTTGGGGAAGGAGAACATGGCAGGGTCATGCGGCTGTGATCCTATTACTGTGTCATAAAAAGTATAGTCTCTACATGCGTGGCTGATACTAGCAGATGCTTCCCTCCATTTCCTTCCTAAGAGAACTGCAGTTCTGTTCAGATGGCCACCCAGATGCATGTTCCTTAGCTTCCTGGCCAACACTGTGCCAGCCCTCTGTCCTCAAGATTGGGTGGGCCAGGCTGGCAGGAGTGCAGGGAAGAGCAGGCAAAAGTCACTTGTCCCTTGGGAGGGTTGAAAATGCTATTAGAACCATTAAGGCTTAAAAATATGTTTTTTCTCTGTGTCTGCTCCCACACCAGAACTAAGCAGCCAAAGTGATGCTTAGCTTGCTCTCAGGAAGCACAGTTCTGCCTTGCCCCAGTGCCAACTGTGGTCAGAACACTGACAGAGGCGACTGGAGGAAGAAGACAGGGCATTCCTCTCCCAGCAGTGTAACACCGTCACATACATGATTCTGTCTGGACAGCTGACTACTCCTGGAGCCCTTCAGACTTTTAGACATGATCTGATTTATATTTTTTAAAGATCACTTTCTGATTTATCATTATATGTTTATTTTTAAATTTCATTTTTAATAATTAATTTTTTCCAATTAGAGTTGGCATTCAATATTTCAAGTTTACAGCACAGATATATATAGAACTTGCAAAGTGATCCCCCGCAATAGTCTAGTATGGGGTTTCTTTTAAAAGGGTATTAATCCTATTCATGAGAGTTCCACCCTCATGATCCTATCACCCTCAAAGGCCCCCACCTTTTGCCTAAACCTGTTTGGTTCAGTGGATAGAGCATCAGCCTTCGAACTAAAGTGTCCTGGGTTCGATTCCAGTCAAGGACATGTATCTTGGTTGCGGGCATATGCACAGGAAGGGGTGTGCAGAAGGCAGCTAATGGATGATTCTCATCCATGATTCTAACTCTCTATCTCTCTCCCTTCCTCTCTCTGTAAAAAATCAATAAAATATATTTTTTTAAAAGGCCCCCACCTATTTTTAACTGAATTTATTGGGCTGACATTAGTTAATAAAATTATATAGGTTTCAGGTATACATTTATGTAATTCATTATCTGTATACTAGAGCCCTGGTGCAAAAAATTCATGCATTGGGGCAGTGCCCCTCAGCCCAGCCTGCACACTCTCCAATCTGGGATCCCTCAAGGGATGTCCCACTGGGATCAGACCTAAACGGGCAGTCGGACATCCCTCTCACAATCCAGGACTGCTGGCTCCCAACTACTCACCTGCCTGCCTTCCTGATTGCCCCTACCCACTTCTGCCTGCCAGCCTGATCACTCCCTAACCACTCCCAGGCCATCCTGATTGATGTCTAACTGCTCCCCTGCCATCCTGTTTGCCCCCAACTTCCTTCCTCTGCTGGCCAGGTCACTCCTAACTGCCATCCCCTGGAGACCTGGTCCCTCTCAACTTCCCTCCCTTGCAGGCCTGGTCCCGCCCAACTGCCCTCCCCAGGTGGTCATCTTGTGGTGGCCATCTTGTGTCCATATGGGGGCAGGATCTTTGACCACATCGGTGTGGCCATCTTGTGTGTTGGAGTGATGTTCAATCTGCATATTACTCTTCTAATAGATAGGATAGAGGCCTGGTACATGGGTGGAGACCAGCTGGTTTGCACTGAAGGGTGTCCCAGATCAGGGTGGGAATTCCCTTAGGGTGTGGGGTCACCTGGGAGATGGGCCTGTGGTGGTTTGCAGGCCAGCCACGCTCCCCAATGACCCAAGCAGAGGCCCTGGTATCTGGAATTTATTTATCTTCTACCATTGAAACTTTGTAGCCTGAAATGAAGGCATGAGCCAGCCAGGTCGGCAGAATCACCCTAGCCTCCTGCTCTTTCAGCTTCATGGCTGCTGCCATTTCTGTTGGAATTTATTTACCTTCTATAATTGAAACTTTGTACCCTTGAGTGGAGGCCTGGGCCCACCGGGAGTGTGTGGAAAGCTTGGCTTCCTCCATTGCCAGGGAAACCCAAGCCTCCCTCCTGTTCTCTGTGGCCGCATCCATCTTGGTTAGGGTCAATTTGCATACTCTCTCTCATTGGCTGATGGGGGTGGCTGGTGGGTATTGCAGATTGGTGGTTAATTGTATATTACTCCTTTATTAGGTAGGACTATATTGTGTGTTCACCACCCCAAGGCAAGTCTCCTTCCATCACAATCTGTCACCCTTTGCCATCTCCTACTTTCCCCCACTCCCATCCCCTGTAGAGATCACTTTATGATTTGACATTTGAAATGACATTTGAGATGTGCCTTGAGAGCACAGGTAGGATTTAGATAGTTGAAGAGGGTGAGAATGTGCTTCAGGTACAGAGAGTGAGCACGTGGCCTGGAGGCAGGAGAGATGAAGACCGGAAAGACCAGAGCACATGCCCCTCAGATGCCTGTCAGTGAGGGGACCTGAGAGGGAAACAGAAGACCCTCCATGGAGGGGGCAAGGCTGAGGAGAGAAGGAACCAACCATAGAGTGGTCTGAACAAGGGAAATAGTGGAAGGCAGGAAGAACAGGGGACCATCGGAAGGGGCAGGGCTGGGGAAACAGGGAAACCTTCTTGGGGGGAAAGGGGACCCTCCTTGGAGGGGGAAGTGTCCCATGTCATCCCTCCCTCCTCTCCTATCCTCCCTGCTCTGCCCCCTCCATGGAGGGTCCCTGTCCCCCTGCCCAGTACCCTCCATGGAGGGTCCCTCCCTCCTGTCCTATATCCTCAATGGAGGTTCCACTATCCCCCTGCCTTATACCCTCCATGGAGAGTCCCCTGTCCCCCCTTCCCTGCACCCTCAATTGGAGGGTCTTCTATTTCCCTGCCCTGTCCCTCACTCACCTCTCAGAGGTGTGTGCTCAGGTCTCCTGTGTTCATCTTTCCTGCCTCCAGGCCATGTTCCCACTCTCTGTACCTGAAGCACATCTCACCCTCTTCATCTGTATGGATTCTACCCCCTCAAATATAATTTTAAATGCCAAAAATCACAGTGACCTTTAAAAAATATAAACCTGATCATGTCATTCCCCACACAAGGGCCCCTTACTCACCCGTCCTCTCCTGCACCCAGCCAGCCTGGTTCTCCCTGCCCCGGGGGCATTTGCTGTCCCTTTGGTGGTGGCTTCCCCTTTCTCCATGTGGCCAGCTCTGTCTCAACAGCCGAGTCTGAGTTTAAATATGACAAGATCTTGGGGAGCTCTTCCTGAGCCTGCAGGGGAGACACCCTGCAGTGGCCCCAGCCCAGCCTTGTGGGGTGTCATGTGGCAACAGGTCACAGAACCAAGACAGGTCACAATGATAAGTCAGGTTACAGAAGTAACCTGGCAACTGTCCTGGGTTAGGCAGGTGGTGAAGTTAACCAGGTATTTCTTTGTTTTTAAATCAGTGATTGGACATTTATTGAGCACCAAATCCCAGACCCTGTACTGAACGTGCTGAAGTTGTGGCCCCACCCTAAGGTCCTGGCCCTCGGTAACCAGGTGTTCTTGAAAGTGGGAAGTGGGCAGGAGGGTGGGTCAGGGATGCCATGAGAGGGACTCAACATGCATTGCTGGCTTTGAGGCTAGAGAAAGGGATCACAGACCAAGGTTTTCTGGAGGCCCCTGGCAGCTGGCAGTGGCTTAGGCAGAGACATGAAACAGAATGGTCCCATGGGAGCAGATTCTGCCAGCACCCATGAGCAGGGGACAGGCTGGGTCTCCCAGACCCTCTCAGCACCTGAAAGGTAACCTGTGAAGGCCCACCCCCAAGACACAGGTCCAGGGAGGGCCACAGGAGGAGCACATGTGTTCAATGAGTTTGGGACTGAAGGGCTATTTTCTGATTTCATAATGTTATCTATATACTAGAGGCCTGGTGCACAAAATTCATGTATAGAAGGGGGTGTCCCTCAGTTTAGCCTGCACCCTCTCCAATCTGGGATCCTTTGAGGGATGTCCGACTACCTGGGATAAGGTCTAAACAGGCAGTCGGACAACCCTCTCACAATCCAGGACTGCTGGCTCCCAACTACTCACCTGCCTAGCTTCCTGATTGCCCCTAACCTCTTCTGCCTGGCAGCCTGATTACCCCTTAACCACTCCCCTACCAGCCTGAATTGATGTCTAATTGCTCCCCTGCCAGCCTGTTTGCTCCCAACTTCCCTCCTCTTCCTTCCGGCCTGATCACCCCTAAGTGTTCTCCCCTGCAGGATTAATCACCTCCAACTGCCCTCCCTTGCAGACCTGGTGCCTCCCAAATGCCCTTCCCTGCTGGCCATATGTAGTGGCCAACTTGTGTCTACCAGGTGGCAGGATCTTTGACCACATCAGGGCGGCCATCTTGTGTGTTGGAGTGATGGTCAATCTGCATAGTACTCTTCTATTAGATAGTATAGAGGCTTGGTGCATGGGTGGGAGCCAGCTGGTTTTCCCTGAAGGGTGTCCTGGATCAGCATGGGGGTTCCCTTGGGATGTGGGGTGGCCTGGGTGAGGGGCCTGTGGTGGTTTGCAGACCAGCCATGCCCCCCAGCAACCCAAGTGGAGGCCCTGGTATCTGGGATTTATTTACTTTCTACAATTGAAACTTTGTACCCTGGAGTGGGACCAAGCCTCCTGCTTGCTCCCTGGCTGCTGCCATTTCTGTTGGGGTTTATTCTATAATTCAAACTTTGTATCCTTGAGTAGAGGCCTAGGCCAGCCAGAGCAGGTGGAAAGCTTGGCTTCCTCCATTACCAGGGGAAACCCTAGCCTCTCAACTGCTCTCTGTGGCTGCATCCATCTTGGTTGGGGTGAATTTGTATGCTGGGCATGGTTGGTGGATGTGGCTGATGGGCGTGGCTTGAGCAGAGTGATGGTTAATTTGTATATTACTTTTTTTATTAGATAGGATGATTGTATGCTCATTCATGAAGGTTTAAGAAGGGATTTGGCAAACTTTTTAAATTGAACATTTAAAAAATATAAGCAAATATTCTTCAATCTGCTTTCTTTAAATATTTTGAGTACCCATCAAAAGGGCAATTTTTTTTCTTTAATAGTATTTGGGATTATATAACATAGACATGTGATATGGAAATAAATCCCTTCTTTACTTAGTTCATTGCTTTACTTTGCAGTTGATACACAATGTGAATCTCAACTCTGTGGGCACTAATGTGTTGTTGTAATACTCTGGGTACAGAACTGAAATAGTTATTTTTCACTGAAATTGATAGGAGAATGACCAAACCAGCTTAGGATGGGGCAGTGGCAAGGATGGGCATGCTTTGCTAGGGAGGCCATATGGACAATTGATTACCCAGAGCCCAGTAGGAATTCACAGGCATCCAAGTCTCAGGACTGAGAATGAAGATGCTTTGGTATAACATGGATGGCTCCACTCAATAGACTCTAAGCTTTGTGAGACCAGAGGTGTGTCTGTCCTGTTCATCATGGCAACCCAATCATGGTAGATATTGCTTCACATAGATCAAACACTCAATACATGTTTATTGAATTAAGTAATAGTTATCAATGATGTCTTCTTCAAGTCTGTCCAAGAGAAAATATTTGGTCTATTTCTACAACTTGGAGAAAGTAATATGTAGTCATTGTTATTTCTTAATTTTTTATTGTGGTTATGCTAACCAGGATAAATAGCTATACCAGTATCTGATGACAATAAAGCAGGGGTCCTTAAACTTTTTAAAGTGGGGGCCAGATCACGGTCCCTCAGAGAGCTGGAGGGCCGGACTATATGAACTACTAATTCCTACTGTAACACCTCGGCTGCGCTCACTGCCCAAAAAACCTGGCGGGCCGGATCAGACTCCTCTGCGGGCTGCATGTGGCCCACGGGCCGTAGTTTGAAGACCCCTGCAATAAAGCATTCTCGAAGTATTTCTAAAGATGGTGCTAATCCTATTTCTTCCCACAATATAGTTCTGACACCAAATATGAAGATATTTTTCTCCCCACACCAATCAATTCCCCGACTCTCTGGATACCAACTGAGTGTTCTAATTTCAGTTCAATTTTGACATTAACTACCCAGAATTCAAATACCACAGGATAAGGGTTCAGTACACAAGTCTTCCCCTACTTAAAATTCTCAGGCCTCTCATTCTCCTGAACAACCACCTATAAATCAGGGTTTCTGTGACCCTCACCTCCATAATTTTATACATCAGCTCATAGAACACAGGAAAACAATTTAGTTATCTTTATTGTTTTTTTATGAAGAATAAAAAACACGAAAATCCAATGGAAGAGATTCATAAGAAAGATATGGAATAGATGAAGAGCTTTCATACTCTCTACAGTTGCATCACTCTCTAAGCACTTACAAATTCTAGGGAAGGGGAAAATTAGGGCAGTAAGGAAGGGAGAAATTTCCAAATCTTACATTATAACCATTAGTTCTTGCATCTTATTCTCCTCACTACATTTGTATGAATAGCCTCTTAGGGTACAGAAGGGCAAAGATTTTGCTTCTCTGTCCACTGTCAGCATTGAGCACAATACTGACCAACAGTAGATGCTGAATGAGTATTTACTGATGCAGTTGAGTATCTGTGCTCTCTTCTATTAGAAGTAAAGCAAGGGCAATAAAAAATGAGTATGGAAGTGCAAAGCCCTTCCCAATTTCCATTATTTAGGGGCTAATTATCATGTTTTTCTTGATGCCATTTAATTCTGATGCCTAACTCATTTCACTGTTCATTAGCACCTCCAACACACCAGAGGGTAGACAGGAGTTAATAAAGTGATTATAAGGGATAATATGCAAATTAGCTATGTTGGTTTCCTAGGCAGGTAGTTTGCAATTCTTGATTAATAGGAGGCTTTAGGATTACCTTGAAAATTTCACTGTTATGTAATGCCTTATTGGTTAACATATGCAATCAAGTATAGAGGCATGCTCTACAAGTCTTTGGAATAAAAATCAGCATTCACTGGTGAATGAGCCATCTGAGTTGTGATTGGTGAAAATAAATAAGAGAAAATAGATTCAGAAGAGCTTTGCAGGCTGAAAGGCTTGAAGAAAAATTTGTAATCTGATAGGCAAGCAGTTTAATAAAGCAGAAGTGGAGTTATGTGTATGTGCTATATGATACTACAGTAGAATAGTAGAATCCCAATGTCACCATTCTGTACTGTTGCAGTCTGTTAAATGTGCAAATAGGAGGATATTTTTGAAGGGTCATTAATAAAATTTAAAAGAGGAGAAAAGCTTACATCAGGACCCTATGTCAGCAAAAGAGGAATGAGTGAAATTTGGAATGTAAGATTCACAGTGTATTTATTTATTTATTTATTTATTTTTTACCAGACTGATCATGGGAAAATTTAAGAACTGTGGGATTGAAGAAATCATCAAGTCAAGGAATCTCAGACTTGGCCAAGCATAAGAAGCAACTGAATAGCCACTGTTTATTTACATACTAGAGGCCTGTTGCAGAAATTCTTGCATGGATGTGGTCCCTCTGCATGGCTGGTAATCAGGGCCGATGGGGGCCATCTTGCCCAGTCTGGGAAGAGGGCCTGCAGGAGGTTGGCCGGCTGCTGGAGGTTGGCTATGGGAGAGCACTGATCATCAAAAGGCAACTCCTGCTGGAACCGGTTTGGCTCAGTGGTACAGCGTCGGTCTGCGGACTGAAAAGTCCCAGGTTCGATTCCGGTCAAAGGCATGTACGTTGGTTGCGGGAGCATCCCTGGTGGGGGGTGTGCAAGAGGCAGCTGGTTGATGTTTCTCTCTCATCGACGTTTCTAGCTCTCTATCTCTCTCTTCCTCTCTGTAAAAATCAATAAAATATATTAAAAAAAAAAAAAAAAAGGCAACTCCTGCATTGAGTGTCTGCACCCTTGTGGTCAGTTCATGTCATAGAGACTGGTCACTTGGTCAAATGGTTATAACAGTTGCTTAGGCATATATATATATATATATATATATATATATATATATATATATATAATATATTAAAGTTACATTGATTAATAAAATTATGTAGGTTTAAAGTGTACAATTTTATAATGCATTATCTGTATACTGATTTCTGTATTCACCACTCAAAATCTAGTCTCCTTTCATCACTATTTAACCCCCATGTATACTCTTTCACCTGCCCTCACCTCTCTGTCCCTCTGGTAATCACTCTTTCAGTTTTCTTTTGATATATTATTAGAAATGAAATTATGGGATCATAAATCAGTTATATTTTTAATTTTTAAGGTAACTCCATACTATTTTCTACAGTAGTTGCTCCAGTCTGCATTCCACTAACAGTGCACAAGGGTTGCCTTTTCTTCACATTTTCCCCAACACTTGTTATTTGTTAACTTATTGATGATAGTCATTATGACAGGTGTGAGATGATATCTCATTCTGATTTTAATTTGCATGTCTCTGATGATTAGTGATATTGAGCATCATTTCACATGTGTATTGGCCAATTGTATGTCTTTTGTGGAGAAATGTGTATTCAGGTCCTCTGCCCACTTTTTATTTGGAATGTTTAGGGATTTTTTGGTATTCAGTTGAGTTTTTAAAATAAATTTTGGATATTACCCCTTATCAGATGCATCATTGGCAATTTTTTCTCCCATTCACTGGGTTGTTTTTTAAATAAAACTCCTTAGCCCTAATCCCAGAGTTTTTATTTAGTGTGCCTAAAGAATAGTAAGAGATATCTGAATGTTTATGTCTATATATCTTTATCTATCATCTGTATATTATTATATGTGTAGATAAATCAGTATGATCTATCTATTATCTATCATATATCTATCTTCTATCAACTATCATCTATCATCTATCATTTATTATATTCTTAAACTCTCCTGAATAATCTGATGCTTTAATTCACCATCTGTATTAGGACTCATTGATTAATTTGATTTCTTATTTTAATTGTACGACAACTAATTGTAAGATCCATAAATACTATGTTACACTAAAATTATTTTCTAATCTATGACAAGGAAATCTAAGTCTCTTCATCCTCAATGCAACATTTTTGTTCTAATTATATAAATCAAAGGGAGATAGAGGCACAAAAGAAAATTAGGAAGATACTCAAGTAGGAGTAAAGTGGAATTTGGAGAACAGAAACAATCAAAAAGTCATTTATTTTAGTAAAAGAATCATGTGAAAATTATTTAAAGACATATTCTAAAAATATTTTAATTTCAAATATATCATTACACAGAATATAAATGATGACCAGGTGGGGAAAAACTGAATTTTCACTTAGATACCTTAAAGAAGCAAGTACTTCTATGAATTCAACACAGTTTAAAATCTGAATATCAGTTTTGTAGAAAGAGAGGCAAGTTTTTCATTTGTTTGTTTGATTTTTATTTTTTAATTACAGTATGCATTCAATGTTATATTAGTTTCAGATGTACAACATAGTGGTTAGTCATGTACATAACTTACAAATATCCCACCATTAATTCTAGGACCCTCCTGACACCATAGATAGTTATTACCACATTAGAGCCCTAGTGCATGAAATTTGTGCATCGGGGGGGGGGGGGGGGTCACCTAAGCCCAGTCTGCACCCTCTTCAATCCAGGACCCTTCAGGGGTTGTCCAACTGCTGGTTTAGGCCTGATCCTCGACAGTTGGACAGCCCTCTCACAATCCAGGACCACTGACTCCTGATTGCTCACCTTCCTGCCTGCCAGGTGCCCCTAACTGTAACACCTATGAGCCTGATTGCTCCCACTGACTCTGCATGCTGGCCTGATTGCCCCTAATTAACCCCCTGCCAGCCTATTGCCCCTAACTGCCCCAAGCTGCCAGCCAAGTCACTCCCAACTGCCCCCTTCCACTGACCTGGTCACTTTTACTGTCCCCCCTGCTGGTCTGGTCACCCCAAACTTCCCCCCTCTGCTGGCCTAGTCACCCCTCATTGCCACCCCTGTCAGCCTAATTACCCCCAACTGCCCCACTTGCCAGCCTGATCACCCCCAAATGTACCCCCCACCGCCAGCCTGGTTGCCCCTAACTGCCCCCCACCTCAGCCTGGTCACCTCTTACTGGCCCCCCTTCTAGCCTGGTTTCCCCCAACTGCTCCCATGACAGCCTGGTTTCCCCCAATTGCACCCACTGATGTCCTGGTCACCCCTAACTCCCCCCTGTGCTGGCCTGGTAGCTCTTCTTAGTCCCCCTGCCAGCCGGGTTGCCCACACAGCCTGCTTGTTCAGTCATTTGGTCCTCCTTCACTAATACCCCTGCCAGCCTGGTTATAGGCAGCCAAATTTGTGAGGGCATGATAATATCAATTTGGATATTATCTCTTTATTATATAGGACTAGTGACCTGGTGCACAAAATTCATGCACATTAAAAAGTGATTAATTAAAGGAAATAATTTAATATTGCTATTTGCCCTTTCTCTATAATAGAAGTGTCAGGGATGAAAGAAAATTAGTAAAATGCATATGAAAACCTTCCTCCTGTCAGAGTCTGGGGCTCACAATGGGACCCAGAGGCAAGTCCCCGCCCACCCACATGCACCTCAAATTGCGTGCATGTGGGTGACCCATAGGCCACTCCCACCCTTGTTGAGCCCTGCTGGGCAGGAGGTGTAGCCTCAGGTCCCCTGGCCTGGTACCAGGATGGGGGGTGTGGTCTGAAGTCCCCCAGCCCAGACTGGGTTGAGGGACATGCCTGAGGGCCTCCATCAAGCCCTGCCAGGTGGGATACACAGCCTGAAATCCCCTTTCAAGCCCCGCTGGGCAGGGGCATGGCCTGAGTTCCCACAACCCAGCACTGGGAGTGCACCTTGAGATCCCCTGTCAAACCCTGCTGGGTGGGGAGCACAGACTGAGGTCCCCTGTCAAGACTCATAGGGGCAGGGGAGGACAGAGCCTCAAGTTTTTGCTGATTGCTGGTTAAGGCTCCTTATGGGAACTTGGCCTCAGATGTGGATGCAGCCATCTTTGTGACAGAGTGATGGTCAATTAGCATATTCCCTCTTCATTAGATAGGATTATGGACTATATTCCTTATGTTGTAGTTTATATCTCTAGAAATCCCACTTCTGGTTATTTATTTGAAGAAATTGAGAACATTAATATGTACCCCCATGTTCATTGCAGCATTATTTACAATAGCCAAAACAGAAAAACTCCAGGCCCCTATATATAGATGGTTGGCTAAACAAGATATGACATGTATATACAATGGAATATTACTTGGCCATAAAAATGTTTGTTTCTTTGCTTTTCGTTTTTAAATATATCAGGCATAAGTGACCAGAATTACACTAACTGAAAGTCATAAATGCCATAAACATAACCCAGAATTCTAATGTTTCAGTTTTAAATGAAAAAGAAATCAGACTAATAAATAATAGTTTAGTCAGTATATTTTCTTCTTTGAAATCAATCACATTGGGTTGTCATATGCACTAAATTGTTTGATGGGTATAAAATCCAAAGAAAAAAAATGTAGCCCTAACAAAGTCTCACCTGGCTGAGGTTCCAAGAAGTGTCCTCACCTTGACCTGGTGTAACTGATTAAGTGGATGAAACAGTTTTTGTTGGTTTTCAGCATACTCCTGAGCAGAACAATGAAAAAAAAAGGGGAGGAGGGGGTAAGTTGTCTATTTGTTTCCAACCTTTTAAATTTCAAATTTTAGCTTTTTAAAAATCTTAACATGTTTTCAAAGCTAACTCAATGTGGTGATATCTTTTAATACCTCATTTTCATTGCCAAATAGTATCTCATCATATGAAAATACTGCATATGTTTACTCATGTATTAGTTGATGGACATTTAATTTTTTTTTCCTTTTGGGAATGTTCTAAATAATGCTGTCATTAACATTTACATAAAAGTCCTTTGTGAAGATATTTTAGTCATTCTTTGGTGAATAGCTAGGAGTAGAATTTCTTGGTCGTGTGTTGACTCTATATTAAACATTTTGAGAAACTGCCAAACTGTTTTCTAAAGTGGTTGCACCGTTTTACATTTCAACCAGCAATGTATGAAGATTCTAGTTTATCTACGTCCTTCCCAACACTTGTCATTACTGGTCTCTTTTATAGAGCCAACCTAGTTAGTGTGAAATGATATTTCATTCTGGTTTTGGTGTGTATTTTTCCAGTGACCAATGATTTTTAATGTTTTTTTTATGTTTATTGGCCATTTGTAGATCTCTTTTGTATAATTGTCTATTCAATCGTTTCTATTTTTGAAATGAGATTATCTATCTAATTGTTAGTTGAAAGAGTTATTTAGTATTCTGAAAATATGCTCCTTCTTATATAAATGTTTTCCAAATATTTTCTTCTAATCTATAACTTGTTTGTGTATGCAATTTAAAAAAAAATTGATCTTCTGACACAAATTGTTTGAAATTTAATAAAGTTCAATTAATCATTTTTATATGTCTTGTGTTTGGGTGTAAAGTGTAATAACACCTTGCCTATCCTGAGATCATGAAAATTTTCTGTTTTCTACTAGAAGTTTTATGGTTTAATTGTCATCTACAATTCATTTTTACTTAACTTTTCATATGATGTGATATAAGAATCAATGCTTATTTTTTTCATTTGACTATTTATCTAGTGATCCCAGCACAATTTGTTGAAAAGATTCTCCTTCTCCCATTTTATGGAAATCAATTGACCATAAATGTAAGGGTTTATTTCTGGATTCTGAATTATATTCATTTATATGTATTTCCAAAATTTTAGCAGTACCACATTGTTTTGACTGCTGTAGCTTGAAGTACATTTTAAAATTGAGAACTGTAAGTCCTCTTACTTTGTTATTTATTTATTTATTTTTTGAAGATTGTTTTAGCTAATCTGGGTCCTTTGCATTTTTATATGATTTTAAATATCTGCTTTTGAATTATACAAAATTGGAAGCTATTATGGTAGTGTCTGTATTAACTCTGTAGTACAATTTTGGGAGGATTGCCATGTTAACAATATTATGTCTTCCAATTCATGAACACAGAATGCCTTATAATTTTTACTTAGTCTTTTCTTTGGTTTCTCTCAACAATGTTTTGTAGTTTGGGTTTTGTTTTTTGTTTTGTTTTGTTTTTTGTCTGCCAGCCTTGCACTTCTTTTGTCAAATTGAATCCTGAGTATTTTATTTCTTATGCTATTATGAATAAAATTGTTTCTTAATTTCAATGTTGGATTATTGCTTGCTAGGTTATAAAAATTAATTAGAGTTTTGGATACTGATCCTGTAAGCTTGCTGAACTTATTTATTGGTTCTAGCAATTTTTAATGGATTACCTAGGGTGCATTATATAGATATTTAGATCATTTGTTGTGCAGATAAAGATAGTTTTACTTTTTCCTTTGGAATATGAATGTGCTTTATTTCTTTTTACTCAGTAATTGCCCTAACTAGATCAGTGTTGTATAGAAGTGGTGAGAGAGAACATCATTGTTCTACTCCTGATCTTAGAAGGAGATTATTTCTTCACTAGTAAGTATATCAACTGAAAGATTTGGAGGAACTCTTCAAATTGCCTATACGTATTATATTGTTTAGCCTTAATATGAGCAATATGAATAAATTGCTACTATTATTTCTAATTAATAGGTAAGAAAACTGTCATAAGTAAATGGTTAAGATGGAATTTAACTGACACAAAAAAAAATCACTTTATATATCTAGTCTCAAAAATTAAAGTTGAGTTACTTTGATTAAAGTTATAAGGTTAATATTAAAAAATCTGATTTATAAATTCTACCGCACTGTGTCTGAATTTTATAATTTAACTAGTGGCGTGGTGCATAGGTTAAGCACATTGAAAGGAAATTAATTAGAATAAATATTTTAATATCACTATTTGCCCTTTCTCTATAATAGAAGTGTCAACCAAATTCATGATAAAAAATAACAGATGGAAACACATGCATGCAGTTGGCACCAGCGAGAGTTTATATGTACCACTCATGTGCAAGTCAACTTAGTCTTTTATATATAGAATAAACTTGCTTAATCAGACCTGTTTTCTGATTTAGCTAAATGTTTTCCAGCCCAGTGAAGCACCCCAACTTCTCTTTCAGGTAATTGTTAGCAACACAACAGTAAATATCATCATGAAGCAGATTATTATTGTAGATCATGCAGGGAGAACAAAGGGTAAAATATTTAACTGCAGCAGTGTTTGACTACACTCTGTGCAGTGAGAAAACCAGAAGTCATTTTCAAGGTCCACCATTTCTTACTTCTTTTCAGTTGGATCAAATTTCTAAGCTTACTAAATCTCTGTTTTCTGGCTAACAAAAAGAAAATAGGATTCTACTGAGTCTTCTTTCTACCTACTCTAGGACTTATGTGAGGATCAAATGAGATCATGCACAGGAAAATGCTTCACAGACATTTGGTTAAACTGTAAAATGCTTGCACTTGGCTATAAAGCAAGTGGGGTTTCTGGGCTGAAGAAAAGCCAAGGAGGCTAATCTCTAGGGATAGGAAATCAAGCATTATTATGTGACTTCATTACTTGGCACTCAGAGTGACCATGTCCGAGCTGAGCTGTGAGCTGCAGATTACACGATGGGATCTTGGGAGAGTTGGCTTGATTTGGTTGGGTGTCACTCTGGGTTGGAGGTGAGACCTGTGTCCCACTTGGGGGAAGCTGAGTGTTGGTTTATCAGCACCAGGTTTGCAGTGCCATTTCTTTGTAAATGGCCAGTGCATGTCATGGCAGCTCCTGTGTTGAGCATCTGCCCCCTGATGGTCAGGGTGCATCATAGTGACTGGTAGGACACTTAGCATATTAGGATTTTTTATTATATAGGATGATTTATCGATTTTAAACTATAAGTGGCTGACTGATTTTCCTTTTTCAAAAGCTTTAAAATGTTGTGACAATTAATAAAATAATAATAATAATAAAAAATATATAATTCAAAGATAAAAATAATCTATGTGAACCTAATACTCATTCTCTGTGTGATTTTATATATATTTCTTAATATTTTAAGGACCCTCTCTCTGAAGGATTGGTCTAATATCTAGTGTGTCTTTAATATATTATAATTTCATAAAATTTAATAAATAATTACTACAGTTAACAAAAAATTATCATGACTATTAAATTGTCAGTGACTAATATTGAGATATATCAGCTCTCACTAACATTTTGGTCTATGAAGAGTATTTTATAATCCAAATACATAATAGTATTTCAATGGTCCATTGGGTGTACTGAGGATAAAAAGACCAATTTCTTCCCTTGAAATCTTGGTCATGAAACTGCTTTCCCCATTTCTGTTAAGCCATGAGTCTTCTTTTTATTTTATTTTTAATCTGAGATTAAAGGATGAATAAATGAATGAAAATATAAGGGAAATCTATATATTTCTTACATACTAAGGCTAGAGTCTAAAGAAAAATAGCATCTATAGTATTTGCATTCTTACTGATATGTCTACTAGACTATAACTACATATTTAAAATATGAAAATTTTAAATTTTCAACCTTCACTATAAGTAAAAATCAGGACATTTATTTATCAATAAACAAGTAATTTTAAACTACTATACAAGAATCTACCTATAGTAATGCTTTCTCTTAACTGTTCCAATCAATCATTATTATCCCTTAATTTCACTTTATTCAATGCTGAATGAGTAATTTCTTTTAGGATTGGATCAATAAAAGGATGGACAAAGCTAAACTTCAAGCAAAAGTGAGAAAGTTTAAAAATCAGTTGTTCCAATTATAAAATAATCAAAGAAAATGCATTTAATTTTCATTAAATGCATTTTTTGTTTCTTTTATAATTGGAACAACTGATTTTTAAACTTTATTTTGTAAAAAAAAATTCACTTTATTTTGTAAAAATAAAAATGTATTCAATATTTTAAAATCTTCATGTTGCCATTTATAGATTCAAAGATTACATTAAGTCACTCCTACATCTCATGCTAACTTTAAATATAATTAAAAGACTAAATTGCAATTATTTCATAGGTAAACTATTAATCCTAAAAATATTCCCAAGCAAATAAATTACCATAGAAGCTCCCATTTGTCCTCTCTTCTATCAGAAAATAACCAAAGTACAGATAGCATGATTGCTCTTTTCAGAACTTCACTTGTCCTCTTTGAACAAAATTGAGGCAAATAAATATGCAAATAAATCCAAACTACTATCTCAATTACAGGCATGTGAAATAATTTCATAGTTAACATAAAATTTGCTTGCAATAAGCTTCAATGGAAATATATTGGAAAATTGAAAGAGAGCTTTTCTTGAAATAGATTGTAATAAAAAGTTATTTTGTAAAATAAGGATTCTCATGCGGTCATTGGGGAATGTCTTGGTATTTGGATAAAGAAAATAAAGAGTCACACTGAAAAGGACATGGAAACAGTAAGGTATGTAGTAGATGACAAGAACAAACACAGTTAATTCTGTTTTCCTCCTATAACAGGCGGGCTAATCAGTTGTAATTAAGAGGCAAAGTAGCAGTCTAATAAACTGCACTTGTCACCAGTTGTCATCTTAGTGATCAATTCACACCTCCATCACAATGACAGCAACCCTTCAAGTATTCTAATAACTCTCCTTGGAGCAGTGGAGGATTAGGGAGCAGATAATGGATTGCTAAGGCTTTAATCAAGTGGAGGGTAAGGAGAGGAATCCTCCCGGCTGGTGAGGTCTGCGGTACTAGGGGGTGGATAGAGACTTGCAAGAGTAAACTTTAATTAATGTTTTGGTTAACTTTGGTTTCCTATATTTGAATAAATAAAGTTAATCTAAGAAGTATAAGTCTTTTCTTCTAACAGAGTTTACTCTTATTCTACCTTGCTTTTTCTGACATTCATTAAGAAATATTTTGAGCTAATCCCTAACCTGAGTTTTTTGTTTGTTTTTGATAAATTACATCTAGAAGTACACTTTCATTTTAATTTTTTTCATTTGCTTTTTAAAAATGTGTTTTAGCTCTAGCTGGTTTGGCCCCAGGTTTGATTCTGGTCAAGGGCAATTACCTCTATTGCAGGCTCCTCTGCAGCCTGGGACCTGGGTGAGTGCAGAAGGCAACCAATGGAGATGTTTCTCTCATATCAAGATTTATCTCTGTCTTTCCCTCACTCTTCCACTCTCTCTAAAAATTAATGGAAAAATGTCCACGGGTGAGGATTAAAAATATGTGTGTGTGTGTGTGTGTGTGTGTGTGTGTGTGTGTGTGTGTGATTTCTCCCAGTTATTTATATAAAATATATTATAAGGAAATATGGAATCAATGCCTTCTTTTTCATCACTTAGAATAATTTTTGTGTTAGAACATCAAATAATAGCAAAGGCAGTTGTAATTTTTATCTATCTTATGTCACATCATTTGCTGACTACAAGAGGCAAGGGGGCCTTATGTAAATAGAAGAAAAGTCAAGCAATCTTCATATGTGCTTTCTAGTATAAACATAAGAAACTGTTAAATTCTTTTGCAGCCTTGGGTGGTTTGTAAAGGTTACCCTTTTAATAGACAGCATAAGTGCACTTTTTAATGTGTTAATATTTTAAGCAATTATTTTTTTAGTGTTGGCAAATAAGAAATGGATTATATGATGGGAGCTAAGTATCCACACTCAGGTACACATAAAGCTGTGTAGATGGCTTCTAACATCTTTCCTTGCTAACAAGATAGGGTATATTATGACTAAATCCATCTACAAGACAGGATCAATCAGCCAACCCCATTCTTTGCCTTTAGATTCATTTCATTAACATGGCCCTACACCAGGGAAACTATATTTAAATAAACAAACAAACAAACAAACAAATAAATAAATAAATAAATGTTATAATCTCCTTTGGTTATATAGTCCAATAGTCAATAGTTTTTCATTTTTCATTGATCTGAGACTGGAAATTTATTTATATGTAGATAGTTATTATTTCACAGGTAGTTAATTCAGCAGAACACATTATTTGTTTGGTTGAATCAAAACCACTGCAGCTGCAATGTAAGTTCATTAATTCAGGATTTGTTTTGGAGGTGGAGTTTGTTATTCTAAACAGAATCACGCTTCATCATGACCCTTTTTATAAAAATGCACTACGTAGGACCTTGCACTGAGGACTCAAGATGCATAACAGCTTATGAAATTTTTTAGAACTCTAAGGCTCTGCTAATCTCATAATATTTTGAAGTCATTATGTTGAAATTTCTTTTTAAAGTTCACCCTTATTATCCAAATAGAGATTAAACTGTCCTGCTATGCCAAAAGAGCGATCCTTTACTTGTGTGTGTGTGTGTGTTTCTCAGCTTCTCACTGACTGGCTGGAGGATGCTAGATACAGTATTTTCAGGTATTTTATAATTTGAAGCAAATTTCAGAAATGTTTAACAATTAAGATTATTAAAATCTGTACCTCAGAAATCAAGTCATTAATTTCCATTATTCAAAAATATGTCAGTTTATCCAGTGGGCTATGACAGAATCTGTGTATCCAATATCAACCCCATTAGGACTAATGAGACCTTTTTTCTTTTTCTTTTTTTCCCTCTAAAATCAAATCTACTGGGCAAGTGGTAGTGTCTTGATGAGATTCTCTTTTCAATTTGGTTATTTTAAAATGCTGTATGGAGCAAGAATATTTCTCCCCACCCAAGCACCCTCTTTATCCTTTTCTCCAGAGCCCCACTTAATGGTTACCATACATGTATAATATTAAAAGAACAAGGTCACTATCTCACCAGCTTTTATTTATTTATTTTTCTTTTGTGTTCAACAGATTGTTGTCCACACAATGGCAAACTGGAGGAACATGAGCCCTGCTTCCTCTTAAGATGTCTTGCTGTGAAACATTAGAATAGCAAAAGGCTAATGTATGCATACACGGGGCAGAGGGGGCCATTTCAGCCCACATTTCACACCGCAGTAATCGATTCATTGGTGAAAAAAAAGAAAAGAAAGAAGCCTGCTCTTTCCTTGTCCAGCTGCAGCATGCAGGAGCTGGAACATATGCCTGTCTGAAAGAGGAGGGGGGAAAGGCCTCTCTGGAGAGGCCACACAAAGAAAGCCGATCTTCACCACAAAGCGTGGAATGACTTAAACACCCTATTGTATTAAATATGAATGAGTCCTCATTGTAGGGCTCAGTGTGTGGGGACCCATGGTGTCCTCCCATTAGCCACATGATTAACCAGATTACACCGGGAAGCCACTAAGGTAAATAAGGGGAGCCTTCTGTCACTTCCTCCCTGGGGCCTGGCCAACAAGGGGCCGAAGAGTTGGACTCTTTGTAGTCAACTGGGTGAAAAGAAGAAATAGCCATGAATGTCATGCTTGGTAATTAAAAAAAAAGAGAAGAGACAGACAGAGAGAAAGAAAGTTGTCTCCAGGGGCCATCTATGAGAAACAGTGTGAAAACATCTTTCTGATTAACTAACATGTCAGTATTGTTCTCCTTGACCACATAGGATTAATCTAACCCTCTCCTAAACGGGTCCTATATTCCCTTTTGTGGTCAGGAAGAAAAAAAAAGAAAGAAAAAGAAGAAAGAAAGAGAGAAAGAAACACAGAAAACCCATGAATTAAGGCTGCCTGATTCTGTTCATTAGGAGTGAGACCTGATTAATCTTGGCTACAAACCTGGTAGCCTGTTAACCCAACTTCCCTAGTCATCATGTGTCTCTTCCTTCTACTTCCATCCGCGGCCTCTGCTCATTCTTGGAAGAAATAAACACCCATAGTTAATTGGTTTATGTAAATTATACCAAAGTTACAATTCTCATAGCAGCTTGTGATTTGAGAAAATGCATGGAAACACTTGGAAATCAATGAGAGAAGTATGTATTATCTGGGTTCAGATCTGAGAATCCAAATATCTGATGTACAAAAAGTTTTGTGGAATATTTTTGTAGTTCATTGATGTACTATGCAAGTAAAATATTTAAGTGATAAATACTTCTAGAGATTAGTTATTACTTAAAGATAAAGTCTGAATATCTGTTAGTTTAGAAAAAGTTTCAGTGCCTTTTAAAATACCATAGATATATTGATAAAAAATGGAATTTTTTGCAAAGTAGTAAAATGGTGTACAAATTAATAAATAATGAAGACTATTTTGGTTAACCTTGGTAATTTTAAATTAAAATGTTTTAAATAAGTAGGAAACATAAATTGATTGGCAAAACCATTTAAATATAGTATTATGAGAAGTAATCATTAATTTACTTTGTATATAATTTTGTCTGCCACAGAATTACTTTATTATTAAAGATATAAACATAATTCATTTTCTTTCAAATTTATTAATTGGAATTGGCAATCCCACTCTAAAAGGTTTATAACAACTATGTCCATATGTATAAAAACCAAAAGTGATTTTCAAGTTTGCCTTGAAAGTAACATAAAATACAGTAATAATTTGAAGACCTTTGGAGTTTTCAAAAACTATATATTAAACCTTATCTATATTGATTGCAAGTGTGATATAATCCTTCTTATCTTCTATTATGTGTTTTCCCCTAAATCATAAAATTCTGATGTAAGAGAACATTGTCCTAAATCATGATAGCAGAATTCTAATTTGAGGAATAATTTCTAATATTTTAGCAGTTCAGGCAAATGTCAAATAAGTAATAAATAGGCATTTATCAATTTAAGAAAATAATAGAGCTTGTTATTAATTGAATAATCTATTGATTAAAGATTTTTTTATTTGTTTGTTAGTTCCTCTCTTCCAACATTTTTGACCTATGAAACATGATGCCTGTTTGAAAGAGGAGGAGGGGATAAAGTTCTCTCCACACAAGAGAGCAGGAGCTCTCAAAGATCCAAGAAACACAGATTCCATTTTGAGATATAGGGACCTCAGTCTGGGGATAGAGACCACATTTGATAAACATTAGATAAAACATTTTCCTGGATTATTTAGGCCTTAACTTCTTTTCATTAAAAAAAGTATTTCACTATTTTTTTTTTTATGGAAAAGGTTGTAAACTCTTGAAATATTTTATTTTTCTTGTTAAAGTAAAACAATTTGAATTATTTTGGTTCAAGAGCATTCTGAATGTCAACCATTATAGTTTTCTTTTTTTCTGGAGAGGTTATATTTTTCTGCTTATGGTGGATGGTGTGGTCATACATTTGAAGGGCTTTAATTTCCCTTGTTACCCACCAACCCCCCACATTCCCCAACCATACAGGTGAGCATTCCTTTAACACAATACACAGTGGTTTACTTGGAGGCAGGAGTCTAACTGCTTATGGCTATAGTCATGAAATCTAGATTGTTGATTCATCCCTTCTGAAATACCACTGCAGAGATCTGTTACGGTGACTATTCTCCTTTATGTTCTTCTCATTTGTTTTGTCTCTGGTTACTTATTACTCATCTTTTTACAGCTTTATGTTGATTATTATTTTATGGATGGTGTCTGAACTCCTTTTCAGCTAGTGAGCCAACTAACCTCAAGTATATGATTAGTATTTTTATGAACCTTGCATTTTCTCAATGTCTGAGGCTACTTAGTCATCTTTGTTTCTTCTATCAATCTGGCTTGAAGACAATCTGAAATTTGAGAAATTATAAAGTGCAAGTTTCCAGAAGAAATATTATATTAGAATTAGGGTTTCTTAAAATTGGGACACTTGTTAACCCAGCTCTTGCCTTTGAGTTCCTTGTCCCTGGAAAACAACCCAAAATGATAAATGATTCCAGTCATCATTTCTCTATCAGTCTATGAGAAAGAGGTGAACATTTCTCTTTCTTGGTTAGTGCAGAGTTGCATTAAATAAGGTTTGAATAATGAATGAGATGTTTTCAATCTCAAATTTCATATGTTTGGATATAGAGAAATAAAAGAATTGAAATGATAAACTATGATGTTTCTATATGTTGTTCATATTTAATATACTTTTTGATTTCCAGTTATATCACCAATGGCATAAAAATTCATGTGTTATTAAAACATTTGTCAGTCCTTATGGAACCTTTCATTCTCTAAGATTCTGAATACTTGTTTTATTTATTTATAGCTAGGATTTAAATCATTTATCAGGTAAGGAATTCTACATTTAAATTTTTTTTCTTGTAAACAAAGACAAACAAATTTTTCATTAAATAAATTATGTTAAAAGCCTGAAGTTTAGCATAATGATTTTAGCTTTTTGAATTATTTTGTCTGAATTCTGCAAGGCTATTTTATGCAGTGTGGTAAACTAAATTTATATTAATCCACAAAAATAGCAAAAACAATAATAGAGATCTTAAAAACAGATTTTTTTTTAAAACAAACTTAAAAATATCCAGATTCCACCTAACAATTATTTTTACACTTTTATTTTGAACTTCTGCCAGTTCATGTCAAATTGTACATATAATTTTATATGTTTTGATTATGGAATTCATACAATATTATTCTTTTCACATATTGTAAGTGTTTTACATGTGGTTACATAGCCTTTTCATTAAAGCTTGATGTTCTATCTAGTATTCTAAAACATGCTTGCCCAGTGTCTATTTTTCTATTTGATGGTTATTCATTGAGGTTATTTCTTATTTGCTAGTTTCAATATTCCAATAATTCTCAGGTAAAGAATTGCTTATTTCCCAGGTACAATAAGAAGATCCTTAGTTACACATATTAAACTTTTCATTAAAGACTAATGTTATGTGCCACATTAAAAACTTGTGCTACTTATACAAACTCTTTAATAATTTTCAGTACTCTCTTTTTTTTACTTTCTCTAAATTCTATCTTTAAGTTTTCTTAAAGAAAACTTCTAAGAAAAACAATGCTACTTTTCTACTTTTTGGCTTTGGTTACTTCCTAATTGGCTTTGGTTACTTCCTCAAACCAATTTTGAATTTATTCTTTCAATATTTTCTTATTATTCTATTCAAATAAAATTATAAAATAATACCAGGCTTGGAACAAAATCTTTCTGAACATATTTTGTAATGTTTCTTTGTTCCACAGTTCCCTAAGTGTGAATCACCTTTTAATGACCTAGCCTGTGATTATAATATGAAACTATCCATAATTCTATGATTTTTGAAGTATCTGCTATGCAAAAATATATTTTTAAATTTGATTATTCAATATGAGGCTTCCAAAATGAAATAGCATTCAATTCAAGTGAAATTGAAGAATTTTTTTCATTTATCAATATTTTAAGAAAATATATCTCTTTTATGCATTCATGGACCCATTTAACTCTAGGTGTAAGAAGCACAAGTCAGTTCTCTTGAGTATTGACATGAGGTCTACATGTGGCAAAGGCAGAACAATGATAGCTGCACTAATTTCAAGTATATTTTAATACTTATGATATAAAAATCTGCAGAATTTTTTACTCTAATATGTGCATTTTTACACTTATGCATATGAGCAACTCTTTGAAATAGTCACTATTACTATATATTACTATACTTATTTCACAGATTTGAAAAAATAAGCAGTCTCAGAAAGATTTTAAACATTTTTTCAAAGTTACATGGTAATTGATGGACCTAGGATTTGGACCCTGGTATATCTAGTTCAGTGCACATACACGTAGAAAATACCAAACAATAGAAATATAATAACTAAATCAAAATCAGTGGTGACATTTGAAGTTTTGTCTTCTAGATTCTGATTTAGACTAAAGTGGAAAAGTTTGTAACAGATCAATTGTATCTATAAGAACAATTATAGAAGCCAGATTATATAAAAAGAATTTTTTCTAATAGAAGATGTTAAACAGCCTCCAATGCATTTAGGGCTTTAACTCTATCAGCCCTGAGGCCCTGAACCTAACTGTCACCTATATCTGGGCTCCTGAGCATTTAAGAGAAAAAATCAACATGATATAGAAAAATGTTAGTTACATGCAAACAAGCGCTTAGAATAAAATGGAACTTGGAGACATTGTAGAAAATAGGTCTGGGCAAAGTACCAAAACTTAGGTGCAGTGGTATAGCGGCAGACTCAGAAATTACCGAAAAAATTGGTACAGAGGTCTAGAACAAAATCCTAGTGGAAAAGAAAGGTAGATCAATATTCTGCAGCACACTTACCTCTGCAGAATATTTCCCAGTTGTTGGCATGGGGTGTTGGGAGAGGGTAGCTGAGCAGTCAGACAGAGGATAACTGTTAAAAGAAAGCAGACTGGGGATATTCAAGAGCAGTAGCATGATTTTGGTCCACCCAAGGCAGTCCAGTCATAAAGGGCCAGGACGTCTCAGGGAAAAGAGGTAGAACAAAGAGCTATATTTCCTGAAAGTTTACATTGTACAAAGTGGCATAAGAAAGTAGGCAGAAGTATATAAAAACAAAGAAGCAACTCAAATATTTTGGGGCGTGTGTGTGTGTGTGTGTGTGTGTGTGTGTGTGTTTCTGTTATTTTTACAAGGTTATTTAGCAATAGAGATCTGTCATCTATCTTTCTATCTATCTACTTATCTAAATTAGAGATAAAAAATCATGCATATGTATTAATAGTTATACCTTTAATTCTAGTACTTATCCTAGAGTTCAATCTGGTCTGCTACTTTTCCATTGTGTAACTCTCCTTATCTGTAATAATCTATAATAAAATAAAAAAACCACACCTGTAATATGCTAATTAGACCAGATGGGTTTTTTTGACGACCTTCTGGACGGAGCTGGGCTGTGAGGGAAGCCCGGATCTCAGGTACTTGCCAAAGGTCAGTGGAAAGCCGGGGTCCCGGGTGCCAGAGGGAAGCTGGTGCAGGCAGCGGGGGAAGGAAGGCCTACCCTTGTACAAACGTCTTGCATTGGGCCTCTAGTTCTCAAAATGTTTACTCACTTTCTCAGTCTTAGAATATATGTATTGAAAGTACTTTCATAATTGTTAATCTATTCCAGCACAAAAACAAATATAACTAACCACAGTTCAAAACATATTTACTGCTCTTTCATTCTAGAGTATATAATGAAAATCCTATTGTATGTTCAAAAGCTACTTAGATTAGTTTTTATTTCTCCTCTTCAGTGTAATTGTGCTATTCACTTAAAAGATGTTCATTTGCTTATGCTTGTGTCTCATATTAGGACTGCCCCTATTTTTGTTTATTTCATTTTAGTTTTCTGAAAGTGTAAAGTATAAAACTGGCTCCAGGTATATGCCAGTGGCATATTTTCTTTGGTAAAGTATCAGTTTAAAACTTTGCTTATTTTTATAAAACTTTTATTTTAAAATAATTTTAGATTTACAGAACAGTTGTAAAGATAGTGCAAGAGCTCCTAAGTAACATTCACTCAACTTTTCCTAATGTTAACATCTTATACAACCATAACCCATTATAAAAACTAAAATTTAACATTGATGCAATACTATTAACCAAACTTCTGAGTTTATTCAGGTTTCACTAGTCTCCAACTAATGTGCTTTTCCATTTCCAGAATCCAATCCAAGGTAACTCATCACATTTAGTTGGCATCTTCTCAGCCTCCTTTAATTAGTAATTGCTTCTAAACCTTTCCTGCTTTTCAATATCCATGGCACTTTTGAAAATGGCAGGACATGTATGTTGTTGAATAGTCCTGGATTGGATCTGTCTGATATTCTCTTAGGAGTAGACATAATGGTGTTACAGGTTTTGGCTAAGAATGCTAGAAATATAAGTGCCCTTCTCATCGTATCATAAAGGTCACATGACATCAATATGACTAATCACTGGTGATGTTAGACCACTTGATTAAGGAGATGTCTGCAGGTGGTTTCCTCTGTAGGGTTTCTCTTTTTCCTTTTTATACTGCATTAGTTACAAGTTAAGTTTCTAGGTTCAGCCACACTCAAGCTGAGGGCAATTAAACTCCCTTTCATGGAGCAAGGAATATCTAACAATATCTGGACATATTAAACCACTAGTGTAATTAATAAACATGATTAATTTTAATAAATTATATGTAATAAGTAAGTAATTAAAAACAGATACAGTGGGGGATGTATTTCAAGCTACTTGAATACCTTATTTCTTTTCCAAGATTCACTCACTAGCTTTAGCCTTCATTACTGGCTCTTCCTTGCAGCAACTCTTATGCTAATAATGATTTTCTATTTGCTTCATTTTTACTACATTTCTTTAGATTTCTTCAGTAAGGAATATTTGTCTCTTCTATATATTTTAATTATTCTATCATTAATTTGTATCACTGGAGTCATACTACAGAAAAATAAAAAAGTATACTCATAGGGGTCTGTAGTCCCAATTCTTAACCCTTTCATCCTATTCTCACTCACTTCTCGAGATAACAAATATGCTTAGTTTATTTACCCCTTTTTTTACCAAACATAGACTGCTATATATACTTACTTAGTTTGATTCTTACTTTATAATAAATTTTAGAAAATTCCTTATTTGTTCATATAAATCAAATTATTCTTTTTCTTCCCTGCCCTCTTTTCCTTCTTTTTTTATTTTTACAATAGCTAGCATAGAAATCCATTTTGTGTATTGTTAGTTTTTACTGAACCAAACTTCAATTTATTGGAAATTTACATGGTCACTAATGTATTACAGCTTTTAGCCATGGTACAATAAGTAACTGTGTTAATATGCATTTCCGTATCATTGCAGGTCAAATGTCAGAGTAATCTAGAAGTTTGCCAAAAATTTCCCAGTTATCTCTTAGTTGAATGAAGCTATGATTCTAGATAACGTAGCTGAAGATTTTTTTGGAGTGAAGTCTTCTTGTATTTACAATATGTTTAAACTGTTCCTTTAAGGTTTTTTTGTTTATTTAGTTTTGCCTGGATATAAAAATCCTTCATTTACATTTTTACTTTGATTTTTTTGGGGGGGAGAATGTTTTTTCATTGTTGCCTAGCTTTGTATGTCTACTTTCTCAAGTAGTTTTCATTGTGATTATATATGCACATAACAAAATTTACCATCATCCATTTTAAGAGTACAGTTCAGTGGTATTAAATGCATTCATAATATTGTGCAACTATTACTCCCATCCATTTTTAGAATGAGTTTCTTCTTGTAAAACTGAATCTGCATACTTAATAATAACTTTCATTTCCCCCTTGCCTCCAGCCCCTGGCAACAACCATTCAACTTTCTCTGTCTATGATTTTGAGTGCTGATATAAGTGGAAATATACAATGTTTATTTTTTGTGACTGGCTTCTTTCACTTAGCATGATGGTCTTAAAAATACTCCCATACTGTTTTTTTACAGTGTCTGCACTATTTTATATTCCCACCAAAAGTGACAAGGATTCCACCAGGACCGGTTTGGCTCAATGGATAGAGCGTCGGCTTGGGGACCAAAGGGACCCGGGTTTGATTCCGGTCAAGGGCATGTACCTTGGTTGCAGGCATATCCCCAGTAGGGGGTGTGCAAGAGGCAGCTGGTCGATGACTCTCTCTCATCGATGTTTCTAGCTCTCTATCTCTCTCCCTTCCTCTCTGTACAAAATCAATAAAATATATTAAAAAAAAAAATGACAAGGATTCCAATTTCTTACATCCTGACCAATACTTGTTTTCTAATATTTTATTTTGTGGGGTTTTTTATTTATAATATTTATCCTAATGGGTATGAGGTCATATCTCATTGTAGTTTGGATTTGCATTCCCTAATGATTATTGATATTGAGCATCTTTTCATGTCCTTTTTGGCCATTTGTATGTCTTCTTTTTTTGAAATGTCTACTGAAGTTCTTTGCCCATTTTTATTTGTTTACTTTTAGTGTTGAGTTTTCAGAGTTCACTATATGTTCTGGATATTAATCCCTAATGAGATATATGATTTGCAAATGTTTTCTACTAGTCTTGAGCTGTTTTTCACTCTGTTAACAATATTTTTGATGTATAAAGTTTTTTATTTTATTTTAGTGATGTTCATTTAAAATATTTTTATTGATTTTAGAGAGGGGGAATGAAGAAAGAGAGAAAGAAAAACAACTCTTGGATGCTTTCTCTACACCCTCTATTGGGGATCTCACCCAGCAACCTGAGCAGGAATCAAACTGGCTACATTTTGGTGCATGGGACAACACTCAACCACTGAGCCATACCAGCCAGGGCTAAAGTTCATTGCTTTATTAGTTCTTTTGATCCCTATAACTTTGGTGTGATATTCAAGAAATGATTGATAAAACAGTTTTGTAAAGCTTTTGCCTTTTCTTTTTTCGATGAGTTTTATATTGTTTGGCCTTTTTTACTATGAGTTTTATAATTTTAGGTCTTATATTTTAGTCTTTGATTGATTTTGAGTTAATATTTGTGTTAGGCAAAGGCACAACTTTTTTTCTGTTGCTTGTGGATATCCAGTTTTTCCAGCAATGTTTCCCAGTACCTTCCTTATTAAAGAGTTTTAGAGCACTTGTCAAAAACCATTTGGCCATATATATGTGAGGGTTTGCTTTTGAGATCTCCATTCTATTTTTTTCTATTCCATTGGTCTATATGTATTTAAACTAGTACCACAGTGCTTTGATTTATTAGGCTGTTTTTTATTTTTATTTATTTATTATTATTTTTTAAATATATTTTATTGATTTTTTTACAGTGAGGAAGGGAGAAGGATAGAGAGCAAGAAACATCAATGAGAGAGAAACATCGATTGGCTGCTTCCTGCACACCCCGCACTAGAGATGAGCCTGCAACCAAGGCACAAGCCCTTGACCAGAACCTAACATGGGACCTTGCAGTCTGCAGGCCAAGCTTCATCCACCAATCCAAACCGGTTTCAGCTATGAGGCTGTTTTTAAATCAGAAAGTCGTTTTTAAGTAAGAAAGCAGGAGTCCTCCAGCTTTGTTTTCTCTTTTTCTTTTCAAGGGTGTTTTAATTATTTGAGATACCCTTGAGTTGCACATGAAATTTAAGATGAGTTTTTCTATTTCTTAAAAAATTTCATTGGGATTTTAATGAACATTGAAAAAAATCTATAGATTGCTATGGGTGGTATTGATATTTTAACAATATTAAATCTTCCATTTCATGAACATGGGATGTATTTCTTTTAAAATGTTTTTAATTTACTGTTGAGAGTATTATAGATGTCCCCCATTTCTCCCCTTTTGTCCCCTTTGACCTGTCTCACATTCCACCCCCAACCTTCACCTGTTTATTGCCTTTGTCCAAGGGCTATGCACATATGCTTATCCATTCTTTGATTGATCTCTTCCCACACTCCTTTCTGTATTTCCATTTCTTTATATCTTCTTTTATTTTCTTTAGCAGTGTTTTGTAATTTTCAGTAAAATACTCTTTTATATCTTTGGTTGAGTTAATTTCTAAGTATCTTATTATTTTCATATTATAGTAAATGGAATTGTTTTCTTAATTTTCTTTTTAGATTATTCATTATCAGTGTGTAAAAATGCAACTGACATTTGCCTGTTAGCTTTATATTGTTGTTTTGCTGAGTTGATTATTAGTTTGAACATTTTTTGTGGAATATTTAGGCTTTCTTTATATGAGTTTATAGCATGTTCAACAAAAATAATTTTTCCTCATCTTTACAGTTTGCATGGATTTTATATCATTTTCTTCCCTAACTGTGCTGACTAGAACTTCTGGTATTATGTTGAATAAAGTAGCAAAAACAAAAAGAAAAAAAAAAACAACAACAACACACACACAAAGGCATTTTTGTCTGATTAATGATTTTGAAAGAAAGACTTTCAGTATTTCACCATTGAGTATAATGCTTACTGTGACATTTTACTAGTACATATATGACATTTATTATGTTGACATAGATTCTTTCCATTCCTAGTATATTTTATGTTTATGTTATCCAACATTTTTTAAATATATTTTATTGATTTTTTTACAGAGAGGAAGGGAGAGAGATAGAGAGCTAGAAACATCAATGAGAGAGAAACATCGACCAACTGCCTCTTGCACACCCTCTACCGGGGATGTGCCCGCAACCAATGTACATGCCCCTGACCGGAATCGAACCTGGGACCGATGCCCCAAACCAGCTTCGGCTAACCAACATTTTTGAATTTTGTCAAATGCCTTTTCAGCATCTATTGAGATAATCATGTGGATTTTTCTTCACTCTGATAATGAGGTGTATTACATAATTCAATTTTTATGTAGGGAACCATCCTTGCATTCTGGCAATAAATTCCACTTGGTCATGGTGTATAGTTTTTCAATATGTTGCTGAATTCAAATTGCTTATACACATACTTTTATAAAGATTTTTGCATCAGTGTTAATGAAGGATATGGTTCTATAGTTTTTTTCTGTGTGTTTTTTTTTTGTTTTTTTTTGTAGTGCCCTTGTCTTTGATTTCAAGATAATGCTGACCTCAAAGGATTAGTTAGAAAGTGTTTCCTCCTCTTTTTGGAGAAAAGTTTGAGTATTAGTGTTATTTCTTAAAATGTCTGGTATAATTCATCAGTGAAACAATCATGTGTACAGATTTACTTTGCCAGGGAGGGTGTGAGAACATTAATCAGAATATGCTGTATAGTCAAGGCCAATTTGAGTTTGAGGGACTGTGCAGAGTATTCTGGATGTTTAAGGCCAAGTTGCCTTATGCAGATACAAAAACAAGGGCACAATGATTGTATGCACTGTGCAGGCATACTTTTCTATAACCCAAATATTGATGTCGCTATTTGACAAGAAGCTTCTTTTGTCTGATTTGGTGTATATTTATGCATTACTGACCAGCCAGTGCACAGCTGTTTTACTGGACTGCTTTATGTAATGGCTCCTGTGTTTGCTACTGTGTTAGGGCTACTTTCTGTGGCTACTTTGTAAGGCTACTTTGAAGAACTGTTTTGTCTGATGGCTTCTCATTAGAAATGGTTACTTGATTTGCAATAAAGTCTTTCTTATATACCTAACTAGAGGCCTGGTGCATAAATTCATGCACAGGTGTGATCTGGCCACCCACCCCACTGGAGACCCAGCGGGCTGGACCGGTTTTTGATAGGGGCCTTGGGTGATTGGCTAGCTGGCCCCGCCCCTGATTGGGATGTTGGGGTCAATTAGGGGCTGGATCAGCTGGAGAGGGAGTGATGGGCCTGGATTAGGCTGGTTTGGCTGCTGTAGTGTGTGTCATAGCCACCAGTCATTCTGCCGTTCCAGTCACTGGGATTTTGTATATACAGATGATGACTTTTCATGTCTTCTCCATCTAATCCCACATCCATGGGGTATAGTCTCTAGCAGAGGAGGACCTGAGCTCCCTCAGGGGATTTAATTATCAAATTAACCTGTTAACCAGGGAATTCCCTTTTTAATTACGCAACCTGTAACAGGAGCATACTCTTTCACTAGGACTGTCAGTATGTCACACCTGGAGGACGTAATTTCATATTATTATTATTTTTTATTTATACTTAATTAAAATAAATGAAATATATATTTTTTCATTTATTTATATATAAAGCACAAAGGAAAATACAAAGTTACAAACAAATAGAAAAGAATACCAACAAACAAATAGAAACATCGAATTAAAAAATTATAAATTTTACAATTATAAAGATTACAAAAAATATATACCGTCCCTCTCAGGGCGCAACATATATTTCAAGGACGTATTCATAAGTCCTACCCGTTTCCGATATTGTTTATGTTTGACACATTTATAGGTCCCGCTCGGTTAACAGGTTAAAATCCTTACTAGCTATAGTCAATTAAGATTTTGCATTTGTTCAGGATTCAGTCTTGTTAAGTTTTTTTTTTTTTTTTAAATGTATCAGTTTCATCTAGGTTATTCCATGTGTTGGTGTACAATTATTCATACTACTTTCTAATAGTTCTTTTTATATCTATATAATTAATATAAATGTTCTCAGTTTTTTTTTCTAGTTTTAGTAATTTGAGTCTTCTATTTATTTTAGTTCCATTAGCTAAAGATTTTTCAATTTTTCTAATCTTTTTTTAAAGAAAAAAATTTATTTATTGGCTAGTGCCTGGTGCATGGATTCATGCACATTGAATGGACATTAATTAGAAGAAAGATTTCTGCGATGATTATGTTACTGCAAAAAATGACATGTCAAAATAGTTTATATAATACAGTATTATAAAATTAAAATACAAAATATTTTAATATCACTATTCACCCTTTCTCTATAATATAAGTGTCAGAGATGGAAGAAAATTAGTAAAGTTTATATACATACTGTGGACATTGTCAACTTCTTTCAGGTTCAGAGGTGCATTGTACCAATAGTTGGTCTTCAGATACATTCAGAAATCGTGTGTGATTGGTGCCAGCGAGAGCTTTATATGTATCGAGCATGTGTAAGTCAATGTTTATTTTTAAATTGACACTATGCATCATATGTACCAGCCAGTCAGTAGGTCAGATAATTGGATGGGCATTCAGTCACTTAGTCTTTTATATTTATAGATATCCTCTACTGTTTTTTTTTTAATTCTCTATTTCACTTACCGTTATATCTCCTCTAATTCTTATTATTTTATTCCTCCTGCTAGCTTTGGATTTGTTTGTTTTTCTTTTTCTAGTTCTTTCAGTTGTAGAGAAATGCTTTTGGTTTGAGAACATTTCTGTGTTTTGCTTGTTTGTTTGTGTGTGTGTGTGTGTGTGTGTGTGTGTGTGTGTGTTTAATGTAAGCATTTATAACATTTCTCTGTGTCCACAAATTTCAGTAGGTTTTGGTTTTATGTTCATTTCTTTCTAATTATTGTCTAATTTTCATTGTGACTTCTTCTTTAACCAGTTGGGGTTTTGTAATGTGTGTTGTTTATAAATTGTGACTTCTTCAGTTTTACAACTATGATTGACTTCTAACATTATCCCATTGTTGTAAGAGAAGATATTTTGTATGATATATATTCTTTTAAATCTATTAAGACAGTTTGTTGTCTAACATATGGTCTATTATGGAAAATGAGCACTTGAGAAAAATATGAGTTCTGTTATTGCTAAATGTCTGTTATATCTCAGTGGTACATTGCATTGTTTGAGTTTCATTGTTTCCTTAATTATCTCCTGTTCAATTGTCCTATCTGTTATTGAGAATGGAATAATAATTATCCAATTATTATTGTTGATCTATTTATTTGTTTTATTTGGTTCGTTTTGATGGTCTGTTATTAGGTATATGAAAGTTTATAATTGTGATATTATATTATATAGGATATCAGAGAGAAAGGGAGAAAGAGAAATAAACATTAAGGATAAGAAAGCATTATTATTGGCTGCCTCTTGCATAGCCCCTATTGAGTATCAAGCCTGAAATTGGGCATGTTCCCTGATCTGGAATTGAACCATGTCTTCCTGATTCATTAGTAGATGCTCAACCATTTAGCCACACTGGCAGGGCTGATACTTTATTGCTATATTCAATCTATCATTAATATATGATGTCTTTGTCTTATGTAAGATTTTTATTTAAAGTATATTTTGTTTGATATTACTATAGCCACCCATACTTTCTTTTGATTACTATTTCTATGAAATATCTTTTTCTATATGATCACTTTTAATCTATTTTATCTTTGGTTCTGAATTGAGTTCCTTGTAGATAACATATGATTGGATCATGCATTTTTATTCATTATGCAAATCTCTGCCTTTTTTAATTAAATTTATTTGGATGACATTGGTTAATATGATCATTTAGGTTTCAAGTGTGGGTTTCTATGTAGCAAGATCTTTTTATTGTGCCCTAACCGTTTTTAGCTCAGTGGATAGAGCATCAACCTGTAGACTCAAGGGTCCCAGGTTCGATTCTGGTCAAGAACATGTACCTTGGTCGCAGGCACATCCCCAGTGGGGAGTGTGCAGGAGGCAGCTGATCAATGTTTCTCTTTCATCCATGTTTCTAACTCTTTATCCTTCTCCCTCCTTATTTGTGTGTATGTATATATATATATATTATTTTTTTTTAAAGATCTGTTTATTGCACTGTGTCACCATATATTAGACCCCTTGATTAGAGAGTTTAATCCATTTATATTGATATATTTACTGTTAAGAAGACACTTCTGTCATTTTTCTATTATTTGTCCTCATGTCTTATTGGTTTATGTCCCTTATTTTGTGCATTACTCTCTTTTGTGTTTAGTTGATTTCTTGAAGTGAAACATTGAAATTTGTTTTTGTGTATATTCTTTAGCTATTTTTATGGTTACTATCAAGGTTACATTGAACACTTTAAAGTTATAATAGTCCAATTCAAATTAATACCAGTTTAACATCAATAACTTTCTACAACTGTATTTCTTTATAGCTTAGTTACCATCCCTTTCAGTTGTGATGTCACAATGCTACATCTTTATGCACTCTGTGCCCCCAAATATAAACTAATAATTATTTTAAATGCATTTGTCTCCTTTAAATGTACCAAGTTCAAATCATGTAAGAAATGAAAAAGTGAAGTAACAGACCATGATTACAATAATACTAATTTTCTTCATTGCTCTTGTATTTGCCTTTACTAAGATTTTTGTTTTCTCAAAAAGCTTTGAGTAACTGTCTAATATAATTTCATTGCAACTTACAAAACTTGCATTAGCATTTCTTGCAGGTCGGGTCTAATGTTAACAAATTTTCTTGGCTTTTGTTTTTATCTAGGAATGCTTTAATTTCTTCACTTTTAATGGAGAATTTTTCCAGATGTAAGATTTTTGTTTGATTTTTTTCTTCTTTTATTATTTTGGAATATATTGGTTCACTGCCTTATGGCCTCAAAAGCTTCTGATTAAAAATCTTCTGATAATCTTATTTAGAATTCCTTGAATGTGAAGAGTCACTTCATACTTGCTTCTTTCCAGATTGTCTGTTTGTTTTTGCTTTTTGAAAATTGGATTATGTGTCTTAATATGGTTCTCTGATTTCATCGTTCGTGAAGTTCATTGAATTCCTTGGATGTTTATATTCATGTTTTGCATCATATTTATCAATAGAAAGTTTTCAGCCATAACTTCTTCAAATAATTTTTGCCTTTTTTTCTCTCCTCTTTCTGAGAGTTTTACAATTTCTATGTCTATTATATGTCACCCAGGTCTCAGGTTCTGTTCACTTTTCTTCAATCATTTATTCTTTCTTTCCTTAGAGTCGATCATTTCCATTGTCCTATTTTTTAATCTTATGGTTCTTTCTTCTACCTACTAAACTCTGCCTTTGAATTTGTCTAGTAAAAATTTTATTAGTTATTGTATTTTTCAGTTCCATAATTTATTTTAGTTGCTTTAAGTTATTTATTTATTAATTGATATTCCTACTTTTGTATATGTATCTTTTCCTTGATTTTATCTACTTTTTTAAATTTAGTTTTTGAGCATCTTTCAAATCAGTTATAAGGTTTTTTTGCAGTAGGACCCACCATCAGGACTTTCTCGGGGACAGTTTCTACTGATTTATTGTTTTTCTTTGCTTGGGCTCTATTTTCCCTTTATTTATTTATTTTTAATGCCTTATCATGTTTTGTTAAAATATGTACACTTGAATCTAATAATGTGATAACACTAGATTTCAGACTATTTCCTTTCCCCAGGCTTTGCCATTTTCTATTGTTTGTTTTGTTTTAATTTTTGTTGGGTGCCCCTTTGTCAAGGACCAGTTTGGGGTTTAAACGTGAGCTTTTCTTAGGTTAAAAAATAATGGCCACCTCTCTCTTTGCCTTCATCTTTGAGATTAAAAGTAGTAATAGTAATCTGATTACAATTTTTTGATATTTGCAAAACAATGTCCTATTTAGCCATTCTGTTTGCCACAAGCTAAATGCAAGCTGCAGCAGTAACACATGCACAAAGCCTGCCATGGGGCTGGAAGGTAGCCACTGCTTAGTTCAGAGCTAAAATTAACCAAAATTAAGTTGTTTACTATCCAAGGCTTCCCATGGAATTTTAAGCCTTTAATAGCCTTCAGAGTTCCAAAATAGTTACATGATATAGATTCTGGCAGTGCAATTTTTGTCTAAATGAAAAGACAGAGTTCTTGATGCTTCCTAATCCACCATCTTCCCAGAATACTCTGTATATTGTTTTCAAAAAGTCTGAAGACAATACAGATTACTTGTATTTGTAAATTATTTGACTATTTTGCCTTGAGTCCCTAAATTATTATTTTAAATATTGGGTTAATTTTATATATGGTAAAATCTTAGAAGGTGCTTTTGTTCAATAGATTTACATATTTATTTTTTTATAATGTATGCATTATAATTTTATATATTATTTCTTCCCTGTTTTCTTTTCAACCTTTCTTCAAGGATTCAAATTATACATTTAATAGATTTATTTGCCTAGCTTTTATTTCAACTAATAATTTTCTGATTCTTCTTACTTCTTTCTTCATGTTCTTTGTATTTTCCCAGTTGCTTTTTTGTTTGTTTTGTTTTTCTTCAATGTTCCTTATTAAATTTTATTTTAATTTATTCATTCTTTGGGACTGCAATTTTTGACATAATTTTATCCTTTTGTTCCATTTCTTGAGTAAAATCTGTTTCAAGTCTTCCTTTCTTTTTGCTTACATTTTTCATGTTACTGTACTTGTTTGTTATACAATTTATTTTGCTACATGGTTATGTCATTTGGGTATTTGTCTTTAAAATATTTTTATCTTGGCCTGGCCAGGTTTGTTCAATGGTTGAGTTTCAACCCATGAACCAGGAGGTCACCAATTTAATTCCCAGACAAGGCACATTTCTAAATGTCTCCTTATTCTTTCTCTTTCATTACTCATCTCCACATATTCTTTCCTTTCTTCTGTTTTATTTAGAAAAAATACTTATCTATCACCTCAAAGTCTGTGCATTTTTAAGTACTAATTGATCAGTATATTATTAACTAGGAGACTTTTTCAATAATATTACATTTGGGTGGAATTTTTTACTTTTGAGGATGGGATATTAGATCAATTTAGACCTTTTTCCTCCAACAATATATTTTATGTTAGTGAGATGTTATTTTAAAATAAATTTTAAAAATCCTGTTTACCGCCCAAAACAGTTTGGCTCAGTGGATAGAGCGTCGGCTTGCAGACTCAGGGGTCCCGGGTTCCATTCCAGTCAACGGCATGTACCTTGGTTGCAGGCATATCCCCAGTAGGGGGTGTGCAAGAGGCAGCTGATCGATGTTTCTCTCTCATCGATGTTTCTAACTCTCTATCTCTCTCCTTTCCTCTTTGTAAAAAATCAATAAAATATATATTTTTTAAAAAAATCCTGTTTACCACCTCATCCATCTTCCCCCTTCCCAAAATCAGATCCTCATGTTCATTATTATGACAATTGTAGTTATTAGTTTTGATATCATCCATATTTCTGTGTCAATAGATTCTTACACTGCCAGGTAACAAGCTGTAGGTTAAAAAATGTTGAATTCTTCTTTAATATTAGTTATGTGTAGATGTACCATAGTTTTTGGATCCAATCATCTGCTGATGGGAATATTATGCTGCCATAATAAAAGAAGAAATTCTCATCATTTGCAACAACCTGGATTGAATTGGAGAACATCATGCTGAGGGAAATAAGCCAGTCAATGAAAAAGAAACACCACATTACCTCACTCATTTATGGATGATAAAGAACATTATAATCTGAAGAACCAAAAGATAGATATAGAGACAGTAAAGCAACAAGCAGACTGTCAAATTACAGCGGGGAGGATAGGGAGATCTGGGGTAGATAAGAGATCAACCGAAGGACTTGTATACATGCATATAAGTACAACGAATGGACACAAAACTCTGGGGATGGAGGGCATGTATGGGAGGGATGGGGCAACAGTATATGTACAAAGATAATAATTTAATTAAAAAATTAAAAAATAATAAAAAAAAGAAAAAGAAAAAATATTAGTTATGCCATAATTATATAATAATAAGTGATCATAAAATTAAAATTTACATGTATAATCATCAGGGGTTGATGATTAGGTATGTACTAATTTCAAGATAACAAGATTATTTAGAAAAGACTATTGGATGTCTTTACTTATATTTTAAATGTTTATGTTTAATATATAACTTTATTTTTATACGTTTAATACCACACCTCATTATTGGTGGATTATCAAAGCTTTTTTTTTCCAATTTTCACAAATATATTATCTGCAAACAACTATTTTTGATTCAAACATTGTCATATTTAGTTTTAAGAAGCCTAACCCACAATTCAAATTATAAAACAAGACTTTTTAAACATGTATTGGAAACTAGTAAAGTTTTCTTTTCTTTCAGTATGAAAGCACCAATGTTCCTGTGATAAACCATGTCTTTAACTTTTTTTTTTTCTTAAAAGTTAATTTGGAAAAATTTATTCAAAATTTTGGTATTTTATTGTAAACATATAAAATCATGGAAATACTAATGAAAATATTATTACTTAGAAACAAAACCCAATTTTCTTTCTAGGTTTGGCATTGAAATATCAAGAATGGAAAAATACATATTGTGTTGGAAATATTTTCACTGCTGGAAAAAATACTTGAATTTAAATGTTTAATACAATAGTTATAAAAATAAGACAAACATTTCATTACTGTCAAAGGCAGAAGAAAATTAAAAAAGAGAGATTTACACTCTATTCTGGTTTAGTAAATTTGGTGTGAGTTTGCAAGATTGATTCTCTGCTATTCCTCCTTGTATAGTTTTGGTGAATATTAAAGCACTCTTAGACCTCACTTTTTCAGGCATAAAATAAGAAAAATGCCTGCTCTCTTGCTTCCTATACAATAATCTCAAATACAACTGTCTATAACAAAAAAAATGTAATATGCTAATTAGACTGGACAACCTTCCTAACAAAGCCCGGGCTGTGAGGGAAGCCCGGGTCCGAGGCGCCTGCCTACGGCTGGAGGAAAGCCTGGGTACTAGGTGCCAGAGGGAAGCTGGGGGAAGGAAGCTGGGGAAAGGAAGGCCTACTCTTGCACAATTTCATGCGTTGTGCAAGTAGAAGTACACCATCAATAACCTCTGTCACTAAAGGTTAATTTTGTTTAGTCCTTAAGATAACTAATGTATAATCTCTAGATTCTAAATGGGCCTTAAAAGCCCCAGAAATGTTATTTTGGAAACTATTTGCAGCCAGACCAGCATTTACAGTTTTAAACATATATGCCAAAACTCTACTTTCTGAACTCACTGGAGATAGTACTAAATGAAAACAGGTGTTTTATTCCCTAAACTCAGGTAGAGGTTCTGTATCATTCTCATCTCATCATTCCTGGCAACACTAGTGAATTTTTCCACTTTCTAGCCATACCCAATTTATAGTGCTGAAGCTTCCTACTCCGCTCCATATCTAACTCTCTGTAAAGATGCCTTCTTTCTTTTTCCTTTCCTTTTCTTTTTTCCCTCTTTTCCTTTTTCTTTTCCTTTTTCTTTTCCTTTTTCTTTTTCTTTTCCTTTTCCTTTTCCTTTTTCTTTTCCTTTTTCTTTTTCCTTTCCTTTCCTTTCCTTTCCTTTCCTTTCCTTTCCTTTCCTTTCCTTTCCTTTCCTTTCCTTTCCTTTCCTTTCCTTTCTTTTTTTTTCTTCTTTTCTTTTCTTTTGAAGGAGAGAAGGTAGAAAAGGGTAGGAAAGCTCATGGATGTTCTGGACCATTAAGAAGGGTATCTGCATTCATTCCAAGAAAGTGCTGGAGCGTGAGGAGATATTGTCTGACATCAACAAAAGATTTGTATATGGTTATAAATGATGAGCCTTCCTCACTTCACATAGCCAGGATAAATATACTCAAATGGTGGGGGTGATCTTGAAGATAACTTACTGCTGGCCATAGACTCAATGGTTTATTATCTCTATATATTGAACACTCCACCCCCATGCTCCCTACATCCTCTCCCAAGCTTAGGGGTCATTTTCTCCAGGATCCCAATTTTCTAAGATGGCATTCATGTATTTTTGTTTCATAGTTGGAGGAATGAATAACAGAATAGCAGGTAGTCTTTTCTTTTTATTATGATGGCAACAAAAATTCTCAAGTAATATATCAGAAGTGAAGAAAAACTGAACATTGACTTTTTTTACATTTTTATTTGCATTGTAAACATATACATTTTCATTCAAGTATACTAAATATTCTTTCAGAATGAAGAAGAGATAGGCATCAAGGAAGTATGATACAGAAAATTATAAAAAATTATGTATACATATGTATTTTACTTATACAGTGTGTCCCAAAAACACACTTTAATTGCTCATATCTTAATTGATGTTTCTTTCTTTTCAGCCAGTCTAAACTTTGAACAAAGAAAATTCATCTTAAAATGCTACTAGAAGTTTGAAAATGCAAGTTGAAGTACAATCACTAACTTTATAATTTAAACCCTGTATACATTTTAGGAGACACAGGGTGTCCTAAAAATTTATACACACTTTAACAGCTTACAAATTATTTAATTTTATCTCCTTTTCAGATTTAACTGATTTGAAATAATGGGTAAAGCCAGACTAAGCTCTGAACAAAGAAAATTTACCCATTAGACTTTTTAATGGGGATACATAAAAGATAAAGTTTACAGTACAAAACCAGCAACAATTGATGAATTGAGGGTGCATAAATACTTAACAAAATGATTCTTGATGTTTGGGATTCCATTGCATCAACAATATCTGGACCAGAACACAGTCATCAGTTTGAAAACAGGTGATGCCAAAAAAAAAATCAATATATGTATACTTTTAAATTTTGTATGTTAATAAGCACAGATTTTAGAATCATTCAAAGTGAGTATTCATTTCTAGTATTAATATATATATATATATATATATATATATATATATATATATATATGGAGTGAGGGAGAGAGATATTTAGAGAGAGGGAGGTCTATTTGATTGACCACTTTGCCCTTACAGACTGCAAGTACTGGGTCTTTTACCAGGGAACTTAGGGTACACAATTCAAACTAGTGAATAACTCTAAAATGTTAAGCAGGTTTATTTACTGCTCAAATGCAGGGAGACTTTGATATGCAAAAATGTTGTAAATTTCCATTAAGGAAATAATATGTTATGTTTATAAAATTTATATATTTGTCCATAGAACTCTTATTTCATAGGAATAGCATTGTCTGGGACATAGTTTTGAGATGCTGCTTTAAATGTTTGAAAATGTTCACTTCTTTCATTGAAAGAAGCAACCAACTGATCTTTGGTTATAAATCCAACCTGACTGTGATACCAGAGACATGTGTAATTGAACTTGATTTTTAAGTGTGAATAGAACATTTTATTTAAGCAACTCAATTAAAGTCCATGCTTAATATCAGAATTCTTAGGGAATAATATGCTTTTTCTTTTGAGTAGATTTATAGTTAATCTCTTAGGATACTAACAAATAATTTGGAATGATGTTAACTTAGCCAAATTTTGTAGCATGCTTTAAAATTTATAAAGCCCATATATTACTTCATTTTATCTTCACAAAAACTGTTAGGCTAAAATTCTTTTACCTTCATTTTATAGATGAGAAAACTATACAGGCAGTAAATAATGAAGTGGTAACTCAAGTGCATTTATTCAAATCTAGTACTTCTAAATTATTATATTAACTGCCTTCCCCAAACCACACACTTTCTTTCATTAGGGGTGGCTAGAGTATATGTATGAGCTGACTTTTCTTTTTATTGTAAAACTCAAGGAGAAAATCACAAAATTTATCTTGGTATTTTATCTTTACTCTTCATTAACTTTGTCCATCCCAACTTTTCTTTATCTTTTCTTTTCCACTATTTTTGCACATTTTTTTAAAACCCCTAGATGTACCAATTGGTATATTTGTCCATCTTATCTATTCATATATCACCAACTTCTATTTTATCGATAATAACACTGGAGTTTCTAGCCCATGGATTTTTTATGACAAATCTGAAGAAAGTTTCTTTCAGTGGTTGAAAGATGTTTGGTCTTTCCTTCCCACAGGTTGACTGTTAGATTTGCACTGTACATTTATCAGGGATGCTCTAAATGGTACTAAAGCTGACAGAGAACAAGCAGGGGCTGACAGCTTCACTCCAGTTACAGCTGATTAAAGGCTACTGAGGCCTGAGGGCCCAGTTTCTACAAGAGGACCACTAAAACCTGGCTGCACACTTTATTCTAGCTACAATGGAAATGTCTGCATCTAGTGCTAGAATACAGAGCTATGCAGAATGGAAGCAAACAGTTTAATAGCATTTACTAGAAGAGAAATGCATAGTTAGATTGGAAAATAAATGCACATGCCAATGTACCCAAATTACAGGTGAGTTCTGTACACAAACACAAAGACTGCATGTAAACTTACAGACATGCCTCCATTTCTAATGACGCCCCTTAGTGATTATTATTAACTATTATGATGCTAAGTAATTGGTGCACAGAATACATAACAATAATTGGCCTTACATTTGCATAGAACCTTCAAGTCCCCAAAGTGTTTTTACATCTGTTATCTCATTTGACCTTACACAGTAAGGTAATCCTTTCAAGGATTCTGTATAATTTTTACTGTGCACTCACCTGGGCCAAAATGGAAACTTTATAACATCTTGTCTCTTCTCTTCAAATGGTTGTTTTTCAAATACTCAGGTACCTTGTGATGGCATTTGTGGCATTTATGCATTGAAAGGAGTATTCAATAGCAGAAATGTATTTCAGCTTCTTCCCAGCTGATTGTATTCTATACTAGTAACCTTCACAGGAATTGCGTGCCAGTAGCTTGCTGCAGCTTGCCTCAGCTGGCCACCAGTCCACTAACTCTCTGCTGCTCATAGCTCCCTGCCTGCCCTCATGGAGCTCTCCACCTGCTGCCCGGCCCTCCTGGAGCTCCTCACGCCCCCTCCCCCTGTCCCCCTCATAGCTTGCTGCCCTGCCCCCTCCTGTAGCTTTTCACCACCCACTTGTAATTCATTCCCCCACCCTCCTGCAGTTCCCTGATCTGGTCATTATGTGGTTGGTCATACACCTCAAAGCATAACAGAAAATTAGCATATTTCTTTCTTATTGTACAGGATGGGTCATTAGACCATTTTATTCTGAAATGTTCATAATTTCCAAATGTTCATAAAGGGTGTATAATTTTTCAAGTATTTTTTCTAAAATGAGTAGTCCTTCTTTTATCCACTATTTTAACCAGGAGCTTTTCATTAAATTATCCCAGCTCAGCCTTCATTTATTAGCAGCTGGGGTTTAATTCTCAAGGATGCTGATAAAAGCTCTGCACATAATCTTTAGAAGAGCTTAGCTTAATACAGTACTTATAAAATATGTTTAAAAGAGGAAATTATTGCTTGTGGCTTGAAAATAATGCCAATAATAACTATAATGAGTCAAAGAAAAATAAGTTGTGACTTCCCTTTATGTTAACTTTGGGTTTATTTATTACAAAATTAATTTAGAGTGTTTTCCTTATTTTCATTTTAATAACAAATCTGAAAAAAAAAATATAACCAAGTTATTTTAATGTTCAAACTAAGGAATTAAAAGTGATATCAAGGTTGCCCAACTGGTGTTGCTCAGTGGTTGAACATTGACCTATGAACCAGGAGATCATGGTTCAATTCCCAGTCAAGGCACATGCCCAGGTTGTGAGCTTGATTCTTAGTGGGGGATGGGAGATCGGGGGGAGGTATACAGGAGAGCAGGAGACAGCCCATCAATGATTCTCTTTCATCAATGATGTTTCTATCTCTTTGTTCCTTTCCGTTCCTCTCTGATATCAATAAAAAAATCTATCTTTAAAAAGTGATCAAGGTTAATGCAAGGTTAATTGGACATCTCTATTGGAAATGCTCTGCTCAAGATCATTTCCATAGCACAAAACTGTCTCACTAACAGAGCTGCCTTGTGTACAATTCATATTGCATCATCAGCAAAAATTGAAAGTAATCCCAATCAGGCCCATAGTTTCTGACAATTTAAAAAATATTCCCATGGCCAGACTACTTTGCTTTACAAACAATTTCTCTTGTGACTAAGTCTACCATTGTTCTGTCCTATTTGTAGCTTCCTATAGGTTAATTAGGAATTTTTCCAAGGACAGAATAAGAAGTACCATCCTAGTTGCTGTGACAGACACTGTTAGAACAAATCATTATTTCTTTTCAGCTCCTCAACAACTCTAAAATGCAGATGTAGATTTCATTGTTCCCACTTCATCAATGTGAAATTAGTGAGGCTCAATAGATGGAAGATTTTTTCCAAGCTTATATAACACCACTGACATAAGGGGGATATGAATTCAGTTCTATGTAATGAGAAAAGTAAGCCAACACATGTTTGTGTGTGTGCAAGCATGTATTTTTGCATTTGTAACTCATTGAATGATAACTGTATAATAATATCTATTAGTTACATATGGTTTATGTGTATTTAAAAAATATGTGGCTACCTTTTTCTCATAAGTAAAAAAAAAAAAAAGATTGTTTAGCATTATAAAGTCCTCACTCTAATCAAATTATTAAAACTGGTATCCATTTATAAGAAATCTACACATACATGTAATTTGTCCTGAAAATGTCTATAAACTGGATATGGAAACCAAATTGGGAAACATTATTTTAAAAGGAAACATGTTGCAAGCTTGTGTTGCAAATTGTGTTCAAAGTATACTAAATGAACCTCTCTCCTAATAATGATTTCCTTTCCAGTCACATGCTTCAATATTTCCATTCACATGGCGGAGGTGACAGCAGCTAAGCACAAGTGTACATGTCTACTTATTGTCTACTCATCCTCCTTTCCAATAATCTAGATTTATGGGGCTTCTACCCTTTTCCTTCATCTGCAAGGTCCTGGGACATTCAGGTAGCCAATCTGCCCTTAAATATGTCTCTAAGGAAATGCTGGTGCTAATTAGTATTGGAATTTACAGCCTTCCATTTTATTGACTTGTCCTACTTTCTTCGATAATTAACTAATGAGTAAAGTAATGAGCTATGTTAGTCAGTCATGCTGTTCAATTAAATGGCAAATCAATTATTGAAAATAGTTTCGGACAGCTCTAATGTTGGCATGATGTGTGTGTATATGTGTGGATATTGAATGCAAGTGTAATTATGTCCTAGATATTAAAAGTCATTCTTTGTGAGGATATTGTGATTGAAAAAGTTCTTTTTGACTAAGATACAAACATGATATGATACCAAGATGCAAATAAGTTGTTAATTTCTATGTCCATTCTACAGTTTGCAATTTTTCCTTAATGGACACATCACAGCTTCCTTGGGCTTATGTGAAATACATCACAAAACACTGTACAAAGTAGATGTATATTAGGAGAGATGGCAAAGAAATAAAAATCAATAGTTTTAATTAAAAAAGTGTTGAGGTTGGCATGGTTGAAGTGATTAAACTTTTTACTTTTTAAACTCAGGTCGTTCATTTTAGATCTTTTCCCATTTTTTCTTTAATCATATTGGAGACATCCTTAAGTTTCAAATATGTTTCTAAAATGCAATATCTAAATATTTATTTGGTATTCATTCTTACTGTAAAGTGAGAACACATTCCTATGCACACACACAGTACACACACACACACACACACACACACACACACACACAGAGCTGGGAAAGGAAAAGTCTCTATAAGCCTCTGGAACTGTGCATCAGCCATGCCATCAAACACACACCATTTCTAATCTTTGCTACTTTCAGTTTCTCACTCAGTTCTTTAGGATGTGCCAGTCACCTACACATCTTCTGTTAATATTATCTAACACAGGTAGTATACTTAGTATTTCAGATAGAATATCCCGGCCCTAACTGGTTTGGCTCAATGGATAGAGCTGCGGACTGAAAGGTCTCAGATTTGATTCCGGCCAAGTGCATGTACCTTGGTTGTGGGCATATCCTCAGTAGGAGGTGTGCAGGAGGCAGCTGATTGATCGATATTTCTAACTCTCTATCCCTCTCCCTTTCTCTCTGTAAAAAATCAATAAGATAAAATAAAATAGAACACCCCATAGTTTTTCCTCTTTCTCTTGACTTTGTGGCAACTTGATATTGAGGCATACATAGATAGTTCAGCCTAATGCATTTTTCAAACCATGACATGTCTTAGTTCACCATTCTTCAAAGCTGTCTGTTATAATACTGTAGACTATCCAAACTCATGCTAACTCATCATTATTTCTAAAAAAGAATATTTAATTTGGGATCTGACCCATTCTTATTTTATCTTCATGGAAGTCTGATTTCTACAATATAGTAGAATGATTATTATGTTTTCTTTTAATGCAACTTATGAAGACTATAATTTTAAAGTTCTTAAAATCCTTAATAATATGTTCTTTCACAGAAAATTAGAGTAAAGCTTTAAGTGGTAAGACTTTTGGTAGCATGAGAGAATGCAATTTGTACCTTTAAATATCCTCAAATTCTTTAAAGGTGTAAAGATGGTTTTTATCCTCTAAACTGCAGTTTGAAATCTTAACCTTCAAAAGTGATTAAGCTCCATTATAGGAACAACAAAGCAAAGCAAATCAAAGCCAGGTCACAAAAGGCAACATCAAGTTTTTCTATCCAAACAGTTCTAATTCTGTATTTGTGTTCTTGCTTGAAATGAGGCAAGGAACACAAACATTCCCATATGAACCAAATTAGAATTTACATATGAATTACATTAGAAATATGAGCTCCATCAAGGAATAATTAGCACTGTCCTGGGTTATGTGAAGGCGAACTAAATTAAATAAGGACAATTTCAAAGGCAAGTTTGTTTTGCCTCTTCAACTAAGCCAGTTTAATCAGTGATAATGACTGAAATAAATCCACTCTACCCAAAGTAATGTATAGCCTACCATATTGTGTGAAATGCCATAACTGACTTAGTAAATCATAATGCCAATGAGAAGACATCTCTCATGATTCTTTGACATGGTTACTCTGTGCTTAATGCCAGATGTAAAGGTGGGAGAACTTGATCCAATGAGAGAGCCCAGTGAGAGCTAAGGTTACAAAAAAGATTCCAGGGAGACATGAGAAAAGTCAAGGAGACTCTCAAGATGACATTATGCACATTTTGTCATGCATTTATTGGTATTGTTACTAGAGTTGTTACTTTATGCTTGCAGAGGACAAAGATCAGAATTCCTTTCTGCAAATGTTGGTGCTATTAAAGCAACAGAGAAACTGAAGTTCTAATGGCATCAACCTGGTGACATAGAAGTGCTTCAGCCACTAAACAGGGCTCTGGTTTATGAGTGCCTCCCCTAATGAGCTAAATTCCAGTGACCATAAAACTGAAATATAATTATGACATTAAAGATGCCTATATGTGAACTTAATTATTAATTAATTTAATGAGAGGAGAGGAGGTTGTAAAATTGCTAATTAAATGGCTCTGTAAAACTGCAGACGGTGGAGGATTTACCAAATGATGAATCCCACAACAGTATTTTTGCTGTATCAAAATTCTATTAATATACAGTATGCCAGAAGTGCTAGTTGTAAAGTGTGCCATGAGGAATGACCTAAAATTCTGAAGGACAGCAACCTTGAAGCTATTTCAGTCTGTGAGTTTGAGTAAGTACTGGAGTCTGTTAATAAACTCAGGAGGTCAGGGGATAGCACATGAACCCAATGAGACAGCAGTAACGTAGTAACAAAGGGTGTTTTTGGTTGTTGAGCCACTGTCTTCAATCTTGTCTTGGGGTAGGCAGGCGTGTTAGGTCTGACTTGCTTTGTATTAACCAATAGCATGAGCTTGCAAAAGTCTAATATTAATCCATCCTAAAAACAAGACAATACCTCATATAACATGATTGTGGAAATACAATTCAATTGAGATGGCAATTCCTGGCAATTAATATATTAGAGCAAGCAAACATGGATTTTAGCATGAGAAGGTCTTAGGTTTAAATTCTGGCTCTACTCTATACCAGTTAGAAGACCTTGGAGGAGCAAATACAAGTCTCAGGGCTTTAGTTTCTTCATGGAAAATGGAATAAATGTTCCCACAGTCCTAGGGCTGTTTGGAGAATTGCAACAATAAAATACATAGTGCATCTAGCACAGTACTTGCAGAGCTACTTAAAAAAGAAAAAGGTGAAACAAAATGTTAGGTATTGAATTAGAACTTGAAAGGGGCAATGTGTAAGATGCCCCCACCACATCATGATCTGATGTGATACTTTAACATCAGCACATCGGAAGCAGTATTCAACTAATGACAAGCTGCCAAGATATTTAATCCACCAGGAGAAAAATGTCCCTAATCATTGTCCAAACTAATTTAGAGGAATATTTATTGAAGCACTTTAACCCTACTGGGGTCAAATATGAGCAGGAAAGATGGTATGTAACAACACATTTCAAAGAATTGCTAAATGAAATTCAAGGTAATTAATACAGTTATACTAATTGTTCATAAAGCGTAAAATTGTCCTGATCAATATGCAAAGTAAATAGATTTTCTTATCATGAAAAGATAATTAAAACTGGATTCAAATTAATGCATGATGTTGTTTGAATTACTTAAATAAATCCAAAGTCCTTGATCTTTTTTATTTGCTTATTATAAAGATTTTCCTAATGAAATTTAATTATTTTAAAAGCCAATGGTAATTATGAAAATAAGAATAATCAGCCCAGCCCTAACTGGTTTGGCTCCCAGCGGATAAAGAGTCGGCCTGCAGACTGAAGGGTTCCAGGTTTGATTCTGGTCAAGGGCATGTACCTTGGTTGTGAGCCCATTCCCAGTGGGGGCTGTACAGGAGGCAGCTGATCAATGTCTCTCTCTCTCATCAATGTTTCTAACTCTCTATCCCTCTCCCTTCCTCTCTGTAAAAATCAATAATATATTTTAAAAAATAATAATCAGCCCTGTAGGGTGGCTCAGTTGGTAGGAGCATCTTGGTCAGGGCACACACTAGGTTGCAGGTTCAATACCTAATTAGGATGCGTACAGACCCAAAAGATCAATGTTTCTCTCTCACATAGATGTGTCTCTCTCTCCTTTTCCCTCTAAGATCAATAAATATATCTTATTGTGTGGATTTTAAGAAAAGAATAATTAGTGAATTATTCCTAGAGTGGACTTATGATTAGAATAAAAGTCAGAAAATATTTTCTAATATCGGATTAAAATGTCAAACTAATTAAACAAAGTAAATAATTCAACTCATTAGCCAAGTCCCTGATTGATATCATATAGCACAAGATGATATATCATAATGAGACATAACAGTAAAACATTTCAAAGACAGGGGAATGCCATTGTTTTTAAGTTTGAATACTAGTAAGTGGAAAATTTATAACAAAAATCAGTGAATTTGTAGTAAGATAATTAGAGAAAATATTATAAATAAATAGGTGTACACATATTTTAGTCTTTCCTCTCCTTGCATACACATTGCACACATATATACACAATGTTACAGATACACAAATACTGGGAGATAAGATGTGAATGTCAGACTAGAGAGCATTTACTGTAAGATCAAAAGGATCCAAATAATTTAAAAATCCTATACCTATGTTTACATTTTGTTTCAACTAAGTATAGATTTTAGAAGGCATAGCTTTTCTACTGGTGTCTTTATCATTTGTAGGACAATTTCTCCAAAGACATAATTGCATATCAATTATTCTTTGTTTTGTATGCTTTTCCTATGGCATATTTTTAATTACATTTTTATGTATTTAGAGTTTAAAACATTCAAAAATAGTTTTTGGATTCTGTATAATTAAACCTTTGTATTTGTTGGGATCCATTATTAGAGTACATTATTTTCTATTGATCTATTCCATATTAATTGTTTGTAATTATTATGTAATTATTATATGGAATTATTGTGTATTATCATATATTACTATATATGATATATATATATTAATCTTCATTGAACCTTTTTCATCACTTTGAGTATTTCATGCCAACTTTTTTTGGCCTGAAATGTTTTTGCTGAGAAATCAGCTGACAGTTTTATGAGAACTCTCTTGCAGGTAATTGTCTTTCTTTTGCTGTTTTTAAGATTCTTTGACTTTAACCGTTGGAATTTTGATTATGATGTGTCTTGGTGTGGTCATCTCTGGATTCATTTTGGGGGGTACTGTTTTATCTTTCTGGACTTGTGTCTTTTTCTTTCACCAGGTTAGAAAAGTTATTGGTGTTTATTCATTCAAATAGTTTCATGATCCTATGCTCTATCTCTTCTCCTACTGTTACCTCTATGATGTGGATGTTGTTACATTTCGTTTTGTCCCAAAAGTCTCTTAAACTATCTTCATTTAAATTTCTTTTCTTTTTGATTTTCTAAGTGGTATTCTTTCTACCTTGTATTACAAATCAACTATCCTCTGCTTCATCCAACCTACTATTTATTCCTTCCAGTGTATTTTTAATTTCAGGTATTGTATTCTTCATTTCTGACTGATCCCTTTTTATAGTATCTATGTCAGTTTGCATGCTGTTGCAATTATTACTAAATACTTTGTAGTTCTCACTAAGTTCCTTAATCATCCTTATAATCATGTTTCTGAACTCTATATCTGATAAGTTGCTTGCCTCCATTATTTTTAGTCCTTTTTCTGGAGATTTCTTCTTTTATATGGGGTCTGCTTCTTTGTCCCCCCCATTTTTGCCTCCTTGTTAGATTTATTACAATGTATTAGATAGATAGATAGATAGATAGATAGATAGATAGATAGATAGATAGATATGACTCCCAGTCTTGGTAGATTGGCTTTATGTACTAGGTGTCCTTTGGGAAAATGTATATGCTCTATCTCCTCAGTGTATATAGTCTCCTTGATCTCCTGACCTGGGTGCTCCAGGAATGTCCCTGGTGTTTGTTATGTTGGCATTCCTGTTGTAATTGATTCTTTATTGTTATTGGCCAGTTTGTTTGTAGGATCAACCCTTAGGATGGTTGACTGTAAGACTAAATCCTGGCCATAGTGTGAAAGCTGCAGTGCAAGTGGTGATCACAAATGGCACAATTCTCCTCAGCAGGGTCTGGTTCCTGCTGATATCTCCTTTTTGATATGCCACTTGTGAACCTTTTGGATCTTTCTCTGATGTTATCTGAAGTTGGCCACTGGGTGCGATGGTTCTAGGCCTCTGGGTGTAGTCCACTGTTAGGCGCTGCTTGTGATTTGTTTTGGGCAACCTGATTAGAGCTGCAAAATGATCCACAGTTTGTGGCTCTTTCTGGTGGGTCTGGATGTGCACCAGAAGGACTAAACTAAGCTGCACACTAAGGCTGGCCATTACCATTACCAGGCTAATCTACTCTGCTATTGTCTTGATACAGTATGAAGGGGAGTGCTCCACCCAAGAAAGATGGCATCTGTGGTATAGGAGAATGACTCAGCGCATGGATCCTGGGAGCTGTCTCTTCAACTCTCTTCCCAGAACTAGAAATCCCAGACTCTCCTCATATAACACTTGTCCTATCCCCTGCCCCCCACCCACACTCCACTGGAGCCCAGAGTGAGTGGCTATGAATTAAATTTTGTGCATTGTTCCTATAATAGGGTGCCTATGACTTTAATAGACTCCTATTTCTCCCTGATTAATGGGATCCGCTCCGATTTTCACAGCCAGATGTTATGTGGGTACCTCTTCATAGCTCTGGTACTCTGGACTAAAAATCCCAGCTTGAAGTTGAGATCCCACACTTCTCAGGGGAACCCGCTCCCGCCTCCCAACTGAGATAACCATTTGGAACCTCAGTTACTGTGCATAGGAGCAGGGCCAAGCCCTTTGGTGTTTTCTGCCCTTCCTCCCAGTTCTATAATTTAGTTGTAATTTTAGTCTGGTTTTCTGATGAGGTGAGTAGTAGATTATCTAATCTGCCACCATCTTGAATATCTTCTTCAGTTATCAATTTTTAAATTAACTTTATAAACCTATTGGATTCTCTTTTTCCCCCAGTTTCTCAGTTATCTCTACTGATTTTTCTAAGTAGATAAGATTATTTAAAAAATAATAGCTTTGCCTCTACCGTTCCATTTTTATAGGTTATTTCTTTCCTTTCAAATATATTTTTTACTATTAAGATGGTGACAGTGGACATACTTTCATAAAATTAAACTGTAACTACATGCAAAGGATATGTTAGACACTTTAAAGAAAACCAAAGGGTGCCTCGTGATATTTGAATGATGTTATTAGAAAATCTATTACATGAAGGGAGAGTTATAAGTTTATAACTCTAACTTGAGATAAAAGCTTTCAGTGAGATAAAAATGAAATACCATCAGAGTTAAGATGTGACAGATATATGTTCTCCTATGTAGATTTGCTAAGTTTACATGGCACCAGTACAATGTGTTACTAAGCCCTTAATGGTTTCATTTGAGGTCAGGGGTTCATATTGATCAAAGACTTGGAGGTTGACTTGCTTATATACATAATAAGAACAGCAGCTTATGATGATAAAGAGAATGATTAACTCCAGATTTGATATTTACCATGGACACACATCAACTCAATAGTTACATACTAGGCCATCTTTTCTTTTGTATGCAAGAGTTTCCCTTCTTTACTTTATAACTTGTGTGGTGCTTATCTAGGCTTTTCATGAATAGTAACATTTATTCATTTATTTGTTTTTCCTTGGTCTTTTCTTCCCTTTTTTCTGATGAGAGAAGTCCGTGAAACTAGAATAAACCTCATTCCCTAGAGATCTGTTACTCTTGGAGGAAGGAACTGCAATGTGAGAAGACCTTTTCAAACAGGAACAACAAAATCTCATACAAGAAAATTTTCAGTTGAAAAAAAAAAAAAAGGAGAGAGATTAGTTCATTGAGTGAAATAAACATGCTTCGAGTCATCATTTATTCAGATATAATAGACTGAAGAGGGAAGGAAATGGGATATAATGAGTTGAGACCTATATTACTTAAAGTGGAGTAAAATGGATGTAGTATAGACAAGAGACTTTGGAGTTCTCAGTTCAGCTTTGTCACTGACCATTGATTCAATTTCCACATGTACTTCATTTCTCACAAAAGTAAAAGAACATCCTTAACTCACCTTTCCTTGAAAGTTAAAGGGAGAATCAAGCATATGCATATTAAGTATTTTACAAATAAATCACAAAAATGTAACCAAGCAACAGACATTTTTAGTTACAATATATGTTGGCCTTTATCTATGGCCTACTGCCATTTAGAGAGAGAGTTTTGTTTGCGAAAGCTACAATTTTTTTTAAAAGGACATATGGGAACTCAATGCATTCTTCAACAAATAAAAAGCCAAACATCTGGAGAAGAAGATGGGCTGTTAGGGACACCAACTTTTAACAGTGCAGGTGTATATTGATAATCATTTGGCTAGATAAATGCTCTGCCTATCTGACTAATATTTATGCTTTGAAGAAATGGTAAGTAATTGAGAATCGGTTTAAAATGGCTTTGCTCTCCATTCCTAATTATGACATAAACTTTCTACATACCAGGTTGTTTTACATTTATAGTCCCGTTTTTGTAATCTGAGAAGTGTTAAATCTGTTTCACTTTACAAGCACTTGATCCATCATAAGTTAAAGGTTGCATTGGGGAGGTGATGAAACGCCACATAACATGGGTTCATAAAGAGAAGACAGAGTCCTTCTTATATAAAAGAGAATAATCAAGAGGAAACTAATTAAACTGTTGAGTCAAGAAACAAATAGAAAAAATTTGGAGTTGTGAGATTACCTCATGATTACCTCCTTGCATGGTTTCAAGTCACATGAATGTCATTAAGTAATGTAAGAAAGGAATGATATATCATCCATCTCCTCTATAAAGTCATAAAATAACATACTAGTGTTCTGATACAAATTTCAAATTTATCAAGGAATTTGAAAAGGTGTTACTTTTCAAACTTTATTGGGTATGTAAAAAGACATATTTATCTTAGCTTAAATGTAAAAAATACTTTCATGTCAGTATTCAAGAAAAAATGTACCAAGGAATTAAAGGATATTAATATATTATACAAAAATGAGTTCTGTGATAAAAATTGTTTAGAAAATTGTAGGGATTTCTTAATAGTAGGGATTCTAAGAATCTTTAATATATTATGTATCTCCCAGAGAAAAGAAATACTATGCTAAAATTACCAAAGGTATTTTATAGCAGAACCCTTAGTGGGACAAAGACTAGGGAGCTCTGTAGAATCCTAAGATCATACATTTCTATGTATTTCTATTTATTAAGAACACTATTGAAGTTCACATTGTACGGAGCAATACATTAGAAGTTGTAAATAAACACAGAGAAACATTAAGTTATTCTTCTCAAATACCTGGCAGTTCATGGAGAAATGAGGGTGACTAGAAAGTATAGCTTGGAAGGTATTGGCTTTGTTTTGTTTTTCATTATTAGACGAGAGCCTGGTACAGGGTAGGCACTTAGTAAATATTGATTGAATAGATGATGACAAGGTTGTGAAAGTCTAGAATGCTAAATGAATGTAGGTAGACTCATCTGTCCGTTTTGCAGTGCATAGGGAGTGACTTAAGGTTCTCAAGTAAGGAATACTGAGTTAACGCCCTTCTTCAGAAAGGATTGTATATAAGCTGCCTTAGATCTTGTCAACAAAGTGTTCAAACTGGATTCATATGCGGTTAATAAGACAGTTTAAATAAATTTGCATATTTTATTTTCCACAATTGTAATTTTATTTAACATAAGCAAAATTTTCCACACAATGACCAATCATTCTTCACACAATGGTAAAGCCTCAGAAAGATGAATTAATTCTATTTTTCAAAGATCTTCAAGTGGCGAAATGTCTTATCTCTCTTCTAAAATGATATTGCATGACATGGATGTACACAGGGACTTTATAGTAAAGTAGATCTGTATTTAAATCTTAACTCTACCACCTACTGTATCATTTTCTTTACATTAATTTTATTCACTAAAATGTTTCAATGAACTAATCATCCAGGGAATTCAGCCTACTGTTTTATTTCTTTATTTTTTACATATTTTTATTCATTTCAAGGAAGAAGGGAATTAGAGAGACAGAAACATGAATGATGAGAACCATTTATCTTCTACCTACTGGGGATCAAGCTCACAACCTGGGCATTTGCTCTGACTGGGGATCAAACCATTACCTCTTGGCTCATAGGTTGACTCTCAATGACTGAGCCACAACAGCTGAGCCAGTCTACTGTTTTTATGCCCTACTGTAAACCCAATTCTACTTATTGTGTCACCAAGGAAGAAGAGCTGGATTCCATTCTCTGTGCTAAAGTATTTCAGTGGACGTAAGTTTTTATATATTTCCCAGTTCTTTCTTTTTTGTCTTACTCATAGATTATATTTTTATTATTTTCATTTATCTTTTTTCTTGCTTATTCATATTCTAACATTAATCACCTTAGTGAATACTTATTTTATCATACATAGATTAAAGATTCATAAAAGGATACAAGCGTATACACATGTAATCACACACATGTAATCAAAATATTTTAGCAATCACAACTACAACAGTAATGACAAAGAGATGTAAACACAATAAATGAGACCAATAGCCAAAGAAAATTAAGTAAATCAGCCGTAATATGCCCAGCTATAATAGAAGCACCTTTTGCAGGCTGATCCACAGATTTCATTTGCATCTAACACAGCAAGTAAATATTAAAAGCCTGCATAGTCTCCCCAGAAATCTCACACATTTACATTCTCTGTAGTTGACAACAATAACAAAGAAAATAGGAAATATTTATATTGTTAAGAGGATATATTGACCATGAAGAAAGTAAAAGAAAGGAGCTGTTTTGATTTTCAAAATAAACAATACCTTATACTTATTGAGTGCTTAACTTATGACATATATTCTGTCTTACTCTTTGTATTCATGATTTTATGGCAGCTTTATAGCAACCCAATGAGGTAGATATAATTAACCCTATTCTAATATTTCTAAGAATTGGGTCTTACCTGAAATTATTAGTATAGCTAGAGGTTGAACTGAGATCAGAAGCAGGACTAAGAGCAAATGACTGCACTGACCCATAACTTTTTCCATGAGAAAAATAATTATTTTTTTAAGATTTTGAATAAAAGTTTAGAGAAAGATATGTTGAAAATGAATATTATAGAAACAAACTCAATGAGGCTTTTCTCAATATATCTACTTAGAACTTAGAGTTAGTCAAATCTGTGAAGAAGATCATACATGGTCCTAACTATTGCAGTTGCTTATTTTATTTACCATTTCTCTATGCTGCTTCTTGCATCTTGTTTCTGTTTTTAACTATAGAATCCAAGAAGAAGTATTTTCTGTTACTAAGAAGCTCTAGAAGTTGTCATCCAATTATAAATTTGTTATGAGACTTTCTCAATACCACCTAAGCCAGAATATCATTAGAAAACAACCTGCAAGGTTAAAAACACAGTTTGCTGGTCTGCTAATCCCAGTTTCTGATTTACTATCAATAGTTTTGGTGTGAAGCCAAGTCATTCTTATTTCTAACAAGTTGTTAAGTGATGCTAATGCTACTGATCAGGGATGATATGTAAGTATGAAGTTTTTTCAATGGGTTAGACTCTTGTGCTGGGAAAAGGGCTCAAGGAGGGATAGCTCCTACCACTTATCAATTTCATTTACTGGAAAAAAACAAACTATCTAAGAAGTCTAGAGAAGTGAGCTTAAGTTTTATAGAAATATAGTGGTTTCAGAAACTGTGCTGATAGTTATTAGAACTTTTCCCAAACCATTGTCCTAGTGCTTTTATGAGCTCTTGAAAAGAGGTACTGAACTTGATCATTCAAAAAACCTAAAAGCACATACTACCACAGCTTAAGAAATATTTCTATGAATTCCTTGCATAGGATGGCTGTCCCAATAATTCTATAAGGGACATATGCACAGGTGACCTAGGGTGCCTCAGCCAGAAATCTGACACATACGACCTAAGGTACTTAGTTAATAATCCATTGAGCATAAATTACACAGGAGACAAACATGCAATGCACAATTTATTTACTAGAGCCCTGGTGGGTTCCAGACCTCAACAGGCCACCTGGGGATCCCCACTGGCAGACACACACACACACAGACACACACACACACACACAGACACACACACACACACAGACACACACACACACACACAAACACACGGTTCACGGAGGACTTTGCAGCTGCAGCTCAGTTTCAGTTGAAGCCTCTCGTTCGGGGCTCATGGCTCGGGCAGAGCTTTGACTGGTGCAGGCGGGGAAGGTAGAGAGGGACCTTCTGTGGAGGAGCAGAAGGAGTGTCTCTGATCTGTGAAACTTGCTCCTTTTATGTGTCTTCAATGCTCAGATGTGTCTTCAGTTTGTCTTATCAGTGGGTCCCAGGAGCCTTACTATCTGGTCTTACATATGGGGTACAGATCACTTTATCTATTTTCTACATACAAGCCACTCAAGTGTGCTTATCAGTTTGCTTACATTCCAAACTTTCAGATATCACACTTCAATTACACACTTTAATACTTATTCAATATTGTATTTTTTTTCTTATTACTATTACTATAACAGTGGCTTAAAGCAGCAGAAAATTATTTCTTGACATTCTGTTGCCTTTTCCATTTTCTGATGGCTGTCAGCATTCCTTGACTTGTGGATGCATTACTCTAATCTCTGCCTCTGTAGTGACATTGCTTCCTCCTTCTCCTTCAGTTAAATCTCCCTCCATATCACTTTTATTTGACACTTGTCATATAATTTAGAAACCAGTCAGAAAAATCTAGGATAAATCTTTCCCTTAAAATTCTTTACTTGATCACATCATTTTCCATATAGGGTGATATTTCTTCTTTTCCTATATAATGTAATTATATTAGTCAGAGAAACTGAACCAGTAGAATATATAATCTATATTAATAAATTAGGTGATACTCATGCCCTCATGTGATGCACTCACATCATCACAAGATGGCCACCACAAGATGACTGCAGGGAGAGCAGTTGTGGGTGATCAGACTGGCAGTGGAGGGTAGTTGGGGCAATCAGGCCAGTAGGGGATGGTAATTGGGGGAATCAGGCCTGCAGGGGAGGGCAGTTGGGGGTGATCAGGCTGGGAAGGGAGCAGTTAGGCATCAATCAGATTGGCAGGGGAGTAGTTAAGGGGAAATCAGGCTGGGAGGTAGAAGTGGCTAGGGGCAATCAGGCAGGCAGGCAGGAAAACAGATAGGAGCCAGCAGTCAGACATCCCCTGAGGGGTCCCAGATTGGAGCGGGTGCAGGCTGGGCTGAAAGATAGCCTCCTCCTCCACCTTGCATGGATTTTGTGCACCAGGCCTCTAGTTTATTATAAAAAATTGGCTCACATGATTATGCAGGCTTGCAAGTTCAAAAATCTGCATGGTGAATTGGCAGACTGGAGACTTAGGAAAGCTAATGTTCCAGTTTAAGTCTGAAGGCAATCTGTTGGAGAACAAAGAAGAGTTGATGATGCAAAAGTCCAAAGGCAGCCTGCTGGAGAATTCTCTATTATTCTGGAAATGTCAGCCTTTTACTTTCCATTCATACTTCCAACTGATTAGATGAGGCTCATCTCCATAGGGAGGACAATCTGCTTTAGTCAGGTCCCCTAATTTAAGTGTGAATCTCATCCAAAAACACTGTACAAGCGGAGACTGCAAAAAGCCAATTCCAGCATGTCAGCAGGGCTGAATCATCTGGAGATGGCTGGGGGCATTTCCCCAAACCGGAAAAGGATGCATAAATGGATTGCTTGCTGCCAGACAGCTAAGGGCATTTTAATCTACATGTCATTGCCTCCTCCTGGCCAAACACCTGAACTGCCAAAGACAGTTTCTCCAAAACCTGATAATCTGACAATGGATTGTATATACAAACCCTACCCTTTGATGTGTAAATATCCACCTTGCCTTGGGAAAAATTGTGTTAATAAGAAGCAAAGGGTCCTGAGACAAGAAGAACTTAATTCCTTTAGCTAAATCTTCTCTGACTCCACATAATGCCTTTCAAAATTATGTTTCATCTCTGGACTCTTAATTTATTTATGCACAATGCCTTCTCCAGATTTCTGAACCCTTCTAGATGCTGGATCAAGACCATCTGCAAGAGACCTAAAATTAATCAGCACTATAATATTTGCAGGTTCTGATGATGAACACATGATGTATTGTTTGGTGGGGGGCCACCATTCAGCACACTAGATGATTTCCAGAAGGCAGAATAGTATAGAAAAAGGGCTTCCTATTAAGTATACTGCATATGCAATGGATCTGCTTGCTCTGCATGATAAGATCACCCCATGTGGCAACAGGTCCTTAATCTGGGGAAACTAATATGGCTAAAGTTAGTGGAGAAACTTCATATCTGATGCTGCAGTTGGTCTACAGATTACAATTGATGCTCATCTCCCCATTCTATCATCCATTTTAGATTTCCCTCACCTTTAAACAGCAACTGTGCTGAAGTACGTGCCTTACCAGCTAGGTTACCTGGATCTTCATCCGTGAGGTATCTGAACCACTGATCATATGGTCTTAGAATAAAGCAGCTTCATATGCCTTTTTCTCTGTCAAAATTGGCCAAAGGACTACCAAGAGTCAAGCTAATGGATTGTTTGAAGGCCAATATCTCCTCTGCCACCATTTTGAAATAGCAAACTTACTTTTTCTCAATGAGAGTAAATCACCCTTGCTGGGATGGAGACTCCTTTCCTTGACTGCTGATCTTTTGGCATGAATATCCTGGAATGAATGGGTAAGAGTTATAGTTTAAAGTTTCTGAGACTCTGGCTCTTTCTCCTAGTAAGGTAATTTCTTCTCTGGAAGCCAGGACTTTTAACTCCACAGAGCCCAAAATTGAAGGGAAGAGAAACATAAATTGCTAAATGGATGTTTGGAAGTGCAAATAAGTAGAACCCTTATGTCCAGACTTTTGTTTTCTATCAAATTTGGGGCATGGTATCATATGGTGGTTATTGACTTAAGGTGCAAGCTGCATCTGGAAGACGGCATCTTATCCTTTCTGGGTGTCATCTCAAAGCTGAACTTTAGGTATATCTGTAAAATGTTTTTCATTTGTCTTTTAAAAGTTTAATTTTAAAGGAATATTTCTAAAACTCATTATTTCTATCATATTAGCAAATTCTTCATGGGGTAGTATTTGATAGGAAACTAGATTCCATGATCATGTTCCCACCTCCTTTTGTGGATCCCACAGGGAAATCCATTAGACCAAACACACTGTAAGACCTAACACAATGGGAGTAGCTGAATACCTGCGGGCAGAAAAGACAAATGGATGCCTAGAATCTCTGTCAATTCCAGTCAAGATAACTTTATGCTATTTTCAGATAAAGGTAGAAGTAATGAACTGACAACTAAGCAGCTAATTGGTCTCCTGAAAGTGCCATGCAACATGGGGGTTCAGGGGGCAGCTCCAGTCATTCAGAAGCACCACTAACAAGATTACTTTTGATGAATGGAAGCCCATGCTCTTGGACTTAGTATAGCTTCCATTTCTGCCATTATGGTTCTTCTATTCATACTCCCAGAAGGACCAGTGACAGAGGATAACTGATGTCTACTGGCTGAGACACTCTGTCTACCAGTTGTTTAGTTTCTCTTAATAGTGATCACCCACTGTGAACGTTAACATGTGATATAAAGGTTAAGGTAATCACATTTTGAACCTACATCTTCAAGATTTATCCACATGTCTCCAGCTCAGATCTCTAGGTTCTAAATCTTGCAATATTAATACTTCCAAGGCCCTAACCAATTATCTAGATCTTTTGCAAAGTCCCACGAGTTCATGCATGTCTTTATCATGGGTCAGTTCCTTCTCCATGCAAGGGGGATGCCTACTACACTGTATGAAGGTTTTCCTAATGGAAATATTTGCCTCACCTCTGTCTTTCATGACCACCATTGAAGGAATAGCAATGCAGCAGCAATACATTTTTGGCTTTACCTCAATAACAATTAAACCAATTTTTGAATCAAGTTTAGACTTTTTGCTTCTCTATCAGGTGGTCATTGGGGGCACTCACAATAAAATACAACCACCACCAATGCAGCTATAGATAGAGGTAAAGAGGAGTTGATCAGTGATATAAGGGACAGAGAATCCTAATGGTCAAGTTTAATTGCATCTTCTGGTCTCCCTCAGGAAAAAAATATTAATATCATTAATATTAATTAATATTAATTATTAATATATAATATATGTTAATAATATATTATATAATGTTATATAATATGTATAATAATATATTATTATATATTATGTACTGTTATATAGTATATATAATAATATATATTAATATTATGACTCTATATAAACACATATAAATACAAAAACAAATACAGTATATTCCAGGAAGTTGAGCTCAGAAACTTTCTACAAAAAATGAAGCTTATCAAGAGGTAACTTTAGCAACCTCTTTATTATGAGCAATGGATAGCACAAACTTTATATCTAGTGTAAAATTTTTTTATTTATATAATTTTCTTTTATTTCCCAAACTGGAGACATTGACTATATAAATAAGAATAGTTTATAATCAGGTATTGTTATTAAGATAACAATAGATATGCAAAGAGAATGCATAAAATGCAATTGAACAATGCATCATCATTGGGCAATAATTTTATTTAAATTTATTACCAGTCAGGCTCTGTCATACAAAAACTGTTTATTTTGACAGAAAATAGAATCTACATTTTTCATATTTTAGCAACATTTCACTTAAAATATATAAATTAAGTTTATATTTATTTTCCAATCTACAGAGGGAATACACATTTTAGAGAGAACTGTATGAGACTCTGGTTCCATGGTCTGATCCATCAAAAGTTTTTCATCAACTGGCCTCTATGATTCTCCTCAACAATGCTAGCGGCCCACACATAGTGGTAGGCACTGTTTGTGGTCTTGGATATCAGCCTCAATACCAAGTTTGGCAAGGAAGCCAAGAAAACATCTCTCTAGGAAAAAAAAAATTACCTCCACTCTAAGAATATTTAGTTATTAGCTCAAAAAGTGACAACTCTTGGGAAAAAAGATACAATATGAATAAAGAATTGCATTTCAGGCTTTTTTTAAAAAAGGAAACAAAGTCATATAGGTATTCTTTAAAATGGATTTTACCACGACAGAAAAAATAAATTTAAAAATTAATTCATACATTAAAGTAAAAAAAAAAAAATTAAATTTATTTTTCAATTATAGTTGACATGCAATATTAAATTAGTTTCAGGCACACAACATTGTGATGTGACATTTATGTACCTTACAAAGTAATATGCTAAGTCTAGAGTCTACCTGGCACTGTACATAATTATTATAATGTTATTGATTATGTTTCTTATGCGGTACTTACTTCCCACAACTATCTTTTGTCCCACTGATTTTTAGAAGTGGAGAGGAGGAGGAAGAGGGGGGAAAGAGAGAAAGAGAGAGAGAGAGAGAGAGAGAGAGAGAGAGAGAGAGAGAGAGAGAGATGGATGTGAGACATCAGTTGGCTGCCTTTTGCACTCACCCAGATATTAAACCTTGACGAGGAAGCAAACCTGTAATGTTTCAACCACTGAGCCATGTGACAAGGGCCCCAAAACTATTTTTACAACTGAAAATTTGTTCTTCTTAATCCCTTCACCTTTTTCTCCCATTCCCCTCATACCTTATGTTTTTTTAGAGTCCACATATAAGTGAAATCATATGCTACTTATTTTAAAATAATCTTGCATTTATAGACTAATGTAAGCATACTATGTAGAAATCTATGAACTTTTGTTATTGGCAATTGTATGCTTCCATAGTATTTTCCTAATCTACCAAAGCAAGAGCAGCAATTAGCTGGTGGGTACTAGATAATAGTGGTAGATAATATATATATATATATATTCTTTAAAAATTCCTTACTGAAATTCTAGTGGTAGATAATGTGATTTTGTTCAGAATGATTGATCAATGTTAAAGGGAAGACATGGATATCACTCAAGATTTTGTAGTGAGAAATTTGAGTTTCACAAAGTTTAAGGACTTGCCTCAAATCACACTTGTTTGTGACAAAACTGAGACTTGGTTTATAGTGCAATTCTCTTCACATAGAGGTCTTGAAATACTTCTTTCCCGCCTTCAGTTATTTCCCTCAACAACTATAAACCAGCAGTTGAATTTGAACATGCATTTCCTATGTGAAATATGACTCTCTCTTGTTGAAAGGTGCTACTAATACTTTCTCCCACTGAAATCAGAGATGCAATATTGTATTATTACTACTTGAGAAATGGTAAGGAAATTTGTGGGTTCTCATTAAACTCCTTCTGGAATTTGGTGGGAAGGAAAACATCTTAAAAATTATATTTTATAATTTGATACGTGCTTTGGGGAAAAAACATAGTTCAGATTATTTAACTATTTAACTATATTTTTGTAACAGCCAAAATATAGAGTTTGTGATCTTAAAACATGCTAATAAATGAAAGAGGAAAGGACTGATTAATTGAGTTCTACACCCATTTAGGTTCTGAATACTAGTGGCAGGTGTTTGACTGTGAAGTGGGTGGCCTGCCCTGAGTACTCCAGGTGATTTGGATAATGGATAACTAGGAGAAGGGAAATGTGGAAGAACAGAGCACTTCAGAAGAAATGGCAGGTTATGTTTGATTTCAATGCTCAGAATTTATTTTTTATTATAGTTTTATTTTTTTTATAAATATGTTTTTATTTATTTCAGAGAGGAAGGGAGAGAGAGAGAGAGATAGAAATATCAATGATGAGATAGAATCATTGGTCAGCTACCTCCTGCATGCCTCCTATTGGAGTTTGACCTTAATACCTGAGCATGTACCCCACCACCACCAAGACACCAAGAGTAGAACCTTGACTTCCTGGTTCATGGGTCAATGCTCAACCACTGAGTATCACTGGTCAGGTCAATGCTCAGCATTTATGAAATGTTTCTATATTTCCTTCCTTCTTTTTTTTTTTTTTTATAATTCTAAGTGTCTCCATTAATCATGGATTCTTCTACCAGAGAAGGAACACAGCTGAGAGAAGACTAATGGCAGAGAAGGCAATAGTGTATAGTATACTGTATACACTGTATACTGATATAGAGTTAATGCATTTTATTTTATTTTATTTTAATCCTCACCCAAATATATGAAGATATGTTTTAATTGATGAGATCAAGAGAGAGAGAGAGAGAGAGAGAGAGAGAGAGAGAGAGAGAGAGAGAGATAGGTTGGTTGCCTCCTCTATGTACCCCGACCAGGATCAAACCCAAAACCTAGGTATGACTGGGAATGGAGTCCATGAGCTTTCTTCCTTCCCTCCTTCCTTCCTTCCTTCCTTCCTTCCTTCCTTCCTTCCTTCCTTCCTTCCTTCTTTCCTTCCTTCCTTCCTTCCTTCCTTCCTTCCTTCCTTCCTTCCTTCCTTCCTTCCTTCCTTCCTTCCTTCCTTCTTCCTTCTTCCTCCTTTCTCCTTTCTCCTCTTTCTCCTTTCTCCTCTTTCTCCTTTCTCCTCCTTCTCCTCCTCCTCCTCCTTCCCCCCCTCCTTCTTCTCCTCCTCCTCCTCCTCCTCCTCCTCCTCCTCCTCCCCCTCCTCCTCCTCTTTCTTCTTCTTCTCCTTCTTCTTCTTCTTCTTCTTCTTCTTCTTCTTCTTCTTCTTCTTCTTCTTCTTCTTCTTCTTCTTCTTCTTCTTCTTCTTCTTCTTCTTTTTATGTATGAGATGACACTGAATAACCTGGCCAGGGAGGGCTAGGGTCAATGTATTTTAAAGATAACAAACTCATTAATATCTTACACATCAAATTATGCTTATAAGTCTCTAAGTCAAAGGGGGAAATTATATACATTTAGAAACTGCTGAGCACACAAATCTCTATGTTCCTATTACTTTCCCACCATCTTCATTTAATATTATTTTAAAATTAAATCCTGAAAGATTCTTTATCTCTCCTTGATTTACTTATTCAACATGATGTATTCATTCAACAAATAGATATTGAATAATTTGCAAACTGGTTGGTAAAAAATTTCGGAGAAGTACATAATATAAGAATTCCAATTTGGAGGCCTAATCCTAAAATAAAATTGGATTAAACTTGAGGGAAAGTGCAACTTCAGTAGATGATGACCTTCCAAAGTAAACATTTTAAAGATATGATTTACCTGTTAAACTCAGAAAAAATAAATTTAACTTAATCTATGCAATGTGCTACTATAAACTTTACTAATAATTCATGCTATTCAAATTTGTTGAGCGAAATGTAACTGTGTGTGTGTGTGTGTGTGTGTGTGTGTGTTCTTTGTGATATAAAGATGACACTGTAACAGATTTTGTAGTCTTATAGTTTACATATTTTTTGTTTATTTAAAAAAATACAAACATTGTCAGCAATAAAACATATTGAATAGGATGACTGAATTCTCAAGAGGGCAATGCAGAGTCTATTGTGACTGAGAAGGTATCTTGACAGATGCTTACAAATTCTATCAAATGCCTGTTCCTAGGACAGGTTCAGTTACCTGAACAAATGTATAAATGTTTCATGTATTGGATTAAATAAAAAAAATATGTTCTATGTTTAATAACACACATTTTGGAACTTCAAATACAATCTTAAAAGCTATACTTATAGTTATCTGTCCATGACAGTATTTATTAAATAATTGACAGGGATTAAAATGATTATTGATTACTTGGCATTCATTGCATGGAGTGATCAATGAAAAAAAAAAAAAAAACAACACCTATGACATAGACATATATTGAAAATACCTAACAGAAAAATTTTACAAAATATATTTAACACAACACACCCAGATGAACCTTGAGGAAATGTTTGCCTTATGAATGTGAGTGTGTTCAATTGTGTACTAAGTACACAATTAATCTCAAAAAGTTAAATCCACTAAATACTTAACTTCATTTAATCTTCATGCTGACCTACAAATTCAGTGTTATATCTATAGTACACAGAGAAATAAACTCAAGCAACAAAATGTCGTCCAGAAAAAAAACTTTGAGGGGAAAAAATAAAAAAACACCTTTATTAAGTATCTCTGACACCAAGAATAATAATTTTATTTTATCATGGGAAGTAGATAGGGTCATTTTACTGCTATTATCTATTCTTTGTAAATGAGGTATATGAGTTTTTGTATGTGTGTGTGTGTGTGTGTGTGTGTGTGTGTGTGTGTTTTGTTTTTTTTTTTTTGTCTCTCCTAAAAATTATAAAAATCTAAGGAAGAAAGCAGTGTATCTTCAAACTTCCCTAACAAGTCATTTTATAGAAATGTTGTTTTTAATTGCATATATTTCTAAAACTAGGACAAAAAATGTCTTTGTTTTTTGAATAAGTGAAGTAAGTTTAGGGCCATTAATTTTAAGCTGAGCATTGTTTCTTAGTCCATTTGGACTCCTGTAACAAAATATCAAGGACCAAGTGGCTTACAAAAAAACAGAAAATATATTTCTCACAGTTCTGGAGGCTGGGAATTTGAGATCCAGGTTCCAACATGATCAGGTGACAGTTCTTCCCAGGGTGCCAGACTTCTCATTGTATCTGCATATGGCAGGAAGGGCAAAGGATCATTCTGAGCTTTTTTGGGGGAGGGGACTAATCCTACTCATGATGGTGCCACCCTTGACCTAAACACTCTGAATGGCTGCACCTTCTATTATCATCACTTAGACATTAAGATTTCAATATATGAATTTTGGGAGGACACAAATATTCAGACCACACTAAGAATGCCTACCAGGTTATGTTGGCAGAGCTCAGATGCCCAGAGTCTTGCTATTCTATTTCCTAGATCACTCATACACTGGAATATTTCTGTATTGAGAGAAAAGAGAGCTCCAGATATAATAACTTGGCATTACTAGATACTAAATTTGGTAGCAACAGTTGTTGTCTTGACTGATTTATATCTCCTGGATGCCAGTAATTTTCACCTTGTGTGATAACAAGTCATATTGGGTGATAAAGGTAAGACATACTTTTTTTAAAAAAAAGAAAAATTGAGGGGAGTGGGTTGGGAAATGGGTTAAAAGGTGAAGGGATTAAGAAATACAAACTGGTAATTATAAAATGGTCAGGGGATGTAAAATGAAGCATAGGGGATAGTCAATAACATTGTAATAACTATATGTGGTGGCAGCCCGGGAGCTGGAGTGAGCAGGAGGCTTGGGTTGCCCCTGGCGATGGAGGAAGCCAAGCTTCCTGCCTGCCCTGGCCAGCCCTGGCCTCCACTCAAGGCTACAAAGTTTCAATTATAGAAGATAAATAAATCCCAGATACCTGCTTCCAGCCAGCCCTGGCCTCCACTCAAGGAGGCGCTGCAAAAAAAAAAAAAAAAACTGAAAAAGAATAAAAGGAGGAACCGGGAGCTTGAGTCACCAGGGGGTGTGGCCAGCCTGCAAACAGCCATCAGCCCCTCACCCAGGCTGGCCATGCCCCCCCAGTGGGGACCCTCACCCTATGGGGGCATGGCTGGCCTGCAAACCACCATAGGCCCTCACACAGGCCGCCCCCTGCCCCAAGGAAACCCCCACCCTGATCTGGGACATGCTTCAGGGTAAACCAGCCGACCCCACCCATGCACCAGGCCTCTATTCTATCTAATAAAAGAGTAATATGCTAATTAGACTGGGAGACCTTCCAGACATTTTGGAAAAGCCATGGGGGTGGGGCCAAGGTAGAGGTGGTTAGAGGCCAAGAGAGGAGGACAGTTGTGGGTGATCAAGCTGCTGGGGGGCGGGGCCATTGGGGGTAAGCAGACCAGCAGGGGGGCCAGTTGGGGGCAAGCAGGATGTCAGTGGGGGTCAGTTGGAGGGGATCAGGACAGCAGGGGTGGCAGTTGGGGGCAAGCAGGCCAGTGGGGAGAGATAGTGGGGGTGAGCAAGCCAGCAATGGGGGGCAATTGGGGGTGAGCAGGCCAACAGGGGAGGCAGTTGGGGGCAACCACACTGGTACGAGGGGCAGTTGGGGGTGATCAGGCTGGCAGAGGGGCATTTGGGATCAATCAGGCCAGAGGCAGGGAGCATTTAGGGGCAAGCAGGCCAGCAGGCAGAGTGGTTAGGGCAATCAGGCAGTCAGGCAGGCAGGCAGGTGAGTGGTTAGGAGCCAACAGTCCAGGATTGTGAGAAGAAAGTCCGATTTCCGGTTTTTGCCCCATCCCTCTAAACCAGACTTCATCTGCCTGACCCCACCCAGGGAGGGACCAAGCAGGGTGTCCACCTCTCCATTCTCCATCCTTCCATCTGTGACACCTGTCACCCTTGCCAGGCCTCCCCCAAAGAGAGTTCAGTTCAATCCCTGAATGTAAAAGGGCACCCGGGGGGTGGGGGCTGTTAGGCTTCACTCCAGTGCCCCCTGATTCCCAGTGACAGGACATGGATTCAGAACAGTGGCCACAGCTGCAGCACATAGATCTGTTCCAAGAAAAGTTGGGAATGCAGACTTCCATATGAGCCCCTATTCCAAAAGGTGGCAGTTTATTCACATTGTGGCAAAGACACCTTCAAGAGTAACATAAGTGGGTAAAGTCAGGGCCAACCAGGGGCATTTCCTCATCCAATCTCTGTGAGGCGTGCAGCAGAACCAAGTCTCAGCTCTTTGCAGGACACTTCTGGGTTTTCTTTTAAGCCTAAAGGACAATAGTCTGTCTCCATTCTTGTTCTTTGGAATATTTTTTTGTCATCAGATAAAAGGATATGTACATTGGGGCAATCCTCTCTAGATATAATATTCCAGTTGCACCCATGTGATGACAACAGCGCCCCTCAGAGGCAGGGAACCAACAGATGGGGAGCAGGGAATTCTGAAAACCAAAGCGAATACAGAGATGTCTGACACCCCTCCTCAGGCGGCCTGCAGGCCGGGCATCTGCTGGACCTTTACCACTTGATGTCTTGGCAGGCTGCCCTGGACCCTGCTAGGTGGTGTGCAGGGCTGCCTAGCCCCAGGGGCAGTCACCCCCTCGCCCCAGCCAGTCCTGGTCAAGCTCTTGCACATGTGCGCTCGTCTTTGGGGACCACACTGGTATGGCAGCATATATGACTTCCATTGGCTGCAGCCCGTCCTCCACCTGGACCTGGCCCCTGCGGCTTAGGCATGCCCAATGCAGGCCGGGACCTCCACAAAGTGGCAGGGGAGCTTCCCTCTACAGCTTTAGGACCACTTCTGGATGTTCCGAAAGCCATAAGCAGCCTCAAAGCGTAGCAGAACCTCTCCATCCCTTTCAAGGGTGACCTCCTGGAAGTCTCTGTTCCTCAGGGTGCGGTAGGTGAGCACCCCCATGTCCCCATTGAACAGCTCCTTAGCCATGTGCCTGAAGATAGTGTGCCAGGTACCTGTCGGAGCTGGCACCCTCGTGGAGCCTCACCTCCTTCTCCTTCATGTGGACAGAGTGTCCACAGCAGCGTCATTCAAGGAAAGGCCACTTTGTTCCATTATCTGGACAATTTCACCTGAGGTTAACACGCAGTGAGCACCCTGGGAACTGTGTAAAGTTTTGGGAACATCTTCTCAAAGGGTCTCCAGTTTCTTGTCGTAACACAGGGCCATGATGACATGGAAAACCTTGTCTGGGGATAGGTTCTGCTGTCTGGTTAAGTAATCCTTCACCAGAGAGCCCGTGATCTGCTGGGGAGACTTGGCCTGCAGATGTGGGGGTGATGGGGTGACCCAGCACACGCTCTGCATATCAGTCCCATCCGGGGCAGCGGAGGTCAGCATGGGTAGCCGGGACTCTTCCTCACGGTGCTGGCAGTACCTTCGCACAGATTCCTCCTGTCTCTCCAGGATGCTGAAGTCCACAGCTATCTTCATGTCAAAGACAGTGCTCCCCAAGGTTTTTGAGAAAGCCACAGTTTTCTGGATGTATCAGTGATACTGAGGTTGAATTTAGCAGCAAAATACGGCAGAGACTGAGGACACATGAACACTGTCAGCACCTTGTGCTGTGAGGTATCACATTTCTTATTAAGATTCAGAACGTGGAGCAAGCCCTTGGTGTTCTGTTGAGAATCTTGGACTCCTTCCTCTGTGGTCACACAACTGTCACAGGCCAGGCAGTCACTCAGAAATATCTTGGCATCGGCCAACTTATGGAATTCTCCCTTCTCTCTGTCCTCCTGAACCAGATTCTGCACGTTGACTGCTGCATTCTCTTGGTCATTGTTTTTTTTTTTTTGTTTGTTTGTTTGTTTGTTTTGTTTTTTACAACATTCCTCCCGTGTGCAGTGATCACACTTCATCTGGAGTGGGGGTTAGGAGGTGCAGCTCAAGTGACTTGGAGGAAGCACAGGGAGAGCAGTCAGTCACCTCTGGTCGCCCCGGTGCTGCTGGCGGTATCCTTTCTTCCTTGTGGAGCATCTAGGGAGGGGAATGACCACAGTGCCTGAAACCGAGGTCCAGGAGGCCAGCAGCGCTGTCAGGATCATGCCGGAAGCTCTGAACCATTGGTGCCTGGCCTGTCCTTTGGAGATTTAACCTATAGGACTACTAAGGAAGTCAGTCCCCCGTTCTGCCCCACCTCTGCCACTGAATGATTGAAGTTTGAGGGCCAGGAGGAGGGACCAAGAGGCCTGCCTTCCAGCTGCTCACCAGTCCCGGCAGTGCCACTCACTCAGGTTCTCTGTTAACCATCCCCTGATCAATGGAGCCTGAGGGCCGGGAGATGGGCTGGCCATCCTTTCAGTCTCTACGGACCCTGGCTCTTTATATATACAGATATTTACCGTAAGGTAATGATGAATAGATATTTAACCTAATTTTGCTCACCCCTGTATATCATTGTTACATTTCCTGATATTTATAATTGTACTATGGTTATATCATAGAATGTTCTTTGTCCTTAAGAAATGCAGACTGAACCATTTATAGGTAAAGGGACTTGCTTTTTTTAATTTGCTCACCTTGTTCAGAAAAATAGGTATCTATCCAGCTGTCACCATCATGTCTCATCTATCTTACTAGTATATCCAGAGACATTAGAAGAGTGAAAGAGAATGACAAAGCAAATGGGGCAAAATGTAAACCAATAGTGAATATTAATGGTGAATGATAAAGGATATATAAAGGTACATTTATAGATTCTTAAAACTTTTCTGTAATTTTGAAATAACATCAAAACAGAAGGTTATGTAAATGATATAAAGTGGCTTAAATTGTCTGTACAATGTAGGTGGCATTCTTTCATGAAAACAGTAACAAAATAATTTGCTTTTTTTTGTTTTTTAAACCAGTGTTCTTTGCTCATGAGTTTGAAAGGAGAGCTTTTCATTTGTTTCAACCCTAACATTAACTATATTTCTACTTTCATCTATGAGTAAATGCGCCATTTGATTAAAGGCTTATTTTTCATGTCCGTACCCTATTGTATGTGTAAACAGAACCCTTTCTCCATCAGTAACTTAATGACATGCAGACTTCAGAATTCAAGTATCAGACACATGTTTAATTGGGTTTTTCAAAACAAAAACAACCCAGAAAGCTTTATAAAGGTAAATACTTGTGAAAATTCTTTGAATAGTAAATATAGACTGATACATGTAAAAAAATTACATGAAACTCTTAATTTTCTAGTAAAAGGTAAATAAAAATGACCATAAAAGCACAGAACAATAAAATAGGGAGGCCAGATGGTTTTCTGGGATAACTTTATCAAAAATTCAAGAAAGAGATAATATCTAACTTATGAGCTCTGTTTCAGAGAGTAGGAGAAGAAACACTTGGAAATCTCTAACATATGATCCAGGATAGTCTCAGTATTAAACCCAGCTCAAGACACAAGGAACGCAGTCACTAATTTACTTTATAAACATACATAGATTAAATTAAACAACAATGTAGAAAAATAATTATAAGTGAATTTGGAATATTAGAAATGTTCTAGCCCCTGATCTCTTCACTGGGAGGTAATTACGTGGCTGTATGCATACCTAAAATTGCATCCAGTTGTATACTTAAGACTTAGGCATCTACCTGCATGAAACACTATAACTCAATAAGAAAGTTTTTCAATGTTAGTGTGGATGAAGTGAGTGGTATAACACCTTTGCTAGTGTAACCACTTAATTTTATGATGTTTTAATATACATTTTCTCATTTTAGTTGTTTCATGGGATTTGAAAAAGGTTTTATCCCATTTCCTCATGAGTTCCTGTTAAAACCCATTTAACCTTTGCTCACAGGCATTAAATAGTCTAAATATACAATCCTAATTGCAGATGTTGAAAGACTGTGAATAAAAAAATCAAAAGGATGAAAGATGTTTCTTTAGTTTGTGTAAATGGCATTTTTGGTTTCCCCAAACTTTATTTTCCCTTCGAATTTCCAGTCTTTTATAACAGGCTGTATGGCATGGCAGTCTTCCAATGCACTTAAAAAGCTCAGAGGAGCCATTCAATGTATATTAATCTACTGTGAAAACAAATATCGTGAGTGCTTGCTCTCCTGCAGTCTCAGCCATTAACGTTGGTGGTTAGTATTGATGGCATGATCTGTGCACTGCCAGTGCAAAGACTTGTGGAAGGAAACTCTCCCTAAACATTTCAACAGCTTTTGTTGTTTTTTTCTCCTGGTCTTGTGCACAGGATACATTTGATATCAGTTACCTTCTCCTCAGTTGCAAATCTTGTCTTCATTCCTCAACTGATAGAGGACAACTACTATAAACCAACAAATGGTAGTTCTTCTTGATTTATGCAGTTAGACCCTAGGATCTGGTAACACCAGAGATTATCTTCATGGTTGGAATGCATCACATAAAATGTAGTCAAACAAAGCAAAACATGCAGCTCTCTTTGCTTTCCAGCATTACATCTACTGTGATGTATTTTCTGAAAGCCACCCAAGTATAACTATTTATTTTAACTAAAGTAATCGAGATTAATGTCAGCAGCTATGACACACACTGTTTGCTAAAGAACACATAGAACAATTGCTCAGGGCAACCTTCATTAAGAAATCAGATAAAATTAGTAAAACTGATTCTATTTCAAAACTCAGCAGCAGTTAAAATTGCCATTCAGGAGCTTCCAATTAACACAATTGGTCTTGTTCACAATCAGCTATTGTAATCTCATTAACTTATTATATTTAATTATTGTGATAACAGCACAGCAAAACTTATTTTATTTTGCATGGGTGGAGACCAAATTGGGTGTAGCCTTTCTAATATTAAAAACATAGTCTTTGAGGTTTTGGCATCTGTCCCACCCTTTTTTGGAATTATCCCCATCAAGGGTCAAATGCATACAGAGCTCCCTACCCTAGCAGTGAGAGGGCATTATGGAAGCAGACATCTAATTTGGCATTCACTGATGGGAGGATTAATTATATAGCTGATACAGTGACTCAAATCATTTTGTAATGGTGTTTGGAGAACTGACAGTATATGCAAGAGAGAAAGAGAGCTTGAAGAGAAAAAAAAAAAGGAGATAGAGTATCTGTGTTTAACTACTGCATCTCTCTTTGTTTTATTACTTCATTATATAAATGTGTTCTGAAGATACTAATTGCAAAAGCACAACATCTTTTTGTCCTTTAGGTAGTAGCAATCTGCACATATCTAAAAAAGAAAAAATACTCATGTTTCATTGATACAAAATATTGCCTGCTGCAATGAGATTATATTCTATTGGTGGGACCTGGGGTGTATTAGCCAGCTTCAGAAAGCAATAGGTTGCCTTATTTTCTAGCTGAAAATGCTGTGTGTTTTATGAACTACCTCTATCTTGCACACGGGAAATGTTTTTTGTGTCTAAGGTCATAATAGGATTTTCCTGAATGATACAAAAATACAAATATTCTAACCATTCAGCTTGTAGAGGTCACTTATTTTCCAGAAAGTTTTGACACCACATTTTACCATCAACTTGAAAGAACATTTGTGATTTAATTTTTACATTATGGATGCTTTCTGCAAAGGCATCAATAAAACTAATTGTGTTCTGTGAGAAGGAAAACAACAGAGGCAGAGTGCCAGCATACATGCAAATCCTTGTTCTTGGCAGGACCCTGTGCAACTGGGAAGATATGTAAAGATAAACAAGCACAGAGAGCACACTGGGAAACCCAGAAATCCTTCCGTAATCTCAAAGCCCCAGTACACTTTTTTTGAGTGGTTGACACTAATTCTATCTTTTAAAAACAGCCACTTAACTCCTGATACTATTTTAATGGCCATAAATAAATAAATGAGAAAAAGGGCCCTTATAAATCCCAGGAGAAAAAGTTAAATGAAAGTGAAAGATGGAGTCCTTCTGTGACTCTCATATTACCATACCTAAGCACTAAGAAGGTGAACTTTCATCATTATTAAAATCATTCAATTTGTGTCTTTAATTATAACTTTTGGGGGCATGAATGGCTCCAGAGAAATTAGTCTTCTATTTGCTCTATGAAAGAATTTAATAAGTAATACATTATGTTAACTGATTTTTAAAAATCCATTTAATTTTTCCCTGAATTCTATTTTAGGATGATGAGTTTCAGTATCACAGAAATTCCTGCCTAGCATCTACTGCTTAGACGGTTACAATTTTTTTTTTTTTTAATATCAAGGTCCTGGGCTTTGTATACTTATGGTTTGACTTATAAATTACTTGTCAGTCCTTCCTAATTTGAGCCATGGCCTACTTAGTCATATATTAATCAGCTGCCATCTCAGATTCACTTTATGAAAATGCACACAACTTGTTTGAATGATGGTGTCAGATTGCCTACAAGCCAGACTTAGCTTCCACTGGTGACTCTAGCTTATTTAGAGCAGCTCAGATTGTACAGGCTATAAATCTCTTCCCTCTCCATGTGGTGAGATCTGTATGGGTTTAAAGACAAAAGAACTTCTGTAATTCTTTACATCTATTCTGATGACAATAAATAATTATGTTGAGTTCCCATGTGCCACAGCACTTACAAAGAACTTTGAGAATGTGGCTTTGTAAACACATGATAAAATTCCTCTACCAAATGCTAATAACAAACTTGGGACTTTAGGATTCAGCATCTCAACTTTATGTCATTTTTAGATTACAGATGCCTTTTTATTATAGGCAGATTATAAGTATACCCATTATTACAAGTATGTATGTATATGTTAAAGGAAAATATTGTTCTGATAAAGAAAAGATTTGTCCATTATATTTATTTTTTTTTAAAGTAAGACATATTTTATTGGGTGAGGAGTATCTTGTTGGATGTAGGGACCACTGCCATGGCATTTGCAGTGCGACAGAGAGCTTGTACTCAACTCTGACTCCAATAAGGACAAATAAGGATTTACAGTGAAAGATGAGGGTAGCAGTTGGTGGATGAAAAAGTACTAAAAGGAGACATCAGGAGTAAGGAGATTCTTGTTAGATATACTCAGCAGTTCTTGTTAAAGGTGGGCCAGGGTGATCTGATATCCAAGGTGAAAGTTTTTCCCTGAACTGACTTAGTAGGATTCTCACTCAACTGAATTCTACAAAGACAGAGTGGGAAGCCAGGATTAGGCCTAATTCAGCAGAAGGTTCAAAGGAAGGTGAGTAAAATAAGTTCAAGAAGAGTTTTTGTAATGTATATGATGGTGTCAGATTGCCTCCAAGCCAATCTTAGCTTCCACTGGTGCACTTGCATATGTAGAACAGCTCTCTTTCTCTCTCTCTCTCTCTCTCTCTCTCTCTCTCTCTCTCTCTCTCTCTCTCTCTAAATACACACACACACACACACACACACACACACTTTATAGAAGATTAAGTATATGCAACTTTCTCTATTTGTATACATACATATTATTTCGTAAAAATTTTCCAAATATGAAAACACTAAGTTTTGAAAACTTAGCATGAAAAATATTGTTAGCATTTGTTCAATGTTTATTGTGGGACAAATCTGTTTTGTGCAATGACTATCTTTTGTTTTTAAGCATTATGCTTAGTGTGTGATACCAAATACTTTATAAAATTGTCACAGGCAAGTAATTTCAGTATCACAGGGCAATGATTTTTACTGATTATTATTGTTGTTGATGTTGTTGCAAAGAACTTCTATTAAGTGAAATTTTACTTGGGTGATCAATTTAAAAATATATAAAAGCAAAGTTTCCGTATGTAAGGTGAAGCTGGATCCAGAATTTCTCATTTCTGCTCACTATGAAACTTTAATGAAGAAAGAGTTTAGTGCAAATTTGAGAATTGCCATAAAATCCACAACTTAATGAAGGTGCAGGAGGCTACTGAAGAAAAGGAAAAGAAATTTGATCTAAATACAGGGTTCAGTGTATACTAAGAGGAGAAGATTGTGCGTAAGAGTTGACCAGAAGAATAAACAGTAAGATGCTATTAGTGGCCAACTGAAGAGTATGGGGAAAGATCTGGAGATAGAAAACGACACATCTGGGCAAGAAAGGAAAATTAGTATGAAATACAAAATTATCAGAATAATAGGAAGTGACAATAGATTAGAAACAGAGGAAAGCAATTTTGAGAAAAGAGATGCTGCTGAACACAATACTAAATAACTGAATTTTAGCATATAGACAATGGGGTTGTGATGAATATTTTTAGGTAGAGATATGGCTTGATTAGATTTGTATTATATTGTAGATAGGTAGCTAGAACATGAAGAATTAATTTAAAAATATCTATCTATATCTATATCTATATCTATATCTATATCTATATCATCTATATCTATATCTATATATATTATTGATTTTTCACAGAAAGGAAGAGAGAGGGATAGAGAGCTAAAAACATTGATGAGAGAGAAATACTGATCAGCTGCCTCCTAGATACCTCCTACTGGGGATATGCCCCCAACCAAGGTATATGCCCTTGACCGGAATCAAACCTGGGACCCTTGAGTTCTCAGGCTGATGCTCTATCACTGAGCCAAACCAGTTAGGGCTGAAGAATTAATTTAATGGATGTGAAGAGTCTTTGCTAAGTAAAACTATAGAAGATTTAATGAGGTTAAATACCAAATTTAAGATCATAGAACTAAAAAATTACATTGGCAATGGAAAAGCAAGAACAGACCTGAAAAAAGTTTAGGATATAAACTTAATTTAGCTAACAGTAAAATTAGTAAAGGATAATGAATAGCAGATTGGTGGTAGTGAGGAAGGGACTTAGAGATGTTCAGTTAACTTGCAAATATATTGAATTAGAGGAACTAAATATGTTGGATATTTATATCTGGAGCTTAAGAAAACCATAAGGATGGGGAAAACAGATTAAGGAGCCATCAGTATGCAACATACATTCAGAAATAAGGTTATTAATGTAGCATGAGCTGGTCCTATTAAAACTATAATAGGAAGAACAGATTATCAAGATGGTTTCCTGAGTATTTCCCAGGTTAAAGGAATAAGGTAGATGAGGAAAATCAGGGGTCAGGGAGCTCAAAGGAGATAAAGAAGTGAGAACGACACTGTAGCCCAATGAAAAAGAGTCTTGAGAAATGGTTTGAACTTACCTTTCCCAGTTTCCTAAATGTTCCTTAGACTTCTGTTCTGCTCTACTGTGTGTTTCCAACCAAAGACCAGGTTCTAACTCATATTTTTCTCAAGTGGGTTTCTTCAAGCAAAACTCAATACTGTACCTGAGGAGAGAGTTATCATTTACTTCCAGATTTTTTAAGCTAACCTAAAGTTGCAAACCTTCTTAGATCTGTAGAAGAGCCTAGAATTGGTCTTAATTAGCCACAACAGGTCTTTATCTATGACAGGGTGTTCCTCTTTGGATTAAAATGTCTACTACTTTTTTTCAAATTGTTTTATCTTCTATCTGTTATTCTCTGCCTGCACCTTCTTCACAGCTGCATCCTGGAACATAGACAAATTAGTCTATTGCAACTGACATTGGGTTACCATGATTACTGATTAGGAAAATTATTCTGATGGGGAATATAAGATATTTTTGGGGGGTTGGGAGTTAGCAATCTGAATCTGTGCCAGTAACCTAATGTTCATTTCTTTCTTTTTTTCTTTTTCTTTCTTTCTTTCTTTCTTTCTTTCTTTCTTTCTTTCTTTCTTTCTTTCTTTCTTTCTTTCTTTTCTTTTTTTTTTTTTTTTTCCTAATGTACAATCTTGATAGCATATAAAGAAGTCACTGCCCCTTTCTTAATCTGGTCTAGCAAGACCTGTTTTCCTGATTACTCCCAATTTACAAAGGGACCATAAACAAAGAAGGTAACAGTTTAGCTGCAGGGGAGGTCACTAGCACCACCCAGACCAGGTATTTAGATACAATCTAACCCCCCCATTCTAACTGACTCAGGAGGGGCTGTGGAAGCCCACCACAAAAGCCTGGTTGTTAGAAAACAGAAAACAAAGAAACCGAAGGGTATAAAGAGAAAGCTTCCTCCATATTCAGGGGCTCGGGATTTGGAGAACTGATCCCTGAGTCACTGTACTAGTACATATGAAAATAAATGGGCTTACCCTGGATCTCCGAGTGCTCCCTGTATATTTTTTGGTCACTTGGTAAATTCTGTAGCAGTTCTATATCATTTGTAAAAAGACATTGTATATATTTTACCTTATTTATTCTAAACTTCTTTTATTTAGGTTGAACCATATAAAAGCGCCATTCTTGTAGGTCAAAAGGTTGAGTATTAGCAGTTTCAAATATTTCGACCTATTTTATGTTTCTAACTTATTTTTGCTTCTTAGTCTTTGAAAATAGTAGGTAAAGAAGACAAAGTACAAATATAAATGTAAGTTTTGCTAGCAAATAATTTTTGAATATGCTGCTCAAGGTCTTAAATGTATGCATCTGCATATTAGCTATCAATCCTCTATCACATGGTAAGTGTTTTACAGGTGAGCCAACTGCTTTTGTGTGTATCCAAAGCTCTGAGGTCTATACCTGCCCCTTAAAGTCTCTAAGGTATTCATCATTAAACTAATAGACTTAGTGACTGAGAATAGCCAGTAAACCTCTCTAAGTGTGGACATCCAGAAATAGTTAGCCTATTTGTTTATTCATTCAATTAATAAATAATTGTTCTCTTGATCATTAGATTAATATCTATCTACTAGCTACGCTGTGACATTTAGTAGCACATGGTTCATTGGCAACTGTAGAGTTTAATCTGAGCAGCTGTTTGCCTTTTATTGTAAGTTTATTATTACCAGATAATTTTTAATAATTTTCTATGGGCAGAAAAGCCCTGGAATTTCCTTTACATTCAATTTCATTGCACCTAAGTGAACCAGCCTTTTGCAATTCTTAGTGTTTACTGAACTGATAGCCCGGGCCAATTCTGGCACCACCTCCCCACTGCCATTCCCCCAGCACTTGACATGAGTCCTCATTTTACCATTGTCATCTTTTAACTAGAGGTTTTTTGTTTGTTTGTTTTGTTTTTCATATTGTCACTGTTGGAATTTGGGGCAGGATAATTCCTGTGAGGACTGCCCTGTGCTTTGCAGGATGTATAGCAGCATCCCTGCCTCTACCAAGTAGATACCACAAACATTCCCAAACCCCTGAGTCACGACAATCAAAATGTCTCCAGATATGACTAAATGTCACTTGGAGGAGAGACTCTTATCACTTCCAGTTAGGGACACTGCTTTGGATTTAACAACAGCAAGGGTTTCTCATAAAACATGATTCAAAAGTTTTCCTCCATCTACATGGCCTAAGGCTACCAGAGGTAAACATCTCTTCTCATTTAATGTTTCTTCTCTATGTCTATCTCTCCAACAAAACATATGCTAGCCACAAGTGCTCTAAGAGGCTATAAGCAGAATTCATGCATAATCCCTTTATAATACATACTAGAGGTCCAGTGCATAAAATTCATGCATGGGTGTGTGTGTGTCCCTCAGCCCAGCCGGCACCCTCTCAAATCCAGGACTCCTCGAGGGATGTCGGCAGCCCCCTTACAATCCAGGACTGTTGGCACCCAACTGCTTGATTGCCTGCCTTCCTGATTGCCCCTAACCGCTGTGTCTGCCAGCCTGATCACACCCTAACCACTCCCCCAACAGCTTGATAGATGCCTAACTGGTCCCCTGCCGACCTGATTGCCCCTTACTGCCCTCCCTTGCCAGCCTGGTCGCCTCTAACTGCCCTCACCTGCTGGCCTAGTCCCCCCGAACTGCCCTCCCTTGCAGAACTGGTCCCCTCTTGCTCCCCTTCCCTGCAGGCCTGGTCACCCTCAACTGCCCTCCCTTCTGGTCTGGTCACCCCCAACTGCCCTCCCCTGATGGCCTGATTGCCCACAATTGCCCTCTCTTGCCGGCCATTTTGTGTACACATGGGGGCAGCCATCTTTGACCACATGGGGGCAGCCATCTTATGTGTTGGAGTGATGGTCAATTTGCATACCATTTCTTTATTATTATAGGATACTGCATAAGCTATGAAAGCATTTTTAAAATATAATTTTAGTAGAAGCCAGAGGAGAATGATCTCATCTTTGGAATCAAATTGAATAATGTGGCTATATTATTTTTTTTAATATAACTTAATATAGGGTGACCTTGAACTCTTTTGTGAGCAAATGAAGTTGTTCTAGTTTGCCATGGGTCAAAGAGTTGTTACCATGTCAAGCATGCTGAGATTCTCTCTGCAACCATAGATTATTGAAGACTCTTGTTTTCTTTTTTTGTTAATAAAACCAAAGTTGTACAAATGCTAAGCTATCAAAGTACAAATCAGGTCAGTAGTTTGCTTTTGCGGTCACTCTTCCATCTCAAAAATGCAACTTTGCACAGCTTCCTAAGGGTATTTGGACTCCTGAACATCAGCTGAGGTCTACAGGAGAAAGTAGAGAGATAGCTAAGGACAAGCCTTGATTTCCCCCTCCTAGAATCTCACACAACTAAATTCCTAAGGAAAACAAAATTAATTTGGAGTCTTTCAAAAATCTTGGCATGTAAAATAATGCAACAGAACCCCAATTTTGGGACTGCTGTGATTGCATTCCCTAGTTAAACACCCTAGATATCAATACTTACTGGTATTCTCTAAGCTCAGTCAATGAAGAAAATAGGGCTGTTATCTATCAAAGCACATTTTCATTTCTGACAAGTAAAAAGCAGCATGGGGAATGCAGGAAGGCTGAAATGAAAGCCTAAAAGAAAACTCATAAAACATCTGGTGTCCTTTATCCCCTGTTGGCCTTTCATAGTATGATATGATGAGCTTGCTCTGATTTAAGACCTGATGATTTGGTTTGAAAATACAAGAGGAGGGCTCTAGCTGCAGCCAGGCTGGCAGCAAATTGGGATACAAAAATCTGCTCGAATAATTGGAAACACGACAGGTTTTTTTTGTAACTGTTGCCTGTGGCATCTTAGTTTATCCATCTCTCTCAGTTGAATTTGTAAAGTGCATTATCTTATTGGTTTTAAAGTTTCCATCGCACTTATTTGCAGGGGAAATGTGAGCAAATCAGTCATGATGGATTGCCTAATTTTCTGCGCTGAATAAACCGGTTTTATGAGATTGTTGATTCCTAGGTTATTAGTTAACAGAAACATTGATCGATTTTAACCTAACAAAAAGCTTATTAAATTATTGCATTTAAAATGTTTCATTATTGTTACTATAGTATTGGTAATGAATATGCTAATTAAATAATTGAGAAGAGTTTCATAAAGAAGTTTTTCTTTGCTTTTTCTATTTTCAATGCAAATGCTAAAATTGGCCTGAGCCACAGATGTCGGAAGATTAGTAATTACTCAGAAAGAAGGAAAAAACAAAACAAAACTATTATCTTTGATCATAAAGCCAGAGGAAGGAGCAGAGAAAGGTAGTTTTCTACTTAGAAAATATAAATCCAATTTAATCCATTGTAAATTTCTAACAGCTTCATTTACAAGAGCCAGAAAACCAAATCCTATACAGCAATATTTTTTACATTAAATAAATCATTTCAGATTCATTGGCTGTGGAATTATACTTGTTAGTTAGGAAGGAGAAGAAATTTTATTTGTTAATCTGAACCTTTGACAATGGTTGTTTCATGAATGCTCCAAATTTTAATGCTTCAATAAAAGCATTTTTTAAAATTTCCTTAAAAAATATAAAAATACCTGATACATTTATTAATAAAAAACAAACAAACAACAACAACTATGCAACCAGATTAAAACACAAAATAGAAAAAGAAAATCAACACCTTCATCATTTTATTTTCAAATTTTGAAACAGGAATTTTTAGTGGTGAAAGGGAATAGTGACCAGTCAGAGGGGATATCCAGGCACCAGTATCTGCAGCCTTATTCGCCATTGGAAAGGGAACTCAGTGGGCCTTTTCCCCTCCCCACTTGGAAGTCCGTTCTGTGGGACTCTCTCTTTCTCCACATGTGGGAGTCTGTACTTGTTCTTCAATGAATCTCTACCTTTGCTATACTACCCTCTGTCTGTGGATTCATTATTCAACTCCAGCGGACAAAGAATCCGGGTTCAGTCCAAAAATTCCATTTCAATTTGAAGAGAAAGACATTAAAATAAAAGTTTCTTATCATAAAACAGAGTTATAATAGCTACACTACATGGCTCAGGACTAATTAATAGAAATTTAGACATCAGTGTTGGGCAAAAAAAAAAGTTTATGTTCTTTTCTTTTTAAAATCTTTCTCTCTTTTTTGGGGGGGAGGAGGAGGCGGGGGGGTGGTCCATCTTTTCAATGGGTTGTATCTTACTGAATGTAAACTCTTCCCAGTCAGAGTCACAAGTAAAGGAAGTAGTTTCTTTATAAAAGGAAAGAAGGGAGTTAAAAAACTTTTATGCAAGTCGACTTTACTGTGAAATGTTATCTTTTGTTAGTTCAAAGGTTCCCAAAGATATCAATTCTTCAGAAGTGCCCTGAGGTGCTGGGGATGTAAATTGAATACTTTACAATTTGTAGACTGCTCCTGCAGTAATGTGTATCTCCTCTGTGAGTGAGTGTTTGGGGATTTTTCAATTACTGGAGTCTGAAAACTCAGAGATTCTTTAGGGCAGAAAAAAGATTCTTCTCCAAGTTGAGTCACTGATGTTCAAATTAGCTGCCAAAAGCACTATAATGATCAGTGTTCCAGATTTCTCTAAACAGGAAAAAATGGTCCATTTTTGTCAGGGGGAAAATAAGCTCCTCTAACGGCATCCATGAATAACTTCAGGATGGGGTATGTGATGGGTAAAAAGTGAAATAAATTGCTGATATGTGCCACATACAGTAGACCAGTGATATTTCTAAAGGACTTAAATGAGCTCCTCTATATTTGTTTAGAGTGATAGCTTAAGTATGGCCTTTAGGCTTACTGTTAACAGTTTTTTACAAAATACTGAATAAAAAATGATAGCATGGTATATGTGCATTTAAAATTAAGCATACTTCAGAATTAAATATATCCAGCTCAAAATAACGAGGTGACTGAGAGTTAAAATTCCAAATTTTCATCTAATTCTCCCAAACTGTTTTATTATACATTTCTTCCTCCTATCCCCAGATTAATGGAATTGACTGATTTAAGTTTCCATTTTTTTCTTATAGTAGAGCTACTAAGCATTAGTGAAACACATACTCTAAAAGTCAGTGCAAAGGAGTCATAAAAAAATGAAGAAAGAAATAGTTAACATGGTACTTTCCATCTCTCTAGATAGGAATGAATTTGTGAGCAACAGCAGTCTGCATCAGAAGAACATCTATTATGGTGTTTTTAAACAGCTTAAAATATGTTACTAAGTAGTCATCCCTTTCTTGCTAAATAGAGTATTTATTTCAATTCATATGTCTAAAAGTATTTATTATAATGCAATTTTAAATTCAAATACATGGTTCTGTATTGTTTAAAACAGCTTGTTCTCCTAAGTAGGTCAGCTATTTTTTGTGTGTTATCATTTGGTGCATGTTTTACATCCTTTATAAATGCAAACTGATTTTTTGGGGGGGAAAGTTGCAAATAAAGCTTTATTTGACTGAGTTAGAACTATTTTTATGTCAGATGCTCAGGAAAACAATCATTATGGGCAGACCTGGTTTTATTCTACCAGAAAGGAAGGGATAATTATTGTAAGGCTTTATGAACACTCTTCCAACTTCATAGAACCTGCCAAATACTGGACATTTTCTAACCTTGCTTTGTTAGAAAAAATAGATGGGACATTAAACCATTAAAAGATAAGATTAGGGTGAAATTGGATTTACATTTGAATCCTTACCAAGTCAAGGAGTTGGTTTAAAATTTTTACATTTTGACTTTAAAAAATATTTTTATTGATTTTTTTTTAGAGAGAGGAAGGGACAGAGAGATAGAGATAGAAACATCAATGAGAGAGAAATAGCAACATGGATAGGCTGCCTCCTGTATGCCCTCTGCTGGGAATCTAGCCTGAAACTCAGGCATGTGCCCTGACTGGATACCAAAATTTCTTATCATTGTTAGGAAGTATGCAGGAAGCCAAAGGAAGTATGCAGGAGGCCAGAAGTGATAAAAAGTTATAAATTTACTAGAGGCCTGGTGCACAAATTCGTTCACAGGTTGATGCTCAACCACTGAGCCATACTAGCTGGGCAAAGTTTTTACATTTCTACTTAATAAACATTGAGAAACTCCTATGCTCTAGGCAACAAAATTCAAATGACATATACATTACTCAAAATTCATCTTTAAGCTCCTTGACTCCATGGACTTTACTATGAATACAATATGCAAAATAGAGCAAAGAAACAAATGAAGTAATAGATGAACAAAATATTCAGTCTTGGGAATTTGGAAAGGTTTCCCAAAGAGGAAGGGGTATTCAAATTGAGGGACCATTGTTAGGTCTGATTAAATAATTGAATTGGTACCCCCTCTCTTCGAACTGACCTTTAGACCACTTCACAATGGACATTCCCTTTCCCTTAGACCACATTCCACTTGTTAAAACCATTATCTTTTCCCTCTGGACCACATGTGTCAAACACAAGGCCCGCGGGCCAAATCCAGCCTGCCAGGCCTTGCAATGTGGCCCGCACCGCGCTGTCATCACTGCACTCCGCTGTCAGTTTATGACATTGTCAGTTTATGACTGTTCAGTAAACCATTCGGCCCGCGATTTAGGCTGGATTTTAGATTTTGGACCCTTCTCTGATTGAGTTCGACACCCCTACAGTCTGGACTTTCCCAGGATCCAGACCAACCCAGAGAGTTCCCACCAAAAAAGCCCACTTAGAGTTCTTTAGAATCTCTGACTCCCCATCTCTGGGTGCTGATGGCATTTTGGGGCTCAACCCATCTGATTTTCCAAATGACCTAATCTCACTGTATATAAAAGCCTAAGTGACCGAATAACTGACCATCAGGGGCAGATGCTCAATGCACACCTTAGTCATAAACTGACAGTCTTGAGTATACCAGGTAATGATTTGAAATATTGCCTTTCTATACTAAATTAGTAGGTGGCATTATTTGTTTATTTGTTTTAATTAGAACAGATTGACAGTTTTCAACAATCACTTGAACTTTCTAGGTGCATTCAAAATTTTGAAAGCCTATTTAACAGAAGTTAGCTTGCAATTTACTGAATAAGTGATAAACCAATGCCTAGTTCACCAAAAGTCAACTTACCAATTTTGGCAAACCACTTTGCCAAACTTTCCAAATATATTCAAGAATATAAAGATGAAACCATCCATAAACCTTAGCTTTCCACAAATTGAGCACTGTTTAGACTGAATATTAAAAAAAAAAAAATGTTCCTAATATTAAGTATTTGGGAAATTGAAAAAAGTGGTTAAAGTTGTCATATTGTCTTTGGGCAAATGAAAATTATTAAAGCATATATGTATTTCCCATATTGATCAGTAATTATGTGTCTTTAATAGCAAGGTCTATTGACAGAATTTGGCCTCATATTTTATTAAAATTTACCAAGTCTGGCTTAATAGATATTTAATGATGCAAAGTTCAAAGAATAAAATCAAAGAGACATGTTAGTTCTCTACTAGAAAAGCAGGAGTACAATCTTAAAACTATTAACTTTTTGTGGGTTTGGAAACTTTTACTACAAAATAATGTTAGCAGTCTTATTAAAAATTCATTAAAATCCATTTTCATATTCTAACTCTGACCCTTTACATCTGTGCACTTACACTTAACTCATTCACATAGTAAAATTTTTGAAAAGAAATGCATACATGCATATAAATTGAAGGCGACTACCTGTACATTATGCAGTCGCATTTGAGAACCAATAGTTCATTTAATATGACTCCTTAAAATGTATTTCCTATATCAAGAGCAGGCTGTTTTGTTTTGTTTTTTCTTCAGTTTTAAATTCTGAAAATCACAACCATTTTCTGTACTCTGAGATTTCGTGTGCAACTGGTAGAGCATTCTGGTTTTGTTGTAAACATATCCTGCCAAGCAGTGCCAGGCTGTGTGAACTCTGAGTAGAGCCAGAACAGATGTGCTGAGCTAGCTGCCCTGACCCCTGGCGGGGCTAGGTCTCTCTCCCTGTAGTTTTCTGCCTACAAATATGACACAAGCAGCAGCACACTGGTGTTTCCTGGCAGGAGTCCCATTCCTGGGGTTAGACTCTGCTCACACCCATTCAGCCTCAGTCCCACCACCCAGGCCCAGGTTATTATAATGTAACACCGTAGAGATTCAAGCAAGCTCCTTAGCAGGAGGCGGCTTTCAAGCCTCACAGACCTTGGGGTCTCTGAGCATCCTCCAAGGAGGCAAGGGAAGGAGAGGAGGGGTGGGGGATAGGAAACCGCGGATGAATGTCAAGACTGGGCTGTTAAGGCCAAAGAGGCTCAAGCTGCTAACAACTGAGAGCCCCATGTCTATCTGCCCTTTCTCAGCCCCGCCCCTGGCCCTTCCCCAGACCTCTGCCCCCAGCCTGGGCTGAGCCTCTGCCTCCCCCTGAAGTCCGCAGCGCGCAGTGACAGAGAAAGAGCTCATCTATCTGTGAGGAACGAAGCCACGCTGATGGTTCCCCAGTGGACGTAATTGTGCTCATTACTGCCCATTTACATTTCATCACTCGATTATCACAAATGCCTCATTACTGTTGAAAAGGGTTTTCTGGGGAAGTACTTGCTAACTATTCATTCCTCAGCTCCAATGTCACCAGACAGGCTGATTGGAAAGGGAGGGGGAGAGGAGGAGCCAGACCAAGAGGGGCGAAGGGTGAAAAAGGTCCTCTATCAGATTTGATTAAAGGCCGTGATTTAAATCGATATTTAATAAAGTGGCTGCTACCACATAACACGGGCAATTCCCCATGCAGTCAGAATCATGATTAGGAGCCCCTCACTGCCTGCTACATAACTCAATTGGGTTTTGTGCGCTGGTCTGGCACCTGTGTCCCTCAGCACTGAGCCTCCAAGGTAATAGGTTTATGAGCCGATGAACAGAGCTGATAGGTTCTAAATGGATTAACTAGGTGTCTGCAGTCTGGTGATGAATACATCAGGAAAAAAAAAAAAAAAAAGTCTGCATAAGCAGGCGAGTGATAGGGAGTGTTGACAGACATGGTGTGTGTCAGGAGCCCCACAGGGTAAACACTGGCTCGGTGCCTGTCATTCAAGTGCTCTCTCAGAGTAATGGGTGAAGATAGCAGGCTGGGCTGCTTAACAAGCCTGCAGGTGCCAGGGAAGGGAGGCCAGGTCTCCAAAAGCTTCCAACGGGATCGGCTGGCCCACCAGCTACATGGCCAGCACAGGAGCGGCTATGCTCATTTCCTGTCCCAGGAATGGCAAATAGCTTGACATTCCTGGGCTAACTAATTCATGATGCCTAGCGTGTGGTGTTAAGAAAGATTCCGAGGTTACATCTACATAGAGCAGAAAACAATGAATAGCACAGCGGGGAGAAGTGAGATGTGATTTCCACATAGCTGTCGTTTCTTCATTTCATTCCTAGATTCCTGAAATAGATCGGTTTGTATAGCCTGTGGTTTCAAGATGCTAATGCCAATGATTGTACTACATACATAGGTAAAAGAGATTATAAATACAATTCAATGTAATAATCCTTATCAGGTGATCATGCAGTGGGTTTTAGGAGTATCCATGAAAAAGAAGCTAATGTAAACTGTAGGATGGCATTAGGACCTGAGGATTCAGGAGAAACCACAGGTACTCATGAAAAATGCCAGTGAAGCAATCTGAGAATAGCTGCTGACACGGGGACGATCACGCAAGTCATGGAGAATGACTGTGGCTGATCTGAGAGGGATTGAATGGGCTCTGGGAATCCTTAAAAGTTTCAGCCAAAGTTCCCTTCCTGAAATATATCTCACATGGAGGAGAAACTGCTAGAGATAAAATGGAAATATGATAGGTCAACAATAATAAAAATAAAGGAAAACATATTTAAATAAAATTGCACATGTTTATGAGTGGGTGGGGAGAAAATAGACAAAAGAGATCTTAATAAAGTGTCATATTAAAAAGAAAATTTTCATAAGAACAGAAGATGAGAGATTTCCTGAGTAGCCTAGAAGTTTCCTAGAAGTTAGGAAAGCTATCTTAAAATAAACTGTCCTTCTAAAAATTAAGAAACATTAGTTTTATATAAAAACAAGCAATAAAAAAGAATTAAGATCAACCATACAATATTATCTTAAGGAAAAAGGGCTTATATAGTGAATGAAATTCTCATAGACAATGAATGTCTCTTAGAAAGCTATGTCTACAAAACAGAAGAAAATTATTACCAAATGTTTTTTCAAAGGCCTAAAAATCCTAAAGGAACTGATAGGGACTACAAAGTAATATCACAAATAAGAATTTTTAAAGCTCTGATGTGAGGTTACAGATCTTCAGAAAGCATTAAAAATAAAAGAAATGTTTCAGAAATGAGCAATAAACTAAAACATTCACACAAAGTGAACAAATTTAATAGCTAATGTCTCAAGATATGGAAAACAATAGGATAAAAGTATTTAAAATAAAAATGAACTAAGATTGAAAAGGCTGAAGAAAAAGTGAAACACAGAAACTAGCTAATCAAAATCCTAACGCAGAGATAATAAAAGTCCCTAAAAATTAAATAAACTAAACCAGGAAACATAACAATTATAAAAATCACAATTGTAGAGAACTTTTCTGAAAATAGAAAGATTCAAATCAGTATATTGAAAAGGCATAATGAATTCCTGGAAAAATAAATCCATAATGACCAGAACTGACATATAGTCTAGCAAAATTATTGGATTTCTAAAACCATTGGACATTGAAGAAAAAGAAAACCATTTGAATATTTAATAACTTATAAGATAAAGAAAATCAGATTGTTATCATACTTTCTGTCAGTTTTTCCAAAAGACAAAATATTAATTATAAAATAACCAAGAATGGAAAATGTCAATAATAGATTTAATGTTTGGATATATACAGACCAAGGACAAATTGCCATCACATGAATAAAATGAAAATAGTTTTCATGAGCTATTACTTGGGAATCATTTAGAAAATAGGTTCAGACCACCAAAATGAATATAGAGAGATGAACATAAATACTAGCTATAAGGATTAAGTACATGACAACTAAGAGCTACATGTATATGCAGTGTAACTGTAATCAATATGGGGATAACAGGAGGGTTATATGCAAACTTATTTTAGCTGTTTTTAATAATCATAATTGCATTGTGGTGGCAGCACTAGCACTAGCATCTCATTTTGAGAATATTTAATGTAATAATACAATTCTGTCTCTTTTGGCATATTAAGATTCGATATCGTGAGGGAACAAGGAGCTACTTTTTTAAGACAGAAGAGGTTATAAAACATGTGATAGTCCCACATTCTAAATGGAAAATCAATATGAAAACATGACATTTCTCTTAAAGCAAATATTTATAATTTAAAATTCAAATTAGATATATGTGTGTATATTTGCCCACACATGTTTTCAATTTCAAATTTAAATTAAGATCTTAAGATGTTTCCTTCACTTAAAAGGACTGGAGACAATGACCGAGCAGTCCAGTAGCAATCCACATCCCATCCCCAGTGTCCCCTTCATATGGGCTTCCTGGAGAAATGATTGATTGCAAGTCCGGGGCAGAAAATGTGCAAGTTGAGGAGCCTGGGGCATGTTATCATTCCATTTAACAAGCAAGTCTTTAGAGATTATGAAAAAGGACAAGGGATTCTACTTGGGAAGGATTTTACTGGCAAGAAATTGGACAAATTAAGCACCAACCAGGATAATAACAAGAGTAGCTAAAAAGACATCATGCATGTTAAATACATGAGTTTTTAATCACATATACATGCATCAGGACTCACATACACACACACACACATATACACACACAGCAAACAAGCAAAAATACTAATGTGTCACTTTGGAAGAGACTAAAAAACAGGTTATTTGCAAAAGAGTATAGAGATAAAATCAAGAAGTTATTTTGCATTTCCTTTGCAAATTATATCCACTGGGAAAATTAAATAAATAAAAGTTGGCCTAAAATTTATCTTTGCAAAAGGCCCCCAGCAATGAAAGTGTTTTTAGTTAGCTAACACCATAAGCATGAAGCATAATAAAACATCTCAAATCTCTAGTCTTAAAATAGCAATTATTTATTCTCATGAAACTTTGAGTCAACTAAGTGTTGGCTGGCCTAGGCTGGACTGCAGGTCTAGCTGGCCATGGCTGTTCTACAGGTTGCATTAGAGGAAGCTCTTATGGTGATGGCAGAAGCACAAGAAAGAAAATGGAAACCTAGTTGGCTCTTAAAACCTACTCATGGAATTGGCATATAGTCAATGCTACACACCTACTGCTGGCCAAAGCAAGTAATAAGGTTAAGGTCATGAGGCAAGAAATGTGCTCAGCCTTTAAGATTCCAAGGCAAGGATAAAGTGTGGATACAGGGAAGGGTGATGGATTGGGTCTGATATTCAGTTATTCTTATATATAAATGTAACTAGAGGCCTGGTGTGTGAAATTCGTGCATGGGGTTGGAGGAAGGGGTTTCCCTCAGTCTGGTGTTGGCCTGCAAAGACACCAGCTTTCCTCACCTGGCCTCTAGCCAGAGGTTCCTCCCCTCCGTCAACACAGCCAAGATGCTTGTCCTGGGGCCTCCTCAGGCACTCAGGGGCTTGGGCTTTCGGGCCTGGCTTTCTCACCTGGCATGGTGAGCATAGGCTGCCATGGGAGCCTTGCCTCAGGAGTTGCCCCCTTGGACCATTCTACTTGTTAGGAGGTGGGGGGAGGGGGGGCCTGCCTCAGCGGCAGTGATTTGATGTCTGTAGCATGTCCACCAGACACCACCCCCTTTGGTGCCAAGCTGGTCCCATCTGGACTGCTGGCAGGGGGCTTCCAGTCTGTGAATGGGGGCTGCAGGTGGAGGACCCCGGCTCCCATAGGACTCTGTCAGCATCAGGAATTAGAAAGATCAATTTTTCTGGTTCCTACTCTGCCTAGGGGATGCTGAGCTCGGGACCCCACAGGCCTCTTCCCTCTCATCACAAGGCAGGCTGGGTATGGACTCTGGGCATGCGGACTCTGGGTTCAGGCCCCAGAGTCCCCTTTCCTCCCCCTGCATGGCCGTGGCGTGGACACTGGGCTCGCGGCCCCACAGGCCCCTTCACTCATCCTGCAAAGCCGAGGTGCAGAACTGGGGCTCACTGACTCACAGGCTCCTTCCCTCCCGCAGCACAGCGTGGCTTTGACGTTGAGCTTGCACAGCCGCTGGTGAGGTGAGCTCAGTGTCCCACTCCCAGTCCTCTGGCCAGAGACCCCTTCTCTCCCTCCACGGCCAAGGAGAGATGCTGGGCTCCCATTGCCAGAGCGATGGCGCCAGCGCCTGCTATGGGTGCAGCCATTTTTGCCACAAGAGTGATGCCAATTTACATATAATATTACTTTTTTATTATATAGGATAGTGTCCTCTTGCAACTACTAGTGAATTAAGGCTCTAGGCATGAATGTCAGTACTGGCAATGTTAATAGCATCAAAATGAAACCAGAGGAGTCTAATATTATTGAGTGTATTCAGCTGGTAAGTAGAGACCTGTTTGATTCACCAGGGAGCTGTAGTTTCACACTCCCCCGCTAGTCCATTCCTCCACAGATCATTGAAGAAAGGGACAGAACAAAGGGGAGGTAAGCAGATGAGCAATGAAGCCAAATAGCCCAGGGGGAGGTACTTGACCATAGAAGCCTGTCAATCTAACCTAGGAAAAAAAGATAATTGGCAAGGAAGTGGAGTCAATGTAAGACCTGAAAAACTTGGAAAGTTCTTTTTTGAAAAAAACACTCGGTTCTTCTCAAGCCCAAGAATACATGATGCCAGGTGAACAAAGAAGTGCGCTCTCGCTCTCGCTCTCGCTCTCGCTCTCGCTCTCGCTCTCGCTCTCGCTCTCGCTCTCGCTCTCGCTCTCGCTCTCGCTCTCGCTCTCGCTCTCGCTCTCGCTCTCGCTCTCGCTCTCGCTCTCGCTCTCGCTCTCGCTCTCGCTCTCCTTTACTGGCGTACCCTCACTGCTTCTTCTCTGCATAGTGGCCTTGTGCTCCTAGCCACTCCATGGCCAATCACCACGCAGATTCCAAATGCAGGCTCCAGGTAGGAGCCTGGGTACAACAGCAAAGCTAGCCAGATACTCACTGGGACTAAGCTTTAATATGGCACATGATCTCTGGACATTGACTCTATTTCAGGCCCTGATTTTCCGTGGTGAGACAGATAGAGATGTGACATTGGGGAACTCCTTAACTTTGCTTCCCAAATAAATCTTGCCACCAGACCTCATCCTCTCTTGCGGATCCCTGGAAATGTGTTCTCTCACAACACTAAAAGAACCTCACATCCAAGGGCAACAGAAACATCATGAAAATGGACATTCAGAAACTATACACCTCTTTTTAAAGAACACAACACCCACTACCAAGTAATTTTGCCCCTCCTAATCAATCAGATGGTATTGGATTTAACTCTCTACATAACTAATTTATGAAGAGGAACATGCTCAACTATATTGTAAGATTGTAACCAGCAAAATCCAGACTTAAAAATGGTGTAAGAAAAATGATTAAGTTTCTTTAGTAACTAGATTAAAGCAACAAAAAAATAGAAAAAAATTCAATGTTACCATGGAATACTAGAAGCAATACACAAGAAACATAATACTGATGTATGCAACAACTTGAATAATCTCTAAGGAATTATGCTACATTTTAAAAAGCCAATCTCAAAAAGATATCCACTACTTTATCTCTTATACATCATTCTCAAAAAAACAAATTATAGAGAATAGATTAAGGATTGCCAGAGACTAATGATGTGGCGGGGGAGGGGGTGGGGTGGGGGGGGGGTGGAGATAGGAATCTCTAATAAGTACAATGGGTTAAGGATTGGGGCAATTTGGTATTTTGATTGCAGTGATGATCACAAAAATCTACACATTGATAAAATTGTATACAAGCATGTGAACATACAGATACAAACAAAGGAGCATGTTTAAAACTTTGAAAATTGAGCAGATGTCAATTTTCTAGTTTGATATTGCATGTTGTTATCATTGGAGTAAACTGTATGAAGGCTAGTTACATGGGGTCTCTCTGTACTATTTTTCCCCCCATTGTGCTATTGATCTATAATAATTTTAAAGTAAAAGTTAAGAGAAAAATACTATGGCATTTAATGACACATACTGGTGATAAAATTATTTAAAAAATAAGAAATTGACCACAAAAGTAAAAAACTTATTACTCTTATGGGGAGAGAGTTATGATTAGATGATAGTATATGAAAGGCTCTGAGTGGCTGGCAATATTATTTTCTCATTTCTGGTGATTATCACATGGGTATTTACCTTATAATAATTTGATAAGGTATACATTTTTTAATGCAGTCTTCAGTACTTCAGTTATTTTTACCAATAAAAATATTTTAAATCACAAATAGAATAAAATCTTGAGTCCATAGCAATTATTTGGCTACAGAGGAGTAACCATAGCACAGTGAATGGTGTGGTTATTTTCTGAGATAGAGAAAGTACAGGTTAGGCATCAAGAAAATAGTTTTAGCCCTAACCTTTTTGCTCAGTGGATAGAGTGCCAGCCTGTGGACTAAAGGGTCCCATATTTGATTCCAATCAAGGGCATGTACCTTGGTTGCGGGCACATATCCAGTAGGGGGTGTGCAGAAAGTAACTGATCGATGTTTCTCTCTCATTGATGCTTCTAACTCTCTATCTCTTTTCCTTCCTCTCTGCAAAAAAATCAATAAAATATATTTGAAAAAATAATAATAGTTTCAGTTTGGAAGAGAAGTAGGTCCTTGGTGGCAAGAACATCTAGCCAAAAATTGTGGACCTTGAAGTCAGCCAGTCATAGATTTGAATCCTAATCACATGTGAAATATAGGATAATTAAATTTTAGTTATAATATCCTTAATTCTTATTAGTATTAATAATATGAATAGATTTCAGAACAATTAAACTGAGTATAGAATGTGCTTGCACAGTGCATGATACATTACCAGTATTTAATAAGTATTAGCCATTGTTATTTGTAACTATTTACCTATGTGCTATTACTTAGAATCATGAATGTGAGACTCTGGCTGGTTGGGGTATTGAGCATAGGGTTAACATATTGGTACCATTTAACAATCATGAGAGTAAATGTGATTTTCTTAGAAGAAGGCAGACAGTAAAACAGAAGAGGCAACTAAGTAGAGGACCTTGAAGATCATAAACAGTTAAGTACTGGAGAAGAAATAAAGTCCACAAAAATGGCCAACAAGTATAGTCAGAGCCCAGTGCCAGAATGAAACTCCACACTGTTCTCCACAGTGGTTGCCTTAGTCTGCATTCCCACCAGCAGTGCACAAGGGTTCCTTTTCCTCCACATCCTGGCCAGCACTTGTCATGTGTTGATTTGTTGATAGCCATTCTGATAGGTGTGAGATAGTACCTCTTTGTCTTTTTTATTTGCATCTCTCTGGTGATTAGTAACTTTGAGCATGTTTTTATATGTCTCTCCAACTTCCTATGTCCTTTTTAAAATATATATATATATCCATTTAGGTTTGTTGCCCATTATTTGATTGCATTGTTAATCTTCCTTTTGCTAAATTGTATGAGTTCCCTTAAATCTTGGAGATTAAACCCTTATCAAGATATAACATTGGCAAATAAGTTCTCCATGCAGTGGGCTTTTTTTATTGTTTTATTAATGGTTTCTTTTGTGGTTCAGAAGTTTTTTATTTTTGTAGTCCCATTTGTTTATTTTTTTCTTTAGTTTTCATTGCCTTAGAAACTGTATTGGTGAAGATATTGCTTTGGCATATGTCTGAGATTTTGCTATCTGTGGATTCTTCTAAGATTCTTAAGGTTTCCCGTATTATGTTTAAGTCCTTTATCCATTTTTGAGTTTATTTTGTGTATGGTGTAAGTTGGAGGTCTAATTTCATTTTTTTTTTCATGTGTCTGTCTAAATTTTCCCACCCCATTTGTTGAAGAGACTGTCTTGACTCCATTGTATGCTCTTGCTTACAATGTTAAATTGTAAATATTAATTGTTAAATATTATTGAGCATAGTGGTTTGGGTTGATTTCTAGGTTCTCTATTCTATTCCATTGATCTATATGTTTGTTCTTGTGCCAGTACCAGGCAGTTTTGAGAACAATGGCTTTGTAATGCAGCTTGATATCTGGTATTGAGATCCCTCTCACTTTGTTCTTCTTTCTCAGAATTGCTGTGGCTATTCCATTTTTTTATTTGTTTGTTTGTTTTTTATTCCAGATAAATTTTTGGAGAGTTCCTTCTAAGTCTGTTAAATATGCCATTGGTATTTTAATGGGAAGTGCATTGAATCTATAGATTGCTTTGGGTACTATAGACAAAAAACTAAAAATGAAACTACCATTTGACCCAGTGATTCCACTTCTAGGAATATATCCAAAGAAACTAGAACACCAATCAGAAAGGATATATGCACCCCTATGTTCATGGCAGCATAATTTACCATAGCTAAGATTTGGAAACAGCCCAAGTGCCCATCAGCAGATGAATGGATTAAAATTTGTGGTACATCTACACAATGGAATACTATGCTGCAATACAAAAGAAGGGATTCTTACCATTTGCAAAGCATGGATGGACCTGGAGAGCATTATGCTAAGCAAAATAAGTCATTCAGGGAAAGATAAATATCACATGATTTCACTCATTTATGGAAAATAAGGAACAACCTAAACTGATGAACAAAAACAGATCCAGAGACAGAGAAGTATCAATCAGACTATCAAACCTCAAAGGGAAGGTAGGGGAGAGTGGGGGTAAGAGGGAGGGATCAACCAAAGAACTTGTATGCATGCATATAAGCATAACTAGGGGTGAGGGCATGAGTGGGGGAAGGGGAGAAGGTTGGGGAAACAATGGGAGATAAGGACACATATGTAATACCTTAATCAATAAAGAAAATAAATAAATAAATAAACAAATAAATAAATAAATAAATAAAAAGAGTGCCAGGGGTAATAGTATTGCAGATACCAAGGGAATGGAGTGGCAGCTTTTCTTTATCAGGCACCAAGTTTTCTTTCTGTGATGATCTTCTCAGAGCAGAACTGTCACATACAGGGAGCAGGCTGGGTAATGCACAATCTACTGCGTTCTCAAAGGGATGCAGCACACATCTGGCATGAACAGAGGCTGGGCTGCTATGTCTCCATAGCACTCAGGGCTTGTGGATTCTTTTCATTTCTCAATGCAATATGTTATTGATACAGGCAGTCCTTCTGTTCTGGAGAAACTTTTATTCTTCCCTCAAATCCCTTTGCCTTGAAGTCTGATGTCAATTCATACTATTGGAAAATTTTGTGGAAATCTACCAAACTCACTTTTATTGAATACATTCCTATTCGATGTTTGCATGGTCTCCAAGAAAATACAAATATTTATATTTTAGCAAGTATTTCTTTGTGAATTTGTCTTGATCTTAAGTTCAGATCAAGAATCAGATTTATTCACGTTTGTATGCCAACAACCAGTACTACATCAAACCCATAATGACCACTCAATAAATGTGTTAATGATTGATGTTTTATAAATGATTATGTATTATTATTTTTAGTTCTCTGCTTGAGTTCCAAATATTGATACTTATTCCCTGAGAAACTTTCTTCCAAATTCTTGCACTGCTCTTCTCACTTTCAATTAGTGAGAATATTCTTCCAAAGCTACTAGAAAGATGCGCCATGTAACTGCCATGTATATTCCATAATATGTGTATATACAAAAATAATGTATATGTTAATTTTGTGTTTTCTAATGTCCAAACTTACCTTTAGTCCATTTGATATCAATGATTGAATAAAACTAAAATGATATTTAAAGCAATGTTATTTGTTGATACAGTTATTAATTTGTCATCACTTTTGTTAAACACTACACTTATTTACTTTGTATGCCTTATCACTTTTAGGAATATATAACTCTTATCTGCTCAAATACAGGCCAACTGTTAATATTAAAAAAGAGTGCTAAATTGAAAACCACTTCTCTATATCACAACTTGAATGGAAAGTGGACTCTGATCCACTGTCCATTTCAGATACTGTCTTCCATGGAGGTATTTGATGCTTTTGGCAATAAGCGTTTTGGAAAGACATCTAAGTCCAGAGTCAGCATTGTGTCTCAGTTTTCTTTGGTGAGTTTTGCCATACATGTAGCCAACATGTCTGAACTGCTGTGCCATAAATGCACAGAAAAGGCAAAAATGTTAACTCTTGCCAGCACAGAATAACTGCTCTCCTGTGAGTAGAGTTGAAAGCAGTAGTCAAGATGTATAGGGAAATTATGTTAGATTTATTTACAGAAAGCATTTCTGTTGAACTAGCAGTTTCCTATTGTGTCAGCAATTTTCTATTGCATTTATTTGTTACTACACACTTGGCAAGAGTGCAATCCTATTAAACCTGTACAATACATTACACAAAATTGTACTCATTTTCTATTTTATAAAATAAAAATAACTGTGAAATGTATACAATTGTGGAGTCTTTATACATTTTCAATACAAAAATCCATAGTTCTGGGCAAGCTAGTTCCAAATGCACTTTTCAGTTCCTTTTTTTTTTAAATCTGACTTCCAATGATTTCTCTTTAGTTTACATGAACAATGACTTAGCTATAAGACTTGACTTCATGAATCAAAATGAATATAATGAAAACTCTAAAATCATGCATTTTTCCCCTTGGAACATTGGTTCAGCTATTTTCTGTAAGTCAACAATATGAAAATTTATCATTTTAAAACAATAAGCTACTGGAATTGTTCAGTGTTATATTTTACATTAATGTATTATCTTAGAATAAAGTTTAAAAAGAACACTTCTTTATGCTAATTGCTGGCTGCTCTTGTCATGTTCTGGAGTGGGTACTGACCAGCTCTGGCTCTGAGTCATTGAAGGAAGTCCATACCCAGTAGCTAATGGAGTCTTTGATTAGTGTTGCTACATCAAAATATATCTGGTATAATTGCTGCAGCAAGCCCAGTTCCTATATGTCAACAAAACCTATAACATTCCCTTTTATGTCCCAGTAACTCGGCTTGACCTGGATGGGATAAGACTTCCAGTAGGTTTCCTCTTTGTGCCCATGTTCACCCTTGGAGTTTGAATTCTTCTCCTGGTAATGTACTTCACTGAGTCACTGATGCATTGACTAAGGAGGATTCAGGTTTCCAGTCCTTGCTTCTAAAACTATGTAACTAGAGGATTTGTGAACATGAATTAAGGTTTCTGTTTTCCCTTAATATCCTCACTATTAAAATAGACTAATACTGCCTTTATTATGAGAATTTCATTTTATAAAGATTAAAATAGATGTATATGTTACACATAGTGTGATTGAGTAAGATGTTGACAATTAGTAGTTTCTCCAATGTGATGTGTGCTGAGTTTACAGTTATTGCTGAGGTGGAAATGGTTGATGTTGTTGATGAAGGATGGCAAAACATGCTACCCTGAAATATTTCATTTTGGTATACTGGTTATTTTCGGCTGAAGTCATCTGAAACACAGCAAATGCAAGGAGAGGCTTTCTGTGAACTCCCCTCATCTGCCAAGGACAGATCCTCCAAAAGGAACTCAGTTGCCATAGTTCCCCTGCCTGGAAGTTTCATCCACCTAAGAAAGTTGATACTTCTCATGAGAAGAGAAATTAAGAAGTCCACACCACACCCAGCAAAACTGTCACCTATTCTTCTAAGGGCCCATTTACCTTCCTAAAAAGCATTTATTCTTTCTAAGACACCTACATGTCCCCTCCTTTTTTTATGTTAAGATGATATTTAACTGGAAATTCTAAGCCACCTTGGGTATTTACTCATTTTCCCTTGGGAACCTCCCACATATGCATGAGGTACCCGTGTTAATAAACTTTATGTTTGTTTTACTCTTAGTAGTCTATCTCTAATTACAGGGTTCTCAGCTAAGAGCTCAGAAGGACAGAGGGAAGAGTATTTTTCACTGCTGCACTAACATCATCATCATTACCAGACTCCTCTTGCAAGCTTCATATTCCATTATTTTTCTAAACATTGACAAAGGTCTCATTCTAAATAGTAATAATATAGCAGCTATATTAATAATTGCCAAAACCTGAAAGCAATCATGATGTACTTAATTGAGTAAATAGATTTACAAATTGTGACACATTCATACAGTGGAATTTATACTAATAAAAGGATAATATGATAATTAGACCAGGTCAATTAGACATCTTCCAGTCATTCAATTCTCCTTCCAGACAAAGCCACTGTGGTGGGGCCTGAGGCAGAAGCAGGTAGGGGAGATCAGGCTGGCAAGGGAGCAGTTAGGGGCAATCAGACTGGCAGAGGAGGATGGTTAAGGGTGATCAAGAAGTCAGGCAGAGACAGTTAGGGGCAATCAGGCAGGCAGGCAGAGGCAGTTAGGGACAATCAGGAATGAAGGCAAAGAGGTAAGGGGCAATCAGGCAGGCAGGCAGAGGGATTAGGGGTGATCAGGCAGGCAGGCAGGTGAGCAGTTAGGAGCCAGTGGTCCCAGATTGTAAGAGGGTGCAGACCAGGCTGAGGGACCCCTCCCCCGACCTCACACAAATTTTGGGCACCGGGCCTCTAGTACTATAATAAAAATGAAATGGCTCATTGAGCTGTGAAAAGACATGGAGGAAACTTAAATGCAAATTTAAATGTGAAAAAAATCTATTTGAATAATGAACATACTATATGATTTTAACTATATGAGACAATGAAAGAAAGAAAATTATGGAGGCAGTAAAAATATCAGTGGTTGCCAAAAGTTCGAAGGAAGGAAGGGATGAATAGGTAGAACACGGGAAGTTTTAGGGCAGTGAAACTGTTATTCTGCATGAAATCGAAAAGTTGAATACATGCCATCGTATATTTGGCAACAATCTATGAAAGTATAACACAGAATGAACCATAATGTAATCAGTAAAATTTAATAGAAATGTATCAATGTTGCCTCATCAATTGTACAAATGTACAACACTAATAATGCAAGATGTCAATAATAGGAAGAAGTGATGGGGATTGAAGGGTCTATACTTTAAAATCAAATTTTCCGTAAATCTAAAACTTCTCAAGAAAAGTCTACTTTTTTAAATAAAAGAATTAAAATGTCAGTGACAAAGTGGCATAGACCCATTTTCTCTGGTCCTTCTCCACAAAGCACAATTACAAACTCTGGCAATGGCACAAATGACAACCAAAAGAAAACTCTGAAAGGTGACTTGGTTTGGGACCAAGAGTTGGAGGAATGGAATAGTGGGGTGTCTGTGTCCTTCATCAGACACCCCACTTTTCTCCAAACCCAGCAATAGAAAGCATCCTAATTATACTTATGCCTCCCCTAACTCAAATGGAAGTTCCTCAGACAACATCAAACAAGCCTTACCTCACCACCAGCAAAGAAGATTGATTGAGAGTCCTACCAGAAATAAATGTCTAGAGAGGCTTTCCCTTTTGCTGACAAGTTTGAGACTCCCTGTCCCCACTTACAAGATCACAAACCAAGATGAGAGCAGAAATAGCAGAAAAGACCCAGCTATAGCAGGTAAGGATGGAAGGATTAATGATTGAAATAAAAATGTTAACACTACAATAGTTCCTTTTTACCTGCAGTTTTGATTACACAAGGTGAACTGAAGTCAAAAAATATTAAATGGGAGATTCCAGAAATAAAAAATTCATGTTTTAAATTCCCTCCCTTTCTGAGCAGTGCAATGAAATCCCATGCCTTCTTTCTCTCTCTTGCCCAATCCCTTTGCCCAAAGTCTTCACAGGATATTCACTCCTGCTTCATTAGTCATTCGGTAGCTGTCTTGGTTATCAGATCAACTGTCCTGGAATTACAGTGTTTGTGTTTAAGTAATCCTTATTTTATAAAAAGTTATGGAATATAGCCTTAGAATCTAAGGCTTAGATGGAATAAGCATAAAGACACTTCAATGCTCAGTAAAGGATTGCAACCTCTACAGCAACACTGATGAGTTTTACACAATTTTGGATTATAATGTTTTACAAATGGTTTTGTTAACGAAAAAAAAAACATTGAAACCTGTAAAGAATTTTTGTGAGTTTATTTGAGCCAAACTGTCCACATATGCCAGGAAGCAGAACCTCAACGGATTGAGATAATGCTCTGGAGTACTGCGGGTTACGTTTCTATATTTATAAATTGCAGTCAAAGGAAAGGGAAGTAGGTGAGTTACATGAAATTCACTGGTGATAGATTAGGCAGGTGGGACAGAGTGAAGCGGGGAAACCTCTGGGATAGGGTAAAAGGTTAAATGATGGACAGGAGCGTCTTTTACAGAGATGGATACAGGATATTCTAATGTAATAGTTGACAATTAACTTGATAACAATAACAATGAGGGAATGTCTGGAGGCCATTTGTTGTGCCCTGAGGGGTCCTGGGTAAAAAGGAAGTTACAAGTTACCCAGACATCTCACGGATATGTTATCTTAGATGCAGGAAGGCAGATGGGCTCAGTAAAAGATCAAAGTTGATCTTTGTCAGGTGAAATAGATATTTAATTTTCAAACCATCTTTTGTGGTTATCTTAGGTCTCTGGGTTTGCAAGACTGCCACGCAGGCCTTCCCTGAGCTTGTCACATTAGCATGTGGCTCTTTGCTTTCACAGTTTCTAGGAAAAAATAAATCTACACTGTCTGCTCCTAACATCCAAGTATCCGCATCATATGGTTCAATGATCTGAAAATACAGAATACACATTATTCTCCTTCTGATGTATTTTCAGATCAATAGTAGCCTAATGCTACATCACAGTGCCTATCATGTAGGTATTTTATCATCTTACATCTTTACAGGAAGAACAGTGCACATAATTTTGAAAGAAAGATAGATCACATTTACATAACTTTTTCTACATTTAATTGTCTAATTATTCTATTTTATTATTAGCTTTTTGTTGTTATTCTCTTATTATATCTAATTTATAAATTAAGCTTTATAATGGCATATATGTATGAACATTGCTTCAAATTTTGCAGGTAAATAGATACCCAGAAAAGGGATTGCTGTATCATATTGAAGTTCTTCTCTTAAGTTTTTGAGGAACCTCCATACTGTTTTCCAAAGTGGCTATACCAACTTACATTTCCACCAACATTTATGAGCATTCTCTTCTCTCCAACACTTGTTATTTCTTATTTTGTTGATAATAGCCATTCTAGCAGTGTAAGGTGATATTTCATTGTGATTTTTATTTTCATTTGCCTTATAGCTAGTAAAGTTGAGCATCTTTTCATATACCAATTGGCCATTTATATATCTTCTTGGGAAAAATGTCTGTTAAGGTTCTTTGCTGAGTTTTAAAAAATATATATGATTTTATTGATTTTAGAAAAAGAAGAATGGAGAGGGAGAGAGACATCAATCAATTGTCTCCTGCATACCCCCTACTGGGATTGAGCCCAAAACCCAGGCATGTGTCCTAACAGGGAATCAAACCAAGAACCTTTTGATGTAGGGGTCAACACCCAACCACTGAACCACACAGACCTGGCCCTTTGCCCATTTTTTAATTGATTTTTAAATTTTGAGTTTCACAAGTTCTTTATATAATTTAGATATTAACCTATTAACTGAGGAATTGTCTGTAACTATCTTCTTCCATTCAGTTGGTTTGACTTTTTCTTTTTGCTGCGCAGAGCTTTTTAGTTTAGTATATTCATTTATGTTTTATCTTTACTTCCCTTGCCTTTGGGGCCAAATTTATAAAATCCTCTATGAGACCAAGATGTATAAATTTAGTACCTATGTTTTCTTCTATATATTTTATTATTTGATATTTAGTTAGGTTTTTGATCCATTTTGTGTTGATTGTTATGTATGGTGCCAAAAAACAATTTGCTTTCATTCTATTGCATTTGCCTTTCCAGTTTCCCCAGCACCATTTGTTTAAGAATTAAGATTTATTTACTTAAATTTCCTCAGAAAATTACAAAATGGCTGTTTTTTATTTACACATACTTAATATATAATGTCATATATTTCAAGTGTATATTATATTGATTCCATATTTACATGCATTTAAAAATTATCCCCATAATTCTAGTTAACATTTGTCACCATTCAAAGTTATTGTAATATTGATGACTATATTCACTATGCTATTCATTTCTTTGCCTTGTCTTATTTATTTTTTATAGCTAAAACCTTGTAACTTTTAACCTCGTTATGAATTTCACCCACTGCAACCCCCCTATTCCTTCATTCTCTAGTAACTAACTGTTTGTTTCCTTTATCTATGTGTGTGCTTCTATTTGGTTTTGTTTTTTCATTTATTTTGTCTTTGAGAAGGCACATAAAAGTGAAATAATAGGGTATTTGTCTTTGTCTGACTTATTTCACTTAGCATAATATCTTCTAGCCCCATCTATCCTTGTTATCACAAATGATAAGATTTCATTCTTCTTTATGGCCAACATTACATTACATATATGTACCTCTATTAATTTATTGGTGGGGCAGTAATTTACTTTTTTATGAAATTTAATATCACATACTAAATTATAATTAAAACTGTTAACTTACATTTTGTCCTGTGACTATCTGCTCTTTTCCTTTCAGTTTATAGCTGACAGTATTTACTATTTAACAAACCATGCATTTTTAAGGTGTTCTGAGTGGTTAGAAGTAGGGAATAAAGGAATATAATGAACCTACTCTGTTCTGTTCTTATGGGTATTGTAGCCCAGTTTCTAAGCCAGAGAAGTTATGATTTGACTGATTCTTTACATTTCTTTCACTACACCTTATTAACTTGAGCAGACTATTTATACAAAAGTATTTAAATATTTAGATGCTTACAATGAGTGAGTATATATGAACTAGTGCCTCAGGTTTTGAGTAATCATGAAACTTTATCAATGTTTTATCTTTCATTTTAGCTATCACCCATGTCTGTTCATTTTCTTCCTTGTGCTCTCAACATCTTATTAAACCACCTCCCCTGAAGGTGTTCCTTCTGAGCCTGAATGAAACTTCCACATTTCGCCTTGCAGTGCCAGCCTGCAGTTGTTGTTTGCTCTTAGAACTAACAGGGATGTGTACAGCATCTGTGGTTATGGGATTGGCTTTATACCCTACAGAAGATTCCAGGAAAGCTTATCCCACAGAACTCATAGGTCAAGAGCAGCAATTAATCACTAGCTTCAAAATCTCAATGCTGTTACATTCAAAAATGAAAAAAAAACAAGGGGGAGGGAATATGTTGAGGAACCGAGGTTGGGGTACCCATTCTGTAAAACAGACTATAACTGGGTTCTTGTTAGAGCACGTTCAAAATAAAATAAAATAGTTTGAACTGAAATAACCAAACTCAAAAATTTGGGTTTAGGATATAATTACAATTGAGTAGATAATTACTTTACTTCATATTGGCATTACACTATCTTGAAAACATGAAAATGTTCACTTAAACATTATATTGAATCTATTTTCAAACTTTTTTTGTTTATAGGAAATTTTCAAATTATCTGGTAATACATTTCAATATCTACATAAAAAATATTTTGAATTTTATTCAGCAGATATCATTTTTTCTTCTAAGTTCCTGACTATAAAATATAAGAACAGAAAAATTAAATTAATTAATTAATCAAATTGTAAAATTCCATTTTTTATTAAACTGTCCTCTCTATAGCCAATCTTATGTTATAGATACCATATTTTTGGGTGTATAAGACGACTTTTGAAACGAAAAAAAGTCAACTGGGCTTTTTCAGTGGTCTGAATTCAGGTCTCAGCAGAGGGAACAGAGAAAAGGGAACGGATAGAAAGCACCTCACTTGGAAATCTAGGATGGCACTATACCACTGCCCTACCAGGCTTTTTACTAGAACACAGTGTAGCTTCGGGTACAGAACATGTATAATTTGCATGCATAAAAAGCCTGCTTGGATTGGCCAGAGTCAGAGAGGCGGTCTATTAAAAAAAGAACTGGTGTTGCCTCAGAAGTGGGGGGTAGTCTTATACAGTGAATATAGGCCTAAACCAATGTTTTAACTGTAAAATTAGGGAGTCGTCTTATATGCCGGAAAATACGGTATATCAAAACAAAATATATCCTCCTTTTGATATAAAATGTAGAAAAGAGTTTACTTTTTTCTAATTTTATTGATTATGGTATCACATAATTGTCCTCATTCCCCCATTGCCATCCCAAACCCCTCCCCAAATATGCCCCCACCCCCTTGTTGTCCATGGCTAGGCCCATATGCATGCACACAAGTCCTTTGGTTGATCTCTGCCCTTTACTCCCACCCTCCCCTACTTTCCCTCTGAGGTTTGAGATCACTGCTTCTCTTTATCTGGGTCTGTTTTTGTTCATCAGTTCATGTTGTTCATTATTTCCTCTAGATGTATGAGATCATGTGATCCAAGAAATACCCTTGTAAGAACCGAAACTGAGACAAGCCATAATGGTTATGCTGAGAGGCAAATGAATCAGTCTGTAGTGAGTTCCTTTCTGGGCCAACAGTTCTTTTGAGTCACAATCTCTTTATGAGATAATAAATGTCATGAATCATTATATTACCTTTAAGATATAAAAATAAAAATTTATCTTGGCCTGGATAGTATGCTTAAAATAAAAAAAGGAGAAAAAGAAAGCGAAGAGGGATAGTGGAGTGTGGGAAGAAGAGAAGCAGAGGAGGCAGGTGAGGAAGAAAGAGGATAGACAGAGAGGAAAGGAGAAGAAATGATTAGGGGTAGTTGAAATAAAGAAAGATACTTTGAAAAAAAAGTCTATTTGAAGCATTATAGAAGAACTTGTAAATCAAAGTTAATGCTGACTATCTTTGGTATTGTGGTGTTAAGGACACATAAGGCAATATAAAGGTGTGATGTTTGGACTCATAAAGATCTACTGTAAAGTTACATTAATTGAAAACATTAGCAACAGGTGTTTTCCCCACTAAATATCTATCTTGCAGCATTAAAACTGCCAAACTAAATATTTTTCTCTTGTAGTTGACTGTTTCACACCAAATAATAATTAGCACTAGCCAGATTGATCCTATTTGCTTATATTTCTTTTACTTTAATAAATTGTTATGCAAAGCAAGGTGTGTGAACATATGTTTTTCCTATTACTTCTTTTATATATTTTTAAACACTTAGTCTGGAATGTTAAACCTCATACGGAAGAAATAACATATAAGTATTGAAGGTATTTGCAAACATATATGCTATGAATCATGTGCTAACATGATAATTGTTTCCACACATACACACACAACCCACAACAAGAAGTATTAAAATAATTTAAGGGAAACTTACTGTAAATATTTGGACTTCTTTTAAAACACACTGTTTTGGCTAGTTGGTAAAGGAAAATTTAAATGTCTAAGTTCCTTTAATGTTAATTTATGCTAATAGCTTTTTATTTTTTTAATTTTAAAGAAACTCTTAAACTCTTCTTAGACAGTTGTGACATTACAGTGTCCTCCCAAAAATGGAATATGGTGAAAAACTAGGGAATCATTAACTAACTAAATTGAAATACATTTTCCCCAGATCCTGAAAGTTAAAATTCTCAGGTTCTGAAAGAGCATGATGGAAAGGAAATCCTAAAAAACATCCTATTTTATCCAAATGCAGAAAACGCTGGCAACTTTTCCCTCCACCTCACATATTTGTTCCATTCACCTGCTCCTTATGTTACTAGAAAAACAAGAAAAGGCCTTTGGGTCACCTAAGATCAGTTTTTAAAAATAAAATTAGAGCATGTTAATCAATAACATATGAAAGTACACACTGAGGGAATTTGAGCCAAGGACCCTCTGTGTCCAAAATGCCGGTTTTACCAAAATGCATATTGTATTTCTAAAGTTATAGGCAATAGGACTCCACTAAGTTGTTATAATATTCAATAAATAAAGCAGGTTTCTATATATGACATTATTTTATTATTCAAGGGAAACATGGCATAGACGTTTTGAAGATAAAACAACATGTTTGATGTTCTCATTTAGTTACTGAGATTTTTGTATGAGGGTATGTTTTACTTGTGCTTTTACTTCTTTTCACTGTGATCAGGGCAGTTATGAATAAACAAAGGCTTAGAGAAAACACACTCCTTTTTGATAATTATGACAGTAAAGCTGGCTTACATCTTTATGAAAATGGTTACATAAACCAAAAGAAAGTGAGGACTAGACCCAGAAATCTAAAGTATATCCTGAAGAAAGTAGAGTTCATGAGGAATGTAATACTATAATAATTTTGACAGCAGAAATATATAGATATAGTCAGCCAATTGCTCAGAGATACTTGCAAGTTTCTCAAAGTCTCCAATCCTTTTTAACATCTTCATCTACCATCGTTAGCTTGTGGCTTTTGTTCTCCTGCTCACAACATAGCTGTTTCATTTCCAGGCACTGTAGCTACATTCCAAGAAGAAAGAAGCAAAAGTTGTAATGGTAAAAAGTTGTATGTGTTTGTTACTTCTGTCTCCTTATCAGGAAAAATATATGTTCCAGAAGCTCTACCCAGTTGAGCTCTACCCATTCCTTTTACATCTCATCGACTGGAGCTGAGTCACAGGATCCCCAAAGGCTGCAGGGAAAAATAAAGCATTTCAAACAGAATAAAGTCAAGGTTTTGAACCTTATGGAGAGTGTCTGTAAAGAGGTAAACTTGTATGTCCCATCCCAGGAATAAGATTTCAACCTATTGACTGGCATTTGCATCAGCCATCATTCTAAGTCTTTGGGAAAAGTAAGAGGTAGGCAAAAATGACTAAATGAGTGAATGAATGAATTAATAAGTTGGATATTTTGAGGACAGAGAATATTTCTGCTTATACTGTTGTTATTACATAGCAAAATGTTTGGATCAATGTGGGCTCTGAGCACTTATTTTAAGAATTTAACTTTATAAGAGTTAGTGCTCTTCTAAAACCAGCACACATTAGTCCAGACTTGTAGTGCCTTAAATTTAAAGTTCAGGGACAAGGAAGGGTCCAAGTTCCTAACAAAATTGTCATGTTATAACAGCACAAATGCAAGCACATATGCACATGATTATCAACTTACATTCTCCACAATTTCCATAGTGACTGCTTTTAAAAAGCACCATGTTACTTAATATCTATTCATCATTATAAAATATATTAAGATGTGGCATATTTATATTTTTTACATAATTTAAACCTCATACAATCTGAAATAGTCAATTTAATTCAATATTTATATTTATGAATTGAAGTAATAATGAGACAAATAAAATTGATCTTAGTTAAACTTAAAAATGATAATTTGTTTTGTTACTCAAAAATTACTTTATTCTGACTTCAGCAAGCTGTAGAAACTTAGTGTCTGATCTTAGGCTCATCATCTATGAACTAAAAATAGTATGTCTAATGAGTTAAGATGGTGATATTATATAATCATTTATTAGATATATTATGGAATATTTGGTCATTTTTCTTCTATCCACTCCCAAATCTTATAAACCTAGCCAGCAATATTTAGGCATTAATATGCATGCTGATATTATAACATTGAACATAAAGAAGAAAATTAAAGAGCAATTTTTTCTAACTCCCCCATTCTTCAGACGAAAACTTAAAACAAACAAGGTTAAAAAATTTATCATAGAATATTTTGGTCATTTTGGCAGGAGCCAAAACTACCAGTGTTATGAACTTTTCTCTACACTTTAGCTCCCCATTAACCACAAGAGTGTCTCAGTTGACAGAACCTGGAAATCAAGAAGGTCATTGGAGTCATCCTCTCCCAAAGTTCTCAACAATAATTAGGCAAATGGGTAACATCTGAACTACATATAGAGACAGTAAAGCAACAAGCAGACTGTCAAATTACAGCGGGGAGGGTAGGGAGATCTGGGGTAGATAAGAGATCAACTGAAGGACTTGTATACATGCATATAAGTACAACCAATGGACACAAAACTCTGGGGAGGGAGGGCATGTATAGGAGAGGGGGGGCAATGGTATATGTACACAGATAATAATTTAATAAAAAAATGGATTTCTTCATCCCCAAAGGTGGCAGGATGGGGCTTGGGGGTCTCCCGATCCTGTGGACAAGTGGCCTACACTTGTCAACAGATTTCTCTGTATCCTGACAAATAATATAATCTTCTGTGTGTGCCTTGGCAGGAAAACCTTTGGAAAGCAAAAATCATTTTCAAAGTTCCTCCAAAACAGAATCCCCTTTAGGTTATATCTCCAAATGGTAACCATCATTCCCTTTGGTCATATCTACTAAACAGGAAAGTGGCCAGAATGAGGTAGGCTTAATAGCAGACACTTTAGCCAGGTCCCTGCCTTTGATCAAAGCCTTTTCATTTATGATCTTCATGAAAGAAAAATGAGGTGTCTGAATGTGTAAATGATATGGGGTCTCTTCACTTGACCCTTATTTAATTTTAATTTACCTGAGAGATGATCCAAGACCCACCCCCAACTCCTTAAGAAATACCTTAGCCTGGAATGAAAAAAAGCAGTATCAGTCAGCACATTGAAAGGTAATTATTTATTCATTTATTTATTTTTAAAAATATATATTTTATTGATTTTGTACGGAGAGGAAGGGAGAGAGATAGTTAGAAACATAGATGAGAAAGAGTAATCAATCAGCTGCCTCTTGCACACCCCCTACTGGGGATATGCCCGCAACCAAGGTACATGCCCTTGACCGGAATCGAACCCGGGACTCTTCAGTTCCCAAGCCGACGCTCTATTCATTGAGCCAAACCGGCTTAGGCGAAAGGTGATTATTTAAAGAAATAGGGAAATCAAACTGTGCCCATTGCAGTCCGCATCTCCTAGAATTATGTCACCTTCTAAACTGGCGTGGTCTGCATAAACAAGTGCAAACTCATCATGGACCAGAAAAATAACTCAAAAGGCAAGCGATCCTGCTGTTAGCTCATTTCAGTGATCAAGGACAGCATCAATACTTGAAGTACAAATGTGCTTAAGTTACTTTTATGAATTTAAAAATGAAGTTTTGTGCCCATGATTATGGGGAAAGAATACCTCAGATATACATCAGTTAGTGCTTGCTGCCCAATCAGCCACCACAAAAGCACCAGGGCCATACAGTAGTGAGTTTACATTCCACGAGGTTGACTAGACAACTCCACTGATGCTGCGTGTGCCCTGAGAAAGGTCCAGGGGTCAGTTGTTTTATGGCTTATCTCAGAAAGCCTGGCGGTGGAGACTGTGGCAATGGGTCTGCTCTCCGTGTCTCTCATCTAGTTATGGCATTGGCAGAGACTCAAGAGAGACCAACCACAGCTGCACAAACACTTGTTAATTCTCTTTGTGCATTACAATAGCTAAATCTTTTGGCTGAAGCAATCCCCGACTGATACCAGTGTTAGAATAGGTGGGCACTTCAAAATTATGTGGCAAAAGGTGGGCTTTTTAAAAGGGGTGTGAGCCAAAACTTGTTTGGCTCAGTGGATAGAGCATCAGCCTACAGACTGAAAGGTCCCAGGTTCTATTCCAGCGGTGTGCAGGAGGCAGCTGGTCGATGGGCACTTCAAAATTATGTGGCAAAAGGTGGGCTTTTTAAAATAGGTGGGCACTTCAAAATTATGTGGCAAAAGGTGGGCTTTTTAAAAGGGGTGTGAGCCAAAACTTGTTTGGCTCAGTGGATAGAGCATCAGCCTACAGACTGAAAGGTCCCAGGTTCTATTCCAGCGGTGTGCAGGAGGCAGCTGGTCGATGTTTCTCTCTCATCGATGTTTCTAGCTCTCCATCTCTCTCCCTTCCTCTCTGTGAAAACATCAATAAAATATATTAAATAAATAAATAAAAGGGGTGTGAATTTGAGTACAGTTTTTCAATTTGTCACAAAATATAAATTTCAATTACATTATAAATCAAAACAATTCTGCAGAAAAAAATATTTTTAATGTTCATTGTGTAAGAGCACAATGAAATGACAAACCTGAACCAGGATAATGGATATACTTTACTTGTAGAAGCACTATTCTACCCTTTGTTTGGTAGCTAGAACCACATAACTACTTTATTACTTCTGTGCCTTAGTTGCCAAAAAATGCTAAGTATAATTTTGGTATATTTCTTTTATTCCTTTAATGTGATTTTGAACTTATCATCTTACATCTTTTGATCTATATAAGTTGATTCTAAAACATTTCATAAAACAGGCAAAATATATTTTGTAAACAGATAATGTCCTATACTATGATACTGTACTATCTAAGGCCATATCATGAGTTCCTCATTGGCATTTGACTTCTGGTGGAATAACCAAAATTGAGGGTTTCTATAGAAATTCAACTGAGATAGCAGCATTACACACACTGAAGGCACATGCTCCTTTGTAATTTTGAAATGCACTCATCTTTTGATAAAATATTGAGTCAAAAGTTAATCACCGAAGCATTTTTTTCTGCAATTAAGAATTTATATTTACATTTTTAATTTTTGTTGGGTTGAGGGAGAATCAAAGTTTTACATCTCATAAAGGGTCTGCAAAACTCCTCTGTAACATTCAGCTCTTGTACCTGAGGAAATGTAGACATGCTAAGGCCAAGTGATTTACCTCCATCACTCAACTAATCAATAGCAGAGCATGGAGGAGACCAGTCACAGGACTCGTTTAGCATGCTGAGCCTTATTAAACAACGTGGACTTATGTATATCTGATACTCAGCCTGAAGTCTTGAAATTGGACCACCACTTCTCACAGGTGGAAATGTGTGTACAAGGTCTGTTAAACATGATATATTCCTAATGTACTGCAATTACTGAAACACCTGTGTCATAGAACACACTCTGTTCTTGAGGGAAAATGTGTAGCTCATTCAAATAGTTTACCTCACATTTGTTTGCCCTTACCTGAGCCTTATATGATATAGTGGTTCCATGTTAGGGTAAGTCACAAGAACTATTTCTTAATTAGAGTGACTTGGAGGTGTGACTGCGTTGATTTGTGGGTTTTATTTTTCTTTCTTAGAATTTTTGCTAGTTTCAGTAGCCTGTTATGAAAGAACTGTGTTCTAACTGCTCTGGGAAAGACATCTGCCTAAGTTATCAATGAGAAGAAAATGCTCCACACTGAAATAGGATTCAACATCCACTAAGAATCTGGAAATTTCCCACCTCCATTCTTTAGTTCAACCACACACTGAAGGCACATGGTGCCTAACAGGTGGAAATTGGTTTGAGAGAGCCATTGAGAGGGCAATTCTCTTTCCAGAACACACTCAAACCTTGGGGACACTAGTGCCTGTGTTTATGCAGTTAGATAGGTTCAATCCCTGATTGTTTCTGGGGGATAAAAGAGTAAGTGGGAAAAATATAAATAAAGGATATGATGACATTTCAAAGGTGAGAAGAAATAACTCTTACAAATCAATCCTCCGCTCAGAGAAAAAAAGAACATTGTAGCTCTATTATTCATAGATTTAATGGCAGTTTTCAGATTTCTAGAACATTGTCTTGTTCAACTGTCCTATATAAGTGGTATATTTATAATGCACCCAACTACATTCAATAAGAAGAGATGAGAACTTATGGCTTGCAAACAAAGTTAGAACTTTATTTTAGCAGGAGACAGAATTCATTGATGTTGGGTTTATACTCTATTACAGTACCTAGCAGAAAGATAAGATCACAGTTAGTGCATAAATAAAATACTTAGAAACATGAATTATTAGGCTGGAAGAAAGCTTAAAGATAATTTAGAATAGTAAATTATGGATCCTAATCCCTATAATACAAAAAATCTCATGTCAAAAATTTAAAAAGTTACCTCAGGGAAAAAAATGATTTGCATTTATTACAGAAACACTTAGGCTCTGTCTGAGTGGCTCAGTTGGTTGGAGTGTCATTCTACACACCAATAGATAGCAGGTTCAATTCTCAGTCAGAAAACATAGGCATCTTGCAGGTTCAATTCCTAGTCAAGGCGTGTATGGGAGGCAAGTGATCAATGTTTCTCTCTCACATCGATGTTTCTTTCTCTTTCTCTCCATCCCTCTTTCTCTCAAGTCAATAAACACATCCTTGAGTAAGGATTAAAAATACAGCTACTTAGAAGAGTTAAAGGTTGAACCCAGGTTTTCTGATTTCAGAGTTTATTTTCTACCTGTTCCCCTCATTCCATTAAAAAGGAAATGCAGAAGAAAAAGAAAAACACACACACAAAATTCACAGAGAAAGGGTTAGCAGAAGCTGTCATATACTTCAAGTTCCTTGGCATGCTTAAAAATATGGCCTTCAACATCTAAAGGTTATCATTAATAGAAATTTTAATGATGCATTATCTGCTTACAAGCAAATCTATGATGAGAAGCAAAACAAGGGAACCACCATGGACACATTTCTTAAGGAATGACACCTCCTCAAGAAGAGCCTCGGGCAGGTCCTTCAGGAGCAGCTCCAGAGGAAGGCACTGCTGTCATAGCTGACGGCTCCCTGTGTTGTACTGCCCCGAACACCTCCCACTGGGACAGGGCATGTGTGTGTTTGTGTCATAATTTTTAACAAAAAGATAAAAATAAATTTAAAAAATGTAAATTAAAAAAAAGCTTATAGAAAAAGAATATAAAAATATTTGTGTACAGCAGTACAATATGTTTTCTTTTTTAAGCTCAGTATTATTGGAAAATAGTCAAAAGTTAACAAGTTACAGTAAGCTAGGATTAATTTATTATTGCATAAAGAAAAATATTTTTATAGATTTAGTGTAGCCTAGTATACAATGTTTATGAAGTGTATGGTAGTGTACAGTAATGTCCCAGGCCATCATACTCACCACTCACTCACTGACTCACCCAGAGCTTGTCTTGCACACTTCATTTGTGGTAAGCGCCCTGTACTGGTGTATCATTTTTTATATCCTGAATTGTATTTTTACTGTGCAATTTTAATGTTTATATATAATGTTGATGCAAAAATACCATTGTACTACAATGATCTAGAGTATTTAATATAATAACATGCTGTACAGATTTGTAGCTTAGGAGCATACCATGTAGCATAGGGATATAGTAGGCTATACAATCTAAACTTGTGTAAGTGCACTCTATTAATGTTTGCACAATGAGAAAATTGTGTAATGCGTATTTCTCAAACTTATCCTTGTCGTTAAGCAACACATGACTATATATATAGTTCCCATTAGTACCCACTCCCCTACTGATGGGGAATTGTCTATGTAATGAATTAATACATTAATACTTTCTCAAGAATATATTGCTTAGCAATATTTGTTGACTAATCTATCCATTCCCCCGTGATGTGTAATGGAAGGTTTTCATAAGTGACTTTTTTGCATATATATGAATTTTTGTTTCTAGGCATCCTATTCTGTTTCAGTGTTCTGTATGCAAACTTACCATACCATAGCAATAATTATACATTTACTAGAGGCCCAATGTACGAAATTCATGCATGGAAGTGTGTGTGGGGGGCTGTCCCTCAGCCCAGCCTATACCCTCTCCAATCTGGGACCCCTTGAAGGATGTCCAACTGCCCATTTAGGCCTGATCCCAGAGGCCTGGGCCAGCCAGGTTGTGCAGAAAGCTTTGCTTCTTCCATTGCCGGGGAAGACCCCCGCTCTTTCCAGCTCCATGGCTGCCACCATTTCTATTTGGATTTGTTTTACCTTCTATAATTGAAACTTTGTAGCCTTCAGTGGAGGCCTAAGCTGGCCAGGGCAGGCAGAAAGCTTGGATTCCTCCATTGCCTGGGAAACCCAAGCCTCCCTCCTGCTCTCTGTGGCTGTAGTCATTTTGGTTGGGTTTATTTGCATATTCATTCTGATTGGCTGGTGGGCATGGCTTGTGGGTGATGGTTAATTTGCATATCATTCTTTTATTAGGTAGGATAGTAAGTATTGATATCTGATAAGGCATTGTCCTTTACTTCCTTATTATAAACTATTGTGATCTTATTGATCCTCTATAGAAAAAAATATATAATTAGGATAGTAAGTATTGATATCTGATAAGGCATTGTCCTTTACTTCCTTATTATAAACTATTGTGATCTTATTGATCCTCTATAGAAAAAAATATATAATTAGACCACCTCTGGCAGGTTTTGTTGATTCCTGCCAGTTTAATTTTGCATTCTAATACAATTTTATTTTATTTATTCTAATTACTTTGGATTGGTGATTTTTTTTTTTTTTGTCTGTTGGTTTTTGCCAGCTTGTTACCTTGGGGAATTAACTAATTAGTTTTCATCCCTCCTTCTCTAAAATTTTATATATATAATATATTTCATATAATATTTTGTCTAATTTTGTTATATACACATTTAATTCTGTATAATTAGAGCTTATAATATTTTAAATGTTATATGTAATATATAAATATATATGTATAAATATATTGTATATAATCCTGTGTAATAAAAGCCTAATATGCTAACTGTCTGGTCAACTGATGGTCCGTTCAACCAATCAAAGCATAATATGCTAATGATATGCTAAGGTCACTCAACTGTTCTCTATGACGTGCACTGACCACCAGGGACAGATGCTCTGACCAGTAGGTTAGCTTGCTGCTGGGGTCTGGCCTATTGGATGTGTGTGAGACAGGTTGGGATGCCCTAAAGCCCTCCCCCTGTTCATCCCTGGCTGCCAACCTTCTGTGTCCCTCCCTGGCCCTGATCATGTACCTGGATGGTCATTCAGCCTGGCCTGTGCCCTATCTCAATCCAGGACCCCTTGGGGATATCAGAGAGCCAATTTCAGCCCGATCCCACAGGCCAGGACTAGGGACCCCACTGGCACATGAATTTGTGCACTGGCCTCTAATATTTTATATGATACTAGAGGCCCTGTGCACAAAATTTGTGCATGGGAGGGGTGTGTCCCTCAGCCCAACCTGCACCCTCTCCAATCTGGGGCCTCTTGGGGGATTTCAGACTTCCTATTTAGGCCCGATCTGTAGGATCGGGCTTAAACAGGCAGTTGGACATCCCTTTCACAATCTAGGATTGCTGGCTCCCAACTACTCATTTGACTGCCTTCCTGATTGCCCCTAACCACTTCTGCCTGCCAGCCTGATCACCACCTAACCACTCCCCTGGCCAGCCTGTTCGACGCCTAACTGCTCCCCTGCTAGCCCGATTGTCCCCAACTGCTCTCCCCTGAAATCCCGGTCACACCAAAATGCCCCCCCCCCCCGCCCTTGCATATTCCCTTTTTATTAGATAGGGTTTTTTTCTTTAGCATATTGGACAGTCCTAACTGGTTTGGCTCAGTGGATGGAGCATTGGCCTGCAGACTCAAGGGTCCTAGGTTCAATTATGGTCAAGGGCATTTACCTTGGTTGGGGGGACATACCTAGTGGGGAGTGTGCAGGAGGCAGTTGATCAATGTTTCTCTTTCATAGATGTTTCTACCTCTCTATTCCTTTTCCTTTCTCTCTGTAAAAAAATCAATAAAATATATATTTTTAAAAAGAAACATTTAGGAAGATGGTGGCCAGGTAAACACTTGTACGGGCTGCCTCCCACAACCATATCAGTGCTGCAACGGGGGATCTTACCTGAGACCTGAAAGGACCACAACTCTGGGGCCTCTACCAGCACGGACACGCGGATTCCACAGAAAGGTTGGATTTTGCCGGGGATAATGCGGGGTGTCTGTGTCCCAACAGCGAAAGCGAAAGCGACAGCTGCGGCAGCCCCAGAAGCGGCAGCTGCTGGGGGGGCAGAGAAAAAAGCGAGCGCTGGGACCCTGGAAATCTGCTTCCACAGAAGCCCCCCACTGTTGGGTCTGGCGTGATTTGAGAGAGTGGACGGGGGTCCCCAAGGTTGCTACTAGTGGGGTTCTCTAGGGAGCAACCCATTCTGATCCCACACGGTGGGAGAACAGAGGAGTTGGAAAGCAGTCTGTTCGTAAGTGCATGCAGACTTGCCCATCGCTCACCTAGGCTGGTTCCCCTGCAACACTTTGCTTCTGATTACAAAGGAGAGATCACCCAGATTGGCAGACCCTAAGAGTCAGCAGGGGGAAACTGCTTTTCTGGAAACTGAGAAGCAGAGCAGGGAGAAATCATCCAGGATTCAGCTCCGAGGCAAAAAACAAAACAAAAAACAAAACAAAAAAACGGTATTGAGTACCATAGAAAAAGAAGGCTAGAGCAGCCAAAAAGACGGGACCCATCAATCCACATACACTGCCAGCTAGGTTCTGGAGTACAAACTGACTGTGTTTATTATTAGTTTTATTTTATCAAAAATCAAGAAACTAAGGAATCGCCACTGAGGTGCAGCAGAACGCAGGAAACTGCAATATGGTCTGGACTGGACTGAGAAACGGGCGTGTCAAATAGAATAACAGAAGTGAATGGCCTTCACAACTGCACACTTTTTTTTTTTTTAATTTTCATTTTTTGCATCTTTTACTTAAGAAACAATTTTTCCCCCTTTTTTCCTCACTAGATTTTAACTTTTTAATTATTACATTTTTAGGTTCAATAAGCATTTTTAGTACTGCTATTTTAATTTTTTTAAGTGCCATTTTTTTTCTCTTTATTTTACATTGGAATTAGTGTTCTTCATTTTATTTTCATTTCTCCTTTAACATTGTTTAACCCTATCTCAACATGATCTCTATATCATCATTCTCTTTCTACCCTTCCCCCTTTTGCTATCCTGTTTATCTTAACCCTTTCCTGCTTTAGATTTCCTTACTCTTTCTGTATCACCCCTGCGAAAATTTCTACCCTCCTTATCTATCTAATTTCCAATCCCCTGTGCCAAGTGCATACACACCCCTCTCTGAGCTATATTAACTAGCAAAAAAAAAAAATTTGTTTTCCTCACTGTTCTTTTGATGTTGTTTGGGGGAATGATGATTATATTGTATTTTTATGCTTTTTAGTGAGAGTATTTTGCTTATTCTTTTGTTGTTGCTGTTGCTCAGTATTTTCTTATTTGATTGGTTTTTGTTCATTGTTATTTTATTACTTCTGTTTTCCCTTCCTGTGCTGGAAATTAGGGGATGTTGTAGATTGTATTATTCTCCAGGTACTGCCGACAGCATTTGTTGGGGTTAGTGGTTGTTCAATTGAAATTCTCTCCCCATATATAGTTTATTCCCCTTTTATCCCTCTCTCTCTCTCTCTCTCTCTCTCTCTCTCTCTCTCTCTCTCTCTCTCTCTCTGTCTCTCTCTCTCTTTTTTCTTCTCCCTGTTTCCCAAATTCATTTTGACACTCTTTTTCTTATCTTTTTCTTTTGCTCCCTCCCTCTTCTCTTTTTACTCTTCCTCTTTCTCCCCTATTCCCTAATTTGCCTTTCCCTAGTGGTTACCTTTATTGGAGGTTATTAATATTGCAAATACATTTCTGTTCAGTGCCTTGTGTGTTGTACCTGGTTGTGTTGTATTTTGTGCCTTTAAATCAATGCAGGAGAGAGAAATCAACGCAGGAGAGACACATCCTGAAAAGAGAGACCATGGGGAGACAAAGAAACAGCCCACAAATGAAAGAAAAGCAGGCATCACCAGAAAAGGAAGTAAACGAGTTAGAGGCAAGCAATCTACCAGAGCAAGAATTCAGAGTAATGATCATAAGATGGCTAAAAAGAATGGAAGACAAATTTGACAATATGAGTAAGACCCAAGAGGAAAAAAGAAAAACCAAGAGGAAATGAAGATGACTCAAGAAGAAATGAAAAATGACATCGCTACTATGAAGAACTCAATAGAAAGCATCAAGAGCAGACTAAAAAATACCCAATTAGAGCAGCTTTGGGACAATGCAAAACAAAACAATATTCGAATAATAGGGTTTCTGGAAGAAAAGGAAACTGAGGTAGACATGGAAAACGCATTTCAAGAAATAATGACAGAAAACTTTCTCGAGATAGAGAAGAAAAAACCCACACAAATCCAAGATGCTCGCAGAGTCCCAAGCAAAATGAATCCCAGAAGACCGACGCCCAGACACATTATAATTAAATTGGCAAACACCAATGACAAAGTAAGAATCTTAAAAGCAGCCAAAGAGAGACAGAAAGTTACATATAAAGGAACCCCCATCAGACTAACAACTGATTTCTCAACAGAAACTTATCAGGCCAGAAGGGAATGGGATGAAATATACAAAGTCATGCAAAGGAAGGGTCTGAATCCAAGAATTCTGTACCCAGCAAGGCTATTAATCAAAATTGAAGGTAAAATCAGGAGCTTCACAGACAAAAAAAGACTAAAGGAATTTATCTCCACCAAACTAGCAATGCAAGAAATGCTAAAGGGTCTACTGTAAAAATAAAGAAATAGGAAGCGAAGAAGGAACACAGGGGTATAGAATAAAAATGGTGTCAAATGAGTACCTATCATTAATAACTTTAAATGTAAATGGTTTAAATGCTCCAATCAAAAGACATAGGGTAACAGATTGGATAAGAAAACAAGACCCATACATCTGTTGTCTACAAGAAGCCCACCTCAGAAAAAAAGATGCACACAGACTGAGGGAGAAGGGATGGAAAAAGGTTTTCCAGGCAAATGGAAATGAAAACAAAGCTGGGGTAGCAATACTTATATCTGACAAATTAGATCTCAGAGTGAAGGACATAACAAGAGATAATGAAGGCCACTTCATAATACTAAAGGGAACAATCCAACAAGAAGAAATAACCCTGGTAAATATATATGCACCCAATACAGGATCACCCAAATACATTAAAAAAAAACTGCTAGAGGATATTAAGGGAGAGATTAATAGCAATACAATCATAGTAGGAGATTTTAATACCCCACTGTCACCCTTCTACAAATCATCTAAACAAAAAATCAGCAAAGAAATATCAATCCTAAATGACTCACTAGACCAGATGGAATTAATTGACATCAGGGTTCAGTCTTGATGTACTCTTTTACATCTTCAAAACTCAAATTGAAAACAGTATGTTACACAATATCCCATATTCCTTTTGTTTCCAGAGTTGGGGTTTTTAAATCATTCAATCCACCATTTTAAAAAGAAAGGAAAATAAGTTGCAGTGTCATTGATATATTCAATGACACTTAATATATTCCATTGATCAAGTTCTCTTTCACCAGAGGTTCATTAGGAATTAGAAAAGACAACATGTAAAGAAACAGGAAAAAGTGAAATAAAGCAATGAAAATGAAATGAAAGAATTCACTGATCAGCTCAGGTCTCATGCAACCAGTTGGCCAGGGATGTGCAGTGTGTACACCCAGCACATTCATCAGCAATAGAAATGCCGATCTCCACAAGTGCTAGTTGGGAATGAATCTCATAGGTAACGGGTTCCTTTTCTATTTGGCTTAATGTGTTCTTGCTGAGCTGGGAGCACACTAGTCATCAGAGATATATGAGGAAGAGAAAAATTATTCAATTATGTTGTTTATGATTGCTCCAACTTCTATATCAAATGTTTAATGAAATATTTAGGGTTTCTAGGCTTAGTGCTTTTTTTTTTTTCCCCAAAAAAGAATGTATATGAAAATATTGCTTAGATATTTAACCAACATCTGTAGCTTTGTGACTTTTTTGCTGTTACATTCAATTTAGAGCTGTGTAACATCAGCACTCAGGTCATCATCATACAAAACAACAAATGAGCAGTAGCTGTGTCCATGAGCTAAACAAAGTTCTGTGTTGGTAGGGGTAGAAAGGTAACAGTTAATGGGGGAAGTTTGGGCCAGTCCTCCTGAATTCAAGACCTGCTTGACACTGAACAATTTACTTCACCTTCCTGTATTTAAGTTACCTCATCTGAAAAGTGGGGATCATAATGGTAGCTACCTCTTAAGGTTGTTGTAATAATTTAATGAGTTAATGACTTTAAAATGCTTAGAACAGTGCTTGTCATCTAATAAATAGTCAGTAAATGATAGGCATAATTATTAGCTATTATGGAGAATGACATCAGAGCTGGATAATGCTATAAGAGTTTTCTGGTGATGCCAAGGTCCTAATAAGAGAAGCAAGCAAAATAGAGTGAGGAAATAGAGCATACTAGTACATACTTTCTACAGCAGAAACAATAGAAACTGGAACTTGTTAATAACAAGTGTATGTGTGTGCATAAGATGAGAGAGAGAGAGAGAGAGAGAGAGAGAGAGAGAGAGAGAGAGAGAGAGATATTCAGACATGAGTAGCACAGCAGGTGAGGGATAATCTACAATGCTCAGTGGAATTCACTGAGATTGAATTCCTCTGTCTACACCAGCAGATTCTTTGGCTAGAATCCATTCTTTATGACCTCATTCAGTTAGGTGGCTTTTTAATTATTTCATTCAAATAAAGACCTCTATTAATGCCTACATGCTGTTGGTTATCTCTTGGCATACAAACTATTGAAAAAGAATCAGCTCCTGGTCCACATTAATTCACAGAAACTATTGTAAAATATATTGAATACAGAGAATTGCTTTAAGAGTGTACAGAAATGTTAAAAAATGTACTTTTATGTGCACATATTGATCATCTTTTTAATTAACACTGAAATGTTAAGAAATTTTGTGGTGCTTTGTAAGTCTAGAAATGAAAATATGAGTATTCTCACTAACCACATTTCAAGACAGGTTATATGTGTTAAATTCAAAAATACCATGTACATAAAAAAATAAGTAGCATTGTAAAATGATACAATGCAAATGCATTGAACATAAAAACATAAAATTGCTTTAGAAATAAGGGTTGGGTATTTTATGGGGAGAACATGAATTTTGAATGCCTTTTTATATCTGGTGTTGTTGGATGTACAACATTAATAAAATTGATAACAAAGGAGATTTGAAATAATGAGGAAGTTATACCTACATGTTTCATTGTGAAATATTTTAATTTATTAAATAAAATACTATTTTTAAATTTTATTTTAATGAAAACTTCAACCAATTAGATCAAAGGAGGATTCAGTGCTATTAAGCCCCCCCAATGCCCCTCACAAGTGGAGTGTTACATTTCTCCAGCCAAAGTTAATGTGCAAGAGAAGAACTCCACAGCTGTAATTTAATAAATTTTGTTTTTATATATCAAAAAAATAATTTTCAATAAAAACACCTATAATCCAAGGGGTTTCAGGGTCTTCCCTTACTTTTATTGAACTAAATATTTGACTAGTCTTTAATCCTATGAGGGCATGATACACTTGAGTATATTTCTCATTATAAACTCAACAAAATGTATATTTTAATATCAAATTAATGCACTCTTTTACTTCTGTGGGAAAAAAATATAACTGTTTATTCTTTACTTACAAAAGGTTGTTGCAACACTTCAAATTAATATATTATAAGCTGTTGGGAAGTTTTTCCATTTTCACCTGTTATGAAAATTTAAAATAAATCAGTTTTCAGCAGTTAAACTAGTGTGTTTCATATTGAACATTGTCTCACAAATTCACATGGAATCATTAAGGTACAAGATTAGCCCAGTAATTCTACATGCTCATGTTCAAATTATTCTAGATTTAAAGTGAAGTATAAAACCTTTAAAAGTGTACTACAAAATTTCAAACAGCAATGAATAAATATTACTGTTCTCCTGACTAATTCTAGTTCTATTCAAAAACCTTTTTAATGCAAAAATAACATTAAAAACTAAAAGTTTTAAAATATAAGGATATATATATATATATATATATATATATATATATATATATATATATATATATATTGTGTTAGATAAGAGTAATGTTTGGCTGCTGCAATGAAAATCCCACAGTGGCTTAGTAAACAATATAGAAGTTGGCCCTTTCCCATGTTAATAGTCTAGAACACATGTGTCAAACACAAGGCCCGCGGGCCAAATCCAGCCCGCCAGGCCTTGCAATGTGGCCCGCACCGCGCTGTCATCACTGCACTCCGCTGTCAGTTTATGACATTGTCAGTTTATGACTGTTCAGTAAACCATTCGGCCCGCGATTTAGGCTGGATTTTAGATTTTGGCCCCTTCTCTGATTGAGTTCGACACCCCTAGTCTAGAAGGAAGTAACCTAAGAATGACATGGTAGATTCATGGTGTTGGGGAAGCTGGTTCCCTCTGTTTTTCACTCTGCCACCCTCAATGCATGGCTTCTTCTCTTGTCTGGGATCGCCACTCCTTGCATTACATCATCTGAAAGGGGAGAAAGGCAGGACATGCATGTAGTCATTGCATTCCATAAACTCTAACTTGGTCGTGTGTCTATTTGCTGCTGCTGTTTCTTGTCCTGGCAAATGTCATCTTGAATCTGACTGTTCAAGTGCCCAGCAAAACACAGGGCTTAATTACCAATGGAAGAATGTGAAATTGAATATTTAGGGATAACTTGCTATCTCTGCTACAACACAACTAAAAAAAAAAAAAAAAAAAAAATATGATGTGCCGAAACCGGTTTGGCTCAGTGGATGGAGCATCAGTCTGCGGACTGAAAGGTCCCGGGTTTGATCCTGGTCAGGAGCATGTGCATTGGTTGTGGGCAAGTCCCCGATGTGGGGTGTGCAGGAGGCGGCTGGCTCTCTATCCCTCTCCCTTCCTCTCTGTAGAAAATCAATAAAATATATTTTTAAAAATATGATGAGCCCAGAATACCTATTTTACCTAGCTTATGGAAAAAATATATCTGTTGTATTTATAATAAATTAATTTCTGCTAAACTTACATGACAATTTTAGACTTATTGTCTATATTATCAGAATCTAAGTATTTGGCATTTGACCTCCTCAAGTACAGTTTTCATTTTTCAAGAATACTTTTTTTCCTTCAGATTAACCTTGTTTTTAATTTTTGAATACACTGTTTTTTTTTTCCTAGTTTTACTCTCTTTATGTATCAATGGAACCTTAATTACCAAATAATATAACATAAATGGCAAACTCAAATGTTAATAATATCATAGTGTTAGGGTTACATCCTACAATTCACTTTTATTTAAACACCGCACTTAGTATTTTACATAAGACTAGACACATGTGTTAAGTAATGTAAACAGCATCATACTTCAGAGAAATACAGGAAATTTGGACAAAGTCCAAAGTAGTATAAAAAGGATGAAATAACTGCTCCTTTGATAAAGGGTAGAAGAATTAAAAGTTTTTAGAAATAAAGAGAGAAATATATGTATGTTTTAATAACCGTATTTACATCTCTGAAGTTTATATTTTTTTATTTTCTAAGGTGAAAACCAGGTGTCATTGGCTCTTTATTTCAAATAAGAAAAGAATAAAAGGGAATATGACAACATTAAAATTATATAGTCCAACAAATACTATATTTATCCTGGAGATCATAACATTCAGTTAAGAGAACATGGATTTAAACAGGAAGACTTGCAAAGGAACATACAAAGCCAAAAGACATCAGAACCTCTGGGTTGGGTAAACAGATATGTAGAGAAAGATGTAGCAGATACACCGCTGCCTCATTATTTCTCCATGCTTGAAACAATTGCCGAGAAATCCTGTAGATGCTTTTGAATTAGAAACACACTTTAAAGTCTAGATCCTTTAGATTTTGTCTTAATGAAAGAAATAGACTGAGAAAGGGATTTTCCCCCCTATAATATTAGAATTTTACATATGACACATCTTTTATTTATTTATTAAAAAAAACTTTTTAAAATTGATTTCAGAGAGAAAGAGAAAAGGAGAAAGAGATAGAAACATCAATGATGAGAGAGAGTCTTTAATTGGCTCCTTTTGCAGGTCCCCTACTAGGAATCGAGCCCACAACCCAGGCATGCGCTCTTTACAGGAATCAAACCCGGGACCCTTCATTTCACAGGCCAACACTCTATCCACTGAGTCAAACAGGCTAAAGCCACAATCTTTTATATCAACAACTTTTGAATAAAAACTTAGATTATATAACATTTTAATTGACTGCATAAAAACAAAAAGAACTACTGTATTTTCCAAAAACAATTATTCTACTCACTTAGGGAATTTTTGAAAATTTATAACATTATTGATATTATTAAATACTAAATATTAGTTAACACCCATCTCCTAATTTAGTTACAATTTTTCCCCTCTCGGTGAGAACTTTTAGGATCTACTTTATTAGCAACATTTAACACACCATACTGCAATGTCACTAAACTTATCATTTCATATGTTAGGAAAGGAGCTCTGAGGGAGATTAATATAAAAGTATATAATCCACCTATCCACTTTACTCATTCCAATTGATTCCATTACTTATATATATTTGGTTATGCTCTCTGTATTCCAAGATCAAATCTATATTTTTCTTGTTGAGGTTCAAAGTTTTGTTGTCACCATTCATGAGCATGTCATCATTTATACACATAAGATGCAATAAACCCAAAATTGCATTAACAACGAAAATTCAAATAAAAACAGAAAATTCTAATAAAACTTCTCTCTTACTGCACTGGTCATTATAACTCAGTAAAAGTTAAACAGTGACATCAGTGAAGTTGCAGGTAAGTTTTTGACCTATAATTAGTGAGACATTTTTATTCTAATGTATAACTTTCTTTGCTTTTAACATGAAAAATATATCCCATACTGTAGTGTCTCATCTTTCATAAATGGTGTGTAATTTAAAGTGCTACTGATGCCAGGGAAGTTCCCATAAATTAGGTAATGCCTACATAAATATATGATCTATTTACATAAAAATGAAATAAACTAAACTTTAGAAATTTCACTCTGAATATTAAAATTCAATATTAACTTTAGTTATTTTATATTCATTGTTTGCTAGCATATATTTTAGTACATAAGTCTCTGCTAACTGTTGTATGGGACTAGAGAACATGATGCAATATTGGAATTTCAATTCTGTCATCATTTAGTTCTGTGTCATTAGACAAGTTCTTAACCTCTCTGAGACCAGATTTTAATAGTTGGGTTTTAGAAGCATCATACAGAATGCATATGAAATGTAGTACATGTAATATATGTAATTAATAAACTTGCACCTGATGATTTACAATGTTAAATAAATTAAAAGTTTAAAAAATATCAACATCACTACTTTTAGCAATAACAAATGTCCATTATCTAATAAGATCACTAATAATTAGAAAATATATTGTATGATCCTTTGTATTTCTTTGGTATCAGTTATTACTTCCTCTTTCATTTCTGATTTTATTTATTTGAGTCTATCTTTTTTTTCCTTGATTAGTCTGGTTAAAGGATTGTCAATCTTATTTATTTTTTCAAAGAACAAGCTCTTGTTTTCATTGATCTTTTATATTTTTTTTTCCAGAAATATTTTATTGATTTTTTTACAGAGAGAAATGGCGAGGGATAGAGAGCTAGAAACATCGATGATAGAGAAACATCAACCAGCTGTCTCCTGCACAGTCCCCACTGGGGATGTGCCTGAAACCAAGGTACATCCCCTTGAGGAATTGAACTTGGGACCTTCCAGTCTGCAGGCCTGCGCTCTATCCACTGAGCCAAACCAGTTTCGGCATTAATCTGTTATATATTTTTATACTGTATTTTGTTTATTTATGCTCTGATCTTTATTATTTCCCTCCTGCTACTTACTCTGGGCTTTGTGTGTTGTTTTTGTTTGTTTGTTTGTTTTTGTTTTTTCAAGTTCTGATAAGTGTAAAGTTAGATGATATAGTTAAACTGTTTTCCTTTTTTTTTTTTTTTTTTTGAGACAGGCCTGTAATGCTTTGAATTTTGCTCTTAGGACTGCTTTCCCTGTGTCCTGCAAATTTTGGGTTGTTGTATTCTCATTTTAATTTGTTTTGAGGTGTTTTTTGATTTCTTCTTTGATATCGTTGTTAACCTATTCATTGTCTAGTAGCATTTATTTAGCCTCTATGTATTTGTGTGTTTTCAATTTTCTTCTTTAATTGATTTCAAGTTTCATAGCATTATGATCAGAGACAAGCAATCACTTCAAAAATAAAAATAAAATGCTTAGGAATACATTTAACCTAGGATGTAAAAGACCAGTAATCAGAAAATTATAGGATACTGAAGAAAGAAATTGAAGAAGATACAAATAATTGAAAGAATATATCATGTTCATGGAAAGAACTAACATTATTAAAATATATATACTACCTAAAGCAATCTACCATTTCAATGCAAGTTCTATCAAGATACCAACGTGTATTCTGCAGAATTAGAATTTTCCAAAATTTTATATGGAACCACAAAAGAACCAGGATAGCAACAGCAATCTTAAGAAAGAAGTAAAAAGTTAGAGAAATCACACTACCTGATATCAAACTACACTACAAGGCTATCGTAATTAAAACAGAAAAGAAAGCAAGAACATATTAGGGGCTAAAGATAGTCTATTCAATAAATGGTGTTGGAAAAATTGGACAGATACCTGCAAAAAAGAAAAGAAATTAGACTACCTTCTCACATCACATACGAAAATAAACTCAAAATTGATTAAATAATTAAATGTTAGATTCAAAACCATTAAGATCTCAGAACAAAACATAGACAGTAGACACTCAGACATTTCTAGTAGCAATATTTTTTCTGGTTTATCTCCTCAGGCAAAGGGAACAACATAAAAAATAAATAAATGGAATTACATCAAACTAAAAAGTTTTGCACAGCAGAGGAAATGACTAACAAAATAAAAATACTGAATGGGAGAACATATTTGTTGATACTTCTGATAAGAGGTTAATATCCAAAGTTTTTATAGAGCATGTAAAACTCCAAAGAAACAAACAATCCAATTTAAAAATGGGCAGAGGAGCTGTCAGTTCTCCAAAGAGGACACACAGATTCCAATACATATACTTAATGTCCCTCATTATGAGATAAGTGAAAATCAAAACCATAATGAGATATCTTCTCACACCTGTCAGAATGGCTATCATCAATAAATCAACAAACAATAAATGTTGGCAAGGATGTGGAGAAAAAGAAACCCTTGTATAATGTTGTTGGGAATGCAGATAGGTACAGCCATTGTAAAAAAAAAAAAAAAAAAAATAAAAAGTGTTTGCCTCAACATTTTTATTTATTTCTTTATTTATTTTTAAATATTTTATTGATTTTTTACAGAGAGGAAGAGGGACAGAGAGTTAGAAACATTGATGAGAGAGAAACATCAATCAGCTGCCTCTTGAACACCCCCTACTGGGGATGTGCCCGAAACCAAGGTACATGCCTTTGACCAGAATCGAACCCAGGACCTTTCAGTCCCTAGGCCAATGCTCTATCCACTGAGCCAAACCGGTTTTGGCTGCCCCAACATTTTTAAAGGGAACTGCCTTATGACCCAGTGATTTCATTTCTGGGAAATTATCTGAAGAAATCTGAAAAACTAATTTGAAAGAATATATGCACTTCTATGTTCATTGCAGCATTATATACAACTAGAGGTCCAGTGCATGAAATTCCTGCATGAGTATGGTCTCTAGGTGTGGCCAGCAATCAGGGCCAATTGGTGTCTTCTGCTGCCAGCCAGGGCCTTCTTTCATTCCATGCCAACCCTTGGTGATCAGCACACATCATAGTAAGCAATTGAACTCTCGGTCTCTTGGTCAAACTCCTGAGGGGACACTTTGCATAGTAGCCTTTTATATATAGTATATACTAGATGCCCAGTGCACAAAATTTGTGCATAGGAGGGGGTGTAATCTCAACACAGCCTGCACCCTCTCCAATCTGGGACCTCTGGGAGGATGTCCAATCAAATTTTGTGCAGCGGGCCTCTAGTTAACTATAATCACTATGCTGTATGTTCAATTCCCACTTGTTCATTCTATAACTTAAATTTTTTACTTTGACTATTATCTCCCCTTTTTATGCCTTACTTCCTGGTAATCAACATACTGGTATCTCTTTCTATGAGTTTAGCTCTTTTATGTTTCATATAAATGATATCATACAGTTTTTTCCATTCTCTGTCTAATTTCACTTAGCATATGCCCTCAATGTCTAGTCATATTGTGGCAAATGACTAGATGCCATTCTTTCTCATTGCTGAATAATATCTGCATTTACAGTTATGTCTATGTCTATATCTCTATATCTATATCAATCTATATAGATATTTATATTTTTATTCATTATATTTTTAACTTTTGGGTTTTTATAGAAAAGTAATTGATTTTCAAAATTAACTTTATTACTTCACATTTTCTTTACATATTCATTTGTTCAGAGACACTTAACTTGTTTGAATATCTTAGCTATTGTGAATAATGCTGCAATGGACATGATAGAGGAACTATCTCTTTGAGTTTCTGTTTTTGTTTTATCCAAGAAAAAGAACAAATTAAGCCCAAATTCAATGGAAGGAAAGAAAAAAAACACACAAATACTTGAGCAAAAGTAAATGAAATAGAGATTAAAGAAGCAATAGAAAAGATGAATAAAAACAAGAGCTGTTTTTTTAGGATAAACCAAATAGAAAAACCTTTAGATAAGCTCAGCAAGAAATGAGAGATAGAGAGAGAAAGAGAGAGAGAGAGAGAGAGAGAGAGAGAGAGAGAGAGAGAGAGAGAGAGAGAGTTCAAATACTAATATAAATGAAAGAGGGGACATTACAATTGACACAAAAGATGATATATGACACAAAAGATGAGACTATGACAAAAAATCATTCACCAACAAATTGAACAACCTATACTAATTTTATAAACATTTAGAAACATACAAAATACCAAGACTAAGTTATGAAAAATAGAAAATCTGAACAGATTTATTTCTAATAAGAAAATTAAATCAGTAACCAAAACCTACCAACAAAAGGACTAGACAACTTCACTGGTGAATTTTGACAAACATTTAAAGATTAATACCAATCTTTTCTCTTAAAATAAAGTAAAAAATGAACAAACAACACAACAAAAAACAAGAGGGAATACTTTCAAACTCATTTTAGGAGGTCACTATTTCCTTAATGAAATTATAGGCCAATATCCCAGATGAATATGGAGGCAAAAATCTTCAGCAAAATATTGGCAAACTAAATTCAACAGAACATTAAAAGGGTCATACATCATGATCAAGTGGAATTTATTTCTAGGATGCAAAGAAGGTTCAACCATCAAAATCAGTCAATCAATGTGATTTACCACATAAACAAGATGCAGAATAAAATATCATATGATCATCTCAGTAAATGAACAAAAAGCATATGAAAAAGGATCAACATTCTTTCAAAGTGGGTTGAGAAGAAATATACTCCAACATAACAAAGGCTATAATATGATAAGCCCATGGCCAACATCATGCTTAATGGTAAAAATCTGAGGGTTTTTCCTCTAAGATAAGGAACAAGACAAGAATGCCCACTCTTCCCACTTTTATTCAACATAAACTTAGCCATAGCAATAATATAAGAAAAATAAATAAAAAACATTGAAATCAGAAAAGAAATAATATTGTCTCTATTTCCAGTTAGTATGATGTCATATATTAAAAACCCTGTACTATAACAAAAATTGTTAGAATTAATTAATAAATTTAGTAAATTTGCTTTTCTATCCACTCACAATAAACTTTCAGAAAGATAAATTTAAGAAAAAGTATGCTATTTAAAATAACATCAAAAACAATAAAATACTTAGATGTAAATCTGACCAAGCAGTTGGAAGCCTTTTATATTGAAAACTAGAATCCACTAATGAAAGAAATTGAGGAAAATACTAATAAATGAAAAAAAAATCCCATGTTTATATGTTAAATGAATTAATATTAAAATGCCCATATCACACAAAACAACCTACAACTTCAATGCAATCCCTATCAAAATCCCAACTGAACTTTTTACAGAAATTAAAAAAAAAAATCTTAAATTTGTATGCAGCCACTAAAGATCTAGAGTAGTCAATATGACTTTGAGAAAGAAGTACAAAGTTAGAAATATCACACGTTCTGATTTCAAACTATATTATAAAGCTATAATAATCAGAACAGTATGGAGTTTCCTCAAAAACCTAAAATGGAACTTCCATTTGACCCAGTGATCCCACTTCTAATAATGTGTTCCTGATTTCACCACCATGCAAGGTGATGATCTATCAATGCTGTAGGCTCCAAATAATGTGTATCAGAACTATTCACTCAAAGGACAAAAGGGAGAAGCATTTTTGTCAGCTCCCAAGTTCTCCTGGTCAATTTGATACAGGCATTTAGTCCTCCACTTAAGGTGCATGTGTGAGTGCAGAGTGAGTTCACAGGGCTGTTTTTAGCTGCAAAAACTAGAGACATTTTTGGGCAAGAAGCAAGAAGTACTTGTCCACATGCCTGAAGCAAGGTCTTTGCAGGTACCACCTGGACATAGTCTATTTAGTCCTTGTCACTGCAGCCTTGGTTGTAGTAAGGAATAGATAAGGGGATTTAAAGGAATGCATAAATGTGTGCCAGACAGGCAGTTATCACTATGTCTAAGACTATTAATATTTATTAGAAATTGTAATTCAAATTCAGACTAGGCTGTTAAAGTGTGGCCTATACAGACATATTCTTGGGTATAGATTGGTATAGATAAAAAGGCTTAGACTAAATTTTATTTGTTGAAGCTAGCTCACATACTTTATTTTGCAAAATTTTCTATCCTGATGAAAATGTTATAATTTTAAGATTCTTGCTGAACAACAGGAATTGCAACCTACTTTTTTTAAATGAAGCTAGTTAATTTCCCAAAATTTTAATGACTTCATAATGTTTCTAAAGCTTAAAATATTTTTATCATACTTCATCCATCTCCCTCCTTTGATGAAATGTTATGCATATAAATCCAACCTCTTCCTTGTTTTCTATTCCTAGAACTGTACAAACAATCCCACTACTGTCGAATGCCACTATGTTTAGCTCCCCATTATGTTGAATTTTTCTGGGTTCTTAGGGCTTCAAGATAAAATAAAATATACTTCCATGAAACATCTACTATGTGCTACGCACTGAATTTTACATACTTATATAAAATAGATTATCTACAAATATAGTTGTTTAATCCCTGTAACAACCCTGAAGGTTGTGAATAAGAAAAATAAATTAGAGGAGATCATAATTTATGTAATTTCACACCATAAGTAAAAGCAGTGCTGAGATTTAAATTCCCTTTTCAGTACACCCTGATTAATTCTTACAGCTTGCATTCCTAACATGGTACTGTAATAATTTATCTTTATTTTGTATTTTGATGTTTTAACATCTTGGGGTTTTGCAGACTTCAGAGGGACTTTCTTTCCAAGGCCTACCTCATTCTTGATCATAACAAAACATTTCTTTGAGAGCATGGCTTTTATATGCAAACCAGCAATCCAGAACCCATACCCCAGCCACTTCTTTTATTGGTTCTTAAACTCGGTACCACTATTTCTATACAAGGAATTTTGGTGGGGGAAAAGGAGGAAGAACTTCCATGCCTTTTCTGAGCTCATCAGCCTCCCAGAATCTCTATGTGTTCACAAATTTGGAAACTCTCTGAACCTCATTGCTTAGAATTGTTTGTGCTTTTTTTTAATTGAAGTATGGTTGATTAAATAATTGGCTAATGATTGACTCAAAGGCTCCAAGTTCCAGAACTTCTAATTGCATGGCTGATTCCTCTGGCAACCAGGCCCTATCCTGAAAGGAACCAGCAGGAGCCACCTCAGTACCTTAAACACAGGAAAGGTGGAAAGGCACTTAATTTAATTTGAATAACAAAAGATGCTTCTCTCACTCCTAAAACTTGGGAAACTTCAAGGGTTTTAGAAGTTATTGTGCCAAAAATCATGAAGGAAAATCAAAAACATATTTTTTTTTATATTGCAGTATCACAACTTCCAATTAGGAAAGCCAATAGATTCACATTCAAATGTAGGGTCCTTCCTTTCTAGTTAAAATCAAAGAGTATATTTTATAAATTCTCTTTTGATATCATTGATTGGTTTTAGCTGTCACTGGACCAGTTCTGTGCTGGAGTCTGGCCCTGCCCTAGTAGGGCCCAGGATCTCCAGGCTCTTGCCTTGCACTAGAGAGAATTCAAGTTATTCGAGTAGAGATAAAGAGTCCAGGACCTGGGTCTCTGGAGACAGGATGAGGAGGGTGTAACAGCCTGCTGTTCCTGGTTGCAAAGCTCACAGGGCAATTCTGTGAGAAGTGAAAGCACACTTTGGAGTGGACATGGGCAAACTCAGGAGTGAGTTGTGACCTGGGTCAGTCTGTTCTTGGGATTTTATGTATTTCCAAGGGTAGGTTGTTTCTGAACATTTTGGAACCAAATTCTGACTCTGCCTTCAGGTTGGCAGTGAGTCTCATTCCTAATAACATTGTTCAGGAAGTGTCATGGTATTTGCCTCCTTTAATTCCACCCCCTGCCCAGCCCACCACCCCACAGCCCCATACTGTGGTACTGTGGTGTCAGTTTTCCATTATAAGGATTGCCAGCACTGACCAGCAGACCCTGAAAGATTACTCTGACACAAATTTCTATGAAAGAGAGGGCTAAGGGGCTGCTTGTTTTAGGAGCAAACAGCCCTGTCCACCTACCTCGTTAGGCTTTTATTGTAACAACAGCTTGAACTAAAATTAACTTCTAGGTACAATCAACAGGGTAAGTACATGCTTCTACAAGATAAGGTTTAAAGACTAGACAAGGATTCCAGCAAAACACCTGGGGGTTTGGACTTGTTTGAAAAAGTTAAGGCAGGGGCTGCCACCTTTGGCAAGGTCGCCCTAAGAGGTCCTTGACCTTTTCAGAGAGTCCTCCTTACAGACTTTCCAACCAAGTCCTGTATAAGGTTGGTACAATGAATGTGGGGTTGATCTCTGCTTAATTTTTCCTCCATTTTGGATTGACCTGGTTTTAGTCAGTCCTGGTTGCTGACTTCTGCTATCTCCACTGCAGGAGTTTCCTGCCATATATCATTTCCTGTTGATCATGTGCAGAAGCTCTGGTGAGAGGACTAAACTGCTTATTGGCCTGTGATGTCTGCTCCTATTTCCTCATTCCACTGTTGGGAGCTTTCTCTAATTTCCTTCTATCCTGCCTCAAAATCATGTAGTATGAAACGTGTAAATTGGTTAGAAACATAAATTTGTTAATATATTTATACAGGACATAATTTCAGTAAACTATCAAGCTCTTACTATGTGTACAGAATTGCTATGTGCTCTCCACAGTTTAATGTAGCTCAATCAACTTTGACATTCTGTCTCTGAGAAAAAAAAATAATTCACTTGAAGATTTTTATATTTTACTTAGAATATGGTTGATAGAAATGCAGACAGAATTTGACAGTAACATGCACAACAAACTAGAGGTTTCTTATTTCTTATTCATTTTATGGCTCTTTTACTTGTACTGAAAGATTAACTATAGTCCACATTTAGAAATTTTCTTAGCTAGAAATGTTTCTAATGTAGCAATTAACAAAATGCTCTGTGGGATAGGGGTGTATTAAGGATCCATAATTGTGGGGATAATGTATGCACTAGCACAAGTATTGTATTAGTCAAATGCCTAGAAACCTGTTCCCCTCCATTTCTGCTTTGAAATTTACAGAATTACGCTCCCTGTAGTTCATTTATAAACAATTAAACAAAGTGTGGGTAATATTCCAAGTGCAATAAGTTGTTTTTCAGTAAATTTTTTTAGTAGCAGTGCTGACTTGAATAAAACACTTCTGAGACAACTCAGGTCTCTACTGCTTTGATTTGTATACATTTCAGAGATAGGTTTGTTTAAATTCAGACAGGCAGGCAAGAGGGGTTTATGATTAAAAGCCATCTTTAAACTAAAGACAAAATTCTCATAGATGTAGGGTCAGAAGTGAGAGAGAAGGCTGAAAACATTCTGGTTTTATCTTCTTAGACATTTCATTCTGGGTAAAAATTATTTTTCAAAGATGAGGAAAATTCCCCTCACTTAAAAAAGGCCATAATGTTCCCCATGCAAATAGAAATCCTCATTTTATGGTGATATTCTATGGTAAATTAACAACCATAGTGTCATTCATGTTCACGATCCATTTACCTTTTAGCATATGGATTATTTATTCATCTCAAAGGAATTTCTGAGCACAGAAAAAGCAGAACGTGTTTTCAGAAGAAAATGCCAATTTGTACCAAAGAGAGTATCAGGAGTTCAGCTTACAACTTTACAAAAGCTTAACAGACTTGTCACGCTATTCAAATATCTGATAGTCCCCAATTCAATGTGAATCCATTCCCAAACTGTCTGGTATACAGTGGATAATATGGTATACAGGGATATTCCTCAATTCCTTTTTATATAGGAAACCATGATAAACACGCCTGTGTTTTTTATTTGGTGTGAGAGGAGAGTTGGGAGGAAAAGGTATGTGCACATATAATCACACATACACCACCACTGAGATGACAGAGGAGCCCGAATGTTTGGCTGTGGCTGTTCACTGATAGGCGGTGTCCTTTAAACACAGTGGGAAATAACCCTCTGCACCAATCCGGACATCTTAGGTAGCACAGAGAGTGAGGGAGTGAGAGAGAGCCAAAAAAATAGGATCAAGAGGATAGCAGTCATGGTCCCCAACAGCTATAGATACATTATCTGTCATATGTCACACAAAGACTTCTGAAGCATTAACCTAGGAATTTTGGAGAAAATGTTTTCCACTAGGAGACAAGGTAATGCCTGATGTGTTGTTTACACTCTCTTCATAAGTTTCCTATCACAGATCGCCTTCTTCTCAGTCTTTCTGAGGGTTTTTAGCATTCTCATTCCTAAATCAAAATGGAGTGTTAGTGGCTTCTCATGAAAACATCAGATATTTGTTCAACCACAGGCATCAAAGTTGTCACATCATATCCCACAAATCACCCAAACAGGTTAGCAACACCAAGGGTAATGCTCTCAGAGCATCCTTTCTATGCAACACCTTCTCTTGAGTGACAGAATGACCTGTCACTCAAGGTCATTCTGAAAGGGGCATCTTATCCCAAACTCACTCCCTCATTTATTCATATTTGACAAATTGTTATGCAAAATGAGTTTATCTTCATTGCACTATGAACTCCTAAAACATATTTCAACTCTTTTTTTGTTCTTAGTGAAATGCAGTTTAATAGAAATTAAGGAATTTTGTTATTCAGCAAAATGATAATCAAAGTTAATTTATTTATATTTTATTTTCTTAAAAAATGCATTTTAAAATAAGTTATTTTTTTTTTCTGGCCTTACTTTTGTTTTTATTTTTCCCCAGGTGAAACATTAATTCCAGTATGATATTCTCTTTTTAGGAGACAGTTGGCTAAATGAATGTGATAATGACCACTTAAGAGTCCCCTCCTTGGTCTCCATAAGTGACTGATTCCTGAAGAACCTTTTACAGGGTTTGGCAGACAACTTTTATTAAATAATAAGGTTTAATTTTGTTTTTGTTTTCAAATTTGTGTTAAAAGTATAATCTAGGGAAGTGTTTCCAAACCTGGGTTTTACAAACCTCAGAACGTTTCCAAAGGATATCAGAATTTCTAATGTTTCTCTTGACAACAATTTTTTATTCATGCTTAATGTTAAAGACTGCTTTACATTGTCCAGAATGAGAAAATATTGCTGAAAACTTTTAAATGGTCTGAGATCTTTGTTTCACTATTCTGGAGAGTTAATGCAATTTTTAAAGTCAGTAAATTTTTTTCACAGGCCATGTTTTTTTCAGAATATTATGATGTGTAAATTAAGAATGCTTATAAACTGCTCCTAAAAGTAATCCTGCAAAATGGAACAGTCTTTCATACCACTAAATGTCAATCAACTCAACTGGGATCATCACATGTGACTTTAGAAGTTAGTCTCATACTTTATAGTTATAGTCTGTATTATCTCACTCACTTTATCTGAAACGTTCTTATCTGAAACACTGAATTCCAATTGATAAATCAACATATAAAGACAAAATTGCCAGTAGGAATCTGGGTAGCTATAACTAGAATAGTAGCTAATAATTGTTGTATATCATTCATTTGTGTGCTGCATGAGTAAAAGAGCAAGTGAGTAAATAAATGAATCAATGTAACACATAACCCAGATTATAACTTTACTTAAGAATGAATTGGCAACTTCAAAATTAAGTATTTGGAATAAACAACTGCTTATATTCCTGCTTACATGTTTGAATAGATAGTATGTGTTTGTGTGTGAGAGGGTGTGTCTGTGTAGTGGTTTAATACTCATGAAGTGTCCCCTGCCTTCTGAAACAGATTTCTCCAGGGCATGACAACTAGAAAGAGCACTAATATAAAGTTTAAAATGCTTAGCACAAAATTGACAATCATCCTCTGGACCTGCAAATCACAGCAAAGTGATGAACTCTCTGTCCACTCCAGTCACAGAGTACAAGGTGCATTCGTTTTAGGTATATGCATATACTTTGCAAAGGTATAAACTGAGAAAAGTCCAAGGACATTTAATCTATGCATTTTGAAATGCAAATTTAATTGCAGTTGAACTTTATAATTGATATGTGAATGCTCATTGAAACCTAGCTCAATCCAGCAACATTACAATATTGTTTTCCTGTTCCCCCCATTCCTAGACAACAAATATTACCCAATTATTAATAAACTTCCCAATTATTCTAAGCAGCCTTTTCTATTTTAAAAATAATAACATAACTTGGAAAAAATGTAATGAACTGTGATTTCTTGTCCAAATCAATGGATCATACAATCTTTTCATCAAAGTTTCCAATGTGCAGATGAACATTTCCTGAGCCATTCAGTCAAGTCCTACTGTGCACAAATTGATTACCACTAGATGTAATCAAAACCAGGCCTGCTGTTTTAGACTTGAATTTTCCAGCCAGATTAAACACTATTATTACCTAGTCCTGTTTTTCCTGGTTTTCGTCTGATTTATAAGGTAGGAACACAAGAGAGGGGAAAGTAGGTGAAACAGAAACCTGCCATAGATCTGGCCTCATTTTTGCCTTACCTTCTCTCTATCACAATTGCTCCCCTGAGAGCAGGCATCAGTGGTATGCAAATCTAATTGCAAGAGTAATAAACAGAACCCACGTGGATGTTTCTCTGGTAGTTAACTCTGTTAATGTCAGACTGACAGTTGTCTAAATGCCTAATCTCTCATTGAATCAATAGTAACACATTTCAGACATAGAAAAGGAGTTATGGGAGATTGCCATTTCCAGATTGTAATAGCATTTTCAGAAGATTATTAGTATGTGCTGGCATGCTAAACAAAACAGCCTACAGAACAAGATTTTTTGGTCCATTGTAGGCTACAGTTTAATCCATTTAAATATTTTCATCAAAATCAAATGGCCATTGACTTGCTTATTTGCATAAAAAACAAATCAGGGAGCCTGGCAGTGTCACTAAGTAGTTGAGCTTTGACCTATGAACCAGAAAGTCATTGTTTGGTTCCTAGTCAGGGTACGTGCCCAAGTTGTGAGCTCAATCCCCATTGTGAGGCATCCAGGAGATGCCATCAATGATTCTCTCTCATCTCTCTCTCCCTCCCTCTTCCTCTCCAAAATCAATTATATAAATATATATATATATATATATATATATATATATATATATATATATATATATATAATATTATATATTATATATACACACACATACTTTTTAAAAGCAGGGATAATCTAAAATAAACAAACAACCTAATAATTGAAATTAGTACATTACAGTGATTCTCATAATAAGGTCCCACAGCAGCAGCAGCATCTTGAAATGGCTAGAAATATAAATAAATCTTCCATTTTCCTGCTCCACAACAGATCTGAATCCCAAACTCTGGGAGCAGGGCCATCCATGTTGTTAAGGTGTTTCTGATGCACACTGAAGCTAGAGAATTACTGCCTTAAAACATACTCCCCAGTTTTTAAGTAAAGAGGGTCTCTTTTGCATCTCATTTTCTTAAATTTGATCCAAGTAATTTCAAGTAATCAAACAACAAAAAAGAAAATATAACCAAACTATTATTACCAGTTTATTCTTATTTTCTACTTGAACAACACATTTCTATGTCATTTAACAAAATGAATTCAAAGTAATTATGAAGATGAAATTTGTAAGAATAAATTATTTTTGTAATTAAAAAAATAAGTAACTTGGGAATCATTAAGGATCTAGTTCAGGCTTTCCTTACCTCAGCATCATTGATAATATAAGCAAGATAATTCTTTGCTATGGGTGGCTGTCATATGCATTATGGGATGTTAACAGCATCTCTGGCTTTTATCCATTAGATGACCCTAAGTAGTACCCTTTTCTCCAAGTTGTGAAAACTTGAACTTACAAATGTCCCAGGAGGGTGGGGTAGCAAATTGTCCTCAGGTTACAACCATTGATCTATTTGATCATTTAAAAGTAGTTTTTGTTGACTTTAAAAATCAACATTTACTGCACTATTCAGCCCATTAAAGATACATATTCCACATTGGTATAGAAATTTTGATATGTCAAACTGAGTTCTCACACCCTCATATAAAGTGATATGATAATGAAAAACTCTGGTGTACTGGAAGAGCAGTGGTTAGAGCTCAGCTGACATGACTTGTCCTCTGATCTCTATTAGTAATTTGTGTATACCACTGTAAGAAATCATTGAATCTGTTGTGGCTATTTTATAATATGTAAACCAAGGCTGGTAGTCTATATTACCTCTAAGGTGACCTCTACTTTTTATATTACTATCAATCATTATGTGTTGGTCATAAATAATTATAAATAATATTTAGCTAATACTTTTCAAGAATGATACTGAGTATAGACATAATCTCTTTAACCTTATCATCAACTCCACTAGAAAGATGTCATTTCCATTTTCAAAATAGAGATGCTGAGACCCAGTCCTATTATATAACTTGCCAATACTAAACAATAATGTCTAGGCATTCTGATTCTGGCCAGGGCCTCTCCCAATATATCATATCTTATGGAGAAAAACAGGAGACTTGGTTGGAAAGTCTGGAAGGAGGAAATTCTGAAAAGGGAAGTTGGGCTTCTGTTTATCAGAATTCTGACTTGGGGGAGTTGGCCAAAGGCAGCTACCACTAATTGTTCCTTGATCTTTCTAAACAAGTATGTGCACATGCAGACCCATGGATGTTTACCAGAATCTTTATGCTTAATCTTTAGGTATCCTTGTTTAAAGGACAATGCTGACACATGTGTCATCCCAAGATTACTTGCCCTACTGGTTGTATCTAAAAGATAAACTTTATCTCAAGCTGCTGTTACAATAAAAGCCTGAAGGGGCAGGCAATCAAGGCTGTCTGGTTCATCTATCTAGGCATTCCCTTAGCTTTCTCTTACATAGCAATCTTGTGTCAGAGTAATCTTTCATCCATTGCTCAGGATATGCTGGTCAGCCGTGGCCATATCTGTCTTCAGTTGTACCAAACCTGACTACTGGGAGGAGCAAAATTATCCCCAAGAGGAGAACAGAAGAGCTAGCTATCTTGCAATAACATAAGGTTTTTTTTTTTTTTTAATTAATCAAAGACAACATTGCACACATATGAGTACAGGAGAAGTTGTTAGTTTTCACTCCACAAAGTATTTATGGGAGCACTTTTGATTCGTCAGTCATTATGCTTAGTGCTCCAGGAAATGAACATTTCTAGATCTTGGCTGCCCAGCCTAAAGGAGTTCAGCAGTTTAAATAGCACACATCCCCTGGAAGAAGACCCTCGTTGATCATCCTTTAAGCATTTTCGAGAACAATCTTCTAGGCAGTGCCCTACTAGACAGCCCTCTTTCTTTTGCCCTCCTAAGAGGCAGATGCAGAAAAAAATTGCAGTAAGTGAAGACAATCATGAAAAGGTTTGCATTGAGCTTGTTTGCATTCTGTATCCCCTTTCAAATGAAAAGCATACTATATAATAAAAGGCCAGTGGCCATAAGCGTAAGAAATAGAATGACGGCTCAACCAGTCGAAATGAGGTGCATTGACCACCTCTCCGTCTCTTCCCCTCCCCCTCGCCCCTGCCCACAGGCTCCAATCACAGCATGGTGAACAAGGACCCACGGAGAACCAAGGTGAGTGGCAGTGGGGTGGGACTGGCCAGCCTGGGGATTGGCCGACCTCTTGGTCCCTCCCCACAGGCCCTCCGGCTGCAGGGAACCAGAGCCATGATGCAACTGGCGAACTGAGGGGTGGCTGCAGGGCAGAAGATGGCCCTGATCACAGGCTAAGCCTAGGGACCCTACCTACGCATGATTTCATGTGCTGGGCCTCTAGTAAGAAATAAAAATTTTTAGGTTTGCTAATAGACATTTATTTACATTCATTGTCTCCAGAAGCCTAATTTATCATGAATGGTATATATCTGCCTATCACTTAAATAGTGGCCTATGGATACTACTGAGTTTGTTAAGAGGGATTCTCAGCTTCTATTTTTAACCCCACCAGGTATAGCTCATGAGAACTTGAGAGGAAGTTCTTACCCAGCTACTTTTCTCAGGTGGCACTGAGGAAATGAGTTTATTCCAATTCATAAGAGCATAGCCAATTATTTCATTCCAATTTATTAGTGTCAAATTTAACCCTAGAAAAATATGAGGGGAGAAAAGGAGGATCATGTAAATGCTTATTTAATTTATAAAAATTTATTGATTTAATAAAGAAACATAGATTTGTTGTTCCACTTATTTATGCATTCATTGGCTGCTTTTTGTATGTGCCCTGACAAGAAGTTGAATTGGCAACCTTGGTGTATTGGGACAATGTTTTAACCAACTGAGCTACCCAGCCAGGGCCTCAATGTTTACTTTTAACATTAGGGACAAGCACAATAAGTTGTTGATATGAAACATCATTTTTAGAATTGACAGTATTAAGGATTGAGAAAATTGAGGTTAAATAATTTAGCCAAGTCATTACCAAAAATTAAGTTAATCACAGCCAATATTCTAATGACCTATTTATCAGAAATCACATTGTTTTTGTTCTCAAATAAAAAATATGGCTTACTAGTATTTAGCATTTCTCAGACTTGTCTAAAATGATCTATTCAAAGTTCAACAGAGCTTTAAGGATCCTATTTCTGTTTTTTATTACTTTAACAAGAAGGATCCTAAAACAACAACAACACAATTACAGGTGAGTTTCAGTGGCTTTGTTTTATTTTTTCCAATTGGAGACAAACTTTGTCAGTCCATCTGTACACAAATTGCAGGAACATTGTGAAGCTCTGCCCCTGACAGAGTGCTGAACATGCTGTCAGAGTTATTAGTATTCTTCATAGCTGGCTGTTGTCTTCTGGGCAATTCTCTTGCTTTAATTTAGGTCACTAATGATATTATGAGATAGTTTGATGGTGGTATAATTCCTTTTGATATTGTTTTTGTTGATACTAATTCTAATTCCATTAAAGACAGAATTCTAAACCCACCACGGGAGAGAGGATGGTTGGAGCAGGGCAGAGGGGAGAGGAAAAGAGGGAGGTGTGGTGAATAGAGTAAATGGCAAGGCTGGGTGATGGGATCTGGCCATAGTCCTGCCCGGATGTGGATTTTCTCCTGTGCTCTCTGCTCCTCTCCCAGCGGGAGAGCTGAAGGCTGGGAGATCACAAGGCACTGCTCAGTGTCCTGTCAGGTTTGAAATTATTTCCGACAGGATCCCCAAACAATCGGTCTTTCCCCGCAGCAGCTTTTACACTAGTTGAAGCCTAATTTATAAAATAGATCATTCGCTTCAGTGAACCCATCTCTGATCCTCCTAAGGTATCCTGTGCAAAGACCTCATTTAAAAAACATAAAGCTTTCCCAAACCCATCCCTCCCTCTTCCTCTCCAACTTCTCCCTCCTCCTCTTGAAAAAACAACTTGGAGACTCTAATGATTATTGTTCAAAACAAATACTTTCCTTGTCACTCACCTTCATTTATTTATATTTTATTGTGTGTAAAACCATAGCATTCACTTGCTATGCATGCTTACTGGTTTTAAGTAAAAACAAGCGCTGGAAAGTTCTATTCTGAATGTGAAGGCGGGATGACTTTCTGCTCACCTAAGACATGTCCAGTCTGCAGTCCAGCCTGGTTCTTCTGCCACTTTGCCTACCGTGAGAGCTAAGTGGATATGGAAACATGATTCAGAATTCACAGCGAATTTTCTGGTGGAGGAGGAACATATATTAAAAAGTATCTAGCCAAAGCTGGTTTGGCTCAATGGATAGAGCATTGACCTTCGGACTGAAAGGTCCCAAGTTCAATTCCGGTCAAAAGCATGTGCCTTGGTTGCAGGCACATCCCCAGTAGGGGGTGTGCAAGAGGCAGCTGATAGATGATTCTCTCTCACTGATGTTTCTAACTCTCTATCCCTCTCTCTTCCTCTCTGTAAAAATCCAATAAAGTATATTTTTTTAAAGTATCTATAGCAGGGGTGGGGAACCATTTTTTTCTGCCAAGGGCATTTGGATATCCATAACATTATTCAAAGGCCATACAAAATTATCACCTTAAAAGTTAGCCTGCTATATTTGTTCAAACTTTTAATTAACTCTCCTTTAATGCCTTGGCAAGGCCAGACCAAATGATTTTGTAGGCCTTACCCACCCCTGATGTATAGAGTAAATTAAATATTTAGAAATTTGAAATATCACTTACATAATAAAAATTAGATATTATCTAGAAAATATTCAGAAGAATTATCACTTAGAAGTATCACTGCAGAAATATTAATCAATCAATCTAACAGCATAAAATAAAAGGTGGCATGAAATCGGTAACATGGTAGCATATGAAATTCTATTGTTTGTCTCTCCCCAGAAACATAATTTTGAACAGCTATCTGCATACAAAAATACCTTAAGAAGAGCCAAGGATTTTAGGTGAGGGATTGCAGTACCTGAGTGAAGATTAGAAATAGGAAAGGAGGCATTGAGGAATGTAAGAAAGATAAATGAACACATCCCTATTACTCCTCTCCAAGCCCAGGCAGCCCAGCCAAGATAAAAACCCTCCCAAAGGGAGAAAGATAATAAAATGAGCATCTGATTTCACCATGGACACTGTGCATCAGGCTGAACCAGGTGGTGCCTGTGACTCCAGGCCCCTGGTGAGATTTCATGAATCCAGACAATCTCATCTCAATGCCTGCCTACTTCAATGGCCTCAGGCATCTCCCAGGAACCCTGCAGCTTTCACAACTGGAGCTCAGTAATCTAGTCCCCAGGGACACTCAGGTACCTGATAGTTCCAGTGGCCTTGAATTTGCATTGAATCTCCAGCCTTTAAATTTGCATAAAAATTTCAGTGACACTTTTTATAGAAATAGAAATAACAATCAGAAAATTTGTATAGAACACAAAAGATCCTGAATAACCAAAGTAATCCTGATAAAGAAGAACAAAACTGGAGGCATTACAATTCCTGTTTTCAAACTTTAATACAAAGCTATAGTTATCAAAACAGTATGGTATTGATATGGAAACCAAGATCTAGACTAATGGGACAGAATTGAGAGCCCATAAATGAAACATTGCATATGTGTTGCATGTTTCAGACATGCAAAATAAAAAATTGGATCTTTACCTTATACCACTCACAGAAATTAATTCAAAATGGATTAAATACTTAATTGTAGAACATGAAAGTATAAAATCACCAGAGGAAAACATGAAAAAAGCTTCTTAATTTTGATCTGGCAAACCATATGATACCACAAGTGTAAGTAGCAACAGCAAAAATACACAAGTGGGAATATATCAAACTAAAAACCCCTGCACAGCAAGAGAAGCAATCATCAAAATTAAAAGAGAACCTATGGCCAAAACTGATTTGGCTCAGCAGATATAGCATTGGCCTGCAGACTGAAAGGTCCCAGGTTCAATTCCAGTCAAGGGCATGTACATTGGTTGTGGGCACATCCCCAGTAGGAGGTGTGCAGGAGGCAGCTGGTCGATGTTTCTCTCTCATCGATGTTTCTAGCTCTCTATCCCTCTTTCTTCCTCTCTGTAAAAAATCAATAAAATATATTTAAAAATAAATAAATAAGAACAAACCATCTATCCAATAGGGGTTAATATCCAAAATAAGAAACTAATAAAACTCAATAGCAAAACAGTAAACAATGTTATTTAAAAATGGGCATAGGGCTTGAAAAATTTTTTTTCAAAGAAGACACCCAAATGGTGAACAAGTACATGAAGAGATGTTGAACATCAGAAATCATTAGAGAAATGAAGATTGAAACTACAAATTTCATCTTACATCTAACAGGTTAGCTATTGTTAAAATGACAAGAAAAAAGAAGTGTGGGTGAGAATGTGGAAAAAAAGGAAGGCTTGTTTGTTGTTGGTGGGAATATAAATTGGTGTTGTCATTATAGAGAACAGGAACTATGTTCTTCAAAAAATTATAAATAGAAATACCATATGATTCAGCAATCCCATTGCTGGGTATATATCCAAAGGAAATGAAACATTACCTTCATGATATATCTGCACCCCATGTTCATTGCAGCATTATTCACAATAGCCAAAACATGGAAACAACTCTCAGATATGTATACTAGGTGCTCAGTGTACAAATTACTGCATCTTGAAAGGAACTGTGGTCCACGAGGCTGTGGTGGGCACAAATACTATATGATCTCACTTATATGAGAGATCTAAAAAAGCTGCCTTAAATAAATAGAGATTAAAATTGTGTTTGCCAGAAGTTGGTAAGTGGAAGAAGTGGGGAGATATTAGTTAAAGGGTACTGGCTTCTCATTATAAGACAAATAAGATCTGGAAATTGAATGCAAAGCCAGCATGGTAAGTATAATGAACAATAGAGTATTGTATACTTGAAAGTTATTAAGAAAGCAGCTCCTAAATATTATACACACACACACACACACACACACACACACACACACACTCGCACACTGTAATTATGTAAAGTGATAAAAATGTTAACTAATTTTATTGTGATAATCATTTTGCTCTCTCTCTCTCTCTCTCTCTCTCTCTCTCTCTATATATATATATATATATATATATATATATGTATAATCATCATATAACACATTTACATGCATAGCTTATATATCATTCATTTGCTTAGGATCATTCAGTTGCTTAGGAATATATATATATAAATAAATGCAAATATATATAAATGCAAATGATTGGTCACTATGACATGCACTGACCACCAGGGGCTAGACACTCAATGTAGGAGCTGCCCCTTGGTGGTCAGTTTGCTCCCACAGCCAACCGCCTACATCCCCTCCCTCAGCCTGCCCCCCAACCTCCCATGGCTCCTCCCCCATGGCCTTTCCACTCTAGTTGGCCCAGACCCTGGTCAGAGTGGGAGACAGCCCAGATCAGCCCTGATTGCTGGCCAAGCCAAGGGACCCCACCCATGCACAAATTCGTTCACTCGGCCTCTAGTTTCTCAATAAAACTGGAAAAGAAAAGCTGAGCTGCATTCTTTGGGTTGCAGTCCATTCAGGGTAGCAGTAAAGTCCATACCTGACACCCCATCCAAAATTGCTTAAAAGAAGCAATGAAGTTTAGAGAACATACTAGTTACTGAACACTTTCCAACTTTTTTCTAATAATAAGAATATGCTAATTACTACATAGGACTGCTTTAAGCTTCCAGTCCAAGAGCTGGCCAGAAAAAAAAAATTATTTTTCACGTTTAACACTGAACCAAGGAGCTGCAGTGGTCACTGTGCTCAAGACAATAACAGACTACAAAAACTGCTTTTTTTATTTGTAAAGATTTATTTGACCATTTGCTGGACCAGGAACACATTTAGGTACCTGAAGAAATGGGAGAGTAGTTATTTCTGTGACTGGTCTGTGGGTCATCACTGAGGTTATAAAACCTGATTATTATTCCTAAGGATTCTGTCAGAGATTTAGTTATTTAGCATTTATTGAATCACTGGTTTGTAAAGGTGATGGAAGTAGAATTTTCAGTGTTCTTTATTGGTGGAGTAAATACTTTTTAAACTAGAAGTGTTTCACTTGTTACTTCAAAATTCTTCCTAGCAATTCTTTTACAATGAAGTCCTGATTTTCACAAAAATAAAATTTTAAAACTCAAAAAACAAATTAAACAAGAAAAAGGGGACAGATTATTGTCCAAAAAGAACATGTGAACAACACATAAGGTTTTTAAATCAGAGAATAAACATGAAAACTGGAGAGCATGAATCTAAGGTGGAAGTCAGCAATCTATACATGTCAGCCACTCTGCCAGGCACTTGGGTTCAATCTTTTTATCTTTCTATATGTGTGTAGAGATCATAGAAATCAGTTTGCTAAAGAAAATGTGAAGTAAATGGTGGAAGGGCTAAAAAACACATTTGAAAACTGCCTATCATACTTAGCTGAGTCATTGAACAGACCAATATGCTATATGGCATATTGACTGTGCAGTAAAGTTAATAGTCTGGGGTAGCCATAAGTTATTTGACTTAGGAAAAGAGAAGAGCAAAATCACTCTAGGTAATCAGCCTGTGACTCATTGGAGAGATAATTCTAAAAGTTTCTGTTTCCTTCTGGAAGTTTGTTTCATTTACTTGATTTCCCCCCACCTTCCACACCAGGATAGGAATAGAGAAGTACACACAGTGCACAAATACACTCATAAGTGATATGAGGACATCTGTGATATATTGTGATATTGATATTGATTACTGTGACAACACAAATACATATTTGGCTTTTGTTTTGTTCTGGCACAGAGCTCCTAGTACCAGAATTTCCTAAGTGTGCAGCACCACAGAGTTATATATATATATTTTTTATGTTAAAGAGGGGACTTTCGAAAAACTCCTAGTCATCAAAGGAGGGGTCACAAGGGAACCAACCACACGATGAGAAGTTTGGAATTTTTAGCCTGAACCCTTCTGAACTTTGAAGAAGAAAGAGGAGCTGGAGATTGAATCAATTACCAATAGCCAATGAGCCTCCATAAAAACTGAAAAGGATGGGGTTTGGAGAGGTTACAGGTTGGTGGACACAAGCAGATTCGGGGAGAGTGGCATTACCAGCCGGCATAGAAGCTTTAAGCCCTTTGCTAATACTTTGTACTATCTACCTCTTCTATCTGGCTGTTCCTAATAAACACATAACCTAATAAGTAAACAGGTTTCCTGAGTTGTGTGAACTGATCTAGTAAATGAATGAAACCCAAGAATTGGGTACCTCCGATTTATAGTAAGATGGTCAGAAGCACAGGTCACTACCTGGGCTTGTATTTGGCATCTGAAGTAGGGAGCACTCGTGCTCTGAAGTGGGGACTGAGGCCTCAACCCCTGGGATCTGGTGCTAGCTCTGGCTAGATAATGTCAGAACTGAGTTGTGGAACACCCAGCTGGTGTCAGAGAGTTAAGTGGAAGTGTGGAAAAAGCTCACTCCCACTGGTATTGGTATCGGGGGTATTAACAATGATGTAATCTCATGTGATTTGAGAGGGAGGCAAAACAATATGTAAAAGCAGCAATAACCTGAACTTGAGAGCTTGATCCTGGCGAGGGCCTTTCATCTGGCCACTTCACCTCTCTGAGCATCAACTTCCTAGCTTAAAAGCAAATAGTTTAGCTAAATGGTATCTAACGCCACTTTCAACTCTAATGTCTTACACTTTTTTTAAAATCAGTTCTAAACTGAGTTTGGGTTATAAATGGATCTTGACTAGTTGAGTTTGTTTGAGAATGAGGATTAAGCGACTTTATTCTTGGTGTCAATTCTCTGAACCTTCGTATCTTTCAAAACATTTTTCTGTTTACTTAATAATTGTACTCCGATGTTGCTAACAAATTCATGGCAATAAATGAGCCAAGCTAAAATAAAAGAAACAGAGAGTAGACACAGAAGTACTCTCAACTAGCTTGATTTTATGTAGCCTTGTTTAAGGAAAACTTCCAAATTCCAGCTGTGTACTATTTAAATGTCTCCTTAAGTGAAACTGACAGAGGGAGAATGGGATCCAATTAGCAAGAGTTTCCTTTCCTTGCATCTGATAAGTTAGCATCTGTGCCTTCTGATAAAGGCACTCTAATTTTTTGTGTGGCATTTGCACTATTCATTAGTTCCTTTTTACTACAAATAGCTGATTCCAAGAAATGCCTCAGGGCTATGATGAGTTGTCAGGCAGGTGGTAGAGCGCATCACCTGAGAAGAAAGCTTCTACAGGCATAGATTTGGGTTTTCACAGTAACAGTATGTACGGAAATGTGGAAATAAACTTTGTTAGTCACACTGGGTATTTTAATAGTCCCAAATAATGATTCGTTTAATATAATAAGAATATGTTAATATTGATAATGACAAAGTTAATTACCAACCTGTACTTATCCTCTGATTCCCTTATAAGTAGATTTAGTATTTTAGAAAATGTCTCTTTTTTTGTGATTATGTGTACCTGTTTGGGTACAGGACAAAAACTTATTTTTCTTTCATTCCCAAATGTCAAGCCTCCAGGTTATATTTTTGTTTGGGGAATTCCCACCCCGCTCTCATTTTTCTGCCAACTTTTCTTGCTCTATCATGTCTGACAATGTCCTCTGGAGTTTCCATCAGTCAGCAAGGCCTCTATCCTTCTGTTTCTTCACATAAACTTCCTTTTCCTATGTGTTAAATGTATTCTGAAAACACTAGTTTTCTTATAGTCAGTCTGATCAATGCCTAAGTGCTCCCCAGCTGGTCCAATTGCCCCTAAATGGCCTCCCCTCTCTACCTGGTCTCCCCTCCCCCCCCGCCCCCCCGCAACTGTACCCCCCTGCTGGCCCTATTGCCCACAACTGCCCTCCCCTGCTGGCCATCTTGTGGCGGCCATCTTATGTCCACATGGGAAAAGCCATCTTGTGTGTTGCAGTGATGGTCAATTTGCATATTAACTCTTAATTATATAGGATTATATATATATATATATATATATATATATATATATATATATATATATATATAATCTCCCTGACCAGTGCGCTAAGTGGTTAGAGCACTGGCCCCTCTAATGGGTCTCAGAAGCACATACCAGGGTTGCAGGTTATATCCCAGCTCCAGTCAGGGCACGTGCAGAAGGCAACCGATCAACATGTCTCTCTCACATCTATGTTTCACTCTCCCTCTCCCCCCCCCACCACCTTTTCTCCCTTCCTTTCACTCCAAAAATTAGTGAGAAAGTATCCTCATGTGAGGATTAACAAAAATAATAACAATAAGATTCAACCGTCTAAGATAAATGTAATTGAGTCAGAGACACACAAATGGCTTGAATGCAAAATAATAGAAAAATATACATCACACAAATTGTAGCTATAAGAAAACTAGAGTATCATATTAGACTTGAAGGCAAAAAAATATTACTAGAGATGGAGATATTGTATTGTGATAAAAGTGTCAATATGTCAGGAGATACATAATCATGAAAATACGCATACCTAAAAGAAGTGCATCCAAAGTACATGAAGCAAAAATTAACAGAAGTAAAAAATAAAAGACAATTCAGTCTTTAGAATCAGAGTTGGATATCTTACTCTCAATATTTAATAGAACTAGATAGAAGGTAAATGATAACCTCAACCGTCATGAACTAATTGGCATTTACAGAACATTCTGCCCAGGAACAGCAAAATATTCTTAAACAAAACAGCACATATAAAATAGTCCTAAGCTAGACCAAATACTAGGGTATAAAATAACTCTCAATAAACTTAAAATGATTGAAATTATTTACAGTATATTCTTCAATCACAATGATATAACATTAGAAATGAACAACCAAAATACATTTAGGACATTCCTAAATGTTTAGAATTCAGAGAGTGTACTTCTAAGTAATCCATCACAAAAAAAAAAAATCAACCAGAATAAATTATATAGTACTTTGAAATAAGTAAAAATGAAAACTCATATATCATAATTTGTATTGCATACTAAAACATAGTTGAATCTCAAAAACATTATGCTAATTTAAAAAGCCAAATACAAAAAAGCCATGTTGGGTAATTCCATTTATATATGTCCAGAAACCCAAATTTATTGTGATAAAAGCAGACTATGAGTGGCCTACGGCTAGGGGTAGACTGGGAAAAGTCATGAGAACTATTTGAGTGATAGAAGTGTTCTAAAACTAGATGTGATATGATTGTTAGATTTTCTAGAAATAATTCAATTGCATACTTACAATGGGTCAATTTTTTTGAAATTATACTTCAATGAAAGCTGCTACATAAACAATCAAATTTATTAAAAAAATTAACATGGTCAAAATCTGAAAAATCCATTTTATGAAAATTTGGCATACTTTCGTTCATTTCTTAGAAAAATATTTAAATTGATAACAAAATATCCAAAGTTACAAAACCTCATTTTTTCCAGGTTAAAACACAGTATAGCTATTGCATTCTAAGCATTCAAAATGGGTGACCAGCTGTTATGTTTCTATGTAAATGTAGAGGGAGAAGCTTTCTTAGCCAATTAATTTGAAACAGTATTTGACTAGCTGCTTGAAAAAGTTTCCTTAAAGTGGATACAAAGATTGAGTCACATAGCCCTGAAATATTTTTGTTTTATTCAAAACATTTAAACATAAAAATAATTCTACATTATTCTAAAATAATTTTGATGTTAAGCCAATTATTTGAGTTTGGGTCTATTTATAAGAGGTCCCTGTTATTTCATTTCCTTAGGTTAACCATATACAATTTGGCTTTATTAAGGTAAAGCATGAACTTGTGCATTAATTCTGAAAACTAATCCTAGATTTGTATTAAATGTCCTTATATGTAACAGCAAAAAATTAAGGATACATATTTTCTACACTTTATAAAAACAACAGCCGAAACCGGTTTGGCTCAATGGATAGTGTGTTTGGCCTGTGGACTGAAAGGTCCTGGGTTCAATTCCGGTCAAGGGCATGTACCTTGGTTGCAGGCACAGCCCTGGTGGAGGGTGTGCAGGAAGCAGCTGGTCAATGTTTCTCTCTCGTTGATGTTTTTAGCTCTCTATCCCTTCCCCTTCTTCTCTGTTAAAAATCAATAAAATATATTTTTAAAAAACACAGTAAAATTTTTTTCAAAGACACTCTTTTTTAAACATATGGTTGCTTTATATTCAAGTGTCTTCTATTTAAATAATACTCAAGTAAAATACAAAATTATAATAAAAGTTAATATAATTAACAGTTATAGATACAAAAATATGAGACAAGTCTAAGCCTGAGCAGGTGGAAGCAGAGATGCATGGGTTTCAATTAATCTAGCCAATAAGGTAAATGGATTTACTTGTAGCAAACATTTTAAAATGATATTGCCACATAGTTGGTTTCCATATCACTATCACATGTTCTCTCTGGAGCTCATTTATTTTTTTCTAACTCCCACCTGAGGATATATTTTTATTGATTTTTAAAGAAAGAAAGGGAGAGAGAGAAATAAAGAGACATAGATTGGTTGCCTCCCATATGTGCTCCAAGTGGGACTGAACCTGAAGCCCAAGTATGTGCCCTGACTAAGAATCAAACTTGCACCTGTTTGGTGTAAGGGTGTTCCAACCAACTGAGCACCAGCCAGGGCTCTATGGATGTCCTATTTAGCCATTTTCTTTTGTAAGTTCTGTATCGCCACAATGATACTTCCTAACAACTGCAACACAGCGATACCATATGAAAACATCATTTATTCTTCACTCATCTGGAGCCAGCAGGGATAGCGACTGCTCTATTGTTCTTGATTGAGTTCTTGATGTTGTTGCTTAGTCTCCAATGACCTCAGTTGGTTCAAGTGGGGCAACTCAGCTCTGCTCTGAATGTCTTATCAACTAGCAAACTGGCATTAGCGAGTTCCCAGGGGAAAGTCAGGGGAACAAGAAAGGGAAAGATAAATCACAAATTATTTTTAGATTCAACATGCACCATATTGTCTAACATTTCATTGTGAAAAGCAAAGAATGTAGCAGCGCCCAGATCGGGTTTTGGCAAAATACCCCATCCACAATGGGAAGAGCAAAGGGTAATATTTGGGTTGTGAAGAATAGAGAACACTTTTATAAATTGGTCACTATGCTGGGAATAAAGTTCATATGCATTACCTAACATCGTAGACCCACAGTCCCCTTTCCTCTTAAATTATGATATCTTTCAACTCTCTTTTTAATACTAACTCCTATAGCCTCATACAGAGCTTTTACTGTTCTAATTCAATCTAAGCACACTTAATGAATAGATGGTTTTATCTGATTCAGTTTTACCCTTCCCTGAATATACTTGTCCAGCCTTGATGTGATGGCCCTTTCCTCCAAGTGGATTGACTTTCCATGGATTTATTTATTTCCCCAAAACCTGGGTACTTGGTCATTACTAATTGAAAATTTCTTGTTGCCACTGCTCTTCCAAAATATTCCCTTGGAAAAAAATGAAACACAAATGAAACCAAATGGCCACATACTCCACTACTATGCCTCAACTAATTATTGCTTCTGGAGGCATTGGTGACTAGCCATCTGCAAAAGAGATGTGCTACCTTTTCACATTTTATTGCTATGAATCCTCTTACCGGCCAAATTCTACATTTTCCCAGGAATTCTCTTGCATCTATATGTGGCCATGTCATGGAGGTTGTCCAATGGAATAAAATCAACATGCCATTTCTAGATAGAACCACTAAGAATGTCTTCTGTCCCTTGCCAGGTAGTTCAGTTGGTTAGAGAATCGTCCCAATATGCCAAGGTTCCGGGTTCAATCCCCAGGCAGGGCATCCCTCTAAAAAGCAAAAAACAAACTTTAAAAATGTTTAAAAGAAAATGTCTTTTCTTTTTCCACATGTTAGCTGGCTTTAGAGTATCCAATAAAAGACTCTAAGACCCCAAGAAGGACAGAGCCGCAAGGTAGAAGAAGCTTGAGTGGCTGAACGAATCTGAGAAAGGTCACCCACCCATGAAGATACCACGTTGGAATCAGTTTGAGCAGCAAAAATATTTACTATGTTAAGCCACTATGGTTTAAAGGCAGACTTTTTTCAGTAACTTACACTACAGACCTTGAATAATTGATACATATTAGTGCAATGAGACCAGTGCTCTACAATTTCATTGGAACTCACAATACGCTTCTGCAATCCCAAGCCAGGTTCCCAACAATGTTCTTCTGTCTTGAGGGACCTTTTAGCCATAGTGCTGTGCCATTTTTTCTCTCCTCACATCACAAGCTTCATCCCCACAGAGCTCCATCATTCAAAAGATAAACTTGCTTTATTTTTCACAAATATAAAATTCTCCCTTCTTCCTGTAAAAAAATACATGTGCAAGAAAATATAAGGTGTGCCCAATATTATAGTGGCTCACAATGAATCAAATGTTCTTCAACAAGTGTATAAAGAAACCAGGAAAATACAGCCATGTACCAATTAACTAGGGGGAGGCCTTCTAAGGAACATGTCATTAGGCTATGCTTTCATTGTTCAAACATCATAGAGTCTATACACACGAATCTACTAGTGGAAGCCTCAGCTTACTACACACCCAGGCTCTGTGGTGCAACTTATTCTTCTAGTCTACACATCTGTGCAGCATGTTACTGGACTGAACACTAGAAAAGCAATTTCCACACAATGGTAAGTATTTGTGTAGCTAAACAAAAATCTAAAGTAAAAATATGGAATAAAAGATAAAAGGTGATGCACCTGTATAGGACACTTACCGTGAATGGAGCTGGCAGGACTGGAAGTTGCTCCAGGTGAGTCAGGGAGTAAGTGGTGAGTGAATGGGAAGGCTTAGGACATTACTGTGCACTACTATACACTTTACAAACATTGTGTATTTAGGATACACTAAATTTATATAAAACATTTTTTTCTCCAAATATAAATTATTAGCCTTATATAACTATTATACTTTATAATTTTTTAAAAATCCTCACCCAAGGATAAGTTTTCCACTGATTTTTAGAGAGTAGGGAAGGGAAAGACATAGGGAAATATCAATGTGAGAGAAACACATTGATTGACTGCCTCCTGCATGAACCCTGACCAGGCCCTGGCGGGGGAGGAGCCTGCAACTGAGGTACCTGCCTTTGACAGGAATTGAACCCAGGACCCTTCCAATCCACAGGCTGATGCTCTGTCCACTGATCCAAACTGGCTAGGGTCTTTACAAACTTTTTATTTTTTTTAAAAACTTTTTGACTCTTTTATAATAACATATCTTAAAAGATAAACACATTGTACAGCTGTACAAAATATATTATGGGTAAGCTTTTTCCCATTATTAATTATTTTTTTTAATCTTTCAAATGTTTTTGTTAAAAACTAAGACACAAACACACACTAGCCTAGGCCCGCACAGGGCCAGGATCATCAGCATCCCTGTCTCCCACCTCCACGCCCTGTCCCAGTGGGAGGTGTTCGGGGCAGTACCACACAGGGAGCCGTCATCTGTGACAGCAGTGCCTTCCTCTGGAGCTGCTCCTGAAGGACCTGCCTGAGGCTCTTCTTGAGGAGGTGTCACTCCTTAAGAAATGTGCCCATGGTGGTTCGCTTGATGTGCTTCTTTTTGTCATCGTGGATTCGCTTGTAAACAGATGATGCACCATGAAAGTTCCTCTCTATTAATAAGAAGCTTTCCGTATTGGGTTCCATGTTTTCATACATTTTTAGGAGTTTATTGAGGTCAGCAAAAGTGTTTTGTTAAATCCTTCACTGTGAATTTTCCTTAAGGTCCTTCTTTTTCTGCAGTTTCCTTTTCATTTGCCTCTTCTTCAGCTATACATTCCCATTGTGGTTCCAATCACTTCTCATTAGTCAATTCCTCAGGAACCACCTCTGGTAGCTCCTCAATGTCATCAGCACTCACATGCAGGTTAAAGTTGTTTGCCATCTTAATCAGGCTTATTGATTTTTGACAAATCATTTGAAGTCATGGACTAAACTATTGAGTGTCTTCCAAATGCCATTTGTTTGCTCTTTGATGATATCACTTTATGCCAAAGGAAGGTCTTTGATGCAGTTGTAGACACTGTAATCCTCCCAGAATTGTATCAGTGTCTTCTCAGTACCTCCCACATTTGCAGCAATAGCATGGCAAAGATCTCCCTTAAGAAGTAGGTCTTAAAAGCTGCAATAATTCCTTGATTTATTGGTTGAACGGAAAAAGTGGTGTTTGGAGGGAGAAAAACCAATATAATTTGAAGATCACCAATAAAAGGAGGATGTCTGGGAAAATTATGAATAATAAAAAAATACTGAAAGTTATGTTATACTTCAAATAGTAGTCCTCTATTTCATTGGCAGGGCAACTCAGGAGGGCATCTTGGAAGAGGAGCTGGGTTACCCATGGCTTCTTATTGCCCTTGCAGCTCACGGGCAGCATCTGATTACCAATATGCTTGAAGGCCCTGGGGTTCTCACTGTGCCAAATCACAGAGGGTTTTACTTTGTCCCCTGAAACATTGCCCTCAAGCAAGACTGTGTTTTAGTTCTTGAAAGCCTTGAAACCTGACTTGGCCTCCTTATGGATGGAAGTACTTCCAGGCATTTGATTCCAGAACAGGGAGTTTTCATTCATAATGAGTATTTCCTCTGGCAACTAATTTTCCTCCACAATTAGCTTATCTAAAGTTTGCAAAAATTATTTTGCTGGCTTCCCATTAGCACTCACAGACTCACCACTCACTTTCACATTATATCATATATAACAACTCATGAATCCCTTCAGCCACCCAGAGCTAGTGGTAATTCAACATTATAGTCAGGTCCAGACTTTTCTTCCAAAATTGCAAACAAACTTTTTGCTTTGGCCATGATTATCATGCTGCTGAGATGGCTATGCTTCTATATCTTGTATTCAGCCCGGGGTATTAGCAGCTTCCCCATGTCTGCTATAGGCCCCTCTCAAGTTGGTTTTGTCTCATTGCCTTCAAGGAATCACAGACCTTAACATCTTTTGTCATTTTGTTCTTCAAGGCTATGGTAGAATGGGATATAACTGACTGGCAATCAATAACCATCACTGATTTTTCACCTTCCTAGCCCCTAATCATGTTTATTTTTGTTTCCAGGTCAATCACTCAATGACACTTCTTACTGGCAACTTTATCAGTGGATTTTATCTGCTTAGAGCCTGTAATAAATGAAACAGCATAAAATAAATCAAGCACAAGAGAAAATCATGCAATTAAGACACTTGGTAGCATCAACCAGTACACCAAAAGGTTGAGGATGAGGGTTCAGTTCCTGGTCAGGGCATATACCTATGTTGAGAGTTGAGTTCATCCCTGGTAGGGTGAGAAAGGGAGGTAGCTGGTCAATGTTTCTCTCTCTCTCTCTCTCTCTGCGTCTCTCTCTCCCCTATTTAAGTATTTACTCAGCTGAAGATTACTAAATAAATGAATAAACTTTTTAAGAAAAGAAAATATAGTAGTCATGACTGGTGTGGCTCAGTTGGTTGGAGTGTTGCACTATACACTAAAAGGTGACTTCAGTCCCTGTTGAGATACATTTGTGAAGCAAACAATTGATGTTTCTCTCTCTCCCCATTCCTCTCTCTAAAATCAATTTTTAAAAATGTAAACAATTAATTAATTAATTTATAATCATAATAAAAACTCATTACTTAAGAAAAGTCCATTCATTGTAAGATGGCATTAAATTCTGTAAGTAAGACATACAGAGCCCTTAAAATTTGTTCAATCTGTTTTTAGAAGGTAATCAATCTATAAAAAATGAGTACTTACCCTATTATAATGGATTCCAAAAATATTCCCTAATTAGGAGAGACAAAAAACTAGATTTGGGAAAATATGTATAATACAGTTTAACAGCCCAAATCCAAACAGTATTCTTCTATATTGCTAATTTTCTTCACTGGGGGAAATAAAATTTGGTGTCAGCATTACCAGAATTTAATAATGAATGAATATTGTTATTATATTTCTCGAAAAATTATGCATTCACTTTAACAGAGAAACATTTATTCTCTTTGATTATGACGGTACTCATCAATTTTTCATTTCTCTCATAAGTGCCCATGATAAGGATAATGAAGTTGAGATAGGCAATTCATCACTTTCTGATAAAGATTTGTTGAGGACTTCTATTATTCTAGAAACTCACCCTCATTTATCCAGTGCAACACTAATATTAATCGCTTTCCTTGTCTTAAATTTTTCTTCCTCTTTTAGAAACTGATAAATGAGATGATGTACATAAAAGTGCTTTGTAAACTCCAAAGTGCTACACATGTGAGGTATTATTATTTAAAATTATGATGTATGCTGGCATTTAAAATGGTGCTTTTTGTTTAATAATGATATCTACTGGTAGTTCTTCTCAATTGCTTGGAGGATCAAACAAAATGGCTCATTGATTGGTAAATTAATGCTACACTCTTCCTTTTGTACTAGTATAGGTTTCTGATATAATCATTTTTTTCTGCCTTGAAGATTCCATGTGATTCAGAAAGGATAAAAACATGGCTTTTTAACATTTCATGACTCTGCCAGATAAAAGTGCACTACTCTTTGGTTGTTCTTCTTAATCTTCACCCTAGTTTACTTCTTCCACTGTTTTTTTTAAGAGAGTGGGAGGGTGTGAGGGAGAAAGGGAGAGGGGGGAGAGAGAGAGAAAAAGACATCAATATAAGAGAGACACATTAATCAGTTGCCTCCTGCATGTGCAGGGGATTGAAACTGAAATTTAGGTATGTGTGTGCCTTTGACCTGGAATGTAACTGGCAACCCCTCAGTGCCTGAGCTAATGCCCTAACCATTGAACGACATGGCTAGGGCAAAAGGGCACTACTTTTAGACCTGCTTCTCTGTCCCCCCTCTCCCATATTTTAGTCCTTTTTTTTTAATTTGACACTGATGGACATTGAAATGCTCTATTCAATACAGTCCCATTTCTGAAGAAAACTATTTCATAAGGATCTAATCCCTTAGAGCAAGCAAGCATGTCAAACTTGAAGCCCATGGGCTGCATGTGGCCCACAATGAATATTTTTGCAGCCTAGCAAGAAGAAAACATTAATTTTATCATTTCTCTTGTTCTTTTTTTTACAGTATACTTTTTGAAAAAAACCTACATTTCTAGGAAAATTGAAGCTTTTATTTTTTTGTGGCCCACACAAACTTAAACCTTATTTGGCCCATGTTAGTCTTTGAGATTGACATGCTTGCCTTAGAGTAGGGGTGTCGAACTCAATCAGAGAAGGGGCCAAAATCTAAAATCCAGCCTAAATCGTGGGCTGAATGGTTTACTGAGCAATCATAAACTGACAATGTCATAAACTGACAGCGGAGTGCAGTGATGACAGCGCTGTGTGGGCCGCATTGCAAGGCCTGGCGGGCTGGATTTGGCCCGTGGGCCTTGTGTTTGACACATGTGCCTCAGAGTATCTTGCTGTTTATCTTATTTTTTTCCTTTTATCCTCACCTGAGGATATGCTCATAGATTTTAAAGTGAAATGGAGAGAATATGTATACTGATTTTAAAGTGAGAGGAAGAGAGAGGGAGAGAATCAACCCAGGAATCAAACCAGCAGTCTTTCAGTGCACAGGATGATGCTCAACCATCTGTGCCATTCTGACTAGGCAGCCATGTTTTCTTTATTATACTCTTACTAGAGGCCAGGTGCAGGAATTCGTGCACCAGTGGGGTCTCTCTGTCTGACCTGCGGGATCTGGCCAAAACCAGCTCTCCTATATCCTAGAGGGGTCCCAGATTGTGAGAGGGCACAGACCAGGCCAAGGGACCTCACTGGTGCATGATTGGGGCCAGGGAGAGACACGGGAGGTTGGCCAGCCAGGGAGGGACCTCAGGAGGGCTTCAGGGCATGTCCGGCCCCTCTCATTCAGTTCCAGCAGCAAGCTAATCTACCAATAGAAGCATCTGCCCCCTGGTGGTCAATGCACATCACAGTGAATGGTTGAGTGGCCTTAGCTTATCATTAGCATATTATGTTTGAAGGTTGAATGGCCAACCAGTCAACTGGACACTTAGCATATTAGGCTTTTATTGAATAAGATACCATCTTAGTACAGCTTTACATAAATATAATTTAAGAGGGAAAATTTACTCCATTAAGTATTTGCCTATTGTCTTTGGCAATTCTATAATACTTTTGGAAATTAAAATAGAAAAAATGATATCATTACATTAGCTATTTAAAAATCCTATATAATAAAAGGCTAAGATGCAAATTATCCCCTTAGGAGTTCAACCAACTGGGAGTTGGACTGCTCACTGCCCCCCAGGGGCAACACAGAATGAAGGAAGGCCTTGGCCAGCAGTCGGCAACTGAGGGAAGGAAGGCCCTAAACAGCCCTTATTGTTGGCCAGGCCTAGAGACCCTAACCTGCACCAGGCCACTAGTGATATATGATCTAATAAAATAGTAATATGCAAATTACCCATCACTCCGCTGCACACAGGCTGCACCCACCAGCCAATCAGGAGTGAGTATGCAAATTAACCCAACCAAGATGGCTGCGGCCACAGAGAGAGAAGGAGGGAGGCTTGGGTTTCCCCAGCAATGGAGGAAGCCAAGCTTTCTGAACACCCTGGCCAGCCCAGGCCTCTGCTTAAGGCTACAAAGTTTCAATTACAGAAAATAAATAAATTCCAATAGAAATCACTGCCATCACAGATCAAGCAGAAGGCTTGGTTGCACTCCAGGCTACAAAGTTTCAATTGTAGAAGATAAATAAATCCCATATACCAGGGCCTCCACTTTGGTCACCAGGAGGCATGGCTTGCCTGCAAACTGCAAAAGGCCCCTCACCCAGGCCGCGGCATTCCCCAAGGAAACCCCCACCTTGATCCAGGACACCCTTCAGGGCAAACCAGCTGGCCCCTGCCCATGCACCAGGCCTCTATCCTATCTAATAAAAGAGTAACATGCAGATTGACCATCACTCCAACACACAAGATGGCTGTCCCCATGTGGTTAAAGATCCTACCCCATGTGAACACAAGATGGCCAGCAGGGGAGGGCAGTTAGGGGTGACCAGGCTGGCAGAGGTAAGTTGGGAGGGACCAGGCCTTCAAGGGAGGGCAGTTGTGGGCAATCTGGTCAGCAGGGGAGGGCAGTTGGGAGGCACCAGGCCTGCAAGGGAAGGCAGTTGTGGGCAATCCGGCCAGCAGGGGAGGGCAGTTAGGGGTGACTAGGCTATCAGAAGAGAGAATTTGGGGACAAACAGACCAGCAAGGGAGCAGTTAGACCTCAATCAGGCTGGCAGGGGAGTGGTTAGGGGGTGATTAAGTTGGCAGGCAGAAGTGGTTAGGAGCAATCAGGAAGTCAGGCAAGCGAGCAGCTGGGAGCCAGCAGTCCTGGATTGGGAGAGGGATGTCCAACTGCTCGTGTAGGCCCGATCGGGTCTAAATGGGCAGTCAGACATCCTTGGAGGGGTCCTAGACTGAAGAGGGTGCAGGCTGGGCTGAAGGACACCCCAGCCTGCACTGGGCCTCTAGTATATATATGTAACTATTTAGTAAAAAATACTATAAAACTATATTTAAAAATATGACTTTTTCTATCTAAACTTTTTATATTTTCATTAAGGAAAATATGTCTTATATAGAAATAGAATGTTTTTACTTTTTAAATGGATTAAAAAAATAGTTTACTGTTTAAAAAAAATGATAGGGAATCTCTGAAAATAAAACAAAACAAATGAACAATCCATCACCTAAAAATAAACATATACATGATATATTGTAAGTAAGAAATTGGAAGTTGGAGATTATCTACCTGAACTGATCCTTGAATTACTCTTTTATCTCAAGCAAATCCACACATCTTTTCTTTCCTCTTTTTACCATTCCTTCAACCTTATAGTCACAAATTGGCAACAGACTCTTGATTGCATGCTGTTCATGTTTTGCTCAGTCAGTAAGGATTCAGACAGATGCTCAACGTGGCCAAAATTCTGAGAGGTCAACTCAAAAAGATGATGAGACCAACAGAGAAACAGTTGTTTGCACCAACTCATCAAGCACAACAATTCAGTATAGAAATCTGAAATAATTTACTCATATAGAAAAGGGGATACTCTCACATTTAGGGGAAAGTTTCCAGGTCAGGAGAGCTGCACGCACAAATCTCCTCTTCCAGTAGCTCCTCAATGGAGAAGGGGAGGACCCGGGGAGGACAGCAGCTCTGTAAACAGAGGAGGGCAGGGCATTTTCAGAAGGAAAACTTGACAGCTTTTCTTGCTTATGATTTTTCCCCTTTCTCCTTTTCAAACGGTTCCCCTAAAGATTAGGAGTGTCAGACACTGACAGGAGACCCAGAGAACTGACCCATAGAGTAATTAGAAAAGGAATTCCCCCCGTGCCCCAGCCTTCTGTCTCAAAACCAGATCAGATGAAAGGCACCTCTGTTTACTTCTCCATCCTTCTAATTTCTGTAACAAGGGTCATCCCAAACTCATCTCCCAGCGGCTGCTACAACTGACACTCAGGAGATTGCCCCAGGCACCATGGCACCTTCTGAGCGCTGCTCAGCACTAAGGGATTAGCTCTCCCTAGCACAGGTGGCAATTTAACAGGAGTCCGAACTTTTATACCAGTAATAGTAAGAGGCCACCGAAAATTACTTCAAAGACCATAGGCCTAACACAGAGCTAAGAAAATGCATGGCTTTCTAAAAGGCATATTTACTGCTCAGCCTCCTACCTACCTTCACCAAAGGAAGATGATTATGGGTGCAGTTGGAATGACAGGAAGCAAGATTAATACAATTGCAAAAATTAGAAAGGAGCATATTTTCATTAGTTCTGAAATTATTGGCTTAAAGAAAAACATGAGAAAGAAATTTAAGGGCCATATTTAGATAAAGACTGATTATATTTCAAACAAAATATTACCTTTTTGTTTTTTGCCTGAGAAACTTCCTAAAATGATACAAAAAGAAGTGTCAATGATTAACTTATTCTTTTTTATTATATAACATTTTCAATTTTAAAATACTGAAAATCTTTACAAAGTAACAACTTCAGTCATGGTCACCCTTTTCACAATAACCCAGCAGTTTAGTTAAACTGTTTGCATAAAAATGTTGGTAAACAGAGTGCAACACATATTCCACAATATTTCCTAACTTAGATGGAAAGCTCACAAAAGAATTCAGAAAGCAGATGAGTCAGATAGTTAGTTAGACAGAAGGCAGATTAGTTGAAGGACAGATTAGAGGCTGAGAAAATGTCACTAAAATGCTGATAGAAGATTCTAAATTATAGGATAATGCACATAAAAGTGCTTTGACACATGCAAGAACAAAACGTAACTATTATTAGAAAGTTAATAATTAAGAGAGAAACAGTACTCTCTTTTTTATGTATGGATGCATATAATACTATGAACTATCACAATATTTCCTTAGTTTTTCAGATATCAGATTCTGCAAATTTACCTCAGAAATGAAAAGGATTTAGGGATTGATATCTTTTCCCTTAATAAATAAATATCAGTGCTGAAATCAATGGAAAAATATATATCTCCAGCCTCGTTGGAATGTTTTTTTAAAATGTCAGCGTTGTTTTACATTTTGATGTTCTAATCTCATGCTAGCTGACCAATACCTAAATATGTTCAACTACTAGAAAGAAATACTTAAAAAAAAAAAAAATGGGACAGATGTGAAGAAAAAACCCCAAACGCAACAAAGGTGACAGATCTGAGAAAAAAAAAATGGGTCAGATGTGGGGTAAGAAAAACACAAAAAAGAACAAATAGTGTCAATATGTTTCCCAGTTAATATTGATTCCGATTTTCTTTATTGCATAAGGTAAAATATTGAGATAAAAATACATGGTGTCTAATAAGATGTTTAGTATCATAATTCTTTTTATAAATATACAATTTTTATTCCTACTCCTCCAATAAGAATGAATGGTTCTCTATCACCTAGGACTTTCTCTAGTACTAATTTTTAAGTAAGTTACATCATGATTTTTGTCATATGCAAGCAAAAACATCCTAATGGGTTTAATAATGAGACAAGAAGGAACTTGGGGCTGCAACGGGGACCTTTGGGTTTATCCCCCCCCCTTTTTTTTTTGTTGTACCTCATTTGTTTTTCAAGAACTAGTTGAGTTCAAGTTATAGACAAAACATTTTTCCAGACATTATCAGATATGGATCCCAAAATCCTGCCCACGTTTTGAAACGTGTGTGCTTATTTATAAGGTTCCATGGAGATGTTTATGACTTTAGTAGCAGAAGGGAAATATGCTGGGGAAAAAGTACTGATTTGAGTACTAATAGGCCAACAGCTTGCTTTGTGAGCCTGGGTTGGTCATTTCATTTCTGTGGACTTGTTGAAGGAGAAGTTAGGGGTGGATTTAATTTCAAAAGCAAATTTTAAGATTACATTGTATCATGAGATCAATTATATTTTAATGTTGGCACTCATGTCATATATTATAATATTACAATCTTATATAATTTTCTATTAAAATTATCATCATAAATGAACTGAGTATTAGGAAATGGAATATATCAGCTATTTTTGTTTTTCTTTTTTTAAAGGCAATTAAATAATCTAAAGGCAATAGAATAAAGACCCTCTAAGTTTGTGACTCACTGTGAGTCAAACACAAACTTTGTGGCAGATTAAGGAAAGGAAACCAGGACTCCTAACTTCCTACTCAGTGTTCTGAATTATATGCTCAGCTATGTACTTCACCCTTCAAGAAATAAACTGAGTCAAAAGTATACATAAATAGCCCTAGCTGGTTGGGCTCAGTGTGTAGAGTGTCAGCCTTCAGATTCAGGGGTCCCAGGTTTGATGCCGGTCAAGGGCACATGCCTGAGTTGTGAGCTTGGTCCCCAGTAGTGGGCATGCAGGAGGCAGCCAATCAATGATTCCCTCTCATCATTTATGTTTCTATCTCTCTTTTCTCCCTTTCTCTCTGAAATCAATAAAAATATGTACTTAAAAAGAATATACTACTACATAAATAACCCCAATCTCTTTCTTTTTACCTCTCTCTGTTTCTGTCTCTGCCTCTTCCTTTCTCTCAAAAATATTCTCTACCAAAATGACCCTTATATAATCTATGAAGAATAATCAATAGCACCTTCATTCTCCCGTTTTAGTACTTACAACCTTATCTTATTTTCTGTACACTTGTCTGTCATTGTATCTGCCACGCATAGCAGAGACCTTTTGATATATCATGTGTGCTCAGTAAATATATGTATAGATTTACTGGTAGCATAGGTGCTCACATTAGTTTCTATACTAAGAAAGACCTATATTTAAATATCTACTTTGAGAGTGACATAAATTCTCTGAACCTTAATTTCATCATTCCTATCTCCTGGGATAACCTATATAATAAAAGGCTAGTATGCAAATTGTCCCCAAGGGCAGGAGTCTGATTGACCAGGAGGTAGACATGCACTGACCACCAGGGGACAGCTCGGAACATAGCGGGCATCAGCAATGTGGCACTGGCAGCGGGTGGCAGTGGAGGAGCTGCTGGCCCCAATGGGCCCCGATGATAGTGGGATCATGGTGGGATGGTGGAGCAGGTGAACATGTGACATCAGGCCAAAGCATGTGCAAGCAACGGCCCCAATCACCCGGATGGTTGCCCCACAGATTGGCCCTGATCGCTGGCCAGACCTAGGGACCCTACCCATGAAAGAATTTCATGTACCAGGGCTTTAGTCATAAAGATGAAAGGAGATAATGCAGGTAGAGTGTTTAGCACAGAAGTGTTTGTTCTTCTTCCTATTGCTCACATGGTTACTATTGTTATTTTTTTATATCTATTTTTTCTTTTCTCCCCACAGACAGAGACATGTCCTAATCATCTTTATGTTCCAGGCCAGAGGAAATCAATTAGTTTTGCATTCGTTAATGCATAATCATTCTCTGCCTGTACCAATATTTTTTAGATGCTTTCTTTAAGTCAGTAATAGCTTCTGCTCATGTATCCTGGTTGCTTTCCTAATATAATGTGAGATTCCCCTATGGTTCCGTTTGGCAAATACCAGGGAGATGAGAGAACTGGAAAGGAGCTCCCAGATTTTAGAAGTAAGCAAGGAAAGAAATGGCTCCAGTAAGTGACAGTATTTAGAAACTGAATCACTGGAAAGATGCTGAGATTTAGAAACCACAGAGAAGAAAATAGAATAGGTGGGATAATAAAGAGCCCAGGTGGCTTTTATACTATTAAATGCCTTTCCATGCAGATATGGCAACACAGGGGTGGAAGCATAGAATCGGAACCTTCAGGGCAGCCTGGAGCTGTCATCTATTCAAAGCTTTTAGTTGAAGCTATAGCGTAAGTTAGGTTGTAAATGAAGAGAATAACTGGAGAAAAAATGATTAAGGACCAAGAAAAAATATTGCATCTAGGAGTTGGAAGGTGAAGAAAATATTGATTTTTTGTCAACAGAGCTACTAAGTGCTATGTCCAAAGTTTATATAGGTATTTTATGGTTGTAATATATATATATATATTGGGATGTGGTTAAAAAAAGTATTTTTATTAAAAGCATTATTAATGTAAAATAGTTAATTGGAAAATATTACCAATTTCTATTTTAATTTAAATACAGTTTTTCTTACTTCCTTTCAGGTAGATTCTTTATTATCCATGAAAGAAGTATTTAGTCACTCTTACACACACACACACACACACACACACACACACACAAAAAGTAAAGTAGAAAATTTTATAGGTATTCTGCTGCTTTAAATAATTGCTTATTTGTTGATCTAGCCTACTCTCCATCTTTCTTTATTCCTTCCATATTAGACTGGGATACCATGGTACTCAATATCTAATTACACCTCCTTCTCACTGCAAACTTGCCTTATACCAGCATCACTTAGGGAACTGTTGAAACTCCTGATGCCCAGTTGCAATTAAATCATATTATCTGAGAGTGGAGGCCAGGCATTAGCGGTGTTGTAAGACCCACAGGTGATTCCAATATGCACTCTGGTCTGGGAAACACTGTTCTGAGGACAGTATGAGTGAAGGAAGCTCTACATGTGCTTTCTAAGGAAGGGCTGACCAGCATTTCAGTAAATGATATGTGAGCTTCCAGCTTAGGCTAGACCCATGGTCGGCAAACTCATTAGTCAACACAGCCAAACATCAGCAGTACAATTGAAATTTCTTTTTTGAGAGCCATTTCTTCTAACACTACTTCTTCAAAATAGACTAGCTCAGGCCGTGGTATTTTGTGGAAAAGACGCACTCAAGGGGCCAAAAAGCAGCATGTGGCTCGCAAGCCACAGTTTGCTGACCGTGGGGCTAGACCATATCCTGGTTCATCAAAACTATGGGGAACCATTAAAATCTCAAAGGGACATATTGCCTTAAGTAACAAAAGTAGTTGCAGAGGCTTTAAACTATCCAGATTTAGGAAAATTAAACTGATATCTGACCGTAAGAAGTGACTGTTCTGGTTTGGAAGATGAGTAAGCTGCTACTTGACTTTTGGGAAAGTATTAAGATTATTTATTGATATCTCTATGACAAAGTTTAAAGACCTTTGTAGAACTTACTTTATCTAGAATTCACTGGAAATGATTCACAGTAAAACACAACAAAACCCAGAAAATTAATTATTCTCAGTAGCATATGGAATTTAGGAGAAATAAATTTTTATTTCAAATACCATTAGAATCAACAGATAAATATCAATGTTTCCAGTGATTTTGGTTACTTTTCTTTTTTTGAGTGGTGGAACAAATACATATTAATTTTTCATAAATAAGTTGTTTTGCAAATTTTGTCTATTATTATTATTTTTTTAAATTTTTATTGTTGAAAGTATTACATACATATGTCCCCTTTTTACCCCATTGACCACTTCTAGCCCACCCCTACTCCAGGCTTTCACCATCCTCTTGTCTGTGTCCATGGGTTATGCATATACTCTTAATCCTCACCTGAGGATATTGTTAGACAGGGGGTGGGAGGAGGGGAGAGAGAGAGAGAGAGAGAGAGAGAGAGAGAGAGAGAGAGAGAGAGAGAGAGAGAGAGAGAGAGAGAAAGACATAGATTAGTTGCCTTCCATACATGCCCAACCCAAGATCAAACCCACAACCCAGGTATGTGCCCTGACTGGGAATCCAACCAGAAGCCCTTCAGTGAGAGGGTGAAGCTCAACCAATCAACTGAGCCACTTCAGCTAGGTGCTATTTTCATTTTTATCTTAACACTATATTATACACATTTTGTGTCTCTTTTTTATTTCATTTTTAAAACTTAAAATAAGTAATGTCTGACATACAGGCGGGCCATCATTTAGTTTTTAAACATTCAATTGTGTTACATTACTTTGTTTCCAAATTTTTGGCATATTACAATAAATATATTTGTACTGAGTCCTTTATTCTTATTTTAAACTATTCCATTAGGATAGATTCCTTGAATTATGACAAATACAGTAGGGAAGATAAAGGATATAAACTCTTTGATGTTCCATATACTTATTGACAAGATATTTCTCCGAAAAATTGTAAAGATAAAACTTTCACTAGTATTTCATGAGCATATGACTCATTCTACCCATTCTAACATAGACTATTTTAGCTTTAAGTCTTTTTAACTGCACTTCTTTAATTCACATGTAGTCAATTATTAGTGGTTTTAATCATGGATAAATTGATTATAAAGTCCTGCTTTACCAGTATATTTAGAAAAAGAAAACTTACAATCTTCTATTTCATTATTTTTTTTGAATTTTAGGAATTAGAATAAAAACTTGCCAATTAAAAATGCAAAAGAAAGTTTTTGTTTTGTTTTTTTGTATGAAACAGGATAGTGATAGCAATTTTTATGAATGAAAAAAATAAAAGGAACATTTTTGAACATGAACTATATATTCTTCTAAAAATTTGGGGGTTTGTTGTTATTGTACTTAGTAAATTAAAGCTTAGAATGCTTAAGTAAGGTTTCTAGGATTTTTCATTTACTGGGTGCCATCAGTGTGAGTCAACATCAATTTTGACCTCAAATTCTATGTTCTCTTGATTCCATTATTTTAAGTAAGTAATGGTTTATTCTTATTTTCATGGTAAAAGATAATGTGGGAATTAGGGAGGGCATTATCCTATCAAAGGACTACCTTCATTGCAATAAAGTGTTGAAAACCAAGAATACTGTAATGAATTAATTAATGAACAATAAAAAATAATTGCCTAAAAATATAATTATGAAAATGTGATAGGGCAAAAATAAGTGTTTACAATTTTATTGAGCCACAAATGATTTTGCATCAATTTAGATAAACCAGGTATATTTTAGGTTCATTTTTTCTTAAAATATCAGATACCTCATCATAAAATGCCAGCTTATATCAAGTACAATTTTGATGTTTGATATTCATAAGCCACAATAAACATGAATGAAATTGCTATTTTAAAGTGTATAGAAGTGTTGTTGTTTTTTTACGTTTCAAAGTAGCAAAAGTAATAACACTGAACTTCAGTTCTGAGCCAAGTATTCCTGTTTTAAGAAAAAGTTTTTTATTCAAATACATTTTTTGATGTCAGGAATATGTAGATATGTATGTGTGTATATATGTGCATTTAGATTACGGTCTGAGGTGTGTTACCTACATTTATACAAATGCCATACATCTCTATGCATAAAAATGGAAAAATCTATAATAATAAAAGCATAATATGTTAATTAGACTGGGCATGCTTCCGGACAACCTTCTGGACAAAGCCAGGGCTGCGAAGGAAGCCCAGGTCCAAGGGGCCAGAGGGAAGCTAGTGCCTGCAGCCAGGGAAGGAAGGCCTACTCTTGCACAAATATCATGCATCAGGCCTCTAGTATATAACTAAATGGTTTTATTTTCTATTACAGATGTACTTATTTATGGGTTATCTCAATGCTATGAAAGGGATGCACATCATATACATGACTGTTTATTCCTTGACATTATATGACAATAAATAAGGCAATTTCTCCCTTAAAAATAAGTGTTCACATTTTATTTGGATTAAAATTACTTCTTCTTCTTTTTTTTTTTTTTTTTTTTTTAAAGATTACAAATAGGTGTGAAAATAAGTGAACAAGTATCTAAGATGTGTGTATTATTTATAATATCTCTAACAATACTAATTGCCACAAAACATTTAAATCAATAATATATTGTGGTCAGTACTCCTCTCTGGTGTGGCAGACAGAGGCCGTAAGCTCTCCCTGGTTGGAGTAAAGGTGATGTTTTCCTGATGGGGCTGTGGTCACTGAGTCTGTCCTGTCCCTGCCCTGAAGATCTGTGAACTGGGCTAAGTGACATTCTGTCTTAGGAAATCAGGACAGTGCAAGTTCAATTTATTAGATAAGGTCCTTCATCGTGTTTTACAAAAACAAAATTAAGTTACAAAATATCTGTTTTGACACTCAGAAACACACATCTTTCTTAGGTAGTGAGCTAAAAATATAGAAAGGTCAGATGAGATCAAAGGTACATTTTTCATTTTCTCTTTTCCTTTAGCCAAAATGTCACTAGTAACATTTCCAAAATTATTACCTTTTACCATGTATGTTTTTTGGCTGCTGTTAACCCTCAAGCTCTCAAAAGTATTGAAAAAGAGACAAAAGAATCAGAAAGAATCTCTAAAATTTAAGCATGTGTACTTTAAGAAAAAAACAGCTATCTATTGATATTTAATTAACATGTCACCTCCTGGAGGGCCAGGTGTTCTTTAGAAGTTACCTACATAAGTATTGATACATCCAAACATCATACAAGTTGACAAGATAATGTGGTAACAGAAGCTTGTCTGAGGGGGAAAAAATATGTGTAAAGACTTGTTTACCACTTAGACTCCTGTTTAAGAAGGACCTCACAGAGCAGCCTTTGTTACTAGATAGTATAGTGCCTTTAGTACAAGTTAATGCTTGTGGACAATTTTACTGTGATTATTTGTTGTTCACTATTAGATGTGTAGGTTAGAAATGACATTGGAGTTTTCCAGGGTATATTCACTCACCATATGTGGGCCACATATTAAATGTATTTATATTTAGACATGCAGGGCTGATTTCAGAAAACAAAAAATAAGTTTAAAAAAATAGTATAAATATGTTTATCTTCCAGTTGCTATTTATTTGTTGAAATATATATTTATATATAATTCAACAAATTTTATGTTTATGTTGCATGTTTAAGAAGGATAAATAAATATACAGCTATTTACATAATTTTATGCAGATCTATAGATGTATTAGAATTGTTAATGTAATTAAGATTATTTTTTTCCTTGCTATTGAATATTTCCTTGAGAAAAAGACTGATTCAGTATATTTAAAATGCTTAGGAATAATAATGATTGCACACTCCAGAAAAAAAATTAAATGAATTTAATAAAAATAAATATATATGGGTCCAGGTACCAAGCTTTTATTATTTAACCAAACGTAAAGATTGGCCAGAAAGTACCATTTCAGAAGGGAAGCTGAATGAGCTAATCTACCACAGACAGTGCTCACCACTTAGTCTTAGAAGGAACTTTTGTTAGGAAACCACTTTACCTTGTAATCTGTATATGGCTCATTGGACATTTTTAAGAATCAGACAGAAAAACTTGCAAATATAAATAAAATAAAGTATTTGCAAGTTTTAGAAACTAAGTGTAAAAATCTACTCTCATAATTTGCTATAACTAATTGAATTGACTGGCAAGTGATAACGGCAAAGAGAAACTGAGACATCTAGCCAGCCTGAGGAAAAGAGAGAGTGGGATATGCAGTGATTAGGAGGATTTAATATAAGGTAAAGTGGGAGTAATTGTCCAGGTTAAACCAACACGAAGAATATATTTCACTATGAATCCATTTGTTAAATTCAGTGATTTCTTAAGTTAGTTTCCTTTTTAGTTGTCTATTGCTATGTAACAAATCACTCAAGTTTAGTTGCTTAAAATGATGCTTATTTTACCTAATAATAGACAAACATGTAAATTGACCATACCTCTATGCCACCAGCCAATCAAGAGTGATATGCAAATTAACCGAACAAAGATGGTTGTTAATTTGCATACATAGGCCCCTCAGTGAAGGGGATGGGCAGGATGCTTGCTTTCTGTCCCAACCCCAGTCTCTCAGGGCTTCTGGGCAGAGTGAGAAGGTGGGGCTGGAGCAGAAAGAGGCGGCTCCTAGGGTGGAAAGAGGTGGCTCCGGGGCGAGCAGAAAGGGGCTGGGCCGGAGTGGAAAGGCCTTGCCTGCAGCCAGGGAAAGGAAAGCCTACATATGTAGTTAGAAAACAAAGCTCCTCAATGTGGGGAAAGACTAAAATTTGTAGATTAATGAACATCAGCAAATCTGAAACAAGGTAAATATGGAAAACCACCACTAAGCACATCATAATTAAAATATTGAAAAAAATAAATCTTGAAAACATTCAGAGAAATATAAGAAATCATTCAAAATGATGTTAATTGCTGGTTCAGGTTGGATGCAGAGAGGTGGAGAAGGGGATAAATGGTGATGGATGGAGACTTGACCTAGGATAGTGAATGCACAATACAATATATAGATGATATGTTGTGGAATTGTGCAACTGAAATCTGTATTACTTCGTTAACAAGTGTCACCCTAATAAATTCAATAAAAAGTTAAAAACATTGAATATATGACTTCTTTAAAAAATGATACTAACTACTAATTTAAAAATATAGAGTCCAGCCGAGATCGGTTTGGCTCAATGGATAGAGCGTCGGCTTAGGTTCGATTCCAGTCAAGGGCATGTACCTTGTTGCAGGCAAATCCCCAGTAGGGGGTGTGCAGGAGGCAGCTGATCGATGACTCTCTCTCATCAATGTTTCTAACTCTCTATCTCTCTCCTTTCCTCTCTGTACAAAATCAATAAAATATATTTTTTAAAAATATAGAGTCCAAAAGACATTGAACAACATTTTTAAAACACCAAGAAAGAAATAAAAAAAAAAACCAAGATAATTTTATAATCAGTGAAATTATCCTTCAAAAGTAAAAGTTAACTAAAGACCTTTTCATGTAAATAATGATAAAATAACTAGGAGCCCAGAACTTATACTATAAGAAATGATAAAGAAAGTTCTTCAAGTTGAAAAGAAATTATATTGGACTGAAACTCAAATTTACATGAAGGAAAAGCAAATATGAGATGAAGTATCTGGATACATTTAAAACACATTTTCCTTTCAATTTATTCAAAATAGTAGATTTAATTGCTTAAAGCAAAAATTATAATATTATGCCTCCGAGTCCATAGTGACTGTAGATGCAATAGTTGTAAGAAGTGCAGTGTAAATGAGGGGCAGAGAGTGGAGAAACACACCTAGACAGCCGGAGGTACAGGGTTAACACTAACCTGACCTTGAAAAGTTAAGGTGCATATTATAATCCTGTGATTTCCCACAATGAAAAATAATACTAAAAATAATACCATTAGATAATATAAAATTGATTTCTGAAAACATATTCAAATAATCCAAAAGAAGTAGAAAGAGAGAGAGAGAGAGAGAGAGAGAGAGAGAGAGAGAGAAGAAACTAGAGAACAAAAGCAGAGGGAAAAAAATAGAAAATGTTAGATATTAATTTAAAATACAAATAATTATATTAACTGTTTTTTATTTAATTTATTGGGGTTAGATTGGTTAATAAAATTATATAGGTTTTAGATACACAATTCTACAATACATCATCTGTGTATTGCATTGTGTGTTCACCACTCCAAGTTAAGTCTCCTTCCTTCACCATCTATCTCCTTTACTCTCTTCTACTCCCTCCACACCCTCTTCCCTCTGACAATCACCATATTGTTATTCATGTCCATAAGTTTTTTTTTCTTTGCTTAATCCCCTCACTCTTCTCACACAGCCTCCAACCCCCACCCCTCTGATAGTGTCTGTCTAAAATCTCCAAGTAAAAGGTAGAAATTATTAGAATAGGTAAAGAGGCATATTCCAATTATATACTATCTACAAAAGGTGCCTAATATATAAATACTAGAGGCCAAGTGAACCCTCTCATAGGGGGTCCCTCAGCCTGGCCTGCACCCCCTCACAGTCTAGGACCCCTCGAGGGAGCAGGCCTAAGCCTGGAGGCAGACATCCCTCTTGCAGTCTGGGACCCCTTGCTCCTTACTGTCCCCATACTCGATGCTCCTTCCTTAGCACTGCCATGGGGGTGTGAGAGACTCCCACCACCACCACTGCAGGAGGAAATTTTTTTTTTCCAATTTGATAAAAGTAACCTATAAAAAACCTTCCAAATAACATTTTACTTAGTAATGGATCACTGCACAAATTTTCTCTAAACTTGGGAATGAGAATAGAATAAACACTTTCATCATTTTTATTTAATATTTAACCAGATGTCCTAGCCATTATAATGAATAAATAAACAAATCAATGGCAGGAAGATGAAAGAGAAAGAAATAAAACTCTCCTTATCCACAGACGACATGATTGTTTATGTAGAAAATCCTAAGGAATCTATAAAGTGACTTTAAAAACGAATTAAATTTAGTATAGGCCTGGTCAGTGCTTAGAACTTCAACTCTCAAACCAAAGGGTTATGGGTTTGATTCATAATTAATATGAATTCATAAGTCAAGGTTACTTACCTGGATTTCAGGTTTGATCCCTGGCTATCCAAGGGCCCGTGTTGGAGGTAACCAATGGATGTGTCTCTGTCACATAGATGTTTCCCTCTCTCTCTTCCCCTCCCTCCTTCCTACTGTCTAAAAGAAGATCAATGGGAAAAATATCCTTGGGGTGAGGATTAACTACAACTAAAAAATAGTATAGTCACGTTGTCTAAAGTTATTACATAAAAGTAAATTATATTGATATATAGTAACAGAAATATTTGGAAAGAAAAATTTTAAAAATAATTTTACAATAACTTCAAATTTCTAACATACTTAGGAATAACTACAACAAAACACATTCATGGTCCTTCAGTGAAAGCTCTAAAACAGTACAGAGAAAAATGTAAAACAGAATAAATGGAGAGACATAACATATGTATATAGATTTGAATTATTAATATTAAGATGCATATTTTACCTTAATTGATATATAAACTCAATGCAATCCTTCTCATAAATTTTTGTTAATTTTTGAAGGATTTTTATAGAAACTGACTAATTAATTTAAAGTTGATATGAAAATATAAAAGACCTGGAATAGCCAAACAATCTTAAAAAGAAAGAACAAAATTAAAGGAATTACACTACTTGAGTTTAAGACTTACTATATAGCTTCTGTATAAGACAGCATGGAAATGGCTTAAGTAACCAAAACTAATGCAACAAATGAGAATAAAGAACCCAAAAACAGAGCCAAGAACAAATAGTCATTCAATTTCCAACAAAGTGCCAAAGCAATTTACGTAATGTATACAATAAAGTCTTTTTCAAAAATCATGCTTTAATATAGAATATCCATATTTTAAAAATAAAACCTAATTCTTACCTCACCTAATATATACATACCCATTTATTTTAGATCAAAAACTTAAGCATAAGAGCTGAAATCATAAAGCTTTTAGAAAAAAAAATAGGACTGTTTTTATGACCTAGGGATACTCAAATGTTTCTTAGGTGAATCATAGAAAGCAACATAAGATAAATTAATAAATTAGACTTCTTTTAAAATAAAACAAGTGTTCCTCAAAGATATTGCTTAGAAAATAAATATCAAATACTAGAGAAAACTTTAAAAATATTTAACAAAGGACTAAAATCTATACCAAGGTTGGGGTAGGTGAGAGGGTGGGTGAGAAAAAAATCAACTGACGAACTTTATGCATAAACCCTGTACACAGACGATAGTGTGGTGAAGGTCTGGGGCAGAGGGAGGGGCAGGCTAGAAAGGGTCAATGAGGAGAAAAGGGGACATATGTAATACCTTCAACAATAAAGACTTTTTAAATAAAGAAGTCAAACAATTCAATCATAAAAACAAATAACCCAACTGAAAAAGGGAAGTTAGTGCCCGGTCGGTATAGTTCAGTGGTTGACCATGAACTCATGAACCAGGAGGTCACAGTTCCATTTCCTGGTCAGGGTACATGCCTGGGTTGCAGGCTTAAGGGAGTGTAGGGAGTGTGCAGAAGGCAGTGGATCAATGATTCTCTCTCATCATTGATGTTTCTATCCCTCTCTCCTTCTCCCTTCCTCTCTCTGAGATCAATAATAACCTATATATTTTTTTAAAGGACAAGTTATTTGACAAGACATTTTATAGGAATGTCCAGTAAACACATAAAAAATGGGAAAATTCAATCATCAGTGGAATTAGAGTTAAAACCACATTAAGACACCTCTCCACCTCTGCCAGCATAGCTAAAATGAAAATAATTTGAAATAGCCCTAGCTGAGTGGCTCAGTTGGATGAAGCATAGTCCCATACAACAAAAGGTAGCAGGTTTGATTACCAGTCAGGGCATATACCTAGGTTGTGGATTTTATCCCAATTGGGCACACACAGGAGGCAACAGATCAAAGTTTCCATCTCACATAGATATTTTTCTCTCTCCCTAAGAATCAATAGAAACATGTCCTCAGGTGAGGATTATGGGGGAAAATTGGATATACCATGATTTGGAAGGACTTGGAGCAAAAAGTACTCCAACATAATAAGGTTGAAGAAAATGTAAAATGGTACAACTATGTTTTAATACCGTTTGGAAGTTAGAAAGTTAAAATCAAATCTATCATGTGACACAGTCATTCCATTTACACAAGAGATACCACACACATTCACAAACAGATTTGTGAAAGAATATTGATTGCAGTTTCATTTACTATGGACAAAGGCTGGGAACAGTCTTAGATGTCCATCAATAGGCAAATGAATGAATATACTGTGGTATATGCATACAATGAAATAGTACTTACAATAAAAAGAAGCAAGCTACTAATAAAAAAACAATTATAAATCTCAAAAACAGTATGCTGAACAAAATAAGCCTTACATAAATAGCACACCTATATATATAAAAGCCAAGGACTGGAATGACCCGAATAAGTGGTTGCTATGATGTGCACTGCAGTGGCCAATGGGCCTAATCAGGGCCACGATTTCCCCCCAGCCCTGATTGGGGGCAGAGCTGGCCAGCCAACCTCCCACAGCCCCCCTCTGGTTGACCCCACCCCCAATTGACCGTCCCACTCTGATTGGGGACAGGGCCACCCTGCCAACCTCCCACAGCCCCTCCCCCCTCTGACCCAGATCCAATCTACCCCCGTTGGGGCAGGATCGGCTGGACCCCACCCATGCAAGAATTCATGCACTGGGCCTCTAATACTATCTAATTTCTTTTATATAAAGTTATAAAATAGGCAAAAATAATCCATGACTTTAAAAAGTCCAAACAGTGGTTGCTGCTGAAGTGATGGGATAAAATGTCATTAAAAGGGACATGACAGAGTCAGAGGAGCATCAAACAGACCTTCAAACTTCAGAGGGAAGGCAGGGGAGTGAGGGATGGGGGAGAGATCAACCAAAGGACTTGTATGCATGCATATGAGCATAACAAATGGACTCAGACACAAGGTGAATGAAAGCATGCGTGTGTGGGGCGGGGGGGAAGAGGGGTGAGAGGAGCCCAGGAGAGGTCAATAGGGGGAAAAAGAAGACATATGTAATACTTTAAAAAATAAATATATTTTTTAAAAAAGGGACATGGGTCATGTTCCTTTTAATTACATCTATTTTTTTTTAACCAGATTTGGGTTACAAAGATGTATCCTATATAATAAAAGGCTAATATGAAAATTGTCCATTCAATCAGGAGTTTGACCAGGGGGCAGGACTGGTCAGCCAACCAGTGTATCTGTAAATGAGAAATTATCAAAAGACATTTGTGCTAGTAATTCCAACAGGTCTAGAACTAGCTTGCCTTGTGTTGTCCATGTGCCTGCATGGCACGTCCCTCTCAACAAGAGTAGTGCTGATTCCTAGTGTTGCGTTGTAAGCATGGGTCTGTGGGGTGGTTCCTGTGAGCTTGTTGGCACTGTTTATTGCCACAGTAAGACTGATGACTTACAGCTGGTCTCAGTGAGACTCACAGAGCTCAGTTGTTAGGCTGGTTACATAGAAGGAATATGCACACACAACTAGCGGGGTATCAAAAGCTTTAGTCAAATCTGTATTTGGGGCTCCCTGGTTCAAGCTGTGGCCTATACAGTTTGGTAGCTGGTGATTGCAGAGAGAAAGCTCCTTTGGCAATTTCCTCACAAGGCTGGTAATGCACTCTCCCTGACTCCTCCTGGCCCCTGCCTGTGAGGTGTCTTTGGCTGTAACTCACATTCTTATTTCAGGCTGCAGTTATAATTTATCCTTTTCCTACAATAAACTGTGGGTGTATAAACATGATATCTTATCATTTGGGGCTTTCTTTAGCAATAGCACCCTGTCTAACTGCTACCTGTAGTGCCACACATTAATATAACTTGAAGTACATTATGTCATACATTCTTATTTCCTTTTTAAGAAAAGAGATGGTAGATGCTGAAACCGGTTTGGCTCAGTGGATAGGGCATCGGCCTGTGGACTGAAGGGTCCCAGGTTCAATTCTGGGACAAGGGCATGTACCTTGGTTGCAGGCACATCCCCAGTGCGGGGTGTGCAGGAGGCAGCTGATCAGTGTTTCTCTCTCATCGATGTTTCTAGCTCTCTATCTCTATCCTTCTCCCTTCCTCTCTATAAAAAAATCAATAAAATATATTAAAAAATAAATAAAAGAGATGGTAGAGTCAATCATTACCATCAGTGGGAGCTCTATTCAGCAGATGTCCATGACATGAGAAATACTGGATCAAAATACCTTCCATTTAATAAAATGGCTTTTGACTAGGCATTTTTGGTTTATGTAGTTTAAACTAGTAGTTGAGAAATGAGGTTTTAAAGGCACAGTTGTGGATATTAACCTGTTAACCAGGGAGTTCCCTTTTTAATTACTCAAAGTACAACGGGCGCATACTCTTTCACTAGGACGTGTCAGTACGTCACGCCCAGTGGAAGTAATTTTATATTATTATTTTTTTAATTTATACTTAATTAAAATAAATTAAATATATATATTTTTGTTTATATATAAAGCACAAAGGAAAATACAAAATTACAAACAAATAGGAAAGAATACCAACAAAAAAATGGAAACATTGAATTAAAAAATTATAAATTTTACAAACAATTATAAAGATTACAAAAAATATATATTTTTTATTATATACACAATAAAAATATTAAAAAGTTAACAATTACAGAACAATAAACAAAAGCACACAAATAAAATAGAAATATTGAGTTTAAAAAATTGAAATATAGATGTAAAAATTCAAAACTCAACTTCCGTGTGATATATTTTAAACAATTGTTGATACATAGTGCTACCTTACAATCTGGACACCAGTATGTAGATTCTTTCCTAACACCTTTTTTGTAGCAAACTCGGCATTTCCTGGATTTAGTTTTTCCTATATCGCTTTTCATTTGTTCTGGAAAATGCCTTTCAACTAAGCGTGATGGTTTAGATGTAGAGCTGCTTGTTGATGTCTTTGGGTGGGTTTTCACTATGTTGCTATCTACCAATTTCTCTACACACTATATCAAAAAGTGTAATCGATCCAAATGACCTTTATCTTTTTTGTATATAATATATGCATTGAAGCAGCACATATCAATTAATCGTAGAAAAAATTTTTTATAAAATTTTTTTTACCCTATTATTGGCAGCAGTGTAGGCCACCATAACTCCATCTCCCAAATCTACGCCACCCATATTCTTGTTATAATCCAGGACAACATTCTGTTTTTCTTGCCTTCTTCCTCTCTTTTCAATCATTGTCTTTTCATCATTATGAATAGAACTGAGCATCAATATGTCTTTTTTATCCTTCCATTTTAAAACCATAAGTTTATCTTTGATTCTTACTATGTGTTCATTTTTTCTGTAATTTTTTTGTTTTTATTTCACTGGAGATTCCGACTCTGTTTATCCTCATTGTTCCAACAATGTCTATATTGTTTTGACACAAGAGTTCAGCCAAATGAATTGACATATAGAAATTATCTAAGTAAATCCTATACCCTTTATTCAGTAAGTCATGTGTTAACTCCAAAACAATTCTTGTTTGTTTTTCTTGTGGGTAGTTTGAACCATAATTTGTGTCCTTGCCTGTGTATAAAATTATATTTTGTACGTATCCAGATTGGCTTTCACTCAAAATAAACAACTTCATTCCAAATCTAGCTCTTTTTGTAGATATATATTGTTTCCAAGATAAATTCCCTTTCCATAATAAAAGAAATTCATCTACGCATATTTCTCATTCACATACATAAAAACTTTTAAACTTTTCTAACAAATTATTGATGATTGGATCAATTTTATGTGTTTTTCTATTATATAAAGGTTGGAGATATAAAAAATATAAGTAAATAATATATAATATGAAAATAGGTAGGTAAGTGTAAATATGTATCCGTCACTGCTCACCCAGAACACATCCACCGATATTATAGCGAAATTATACTGATTCCCTCCGTGTCTTAAATTTATGTGGAGAGATATATGGATGACTAAAACCTTTGTTGTTCGGAAATATACATCCCGCCCTTTTCAGGGCACAACATATATTTCAAGGTCGTATTCATATGTCCTACCCGTATCTGATATTGTTTACGTTTGACATATTTATAGGTCCACTTGGTTAACAGGTTAAACAAAAAGTCAAATACAATTTTTCTCTAATTAGTTTCAAAGCAGCACAATAATTTTTAAATTTATAAACACTCAAAAAAGTAAAGCAAGTTTTTAAACTCAAATACCTACTTTGTGAGGAATATTGTGAGGGGCATTTTAATAATATGCAAAAGTGAACTGTGTGCATGCATATGTACTCAGTGTAGACACATTTTCTAAACAAAGTGAAAAAATATATTAATTGCATATCTTGACTTAGGGAAAGTGATACTCCACCTTCATAAATCAGCCTTGAGAGATAGTGGACTGTGGTTCTTTGTTCTTTTATACCTAGAATTCTAAAACAGCAATCACTACATATTATTCCAAAGGTATGTAAAAACCTGTCTATATAATCATTTACTAGAAGAAACAACTGAACGTGAAGATAAAAGATGAAATAGTATGCATATAAGATGTTAATAGAGAAAATAAAATAGAAATCTGGGTTGTGAAGGAGTTGGTCAGTGGTTTCTCAACATTCTGCAAAACACTGCCTCTCTAAGATATATATTGAAAAAAATGTTCTGTGTAATTTGGACAATTTTTCACGGATTATCCAACTCGCTGTTCTCACCGTAGGAAGAGTCACAATAAAAAGAGATGGAATAAAGCCATAGAGAAACGCTGGCATAAACAGGACGTTGCTTATTTTTGTTGACATGCAGTACTTTAACATGCTATCCTCTGTTGTTATTCTTTAACTGATCATGTTATCCCTTAGTTGACACCTTTTCCTAGAAGCACTGTTAATGTATTAAGTGCAACACACCCTGGGGAGAGCTATATATTCCAATAAAAATAACTGTGTAATTGAGAATTTGTGGGATAAATGGTGATTATCCATGAAGGGTGCAAAAAGAGAAAAAAAATAATTTTTGGCAAGATTTTTTGGCCTGAATTAATCTGAACAAAATTCCTATTTTTACCTTATTTGCCTAGATATGTATTTTACCATAAAACTGTGGAAAGCTCAGTAATATGGGTTGAATGCCACATATTTTTAAAACTTCTTAAAATCATCCAGAAACCATGAGCCATCTCATCTTTCACATCAAACCACAAATTAACAAGAAGAAATAGGAGTTTCAGAACATAATGCAAATTCAAAGTCATGGGTTTTTGCCCTTCACTACAAGTCTGGGTTAATTGAGCTGATGGCTTAATAGTACTTAGAAATATCATATTAATCATTTTATTTAAGATGTATAGTTTTAAATGATCAACTATAGAAATAAAACTTTATAAAAATCTGATGGGAGGTGATTTGTAGAAGATAGACTTTGCAGTATGTAGATAGGTGAGTCATAAGCAGTGGGAATGTAGGAGGATGTATCTCATTGATACATACTTAGGAAAGTAGGAGGAGGTAAGAATTTTAGGTATTTAAAAGAAAGGAGGTAAGAGAGTATTAAGGAACATTTCTGTCATTTCTGTGATTTGGGAATACACAAAGTTCTCAGATATTGGTGAGCTTACTATTCACCAAGCACCTCACATGATCCTATTTATGTTCCATTTCAGATTCCAGGGGTCCCTTGGGCATTTAGAATTAGTCTCACCAGAATTATTGCCAATAGTGGGCTGTGGACTCAGAGCCTTTCCCACCAGTAGCACATTAGACATAGAAGCTTTAAGGACAATGGAGGTCATTATTAAGTAGTTCCTAAGCAAAGAGCCTTTGTTCCACTGGCTGGTGTTTAATTGCTAGAAGGTTGTGCTTAATTGCTAGACGGCCTGTATGTAGTAGAAGAAAGGTCATATTGGTCAAACATTTAGATAAATCATCTGACCAACACTCAGAGAGCACCGACAACTAAGAGTTTACTAAGTAAGAATCACTGGCAAAAGGGGACACTCAGCACCTGTGAGATCTTGAGCAATCCTGTTTTCTAGAATTCAGTTTGCCACTTGTGTAGTAGAGAATTGAGCTGGTTGGACTCCGGCATCACTCCCAAACTTTAAAACAAACACACAAACAAAACAAAGCACTAAAATGGTATTGAAATCAGAGATCTGTGTGGGATGGGAGCATCTCCCTGGACTGACAAAGGTGGCACTCTGCCCTTTCTCAATTGGACAATGCTAGTCTCATTTTAAGTCTAAAATCCAGAGCATAAATCTCATTCAAAAGATCACTTTCAATGTGCTAATTTATTGTGGTCATTTTAGACACACAGTCTATTCTCTGACTTCACATGAATACTAAAAAGAATTAAAAAAAATCTCCACAAATGTTTTGTAAGCAGCTGAATTTGTTGAGGAAAGAAGAGAAGAAGGATGAAAAAAAGTGTTTTATTCCTCTTAAATATTCTTAAATCTACATAAATAGATGTCATATAGGTACTAGATATGGCTAATTTTTCTAAAAGGTAAGAAAATCTGTTCTACCTTCTAAAAGGCAGGTAAAATTCATTGCATTAAGCTAGTCTTCATTACACAAAAGAAAATATTTGATGGAAGTTTGCATCCTAAGAAACAGTACAGTGAAGCTATATATAGGTCAGAGCTTAATTTCATGCTGAATGTCCCAGATAGAAGCTGTAAGAGGGAAAGTTAGCTCAGATGTTTTGTTTTAGATTCTTAGTCAAGGCTTAGATCCCCCCTTTTTTTTTATTTGATGTGACATCCTACCATATAAACCACCATCATGTACCGTAAACCACCAAGCACAGCGGGAGACCATGGCACCCCTGCATGCGACCAATAAACAGTATTTTGTCAAACTTCCAAAGTTACATAATACACTGAAAAACAAACAAACTTGAATGGCATTTGGGAACTTGGGTTGATCATCAGTAGTTTGCAGCAGGCACAAAGTATTCTGTAAAATGACTGCTTTGAATTAGGACACTTATGAAAGCTTAAGGCTGATTAATTGCTACTATATTCAAAGACTTTTGGGATATATTTCTTGGAGCTGTGGACCAGAATAGAATAGCAAACAGATTAATTAACAATGATGTTTTGTTTCCACAGGACCAAACATAGTAAGTGAATTCTACATGAACAAAGACTCTTCCCAGAAGAAATGGTGTTGCAAGATTTTAGTCAGGGACACTGCTATTGGCCAACGCCCAGACGTCTGCCATCAGGAAGTTAGAAGAAGAAAAGCACTATGGAGTACCAAACAGAGAAACTGACCTATGATGGAACTTACAGAGTTTTCTTTCCCTTAACACTACTCCAGGCTTAGAAAGCTCTTTATTTTGAAGTGGTGGGGCTCTGTTAATCAGATAATCCAAGTTTTTTTGGAAACTTTCTTTTGAAGGATATGCTGACTCCAAAAATACAGACTTTTTCCAACTTTCAGTGAACAGTGTTATAAGTGGGGTTTGATTGGCACCCTGTCAGAATTTCATGATTTTTTTTTCCATCCACCATTTCTTTTCAGACCCTGATATGGCCATAGTGAAGGATTTCCCATTAGCGAGACCAGAGAGTATGAGATAAAGGAGAGAAAATATTTCCCTTTTTCTGAAGCCTGGTCACATTTAATCTGAATACAATAAACAAGAGTGAAAACAAATTGTTATAGATTCAAAACAATGCATCCTTTCCAAATCCATGTTGGAATACTTTGAATATTGATACACTCAGATTGCCTTTTAACTCATTTGTTCTTTTATTCTGATATCCATTGTTTCACATGCGGTGAATAATCAAACATTTATCACTTGCTTTAAAAAAAAAAAATATATATATATATATGCAATTCTTTATGCTAAGGAGAGAGCTAGATTTGCTCCTTACATCACGGATCATGCTGTTTTTCTTGAAGATATGAATTTTGTTAGCTTTATGACAATGTATTAAAACACAATGGACCATACTCTGAATGTTGGAAGATTGCCTTTTTCAAATTATTTTGCATGCATTCAGTTAGTAATTGTTGGCCTATAATCAAGTAATACTTTATCTATGCTAATGTCTTATTGCCTCAAAAGCAAAATAAAATGAATAATTTACAGCATTTTCCTACTTTATGGGAATATTTGGGGGATCATGAGAAAGGTGACTTGTGCTCTTTTGAAGAATTAATACATATTTTGATAAATTGTTAAGTTACATTATTCTAATGAGAAAATAACAAAAATCTTCATGTAAATATTTCATACCTTACACATTTTAATTGTAGCAGTAAAGTGCTTGTGCAAGGGTGACTATGTGTCCATTATATGAAGTTACTTTTATGCAAAGAGACTGTACTTCATACTATTGAACAAGTGATTTAATATTTTAGCCTCAATGGCTTAAAAATAAATAAAAACACTTATATTTAAATTATTAAATAATAAACAATTAACTATAGATATAGACATTCTTTTTATATTTATGTGGATTTTTAAATTTTTTCTTAGGCCTATATCCTGGAACAAAACAATAGTAACCTAGAATACTTACATTACATCACCTTTAAACTGATATTTGAAAATGTATTAGCTTTTTTCAGTTTAATGGAAAACAAGATGATTATTTAACTTCCCCAAAATCAGAATGTGAGTTAAAGATTCAAAATACATTTCCTGAAATCTCTATTCATTAAATGATCAAAGTGGTAATTTGATGAGGTTGTATGCCATTTGCATTACCTTGAAAGTCCTGGATTCTTTCTTTTATGATAATTTAAATGTCTGGTGCCTCTATATGTAGTCAAATGCTCTTCTGTCAATACACTATGATTCTAAGATACAAAACCCCATGCTATGGCAACATTTGAATGAGGAATAAAAAAAAATTGCTTGCTACAGTTGTCACTAGTTTCCTCTTACATAAATAGAATATCTAAATCATAACATTTTAAGCTACAACAGCACTTTTGAAAGTTCAAATTCTCTTGATCTATAAAAGTAATTTATGACTGCACAGTAGGCAAAACAAAGGTTACCAATCCATGGCCCAAATTATTAAATAGAAAAGACCAAGGTGGGCATAATTATTTTTACATTTCTGACAGATGCAATTTTTCACACATTTGTGCTTAACTGAATGAAGGAAGGGGTAGGTGAAGTGGATTGTCACTGAGACGTAGGCACACTTGTAGAAATTGCTTGGTGGGATGCAGGAATGAGTTATGAACTTTCACATATAACTCTCTATATTGAAAATCCAATGTGTAGTGTACACACTGAGTGGTCAGATTATTATGACCACCTCATCAGTACTTCATTGGGTCACCTTTTGCCTTCAATACTGCAGCGATTCTTCGTGGCATTGACTCCAGAAGATGTTGAAAGGTGATGTGAGGAATCTGACACCATGGCTGATGAATAGCTCTGTCCAGTTCTGTGAGATTTGATGGTTGTGGAACCAGTTAACTTCATCCCACAAGTGCTCAATTGGATTGAGATCTGGTGATTGTGGGGACCACCTAAGCAAGGTAAGTTCTCCCTCATGTTCTTGAAACCACTCCTGCACAATAGAGCACCGTGGCATGATGCATTGCCTTGTTGGAAGAAGCCATCTCCATTGGGATACGCCATCAACATGATAGGATGAACTTGATCAGCAATGATACTTAGGTATATTGTGCTATTCAGATGTTGTTCCACATGAATTAAAGGGCCCAAATCATGCCAGGAAAACATGCCCCAAACCATAACACTGCCTCCACCAGCTTGAATGGTTATACACATGAATGTGGGGTGTGTGCTTTCATGCTGTTTTCACGAAATTCTCACTCTGCTGTGTGCATGATGCAACTGGAAATGTGGTTCACTGGACCACATGATTTTTTCCCAGTGCTTAACTGTCCAACCCTTGTGTTCCTGTGTGAATCAAATATGTTTTATTTTGGTACCTGCAGACAGCAGGTTGGGGATTAAGCCCACAATTCTGGCATGTGCACTGACCAGGTATCAAACCATGACCTCTGGTACATAGGTTAATGCTTGACCACTGAGCCATGCCTGCCAAGTGATGTTACTTTCAAATGACCAGGCCTAGACTTTCAGATGCTTGGGTTAATTCTGATAATTTTTTTTATAAACGTTTTAGGCTTTATCAATATTTTTCCAATCCTCCAGCATATCTATACTAATGAAAGGGTAATAAGCTAATTAGACCGGGATTCTTCCTGGGAGACCTTTCAGACAAAGTCTTGATGGTATGGCCAAAGCAGAGGCGGTTACGGGTGATCCAGCCGGCAGAGGAGAGCAAGCAGGCCAGCCGGGGATGGCAGTTGGGGCCAAACAGACCGGCAGGGGAGGGCAGGTGGGGTTCAGTAAGATGGTGGGAGGGTAGGGGAGCAGTTGGAGGCGAGCAGCCCAGTGGGGGAGGGCAGTTGGGGGCAATCAGTACAGCAGGGCTGGGCAGTTAGGGGTGATCAGGCCAGAAGGGGGAGGCAGTTAGGGTTGACAGGCTGGCAGGCAGAGTGGTTAGGGATGATCAGACAGTCAGGCAGGTGAGCAGTTAGGAGAAAGTGGTCCCAGATTGTGAGAGGGATGTCCAACTGCCAGTAGAGGGTGCAGGCCAGGCTGAAGGACACCCCCCTCCTCATGCACAAATTGTGTGCACTGGGCCACTAGTAGTATAGTAATATGATAATTACTTAAATCTTCAAAAAAGTTAATCTTTTCATGGTTCACTTATAAACATGACTACTCACCCTCACCCCAAACCCATTTGTACGTAGGACTATATAATAAAAGTTCATATATGGCCTATTATTTAAAAGTTCATGGTCCATCACCATGATTTCAATCTGGTCAAACTATTCTTAAAAGCAATGTCCCTATAACTCTATCCGTACCAATGTAGTATAAATATTTACAAGTTTACAGTGTCTTTAAACAATGCAAAGCTATAATAACAGAATCTAGACAAAACAAAGAAAAAAATTTCAAACATACAACAAAATGTGGTTTTGAATTAAGGAAATTAAATTATATGGTTTGAGTTCATTTTCCTGTGTTGATACAACCCAAAACTGTCAAAACATAACTTCAATAAAATATGTTTTTCCATTGTGTATTTTCATGAAAAAGATACAAATAGAAAAATAATAAAATAAGATCTAAAGTGTGACAAAATAAATTATAAGATTGATTCCAATTGTTTTGTTAAGATATAATGATAATAAATTTTGTTAAAAAATAAGGTAAGGTAGATTTTTCTCTGGTGCTTGTATGCAGATTTGATTTTAATAGTCAACTATCTACTTTTTTCTATTTTTACTATTTGATTTAATAGTCAACTATTTTCTTGGTCAAAATAGCAGGACAATATCTGAACAAACTTGGACCACAATCTATATAATAAAGCAAATCTAGATGAATCATATGTAATTATAGATCATTAACACAATACTTAGCATGAAGAAATTATTTAGAATGTGACAATAAAAATTCCTTTAAAATCAAAAGGTACGCTCAGGCTCTAAAAATGCCATTCCACATTTATACAGGAACAGCAATCTTAAATAAAGTCACTAGAGATTTTCCTTTCCTTCTAATCTCTTCTCTAATCCGTGGCAGAGGTAGGATGTCGGCACCTTAAAAACCTTACGTAAAGGCATTAGTTTTCTCATTCCCAATCACTTTAATTGAATGTGCAGTGTGTGTACAGAACTGTAATTCTGTCCAGAGGTTGCTTGTCAAGTCATGTTTTTATTGTAATTACCTGATTTGTTCAGCCTTAATCGTATTTACTTTTGAAGGTCAGCTGTCCTGCTCAGACATGGTTAGTTAAAGTAGGGGAAAATGTGTAACACCCACAGGCAGAAAGCCTAAAAAAAAGAGAAATAAGGTCAGGAGTACAGTCTTCCCATTTGGACAAAAAAAAAATAAAGTAAAATTGTCACCTACAAATTACTAAAAATCAACAGATTATGTTATTTTCTTTTACTTCTTTACTCTTCATATTCACTTTTTCCATTTGATATTAACATAACTTTGCAGGAAGATGTATAGTTCTCCATATAATGTAGTTATTTTATTCTTGTTGGATTCCAATGATGATGAATGAATTATTCACAATTGACATGTAGGACATCAAAAAGAGAAAATGGACTGCACATCTCCTCTTTCTAGTTTCCACTTACAAACTTATTTTAAGTCAATTTTCTATCATATTTCTATATATAAAAATCTTCTCAAAAAACTTGATTAAACTTTGGTAGGAAAGCGGAATTTTAATATTATGACTCAACCTAATCTTGGAGATTATTATCATAATCATTTAACATCAATTACAAACATGAGGTGATAGATATTAACTAAATTTATTTTGGTAATCATTTCATAATATACACAGGTTAAATCATTATGATGGACACTTTAAACTTATACAGTGCTATAGGTCAATTATCTGTATATATAAAAGCCTAATATGCTAAGTGTCGGACTGATTGGTTGACTCTTCAGTCAATATCTCAACCAGTCACTATCATGTGCACTGATTACCAGGGGGCAGATGCTCTGACAGGTAGGTTAGCTTGCTGCTGGGATCCAGCTGATGAGGACTGGGTGAGTGGGTGGGACATGCCCTGGAGCCCTCCTCCAGTTCCTCCCTGGACAGCCAGCTCCCATTGGCCCCATGCCTGCCTGGTCACCCCTTACCACTTCTGCCTCAACCCCTGCCACTGTGGATTCTTCTAAGATTTTTATGGTGTGTATGATTTAAGTTTGTGGTTTGGTTTCTTCCTTTCTTTCTTTTTTTCTTTTCTTTTTCTTTTTTTCTTTTTTCATGTATGTGTCCCATTTTTCCAACACCAGGTCCATGGATGGACCTGGAGAACATTATGCTAAGCAAAATAAGCCAGTCAGAGAAAGATAAATATCACATGATTTTACTCATTTGTGGAATATAATGAACAGCATAAACTGATGAACAAAAATAGATCCAGAGACATAGAAGCATGAATAGACTGACAAACCTCAAATGGAAGGAAGGGGAGGGAAGGAGGGAGTAGTAAGAGATCAATCAAAGGACTTGTATGTATGCATATAAGCATAACCAATGGACACAGACAGTAGGGAGAGTGAGGGCATGTGCTGGGGAGCTGGAGCAGGTGGGGAGGGGGCAATGTGGGGGGAAGGAGGCATATATAATACTTTAAATAATAAAGAATTTAAATTAAAAATGGAACTAATTTCTGGGTATTTATTTTGTATCTTGCTGCTTTACTGAATTCATTTATCAGTTCCATAAGTTTTTTGGTGTAATCTTTAAGGTACTCTATATACAATATTGTGTCATCTGCAAATAATGGTAGTTTTACTTCTTCCTTTCCAATTTGGATGATTTTTATTCCTTCATCTTGCCTGATTGCTGTGGTTAAAACTTCTAGTACTGTGTTGAACACGAGTGGTGAAAGTGGCATTCTTGTATTATTTCGAATCTTAAGGGAAACACTTGTAGTTTTGGTCCATTGAGTATAATGTTGATTATGGGTTTCTCAAGGATTATTTTTAAGTAGAGGGAACTCAGTTGGTTATAATTCCAGGCCTATCTGATTTTCTTAATTCACTTTGTTCTTGGGAGTATGAGCTAACTCCCAGATGTTCTCCTGGGGCCCAGGTTGCCACAGAAAACAAACATATTGCTTTTTCCTACTTGAAGCTGTTTCAGCACCTACAGAGGGGTGGGATACATGGGGAGGCCAGCCTGATTACTATTAACATAACTAGATGGATAAATCCAACAGATATTGAATTACACATATATAGTTCATTTGGCTTTAATATGAATGTTTTCTAAATAAATCTTTATCAGTAATAAAGTTTATTTCTGAAGTACATGTGCCATATTTTGTTTTACTTCCTAATGCATTCAGACGTGGCAGATGATAGGAGTATTCACTGCAGGCTTTACCACCTCAGTATCTCAATTTTAGTACATGCTAAAGATTTGCTAGAGCCAGTGATAAATTGTTAGCGTTCCATACCAGAAGAGAAATATCAAATATACTTAAATAAATTTAAAAGTTCTCCCTGAAAAGATAAGTATTACTTTATAGAGCTCATTATCAGCATATTTAACTACATTGGAAAGAGAAACCTTCATGTGGTATTGGGCAGAAATTTATAAGACTTTACCAACATATAAATGATAGCATTTTTGATTATTTAAAACTTCTATCCTCTAGTAAAATATGATTACTTAACTTATTCTCTTCTTGGCATCTAAATTACATCTTTCCGACTTTGGAATTTTTCTCTGAGAGGGAATAATCCTGGGATATTATTAAATGAGATGTCAACTTGATCTAGCACTGGCTGAACTGACTGAAATAGGTATTGAAGTACTTTCACTATGAGTTAGCATAGAGTCAACTGAACTATACACCCAAGTTACTGGCCAACTATTTTTAATTATAAACTGTTTTAGAACCAATTCTACAATGTATTATATTCACTTTTCTTATAACAGTGTTTAATAAAGGGTATCAAAATTATTTAGACTTTCACTATTTTGTTTTGCTGAAACAAAACTTCATGGTCAAAACTGACAAAACTTTAAAAATCTTGGGCTAGTGTTTTGATTTTTTAAAACTATTTTAGACATAAATAATTTAATATTGTCAATATTTTAATTTAGTTTTAAGCAGCTACAAAAGAAAAGCATTTATATATCACATGATGGCATAGAGAACTTTTAACTCATGACTGTAAGAAATGAAATCAGTCAAGTCTCTGCCTCTGCCCCAGCTGTTTCCTTGCTTGAATACGCATTTCCTCTTTAACCACTTGGGGGATAGCCACAAGTATTTGAATACTTGTCATTCTGAGGCCTTTCCTGACCCCTCATTGCTATTCCTGGTAAAATTGGATTGCATTCTCCTTTCTACCACTATTGTACTTTTTCCATATGTCTACCATTGCACCTCATCATTATAATTAACATTCCTCATCTCTCCTACTAAATGCTAAGCTCAAGAGAAAGAGTTTTATTTTCTTGTTTCAGTGTTTAAAACACCTATCACTCACAGTGCCTGGTCTATAATTCCGTGGTTAATGAGTGAGTAAATGATTAGATGGATGGTGGTGGAATGACAGTATTTGTTAATAAATATATAGCAGCCTAGAGTCCCCAGCACCATTCCAAATGACCTATTAAGAGAAATTTTAACTAAATAATTAAATAATTGCAAAAATAATAGAAATCCTTTCTTTTCTATAAAGAATCTTTATTAAGCTTATACTTAACTATAAAAGACTATTTTAAGAGCTAATGAAGGCTTGAAGCATGTATAATCTGACTCAGTCTTTTGATAGATCTCAAACCAATTTATTTTTGCATAAGCCAGCATTAGAATATATTTTTAAAAATTTGTGTCCAGATTAATATATTTAGCTTTTCTGAACACTACTAATAATCATCAGATCACAAGTTGGTAAAAAGCTTATATACAATATGTATGCTTTTCTCTGAAATAAAATTGAATCTACAAACTCCATTGCTTTCTTTTTGCACTGATGAGTCAATTGAAATATTTTTTTGCTGGACTATATTAAGATAAAAGACATGGTGCATGAAATTTGTGCACCTGGGGGTGTGTCCCTCAGCTCAGCCTTCACCCTCTCCAGCCTGGGACCCTTTGAAGGATGTCCAACTGCCCATTTAGGATCAGGCCTAAGTGGGCAATCGAACATCCCTCTCACAATCCCAAACTGCTGGCTCCCAACTGCTCCCCTGCCTGCCTTCCTGATTGCCCCTAACCACTTCTACCTACCAGCCTGATCACTCCCTAACCACTTCCTGGACAGCCTGATTGCCCTTAACTGCCCTCCCCTGCAGGCCTGGTCACCCCCAATTTCCCTCCCTTGCAGGCTTGATCACCCCCAACTGCCCTCCCTTGAAGGCCTGGTCCCTATTGCCCTCCCTTGCTGGCCATCTTGTGGTGGCCATCTTGTGTCCACATGGGGATAGGATCTTTGACCATATGGGGGTAACTATCTTGTGTGTTGGAGTGATGGTCAATTTACGTATTACTCTTTTATTAGATAGGATAGCATAGTTAGTATAGTATTGTGAAGTTTTTATTATGCCCCCAATTCAAATGATGTTTGATTTCACAAATGTGCTTTATAATGAGTATTCTTTTATAAGATTTAAGTCTAAAATTGAAAAATAATAAGATCCTACCAGAATTATTCAGTTTAAGATGGTGGTTTTATGTTTGTTTGCTTGAAGGATGGAAGAAAAGGATTAAAGCAAGAGCCTGATTACTATATAGGAAAATTCTCATGGACAGACACCTATAATCTTACTTTAGCCAGCATATGTTGGGAATCATCATCCTGCTCATACTCTTTACATTCAGTAAATAATTCAATGATTTATTCCTTGTACCAATGTAGAGGATTCTGTTGGTCTCCACAATCTGTTCCAACCAAATGAGCACAAGCTGTCACTCCCTGCCTTGCTTCCATCCACAGTGTAATCTACACTGCTTCCTATACTGTCCTCACCAAACCCTCCTTACCTAAATATAGACGACACTAGAGGCCTTGTGCACAAAAATTCATGCTCTTGGGCGGGGGTGGGGGGAGAGGGGGATGTGTGTCTCAGCCTGACCTGTACCCTTTCACAATCCAGGAACCCTCAGGTAGGGTCCTTAGGCTGGCCTGAGATCAGGGCCTATGGGGGCTTTCCTTCCCCATGCTACAAGCAGCTGGCTGCACCCCCACTGCTGCCACTGCTTGCCATCTGTGCAGCGTTGCCCCCCCCCCGCCACTGGTGGCCTCCCTCTGCAGGCAATAGGCTAGGGTGCAATGGCTTGGCTGGCCTGGGCCTCCCTCTTTCTTTGCTGGGGAGCAGGGCCAGCCCTGCTAGGGGTTATAGGGGTTATCTGCCTACCTGATTCCCCCTAACTGCTTGCCTCCTACTTGATCACCCCTAACCCTTCTGCCTGCCTGCCTGATTGCCCCTAACTGCTTGCTTGGGGGTGGGGCAAGCCAGGCTATCTGCCTGTCTGGTCTTTTCCTACCATTGGCCGCCTACCTGATCTCCTCTAACCACTGGTATGCCTACCTGATCATCCCTAACCCCTCTGCTTGCCTGCCTGATCACCCCATACTGCTTGCTTGGAGGTGTGGCCAGCACTGACTTCTGGTTGGTCAGCATCCTGTCATTACTGGTTGTTACGACCCAGGGTTTTTAAATATTAGGATGCTTTTGCAAGTCTAATGTTTACAATATTCACATCCTGTTAAAATTATTAACATTTAAAAACACCTGAATGTAGCAATATTTAAATTAGCATTAAGTTGAAACATCCAAAATATGTTTATGTCTATTTAACATGTAAACATTATTAAGCATAATGTATATCATAAGCTGTGATCAATGGGAAATCTTCATTGATAGTAATTTGCTAATCAACTGGGTATCATTTTTGAAAGAAATTTCAAAACAATACTTTTAATATTTTGCACAAACTTAAGTGTACCAAAACTTTTAAAATATCTAGCAAATATTTTTTAAATTAAGTAACACCAAATAAATCATCTTTATACATGAATTATAGGTTTGACAGTTCACAAACCTTAAACTTTTATATCTTATTACACTATTTGGGTTCATTTTAACTGATACATAGTTTCTGCTTTAACATGATGACATTTCCCATTGGCATTATTATTTCTAAACTTTCACGCTCTCTGTTAATTATTGAAGCCAACATTATTTGCAGCAACTATTGCACTTCCCTTGGGGATTTGTTTGCAAGTCCTTCTCCTTATCAACACTCTATTCTAATTTGATCTTATTAATTTCACTCTTAAGTCAAATGATTTGGCAAAGGAAGAAATTTGGGGATAAGACTTAAATGGTAATAATACTTTGAAATATTTAAGTCAAGACTTTTTAATCATTTTCCCCCCCAAATGTGTAAAACAAGCAAACACACTTAACAAAACACAACAGTAAAAAGTCATTGTACTAAACGGAGACAGTCAACAGCTGGTAGAAAATTGAATTGAACTTGGTCAAGAGACAATAAAAAGGAAACTAAAGGCTTCCCATTGCTTACAGTAGGCCAGCGTAAACCCACTGCTTTTGGAGGTCATTAAAACATCTCCAACAATTTCCCAAAGATTTTTGGATCAAGAGGCTCAAAAGAAGATTTTCCCAAGCACTACTTTCCTTTCTTTGTATTTCATGAGAAATTTAATCCACATGTTTCTGATTCATTTATATTAAAGCCATCAAACAGTTCTTGAGCAAGAGCTATTTGATTTCTAAGAAATCATTTGAGCTCTTTATGGAAGTCTGCTCATTTTCTTTGAAGTAAGTTTTGCATAACTGAAAATATTTGACTTGATGTTAAACCGAGCTTTTAAGTTTTTGCACAGTCATAGAACCTTAGATTTTTACAATAGATATTAAATGTAGTCTTACATCCAACCAAAATAGAATTTATCTTACTAATCTTTGGCAGGTAAAAATTGGTTTCTTTTTGATCATTTTCAGTGATAGGGAATTCATTACTTTAGAAGAAATCTTATCAAGCCTCATCCTCTCCATTCTCCTGTCATAATCACTTGGCATTACTAATATAAGGCTAAATATAGTTACGTGTGTGTGTGTGTGTGTGTGTGTGTGTGTGTGTGTGTAATTTAATCCATATAATATCCCAAAAAAATACTACTGTCCCAACTTACAAATGGGGAAACTAAATTTCAGAAAGTAAGTTATTTTTTAATGGAGGGGGGCGGTCATGTGACTGCCTATTTAAACCAAAATCTTATAGACTCCAAAGCCATGGCTCTTTCTCCTACATTGAATCAAATTCCAATTTTCTCATAAGGTCTTTGTCCACCAGAAACAGGTATAATAAAACAAACAGTTTATACACCTACACAATTTACTGCTTCAGACTAGTTACAGTACATATTAGGTGAAGTCACACAAAAATACTGTTTTTGTCAGTCAAAATTACTGTCTACAATTTTTATGACCCAGTTTAACATATAGATATACTTAGCTACATGTTTGCATTAAGTTTTGAGAGAAATTTTCTGGCAATGCATATAAAGCTGAGTAGAATAACACACCTGTCTATGTTAAAATGAGTGTTTTTGAAAAGTAAGAGAAAAGATAGCAGACAATTGTTAGTATAAATACTTAAATAAATAGATACATCAGCCCAGCCGGTATAGTTGGGAGCCAGGAACCAAGAGGCCACCAGTTCAATTTTCCATCAGGGTACATGTTTGGGTTGGGGGCTTGATCCCCTGTGGTGAGGGTGCAGGAGGCAGCCAATTAATGATGTTTCTTTCTCATCAATGTTTCTATTTCTCTATCTCTCTCCCTTCTCTAAAAAAAAAAAAATCAATAAAACACATTTAAAAAAAAAACAGTTACATCAAAGTGTAGCTACTTAGGTAAACAGATAATCAAGCTCAAGTGCAAATTAGGTAGGTGATACCAAGCTTCAGAATTCTTTCTTCTTTGAATTCATTTTATCTTTTGAGAATTAATTATGTGCCAAACACTGGGTTCAGTCTCTGAGATACAGAGACAAATAAGTCACTGTTCCCTTTTCAGAAAGTTTCCAGTGTTTTTGATAAGGATTATTCTCTCACATTGTGGTTCAAGCATTTGCATCCAAACTCCCTGGCTCTATTTCTTTCTTTCTTATTATTTTTTTCTTTTAAGTATCTCTCAATCCTCTTAATTCTGGGGTGAACCAATAACTTTTTAGTTGAAAATGAGACTTCTCTTAGCTCCTTTCAAAATATATCTATGTGTAATATTTTTGTTTTCTGTTTATATGATGGCAGTAAGATCTTTTGGGCAAAAAACATTTTTTTATAGGTAAGCTTTTCATTCCAATCTTGAGTTCAGTATATCTTATTGTTCAAATTATTTTACCTTAAAAAGCAACTCTATTTTGTCTTTAGACCATATCATTTTTCATAGTAATGAACTTTTCAAACAAATATCTGAGTATTAGAATATGTAAAAATATTAGAAACAAAAGATTATTCTAATTGCTAGAATTACTAAACTATTAATGTTTAAAGAGAATTTAGTTATAGTCTTCACCGAAAAATTATTGAGTTCCTACTTTATTAGTAACAGAAGATAGGTACAATAGGAATTTTGAGACAATCATACATTTCAGAGCCATTTTTAGGGAGAAGAATTAGATACTATGAAAGAAATTAAGCAACAACAATATATACACATAAATAAATAAAGTGGTAGATTTAGTTGATTATTAAAATGATCATTGTAATGAAAACTAGGAATGGTTATTGTTGAAGGGAGCATAGGCTATGGCTTGGCAAAATGCAGAAGTGGGTCATTTTGGTATTGTAGATAAAAATTATAAAGTGGGAGTAGTTTTATTTTATAAACAATGAATGCAGATTGAGGTATTACAATAGGTTAAAATTTAAAATAAAACAGGAATTATAGAATCAAAAATATAGCATAGAAGGTGCTTTAGAAGTTACCTCATCCAGACACTATGAGTTTATAGAAAATGACTACATAAGAGATCAAGGGTTTTCCAGGTAATTTCTCATATATTTGGAACAGGGTTCCATGAGTCAAAATTCTATACTCTAGGCTTGTTCCATTTGTGTGATTTATGTTGGTTTGTTTAGGGTGTGTGAGGGGAACAGAAGCTGAGCACAAATGTGAGCCTTTGAAGATTTATTCTATAGCCATATTGGCTAGTGAATTGCAAGTTATTGCTCTATCTGTATTATATATTGGAATGGATATGTGAAATTCTTGAAATAAGAAGCTGTCTATGAATGAGAAAGTAATATATTACCCATTATTCTAAAAGTTTATATTTAAAAAAATGCGAAGTGAAATTTCACAACTAAATTCACAGGATTGTAAATGATGAGTATAAGTAAGAATCAAAACATTTGATTGTGGCTCATCCAAGTTTAGAATCCAGGCAAAAAAAAAAAAAAAAAAAAAAAAAAGGAAGCTAGGTGGAGTAAGCAAAAAGGTTCTGTTATTGACCTTGAGTCTTAAATAGAGGTAGAATGTATGAGTGTATATAATATAATCCTAAACCAAATAAAAAAGCAGTCCTACTTGTGAAACCGTAATTCTGTTTTTTCAATGTATGATATCAGGATTCCAGAGTCATTAAAAACATATAGAAGCACTCATCATTATTTGAGAGCTTTGGCAAGTATGTTATAAAAATATTACAACTGGTTTAGTCTTAGAGCAAGGAGTTAAAATTCGAGCAAGTTCTCACATTATCTTAAAGCTGATATATTTTTTTTTTACTCCACCATAAATAAAGGCAAATAAATCTTACTTGAACAAGAAAGTAAGGTAGAGAATTATTTTTATGTATGTACTATTAAAATCCCATAGAGTAGGCTATTTACTTATATCTATCTTTTCTCACAAAATGTATTCTCATGTAAAAAAGTATAATTTACTTTTTAATAATTATTAAACATGTTGAAAGTTTCTCCATATTCATAGCATAGTACTGATTAGAATAATTTTTAAACTATGGAGAAAAATAAAAATTAAGATTGAGTGATTTATACTTTTATTTAGTTATTTTTTACAAAATCTCAAATATAAAATCTCTGATAAAATTAGAATCCAAAGGAAAACAAAAGAGAATAAAAGGAAAAAGAGGAGCACAAGTTGAAGAAGAAAATACTTTCCTTTAAAATAATCATATTCTGTTTACATTTGATTGTCCCTTTCTACCCCCCCTGCTGGCCTGGTCATCCCACGCAGGCTGCTGTTCGGTCTTTGGCTGTCCCTCACTAACCTTCCTTCCGGCCTGGTCGTCCCAAGCAGCCTGCTTGTTCAATCATTTGATCATTCCTCACTAAGCCCCCTGCCAGCCTGGTTGTAGGCAGACACCTTGTGAGGGTGTGAGGGTCAATTTTTATATTACATCTTTATTATATAGGATAATCTTTACAAATAGCCCATGGACACAGATCGTAGGGAGGATAGGGCATATGCTGAGGGATGGGAATCATCGGGGAGAGTCCAATGGGGGAAAAAGGAGACATATGTAATAATTTAAATAATAAAGAATTTTTTAAAAGAATAGGGTTCCAAACTCAAGAAATCCATGAAGTCATTTATGTAAGAGGTTCGTTGTGCAAGAATGCAAGAATACTTGAGTTTTGACTCAACAGTATTTACCCAATTAAAATATATATGAATGATCATTATAAAACACTAGTATTTAGTTTTTGAGCACATAAGATTTATATTTATTTCTAGATGTATTACAGCACTGTTTAGGATTAAGTTGCACCACATATATTGTGAAATAACTACCACAATCTTAGTTAACATTATCATCTCATATAGATACAAAATAAAAGAGAAAAATACTTTTTTCTTGTGATGAGAAATCTTAGGATCTACCCTCATAACAACTTTCATGTACATCACAAAAACAGTGTTAACTACAGTCACCGTACACTAAACATCTTAACACACATATTAATATTTATTAATTGAATCTGAAATGTAAGTCTAATTTTAACTTTTGCAATTGATTTGTCTGATGTAATATTTTTGTATATTGATTTATTCAAGGGAGCACTCACCATACTTCAGAAAGTCTTCCTACTGTCCTGGTCATGTATCAGTGTTCAGGTAAATATATTGTCCACCTTGATTCTCTATAACTTGAAACAATATACATCATTTGTTGTTTATTTCCTTTATTCCCCTTTAGTATTTCCCTTTTTTATTTTTTCTCTATATGTCTTTACATTCTTTATAATGTTTGTGTTTAGTATTTTAATTCTTCAGTCAGAAATTTCTATGCTTAATCCCATGATGCCTTGAACAGCTTTCTCCATTTTGTTAAATCAAATCATTGTGATTCCATTTTGACTCATAGAAAGATAACAAGTACAGGTAACACCGATAATGTCACTATTACAAGATTCCTTAATAGACATTAAGAATATAACCCCTGCCCCAACTCAAAGCTTGGAAAGTTAACTGCAGGACTCATTTTGAGATTCTTTCACAAGAAGGAAAATCCACTCATTCCCATTAAAAGAGTTTGTGAAGTCCTTGTATGCAACTAACATCATGTGAGAAGAAAGAAAGGATTAAGAATATCATAATAAGCACAAAAATAGGGCCAATTTTCACATTACACAGCTAAATTGGAAAGGAAGGAAATAAAAACATCAGTGGGTAAATTTAATGTAATTGGAGAATACTAGTCAAAATAGTTTGTTTGCTCTAATCTTGTACACGATATAAAAATGTTGTTTCAAACGGACCCCAGCTGCAAGTAATCACAGTCAGAGTCTAAATGGAATCAACAGTGATGATTTGGTAGAAAGACAAATGCCATGTAGCTTTTCTTGGAGAAAATAGACAATCAACAGTCCCAATATTAATACATGAAAAATGTGCTACAACTCTGAAAATTAATTCATATACTCAAATTAATGAATTAAAATGATGAAAAAAAATGTTTCCTGCTCCACAATTGTTTTATTTTTAAACTATTGATAGTATTCCTGTGCCTGGATTTGTGCACATTGAAAGGAAATTAATTAGAAGAAATATTTTAATATTGCTACTTGCCCTTTTTCTACAATAGAAGTGTCAACCAAATTCACAATCGACAATGACAGATTAAAACACATGTGTGTGGTTGGCACCAGTGAGTGCTTTATAAGTATTGTGCATACACAAATCAACTTAGCCATATATATTGATATATATATATATATATATAAACTTGCTTAATTATACCTGCTTTCTGGTTTAGCTAAACTTTTTCCAGCACAGTGAAGCACCCCAACTTCTCTTTCAGGTAATTGTTAGCAACACAGCAGTAAATATCAACACGAAGCAGATTATTATTGCAGATGACACATGGGGAACAAAGGGTAAAATATTTAACTGCAGCAGTGTTTGACTATATTCTGCACAGTGAGAAAACTCATTTCAACTTCCGCCATTTCTTACTTCTTTTCAGCAGGGTCAAGTTTCTAAGTTTTTTAAATCTCCATTTTCCAGCTAATGAAAAGAAAATAGGAATCTATTGCATCTCCTACCTACCCACTCTGAGGACCAAATGAAATGAGGCACATGAAAACATTGCACAAACATTTGGTTAAATTGTAAAATGTTTGCACCTGGTTACAAAGCAAGTGGAGTTCCTGGGCTGAAGAAACTTCAAGGAGAGTAATCACTAGGGAAAGGAAGCTGGGCATTGTTAAGTGACATAATTACCTGGTGCCCAAAGCCACTGTTTCCGGGCTGGGCTAGGCTGTGGGCCACATTTTGTGCCATGGGGTCTCAGCAGCATTGGCTGCAATTTGGTGAGGTGTTGCTCCTGTGAGGTGGCGGGGCATATGTTTCACTTGGGGGAAGCTGGGTGTTGGTTTATCGGCACCAGTTCCTTGGTGCCATTTATTTTTAAGTTGCCAGTGCCATCATGGCAGCTTCTATATTGAGAGTCTGCCCCCTGGTGGTCAGTGTGCATCATAGCTACTGGTTGGATGGACACTTAGCCTTTTATACATATAGACTAGTAGCCCTCCATATGAATCTGTGCACTAGTAGCTCTCTGCGGGACCTAGCTGCTTTTCAGCCACTGCCCAGAGGCTCTCCCTGGCCCAGAGCCCCATCTGCACCCCGGCTTGGCTAAAGGTCCATCCGTGGCTGGGCATGGAACACTTGTCTCATCGCCAGGGCAACAAGGCAAGCATTCCCCCCACTCCTCCTAGCAGGCCACTTTGTTCCTGCTGTCCAGAGGCCTCCACAGCCTGGGTGGAATGCTTGCCTTGTTGCTGCAATGACAAGGCAAGCATTCTGCCAGGCTGCTCATGCTACCCGCTCTCAACAGCAGCCCCCACAGGACTGGGAGACTCTGGTGGGGCTGAGAGGACTGGGCGCTGCCATCTTGTGTGTGTGGGCGCCATCTTTGTGATGGAGTGACATTAATTTGCATATTACCCTTTTATTAAATAGGCTTGTCAATGCATGTCATATCTATCAGCCAGTTGATCAGTAGGACAATCATACAAATGGATGGTTGGTCACTTAGCCTTTTATATCGAGAGATATTTTTCTGTATTTAAATGGCATGCACACCAACTTTTCATTTATAGTAAAATCATATGAGCTATTTAGGTATGAAAAGCATTTTGAGTCTGTGTAAACTACAATGGAGAGGAGAACCAACCCGTTGATGTCTTATATGTCTTACTAGAGGCCCAGTGCACGAAATTCATTCATGGGTACAGCCCCTAGGCCTGGCTTGCGATTAGGGCCATCTTGTCTGGTTGCTCACAGTTGCCCCCCACTCTCACCACCCACCCCTGGTTCCCTATTCACCATCGGGTGATCAGAGCCTGCCCGCCATTGGGAAGGACCGAGAGTTCAGCCATTCCCACCCACTTGCCTGGCCCACCCCTGCCATGGGTCACCCTCTGTGTGGGCAGGGGCCTTAGCCTAGTGCTTTCTGTGGCCCCTACCACCACTCTCGGTTCCACATTCGCCATCAAGTAATGGGAGCCTGCCTGCCAGGGAAAGAGACCAAGAGGTGGTCAGTGTGCCTCATAGTAACTGGTTGAGCAGTCATCTGGTCATTCTACCAGTAGAGTTCATTTGCATATTACCCTTTTATTATATAGGATATGGACTTATATGTTATATTTTAAGAAATTGCTTATTTTCTGCCAAATTTTAAAGACCAACACATATACACCACACACACATTTTATAAGAATGGAATATTATAGGTGTTCCACTACTGTATTGGAGTACAGAATGTCATATTTATTTAAGAATTAAACATTTTTAGTTGTGAATAACTTATAAGAATATGATTAAAACTATTCTCATTCTGTTAAAATTTTGTGTCTCTCAGGGAAGGTCTTCACAGAAGAGTGGAGGGTATCCCTTTACCAATCACTGGATACTCACTAATTCTTTGCCAATGCTTTCTTTCTGAAAGAATAGGACAATGAGGTGAAGCCACAGAAAAAGCAACCTCCAGCTTCCTCAGTCATCAATTGCATTACAATTGCATTACTGAGGAGGCATTTCAGTAATTTCTATTGTTACTCAAAACATAATTTCACTATGGAAGTAAATACAGGGTACCAAATTTGTATGAATACAAATATAAAATATAAAATTTATGTGATCTCTTTAGGATTATTTACCTTAATTCCCCGGTTGTAGAAACTTATTGTCACCTGCATTAAAACAGTCTCTGTACAAATTGTTCTCTATCATATCACTCTTCTTAATTTTATTTATAGGACTTCTCACAATTTGAAATTATGTTGACGATATTTGTATTACTTGCTTATATCAGTCCTATTCCAGAATGTAAGATTCATGGAAGCCAAATTCTCATCTGTCTTGGTCACATATATTTAATAGGTGCCTATATTATAGCACTTGTTGAGTGCTTATTGTAAACTAGAGGCCTGGTGCATTAAATTCGTGCACAGGTGGAGTCCTTAAGCCTAGCCAGTGATCAGGGCCAATCTGTGGGGTGACTTGTGGAGGAATCATGGGGCCCCCAATAGCACCTACCTTGGCCAGCCTGGCACTGCCTTCTCATCGGCCCCGCACCCTGCGGCCACTGGTCACCTCCCTCTGCAGGGTGATGGGGGGAGCAATTGGGGAACCTCTGCTGGCACTCACCTTGGCTAGCCTGTGGCCTGCAGGCTGGGGGCAGCTCCTGCATTGAGTGTCTGCAACCTGGTGGTCGGTGAGCATCATAACAACTGGTCATTCCACCACTTGTTCTGCCATTTGGTCAATTTGCATATCAGGCTTTTATTATATAGGATTGTTGGATAAATTATTGGATTTTTAACTTTAGAAAGTATTGATTTAATAAGCTTCAGGTACACTTTCTTTTTTTCTTTTTTAAAAAAATACATTTTATTGGGTTTTTTTACAGAGAGGAAGAGAGAGGGATGCAGGGGTCTTCAAACTACGGCTCGCAGGCCACATGCGGCCCGCAGAGGAGTCTGATCCGGCCCGCCAGGTTTTTTGGGCAGTGAGCGCAGCCGAGGTGTTACAGTAGGAATTAGTAGTTCATATAGTCCGGCCCTCCAGCTCTCTGAGGGACCGTGATCTGGCCCCCACTTTAAAAAGTTTGAGGACCCCTGGAGTTTGAAATATTGATGAGAGAGATTCATTGATCAGCTGCCTCTTGCACATCCCCAACTGGGGATATGCCCACAACCAAGGTACATGCCCTTAACCAGAATCAAACCTGGGACCCTTCAGTACGCAGGCTGATGCTCTATCCACTGAGCCAAACCGGTTTCGGCAAGGTACACTTTCTTAAATGATTAGCTAGGATTAGCTAATTGTTTTTAGATTATTTTTATTTTAAAGAGAATGACTTAAGAACCTGGCAAGTTCTTAAATCATTTATTCTAAAACACAGAGATAACCAATATATCCTTATCTTAACCCCTTTTCTATTATCTTCTGAGTAAAATTTACAAAGATGAATCAACCTAAGAATAATACAGTGGTTAAGAGCACAGGTTTTTTTAAAAAAAATTTTTTTATTGTTTTCAGAGAAGAAGGGAGAGGGTGAGAGAAATAGAAGCATCAATGATGATAGAGAATCATTGATTGGCTGCTTCCTGCATACTCCCTACTGGGCGTCAAGTCTCAACCCGGCATGTGTCCTTGATCAGAATAAAATCCAGGACTCTTCAGTCCACAGGCCAATGCTCTATCCACTTCGCTAAACTGGCTAGGGCAAAAGCACAGTTTTTGTCAGTCTGATTTGATAAAACAAACAAACAAAAAAAAAAACAACTAGATCTACCTCTTTCTAAACATGACCATAATCTCTCTGTATTTCAACTTTCCTAAAATGTACATAGTAGTTTCCACTTCTTTGACTTGTGAGAGCTAATACAATGATATATGCAATGATTTTACTGTAGTGCCTGACACATATGAAGTTGCCCCTAGTAGTAACTCCTCTTCTTTTCTGAGTGAATTTTCAATCAATAATGGATAAAAGCTAAAGTAGAAACAAAGGCAGAAATAAGCATGATCCATGTGTAGAAAATATGGTGGTTTTTGTGAAAGGTGTTTTTATAATGACATGCAAAATCCACGGTAAACTTTTTGTTTAACTGTGCAGGTAATAAAATGCTACATACAATAATGCACTGAATTAAAAATTAAAGCAACATTATAAAACTAATATACTTTGCAGAATAGATATCATCTCATCATGAACAACTTCTTTACATCTTAAGGTCTTTACACAATAAAATTTTATATCCAATTTCTTTTAAAAGATATTCTCCTAAAGCATTTTATTGAAATAATAATGAAAAGCCATAAACTGTACAAAATTGGTAGTCTGTCAGTTAAAATGTGAAAAGACATTAAAATAGAATTAAAATTACTTCAGATGAAAAACATCTTATTTATAGAAATGTATCTTACAGATAATTTGAGACTTTAATTTATTTTTTCATGTGAGTAAAGTGAAGTTAAAGAACTCTAAAACATTCAGCCCATCAGAATTTAACTTCTAATATGAGATAATTCTTAATTCCTAATAGTAGCTTTAAACATTTCTTTTTTGGGGTTACTTATTCTAAATAGATTGGGATCTCACCCAGTACTGCTGATATTAAATAAATTTAAATTCATTTAAATTTACATAACAAGAAGTTATTTTCTAAGTCCTCAGAGCTAATGTCTCCTGTTTTAAAGCAGGACGTGTCCATGGTCGGGGGTCATGGAAGACCTAGTCATGTAGCCACTTCACTATTTGGACAAAACTCATCAAACAAATTGGACAAAAAAAAAAATAATAATAATAATAATAATAATGACCAAGAGTGTTCTACTAAGTCCAAGACCCAACATATAGGATATTCCTATGCCTCTGCCTTTCAAAACAATTTGGAATGGGTTTTCTTCATAATATGGTGCAGATATTATCACATATTGTCCCAGTCAATCCTAGCAATTTGAAAACATGAGCCAGAGAAAAATAAGGTCAGTGTTTTAAAACTGAGAAATGAAAGTAGCTCCTCCAATATGAAGTTTAAAAAAATCAACTACAATTTGATAGGAAAATAACTTCAATGTTGGTGTTTGCCACTCAAAAGTTTCTGGATTTGTATATTACCTTTTAAAGTACTATTTCTTTCGCTTACAAAAAAAAAAAAAAAAGGCCAAGAGAAAGGCTAACTTGTGGAAGAATGTAGAGGAATGGGAGACAGCAATAATGAAAACAGAGGGAGGATGGGATAAATGGCTGACTCTCCCTGGTCCCTGCACTAGAGAGAATGCATTAAAGAGCAAAACTGTATAGAAACAGGGAAGAGCTTGAATTCTCAAAACTTACATTGTCCCATGTCTTATGTCTAGTTTCATTACTGTTCAATTCTGGAAGCCATTCCCTACTCTTTCCCCTTTCTCTCAGCTTTAAAACATGTCAGCCTCAATAAGGCTAGGGACTCAGATTTTGCCTACTCTTCAGAAATGTCTTTCTTAGTTTCCACAGCTGTGAAATGGGGCTATAATATCTAGCTTGTAAAGCTAGCTTTTATATAACTGATGATGGTAAAACACTGCATAAACATTAATTGCTCTGCCCTGTATTGGTGTCTGCAGTTTTGTACTTGTACCTGCATCTTGCTGAGAAGAGGTCTTGTTCATGGCTCTGAGCAGCAGAGCTCATTCACTGCCCCCCTGGGAACTATGTGGAAGTTGTGAGCTTGATTGGCGGAGGTGTAATATGGTCGTGTTAACCTGGTTTTGAAAGAGATTTCTCTACTATTCACATGATTATAGCACTCCTAAAACACGTTTATATTCCACTTGTGACTATAAATTCTAATGCATGGAATACATCTAATATTTCAACTTCAAAGAGGAAACCTGATGAATTTCTAAATGGTGTATTATGAGGTTTTGGTTTTTATACTGTGAACTATCTCCAATTAATAAGCATAAATGACCAAATCACTTAAATCATGAAGAGCAGATACAGTGTTTCCATGCCCCAGAGTGATGAGATGACTGTAATTAAGCAAACAGGGAGTTATTTGTTGTAAAGAGCTTAAAATTCTTAGCTGAGAGGAAAACGTAGTGTCCCAAACATAAAGTAATATGTGGAATTTTAAAATACAAATTTGTGGTATGTATGGAAAAATTTTAAAAAGCTTCAAAAAGAATTTCTGTGTACTCCATGGTGCATAACAGAAATTGATTTACCTTAAATAGAATATATATCTGGAACTTCCTTAAAGATTCTTAGTAGAAATAAAAATATAACCTTCAATTAGTACTTTGTAGTTTGTTAAATAATAAAATTGTCTCAACTTGATTAGGCAGAAACAAACTTGTATTTCAAGAAGATAGTTAAAAATAACAGGGGGGAAAATGCAATCTGTAGGCGTTATTGTATACCCCTGTATCCAGAATGTAGAGTTGTGTGGTATCATCCTTGGATACAATTCTGAAAAATCAAGGTGTGTTTCATAACTCCTTTGTTTAATGTGTATGATTTTGAAACTTGCCTGGCCATCCATGTTTTTACTTGCTCTCACTTGCCTTTTACAATGGACAACTAAGAGAAGGTTTGTGCCACCTGAGTGGCAGGTCACAAAACTAATTTAAAATTACAACAGTGTGGTGGTTGCAGGGGAGGGGGAAGGAGAGAGGGAAATGAAGGCGGAAGAGGGTGTGGGGGATAAATGAGGATGGACAAAATAAAATTAAATAAGAGAAAAAATTACTACAGTGTTTTATTAATACCACTCAGTGCTGTTGATGAAAAATTAATTGCTCCAAATTAATATCTGATAGATTAACGTGTTTCTATATTTCTAACAACTTAAAATGTACATATATGGCCCTATCTGGTTTGGCTCAGTAGATAGAGCGTTGGCCTGTGGACTAAAGGTTCCAGGTTCAATTCCAGCCAAGGACACATGTCCTGGTTATGGGCTCAATTCCCCCTAGTAAGGGGCATACAGGAGGCAGCCAATCAATACTCTTTTATCATTGATGTTTCTATCACTCTATCTCTCTCCCTGCCTCTCTGAAGTCAATGAAAATATATATTTTTAAAATGTATATAGGTGAAGCATCTACACATTTTCTATAACAATAAGTTTTTGTTTCCTAAGCAATTATGTGGCATAAAATAATACTTTTTATTTCTCTCACTCATCTATAATAATAAAAGCATAATATGCAAATCGACCGAAGTCTGAACAGCAGAATCACCATCCAGACAACCTTCTGGACAACCTTCCAGACGAAGGCTGAGGCAGCAGCCAGGGCTGCAAAGGCATACTCTGTGATGAAATTAATGCATCAGGCCTCTAGTATAGAATAAGACAATACATATTTCTGTATTCTGCTTCTCCAGTAATATTATTACATTTAGAAATGTCCATGATCTTCAAGCCACAACATGTATTTTTCACAAAAATTAGGAGACTCCTTTAATTTTGATTGAGGAGAAACATCACCATTGGATTGAGTGAAACCTGAATCAGTTGAAAGTTGGAATGTTAAAATAGCTTTAATATATTTTAATGTAAATTATACATTTGTTTGGTTAGTATGTCTTCAGTACTTCAAGCTGTGGTTTCAAAACTGAGAATGTTTTTTTCTCTAAATGAATAAAATAGCAAAACCATATGATCTAGTGTAGGCACAATCTATTGTAGACCAATAACTAGAAATTGGGTTTTTTGTTTTGTTTTGTTTGTTTTTTTAGAAAGTGTGTGTGTGTGTGTGTGTGTATGTGAGAGAGAGAGAGAAATCTATCTTATCTGTTTATTACTTATGTAAAAATTTACGGCATATAAGATTATTTCAGAATAAAATTATCTCTGGTCAGATTCTGAGATCTCCAAAATGAAATTAATCCTTACTTAAGTTACATCTTTTTATGTATTGTACTATAATTACTTACAATTATCAAGATATACTATATACTAGATATATGGCTTACTTATCAAAACTTTGCCAAACTATTCACATACTTATTTATAAATGCAGACCCACATTTCCTTATATGAAATCCCTAGTGCTAGGCGTGTCTTAGGACTTCCATTTATTTTTCATACATTTTAAAGGGGTGACGCAGATGCCCGGCCGGTGTGGCCCAGTTGGCTGAGCACCCTCCCATGCAGTAAGAGGTTGCCAATTCTGATTCCCCGTCAGGGCACATCCAGTAAGGGGCGAGCAGGAGGCAACTGATTGATGTTTCTCTCTCATGGATGTTTCACTCTCTTGCTCTATCTCTAAAATCCAATAATAATACAGTTTAAAAAATAAAAAGGTAATACATAGCATATATTGTATATTATATTATAAAACACCCTCAAAATTATTTTTTAAAAAAACCATCCTGTTATTAAGCATGAGAATATGCCTAAAGGTGATGTATGAATGATTACTCCCAGCTAAAAAAAAAGACTAAAAATTATTTTCACATCAAGTAATTTTGCTGCCAAATTTATTTATATCAGGTAAAACTTAGCTACATAATGTATTGAATATATGTACATTAATTACAAATGCAGAATTATTGAATTTTTTTTCCTTCCAATTTTAGAGAATATAAATCCTTAGGTTAACTTTCCATATTGATTAAAAAAAAAAATACCAAAGACACATCATGCATCTAGTAGTGTGGTTATATATTCCCATAGACTATCAAGAAGTAACTTGCTAGGAGGAAAAAAGATTACTTGAAATCATTGTGATTTTTTGACATAAGCAGTTTTACCACAAAGATCTATCTATATAAAATCCTAATATGTAAGTAGATTGAACGGCTGAACAACTGAACAACCAAACAGCCAGTCGCTATTACATGTGCTGACAACCAGGGGGCACACACAGAACATGGAGGGCATTGGCTGGCTGTGGTGGGATGGTGGGATGGTGTCAGACCCCCACTCACCTTTTCCACCAAAGGCTCACCACTAACACCAAAGGCTCACCTATCATCGGGGTGAGCCTCTGGTGGTTAGCGAAAATTCTTTACTCCTGTGTGCACATTCCTGCCTGGCACTTACACTTGCTGCTGGCACTAGAGCTGCTGCTCACACCTGCTGCTGGCGCCTGGCACTGGCCCTGATCCCTGAGCAACATCAGCAAGTGAGTGCCCCAGCCGTCAGCCCCAGTCGCCTCTCAGGGCTTCTCCACCTCCCCCTGCTCCTGAGGGGCGATTGGGGCAGCAGCTGTCGCTAACATTGTCTGACAGTGCCAAACCTGCTCACACCTGCTGTCAGCGCTGGCTCAATGGCTCCATGCCATTAGTGGGTGTGAATGGGGCCGTGACTGTAAGCACAGGAAAGCAGTGGTGGTGGGAGCAGGCCTGCTGGCAGACAGGGGACCAAGGGCCACAATAGGAGGGGCTGAGCAGGGCCGCACAGGATAGGCTGAGACCCGCCCCTGTACCCCCTGCAGCCTCAAGGCCCACAGTTCTTTTCAAGGTGCATGAATTCATGCACTGGGCCCCTAGTGCTTTTATAATTTAGGTGTTTATCAGCGGGGCATTAAAACAGGCTTTAACTAAAAGAAAACCATTGTCTTCTTTCAAATTTACTGGGTTGATCTGTAGTTATAAAATAATTACTGCATTTGCTGAATTGCTATTTTGGAGGTAGATGGTCAAATTAGTTAGTGCTGGCAAAATTAGCAAAAGCTGTGATTTCCTCTCCTCTCTTCTCTCTTCCCTCCTCCCCCCATTCTTTCCTTTCCTCTCTCCTCCTCACTTTTGTTTTCTTTATCCCATCCCCCACCCCAGATAGACTAATTTATTAAATGGTGGTGGGTAACTTTAGTAGGTGGAAAGGTCCCAGGTATTCTCCATGTGTTTCATACTAATGATTACACTCGCAATATGTCAGTCAGTTGGAAGTTGATTGCTAACCCGGCCCTGCTTTCTCTGAAAGCTCCCTGAGGGACTCGACAGTCTTCCCACAATGATGGCATCACTCACTTCATGATGCTGACAGATAGTGATTGTAAATTGCAACAGGCTCCAAATTTTATGGTTGAGATGAAAATCAGACGCTTTCTAGTCCAAACCCCAAACTTTTCTGGTCCAAAATTGTGTTTTGGAGAGATTAAGATGTTTGAAGGTGAAATGAGAATATGTTTTGAAAATATCAAGCTTTGAAGTGTGAAGTTTGACCCTCTGCAATTTTACTATATGTAATGCTGCATACTTATGTCTAAAATTCTCTAAACCTCAGTGACTGTTTAAAATGAGGCTGGTGATACTTCAAAGGGTGGCTGTGGTGATTAAATGAGATCATGGAGGGAGAAAAGTGGTGCACAATGGAGTGTGTAAATTCACGGCTGTTATAATTTGTATTAGAAATAGCCATGTTTCTCTTAGGTGACAGAATTGTGATGATAATTTAGGTTCCTTGACATGTAGGCCATTTTTCTTTTTTAGTATTCCATATTATCTCACATTTACCTGGAGGTACCGGTAAGTGATAATATAGTAATGTACAATTATAACTGCTAACTGAGAGATGGAGTTTATTTTGGTTCGTGGCAAGCCTCAAAAAGTATAAGCATATTTTTTAAAAGTCTAATAAATGTATTAAGGTAAAACATTAATGAAGCTTTAAGAAAAATTCTGGGCAACCTACAAATTTATATATCAAATATAGAACATTATTATAATTTATTTTAATCCGGCAGACTTGAAAATACTTTGTGAATAATGTTTGCACCAAGAAGAATTTTGTAAATTAGAAACTGAATGTTGTTGAGTTTTTAAAGCAATATTTCCTTAAGAAGAAAGCAGGATTGGTTTTTCAGTGACACAGAAAATTCCTATCATTTTCACTTTGTTCCAAAATTATATTAATGAAGTTTTTGTCATGGGAATAAATTAAAATGGGGCATACAGCATGTGGAACGTTGTGGTATTTCTGCACAATGCAATTTACAAGAAAACAATCTAATTTAGATGGTATCACTGACTGAGTGCTTGCCCAGGGGTTTACCTGGAGCCCATATGAAACCTCTCAACACGACTGGGTTCTTTCATTCAGTAAGAAGCATATGATTTAAAAAAAATATTTAGAATTTCTCAGAAGGAGTTTATGAAAGGATAACATATTTAGATTAGAGTGGGCTATTTATTGTAGCTATGTAAATTACACATTATATTTAAGTCCTATAGTTTTCTGACAGAATGTAAGTTGAATGACTGATTTAAAAAAAACAAAGAAAAAACAGATGCTATAGCAAAGAGAACTCAAAACAAGGACTTTAATATGAAAATATCTAGGCTTTAAGGACTTCTGCCTCACCTTCTGTCTCTTACATGTATGACTTTCTTATGTAAATGATACAATACACTGTTATATAGTATGTAATTTAATAACTGCAGTAAAAATGGATCCAAAACCAAATCACATATTTGAATAAATTAAATTCAGATATAATTATATACAGGCAATATTAAAATAGAAGAATTTGCATCAAAGCATTTATTTATGTTAAATAAGTTATAAATATTAAAAGAATAGGAAATACATTTGGAAATGTTTCTAGGATTTGTAAGGTTGCTTTAATTTTCATTGTGGGCATTTTCACATAGCAATTCAAATTGTGATGCGAATCTACATCTATCACACAAAAGTATCTTCAAAAAACAAAAACTTGTCTATTCAGTTTACCCATAAATTAGAATATTTCAAGATGTGTCCTCTTCTTCAGATGTTTTACAAATAAAGATAGCAAATAAACCAAAGTAACCAGTGTTTTGTTTAATATTTTACTTTAATCATTTTGATTAAATTGATTTAAGTTTTTAATGAAATAACTTAATCAATAAAGAAATAAAAAATAAAATAAAATAAAATTCTGAAGCCCATATTTATCACATCTTAGAAAACCCTAAATTGCATGCAGGACAGGCTGCAAATATGTGGTGAGATACAATGAAAAGCAGATGGGGTGTGGGTGCGGGGAAGGTGAAGATTTTAATTAGCATCTCTGTATTCAACAAGTTTCAAGGTGATTGTTCCGCTGGTTCTATTAAATGTAAGCCTTTAGCTAAATGCTCCAAAGGAAACAGAACCACCTACTGGGTGGAACAGTCAGTATCACGCTCTCTTCCATTTTTCTGCTTTTACACCCACATTAACACAATAATAATAATAACAGTTTCACCCTATACTTCCAAAAGATAGCCTTTTATTACCCAACAATCAAGCCAAGAGACCACAGGAGCACAGAAGCAGCAGGAAAGAGCAGGCCAAGAGAGACACAGAACGGAAGAGAGAAGAAAGCAAGACTGCATCACGCGCTCTTAGGATGCATCCCATAGAAAACCGCACCAGTGAGGCACTCAGCCAATGCCATATGCCCGCAAAGATACCACAGCAGCAGCGCGCCCAGGGAGCTGTTTGATCATTAGCCCCTCACCCAGCAGTGGTGGAAACTCATTTAGCCCCATGCTGGACTTTCATTAGGCCAGACTCGCATCAGATGGTCTCGTGCTTTGGCTCCTGAGCAGTGTGGCCCCGGACTGGGGGAGCAGCCACGTCTCAGCTCCGCGGGGAGGCAGATTGGAGCGTTCCTCTCGGCAGATGCCAGGGCCGCAGTGGAGCCTGTGGGGAGGGGGCCAGACACAAGGCCATCCTTTATGTTCGCATTTTGTGACATGAAACCTTTGGAAAAGAGGGGGAAAGTAGTAAATCCTTCAAGTTTGTTTTTAAGCGAACTCTATTGAAAATAAGACGGAGTGAAGACAATCCAGAAAGCCGAAAAGCAAAGAAGAAATGCCAGGGATCTGCACGTGGAGCCACAGCAAAGGGCTGAGCCGACACTGCTGGATGTTTGTTCTGTTTTGTTTTGTTTTGTTTTTTCAAAACCACAGCACTGTAATAAAAAGTCAATGAAGCAAAAGATGCCAATATAGTCTAATAACAAAGATGCAAAATTTGAGAGCACTTTTTTCTTCTTTTTGAAGTTATGTTAAAATATGCAAATTGAGGATGAGTATTAAAGTTGAATAGACATACTCATAAGAAAGATACATTTCTTAGAAAAATAATGTAAAGCTTACATCAAAACAGTGATGCATGCACACTTTGCATTGAGGAAGAGTTTTCAAAATTGAATTTCAAGTATTTTTTGGTTTTTAATCAGAGATAATTCTATCAAGAAATATAGAGGGGAAAAATAAGACAGCTGATGCTGATTTTTTTTTCCTATTGGCTTTTTCAAAGAGAAAAAAATGTGCAATACTTGAATCAATTACTATTTTAAAATCATTATGTTGCTAGGCTTTATTATATTATGTTGTATTTTCTGAAAAAATTTAGAAATATAATAGAACCAAAAACATATATTCTTCTGTTAATTTTTAAAAATTTATGTGAATTATAAAATAAACAACAGATGATCTAGGAGAAACAAAAACTTTATTTTTATTATTTTATTTCATTTAATTAGTTTATTCATATCAATTATAAATATCATTACTTATATATAGACTTAATTTTATATCAATATGATACATTAAATAACTGTTGTGCAAGCTATTTATACTCACTTGCTCTTCTGCTTTATATCCTGAAATGTATCATTTAATTCATTTATATGAAAGCAGTAAATTGAAAAGCAAAGAGTTTCTGAAAAAGAAGCAGAGCGCATTTTCCTAAAAAAAAAAACACCATATTTTCAAACGGAAAACCTATTTAATGCACATTTAGAAGATTTCAAGAAAACATTAACATATTACATAACAAAATAAAAACCTGTAAATGATATTCTAAACTCTGAATGTTGGACAACAACTTGGGGGTGGGGGTGGAATAGTTATCAGTTTCTCATCTTTTTAGAAATGAGTGGCTAGTTATTTCACAGGTATCCTGTTCTCTTTCTTCATCTTCTTTTGGGATGAAGTTTGCAGATATCTTTGGGTGAATGGACCACAGGGAGCTTTCTTTTTTCCTGTGACGCTCCTTTTGGTAGATTTCACTCCAGGCATCTCTGTTGCTGTTTGTCAATCACACGTGGCTTGTCCTCATTTAATCATCCTCGTTTATGTCAATTTATAGGCATGTTAGAAGCATTCCTGCAGATGCTTTCTTTCCCAAATTAATAATAAAAAAACAAAACTATTGACATTTTCATATATTTCTCACTTATTTAAATAGTAAAATTATTTGAAAAAGGAAATATTTATTTTATCACTAAGACTAAATGTTGCAAAAATATTGCAACATTACTTTTTTAAGGGAAAAATAATGACATGCATACATGCAAATATGATACAAAGCAATAACCCAATCAAAAAACAAATATGAAGCTGCAATTACTGAAATACCATTGAAATTTTTAGATAAAATTTCTCTGGTTTTTATTTTCAGAAGTAGAGCTAGTATAGGAATCTATGAGCATGTGTGTGTGTGAAAATAATTACCAAGAATATACACTAACTGCCTTGACTGCCTGGATGTTTCAGCTGCATCTGAGGTAGTTATTGCCAGAGACAACAATTTAGCTGCAATGTTAGCAAATTGGGCCAAGCCTTTGACGCACCACTGGTAGTCCAAAGTTGAGTACACATGTAAGCGCTGGAGCAGGTGGGCTGTGTTGAAGCGCCACCTACTGAAACCTTGTGTTCCCCAGGCCTGTATGTCCAAGGCTGGCATTTCCTATAGCATTGGCAAAACTGGTTCAGGGGGAAAAAATACAGTACAAATGGAATCCTATTTTTGGCAAGCAGGGCTCTATAAGTGTGTCAGCTTCAAGCTTTACAGATTACAGAATTCTGTCTATGCTAATGCATTTATGATCTCCCTTTCCTATAGAAGAATAAAAACCAGGAGAATATCAGCTTTCCTGCTCATTAATTAGGTCTTATATAACATATAACAAGAAGGAAGAGGAAAGAAGATGAGACAGTTTTGGATGCGTTTTGCACTTTTGCAAGATTTTTCTCAAATTAAGTAGATCTGGGTAAAAATCATAAAATCTCACACACAGCTATAATACATCATATTGTCTGAATGAAGATGATTAATTTAACAGATAGACCTAATTGCATCTTGTTCAATCAACTCACGACACCCATATTTAAAGCAACAAAAAGAAAAAGTGCTCAGGAATTACTGAATATTCTCTCACTTTGTAGGTGAGAGTAAGCTTGTCATCCAGCAACATTACAAATGGGGCAACTAGCTTTAGCAATTGACCTTGAGATGGACAAATATTTTTTTTAAAGGTTTTAAACAGAATGTCATGCTGCAGGTGGATATTGGTTAAATAAAAATGTTTTCTTTATAAAAACACCTTAAAATATAACGGAACATTTCTTCTGCAAACAAGGCTAGACCCTCATGGGAAAAATCATTCAGCTTGAGAGCATATGCATTTCTTTTTGTATAATTTAAGGGTGTATTGTTTTGTTTTGTTTTCCTTCTGACCTCAATTTTAAAGTTATGTAAGAGCAAATCTATTCTTCATAGAAGCATAGAATATCTATTTAAATAATAGACAATTATTTCTAGCTGATTCTGACAGTAGTATAATTTCCCAAATAAGGATAATTTAATATATATTTTAAAACAACCAAAGTAAAGGTTTCCAGGTATGATATAGTCTTATTGGTCTCTCTGGTAAATACATATTTGCATGATAAATGTAGGAGCTGTGCAGGAGTCTACGTAAGTAGGAAGGTCATTATATATTTAACTACAATGGCAACACATCTACATGGCCTCCCTTTGAGTGCAATCTTTTATTCTGATGACTTTCAAAATCAAACTTCCAAAGATAATGCCCCTTGTATTACTTACTTTATTTTCCATAAACAAACAGTGTCTTTTTTATCAGATAGGAATTTTAATTGCCAAACTCAAAATAAAATCATATTAAGAGATTGGTTTAAAGCTATAATACAACAGTGTTACATTAATTATGGAAACTAGTTCAATCCTTTTCCTCAAATGTAACTGCACTATTATGCATTATGTTTTCAATGTAAAAAAACACACACACACAATCACAAAATTGTAATTTAAAGATTTAAAATATTTATTCACATGTACATTTCAGGGATCTTTCTACTTTATTTTAGGCCATTGTCCTTAAGAAGAATTGAAAGTTGTACCCTTAATGGTTATAGGCCTAGCAAAAACTGGGGCTCACTTCTGTGGCCTTCATTAACTTATCTGATTTGAAAAAATGGGAATACTTTTTCTTATTATCCATAAAATGAGGGTAATAACTATTATTTCTCCTAGTAAAGCTATAAAAATAGTATCCTTCAATGATCAAGATTTTTAATGAATCATTTCAAAACCAAAATTTCAGTACTTTTCTGAAAATTCAAATTTAATTTTAAACTTAATTAATGCAAAATTACATCTGGGAACATGTACCAAGGTCTGCGTAAACCTGATCTATCAGAAAAGCAGCATCACCCTAGCTGCTATGGCTCAGTGAATAGATGGTGGGCCTGTGGATCAAAAGGTCCCGGGTTCGATTCCTGTCTAGGGCACCAGGACACATACCGTGGTTACCTGGTGGGGCTGGAGAGGCACCCAGTCATTCTGTTTCTCTATCTTTCCCTCTCTCTTCTACTCTCCCTAAAAATCAATGAAAAAGTACCCTCAGGTGAGGATTAACAAACCAACAGACAAAAAAAAAGGGAAGCCTCAAAAACCATCCTTTTACAGTTTTGTGGAAATTACTGACTTAGAATTGGTACCAAATTCAAAATTCCACATTATCCAAAAGAAAATTTAAGAAAATCATTTGTTAAAAAGAAGTCTGCATTCTACAACAGAATTTTATTTTAAAGCTTTTCAGATATCTACCATAATTGAAACAACAACAAACCATTAAAAATCTCAGCCCTGAAAAGCAGACCATGTTATTTAGTATTAGAAAGAATGAACCCCACATAACAAGAAAGTTTCTCTCATTTAATGGAAGCATCTGGCTTTCAGATCTGCCCTTGCATAGGAACATAGTGATCAAAATACGCCCGTCTTTCAGGCCATGTAACGGACACCTATAATAATAAGCACAAGTCTACAAATAGAATCACGAACACATTGATAAAATGGGTTAGCCTTTATCTTCTACTGTGTCTCAAACACCACAGGGCTCATTCAACAATCCAGTCCCCCAGCAGAATCCTGGCTAAATGGGCCTTGCCTCATGTTGCAGGGTCACCACTCTATCTTGTCTAACTCCATCTCAAGCAAATTCCAAAGTGGAGAACACCCTGCTCTGAGGCCACGCTAGCTTTTTGTCCATACACTGCGAACATGAGATTCCGAAATAAGTGCCAAAACCTGTCTATCTAGTTTAGAAGCAGGGTATAGTTAAATGGTTCTATTCATTATTAGGAAGTTATTTGATATAATTGCACACTTTCTTTACAAATCTCAAGGTTGGCTTGTTTACATACTTTACTAAAAGATCATTATGCAATCAGTATCTTTAAGGGATGGTTCTAATTTAACACATTCTGGATTTCATTTAAAGAAATCTGGAAGGACTTCCAAAGCAATGTGGCTTTTTCAGAGAAAATGAAAAGTATATCTTAAATGGTATTTGGCATCTAACATCCCCTTAACAACCCCACTGCTAACTTGTTTGTAAACTATAATTCCCATTAACTGGACAGAAGTGCCCAGTTTTCTCTCGAGAGGGTCTTGTTAAGCTCAGTGAAACAAAGCTAGGACAGAAGTTCACATAGCAAAGAGAGGCCAAATGGTTAAGCATTTAAAACAGGGGCCTACATAGATGGCACCCATCAAACCTAATTATGATGTGAGTTTTTTTAATCCTCATCCAGAGATAAGCTTATTGATTTGAGATGGGGGAGGGAGAAAAAGAGAAAGAAACATCAATGTGAGAGAGAACATAGATTGGTTTGCCTTTCCACATGCCCAGACAGGGAAGCAAACCCACAATCTAGGAATGTGTCCTGACCAGAAATCCAATCAGCATCCTTTTGGTACGTGAGATGACACTGCAACCAAATGAGCCACAATGGCCAGGATTATGTATGTACTTTTAATATACAGCGTAAGTCAAGGCTCCGGGGTACTATAAGAAATTGAGAGTCTATTAATATTGATTAATAGTAGAGTCCTAATCAGAAGATACACCCTCTCTGTTTAGCATCTCTAAATGTGCATGTGCCAGAATTGTGTTAGGCCCTTGTATATATTACTTTATTATATTTTTCAACCTACTCTAAAAATGTTAAGCCATTTTATAGATAGGGAAAATGATGGTCAGAAAAATTAAGTTTATTTAACATTAGATAACTAAACAGTAACAAGTCTTTGGTTTAAATCCAGATATTTCTGATTCAAAAGTCTATGCTCCATTTATAATTGTATTACAGGGTATTTAAGCATGATCCATAGCCTGGATTATATTATACTCAATTGGTTAAATATTCCTGATGTAAATAATTTTATTCTGATATTTTTTAATTGTGAAAATTTGTGTCTTAGAATAACATAATAAATATGACCTCTTTTCCCAAGAGTAAATAGGTTCTTCTCTATAAGACAAAGGTGTCTATGTTCTCTATAGATAAAATTTTACTTAAAATTGTTACCACGTTACTTCCTACATGCTTACAAGAAATTGTTTTTCTTTATAAAATAACAAAATGTATATTTATTTAAGAATACAATTTTCTGTACTTATAAACAAAGCAAGAGAGTTCTATAGTCATACAAAGACCATCACTCATTCAAAACACTGTATATATAAAAAGAAAAGCACACTAAAAATTTGGTAATTAACCTAAATAAAAATCAATGTGACATTTGTTTGCAGTTATTCATATTACTTTTTTAAACTTCAAAGCAGCAGCATAAATGTTTGTCCAAAGTTTCCAATTTTAGTTTTAACTGTAGTTATTTAGCTTGTAAAGCACAACGCTGGCCTAATTTTCAAGCTCTAGACCTTATTAGTGAACATATTTCCATATTTAGAACCTCATATTAGTACTTGATTCTTCATGTACCTAATTTTTAATGCCAAGCTCCTGATTTAGGTTCTTAAATGCATATTTCAAGCAGCCAACTAGCTCTTATTGTAATTGGATTAAATTGTCAATGACCTATCATAAAGTAGATAAGATATGCCAGAAATGTTAATATAAAAGTTTAAGTTAGTAAGGTAGTCTAATTTTATTTAACTTATTTTTAAAATTGTATTATTTTTAATTTAATTTTTTTCAATTACAGTTTATATTCAATATTATTTTGTACTAGGGGCCTAATGCACGAATCTGTGCACCTTGAAAGAAACTGTGGGTGGTGAGGCTGCAGTGGGCACAGGGGTAGGTCTTAGCCCATCCTTCATGCCTTCTCTCTGGTCCCCGGTCCCTTATCTGCTGGCAGCCCTATTCCTGCTGCCGCCAATCCTTCACACTGACTTTGCTGGCCCTGCTTGCACCCGCTGACAGTGTGGAGCGATTGGGGCTGGCACCAACAGCAGGTGAGAGCAGTGGGTGCTTCCCCAATCACTCCTCAGGAGCAGAGGGAAGTGGAGAAGCCTTCAGGGGCAATCAGGGGCTGGCAGCCACTGATTATACCTCCTGATGCACGGAGCAATAGGAACCAGCACCAGGCACTAGCAGTGGGTGTGAGTGGGGCCAGCACTGGCAGCAGGTGTTGGGAGCAAATAATTTTCAGTAACCACCAGAGGCTCTCCCCAATGACAGTGACCAGCACCCCACCGTGATCTGGTGACCCTGCTCACCTGTTCCATCATCCTGCCATGGCCTATGTCACCATGTTCTGCACTCCCCTACCTACTGCCGATGAAACTAATCTATCTATATATATAGTTTCAAGTGTATAGCATGAAAGTTAAATTATTATATACCTTACAAAGTAGCCCCATGATATTTCTAGTACCCACCTGGCACATACATAACCATTATAATGTTATTGACTATATTTCCTATTCTGTACTTTATTTTACTTTTTAATATATTTTTATTGATTTCAGAAAGAAAGAGAGAAGGAGATAAATATAGAAACATGAGAGAGAATCATTGATCCACTGCCTCCTGCATGCCCCACACTGGGGATAGAGAGTGCAACCAGGGCATATGCCCTGACTGGGAATCAAACCATGATTCATAGGTCTATACTCAACCACAGAGTCATGCTGGCTATGCTCCTATTCTGTACTTTACAGCCCATGATTATTGTAATTACTAATCTATACTTCTTAATCCCTCACCTTTTTCATCCAGTCCCCCAGACTCCCACCCATCAGTCTGTTCTCTGTATCTGTGATTCTGTTTATGTTTTGTTTGTTCATTTATATTGTCATTTAAATTACACATATAAGTGAGATCATATGATATTTTTCTTTCTCTGATTGACTTATTTCACTTCACATAATACCCTCTAGATCCATCCATGCTATTGCAAATTATAAGATTTCATTCTTTTTTATGATCCAATAATATTCCATTATACATATTTATGGAATAATACTATAATGAATTTAGGTTTGCATATGTTTTTTTGAATTAGTGTTTTGGTTTCTTTGGATATATACCCAGAAATGAAATCACTGGGTCATAAGGCAGTTAAATTTTTATTATATTTACATTTTTAATTTTTTAATTTAAATATATTACCATAATCCTATAAACCCTAAAGCCATCATTAGTAATTGGTTAGATTTATAAATTAGGTTACTAAATTAGTGGTTCAGAATTATATTAATGATTTTTTATTGAATTTAGAAACTTTATATTTATAATAATTTATAATAGCTTTGCAGCATAAAATATTGGGCAATCACTCAAGTTTTCTGTTATCTTAATATTTGACATATACAATGTCAGAACTAAGGTTAAGTTTAGGAAGCAACAACCTCATCCTTTCATTTTATAAATGAGCTCTAGTGACTTGCTTAACATTACTCAGAGAACCCATGATTCTTGGTTTCAGGTTTTATGGGCTTGCTGTATTGGATGCATTTAATTTAAAGGTGAATACATAATTGTCATAGTGCAGTAGAATTCTCTAACAGAACTACATTCAGGAGTCATTTACATATTTACACTAAAAGTCAATTCTTTTCAGGTCTGGATCTAAATCCATTTGAGCAACAACTTCTATACAGGGTGGAGCAAAAGTAGGTTTGCAGTTATTTATATGGAAAATAATACAATAATCTATATATATAAAAGCCTAAGCAACTGTTACAACCAAACAATGGGAACAATAGGAATGACAAGTGGACTAGTAGCTATGATGTGCACTTACCACTAGGGGGCAGACACACAACACAGGTGCTGCCCCCTGGTGGTCGTTGCACTCCCACATCCAACCTCCAGTGGCCAGCTGGTGGCATTGAAGTCAGGCATTTGTTCCTGCGGCACCCAGCCTGGTTACTGTTGCCTCCTCTTCTGACCCTTCCAGGGCTGGGATGGGGAACCAAGGGTAGGTAACAGCGGACACAGCCCTTTTCCCAGGGAACTTAGGGCTGGCTCCCTGCATAGGCCCAGCCCTGATCACTGGCCAGGCCTAGGAACTCTACCTGTGCACAAATTCATGCACCAGTCCTCTAGTTAATAAATAATAATATAAGAATAAATTCTGTGTTTTTCATACTTGCAACTGTAGGCCTACTTTTATATTTACAGATTTAGAGCTAACTACTAGGAACAGTGGTTTTGAGGGTGGATATAAATAGTAGTTATGTGTGAACCCAGAGAAGGTTGTGACCACCACCCCCTCTCCCCATTTTTATATTATTTATTTGGTTTACCTGCAGTATGCTGAAGGTAGTTTAATACTAATATTAAAGTGACATCCCGATCCACCAGTGTGGCTCAATGGTTGAGCATTGACCCAGGAACCAATAGGTCACTGGTTTAATGGTTAAATTTCTAGTCAGGGCACATGCCCAATTAATTGTGGGTTCCATCTCCAGTGGGTGTATGCGCAGGAGGCAGCCAATCAATGAAGTTCGTCTCTCATTGATGTTTCTATCTCTCTATTCCTCTCCCTTCCTCTCTCTCTAAAAACCAATGAAAACATATTTAAAATAATAATAATAATAAAATGTCATGCTCAACAGGGAGGCACTCTGGAAAATTAGAGCTCCGAAGGACTTCCTGACTAGGAGAAGGGGCAGTGAGAATGTGGAAAGAGATACAATGAAGGCATCTGATTCAAGAGAGCACCTTAAAGCAAGAGGACCACATCTCAAAGATCAACAAGTCAAAGGAGAGGACTTTCCTTTAGCGCTCTTGTCCCAACCTTTTATTCCCTCAAATAAACAGAACTGTAATTCTTCTTTGCTCCATGTTACCAGCCTCTGTTTGGTGCTGCTTTCAGTTTGCATCCTGGAATAGCTTGCTACTGTTTTCTCCCTGCACTTTCTCTTAGACAAGGAAAAGGACATAAAAAGACCATCTAGATTTGTGTCACCACAAAGACACTTACATTCCTAAGTAAGATAAAGGCCTGGTTCTCCTTCACCTAGAGCACGTGCATTCTTCAACATCAGAGAATCTGTGGGAAATGCAAGGGAAAGGCTTCTGCAGGGATTTATCCCTAATGTCATATCAGAGAGAAAACTGATGCAACTGTATACTGCATAATGTATTGACTTCTTCAGTTAGAGTTAATTTGTGCTGTAAGCTTTAGAGATGGGAAGTCCTTGAATGCTATGGAACATCTCCTCTGTGGAGCCTTCTCTAATTTCCCCAAGGAGTCTGTGCCCCTCCCACCACATCCCACCTCTTTTCTTCTAACATAGAGGACAACGGTCCCATTTATCTAGCACTGACTAGATTGTAATTAGCTACTCACAAGCCTGCCCCCAACAACACAATTAACCAATGGCTCATTGCTCATTGTGGGCAGGTAGTTTTTCTCTTTCTCTATGGTTGCAGGTTCTGTCAACCTGAAATACCCATCCTCTCCCATCCAATCTCCATAGAAAATGTACATTTGACTTGAAGCTCACCTCCAGCAAGTGTGTGTGTGTGTGTGTGTGTGTGTGTGTGTGTGTGTGTGTGCATGTTTTTGTTCCCTGACCCACAAATCCCAAACAGAATTAACCATATTCCAACCTGCTCAGTGTGATATTACAGCACTTTCATAAACTACTTAATAAGGAGCCTGGAACACATTAGACAGCATTATAATATAAAATCAAGAGCACAGTATTTTGAAATGATTACTAGATTTTTTAAACCTCCTGGCTTAATTATCTTGGGGTATTTAGTATAGAACGTAATAAATATTTAATAAAACAGAACTAAATATGAATTAAATTGAGCACTTTCTTTTATTAATGCTTTTATTCTCCCAAAGGAAAAAAAAAGAATAAAGAGAACATTCTAAATTTCAGAGAAAAAAAGAAATAAAAATATAAGAAAAATGTTTTTAAAATGTGTTATTAAATTTATTGTGGTGAAGTTGGTTAATAAAATTATATAGGTTTCAAGTGTACAATTATAAAGTTCATCATCTGTATATAGCATTTGTGTTTCTCACTCAAAGTCAAATCTTCTTTCATAGAAATTCTACCTTTATCTGTTATTTTTTACTAGAGGCTGGGTGCATTAAATTTGCACTCGTGGTGTGGGGGTCCCTCAGCCTGGTCTGTGCCCTCTCATAGTCCAGCAGCCTTTGGGGATGTCTGACTGCCCTGGAAGTGGAAGAGGCTCCTGCCACTGCTGCTGTGCTCACCAATCTTGAATCCAGCTTCTGGCTGAGTGGCACTCCTCCCATGAGAGTGCACTGACCACCAGGGGGCAATTCCTACATTAGTGGGATCAGGCCTAAACTGGCTCTCCAACACTCCCCTCCCCCCCAGTAGTCTTGAATTGCAAGAGAGCACAGGCCAGGCCGAGAGACCCCCACCAGTGTATGATCAGGGATGCAGGAGGTTGCCTAGCAGGGAAGGGACTACGGGAGGGCTCCAGGGCATGTCCAGCCCATCTTGCTCAGTCCTGATCAGCCAGACCCCAGCAGCAAGCTAACCAACTGGTTGAGTGTCTGCCCCCTGGAGGTCAGTGCACGTCATATTGAGCGGTTGAGTAGCCTTAGCATATCATTAGCATATTACACTTTGATTGGTTGAACGGCCAACTGGACGACCAGACACTTAGCATATTAGGCTTTTATTATACAGGCTTACTAGAGGCTCGGTCCACAAAATTTGTGCAAGGGTAAGGTCCCTAGGTGTGGCCAGCAATCAGTGCCAATCAGGTTCCTCGTCTCCCTGCCTCCCTGTTTTCCTGCTCCTCCTTCCATCACTGCCTGTGTGCTGCCTTCATGAGGTTCCCTGCCTCCCCACCTCCCCACTACCTTCTTCCCTCAACGCCCATGCACCACCAATGCACAGTTCCCTGCCTTCCCACCTCACTGCTTCCCTCCCCCCTTCCCTCGCCATGACCCTTCAGTCCTCAGGCCATCACCTTATCTATTAAGCCAAACCAGGGCTAAAATGTGTTTGTTTGTTTTTTAATATGAAAAATGTATCAGAAGGTAAATTTATCAAAAGGCAAATCAGAAGGTAAATGTAATTAAAAAGAAAACATTTTCTGTCTAATCACTTTAATGAAAATGTTAGAGAATAATTAGAAACAAAAATAGCATTTTTAAAATCACTTAATCTAAATGCTTTAGAACAGTGGTTCTCAACCTTTCTAATGCAGGAACCCTTTAATAGAGTTCCTCATGTTGTGGTGACCCCCACCCATAAAATTATTTTCATTGCTACTTCATAATTTTGCTACTGTTATGAATTGTAATGTAAATATTGTATTTTCCGATGGTCTTTGGTGACCCTACTAGTGGTTCTCAACCTGTGGGTTGTGACCTTCTTTCATATCCCCATTCCCTGGTTGGCAACAGCCATGATATCCCCATGGACCCCTCACTTCCAGGCTTTCTTCATTCATCCTTCAGACAGCTACAGCAATAGGTGAACTTTCTAAAATGCTATTTAAAAATATATATTTTTATTTATTTCAGAGAGTAAGGGAGATGGGGAGAGATAGAGCAGCATAAAGGATGTGAGAATTAGTGATTGAGTGCCTCCTGCACACCCCCTACTGGTGATGAAACCCACAACTTAGGCATGCGCCCTAATTGGGGATGGAACCATGATCTCCTGGGTCACAAGTCAACACTCAACCACTGAGTACCCTGGTCAGGCTAAAATGCTATTTCATCTGGTCACCTTATATCCTAGGAATGTATTCCCTAGGCCAGAGGTCTACAACCTTTAAGACATAAAGAGCCACTTGGACCCGTTTCCGAAGGAAAAAAACAAACCTGAGAGCCGCAAAATCATTGCGACATTTAAAACAAATATAACACTGCATATATTGTTTCTTACCTTAATGCTATATACCGGATCGTGCAGTTAGCTGTCAATCTGAAGAAAAAAAGGACTTTTTCACTTAACAATGTAAAATATATTTTTGCAAATTAATAGCTAATTAAAATATTTAATTTACCTGGTTAATGGGATTTTTGAACCTCAGTGCACAGTGTCTGCACATCAGGGCTGTAAGACTTTACCTTCATTTTCACACAGGCTTGCAAGTTGTCATCTGTGAGGCATGACCGACGTTTGTTTTTAATATAGTTCATGTTGGAGAAGACCTGCTCACATACATATGTGGAGCCGAAGATCGACAGGACTCCAAATGCATACTTTTTCATGCTTATATAAGTGTTGGGGTATGCATTCCATGTTTCGAATACAAGTTTGTCCTATTTGGAAAGGTTTTCAATATCACTCCATTTATGATTCTGAGCCAGAATGGCCTTCTGACGGGCAACATCCTGAAGAGTAGCGGTCAAGCATTTGAACTTGGACACCCATATATCTTTGTCGGCTATATCGGCCAGTTCCATCTCAAGATCAGGTTGACTTACACCTGCAAATGCAGTCATATTCAATAGGAATGGATCGATCACCAGGGGAGTGACAGGGAAGGATAATGTGGTTTTTTCCTCTCTGAACTCACAGAATCGTTTCCCAAACGAACTTTGCATTGTGGTGATTGCAGACTTCAAATATTCCAAATTTATCTTATCATGACTTTGTTTGAACTCTCTCAAAGAGGGAAAGTAAGACATTGTACCTCTCTGTAAATCTTTGACAAACACTGTCAACTTGTGCTCGAATGCCAAAACCTCCTCCAGCATGTGCAGGGCTGTGCCTCCTTTCCCCTGAAGGGTTGTATTTAGTAAGTGATACAGCTCCCCGCCCCCCCCCCCCCCCCCCTGCTATTGGCCCTGCTGTTGGGAGCCACAGCAAAGCTTCAAAAGAGCCGCATGCGGCTCCGGAGCCGCAGGTTGCCGACACCTGCCCTAGGCTAAAATAAATGGCTATAAATGACTCTCTAGTCTTGCATTGTCAGATATGATGTGAGAAGTCTAAATTGAAAAAGCACTCTAAGTGTAAAGCATATGCCAGATTACAAAAACTTAATATGACTAAAATGTAAAATATTGATTATATGTTAAATGTTAATATTTTGAACATATTAAGTTAAATAAAATATAGTATTACAATTAATTTGCTCTCTTTTTCTTTTAAAAAGGTGGCTACTAGAAAATTTCAAATTACATATGTGGCTTACATCAAAATTTCCATTAGACTGTATTGACCAGCTGTGCTGAACTCTGGGCAGCTTCTGGAACATACTCTTCTGCCTAAAACGCCCTCCTAGTTCTCCGCTCCCATAGCTTGCATTGGTAAAAGCTCACTCATCTTGAGAGCAAATCTACTTCAATTTCCCCTGCCTCTTGTTTCTCCTCATGAACTTTCACTTTACAGAACTGTCACACTTAAATTTCTGATACCAGTTCTTTACTAGTTGATAATAATGCCCATGAGAGTAGCGGTCAAACATGTCTTACTGGGCAATCCTGCCTGTAGCCACACAAACTCCTTACACCTTCGAGGAGACCATACTCATCCATGCTTCAATAAGTTAGCACTCCTCCAGACTGTTCCTCCATTTCCCGAATGTCTCCCAGGACTCAGAACTAATCCCCTGCATGATTCTGCCACACTTAGCAGGGTGTCTCCCATGATTCCTGGAACACACGCAGTTGCAACTGCTGGTTCCTACTCTTAGCCCATGTACAGAGAAACACAAAAGCACATGAGACTGCAATGGTGTTGACAGCAAAGGCTGTATCTTATGATACTGTACCATCAAAGTACCTGGCCTGGCTCAAAGTGCTTTCACAGGGTTATTTGTTCACTTAGCAAACATTTATTGTGCACCTAATGTGAACAAGGTATTTAACTAAGAGTTTTAGAGGGGAAAAATATAAATACTTATCATTCTTGCTTTCAAGGAAAAATATACGTGTACATAAATAACTATAAAGCCAGGAATAATGGGATAAATTTCACGAGAAATAAATATATAAAATGCTGTACTTTTGTGAAAAATGGATCAGGGCTGGTCATGTGAAATTTAAAAGAAGAAACAGCAATCGGAACTGGACCTTGAAATCAGAGCCCAGCAATTGGGAGAGTTTCTTATGGCCCTTTTTAGTTAAATTATATATGTAGGTTTTGTTTTGTTTTTAAGAATATGTTGTTTTTATATATTTAATAATATCTAAACTAAGTAAAAATTGGGCCCATGGTAAAATTCAGTATAGACTTCAAAAATTTCTGAGTAACAATTAATTTAATAAATACTAGTTAAGGGTCTAGTATTTGCTTAGCAATTCAGGAAATCACAATATAAACTAAATAGACTTTAAACCCTAAAGGATTTTAAAATCTAATAAAGCACTAGATATAGTAACAGATAGTTAGCACTTATTCTATACCAGATATTGATCAAAGCAGACTTTTAAATATTATTTCACATATGCCTTTAAACAACCAATATTGTTGCCAATTTACAGGTGAGGAAACTGAGGCACAATTGGAGAATTGCATGGATATCTCCAATACAAACAGAACGTGATTGGCATTACAATAGAGTGTGGTTCTGTATAGCAAAGAGGGTCTCTAACTTAAACTACATCGATCCATTGGTTTTCTTGTTCTCCTCAGTTATTAAGAAGAAATTTTTCTTTCTTATCCAATAATGTCATCTTCATATGATGTGTCACTCACATTTTCTATAAATATCCCCATTTTGTTTAAAGCATCAAATCTTTTTCTTTGAAATGGCATTTAGGGCAATATATTTTTGCACCATAACATTTTAAATAATATTCAAAATTTTCTGCTTTAAAAATATTTTTATTTAAAATACTTGTGAAATTATTTCCAACTATATTATTTGGAGTATCTAAATTAATTATTTGATGCATGCCAGTAGTTAAGGCATTCAGTGGTGAATAAAAGCAAACACAGTTATGTGAGTGGGCATATTTCTGTTGACAGAGAGCTTTAGATTGAGCCACATAGCTGAGGACAGCATTTTGGCTTTGAAGTTGGTCAAATGGTCTTTTTATGATATTCTGCTGGCTTTGGAAGAGGCAGTGGTAGAGAAACTGTAAGATATGAATCTAACCCCTGTATCAAACCCATCAAAAAAACAGCGAGAGATAAACCATCTAATAAGGATAGACACTGTAGGGGGAAATGCGGCTTTACTGTCTGCAGGGTGCTCTCTGGGCGATGATAAAGAAAATCATGGAGGTTTAGGAACTGTGGATCTAAAGTTGATTTATTACACAGTCAGATTTTTTTTGCAAGATATACTAGCTGTAAATGCATAAAAAACCTGCAGGACTTCTCTGAAAATGTTTCTGTATTGATTTCATCCTTGCTTGAGTCAGATATGGATGTTTTCTTTTATGCAAAATGCTGATGTGTACCGATTTGTGACTGGGCTGGTGCCTTTAGGAATTCTCCATAGGGTATGAAAGTAACCATATTGTAACAGTTTGAAATTGGAAGAACCTCATTTTCCATTTACTTTCACTTACTCAGCAACAAAACACTAAAGGCCAATGACAATCCTTCTCCACCCCCTCTCGCTTCAGCTCCAAAGATATTTTTTGACATTTTGTATCCATTTTCTAGACCTTTTCCTTATTATCACTGCATTAATTCTTCTCTTTTTCTAAAAATAATTACTTTCTAGAGCCCATTTTTTATTTAGCATAAAACATTGATTTCCAGTGAAGACAATTACAAGGTGATAGTTCTAACACATTTTGAGTTATATTGGTTTGAAATGCCACAGATACAATGCTAGGCAGAGGATTAAATATAGCAGCAGCATTAAAGATTACCTTTGAATAAAATGCATATGCATATTTTCCTTTTTTCAGAAAGGTTTTTGCATGTTTCATGTATTTGTGTATGATTGATTTCCAGGACCTGTGTCAATGTTTGTGTACATCTGTATTAGTCCTGTGCACTGTGAAAATTTAGTAAGGCAATGCTGTTCCAATCATAACTCCAAGTTTGCAAAGTGGAACTTGCCCTGGTCTTTGAAAGTCCATAGGTCATGTTTTGAGAAAGAGGATTTCAATGGTGGGCTAGTGCACCGATGTTGTTTATGTTAGTTCCATATGTGCACTGTGTAGCAGAGTGTGGCTGAGCCTCTCTGTATTGGATGCTGGTGAGTTGAGTATAACTGGGCTCATGGACATTGTGTGTAGTTCTGAGATATTAGGGCACAAAAATAAAATAAAAAACAACACTACACCTTACAATGAAGAAACTACCTATAAGTTTCTAAGCAACAAAAATTTATATATCTATACTAATAAAAGGGTAATATGCTAATTAGACTGGGTAGACCAGCCATCTTCCAGATGTCCGACTTCCTTCCAGACAAAGCCATGGTGGTGGGGGCTGAGGCAGAGGCATAGAGGCATTTAGGGGCGATCAGTCCCCAGGCTGATGCTCTATCCACTGAGCAACACCAGTCAGGGCTTAATTAATTTTTTTAATATTTATATATTCTTTTAAAAAATTTTTATTGTTTAAAGAATTACATATAGTATTACTTATGTCCTTTTCCCCCATTGACCTCTCCCTGGTCATCCCCACCCTCCAGCACATGCCCTCACCCTCCTACTGTCTATGTCCATTGGTTATGCTTATATGCATGCATACAAGTCCTTTGGTTGATCTCTTATCCACCCCTCCACCGTACCCCACCCACCTCCCCTCTGAAGTTTAATGGTCTGTTCAATGCTTCTATGACTTTGGATCTATTTTTATTCATCAGTTTATGGTGTTCATATATTCCACAAATGAGTGAGATCATGTGATATTTATATTTATCATTTGGGGTGAAATGTTCTAAAGATGTCAATTAATTCCACCTGACCTACTGAGTCTATTTACGTTTAAGATTATTATTGATAGGTATTTGTTTGTAACCATTTTTATTCTTTATGCCTGTGTTCCTATTTCCCTTTCTATTTCTTCTTTTTACACCAGTCCCTTTAGCATTTCTTGCATTGCTGGCTTGAGAGTGATACCAGGTGTACTGGTTAATAATGAGGATTTTTTTCAACAGATGGAGTTACACATATGTTGATTTATATGTGATTTGATCTGTATGCTATTTTGTTGTATTGACAGTAACCTTCAAAACTTCATATGTCAAATTTTCTGAAAATGTTAACATCATAGATATTTTTACATGCCAAAAAAAGGAGTATTTGTGGGATGTCATAATTCATTACTTTATTTTGAAGAAATGTGTGCTGAAAGTTGTCATATACTTTGGGAAGCTTATGATGAATATGCTCCATCTCAAAATACTTGTGAACACTGGTTCAAAAGCTTTAAAGGTCATGATTTTAATGTGAAAGACAAGGAATGTCCAGGTCAACTGAAAAAGTTTCAAGATCAAGTATTACCAGTATTATTGGATAAACTCAAAAACAACTTGCAGAAAGATTAAACATTGTTCAGCAAATAATTTCTGATCATTTATAAACAATGGGAATGATTTTAAAGCAAGGAAAATGGATGCTACATCAACTGAATGAAAGACAAGTGGAAAACTGAAAAGTCATCAGTAAAATGTTGCTTCAATGGCATGAAAGAAAGTCTCGTATGCATCAAATTGTGACTGTCTATGAAAAATGAATTTATTTTGAGAATCCCAAATGCACAAAAGCATGAGTTGATCCATGTCAACTTGGAAAAGAAGACAATGCTCTGCATTTGGTGGGATCAGGAAGGTGTAGTGTATTATGAGCTTCAAAAACCAGGTAAGACCCTTAATACTTATGAATACCCATAACAAACAATCAATTTGAACCATACTTTGATCATGTAATTATCAGAATGTGCCAGAAGACACAGCAAAGTAATTTTGCTTCATGATAATGCACCATCACATACTTCAAAACCAGTTAAAGACATGTTAAATGATCTTGCCTGGGAAATATTGACCCACCCGCTGTATTCACCAGACTTTGCTCCTTCAGATTACATTGATGACACATGTAATTTCTGAGCATCACTTCAAAAACATACGAAAGCGTGGAGAATTGGGTCTCTGAATATTTTGCCTCAAAACAAGAAAAGTTCTATTGAGATGGTATCCACAAATTACCTGTAAGATGAGAAATGTGTAGCTAGCGATGGACATTACTTTGAATAAAGCCCTATGTTTCTCTTAAAATTATCATGTTTTCTTTTATTACAAAATCTGCATTATTAACCAGTACATCTGGTAAACTCCATTAGCCATTTTTTTGTCTGCAAAGCTCCTGATTTCACCTTCTTACATAAGTTGATTTTTCTCATCCTTCCCATTTGTGAACTATATGACCCTTACTCTGAATATTTTTTTCTGACATATTGCATATCTCTGTTTCATTTAGTTCCTTTTCTGGTGATTCCTCCTTTTCTTTCCTTGGGGGGCTGTTTTGTTTTTTAGTCTCCCCATTTTTGCTGTCTCTTTCTGGCCCTGGCCACCCTGCTTGGTGTTTGAGAGGCTGAAGACCCTATCAGGGCAATGGTCTGGAAATCATTAGCACAGAGGCTGGATCTGCCTTAAGCCTCACACCTTTTTGTCTCTGCTCTGAGTTGTAACTCCTTCTCCCATAGATGCAGTTTCTCAGTTGTCTGCTTCCAATGCTCAGGGTTGTGGAAGCATATGCACAGTTCCTCTGGTGTGCAACGCCCTTGGAGGACTCAGAGCCCTCTGGCATGCAATTTCCTGTGCAGCCCTGTCACCCATGGCAGGGTGGTGCACCTTAGGTCCCTCTGGCAGCACACTTGAACTATGGTTCTGTGGCCCCTGGCTGGGCACACGGGCTTGCTCCAGGTCACCCAGAGTAAGGAATATGCTGGGATGCTCTGGGTAGCCCCTGCAGGACAGTCCTAGGGGCCAAGGAGAAACAGGAGTGAGTTTCTCTGGATCACACAGTGAGAGCTCCCCTGTGGCCTAAGTGGGGCTCAAGCTGGTTTACTCTGATTGCCCTGGCAGCAAGTCTCTGGGCTCAGGGTGGAGTGGGCATGGGTTTCTCTGTGTCACAGAGTCCTTCCTTTCTTGTAGCCCTGAGTGAGATGCTACAAGTGAGTTGCTCCAGTTCACCCCTCCTCAGTGTGGAGCAGGAGCAGGTTGCCCTGGGCCACTCCGTCCACACTGTCCTGGTGCCCAGAGTTAGGTGTGCATTGGGTTGCTTTGGGTGGCCCTGACATGACTGTTCTGGGGGTCTGGGTTCCACTGGGTTGCACAGTCAGAGCTGCCCTGTTGCCCTGAGTGATGCGTATGCCGGGCTGCTCTGTGTCGCCTTTCCCAGGCCAGGATGAAGCGAGTGTGGGTTGCTCTGGGTCACTCCAGCAGGGCTGTCCAGGAAGCCAGGGCAGAGTTTGCATCTGTCCCACTGGGTTGCATAGGTTGCTCTGGTTGCACAGTCTGTGCTCTCCTAAGGTTCAGAATGAGGCATGCTCTGGGGGGTCCCAGCAGCAGGTCCTAGGGTTTGGGGTGGAACAGGCATCCGGTGACCCCTGGTTAGGCCAGCAGCATTGTTCTGGGATCCGAAGCGGGGGTGGGGCAGAGGGCTTCCCCTGACTTACACTCACTGTGGGGTCTTGGAGCCAGATCCTAGGATGCTGGGTCCTGGCAGGCTGGTGAGGAGGCCTGGTGCAGGAGCTCACTCTGGCAGCACACCCTCCCTGCAGTCATCTGGGAACCTATTGGGAGGTGCTGTGCCACTCACTGCATGGGCATGGTGATGGTTCCATGTGGGTTATGGCTGGCAAGCAGCATTCTCTAGGTATCATCTGCACTTCCTTATTGAAAATTGTCTACTCAGATGTGTCTAATTTGTTAATTCAAGGTGGAGATTTCTGATTTAGTTGCTTTTCTGGCCTGGCCCTAGGAGGAGGTGCATGACACTGCTGCCTATTCGGCTGCCATTTGTATCACTGAATTAATTTATCAGATCTAATAGATTTTGGTGAAATCTTTAGGGTTTTATTTATTTATAGTATCATGTCATCTACAAATAATGACAGTTTGACATCTTCCTTTGCAATTTGGATGCCTTTTATTTCTTCTTGTCTGATTGCTTTAGCTAGAACTTCCAATATTTTGTTGAATAAAAGTGGTACTAATGGACATCCTTGTGTTATTTCTGATCTTCAAGAAATAATTTCAGCTTATCACCCATGTTAGTTGTCATATATGGCCTTTATTGTGTCCAGGTGTCTACTCTCTATCCCCACTTTGCTGAGAATTTTTGTCACAAATTGATGTTGGATTTTGTCAAATGATTTTCCTGCACCTATTTACATGATCATATGATTATATTTCATTTTGTTAATGTGGTATATCTCTTTAATTAATTTTTAAATATTGAAGCAAACTTGCATTCCAGGAATAAACTCCTTTTAACCATGGTATATGATCTTTTTAATATAATGGTGAATTTGGTTTGATAATATTTGGTTGATGATTTTTGTATCTATGTTATATATATATATATATATATATATATATATATATATATATATATATATCTTAAACTGTATTTAGTGTCTTTGTCTGGTATCAGTATCAGGGTAATGCTGGCCTTGTGAAGTGTTTGGGAGCCTTATCTCCTTTTGAACATTCTTAAAATAGTTTGAGAAGAATAAATGTTAAATCTTCTTTGAATGTTTGATAAAATTTACCCATAAAGACATCAAATCCAGAACATTTGTTTGGGGGAGTATTTTTAATTACTGACCTGTTTTCATTAGTAGTAATCAGTCATTCAGATTAGATTTTCTGTTTCTTCTTGATCCATTCTTGAAAGCTTGTATGTTTCTAGTAATTTATTCATTTCTGTCAGACTGTCCAATTTGTTGTCATATAATTGTTCACAGATTTTTTTTATATAAATCATTTGTATTTCTATGGTATCAGTTATCATTTCTCTATTTTTATTTTTATTTATCGGGGTTCTCTCATTTTTTCTTTCTTTTTTTTTTTTTAAATCAATCTTTATTGTTCATATTATTACAAAGGTTCCTCATTTCTTCCCCCCTCCACCAGGTTCCCATCCCACCCTCTGCCCCCTCCCCATCCCCCATTGTCCTCATCCATAGGTGCACAGTTTATGTTCAGTCTCTTCCTCCCTCCCTTTCCCCGATAGTAAATCCCTTTTCAGATAGTAAATCTGTTACTTAGCATTTTCTCATATCAATAATACCTCCACATGCCCAATGATACACTTCACACAAAAGACATTTCCAAATAGGTCAACCAGCCTCATCCAGGCCCCACCCAAGGCACTCACAGATCAACACCCCAGCGCTATACTAACTCAACACATCCAGATCTAAGCCTTCATCACTTGATTCAGCAGACCCTCAAGTTCCCGCAAAAGTTTCCAGCCATGTCTGAGAGGCAGCCGTGGACAGGGACAGGCGAGGAGCGAGCTGTTTTGGGCCTGGCTGCTCCGGGCCTGGCCTCTGTTGCTCTGGTTCGTTCCACAACCAGCTGCTCCGGGTCTGGTCACTGCCGTTCCCGACCTAGTTGCTCTGGACTTGGCTGTTGCTGCTACAGGCCTGGCCGCACCCGACCCGGCTGCTCTGGGCCCGGTTGCTCCGGTCCCGGCCACTCCGGGCCTGGCCGCTCCCAGCCTGTCAGCCGCTGCTCCAGGCCTGGCCGCACCAGACCCAGCTGCTCCGGGCCTCGCCGCTCCCAGCCTGGCAGCTGCTGCTCCGAACCTGGCCGCTCCAAGCCTGGCAGCCGCTGCTCCGGGCCTGGCCGCACAAGACCCGGCTGCTCCGGGCCTGGCTGCTCCCAGCCTGGCAGCCGCTGCTCCGGGCCTGGCCACACCAGACCCGGCTGCTCCGGGCCTGGCCGCTCCCAGCCTGGCAGCTGCTGCTCCGGGCCTGGCCGCTCCTAGCCTGGCAGCCGCTGCTCCGGGCCTGGCCGCACCAGACCCAGCTGCTCCGGGCCTGGCCGCTCCCAGCCTGTCAGCCGCTGCTCCGGGCCTGGCCGCACCAGACCCAGCTGCTCCGGGCCTCGCCGCTCCCAGCCTGGCAGCCGCTGCTCCGGGCCTGGCCACACCAGACCCGGCTGCTCCGGGCCTCGCCGCTCCCAGCCTGGCAGCCGCTGCTCCTGGCCTGGCCGCTCCCAGCCTGGCAGCTGCTGCTCCGAACCTGGCCGCTCCCAGCCTGGCAGCCGCTGCTCCGGGCCTGGCCGCACCAGACCCGGCTGCTCCGGGCCTGGCCGCTCCCAGCCTGGCAGCCGCTGCTCCCGGCCTGGCCGCACCAGACCCGGCTGCTCCGGGCCTGGCCGCTCCCAGCCTGGCAGCCGCTGCTCCGGGCCTGGCCGCACCAGACCCGGCTGCTCCGGGCCTGGCCGCTCCCAGCCTGGCAGCCGCTGCTCCGGGCCTGGCCGCACCAGACCCGGCTGCTCCGGGCCTGGCCGCTCCCAGCCTGGCAGCTGCTGCTCCAGGCCTGGCCGCTCCTAGCCTGGCAGCCGCTGCTCCGGGCCTGGCCGCACCCGACCTGGCTGCTCCGAGCCTGGCCGCTCCCAGCCTGGATGCTCCGTGCTTGGCTACTGCTGTTCTGGGCCTGGCTGCTCCCAACCCGGCTACTCTGGGCCCGGCTTTTCCGGGCCCGGCCACTCCGTGTCTGGGTGTTCCTGGACTGGCCACCCTGGGCTTGGCTGCCTCTGCCTCAGGCCTGGCTGCCACTGCCCCAGGTCTGGCTGCTCCAGTGATGGCCGTTGATGCTCTTGTTCTGGCTGCTGCTGCTCTGGGGCCTGGCCACTGCTGCTCCGGGCCCAGCTGCCACTGCCTTGTGCCTGGCCACTCTAGGCCTGATCGCCGCTGTTCCAACATTCTGTCCCTTTTTTCTCTTTTTTTTTTAAAAAACATAAACAACGCATTTATGTTGCAATGTTGGCTGGTGCGTTGAGTTCTGACTTAGTCTTTGATTTTTCAAGATCTTCTTTGTATTCTTTCTTAAGTATTTTACTATCATTTGCTCTCACTTGATTTCTTCACATTGAGAACTTCTTTGGTTTCTTCCTCCTTGTCCTGGGAGCTCAGCAGGTTGGCCTGTGGCACCCCTTTGTTCTCCGCAGGCTCCTGTGCTGCTTCAGCCTGTTACCGGGGTCGGCGCCGCCCAGGAAGCAGCCCCAGGCCTTGGCTCCGTTGCCCGCGCTCAGCAGTCGAAGGCTAAGGGGCACCCCCCCCCCTGGGGGCCCCGTCGCCCGGCTCCTTGCTGGCGCCCGGCTGGCCGGTGTCCGGCAGGGGCTCCTGCTCCTCGTCACGTTCCTCCAGTCCGGAGCTTTCTTTCTCCCTCCCACTAGGGGAGTCCAGGATCAGAGTCAACAGACTGTCCTCTGCGCGTGGTGTGCGCAACTCCGGGGGCTCGGCCTTTCGCCACGCTCCCAGGACTCCACCTCACAGCCCCGTCTCCCCCTGCTCGAGCCTGGGTCCCCAGGGACTGGCCCAGACCTGGAGTTCGGGGCGGTCTGGGCTGAGGCTCAGCGCCGCCGGAGACTTTGTTTCTTCCGGCTAGGGTAATCCAGCATCAGAGTCAACATTCAGTCCTCTGTGAGCCATGTGCGCGCAACTCCGGGGGCCCCGCCTTTCGCCTCTCCCCCGGGATTCCGCCTCACAGCCCCGTCTCCCCCTGCCGGAGCCTGGGTCCCCAGGGTCTGGCCCATAACTTGGGGCTCAGCGCTGCAAGTTCGGGGGTTCAGCCCAGGCTGGGGGTTCTATTTCCTTCCTGCTAGGGAACGCCAGGCAGCACCCAGCCCTCTCCTCCTCTCCGGCTGTGACCTCTCCGCGTGCGCGTGCCTGCGAGCGCGCAGCATGTCTCCGTACCTTAGGCTTTTTTTTCAGCTCCTCTGATTTTCCTTCTGGTTTTCTCCCTCCTTCCTAATGTAGAGTTTTCAGTCAATCGACTACCTGTAGCTCTGGGCAATGTCCACTCTACATTTTAGTTGTATTCCATTGAAATTGTTGTGAGCTGCTGCGGCTAGGTGTCTACCCGAGCAGCCATCTTGGATCCTCCCCTCATTTTTTCTTGATGAGTCTGATTAAAGGTTTACCTTTTCAAAGAACTGGCTCTTGGTTTTACTGATCTTTTTACTGCTTTTTAGACTTTATTTGTTTCCTTTCCCTCTGATATTTATTATTTCCTTCCTTCTGCTCACTTTTGCTTTGTTTATTCTTCTGCTTCTAGTTTCTTTAGGTGTAAGATTAAATTTTTTTTCTTAAAAATTTTCTTGTTTCTTGAGCTAGGCCTATATTGTTATAAATTTCTCTTTTAGAACTTCTTTGGCAGTGTCCCATAGTTTTTCATTTGTCTCAAGTAATCTATTGTTTTCTTCTTTACTCTCATTAACCCATTTATTCTTTAGTAGCATGTTATTTAGCCTGCACATGTTTGTGTGGTTTTCATTTTTTCTTCCTTTATTGTTTCATACTGGTGTGATTGGCAAAGATGGTTGATATATTTCAATCTTTTTAAATTCATTAAGACTTGTTTTGTGGCCTAACCTATGGTCTACTCTGAAAAATATTCTATACATTTGAAAATAATGTATATTCGGCTGCTTTGGAGTGAAATGCTCTAAAAATATAAATTAAGTCAATCTGATCTAATGTTATCATTTAAGACTGCTTTTTCTTAATTTTTGTTATTAGTATTATATGTATATTTAAGTCCTCCTACATTAGATGCATAAATGTGTGCAAAGCTTATATCTTTTTGTTGGATTGATCCCTTTAGTAATGCTTGTCTGCCTCTTGTTAGAGCCTTCATTTTAATGTGTTGTGTGTGTTTTTGTTTTTTTCCTGGTATAAGTAATGATAATCCAACTTTTTTTTCTTTTCCATTTGCATGAAATAGCTTTTTCCAAACCTTTAATGTGTCTGTGGGTGTGTGTGTGTGTGTGTGTGTGTGTGTGTGTGTGTGTTTATTTTTTATCTGAAATGGGTCTCTGGTAGGCAGCATAAGTATGGGCCTTATTTTTATCACCCATTCAGCCATCTTGTGCCTTTTGATTAGAACATTTAGTCCATTTACATTTAAAATGATTTTGATAGGTATGTAGTTATTGCCATTTTATTAATTATTTTTATTGTTTTTATAGTTTTTTATTGCTCTTTTACTAACTTACTTTCTTCTCTGAAATGTTGATAGTCATCAACATAAATAGTGTTATGTTCTAATTTATTTTTTTGTTTGTTTTTTGTATGTCTTGTAGATTTTTGGCTTGCAGTCTCCATGTACTTTATATATATTAATTTATATTCAAAACAGTCTTTTTTAGGTTGATGGTCACTTAAGTTTGAACACATCCTAAAATTAGTATAAGGTTTATTCTTCCCCTACACTTGTTTTTGTCATTACTTTTTAAATATATATATATCAGTGGTTCTCAGCCTTCCTAATGCAATGACCATTCAATACAGTTCCTCATGTTGTGGTTACCCTCAACCATAAAATTATTTTCATTGTTACTTCATAACTGTAATTTTGCTGCTGTTATGAATAGTAATATAAATATCTGTGTTTTCCGGTGGTCTTAGGCTCTACAGCAGCAATTCTCAACTTGTGGGTCAACCCACAGGTTGGAAACCATTAGCAGGGTCGCCTAAGACCATCAGAAAACACAGATATTTACATTACGATTCATAACAGTAGCAAAATTACAGTTATAAAGTAGCAATGAAAATAATTTTACAGTTGAGGATCAGCACAACACGAGGAACTGTATTAAAGGGTCGAGGCATTAGAAAGGTTGAGAACCACTGATCTATGTATATGCATATTTGTGTATCTCTTAATTTAATGTTATAATTACACATTATTTCCCCACTTTTGTCTTTTAACCTTTGTACTAGCTTTATAGTTGACTGAACCCTGTTTTTACTAAGTGGTTGCCTTTGTCAGTGGCACTTGTTTTCTTTCCCATATTTTTTTTATTCACATATATTTTTCTTCTTAGTAATGTTTCTCTAACATTTCTTATAATACTGAGTTAGTGGTGATGGGCTCTGAAGCCAGGTCTAGCTGAGGCTGGTTTGGCTCAGTGGATAGAGCATTGGCCTGTGGACTGAAGGGTCCCGGGTTCGATTCTGGTCAAGGGAATGTACTTTGGTTGCGGGCACATCCCCAGTGGGGTGTGTGCAGGAGGTGACTGATCGATGTTCTCTCATCGATGTTTCTGGTTCTCTTTCTCTCTGTAAAAAATCAATAAAATATATTTTAAATAAATAAATAAATAAATAAATAAATAAATAAATAAATAAGCCAGGTCTAGACTGGTGGGAGAGGCAAGGATGCAGAATAGGCAGGTTCCATGCTAACAGTGTGGTGGTTCAGAACAGGGAGGAGAATCTCAGCTGCAGAGGCCCGCCCTTAGGAGCAAGGGGTCCAGCCCCACAGTGGGCTCCACAACCAGAGGCACAAGTTCCAAGAAGAGGAGTCCCCATTACACCTGGTTATAAAATCAGTAGAAATTACATATGAGAAAGACAAAAAGCTACTAGAGCCGAAGGCAATTCTTTTAAAGGGACCACTCACAAACTCACTTGCTCACAAATACTTATTCTAAATTCTAGTGCAGTATCTCAAAAAGCAGCAGAGACATAAGAGGAGGGAGAAAATGGATCAAAATTCTGGAGGAGCTGGGGCCAGGGCAACTTTTTATTCACCTCCTGCACACACCCCACTGGGGATGTGCCCACAACCAAAATACATTCTCTTGACCGGAATCGAACCCGGAACCCTTCAGTCTGCAGCCCAACGCTCTATCCACTGAGCCAAACCAGCCTCAGCTAGACATGGCTTCTTTAAATCCTTACTTATAGAAGTTCTGTTCAGCTAATCTTCAGGTGATTTATAATTATGGTTGTTCTATAATTTAGTTGTAATTTTGATGTGGTTATGGGAGAAGGTGAGCACAGAGTTTATCTACTCTGACATCTTGAGCAGAAGTCAACAGTACATCTTCATGTGTAGGAAATGATCCATAACTCAATATTCTAAATCAAAAAGTAGTTTATGTCAATGTATAATCTTTACTTATTCAGACTCTCTAAAACATTATAAAATAAACTTTATGTGACTCTTTTATATACATACTTGCTGTCTTAATTATTATAAACAATGGAAAATAATATTTCTATTTTACTATGTAATGTAATGTATATTTTATTGATTTTTAACATAATAGAATTAATTTCTGGACTATGATATTAGATTCTATTGACATTAGCATGGTTCTCTGTGTTGCATGTGTTATATTTATTTAATAGATGAATAAATGAAATCACAGATAAGCTGAAATGTACTCACAACTAGTAATAGGCAATTTTGGATTATGCTCAACTTTTCTAACTCCTGAATTCAAGCTTGTTTTTATCGTAGCACACCTTCAAAAATAAAACGAAAGAAAAAAAATAAGTGTAATAGAGAGGCACAAGAGTTTTTTCACAGTTGCTAAAATAATATAACAAAACAATTCTTTGGTTAGGAGAGATGATTTTAATAAATATGGTATCGAAGCCTATTTCCTCCGTAACCATGTTAGAACCTCAGTGGTTTGGGATTAACATTCCAAGTAAATTTCCCTGGCCTCAACCACTGTTAATACTCTTGAGTATATTTTATTTTTTAACTTTTATATGCTGATTTGATTTGCAGAAGACTTACTTATTCAGGGTTCTTCTCTTTCTGCTCATCTTTTGATTAGATTTTAGAGATTGTCTCTAAGATTTCTGAGTCTGTTCTTGCATGTCTGTGTCTGCCCCTAAGCTTGAGGCCTTCTTATGAGGGACTATAGAGGGAAGGCAGATAAATAACTTAACAGTCCTCCTTGTCCTGACATGCACTGGACCATATTTTTACAAGCTGTTCAGTCTTAGACATTTTGTGGGAAAAATAAAAGTTATTCTTATAACCCCAAAGAGACTCTGCTTTCTCTATATTCATGAGGATAATAGGCCTAAGTGTGTGCAATTGCTGGCTTTGGTCCTAATCAGAAGCTTGAAGTACTCATGACATATTTCTTGTCTTCTGTCTGAAAATTTTCACATTGACATCAATCAGTGGTCAGCTGAAGAACTGCAGACTGTGGAATAGGGCTGGGAAGGAAGAAAGAATGCTTGTGCTTCATTCAAAACAAATTTCTCCATTGTTTGACAGCTGTTGAGCAATAAAAAAGATGCTTTGGATTCTATTTTTTCACTTGTGACCTGAAGTATTTTGGCAACGCAACATACTAATTAAGAACAGTAGGAGAAACATTTTCACAATTTCTTCTTTAAGGTTTTAAGGCCTGGAAAGCACACACAAAAGACACACAGGTAAGCTTAGACAAAACATATTGTTCATACATATATACTAATGTAAATCAATGGGATGCAATATCAAGATGGTTTCCAAACACAGTTTTAGAAAATTAATGTTATTCACTTAACACAAAACAAAGTATTTATACGTAGTTTTAATTTTTCAGGATTTCTTATTATAAATTTCCCCAAGAGTAGCCTCAAACATGATGGGAGTTTGAAGATATTGTCTACACCCAAAAGGTCTCAAGATCACCTGGATTCTATCATAGGACCTTTCTGTCAAATTGTTCACACAACTTTCTCTGAGAGGCAGAATTTCTAAATAATTTATATGATTTCTCCTGAGGGGGAAAAAAACACATATAAAATATAAAAACACATGGAAGGGAAAGGACTGTGATGAAGAATTTTACCCTAGTTGCAAACTAACAAGTTAACCTGCATGGTTTCATGGATGTTGGCAGCAGACATGAGACTCCTGGATCAGAGATGAAAACAGCATGAGTATCATGTGCTGATTCTCTTTGCCACCCAATTTCTACAGGAGTGATATTGAATGGTCCTGGTGGGTTCCTCACACAGGGCAAAGAAGAAATCCAAGAAATCTGAAAGTTTTATAAGAGGCCGCAAGCATATCTAGGCTTTTTGCCTGAGAGGGACACTGCCTCTAATTTGCAAGGCTGCTAAAGATAGCCCCCGTGCTCATAAGAAAGTGAGAGAGTCATGAATAATTATTGAAAAATAAAAGGGTAAAGGATTTAATGTGTTTTCTTCCTTCTATCTGTCTTGGCTTAGACCTAGAAAACAGAGAGAAGATTTGAAATAAAACCAGATGCTTATGTTATTTCAATTAACAGAAATCATTAGGCATGTTTCTCTTGTCTTTCTTCAGCATGGCCCAGAGTAATATTTACCTAGCTTAAAGTAAGAACTCATAAATTCTTATTATTTGATTAAATGCTCAAAAGGATGACAAGTATCTCATTTCTAGAGAATAAGTAGCAACATTAACTACTAAATATTTAATACAGAATAACATCCAGCATAGTTTAGAGATGTCACCTAGAATAGAAAATTATTGTTGGTAGTTGAACATCAACCTGTGAACTAGGAGCTTACAGTTAGATTTCCCTTACAGGTATATGCCTGGTTTGGGGACTTGATACCCAGTGGCAGCTAATCAATGATTCTTTCTCATCATTGATATTTGTGTCTCACTCCCTCTCCCTTTCTCTCTGAAATCAATAAAAATATATATATTTAAAATTACTATTATTTTGTATCTGTGTTATTTTCTCCATTGTTTGACAGTTGTTGAGCAATAAAAAATATATATATACTTTGGATACTATTTTTCCAAGTGTGACCTGAAGTCTTTTGGCAATGCCACATGCTAATCAAGAACAGTAGGAGAAACATTTTTTAAAAATATATTTTATTGATCTTTTTTACAGAGAGGAAGAGAGAAGGATAGAGAGTTAGAAACATCAATGAGAGAGAATCATCGATCAGCTGCCCCCTGCACAACCCCTACTGGGGATGTGCCCGCAACCAAGGCACATGCCCTTGATCGGAAATGAACCTGGGACCTCTATTTACTGAGCCAAATCAGCCTCAGCATTTTTATAAACTGATAAAATTAAACAATGCTATGTAACATCATTATTTTTATGCATAGGAAAAATGACAGTTCTGGCAGAAATTTTCATGTTTGTAGTGTGTGTGTGGGCAAAACCTTGATAAACACTTTTTTTCAACCTATGGGAAACTGATACCTCATAAACATGTGGCCTTCTCCAGCAGAATGTAAAGGCTGGTAAATAAAGAGCTGTCTGATAGAAAAAGTGCTCATCCCTGTGAGGGCACCATGGTTCTAGTCAGTGTCTGGATGAGTTAATTAACCCAACACAAATAGACTATTTTGTCCTACTTAGAGGATGATGCTAATTAAATTGCTCTGTTTACCTATGTCAAGATTTCCTATGAATACAGGAATGTCTTGAGTCTCATTTTGTATGTCTTTGTTGAAGGCAGGAATGATTACAGATTCACTTTCTAACTTATACTTCTATAGCTATCAGACTTAGACTTCTTCAAAATCAGTTTTTAAAAAATGTGCCACAATATTGCCGAAACTGGTTTGGTTCAATGGATAGAGCGTCTGCTTGGGGACTGAAGGGTCCCGAGTTCGATTCCAGTCAAGGGCATGTACCTTGGTTGCAGGCATATCCCCAGTAGGGGGTGTGCAAGAGGCAGCTGATCGATAACTCTCTCTCATCGATGTTTCTAACTCTCTATCTCTCTCCCTTCCTCTCTGTACAAAATCAATGAAATACATTTTTTTAAAAATGTGCCACAATATTTGTTATACTTAGTAATAGAGCCCAGATAAAGGAATTTTAATGAGTTATCCTATATAATAAAGAGATAATATGCAAATTAACCCTCACACTTTCACAAGATGGCTGCCTATGTCCAGGCCAGCAGGGGGATTTTTGAGGAACAACCAAATGACTGAACAAGCAGGTTATGTGGGGTGACCAAGCCTGTAGTGGGGGCAGTTGGGGGCAACCAGGTCGGCAAGGGGAGCAGTAAGAGGTGATCAGACCAGCAGGGGTGGGGCGGTTAGGAGCAACCAGGTCAGCAGGGAAGGGGCAGTTGGAGTGATCAGGCCAGCAGGAGTGCAGTTAGGGGCAACCAGACAGGCAGGCAAGTGAGCAATTAGGAGCCAGCAGTCCAGGATTGTGAGAGGGACATCCAACTGCCAGTTTAGGCCCAATAACAAGGACACTTGGCTTAGACCTGGGATGAGGCCTAAACTGGCAATTGGACATCCCCTGAGGGTGAGGGGTCCTGGATTGGAGAGGATGCAGGCTGAGCTGAGGGGACCCCCCCCCCACCGACCCTGTGCACAAATTTTGTGCATTGGGCCTGTAATATGTTTATAAATGTCTATAATAGTTATCTATGAACTCATTTTTATATAAAATTTATGTTTTTTCTTAATAAATCCCACTTTGTTGAGGCTTATAATTCTTTTTATATCATTGACTTCAGTTTGCTAATATTTTCTTGAAGAATATTGTGTCCACATTCATGAGATATTGTTTCATAATTTGGAATATATTTCCCTGGCTTTAGTATTAGAGTAATACAAATTTCACAGTTGGAAAGCCTCCACTTTTCTTCTATTTTTTTTAATACAGATTTTAATGAATTATCATTAAAACGTGTTTGATAAAATTTAACAGTAAAACCTTCTGAGCATGAGTTATTTTTGTAGGCAGACATTTTCATTACTAATTCAGTTATTATTTGCCATATGTTTAAATTTCTTGGTTTTTTTGAGTCAATGTTATAGATTGTGGTTTTCTAGAAATTTGTCAATGTCTTCTAATTTGTCTAATTTATAAGTATAATGTTCTCAGTGATTTCTTATAATCCTTTAAATTTATTTAAGATCTGTAGGAATGTCTCTTCTTTCATCTGATTTTGGTAATTTGTGTGCTGTTATCTTGATGATACTAGCTAAGGTGTTATCATTTGTTCTGATCTTGTCAAATAATCAACTTTTGATTTTATTAATTTTCTCTATTGTTTTTCTGCTTTCTTTCTCAATAATTTTTATCTAATTTTATTATTTCCTTCCTTTTGCATGTTTTGGGTTTAGTTTGCTACTTTTTAAAAAATATATTTTATTGATTTCAGAGAACAAGGGGCAGCGAGAGATTGAAACATCAATGATAAGAAAGAATCATTTATTGGCTGCCTCCTGCATGCCCCCTACTGGGAATCAAGCCCACAACTTGGGCATTTGCCCTGACCAGGAATCGAACCTCCTAGTCCATAGGTGGATGCTCAACCACTGAGCTACGTGGGCCAGGCTGCTATTCCTTTTCTATTTTCTTAAGGTAAAAGTTTAATTTTCAAATATAGGTGTTTAAAGCTATTAATTTCCATCTATGCACTATTTTAGCTTTATCTCATAGACTTTTATATGTTTTTGGTTTTTTTTGTTCACTTAAAACTATTTTCTTGGCAATTTTGTTAACCCATGGGTCATTTGGAAGTGCTGCTTAATTTCTGATTACCCTTAGATTTCCAAAATTACATTATCTTGTTTCTAATTTAATTTATTTGTGAATTGGAGCTGGATGGACAGAGTGGAGCAGCTCCAGGATAAAACTCCAATCTACTTGTCTTTTGAGTTTCTGGTACAGGTATTATCTGTTAACAATCTAAATGAAGGATAAATCTCTGTAATAAAAGATTGTTGATTAATCTAGAAATATTTTATAGAAAAATAAAACACAGTAATTATCATTACAAAGAAACATTCTGGATAAAAATAGTTATGCGGTCATAAAATATTCATTACAAAAGATTTTGATGTGGCTATGAAAATTATCTTCATAATTACAGAGTCAAACACCTTCTTTGATTTCTACTTAGGAAGAAGGTGTGTATGTATTTGCTATTAAGATAAAAGCTTGAAGTGAATGATTCAGTGCACTGAGTCTCCACCTGCATCAGACTCTATGCCAGATATTGATCACAGTAACAGGGAGTTCAGGGAACATTAAAGAATTTCTACTTGAATATTGGGTGAACATCAAATATCATGAAGACATAGTTTGATTTAATAAACTAGGCTGACATATTTTGTCTAATATTTTAACACAATAGGAATGCAAGATATTAAAAACAAAGACAAAAACAAGACACCTTGAATGTAGCTAGAATGGACTGTTTTACTATTTTATTTGGTACAACAAAGAACTGAGTGAACAATCAAAGAACACTGGCACCCTCTTCCCCAATTACCATTACCAAAATGTGAGCTAATAAAAAGATTCATATATTAAAAAGTCTAAACACAGCTGTTCTCTGTTCATTGTACAAAGTACTTTCATCTCTCCCTCACTGACTGTCCCCTCCCTCCCTTCCTTCTCTCCTTCCTTCCTTCTTTCCTTTCCTCTGTCCTTCCTTGTCTCCTTCTTCTTCCTCCTTCTCCTCTTGTTTTTGTCCTCTTCTTTTTCCTAATTATTGTTATTCTTCATCTTTATTTTTTTCTCTACTTTTGTTTTTCCTCTTACACCCCATTCTCTGATGGAAACAGAATACTAATATCTTGAGATGAAGTATCTCAGACTTTACTTAAAGATGGTGGCTCAAAGTACTATATATCTGGCTTAAAAGATTCAGGACAAGATATTCACAAGGTTAATATTGATTCAGGCCAGAACAAAAGCTGTAGGATATTTTAGTTTTTAAGTTTCAAATTATAACATATGGTTTATATAGCACAGGGGTCCTCAAACTTTTTAAAGTGGGGGCCAGATCACGGTCCCTCAGAGAGCTGGAGGGCTGGACTATATGAACTACTAATCCCTACTGTAACACCTTGGCTGCGCTCACTGCCCAAAAAACCTGGCGGGCAGGATCAGACTCCCCTGGGGGCTGCATGTGGCCCGCGGGCCGTAGTTTGAAGACCCCTGACTGTAGTAAATAGAATTCAAAATAAGGTCTTATAGAAATAAAACAATAAAATAAAAAGGATAATTTGATAAATTTTATATTTTAATATTAGATATAATATTCAAATATTAAACCATTAATATTTATATTTAAAGTGTAATTAAACTTTTATAAAGTTTCCCTAAAAAAAACAAATCTTGATTTTACATGTACTGTGGACCTGACACCATACTATGTGTGAGAATAGCATCACATGAACAGGATTTGTGCTCTTCTATTTAAGAGCTCATAATAGTGTGATGAAACTGCCGGAAATCACTGCATAGCAGCATTGGCATGAAAATGCAACAAGGAATTTGGAAGGCCATAAACCTTGGGCGTTATCAGGGCTGACGCCAAGCACGGATTGCTCTTGCTGAGGTTGAGGAGTCTCGAACCTATGCCTGATAATCTTTTTTTTTATGTATAATATTTTATTGATTTTTTACAGAGAGGAAGTGAGAGGGATAGAGAGCTAGACACATCGACCAGCTGGGGATGTGCCCGCAACCAATGCACATGCCCTTGACCGGAATCGGGTTCAACGCTCTATCCACTGAGCCAAACAGGTTTTGGCCTGACCTGATAATCTTTGAGTAAATGTTTAATGAACATTATTGACCTTTGATAGTATCTGCTTACTAGGTGTTCCGCCTACCTGCTTTCCTAAGGGCCAATGTGTAACCAAGTTGAATAAAAGCAGGCAAGACAAGGACTCAAGGTTCCTCTTCCCAAAGAGGTTCCAGCTGGCCCTCATGCTTAAAATTTATTTTCTTGTCTAGTGTCTTCATTGTGCATCAGCCCTCCTACAAGTCCTCCCGAACCGCGGCATGAAACCTCACTGCACATGACAAAAACAACAAACACTGGGCAATGAATGGTAAGAAGAAAATAAATGTAAATAGGTGGATGAGAGCTTTTTCATTTGGGATGGTTAACCATGTTTACAGCTTGCAATAATAAAATTAATTTTATTCTATACGCATTCATTGGAAATTACACTATTTTCCTATCCCCTGCTATAATGTAGAGACTGGAATATTAAGTCTTTAAGTCATTGATGTCTCTTATTTTATATATAAAATTGAGTAAAATTAGTGTACATTTTTAATCTTCCTTGTTTTAGAATTTGTTGAATATCTCTAATTAATAATCAAACTTTGGTTTGACAAACACACAAATAAATTTTCCTAAATTTAGTTATTACTCAGTTTTGAAACCAGAGTGTAATTTGAAGAAAAATTTAACTCATATGTTTTTATTCATCAACTCTTCATTGTTAAATAACATTATTGTTTCTAACTAATATTTTATGTTCTAAAGTCTTTTGAGCTATTTCAATAACATTTTTATTCTCATTATAAAACACAATGATTCATTTTTTGCCAAAGGATTACAAAATAATCTGGAAGAAAATATTCTCAGTTCTTGCCTTTTTGCATATCTTCTTTCTTGAATGCATTGTCGCCACAGGCATATGACCCTGAGTGTAAAAGTGTAAGGTGAGAAAGGGAGAAGAATTGTACACAAACTATTAGTATAAGGCATTTGTGGAATACTTTTATTTTCCATTTTTGAACAAAGAAAACATTTAGGTTTATAATTAATGAAAGCAAGAATGCATACAATTGTTAGGTTTGTTATAGATATTTATAGTGATTCAAATGAAACCAGGTAAGATGCATTTAATGATGAAACCACAACAAATAGACAATATATTTCTCTAGAGAGAGAGAGGTTGGTTTTGTAAATTTATGAGAGTGATTAAATGAGATAAATATATTCTAGGTAACACTCTTGTATAACACTCCAGTGATAGTAGCAGTGCTCTCAGACTAAACCCATGAATCAACATCATGCTTCCATGTATTCAATCACTGCCTAGCCCAAAGTAGTCACAGCTATAAAGAAACATTTTTTTTAAATCAACAAATGGGCCGAAACTGGTTTGGCTTATTAACAGCGTCGCCCTGCAGACTGAAAGGGCCTGGGTTTGATTCTGGTCAAGGGCATGTACCCTGGTTGCGGGCACATCCTCAGTAGGGGGTGTGCAAGAAGCAGCTGGTGGATATTTCTCTCTCATCGATGTTTCTAACTCTCTATCCCTCTCTCTTCCTCTCAGTAAAAAATCAATAAAATATTGATATATATATTTAAAATGAACAAATGAGACTATGTCAAATTCTGCACAGAAAAAGAAAATATCAACAAAATGAAAGAGAGAACTTTCTCTCAATCCACTGAATGAGAGAACATACTTGCCAATGACACATCTGATATGGGATTAATTTCCAGAATATGTAAAGAACTTAGACAACTCAACAAAAGAAAGATAAAATCCAATTTAAAAATGGGCAACAGACTCTGAATAGGCATTCTCCAAAGGGGACATACAGATGGCCAATAGACCTATTAAAAGTTCCGCAATGTAGCTAATCATCAGAGAGATGCAAGTAAAACCACAATGTGATATGACATCACATCTGCCAGAATAAATCAACCATCAATAAATCAACAAACAAGTGTTGGCTACCATCAATAAATCAATAAACAACAAGTGCTAGCAAGGATGTGGAGAAAAGGGAACCTTAGTTCACTATTAGTGGGAATACATATTTGTGCAGCAACTGTGGAAAATAGTACAGAGTTCCCTCAAAAACTTAAACATGGAACTGCTGTTTGACCCAGCAATCCCAATTCTGAGAAAATATCTTAAGAATTCCACAACACTAATTCTAAAGAATATATTATGTCCATAGCAGTGTTATTTACAATAGCCAAGATCTGGAAACAGCCCAAGTATCCACCAATAGATGAGTGGATAAAAAAGCTGTGTTACATTTACACATGGAATACTATTTGATGTAAAAAAAATGAAATCATACCTTTTGCAGCAGACAATATGGATGGACCTGGAATTATTATGCTAATTGAAATCAGACAGTCAGAGAAAGACAAGTACCATATGATCTCACTTATATGTGGAATCCAATGAACAAAATAAACTAATGAACAAAAAAGAAACAGAGGCATGTATACATGGAACTGATTGACAGCTGTCAGTAAGGACAGTGGTGGGTATAACTGAGTGAAAAAAAGGTGAAGGGATTAGCCAAAGAACATATATGCATAACCTACAGACACAGACACTATCGTGGTGATGGCCAGAGGGAAGAGGTGGTAGGGGCTAGGTTGAGGTAGGGAAAGGGGAGGGAGAAGATGAGGATAACTGTAACAATGTCAACAATAAAAATGAAGTTAAAAGTTTTTGAAAATAACATGATGAGTTAATTTTAAAATTAATAAAGAAAGAAACAATGTAAGAAAAGCCAGAGGGACTGCATTTTATGGAGGTGAAGTAGGTAGCTACTAGTGACATCAGAACATGGTTCATTTTGAGACAATATTCACACAAGCTGTCACTTAAGTCTGGAAATCCATGATTAGAGATTTATTTCTTTGACTAAAGATTTTGTCTCTAAAACAATTTAAATCATCCTATGAAAAGAAATATAATATTTCTTCACTAAACCTTAGTGATCAAGAGTAAAAGATTCTTAACTGGGATGATGAGTTTTAATGAGGAAGGGTGGATTTTACTTTTTTTTTTTTTTTTCAATTTTGATAAGACTGGATATTTTTGTAAAAGTCTTTAAGAATGTACTCTATTTACCCAAGATTCCATCTACATAAGTTAAAAGAGTTGCAATAAAAATGGACTTTCTGCAATGCTCATAGTCAATGCCAAAAGCAATCTGTCAAAGGAATGTTGTAGTTGGTTATTTATAATCTAATAAATATCAAACTTAATAATATGCTGGCACAGTCCTATTGCTATGAGATTTTATGAATAAACCTGAATACCCCCGCTCTCCTTGTTGAAAGGCAAATTGGCCAGGAAGCAGATAGATGTTGATCCAGCTCTACTGAGATAAGTTTATACAATACACAAAGGGATGGGTTTTCTGTCAAAGGTTTTAGAGTTATCAACAAAGTATTAGTGGTAGAAATTGAATCTGCAGAAAACAAATATGACAAGCCCCAAATCTGGCTCATAAGAAATGCTTTGTAGTAATACTACTTATATTTTCTTTCTTTTTCCCCCCTCTTAATTTGGGGTCTTTTCAAACACCATACTCATTTTATGATCACAACTTCATAGGGGAAGGCGTTATTGTCATGATTCATTTTTACAGATGTAATAACTGAGTCTTACACCAACTCTGTGAAAGTCAAATCTTTGAAGGAAGGGATAGTGTTTGGTTGTATTCTATGAAACTATAGTTCTTTTCTCATGCTGCAACTCTTCCTTTTTTCACAATGTGAGAACATAGAAATGCCTCAAGATTTCTGTTAAGAATACATTGGTATGCTTTTCACAACAAAGTTTCTGAAGTCCATTCAAGGGCCACGTAAACATCCTCAAACTCAGGATGTTTGAAACTAACCAGGAGATCAAACATCTGGGTGGGAGGATAGATTTCTTTTAGTCCTTTATTCTTATTGCAGTGAAACCACACCACAGCTGTAATGCTTAGAGGATTTTGGGAAGTAAACGCAGTTCAAACCTGGGTGTTAGCTACTCTCTGCGTGTTAAAAGGGAATTGAGTAGAAACAAGTACAAGCGCAATTGGATTTGTAGGCTAGAGCTGCACCAAGTTGCAGCCTCAAAGAGGTCACACTGAAATGAATATTTTAAAAGGACTATAAAATTGCATCTAAGATAAATGGGGAGCAAAAGCAATATTTAAGTGAAATTGTTATGGATATAAGTCACTTTCCAGGCATTATAACTATTTCTAACATAAAATATGTTTTCACTTCATATATAAAACATTGTTATTATTCACATCTATGACATGTTAACATATTAAAACTTAAATGTTTAATGCATATATTAAAATTTTGTGTCATCATTAACAAAGCTGATGAATTCTCTTTGAAAAAAATAATGGGAAAGATATATCAAGAGAGATAATTTTTACAATTAGCATGAAAATATGTAACTTAAAGTGTGGAGAGATAAAAATGTCTATCGCAAAGTTCTAAACCCCTTCTCCTTATTTTGTTCATGGGAATTCTACTGCCATTTGTTTCCCTATTAAATGACATTTCAAATACTTTATTATAAACATAAATCACGTCTTCTTTCAAGAAGGCAAACAAACTAAATTTGAGATCCAGCTTGCATTTCCAAGCCTTACCCAAGACTAAATATATGAACAGTTGCTTTATAGATTGTATCTGAAGGATAAACAAAATGAGGCAGAAGATTACAGAAAACATGTCACTTGAAACTGACATCTGCCCTTTAATTCACCAGCGTCATCCTAAACCCTGTCACTTCAGTTGACATCTGTTACACATTCTGATACATGCGGTTCTGGAAAAGCAGTTGGCTAGGAAAAGTATATACATATATATTTAAACTGCTATGATTTATCTATAGATACGATTTCATCTTTATTAGCCTTTTAAAATGCCAAAAACACTGTTGTTCACATGCTGATCCACCTAAATTTAGTTGTGGCTACTGTTGGAGACACTTTCAGTCCTATGCATCCAAATTATCCATCCTCTGTAGTATAGGAAATTTCTGCCATTAATTTGACTTACTTAAATTACAGCATCTCAAAAGACCTTTGTTAGATGTATGCATATCTGAGGTAAATAAGCCATAAATATATTTATGCTCATTATCACCAGTTATCACATTAATGGGGAAAAGATCCTTTAACATAGAAATAGAAAGAATTCCACCCTATTGGGACAGTGAATTGAAGACATGCAGAGCCTAGTTCTAGTCCTTTGCTATTCAAAGTGTGGTCTGCAAATTATCCCACTGCTCTCCTACCACCAACTGAATCAGAGTACCTTGAGCTACCAGGTTCTTGAGATGATTTTAATGAATGATAATATTTGTCAAACACTGGTCTGAACTTGAGATTAGTGAGACCCCCTGAGAGCACGAGAAAAGGGGATAAGCAGATTGGAACAGGCTTTTCACAAACCACTTATAATTATTTCACACATTTATTTACATTAATCCATGATTTGAATTACATTTACCTAAAAAAAAATCATGATAAAAATTAAATGGTCAGTATAAGTCTGTACCTACACACACCTATTTTATTTGCACATACCATGATAACATAAGTAGGTTTAAAATACTCCATCCCAGAACCCATACTTAAATAGATTTTAAACAAAGAATTCTAAAGCTTTGGAGTATTCTCTAGAAGAATTAAGATCTTAACAAATCATTATTTATGAACCTGTTTTTATATGTGAAGCTGTGGTAAGCAGTGAGACAGGCATGAATGGAACAAGGATAATGGGCCAGGGTCAGAAGGTCACCAAGGTGCCCAGCAATAGGCAAAACTAGAAAAACAAGAACCTTACCCCTGGGGTGGCCTTTCGTACCCTAGAATACCTCTGGTCATGTGGTTTAGATCCCCTGATCTTTCAGATTGATAGTCATGAAGCTCAGACCACCCTCCTGTCCTCCCACCCCCTCACCTTTTCTCCCCTGGCATGCTGCTAGTCATGTGAGTTATAGCCCTTTAGAGAGAGATCAAGGGGGCTGGATAATAGCCCATAAGCATTAAGCCCCCAGGACAATGAAGTTCTGACTCTCATCAAATACATGTAGGCCTCACTGTGTTTCAGCTCCAGGCAAAGAAAAGCAGCAAAATCAGACAAGGGCCATCAGGGTCAGCTGCAATGACTAATGACACCCTGCTCTGGTGCTGACCAATCACTGGAGGCCCTACCCTGAAAAGCTAATGAATATTCTATTGAAATCCTTCCCTGGGACCTCCCCCACCAGGAGGTCCACCTAAATGCCCTCCAGGAAGCATGCCCACGCTTTCCTCTTCCTGCTCCTCTTCTTCCCCCCAGGCATGGAACCTTCACCTTCTTTCCTGAGCTCCAAGGACTCTTCTTTGCCTATGAGCCCATTTCTTCTACCACTCACTTCTATCTCTGTGACTGTCTAAACCAATGGTGGGAAAATTGCGGCTCGCGAGCCACATGAGGCTCTTTGGCCCCTTGAGTGTGACTCTTCCACAAAATACCATGTGTGGGCGGGCAGTGCGATTGAAACTTCATGGCCCATGCGCAAAAGTTGGTTTTTGGCTCTCAAAAGAAATTTTAATCGTTGTACTGTTGATATTTGGCTCTGTTGACTAATGAGTTTGCCAACCACTGGTCTAAACTTTCTCTTATAGTTTGAATCTTGAGTCTGAATTCTTTTCTAGGCAGAAGTAACAATACTAAGGTTGCTGAACTGAGGCCTGGGTGACCCCACTGGTCTAACACCTGGTGCCACTGCTTAATGATTGAGGGTGAGTGGTACACAAAACAAAACAGAACACCCAACCCACAAGACTCCAGATGTGTGGTACTTATTTCATATGTATGTTAATGATAATACCTTCATAAAACCATGGAATCAGAGGTTCTATAGGTACCTATGAAGTCATCAAGAATACTTTATTCTGTAGATTATATTGTGCTCACTAAAGACAAAGTGTTTAAACATGTGCCATTGTTAATACCTACTTATTCAGTTGACCTACCTTACTCAAATGAAGAATATGCATGTGCCTCTGCTGAACCTTATTTTATTAGATTTAGTTCATTGCACAAGTCTGCTGAGAAGTTGTCAGAGCCCAATTTTATTATCAAATGGATTCACTGTTTTACCCTGTTTTATTTCTAGAAATTTTGTATATATGCCTAGTCATGTGCACAACTTTATGGAATATCTTAGAAGTGAAGAAATTTCAGAATTCATAATTTTTTAAATTTCAGAAGGAAAGTATGGTACATATACAATATGTAGATGTTTCCGCTATTATGTCATATGAATATTAGTGAAAAACTAAAATAAATAGGAAAAATAGGTTGTGACAGAACACCCAAATCCTGTTGTTATAAGTACAATAACAATAAAAACAACACAATGACTATTCTAATAAAAATGTAGCACAGCCAATCACTACTGGCATTTGCACTCAGCACCCCAATTAGTCAATCCTTTGCAACATAAAACCATAGAGCAATTGTCTCTGGAGATGTAAATCCTAATGAGTGCTTAATATTGATAGTGGCCTATTTTATTAAAAACAAACACATACATACACAAAAACTCAAGTTTAATGTCTAGATTCAAGGCCCTACTCATATGACCTTGCTTGACCCCTTCATTGTTAGCTCCCACTGTTTCTTTCAGAGATACTTTCTTTAGAGCAAGCCAATAGATCACAATGGCCCTAGGATTTGATTTCATAGTCCCATGTTTTCACTTTTGTTTTCATTACTTAATTTACCTAGAGTCCCATTCCTTACTCCTCTCAATATCCAATTTTTATTGTCAATTAATTATGTATCTCAAGGAACTTCTCCTTTTGTGATAAACCATTCTTAGCAATTACTTCTATATTGGTATAAAACTAATTACTAATTACCCATTACAATTATATTATACCGAACATATAAAAACCTGCACTGCATATTATATATCTATATATATGTGGATATGGATATAAATGTAGATGTACATATAGATTATCATCCTTATCTTTCATCTTGCCATCCCAAGTTAGTTTATGTCATTATAATGACAGAAGAGTAATCATTTTAATCAATGCATCCATAACTCATTTCTATTAGTCAGGATTCTCCAGAGAACATAGATAGATTGATATAGACATAGATGATATAGATGTAGATATAGATATAGATAGATACAAAGCTAGAAATATATAGAGATAGACAGAAATATAGGAAGATTTATAGACATAGAGATAGAAAGAGATGGAAATAGAGATACCGTGTTTCCCCAAAAATAAGACATCCTCCGAAAATAAGACCTACTTACAGGTTTCCTTCTGAGTGAAATATAAGGCATCCCCCCGAAAATAAGGCCCCCTAGGCTAAACATGAAAGATTTGGTCCACTGATTCTGAAAGAAATGGAGTCACAAGAAATTCACCAGGAAATTCAGGAATTGGATTGTTATGATGATGTTCCAGAAGATGATGACATGATTGTCATTGAATAAATGAGTAAATTCTTGATACTGTAGGATCCACAGTTTGTCTGGTTTGTGTTGACAACTACCGTATTCCATACCATATACAGGTAATAAATTTCCTTTATTTTCATTTAACAATAAATGTCTACCGTATTCTTCTTCATGGAAAAATAAGACACCCCCTGAAAATAAGACCTAGCGCATCTTTGGGAGCAAAAATTAATATAAGACACTGTCTTATTTTCGGGGAAACAGGGTAGTAATAAAGAAAGAAGTAGAGAGATAGAGATGATAGAGGTAGAGAGGGGAGAGAGATTTTAAGTTGGAAATCCAGAAAGAAGTTGATATTTTTAGTTTAAAGGCTGGCTACAGAAATAATTTTTTCCTCTTAGGAATTTAGATTCTTTATATAAGGCCTACAACTGATTGGATGAGGGCCACCCATATTACAGAAGGCAATCTACTTTACTCAAAGTCTAGTGATTTAAATGTTAATCACACCTTAAAAAGTACTTTTACAGCAACATTTAGACTAATATTTGACCAAACAATTTTTCACCCACCATTATTTAGTCAAGTTGACACATAAAATTAACTATAACATCATTTAACCAGCCCCCTTCTGATGGTCATTTAGAGCAGCTGCAATGAGTAAACTTGCAAAATCCATTTCTTACACAGTCATGTGCCACATAATGATTTTTCAGTCAACAATAGACCACATATACAACAGTGGTCCCATACGATTATAATAAAGTTAAAATTCTGCAAGAAATGGAAGGATGTGAGATTTAAGAGGAATTTTTTTTCTCTGATGGGAACAATATTTATGGACCTTGGCAATAGATTCCCTCTGACAGCACTTCAATTTTGAGTGCACAGATTATATCCCAATTGGTCAGCAGTTTTAGCACAGAGGGCGCTCTAGCCCTCCCAGTTCTACCTGATGGTCTTCAGAGTGCAGTGCTATAGGTTCTTGGTTGAGGACTTACAAGTCCTACTATGTAAGAACACAGGCTCACAAGAGTTACCTTAATAAATATTAAGTGCCACTGCCACTTTAGTAAAAGCTTTCTTTAGTAGGGTGGAGTCAGCCTATCCCTCTACTTTGGAAATATTTTCAGGTTGTAATGATGTGAAGCATAGATAATTTTTCCCCCCATTAATTCAATGCCATGGAGAGCTCTTTATGCCAGAGAGAGTTAATGGAACCAAAAATAAACTCCCAAAGTTTAAATATTAAATCCTCAGTTCTGAACAGTTTATACAGTTCTAAATAACCTCCTTTTTATGAATACTAAAATGTTCCTTAATCTGATCACTGCTCCAATGTGCATGGCATGATAATCCCCTGTGTTCCTTTATGTCTGCATCCTAATTCCTTATTCCTACTGATCCTCAGGCCACCTTCACTCACTCCTGACAATCACTGTTATGGTGATCTGTGCCCTACTCAGCCAGTTCTCCTGTGTACTTTCAGTCAGTGCAGCCCACATCTGTGCTTATGGAGCATCACTGACAGCTTCAATGTTCTATTTCTGACCCTTTTGGAGGAAGTAGAGGCAAGGCTTGTGGGACACTGTTTATAAAGTTCACAGAAGCACACAGTAATGCCCTAGGCCTTCACATTCATTCACCACTCACTCACTCACTCACTCACCCAGAGCAACTGCCAGGTCTGCTAGCTCCATTTATGATTGCTCCATACAGGTGAACCATTTTTTATCTCTTATTCTGTACTAGAGGCCCAGTGCATGAATTTGTGTACCAGTGGGGTCCCTTGGCCTGGCCAGCTAGATTGGGCCAAAACTGGCTCTCTGACAGCCCTTGAGGGGTCCTGGATTGTGAGAGAGTGCAAGCCAGGCCGAGGGACACTACTGTTGCATCATCAGGGCCAGAGAGAGAGACGAAGGAGGTTGGCCAACCAGGGAAGGATCAACCGAGGGAGAGCTCCAGGGCGTGTCCGGCTTATCTCACTCAGTCCTGATCAGCTGGACCTGCTCCTGGCTACAGCCTGTATAACATGTTACCAGTCAACCAGTTGCTATGATGTGCACTGATCACCAGGGGGCACCTCTCCAGGATTGCAAGAGGGCCAAGAAACCCCACCAGTGCACAATCGGGGATGGAGAGGAATGTGGGAGGTTGGCTAGCCAGGGAGTGACCAAGGGAGGGTTCCAGGTTGTGTCTGCCCTTCTCACTCAGTCCAGATTGGCCAGAACCCAGCAGCAAGCTAAACAACCGGTCAGAGCATCTACTCCCTGGTGGTCAGTGCATGTCATAATGAGTGATTAAACAGCCTTAGCATATCATTAGCATATTATGCTTTGAGTGGTTGAACAGATGACTGGAAGAATGGACACTTAGGACATTAGGCTTTTATTATATAGAAGTACCCATTAAAATGTTTAAGTACCCATTAAAATGTTTAAGAATCTACTTGTATTTTCTTTTGTAAAAAAATGTTCATATACTTTGTTTACCATATCTTACTAATATTTTTTTAAAAATATTTTTTATTGATTTTTTTTACAGAGAGGAAGAGAGATGGATAGAGAGTTAGAAACATCGATGAGAGAGAATCATCGATCAGCTGCCTCTTGCACACCCCCTACTGGGATGTCCCCTCAACCAAGGTACATGCCCTTGCCCGGAATCAAACCCAGGACCTTTCAGTCCACAGGCCGATGCTCTATCCATTGAGCCAAACTGGTTTCGGCAATATCTTACTAATATTTTTATAATAAAGCATAGATGGTCCTATAATAACTAAGAAAATAATAATTAATGCATGTGTCCCCTGTTGTTTATAAGTAGAGTATTCCTATGACAGTTTTCATAAGCTGAAATGTCAGTGAAGCGAAAAGTATCCCCCACTTTCCAAAAGTTTGTGTTAAGAAACTTCACTATTAGGAAAGATATACTTTAGTTCCTGCTTCCCCTAACAGAAGGAAATCTGAAGAGGAGTCTTGCTTTTATGAAAAAAGCCATTGCCATAATATTGTAGGTCTTTCTTAAAGGTGAAATGGTGAAACAAACTTCCAGAATGTGGGGATACCTGAATTCCACTATATTTTTGAGTTACAAGTATTTTTCAGAGTTTGCTCTTTCTATTAGTACATTTTTATCATAATAAATAGAATTTTTATTGTATGTTAAAATCTTACCTAAATTTTAATTGAAATATTATATAAATATGGGAAGCTTAAGCATTAGGTGTATATAGATAAATGGATTTTTATTAAGTGAGTCAAGTTCTCCTTCATATATACAATATATATCACCCAGCATAAGAAACTGCCCCATAAATAATTTCCCACTGTGACAAGTCCAGTAACTATAACCCCATCCCCAAAGGAAGAGTCATCACCATACTTTCTCAGTATACAGTACTTCATTTCATTATGCTTCACAGATACCATGATTTGCTCACAAATTAAAAGTTTGTGGCAGCTGTGTTTAGCAACTCTTTCAGCACTCTTTTTCAATAGCATTTGTTCACTTTGTCTCTGTACCACATTTTGGTAATTCTCACAATATTAAAACTGTTTCATTATTGTATTTGTTTGGTGATCTGTAATCAGTGATCTTTAAAAAATTGTTTGTAAAAGTAAGAGTGAATTGATGCAGCAAACCTCATTGTTGTCTTGTTTTTAAAAACTGCCACTCCATCCATCAGCAACTACCATCACCATTAGTCACCAGCCCTCAACACCCATTGGGGCAAGACCTTCCACCAGCAAAATGATTACAATTTGCTGAGGCTCAGATAGCCAGAAAGAACATTGTCACTGGTAGTTAAATGTGAAAAGGGAACACAGAAGGCTGTCCAATCTTAATGGCTCTGAATGGTTGGAGACCGGGGTAGTTGAAGCAACTTTAACTTGTTAATCATATGTAAATTCTTGCTGATTTTCTATCGTTGGAATTTCCTGCCTAAGGGATGTGGGTGTATCTCAGAACCTCAATAAAAGGGGAGGTAGAAGGCCAGAGCAGTGGGTAGTCCTCCTCCTAGAGGTGGACTCCCACCTGGCCCCCCATTTTCCCAAATTAACTCTTTTCCAGTCTCTTTTCATTTGTGTGCGGCCTTCTGCAAAACGCAGAAGCCTGAAGAGGAATCCTGAACCACACAGGACATGAATGATAGGGATCCTACATCAGATGATGGTTAGCATTTCTTAGTAATAACGTATTTTTAAATTAAGTTCTGTATATTTTATTTAGACATAAAGCTGTATACACTAATAGACTACAATAGAGTGTAAGCATAAGTTTTTTATTTTATTTTATTGTTGACAATATTATATATGTTCCCCATTTTTATATGCGTTAGAAAATAAAAAAAATTGTGAGGCTCGTTTTATTGTGATATTTGTTTTATTGCAGTCAGTGGTCTGGAACTGAATCTGCAACCTCTCCAAGGTATGACTATAGTTATGCCTGTTTTTTATTTTATTTTAAATTAATATATTTATTTGTAATATTTATTACATATTATAAAATTATATAGATTTTTTTAAAATTGTTTGTATTCTTTAGATATTTGACTCCTTTTGCTCAACACAATGTTTATGAGCTTCATCCATGCTATTATGTGTAGCATTAGTGTATTCCTTCTCATTGCTGTATAAGTTAATGTATCATATTTTCTCGATCTGTACAAGCTGCTATAGCATACTGCCAGAGACTTGGTAGCTTATAAGCAACAGAGATGTATTTCCTATAGTTCTGGCAGGTGGAAGTCCAAAATCAAGCTCCCAGCATGGTCAGGTGAGGGCTCTGTTCCTGGTCTCATTATAGAAGAGAATAGGGGGCTCTCTGGGGCCTCTTACATAGGATCACAGGTCTCATTCATGAGTGCTTCACCCTCATGACACAAATACTTTCCAAATGTCCCACATCACAACACCATCATATTGGGCATTAGGGTCCCAACATGTAAATTTTGGGGGGAACCCAGGCTTTTTTACAATAAATTTATTCACCAATTGTTCAAGGGCATTTAAGCTGTTTATATGTTGGTTACTTCAAGAGTGCTGTTAGGATGTGCTTATAATTTTTTAGTGAACATATGCACATATCTTTTCTGACTACATACTTAGGAATGGAATTGCTGGATTACAGGGTATGCAATTTTAGTAAATATTATCAACAAATGACCCAATGTGATTGTAGAATTTTTACTCCCATCAATACTGCATTGTCATTTTCACGTCAGTCATCTGTGTGGTGGTGCCTTAAAGTGTGTGATTGTGCATTATATTCTCCGGATGAGTAATGAAGTTGATGATCACCTTTTTGCACTTTTTCTATTGAACGTTTATTTTAAAATTCATTTTTTATTATCTCACTTTACTGTCTTTGGGTTTGTATGTGCTCTATTTCTATGTATTTGCTTGAGAAGGAATATTGGAGCATTTATTTTTAACCTTTTTTAAAATATGAATCCAAGGCCATAAATTTCCTTTTAAGCATTATTAGTTGTATTCCACAAAGTTTGATATTTTATCTTCTCCTTGTCATTGGGTCAAATGTTTTCCAATGTCTATTTTTTTTAAATCCATACATTACTTAGAAGTACATTGTTTAACTTCCAAGCAGTTGGGGGGGAAATTCTAGTTTCCTCTTTCTTATTGATTTCTAACTTAATTTCACTATGGTCAAAGAATGTTCTTTGAATGTTCTCAAAACTTTGAAATGTGTTGAGGTTTGCTTTTTATTCCAATATGTGGCCAATTTTGGTGAACATTCCTTGTGCCTTCTGTTGTCATTGAGTGTTCTGATGTCAATTAGATCAGTTAGTTATTTGTATTTGTGAAGAGCATACTATAAGATGACCTACAATTATCCTAGCCTCTGGAAAATCAAACTCTTATGTCATTCCTTCTCCCTGGTGGTGGCTAGGTCCTGTGACTTGCTTTTAACCCTTAGAGTAAGATACATCAAATTGTGCCATGGGTCTTGCTTAGGAGACATTCCCTTGCTGGCTTTGATAAGGCAGCACCATGAGAGGACCTCATGTGACTAAGGCTAACAACAGCTACAAATGATAGTGACCTCTTGCCAGCAGTTTGCAAGCAATGGGGGTCCTTGGAACAAATGGCTGCAAGCAACAAAACTGTGCTAAATGTGTGGTCTTGGAAGTACATCAGTCAAGCCATGAGGTGAGACTGCAGCTCCAGCAACACCATGGCTGCAGCTTTCACGTGAGACTCTGAGGCAGAGCCATCCCAGAAAACTGTGCCAGGACTTGACTTACAAACATTTTGAAATAATAAATTGCATAGGTTAACACTAAATCTGTGGTGCTTTATATGCAGCATCCAAAAATAACTTTTATTTCTGTACTAAATTTTTAGGTCCTTTATGTATTTGCTATGAAAAAGTTATGTAAAAAGCACCTTGCTTTTTGTGATTTTATTTCTTTCTCATTTTTCTATAACTTTTATAATTTAGTTCTGTAATTTTCTTTTGCTTTATAAATTTGGAAGTTATGGTTTTGATTACACACAAATTAGAATGTTTAATGTCTTCCTAATGAGCTTACTCCTCTATCATTACAAAATATTCTTCTTTATCAATAGTAAAATTTACTGCTTTTAACAGCTATTAAAACTTTCTTTTTATTTGATTTCACCAATTTTTCAAAGATAAGCTTAGTTGTGATTCTCTTTTTATCTGCTTATGCTTTTTAAAGCATATTAAATTTGTGAGTTGATAATTTTATTACTTTTAGAATATTTTTGCCATTATATGTTCAAATATTGCTCCTGCCCCATTGGTGTTTTTTCTGCTTAGGATACCCTGTTTACATACATGTTAGGTATCATTTCTCACATGCTTCTAATTCTCTTTTATTAATTTTCACATTTTTTCTTTCTGATTCAGGTTGAATATTTTCTATTAATCTATCTTCCAATTCACTATTACTAGTGTATTTAAATTTATATAATTGCTTATTCATGCTTACATGGTGAATTCTTAATTTAATCTATCAACATATGTTGATTGGGTACCTAGTCAGTGTTAGCACTGTTTTATGCTCTAAAAATGTATCAATTAAAAATAAAACAATTCTAAAAATACATGAAAAATGTTTATCTTCATACAGTTTGAACCATAGTATGATAATTTTAATAAATAAATAAATAAATATATGTTAGAATGTGACTATGCTGTAGAGAAAACTGGTAGAGAGGTTGGTATCAGTAAGCAGTATTGCATTTGTCATTAAGGAGGTGTGAGTTCTTTTTTGTTTGTTTGTTTGTTTTTTACATATTTGCATTGATTTCAGAAAGGAGGCGGGAGAGAGAGAGAGAGAGAGAAAGAGAGAGAGAGAGAAACATCAATCATGAGAGAGAATCATTGTTTGGTTGCCTCCTGCATGCCCCCTACTGTGGGTTGAGCCTGAATCAGGGCGTGTGTCCTGACCAGGAATCGAACTGTGACCTTCTGGTTCATAGGTCGATGTTCAACCACTGAGCCACATTGTCTGGGCAAGATGTGAGATTTCTCTATAATTTGGATATTTATGTCTTATTAGATACATCATTTGCAAATATATTCTATTCAGTAGACTGTCTTTCCTTTGGTTGATGGTTTCACTCAATGTACACATTTTTTTTTTTTCCCATTTGATATGGTGCAACTTGCTAATTTTTGCTTCTGTTGCCCTTTCCCTGGGAGACATATTCAAAAAATATTGCTAAGACTGCCTATGTTTTCTTCTGGGAGTTTTATGGTTTCAGGTATTACATTGAAATGTTTAATTCATTTTGAGTTTATTTCTTAATATGGTGTAAAATATTGAAGTCTCTCTTTCTTTATTTCTTTCTTTTTTTTTCTCCTTTTTTTTTCTCTTTTTTTTTTTTTTTTTTTTTTCATATATCTGCCCAGTTTTTCCTACAGCATTTATTGAAGAGACTGTCATTTTCTCATGGTATATTCTTGCCTTCTTTGTCATAAATCAATTGGATATAATAATTGTGAGGTTTTTATTCCATTGATCTATGTATCTGTTTTTGTACAGGTAGCATACTACTTTAATTACTCTAACTTTTTTGTATAGTTTGAAATCAGGGGGCATGATTTCTTCACTTTATTTTGGTGTGGATCTTTTGAGGTTCATCTTGTTTGCAAATATCTATGCTTCCTGGACCTTGATTTTTTCCCACTGAACTCTGAAACTATCCTATCCTTTTTTCTTATTATTAATTCTTTTCTTCTTTTTGCTGCAGTATTTGGGTGATATCCACTATTATGTTTCAAGGTTGTTAATTTGTTTTTCTTTATCATCTAATGTACTTTTAATTTCCTTTAGTTTTTTTTTTCTTCAATTTCAGTTAGTGTATTTTTAAACTCTGACTGATTCTTTTTTATATTTTCTAACTCTTCGTTAAAGTTCTCACTGTGTTCCTCTATTCTGTCAAATTTGGTGAACATTCTTATTGCCATTATTTTGAATTCTTTGTCAGGCAAATTAAGTATCTTTATTTCATTAGTGTTTTGTCTGGGATTTTTTATTATTTTTTCATTTGGAACATAGTTATTTATATCCTCCTTTTGTTTGACTTTCTGTGTTTGTTTCTATAAACTAGAAGAACAGCTACCTCTCCTGATCTTGAAGAAGAGGCCTAGTGTACGAGCAGCCTCTGTGTAGAGTACATGTGCTGGATGGCCTTGGCAAGCTGGCTGGAGACAAAGCAGCTGCACATAGTGTCAGCGGTGTCCTGGCAGGTCAGCTGGCCAGGTCTAGGGTGGGCACAGACCCAGGTGTCCCAGGGCACAGCTGTATGGGTGCCCGGTGGATCAGCTGGCCTGAGTGGGAGCGGATGCTGGCCTAGGAGACGCAGGGTGTGCTGTGGCAGCCTTGCAGGCTGGCTAGAGTACTTGGACAGAACTGCTGATTTTGGAGCGTTCCTGCAGACCCCCACCATTTTGGTAGGAACCCTGGAGGTAGTAAATAGATTTCTTTTAAATATAGTTTAATTGTTTTTTATATTGATGTTTTATCTCTGCCTTAAACCAGGGCAGGCAGTCTGCTCTTAAGCTCCTCAGAAATACCCTCCCTACTTTAGGCTGGGGAAGGATTCCTGTGGTTATTATATCTTCTTCTCTGATACCCTTTTTATGTGGTCCCCCTCTCATATGTTGTGCAGAGCTATTCAATCAGCCCTCAGTTATTCTTCCAGAAGAATTGCTCTGTAAGTAGAAGTACATTCAGTGTGTTTGTGGGAAGAGGTGTGTACATGGTCTTCCTATGTCATCATCTTAAACCACACACACACACACACACACACACACACACATAGATATATATATATATATATATATATATATATATATATATATATATATATATATGGAAACTTGAAAAATAAATTTAATCTATGTAAGCATCTAAACATATTTCTTTTCTCTTCCCATTTCTCTTATTTCAGTACTACTACTTTTTTTCAGGTATTTCAGATTTCTTTTTTAAATTAGGAGAGGGCCCCGTTTTTAAATACCCCCTGAGTTGTTTTCTCTGTGGTCTATTACAAATCTCAACATTTATAATAGATAACAAATGTTATCTATAACATTCTTGTGTAACTTGAATTTCTCAAAATATTATGAGCCAGTTCTTTCACAAAACCCCAGGAAGTTATGCTCTGTTTCTACTTCTCTCCTTATTCCATAAGAATGAATTGCTTAGTTTTCTGAAATGCATGATGCTCTGTTGTGTGTGTGTTTTCAGATTAACTGACAAATTTATGCTCATCATTGAAAGCTCAGATTAATACTACTCTCTGTTACTACCCTCAGACAATTGTAATCATTTTTTAAAATCTGTACTTCTATAGCATTATACACACATTATACCCAGCCTAAAAGGCTTTTTTGTTATTGTTAGAACAGTTATTTTCTTCCTCTAGATTTTGGCATTCTGGAGGGTAAGATTTTGTCTTATTATTTGTTCCACTAGTAACTAAAATACTATCTGAAACATTGTGGACAAAAAAATAAAGACATTTAATGCATAAAATAAATTATTTAATGCTTCTGGGTCAGTATAAATCCACCCCCACTTTAGACAAAATGTACAGGGTGTATCATTCAGATAGTGGAAAACAAATTTATTTTTACAAGTAAAGAAAAAAATAAAACTTTGAGGAGAATATTAAAAATCTTGTTCCACTAAGGTATTTATGAGGTTTCTGAATTAAATTGAAATTCCTACCTCAATATAAATCCTAGATACAACTCAAGTGTGCTTAGGGTACTGATACTAGAAAAAGAAACAAAAAGAAAAGCAAACATTAGGTTTTAGTCTAAGAATTTGAGTGCTTTTTTAAACCCACCAAATGCAATCAGATTTATATTTATTTTTACAGAAATGTTTGCTCAGCTAATGCATTCCTAATCAAATAATGGGTGTTCCATGATGGAAATTTCAAATAAAGTTTTTAAAGCTGTCAAAAAGTAAATAAGCTAACTAGAATTGTATTTCTTTGTTTCCCAGTGGATCTCATAAATGCTTGGGAGGAATATAGTGTACTTAGAAGTAGGTCAGATAAACACTCAAATGCAATTATAGTCAATCCCTTCCCCTCCATCCCTCACCACAAACCAATGATTTAACACATATCTTCTGAGATATGTCCATTTTTAAGTAACAAATACCTCTATGGTCTATTAAATGTTTTTATTTGCTTTTTTTTTTTTAACAAACTCCACACCACTTCAAAAGATCTATAATTTAATTTATTTTGTATTAAAAATAAAGAGCATTTTATATTTCCTCGTTGAGTCTGTGTTTATGACTATCCACATGAATTTTAAATGTATTAATGTCAATAGAAGTTGATGAAATTTTAACTTGCATTGTAGAGTACACAACTGAACAATGTACACTGTTAAAAAAGTAACTTTAGATTCTTGAAGTTGATTTGGAGTTCCTTTGTTGAGCTTCCCAAAAGTCTTTGACATGATGCATTGATCTGTAGGGTTTTTTGTTTGTTTGTTTGTTTGTTTGTTTTGTAACCCCCATTCTCACTCCAATTTTTCACATCTGTAGTTATTTTCTAACTGAACATAAGCTCTTCTACTTTAAGTCTTGTAACATGAGGACCACAAAAAACTTATTAAAGCAGCATTCTTGTATATTCAAATTTAGACATTATAGACAATAGTCTATTACCAGTGAAATATTCATGACAAAAACATGAATTTATTTTCAGTTTTATGATTCATATGACATTAATAATTAAGCCAAGTTTTATGATACATCATTTTGAAAGATTTGATTAAAATAGATTCAGAAGCACTGAAATAAAATGGCAAAAGTTCAGACTGTCTGTGTTTATTCTTGTTTGAAATATCTTTAAATGGGAAGAATGAGAGCAGTGGGACTACAGCTCAATTCTTGTAAGCTTGAGATCTCCTCTATATGAAAAAAAATTATGAGATAATTTGAGACAAATTAGATTGCTGCCCTCTGAGCTCATGTAATATTAGGCCAATTGGGCACAGAAGGAAATAATCAATAGGGTGTGGCTCATCATGAGAACCTAGAAAGTTGCAGCATGCTCTAAGAGTTCATTTAAAAAAGAAATGTTTTTATGCTATTCAAGACAGAAAACTACACAACTCTTAAAAACCATCTGAGTTCTAAAATTACATATATATATAATATTTTATATATTATATTTTAATGTATAAAATATTTAAAAATATTTTAAGGATACAGGTCAGTTGAGACTTTTCCAGGAAACACATTTTTTTCTGGAACTGTTGTTAATGCAAATAAAGATGAGTAAGTAGAAGGATATATTCAAAGATAACTATATATATATATATATATATATATATATATATATATATATATTTAAAGAAATAACTTTTATATATATATTTAAAGAAATAACTATATATATATATATATATATATATATATATATATATACACACACACTCCTGGTAAACTTAATTTAAAAGAGCATTTGTAATACAGTATTTGTGTCCTACTAGTATGTATGGCAATGTTCACAGGCTGGCTCTTCTATGGTATAGTTGTTTTGTAGCTATGTCACAGATATCCACAAATCCTTGAAAAGATCAAGATCATGCAGCTCCTTAAGTGATCTAATTTCTGTCCAATGTCTCACACTTCATTTCAGCTCCTTACCTGGTGCTATATTCCATGTGTAGTAGTTTGTTATTATTGTGTTACAAATTATTATTATTACAAATTTAGCAGCTTAAAACAGTGCCCATTTATTCTCACAGTTACGGTACATTTGTTATAAATCCAGACAGTTACTTGGATTAGCTGTAGAAATCAAGGCATTGATTAATCTGGCCCCTTTGTCTGGAAACTTTGGGGAAGAATTTGCTCCAAAACTCTTGAGGTTGCAGGCAGAATTCAGTTGTTAGGACTGAGCTGCCCATTCTTTGCTTTCAGTCAGCCAGAGGCTGCTATCAGCTTCTGGAAGCTTCCCTTTAGTCCTTGAATGTGACTCTTCTTCATAGTCAGCAATGGTTTGTTGAAATTTTCATGTGCTTCAAATCACACTGACATTCTTTTATGCCAACGGCCCTAAAACACACATCAATTTTAAAGGTCTTCCCTGGTTCACTCAGGTTTACCAGGATAATATATTTACCTGAAGGCCAAATAATTTAGACTTTCAGTTATAATCTGAATAATCTTTTTAGGAGAGTACCTGGAATTGTGTTTAATTGTGACTAACCAGGGGATTGGACTTTTAGGAGCCATATTTAAAATTCTGTCATTCAAGGTCTGTCTGTTTCTGGCTCTCAAAAATCGACATCTTTCCTAAACACACAATTTATTCACTTTATTCCATAGTCCTTGTTACTTTTACACATCACTTTTATGCGTCAACTTGACTAAGCTACAGTCTCCACTTATGTATTCAATCAAACACTGATCAAGGTATTGCTGTGAAGCCATTTTATAGATGTAATTAACATCTACAATTAGTGGATTTCATGTAAAAGAGATTGTCCTTGATAATCTGTATAAACTGATTCAATCAGATGAAAGATTTAAGACACCTTAGAAAGAAGCTACTCTTGCTGAAACCGGTTTGGCTCAGTGGTAGAGCGTCGGTCTGCTGACTGAAAGGTCCCAGGTTCGATTCTGGTCAAGGGCATGTACATTGGTTGCGGTCACATCCCCGGCAGGGGGTGTGAAAGAGGCAGCTGGTCGATGTTTCTCTCTCATCGACTTTTCTAGCTCTCTCCTTTCCTCTCTGTAAAAAAATCAATAAAATATATTTAAAATAAAAATAAAAAAAAGAAAAAGAAAAAAGAAAGAAGCTACTCTTGAGTGGCAACGTCAGAGCGTCCAGCGGGCCTTCCTAATAGGCTCCTCCATGGATTTTGGGCTTGTCTAGACCAATGGTCACCAAACTGCTGCCAGAGAGCCACATGCAGCTCTTTGGCCCCTTGAGTGTGGCTTTTCCACAAAATAACACATGCGGGTGAGCACGTAAAGTGCAATTGAAACTTCGTGGCCCATGAGCAGAAGTCGGTTTTCAGCTCTCAAAAGAAATTTCAATTGTTGTACTGTTGATATTTGGCTCTGTTGACTAATGAGTTTGCTGACTGACTACTGGCCTAGACAATTATATATATCCTGCTGTTTCTGTTTCCCTGGTGGACCACTGACCATTGATATAAAAGACAGAAGTCTCTGTATTAGTTTGGCATTGGTTTGAAGTATAAAAATATCAAGTAAATATTATTAGCTCAAAGGTCCAAAGTCTCACCTGAATCAGATGCCAAAGAGGTTCCCAGGGTAATGCATCTGGGCCACAACACTGCTTCACCTGTGGAACTGAGAAACTGCTGAAGAGTTTCATCAGCCTACTTTTTATCAGAAGAATACCGAGATCCTGAGAGCCTTTTTGATATAATAGTTTTTCATTCAAACTAGAAAGTCTAGTTTAGTTTTATAGTTACCAGTTTTCTGCTGTAATTTCCAAAATTAAAAATATATATATTTCTTGGCACAGTACAGATAGATGTTTTATGAACTGTGCCTGATAAATGCAATATTGTGATTGTTGTTTTTGTGCCTTGTTTACGATGCTTCCCAATAATGGTGTGCCGTTTCCATAAGTCTGATCATTATAATCTAATACTAACTTTTTCTTTTGAGGCCCCGGATGATAGTATCTTCTTTCTGAGAAGACTTTAATGTAATTCCGTTGGGATAAACCATGTAGAACTTAATCAATCTTTAAGCCTTGAGGTTCCTTGGAGCACTCATGCAAAGTATTCTTATGATTGCTTTAATTTGGGGCTTCCTTTTCCTGGAGGATTGGCATTCAAACCTCCTTCTAAGAGTTGGGATGAATAAGGTGAAGACTCCCTAACTAGGACAGGTTTGCTTACATCTCAGTGTTTTTGAGGTAACCTTCTGGACACCAAAAATTGACCATTTCTTTCAAAGCAAAAGCAGCTTTAAGTGCTGGGATTTCTTCTCTGGATTTTTAACTTCTCTCTGATTACTGGGTAAGTACTTTCTCACTATTTTGAAGTCCCTTGAAAATTTAAAAAAATATTTTAAAGAAAATAGTGCATATAACCTTTTGTAGTTATTTTCAGTAAGAGGATTAGTGTGAGTGACTGGGCCCATCATTGCTGGAGGCAGAAGTTTCTAAATTCAGCATTTCTTTGACCTATTGCAAACTTGTATATGTAAGCCTCTTGAGGCTCTAGGCTTTATTCTATAGGTGTAGTTGTAAGTCTCTACAACAACTTGGGTTTAAAATAGTTAAGCTCCATTATCTGAGGTCAACTATGGTTGCAGCTCCCTCTTTTTCTTAACCTGGCTAAAAGATTACTCTTTATTTCTGGCACATGGTAATTCCTCATCCCTGTGTTTTTGAGATAAACTATTTATATTTTCTGGTTTGTTCGTTTATTTATACAAATAAATAAAGAGGTTTGAATGTTTGTGTATTTTTGTAACTATTCCAAGATTTAATTTTCTGTGGCTATCTCAGGGCAGAAGCACAACATTGGCACCTCTCTCTCTCCCTCCCTCTCTCTCTCTCTTTCTCTCTCTCTCTTCCCCTCTCTCTCTCTGTTATTCCCTGTTCCTCTCCCTCTCCCTTTATTGTTTAGGCTTCTCTTCCTTAACCAAAACCATACTTAAGTGCTACATTTGCTTTATAAGATGTCTGAGAGGATTTTACTTACTTTTAACTTTGGCTAAAATACAAAATTCTGTTTACCCTTCACTACATTTAGCATTTAATATTACTACATAGGATAAAAAAAATCAGACAAATCATGCACTTCTGGTGGCAAATTTGTGCAAATATTATTATTTGGAATATTTCTAATCCTACATAATAAAAGGCTAATATGCAAATAGACCAAAGGGTGGAACAACCGAACAACCAGTCACTATGACATGCATTGACCACCAGGGGGTGTGTGAAGAAATGGCAGACATTGGCCACGGCATGATGGTGAGCAGGTGAAAGGGGGCCCCAGACCAAGGTAGAGCACCAGTCGTTGTAATCAGGGAAAGCTTCCGGTGGTTACTGAAAAATCTTTGCTCCCATGAGTTGGAGTTTTGCCCGGTGCTCACACCTGCTGCCAATGCTGGCCCCGCTCTTGCCCACTGCCTGTGCCTGTTGCCAGTCCCGAGATCACTCAGTGCCATCAGTGGGTGAAAGCAGCTGCTGCCAGCCCTTATCACCCCTGAGGGCTTCTCTACCTCCCCCTGCTCCTGAAGGGCAATTGGGGCAGCAGCTGCTGCTCATACCCGCTGACAAAGCTGGCCCCAATCGCTCCACACCATCAGTGGGAGCTGCGGCAGTGGGAGTGGGAATGCTGGTAGAAAGGGTACCAGGGGCTCTGGTGGGAGGGGCCAGGCTACGGATGCGGAGGATGGGCTGAGACAAGCACCTGTGCCTACCACAATCTCACAGCCCACAGTTCCTTTCAAGGTGCACAAATTTGTGCACTGGGTCCCTAAATATTAATGATATTGTCAAGATCAAACTTAATTACTTTTTTGATGTTTTTCAGTAGAAGAACCTATATGTCTTCCTATAATAGTACAAAGTCAGTAAATTATGCTAATATGTCAAAATCCTATATACCAAATTATTCCTAGGAGATCATAGCTGTCCAATAAATGAGTCAATAAAATCCACACTTAATAGAAAGATTATTTGAGCTCGGGTGAAATATCCAACTGAAACCCATCTGGGGATTCTGGTTCAGAGAACCTAATAATGCAATTTACCTTCTGGAGTTCCTCAAACTAAGTTATTTTCTAACTAAGGGTCTATATTCCAGCACTAATGCTGTAACACCAACTGGATATGCTACTGTTCAGTTCAATTCCAATACTGCATGGAGTTAGTGCACCTCATTGTCCTACTTCAGACACCAGCCTCACATCTTGGGTGTCCCTATGCCACTCAAACTTCTACCATACTTGGCTACAAATACAGGGGGGAGGGGGGTCCCACTACCCTCCTTTAGGTTAGGTAATTTGCTAGAATGATTCACAAAACTTATTGAAATATAACTGCAATTGTACTTACAATTACAGTTGTATTTAAAAGACACAACTCAGGAATAGCCAGGTGGATACAGCAAGGTCCAAAAGGATCCCAAGCACAAGAGCTTCTGTCCTCTGGAGTCAGGTTGCATCACCCTCTTGGCACATATCCGTACGCTAACTGGGAAGCTGTCCACACTTCAGAGTTTGTAAGTGGGATTTTATTACGTAGGCACAATTGATTAAATCATCAGCCAAATGAATTTGATTCCAACTCCCTGCTTGCTAAGGAACTCAGAGAATGAAACTAAAAGTTCCAACTAATCCTTTAATGAATTGCTGGGTCTTTCTAGCATTATCAGCTCATCCCTTAAAGCACTTAGGGCACACCCTGAGTTCCTTCACTAGCATTAACTTAAGTATGCTTGAAGGGGCTGGTTATGAAAAACAAAAGACTTGCCTATTACATAGGACAGTGGTCGGCAAACTCATTAGACAACAGAGCCAAATATCAACAATACAATGATTGAAATTTCTTTTGAGAGCTGAAAACTGACTTTTGCACATGGACCACAAAGTTTCAATCGCACTGAATGTGCGCGCCCGCACTTGGTATTTTGTGGAAGGGGCCGAAGAGCTGCTCACGTGCCACAGTTTGCCGACCACTGACTGGGGATATTCCAGAGGCTTTTAAAGTTCCTGGTTGGGAAGTGGGAACAAAGACATTTAAAAATATAACTGTAAGAATAAAGTCTATGTGTCAGGGAAGAACAATTAGAATAAAAGAGATAGGAAAAACAAATATTTGATGTTAAGACATGATATTAATTGGGTGCACATTGTATAGCAAAGGGTAGATGCAAGTAAGAGATTATATAAGAATAACTATCCAAAAGAAAAAAAAAAACTATATTATACATATTCTGATAAGTTCTTGCTCATAGGCAAATAAATACAAATAAGTAAAGCAATATACTGATATATATATATATATATATATATATATATATGTAATAGAAATCACATTGACATTATATATCTCATCATGATTACTTAGTTTATATAACCTTGAAGAAGAAATATTTAATTTCTTTGTGTGTTTTTTATGATAAGAACAACTGTTCATAAATATTTGCCTATTCCCCAAATTCCCCCTACCAGGACCCCAGAGAAGTCTTCTCAATAAATTCAATATAAATTATACTATTGAGAAACTCACCAATGCTTATTTTATTATTTTTGACAGTTAGGCAATGTCAGTATATTGCTATCTGTGATCATACAATTCTATCCTGTTTATAAGAGATGGCATAGAAGAGTAAGAAAAAGATCATGTATGGAGCCAAATGATTAGGGTCATGTTCCTGGATCTGACACTAATTTAACATGTGGTTATAATGGCAACTACTTAACCTTTATGAACTCTAATGTCCTCATTTGTTTATTACATAGATTTGCTAGATGCAATGTTTAATATTTCTTGATTCTGTTCCTATTGACTTCAAGCTTCATAATAAGAATCTAATTTATAGCCTGGCTGAAGTGGCTCAGTAGCTGAGTATTGACTTATAAACCTGGAAGTCACAGTCAGGGGACATGCTTGGGTTGTGGGCTCTATCCCCAGTGTGGTGCATACAGGAGACAGCTGATCTAAGATCCTCTCATTGTTGATGTTTCTCTCCCTCTCCTTTCCTCTGAAATTTTTATTGTACTGAAATCAATAAAAATATATTTAAAAAAATAAAATAAAATAAAATAATATATATATATATATATATATGTACAAAAACTTAAATACTTTATACAAGTTGGCAATATTTCAGAACTCAATAAATTGAAAATACAGATATTGAAAAGAATGTTAATAGAGGATGTACTAATTCACATTGATTAGCATAAATACCCATTATCAAATACAAATAAAAGTATTACACATAATTACTCCAGCCACTTCTATGACAATTAGCTTTTTATCTCTTCATCTCAATTGCACTTCTTACTTTCTGCACCAAGGCTCCTTGGTGGCTGGCAAATGTTGTAGCAGGGGAGTCATGGAGAAGCTCACTGAACTCATGCGTGCACAAACTGGAAGTAATGGAGAGTTAATGAGCCATGGAGTAATGGTGAGCAATGGGGAAAGGATGCGACAGAGAACTCCCCTGTTTTCATCCCTGGGGAACACCAGGCTGAAGATCATTCTGTACAGTTTCTCAGCGGGTCTGAGTGGGATTGAGTCTCAGATGCCTTTCACAGTGATCAGCTCACCAATGCACACTGTGCTCTTGATTCTCTTCATCTCCATCCCAACCTCCCTGCTTCCCTCCCCTGTGCTCTGGGACCACTTTCTAAACAAACCACCTGCACACAAGTTAATGGGTCAGGCTCTGTTGTAGGTGAGGCCATACTAAGACTAAGAAAATTCAAAAGAAAAACTATTCTAGGAAGCAGACATTAAAGAGGAGATTCTGGTAGGGAAGCACTCACCGGCTCTGTGGCATTAAAGATGCCATTTCTGGTTGGAAGTCAGGTGGTGGTCAGTAGCATTATAACTATAGAGCTCTCACCGATGTTAGAATAGGATAAGTTGCAGGTAGAGGTTAACTTTTGACTGGTCTTGAACATTATGGCAAATACAGGCTTGTTGTTTTTTGCCTGTTTAGAAGCCTTTGTGAAAATAAAATAACAGGTTCTTATCTAATAATATCAACTTCAGACATGCTGTGAAAGACAAAGACCCTTTTGTTTAAAATGCTTTTTATCTTCTGCACCTACAAGGCAAATTGTACTTAAACTAGACTTCAGATTTGATTATGAGGGGAACAAAACTAATGAGGGGATGATGTATCAGGATAAGGAAGGGCAGGTGAGATTTGCATGGAACCATTTGGGATTATGAGCCTGAGGATCATGGACCCTTAGATTCTACTGAAACTGCTTACCCTATAAATATCTCCCCTGTGGTAGACATCTCTCCACATGAAAATGCTCATCCTCCTCAAACCCAGCTTCACCTCTATCCATTAACTCTAGTTTAATAACTGGAGTTATGTCTCATTATAGGTCAAATGGGAAAACAGGAACTCTCTTCCGGAAGGAAATGCCAAAACTTATTTGGGAGCTTGCTCATATGACTCTGAGTTTAATGCCCCAGAAAGCACACTGGAATCTGACTATACTAAAATACTAGCAAGCAAAAGACTGAAACTAGCTGGCATGTGGAAAAACGAAAACCTTTACCCAATTTTCAGATCTAAAGGATTCTACTGATGCCCAAATCCCATCAATTAAAAGTAATACTTGGGTAGAACTCTCAGAATCATTCCCAAAGGGACAGGCAGCCATGCAGCCATGCACTGAGTAAATGGGAAGATACAGACCTTTCTATGGCTGTTGGAAGCAGAGCATCAGCTGACACTAACAGAGGGGACCTGAAATGCCACAATAGCCTTCCAGTTAGAATTCAGCTCATGAAGGTCAGGTAATGGCCCGAATATGTCTCACTGTGCATCCACTTGTTTGCAGCAGTGATTCCCAAACCTTGCTACTCATCTGGGGAACTTTCAAAAACCTTGATACATTGGTTATATCAGCTAGATTCTTCCACTAGTGTCAAAGCTGAGGATCAGCATTTTAAAATTTGCCTATGGTTATTTCTTTAGTTTCTTTAAATTTGCTCAAGGTTATTTCTTTAGTTTCTGTGAACATAGTGGGATAGATATGCTGAGCAGCTAGTAGAACCCTCATATTCATTCTCTGATTTAGGAGCCATGATAAGAAGTCTTTGACATTGAATGTCCACAAAATGAACAGTAAGAAATGGCAAATACTTTGAATACCTTAGTAATAGTCATGACTGCAACAGGATGGAAACCTATGCCAGTGACAGGGAAAGAGAAATCATATTTATTCCTCAGGAATACAAAAGTGTCCTGGAGTAAACTGACATTCTCCTATAGCAATATTATCAGTAACGCTTAACCCCAGCATACTGTTTATGTATTTGAAACCAAGGATGTTTCTTGTTTTGTATTTTCTATCTGTAAATTGCAAAAAAAAAAAAAAGTATTTTTAGGAAATAATAAATGAAACAGAAATAGACAAAGAAGAGTCTGCTATATCAGTGTTTTTTATTTATTATTAATTATCATTATTATTTTTTTAATTCTCATCTAAGGCTGTTTTTTCCTTTGATTTTCAGAGAGAGTGGAAGGGAAGGAGGAGGGGATGTAAAACAAATAGTGAGAGAGATACATTGCATCCCACACATGCCCCAACTGAGGCCAGGGATGGACCCTGCAACAGAGGCATGTGTCCTCACCAGGAATCAAACCCGTGATCCACTGGTCTGTAACATGCCAGGCAGGACTAGAATAACGGTGTTTTTTTAGTGATTAAAAATATATGTCTCCTCCAATAGCTGTTTTTTTAGTAAGGAAGTAATTAAGGTTAAATGAATGGGGCCCTAATTTGATAGGACTAGTGGCCTCATAGAAGGAGACACCAGAGAGCTTCTTCCTCCCTCCTCCACTTGAAAGAACCAAGAAAAGGCCATGTGAGGACATAAAACTCAGCTGTCTGCAAGCCAAAAGGAGAGTCATCACTAGAAAGTGAATCAGCTGGAACGTGAATCTTGATGATAGACTTTTAGGCTCCAGATTGTGAGACAATAAATTTATTTTCCTTAAGCCAGTCAGTCTTCAGTATGTTATTATGGCAGCCAGAGCAGTCTAGTACAAGTGGTCTGGAAGGTAGGCTGAGATATCTCTGCTAAGGGAAAGTATGAGTTGTTGTTCCTTGTACCTCTCACTAAGAAAGAGATGATTAGGGGATCATTTGATATTTTCAGGATTTTTGTTGAAGTATACTATACATATAGAAAAGACACATGTCAGCAATGGAAAATGGCTTCTGGTATGCTCCCAGATTGTGGTAGACACTAAGAATCTCTTCACGGGGAATCAATTAACTAAGTGGTCATATTTTCCCATTGTGAGCTGAATATCATGCTATACACTGAATCAGAAACCACAGCAATCCATTGTACAGAGGAAATTGTACATTCAGGATTAAGCTGGCATAGATTCAGAAATCAAAAGAAAACCACAAGAACTGCTGATTCAGACTCCCACAGCATCTTACTTTTTAAAACAATGCCTCTTGCTCAATTAATACTTATTCCTTTACCAAAAAATATAGACCACAAAGGAAAATATCAGGCCCTTTTCAATGATAGGCCAGATAAATTGATTAGTGCTTATCAATGAAAAAAGATTGCTTCCACGTGCTGTCCCATTTGGGCTGGACCTACTAAATAGAGGTGAAAGGAAATGCTCCTAGTGGGCAGAGCTGCAAGAAATGTACTTGGTCTTTCAGTTTGAACGGAGAGAGAAATGACTAAGTACAGAAACATCATAGCTAAGTAGAACAAATGTCTTAGTTGTTTCATCATGGGATTGGGAAGAGCAAGATTGGAAGATTGGAAAGAAAGAATTTTAGGGAAATCATGAGGATGGATAGATGGAAGTGGTCCAAAGCCAATTTTGTCTCATTGCATCCTCTAGAAAGAATTTAAAATGAGGAAACATTCAACAAAATATATGACTTGACAGCTACTACAGTGCTAGAATCATGGGTTCCCAAACCAAGTAACCATGGAGGAAGGGAGGGACACTATACATGTATGTATCAACATGAGTGCCCTTTTGCCAATCACAATCTAGCTAGAGCCACAGTTGAATAATAAATTTGTCACCAGAGAGTTATGCTAAGCCCTCTAAATGACAACATCCCGTGAAGAGATGATGTAGCTACTTGATGGAGGTTAATTCTAGTGGAACCCCACCATCCTTACCAGGATTGCTAGAGGCTCCCGATATGGGAATGTCTCCCCCACTGCAGACTTACAAAAGGCCTGCTTTCCCAGTAGGTTACCTCTTGCAATATTGTCTTAAATAAGACATTATTAAGGAAGTATTACCAGCCCTTGTATTCCATTATTAAGGAAGTATATTACCAGCCCTTGCACAGTATCCTCTGGTCCCTCCATATAATACATTACATGGAAGCAGCTAGTCTAACTACATGGCCAGCTAAAGGCTTAATTAAGATGTTTGCTTAGGAACTCAACTCTGGGGTTTGGGTGTTATGCTCCAGGGTAGGATGCACATCTTGAGCCCACAGCTGGTATTTGGTTCTTATTGCTAGATTATGCTAATTACTATAGTATATGGGCTCTGTAACTAAGGGATGAAGCAGATTAGCCTCTATCTCCATCTTTTCTAATAGAGTTCCCATTTCTGAACAGGAAAGCACTGCCATACTAGATTGACTAGCCTCCAGGGGAATCACTTGTACTGAGGCACACAGTAATGGCTTTCAATGGACTTAAAGCTATAACTACCTCCTGGTCACTTTGAGCTCCTCATGCCTTTGAGTCAAAAGGCAAACAAGAGTTACTGGACTGTAAATGGTAATGGATGCTAAGTACCATGAACTTAAAGTTGCTGCTACATAATGGGGATGGGAAGAGCACATCTGGATCCCCAGAGATTCAGTGAGGCAGCTTTGGGCATTTCATGTCCAGTGGTGATTAAATATAGGCAATTAACCAATCATAACAACACAATATAAAAGGCAAATTGAGACTCATTCCCTTGAGTATTAAAGTCTGATTTTCTTAGAGTGGGGGTAAGGAAAATCAGATCGTAGATAAAAGGCATAATGTGTGTTTTTTTATAATAACCATGGGCAACTGGAACCTCTCCTTTATTATTGGAATGTTTAATCTATAAGCCTGTACTGTACATAATAAATTATCATTTCAGGATCAATTGTAGTTGGCAAACCCTACCTGTTGTATAAATTGCAATCTGCTACCACATCAAAATTGATGGCTTTGACTTAATGAAGGATACAAGAAAATCTGAGCTGTGTAAGGGAGGGGACTCATGTTTTACTTGAGCCACTGCTGTTGAAGTCAGCTTCATGTAGGTGTAATCTGGCTGCGTTGCTGCCTCAGTACCCAGTGTCCCAACTTTCTACCTTGGGGCTGTCTGAAGCCAGGGTGGGAAATACCTATGAAAACTGCCTAATACTCACAATGTACATCTTGGAGGCAGGAGGGTGTAAATATGTGCTGAAGCTTCTTAACAACAGGGGGCAGGAGGCAGAGAATAAATGCTTCCCCACAGTTGTCAAGAGGCATATTCTATTCAGCCTCTTAGAAGGTCCTGGTAAATTTGAGGCTGGTTGTCTACACAGAATACCCATTTAGGAAACATATCCTTGTTTTAACATGTTGGTTTTGTTATCATTCAGGTATGGTGAGACCAACAAATCAGAAGATGAGTGCCACCAAAAAACAATTTGTCACAGTTCCCATGCCTTTCGGGACCACACAGGGAAGCTGTCAGGAGGCCAGAACCAGGGAGCAGGAAAAACATGGGCAATCCTCCCTTGAGATCACTTTGCAAATATCTTTACACAGACTCTAGCCTTATACTTTAATGTCATACAAAGGTTGTGGGTGGTGGAGAGGGCAAAGGGTAAGAAGTAGAGGAACCCAGGCTAAGAATAATTCATTCTAGTCCATTTATTTATCTTTATATTGTATTACAATTTCTTAGATTTTGACCCTATCTTTCAACAGACTCAATGTCCATGACTATATAATGTAGACAGAATGTTGCATTTCGATACAGCAATGATTTGTGAGAGTAAAGATGCTATATTAAGAAAAAAACAGAACCGACTTGAAAGATGGTTTAAGAAATTAGAAAGTTGTTTGTGTGTGTGTTTTTATTAAAACTTTTTTTATAATCACCACGGGCAACTGGAACCTCTCCTCAATTATTGGAAAGTTTAATCTATAAGCCTGTACTGTAACACAAAAAGGAAACGGGAGCTAAATCATATATGGTGTTTTATTAATGTGCAGAAAGAGGTGTGAACGGCAATAATTAAGAAAGAACATAATCAAATAAAGCAAACATTCTCTCACACATTCCTCCTAAATGCTGTGTCATTCGTTCGATTTTCATCAAGACCCAAAGGAATTGCTTGAGTGGTTGAGCACCAGGGACCTCTGTGGCCATATGTGAATGTCATTTCATTCTTGATTCTCCTACCTCAAGACCCGCTGATGGCAATTACAGTATGACAAGAGGAAAGCAATCCTCATTTTATGTTGCTCAAAAGGGGGGATTGTGAAAATCAGGTTCCCTGTTCTCCTCCGAGCACAGATTGCTTTCCATCTTCCCAGGACACACTCTTCCAAGCAGACTTCTTACGCAGCATTTTCATAGACAAACCTGAGCAATGGAAAGCAGTCAAAGACTGCCTTTAAGAAGCACATTACACAGCATTTTTAAAATTAAAATTTATAGAATTAAATTATTTTGGAATTTAATTCTAGAATTTAAGAATCAAATATAAAGAAATTATAAATTATTTTGCTGGCTTAAACAGCAGAGGAAAATAAAGCCCTACACTAGATTAACTACCCTGTATTTCAAAATGGGAAATTCTTTGGCGTGAGTCATAAATTTTCCCTATTCTGAGATTTCCCTGTGTGCTTTCTTAAGGGTCTGAGTTTGGAAATCCAAATACATCAGAGACTAAATTATTTAGAAATTACCCTGAATACCAGATTAGTGAGATTATCTAAAAATAACCGAGTTAATGTAATTCAGAAGGTAACTAATGACCTGTAAATGTAGGTTCCTCTACAACTCTCTCTTTAGGGAGCAGTTAATGCTTCTGAAATGGCTTCTAGGGGAACTGGATGGTTCAGAGGAATTGGTAATAAGAGATGATACAATGATTTTGCCATTATGTCCTGAATTGAGTAACATATAAACAAACTATCTTTCTAAACAAATATATTCATAAATGCTTAAGAAATGCACCAAGGGCTGATAGCAGCCTGGACTACTGCACTTCTAATCTTCCAGGCTTACTTGTCAATTCATTTTGCAGCACACACAGCATCATATCTTTGCTTTTCTACAGCAATAGGCTATGTTATCACTCTAGTGTAAAACTTCCATTGCAAACAAGTTAATCAGAAGTTCTTTCTTCATTTGTACCTATTTCAATTGGCCTTTATATCGGTAATCAAGTAATTTAGGAACTAACACAGAGAATGGAAGACAAGATCATTTACTAAAAGATGCAATGCTATAAGATAACCACAGGAGGAAAAAAACCCCAAAAAAACAGAGCTACAAAAGAGCTTACTTACTGCCAGATACTTTATTTCTTAGATGTGCAAAATGAAACAGAGGTAGTTTAAATTGACTTGCACCATGTAATCCAGTTAAGAAATAGCAGAGGAGCTGAAACTGGTTTAACTCAGTGGATAGAGCATCGGCCTAGTGACTGAAAGGTCCCAGGTTCAATTCCAGTCAAGGGCATGTACCATGGTTGCGGGCACATCCCTAGTAGGGGGTGTGCAGGAGGCAGCTAATAGATGATTCTCTCTCATCAATGTTTCTAACTCTCTATCTGTCTCCCTTCCTCTCTGTGAAAAATCACACCATCATCATTCTTGCTCAGTACCCAGTGAGGTCTGTGGAGACCCACTAGTGGGTGTGAATATCCCTGGCTGAGCAGCTTCCTGAGATTCTAGTTTCTAACACACTCCACACTTCCTTAGCCTTTAGTAATTCATTTGAAAATTTAGCTAAATTATTCTATTAATTTGTATATTGTTTGGAATCTGCCCCATAGCAATAAGAGAGTGTTTGTGCTCTCTCTCTCTCCAGGAAGGTACCCATATTTCATTAGATTTTAAGCTGGATTTTTTGCAGGGTGATTCCAGATCTTTAATGGATTAAAAAAAAAAAAAGTTGAGAGTGTGTAAATTATCTGTGTCTTCTCATTGTAACACTAGTAGCAAAGCTTTTCTAGTTTTCTATATCTTAAGCAGAAGCTGGAAGTTTCCAAAATGTTTTAGTAAATACAAAAAATAAGAGTATATATTTTTATATTTTATTTAAGAAGATAAAGCATTGAACCCTGGCCAGTCTGGCTCAGTTGGCTGAGTGTTGTCCCTTGTACCAAAAAGTGGGCAGTTGCATTCCCTGTCAAGGCACATGACAGAATTATGAGTTGGATCCTCAGTAGGGGACAGTCAACATTTCTCTCTCTCCCTCTCCCTTTCTCTCTCTCTCTCTCTCAAATCAATAAAAGCATTAAAAATAAGAATATATTACATTGAAAAAATTAAATGATCTCAGAAAGCTTTAAAAGCAAGTACCAAATGTAAATAGCTGATTATAAATAAAATATGGATTCAAAAGTGAGGGAGCATAGAAAGTATGGGCAGGGCTACTTTTTATGAGAATGGGTTACTCATCACTTACATAAAATCTCAGAAGTCATATAATTTAAATATCTGAACACTTTATATTTGTCTCAAAACTGGAGTATTTAATTTAAAATAGAATGCAAAGTAGTACGCATTTTAATTGTCTCAACATCTTTAACCAGGTATGAGCAGTAATAGCCAGCAACATTTTGTTAAACTAGGTCATATGTGTTTTTTTCTGTTCTGTTCTTTAACATACAAACAACAGTGAAAGGATGAATAGGAAAGTATTCTGAACACTATAGAACAAAAAGATTGTCATCCTCACAAATGCTGATTAATTAAAGGTATGGCAGATATCTATATAGATGTACTATTAGGTGTAATTTTAGAAAGATTATCTTAATAAGAATTATTGCTCTTATAATTCAGTTGCAAACATTATAATGAAAAATTCCAATCATAACAGTCATTAATGTAAACAAAAATCTTGATCTTTGTTAAAGGATTTCCAAGTCCTAAATTAGGAATGAACTGTAATTTCATTCAGTTCCAGCAATACCAAATATTTGGAAGAGAGAGATATTAAATAAGTGAGCCACCAAGGTTTCCATTTCTATGGCTGAGGAGCCAGTTATCAGAATCTTATATTGGTAAAATCTTCATTTCACTACAGGTCAATACAGAAGAAAGAAAACATTTTTCTACAAAGGTCTACTTGGCTGTCAGTTGGCAGTGCATTAAACTGAAAAATCCACATCCTGGCATGTGAGTATTTCTCAAAGCTAACTATTCATAAAATGTTGACATATCATTACTGTAACTGTCAACAGACATAGATACTGATCACATGAAATTCTATTCTGGAGGAAACCAGAAATCACAAGACTACTCTGAGAAATTTTAGAATACTAGTACTTAAAACAAGAAAATGCTCAGATATATCTAAGTATATAAAAATATGATTAAAAGGAACCGCTTCAAACTAGTCACTAAGTCTGAGGTTCATATAGTAACACAGGTCATTAGAGAGGCCTATTAACTGTATTTGCCAAACTTAGTAAAGCATACAGCTTTGCAGATCATTATACATGGAAAAAGTCATTTTTAATCATGGAAAGTTCATATAAACCTTGACTGTATTAACAATGGTTCCAATAGTGACACAGAAACTTTTTTGATGCTCTTGGAATATGAAGTTGCCAGATTTCTCTTTTCCATGCTAAGGTGCAAACTTTAATATTTGTTCATAGACATTCTCAGGGGAATTTAATTTGAGCAAGAGAATTAATTATAGAAACAGAATTCTCCAGTTTAGTGACCAAGAAACATACATTTAATTTAACCAATTTAAGGTATTTTTTAAATATATCCCAAATCTATGTAAAATAATAAAAATTATCAAAACTAAAAATGTATTTATAATTTTATTTTAAAATAGGTATTATTCTCTCTTTCAGTAGTTTATCCAACATCAAATTAATTAGAACAACTGCTTATTGAGTACTTATTTTGTGATAAGAAAAGTAATTGGGTTTTGTATGCGTTATTTCATGTTTAATATCATACAGTTAGGTTAGGTCCAGTATTTATTTTCTAAATAGAAAACATTTTTAAAAATGAACCAGAGAAAATGGATCATATTATTAGTTTGCTCAGATGTTGGTGGTTTCAGTGGGCAAGCTTTCTAAATCCCTTGCTCATTTTTCATTTGGCCTTTTTTTTTTCCAGCTTACTGTTGATTTCGGCAAATCTTTTAATCTTTCTTTCCATGAAACAATGAAGCACTAATAACCCAAGGCATTCTCTGTATGTTAGCATTTGCCTTTTTTTTTTTTTTTTTTTTTTCATCCAGGGTGGTTTCAATTATACACCATTGTTGGGAAACAAATAAAAATATAGTCACTCAAATAATCTTCTGTGTTATGTGGTTCATATGAGGAACCCTGCTTGAGAAAGGCCATTACAAAAAATAATGCTCTACAAGTTAGACCAATTGATCTCCCTTAACATCTTCTGGTGATTGGTGAGAAGCATGAAGCTAAATCATTATATATGAAGCCATTAGTCATTTAATCATTTTCCCTATGACTTATCATAGTGGGTAACTGAGAATGTCTAGTTTCAGGTGGTAGGGAGTACATTTGATATCATTATCTCCTCTAATCTATTAACATTATTACACATTAGTTTATCTAATTGGCTATTTCTCTCATTGTCACAGAAGTAGAATAAAATATTAGCTGGGCATTATTTAGGGCTTCAAATGTAACCAAAGAAGCCCTGGCCAGGTAGTGCAGTTGGTTAGAGGGTCATCCCCATACGCCAAGGTTGTGGGTTTGATCCCTGGTCAGGGCACATACAAGAATCAACCAATGAATGCATAAATAAGTGGAACAACAAGTCAATTTCTCTCTCTCTCTCTCTCTCTCTCTCTCCTTTATCAATAACTGAAAATTACAAAAAGAAATGTAACCAAAGAAAGAACTAGATAATAATCCTACGTAAGTATTGAATAAAATGAGATTGTCATATAATAAATTACAAAAATGTTATTTTTCACAAAAGTTATCTAGATCATTATTTAAAATGCAGGTTCCTGATCTCAAATAAGAAAACTATAACACTTTTTTAATCCTAACATAACTGATGAATGTTACATTAGGAGCAATAACTTCTATTTACCAGTTATCAAAGGATACATACCACCAGCCTATCTTCATTCAATTGATGGTATTAAACTATAAAATAGAATTATCCAAAATAAGCCACATTTCTATAAATCAAGTAAACAACCTTTCCAATGTATCTCAGCACACTAATATTATTCCTTTTCTTTCCACACACTAAATATATTGTTGAAAAATATTATTGTATGCTAATTCTTAAAGTTAGAAGGTGGCATCAGCTATCATTAAATCAAATCCTTTCAAGTGCAAAATGGAGACAAATAATAAGAAGCTTGCCTAAGATCTTAAGTCAGTTAGTCACAATTAGCTAATTATTCTGTTACTTATTACTCCATTTTGAAAGAGGACCATTTGAGTACCAATGCAGGCAATAACAGAGTAACCGGTATTCCTTCTCATACAAAAGAAAAGAGTCAAATGAGATAAAATATAGACAAACATCTTTTCATATATTGGACAAGAAGCATCTCAGGTGTGTGGTTATTGAGAGGAGAATAAAACTGATCTGAGCCCCACATAAACCCACAATCACCTAGATTTTTGTTTAGGAGAATTATCCTGCTACAGAGCACAGAAGAGGAGCTCCAGAGAGTGGCAGCCTTACTGCACCGAGGAGACAGCCATCATGGGCTGCTGAAATAGCTGAGACTTAGAAGATAAAGACATCACATAAGCAAGCTATGCAGAAAGGAGCATCCAGAAATCAGTATGGTGAGTCACATAGCCGGGGCCTAAATGTACATAGCAAAACATTCCTCAAGGTCTGGAAGATATCACATGGAAAAGGACTGAGAATGACGCAAGAGGTTATGCAGAGCTAGGAGAATTTGAAGTTTGCAGCTGGCCTGAACAGAGATCTCAACAAACATCATGGGTAATGAGTGAAGACTTAAGAAAACCACACCTAAGAAGGAGCCATAGCCCATAACAGGTGTACTGTAAGACTAAATTAAAAACTAAAATAAACCAACTTCAAAAAGACAAAAATAAAAATAAACATGATAAGTCCAAAATGATTGTTCAATAATTTAATTGGCTGCCAAAAGAAAACTCAACACTTTTTAAAGGGAGTACCATTATCCAAACTTCTTTGCTAAACATTATTTTAATTTCTAGTATAAAATAAAAGTCATTAGGAATAGAGGTATATGAAATGTTATCCACCATCGAAAGAAACAGAATAAATATAAAAGACCTCAAGATTCCATATATGTTAAAATAAAAGTCAAGGATGCTAACGGAGTTATTATGAATATATTTAGGGTGTAAAAAATATGGTCTTAATGAATAAACAGATGGTGGAGTCAGCAGAGACACAGAAACTATACAAAATAATAAAGGTGAAAACACTATAATGGAATTACAATATCTATGAGGAAGAAATTTACTGGATTAGGTTGACAACAAATCAAAGGCAGCAAAAGAAATGGTCAGTGAGTATGAAGATATATGAATAAAGTAACACAATATGAGAACACAGATTTAAGTCTTAAAAAATAAATGGACTTGTGTGGCAATATCAAGTATGAGATGAATCAAATGGATTTGGTTTTAGTTTCTGATGGTCATATTAGTCAGAGTGGCTGATGGAGTGGTATACTCCTGTGTACATTTACCAGAAAGAAAAATAGAGCAAAGCTCAGCTAGGTTTGCTTGTAGACCATTTAAAACAAAACAACAACAAAAACACATCTTCTGGATTCATGTTTCCTCAGTTGCATAGCTGCATGGCTGCTTGTCTATTGGCCATTGGAATATCATTTTAGAAGAAATTCCTATGCAGTTACTCTGCCCTTTTTTAAATTGAATTGTTGGTTTTCTCCTGTTAAATTAAATGAGTTCCTTGTATATTTTGGATATTCATCCCTTTTCAGGTGTATCATTGGTGAATATCTCCTCCCTTCTGTGGGGTGTCTTCATTCTACTGATAGTTCCCTTTGTGGTGCAAAACTTTTTTACTTTGATGTAGTTCCATTTGTTTACTTTTTTGTTGTTGTTTCCCTTGCTGAAGAGACATATCTAGAAAAAATATTACTAAGAGTGATGTCAACAGGTTTATTGCCTATGTTTTCTTCCAAGAATTTTACGGTTTCAGATTTTATATTTAAGTCTTTAACCAATTTTGAGGGTTTTTTTTGTTTTTTTTGCTGTTTTTTTTTGTTTTTTGTTTTTGTTTTTGTTTTAATGTATGGTATAAGAAAGTAATCATTTCCTTATTTTTAAAGTGTCTGTCCAGTTTTACCAATTTAGTCTATTGAAGGGACTATCTTTATCCCATTATATATTCATGTCTTTTTTGTCACAGATAATTAGATCATCTAGCCTTGGTTTTATTTCTGGGCTCTCAATTCTGATCCATTGATCAAAAAGTCTGTTTTTATGCCAGTACCATGCTGTTTTGAATACTATATATAGTCTTGCAGTATAGTTTAATTTTAAGTAGGGTGATACTTCTAATTTTGTTCTTTCACAAGATTGCTTTGACTCTTTGTGGTTCTAGTACAAATAAATGTTAGGATTATATTGTTCTAGTTCTGTGAAAATGTCATTGGTATTTTGACAGGGATTACATTGAATCTGTAGATTTCTTTTGGTAGTATGGAGATTTTAATGTTAATTCTTTCTACCCATGAGCATAGTATATCCTTCTATTTATTTATGTATTATTCAATTTTTTCTTAAATTTTATAATTTTCTGAGTACAGGTCTTTTACATCCTTAGTTAAATGTATTCATGAGTATTTTATTTTTTATGCAATAGTAAATGGGATTATTGTCTTAATTTCTTTTTCTGAGAGTTCATTATTGGCATATAACAATGCAACTAATTTCTGACTATTAATTTTATATACTGCTACTTCACTAAAACCATCTATTAATTATAATATTTTGGTTGATTCTTTAGGGTTCTCTATGTATAGTATCATGTCATCTGCAAATAATGACAGTTTTATTCTTCCATTCCAAATTGCATGCTGTTTGATCCTTTCTTTTATCTAACTACTGAGGCTAGGAAATTAATTCCTTCTTTATGAATTGAGATTTTTGTGTATTCTGCTAATATCCATGAAACTATGACAGTATAATGTTTTACTTTGCAAGTGGGGGAAAATCACATGCATATCTGTCACAGATCTGGCACAAAGATGTGGGGGGGAAATCCTAAAATTGTATATATACAAAAAGAAACCACTGCACTGGACCGTATTTCAAATGGTTAACATTATCACAGTCAAAGGACTAGGGGAAGTACTAACCCAAGTACCTTTTTAACACAATATTTGGACTAAGTTCTCAGGCTAAAAACAGAAAAGAAAAAAAAAGAAAAACTCTAAGTAATTAATTTTTATTATTATGTTTATTTTTCCCAGAGGTTTAGACTAGCAATTCTGAAAAAAATTGTATACTTTAGGATTGAGAAAATGAATATATTGTGACTAATAAGAGGCAGTTTTCTGAATGTCAAAATTGAAACAAATGTTAAATGGGGAGTTACTAAAATTAATATATCAGTGAAAACTGACAGTTTTTACTAAAAACAGATGATGATGATGATGATAGATGATAAATATTAATGAGAGAGAGATAAATGTGTGCATATCTGTGTGGGAATGTACATATTTATGCCCATACATGTATGTTCTATGTATATAGGTATGTCATCTATTACACAGCTTGGTCCACTGAGACAGCCTAGATACAATGATATTTCAATATCAGTGAACATACCTTTGTTTCTAAATACCCTCCTCCAGAATACACAGGTGTCCTTGGTGTACTAACTAATACTAATACTAGATATTGAAAATTAATATGAGCTCGAAATGATACATTGCTTTAACTATAATCCCATAAAGTGGTTAGATTTCAAAAACGCTGTTGTATGTTTCTTTTTGATGTCTTACTCAATCCTTGGATTATTTACAAGTGTGCTTATTTCCAAATATTTGGAATATTTTTTTAAGTTTGTTGCTGTTATTGATTTCAAGTTTCATTCTAATCAATTCCAGTTTTGCCAAAGAAAATAATTTTTATGATTTCAATTTTAAAACTTGTCACCATATTTGCTCTAGGTCTCACAAGATACATCTTTAGCATATCACACTTAACCTTTAAATGATATTATACTATTGCATTATCTTTTGTGATATTGTTATCATACATTTTATTTCTTCCTAGGTGACTATCCTTATAAATACATTGTTATTATTTTATAGATAAAATAAATTAAAATAACATTTATAGTAACCATGTATTTACTATTTTTTATGTTTCTTTTCTCTTTTTTTTGGTGTTTCATCTTTTTTGTTTGTTTTTGTTTGTTTTGTTTTGCTCTTTTTTTTTTGTATATTCAAACTTCCATTTTCCTTATCCTTGAAGAATTTCTTTTAAAATTTCTTGTAGCATATGACTGATGGTAACAATTTCTCTTAAGTTTTGCTTATCTGAAAAAAATCTTTACTTTACCTTTAATTTCAAAATAATTTTTTTTTTCTGGGCAAAGAAATCTAGATAAATAATATTTTTCTCCCAAATCAAGATGTTTCTGAATTATCTTCTGGTTTGTATAGTTTCAAGTTTTTAATTATTTTTTTCTTCTGCGTTTTTTTTTTTTCAATTTGATTTATTATGCCTTAGTTTATTTTTCTGTACATCTATTATATTTAGGGTTTAGTGAGCTTTATTGATCTGTGAGTTTTCTTTTTTTAAATATATTTTATTGATTTTTTACAGAGAAGAAGGGAGAGGGACAGAGAGCTAGAAACATCAATGAGAGAGAAATATCGAACAGCTGCCTCCTGCACACCCCCCATTGGGGACGTGCCCGCAACCAATGTACATGCCCTTGACCAGAATCGAACCTGGGACCCTTCAGTCCGCAGACCGACGCTCTATCCACTGAGCCAAACCAGTTTTGGCTGTGAGTTTTCATTTTTAATGAAATTTTAAACATTTTTGTTCATTATTCCTTAAATATTTTTCTGGTGCTATTTATTTTCTCTCAGTTTGAAACTCTACATATATATATATTAAATTTCCTGATGGTGACATACAGGGTAGTAGGTTTGATTCCTAGTCAAGGGCACATACCTCCACTGAAGGTTACGTCCCTGACTCTGATCTGGGCTTGTACAGGAGGCAATAAATCAATATGTCTCTTTCACATCTCTCTCTCTCTCTCTCTCTCTCTCATTTTCCCCTCTTGCTCTCTCCTACACTCCATAAGAATCGAATCAATGGAGAAAATATCCTTAGGTGAAGATTAAAAAATAATAATAAATTATAACCATAATATATATATACTATATATATCAGTATATATATATATATATATATATATATATATATATATATATATATACAAAATCACTAAATTACTTAATGAGATAGAAGAGAAAGCTATTGCTTGCTGTAATATTTTAACTAATAAATATAGAAGAATGAAGGAGTACAAAATCATCAATGGATTTCCTCTAGAAACTGTGGTTGTATACAATCTCAAGATATTACTCTATAAATTATTTATTAATTACAAAAAGAAAACTAGTGACTTCGTAGTGGAAAGATTTGGTGGAAACCACTTTCATCTAATAATTAATGATAAGATCTCTGGGACTGAGGCAAACTGAAATCTCTGTGCATTTGATTAGGATGCAGTGGGGAGGACTAGCATAACTTCTCTGCCATAATCTCTATATCAGTTTGGGATCTCCAGAGAAACAGAGCCCATAGAATATCTACCTAATAAAAGAGTAACATGCTAATTGACCTTACCTTCACGACACCCACCAGCCAATCAGCAGTGAGTATGCAAATTAACCCAGCAAAGATAGTGGATTAATTTGCATATACAGGTGCTGAGCAGCTAGAAGTGGGGTGGGATGCTTGGTAGGTGTTCCGCACCACCCCAGCCACTCCGGGCCTTTGGGCAGTGTGGGAAGGCAGGAAGGAGTCTCTTGGCTGGAGCAGAAAGGCAGCTCCAGCTAGTGCAAAGGCAGTGCCAGCAGCCAGAGGAAGGAAGGCCCATTCTTGCACACATCTTCATGCATTGTGCCTCTGATATTTGTATAAAGAGATGTATTTTAAGGAATTGGTTCATGAGAATGGCAGTTATGAAAATGGCAAGTCCAAAATCTTTAGGATAGATTGGCAGGCTAGATTTTTATATTACAGTTTTGAGGCAGAATTCCTTCCTCATCAGGAAATTTCAGTTTTGCTCTGAAGGCCTCAACTGATTAGATGAGGCCCACCTCCATTATGATGGGTAATAACCTTCATTTTAAGTTAACTGGTTATAAATCTCAATTGCATCTACAAATACCTTGTCACATCTAAATTAGTGCTTGATTAAATAACTATGCACCAGACCACAGTCAAGTTGACACATCAAATTTAACCATCACACCTGCCAAAAATTCATAATCTGAATGCAATCATGAAAAAAAAAAAAAAAAAAGAGAGAGAAGTACAAATGAAGGGGTTTATTATGAAACAACAGGCATCTAGTCTTAAAAATACCAAAGTAAAGGACAAAAAGAAGAAAGGCTAAAAAACTGATTTACTAAATTAAAGTAGACCAAAGGCATACAACAATTAAATTTAATATATAATAGGTTCCTAAATTTTATCCAATATTGAATGAATAACATTATTGGCACAATTTATGAAATTCCATTACATAGTGTGGTCTAGACAAGTCTCTAATTTTGATAATTTTTCTTTAGTTATGTAAGAGAAAGTTCACATTTTTAGAATTTCACACTGAAACATTGGAGGGAGAGTGGCACCATCTCTATTTCACTCTGTACACTAGGCAGAATAATGGCCCCAAACAATGTCCAAATCCCAGCACCTGGGAACATGTCTCCCTATATGGCAAAAGCAACTCTGTGATATGTTTGAATATGGATCTTGAGATGAGGAGATTGCCCTGGATTCCCACAGTGGTCCCAAAGTGATTAAACAGGTCTTACATAAAAGAAATAGCAGGAGAATCAGAATCAGAGAATTAAGGCCGTGGAGTTTGGAGTGGTACCATTACTAGCTTTACGGTGGAAGGGGATCACAAACTAAGGCATGCTGGCAGCCCCAGGAGCTGGAAGGCCTGCGGCAGCCTTTAGAGACTGAAAGGCAGGGATGGGTTCTCCGCAGGCCATACAGCCCTGATGGCACGTGACTTTTCGCTCTAGAATACCTGTTCTAGTTTTATGAGCCCCAGAACTATCATAATAATAAAAGACCAAGAGGCGTCATGACCTAAATGACCAAATGACTGGTCACCATGAGGGACCCGTGCCTGAATCTGAGACGTGGCTGGCCTTCAAACTGCCGGTGGCCCCTAGCCCAGACTGGCCCTGCACCCCAGAGGGGACCCCTGTTACGATTGGGGATGTGGTCCCTAGCCCAGGCCAGGGCAGTACTGGGGGCCTTGCGTATGCCGTGCAGTCTTTTAAAAATAAAGACCTGCTGGCGCTGACCATTCAGCAACCTCCCTCACCCCACCTCACCCCACATGGAGCCCCAGGCAGAGCGGCTTCGGTAGGTGTGGGCTGCGGCCCTAGGCCCCAGGCCCTGTGGGGATGGAGAGGTTCACGCTGCAGATGGTGTAGTGACTCAGGTTAAATTTGCTGGGGACTCCAAACTGGACTGAATGGACTGCAGCTGGTGGTGCTGGCCAGGTTAAACTCCAGGAAGATGTTTTGTAAGAAGAGTGGGCAAGCCTGTTCTCCCAGTAGAGTTCTGATCACAGAGAATGATGTGAAGGGAGGCCTCCAGAAGTCTCACATTTTATATGACCGAGCAGGAGAAGAGCCTACAACTGCATCTCTGCTCTTCATAAGTTGATGCGGGCTCTTCAACTCTGGCACTCATGCCCCAAGGAGGAGAGGACCTCTACTGGCTGGCACACATGCTCCAAGGAGGAGAGGACCTCTGTATGTGGCAGAGGCTGGTGAGGTTTGCCTGGGAAGACATAGGTCTGGCAGACCCATCTGCATTATCACAAGCAGTGGGTGCCTACCAGGGCTGTCACTTCATAGGCATGCCCCAATGAGAGGTGCTTCAGGCCCAGTCTGTAGTCTATTTTGCCAGAGCCCCAAAGTCTGTTGAGGTGTACAGAGCCTACAACAACGTCAAAGCCTGCCTGAGGAGCCTCTGACCCCCATCCCACTGCATCAGAGGAACGCACCAACCGGGCTCATGAAGGACCTGGGTTATGGCAAGGGCTACAAATACAACCCCATGTACAGCGAGCCTGTGGACCAGGAATACCTGCCCGAAGAATTGAGAGGAGTGGATTTCTTCAAGCAGAGGCGATGCTGACTCTTTGAGGCTATGACAGCAGAAGGATGTTTCCTCCTCCTCCTCCTCCTCCTCCTCCTCCTCCTCCTCCTCCTCCTCCTCCTCCTCCTCCTCCTCCTCCTCCTCCTTCTTCTTCTTCTTCTTCTTCTTCTTCTTCTTCTTCTTCTTCTTCTTCTTCTTCTCTTTAATAAGAATGGCCGGAAAGAGAGTAAATGGATTGTGAAGTTGGTTTCCTGGTAAAAGTTAAAATAGCCCAACTTTTTGTGCCAGAAATTTGAGTTTCTTAAGTGGAGGCACAGCTACTTCAGCTAAGTGTGTAATGTTGAATTGTGTTCATTTGCTCTCTGCAATGATGATGCGTGTGGAAGTGTCTGGCAGCTTTGTGCAATGAGTTACCTTATTATAAGGAATTATCTATTTTGTCATAGTATTTAACTCATAATGTCATTTCAGAATTCAGTTCTGTAGGATTCTTTTCCCTTTAAAAATATATGTATTCTGGGTAGTTTTAATTGGTAAAAAATATAATATATATAATTGTGATTTAATACTGTATAGTGTTCTGTAGTTGTTGTTTTTTTTATGCAAAGATCTTATGAGTCAATAAAACTATTTCAAAGTGAAAAAAAAAAAAAAACTTTGCTGGGGAGGCCAGCGGAGCTCTGGCATGTTCGGGAGCAACCTGTTTATGCCAGGACATGGGTGCGTGGCCACATCAACACAGTGGGCATGTGCTGGGAGCATGGCACAGGCATTACATGGACATTTGTGCGTGAAAAGGTGTGTACACACCTTTGTGTGCATAAATACATCTGTCTCTCAGAAACATACCTGGAAAGGTGCTTTATCTTTAATAGGCAGTTTTCAAAAGGTAATCCAGAGCAAGGGATCTGTAGCAGAAACACACACATAAGAAAAGGTTTTTGATACTAAACTTAAAGCTGTAATTGAAGTGTTTATGCCCAAATGTATTCTGAATCAAACATATGGTGATATTTATCATCTGATGGGTCTATTTGAAAGGTTTGGTTAATCAGTTCTCAGTTCTTAGTTACATAAAATAATGTAACTAAGTGATTACTAAATATATACTTCTAAGGCAAAGCAGTTTATCCACTTTGTGTACTTTTGTACATGTGTAGCACATCAAGGCTGTTTATAAAATATAACTTGAATAATGTGACAATATGGTTGAGGAAGGGAGAGTGGTCAGTTGTTTTAAAAATTAGGCACCTCACAATTTTTAAGACAAATGTGTTAAACTAAAATCTTCAGAAGGCATTGTCAGGGGTCTTTTAAGACCTTTGTATAGGCTTAAGACATAAAAAAGCAGCAACCTTTTGAGGATTTGGCCTAAAAGAAACCTGTTATTTTCAGTTATTATTGTCTTCAAAGTAAATAGGGTTTTTTTTTTTTTTTTTTTCAGATAACAACTTTTTATTTGACATCTACAAGATGGTGGTATCTTGCAGCTTTTGACCAGGCTTATACAATCTCAGTTTTTCATTAGTGCAACCTGAACATGTGCAAGCAAAGAAAAAGCAAAGGAAAAATAGGAAACAAAAAGACCAACTGTCCCCTCACTTGTTTTTATAAAACATCTATTATAGGAGAAACAAAACTTACCCATATTATAGATAAGTGTCTATTCACATTTGTACATTACCATTTTTAACAGTTTGAGATAAACTCTACAATGTCTTACAACACAATGTGAGAGGTTTTTTTTTTCATACTTTCATTACAATATTTAATAGGTGTTGTCATTATTTTAAAGCAATAGTATTTTTTCCTCTCAATATCAGAGACCTAAATTTTCACATACACCCCAAAAATATTTATTTGAAGTAACTTATGCATCTGGACTCCAGGTGGCCTAATTCAACATTACACACTTAGCTGAAGTAGCTATGCCTCCACTTAAGAAACTCTCTGAGTGCCAGTAGGGGAGGAAAGTTGGGGGCAATCAGGCTGGCAGGGGAGCACTTAGGCATCAATCAGGCTGGCAGGAAGAAGCAGTTAGGGGCAGTCAGTCAGGCAGGCAGGTGAGTGATTAGGAGCCAGCAATCCCAGATTGTGAGACCGATATCCAACTGCCGGTTTAGGCCTGATCCCTGTGGGCCTAAACCGGCAGTTGGATATCCCCCAAGGGGTCCCAGATTGGAGAGGGTACAGGGTAAGGGACACCTCCCTCATGCACAAATTTTGTGCACCAGGTCAATAGTATATATGTGTGTATATATATATATATATATATATATATATATATATATATATAAAAGCCCAAGCGACCATTCTACCATTTGACCATTTGACTGGTAGCTATGACATGCACTGACCACCAGAAGTCAGACTCTCAATGCACAGGCATGGAAACATTGAACAAACTGATGAATCTCAGAGGGAAGTGGGGAAGTGGTAGGAGAGGGCTGGTGGAGATTAACCAAGATCTTAAATGCATACTAGAAGCCCAGAGCACAGAATTGTGCACTGGTGAGGTCCCTTGGCCTGGCTTGAGGGCTATCAGGCTGAAACCAATAGTCCAGCATCCCCCAATGGGTCCCGGGTTGTGATAGGGCCTCTAGTAAAATAATAAATCTGTGTTGGTTTAAACTACTAAATTTATAGTAATTTGTTGTAGTAGCAAAAGCATATGAATTCACTCTCAAATGATTCAGAAAAATTGTGCATTTATTTGAAGCCACATCTAGTGGTAATGTAAAATAGATGAATCAAACATGATACATTAGCAAATTTTGGTTAAGGGTCTCTAAGAGTTCCTTGTACTACTTTTGCAAGTTTTCTTTAAGTGTGAAGTAATATTAAAATGAAAATGGGTGCCAAAAGTTTTGTTGGCTTTTTAAAGAGAGAGAAGTATTTACAATTAAATTTATACAATATATAAGATTTGTTTCAAATGAAACGAGGAGGGAAGTTGTGGGGTAAGAATAGGTCAATATTAACCATGGAACAATGGTTTTTACAAATGACCAATGTGGAAAAGAGTTTGAGTATACTTTTTGTCTGTGTTCAGGTGTGTTTCAAATTCTTAAAGAGTTAAAAAGAAAAAATAACTATTTCATCTAAAGAACTATGGAAGGGAAAATAATGCAATACTAACTTTTCAAGTAACAGTCTATGTAAGGAATTAGTAGCTTCAATTGAAAAAAAATAATCAGTATAAACTCTAATAATCTAATGTCAGATCAGTTTAATATGTTTCACTTACTTGAGTAGATAAATAAGAGGTTTCTCTCTGAGTATGTCAGCCAGTGGACATGAACTTTTCCCTTACATGAAAGCTACTGTCCTTGGATAAACATAACACACTGCTGGTCTTCTTACAAAGTGAGTGAGCACAGAGTTTGTGTCTTTCTGGCTGCCAAAGCTATTTTCTTTTTCCAGGAGCATTCTAGTTGGCAGGTAGTTTGAGGGGACCATTGGCAAGAGACAAAGAGCATACATTTGGATTATCAACTTCACCTGCCCCTCCTCCCCCCTTTTTATCCTTACCCAATGATATGTTTATTATTTATTTATTTATTTATTTGAGAGAGAGAGAGAGAGAGAGAGAGAGAGAGAGAGAGAGAGAGAGAGAATGAGAAAAACATTGATGGGTTACCTCGCGCACAAGCACGAACCAAGGATCAAACCCACAATTTTTGGGAGTATGGGATGATGCTCCAACAAATGGGTTCAACTATTTGCATAAATATATTAAAGGGTTAAAATATTTATAGACATTTAAAAGAAAAGAAAAACAGTCAAACAGTGAACCTAACTTTTTGCCCTTCCCCAAAGAGAGAAACAAATAAGAGCATGCATTTCTTGGCCAGATCCAATGAATTTAAATTTTCCATTAGCATATAATGGGTTTAGATTATAAATCCCTTTGAGCGTGGGAATCTGTGAGGAAAAAAAAAACAACAAACACTCTGCAAGCTATTGTTCAAATAAACTCAAACTGTGATTTTAGAATATACTGTGCCTGTAAAGAGAAAGATAGTAAGTTTTATATGTGTCAGGGTTTTTTTTGTTTTTGGTTTTTTTTAGTAGTAAGATTTTTTTAAAGTCATTTCATCTTGGAGAGACTCAATGATCATGTTTGATGACAAGCCAGATGGCAGCTCTTGCCTAGACCCTGTGCCAAGAAGCATGACAGGAGCCGCAATTTACCTTCCGCAGCGAGGCTAGCTGCTGAGGCACTCCGCAGCTGCGGGCGAGCAGGCTGCTGCCCGTAGGTGCAAGCACAGTTGGTTCCCTCCCAATTTGGATGGAGCAGGTAAGAGGCTGAATCAGTACCCAGCAATTATGGAATTGGCATGCGCTGCATTGTTTACTCACAGTAATATTCCTACTGGACTTTATTAAAACACCATCTGTTGTCAGGGCAGACAAAGAATCCAAACAGAAATTCAGAGCAAGACACAGAGAGGGAGAGAACCTGAGCGAATGTATGTGTGCGTTGGAGCCCTGCTACAGGACTTGGTTGCATTTCTAAGAGGCCATGTTTAATCCTGGAGGTTATCTTTTAATGGATATCCCCACTCTCCCAGATTTTTGTTTATTGGTTTCCACTGCCGGCTAGGCCAAAACTATTTGTGGCCAAATGAAGTTGGCTGTGTGTGAGTCAGGCTGGAATTGAAGGCAGTGAGTGCATGCATATGAGTGGAACCCAATAGATTAGCATTGCTGCAAATTAAAACCAAAATGAGGGAGAGTCGTCCCAGGGAACGATGCTCAGAGTAAACTTCTGAGTTTATGTTCGGAATATAGGCTGAGTAATATAGGATATCTGCCAATAATAATACCCTCAGGGCACAGGGAAAAGTGACTGTTTTTTACAATCAGCTGTTTCCTCTCTTTTTAAAATCCTGCAGATGGGGAGCAGATATTTCTAATATGCAGCTGGTCTCTACAAAGGGCCAAGTGTAATTTTTCATACACCCACATACAATTCCAGGTGAAATGAATTAGTCAGAATTCCTCATCAGATAATATACTAATAAAATGTGATGCAAGTGATTAAATATGCAGATGCAAGAAAGACAGCACTAAAACTCTGATGTGCCCTTTTAGTTTTTGTGGTGTTTTTTTTTTTTTAAGACATTTGTTTATTTGGAAACGTTGTGCAAAAAAAAAAAACAAAACAAACAGAAAAACACTTCTTAAAATAAAAGTGTAAATAATCCTGATTCATATGGCAAATGAAAGTTTCAGAAAAATAATTCTAAAATAATCCTTGAATACCTTCTGATTAAAAGACTTGCTCATTTATATATATATATATATATATATATATATATATATATATATATATATATATATTTGAATATTACTGAGCAAATGAATTGGAAATATTGGGGTGGAGGCAGGGGCAGCCAGAGGGAAAGCTCACATAGTGTATGATGTCATTGTCTGCTTTGCCCAACACTCAGGTCACTGATATTCTTGCCAAGATATGAGCAGTCATTTTAATTTACAGAAATTCTGTTTAGCACTTTGCAAGCCGTACCAATATTTACAGAGAATTCAATGAATGAATGAAAAGAAACAGCTGCGCCTCCTTCCACCTCATTGCCCACTTTATCTCTAACTCTTCTCCTCAGTGCTGCCTTATTTATAGGCATTTTGCTGAGCAACAAACTGGGTTGGCAGCATTCAATACACCAATGCCTGTTTGCTAAACTCTTCACAATTCTTGAGAGAAATTTTCTCCTTCCTAAGTGTGTTTTACCGAGAATACCAAAATTGGCTCGCTACTTTCTGGATTTATATTTTTAATAGGCTCCAAAATGCATAAATATACCAATTGCATATTTTTGCCTAAAACTAGATTTGTTATGGCTTTAATCCTGTCTCCAAAATCAGGACTTTGTACTGATGATATTTTGCTGTTTAATATTGTATGTATGACACAATATCAGTTATTAGAGAGGATGTTTTAAAAAGACCCAATCCTTACCTTCAGGGAGCTTAAGATTTAGTTAGGAAGATATATACTGAAACAATAAAAAACAAATGCCAGGTTGCATATGATGATGTGGATCAGCTTGAAAACCATAGGAATTCAGAGGACAAACCACTCTAGGAAAAAGGAAGGAAGACCTGGCTTTCCTGACTTTTGAAGTTGAGAAGGTTCTGAATAGGCAAAGAGGATTTCCAGACATGGCAAGTGTAGAGAGAAATGGAGGGGAGCAGCTTTTGCAGAGATGCAAAATAAAGGAAAGGGGTCTTCAGAGAGCCAAACTGGGTTGTTGGTCCAAAGAAAATGATGATTTAATGAGAAACAATTTTCTAGGAGCCCCCACAGTTTATTGCACCTCAGCCAAAGAGGCCTAGCTTACTGAGAGTATGGTAAATACTTTAATGAAGGAGAAAACATCTTTGTACAAATATTGTTAGGTTCAATAAAATTTTAATGCACCACGCTGTCTGAAAAACAGGCTATATAAATATTTGAAGAACAAAGATTACCAAGAAAGAATGAATTGGTGAACTCATTGTGACAACTGAAAACTATGTATAGTAAGAAAACGCGGCAGAACCTAAATACCCTTGTTGAAAGTTTGCTCCTACCATGTACGGAGGCTTTTGTTTAGATTCTACACTAATAACTGGAACAAACCAAATGACAAAGCATTTTTGATGGTTACCAAGGCCTGGCTCGGAATAAGTGAGCTCTTTACCCAGGAAGCAGAATGAAAGCTGTTGAGCTTGAACCATACTTGAAAGGAGGGGGTATAAAGTCAAAGACAAAATAACTGTCTCTGGTGTCAGGTCTGAGGGTGAGCTCAAAGCACACAGAATAAAAATATTGTAAGGTTTGAAGCTAAGGAGAGCTGGGATAGGTTAAGAGATGGGCATGTGAGTGGATGCCATGACAATTATGGTGCTTATCAGAGCATTGGCTTTATGTGGCACAGAAGAATTATTTCTGCAAAGTAATATTTGACTTATCCAGCACACCCTTCGCCCCTAGTGCTCACTCCTTTTAACATTTCTCCACTGTAAAATTCCACTGGAGTAACCTCTGGTTTGAGGGTTATGCTAGGAGAAGAGCAAGAAATCGTCCCTTGTTCTTTTGCTACTAGAGTCTTTCCTTCTATCTATTGTACAAATATTAGTCCCCTTCATAGAGTGGGTATCTTCAGACATTCATGACATAGGTTCATTTCTTTGCTCACCACACCAGAATGAATTAGTTTGAAAACTTCAGAATCTGAAGGGAACACTTGATCAAAATGAAATAGAAATTTTAGGGGAATATAGACATGCTAGAGAATTTTTAGAGTTGGGGTACTTGGAAAAACACAGGGCTACAGACTGGGAGAAGGCACATTTCAATAGCACAAGGAAGCCAGGCACAGTTGCATTTCCATAAGGCAAGGGAGCAGCAACAGATATATTTCCATAAGACAAGGAAACTGTAAGTAGCCATAAAAGGCCCATATTTACAAAATAAAGAAGGAAGAAGAAAGCCCAGAGGGAATTGGAGGACAACAAGGGAGGAAGGCCTCAGAAGTCACTATAGTAACCAATTCTAAAGGAAGTATTGACCAATCAGAGGGATATCAGGGCACAGGAACTGCAGCCTTTATAAACCATGGAAATAGAAAGTTGATGGGACTCTTTCCCCTCCCCATGCGGGAGTCCTTGCTGTGAGAATCCTTCCCTTTCCCTAGGCTCCGGGACTCTGTACCTGTTCTTCAATAAATGTCCACTTTTGCTATACCACCTTCTGTCCCTGGATTCATTCTTCATCTCCAGCAAAGAATCAGGGTTTCAGTCCAAAAATTCCGTATCAAAAATATATTTATGAAAATGTTTGCTCTTTTTGGCAAACAGCTTTGCTAACTATCAGGAGTGTTTTCTCTGGGGGTATTTTCACCAAGTTCAATAATTCTTTCCTATTTTTCTAGCTCAGGGCTGGAACGAAGCAGCTGTCACAATGTTGATGCTTAAGAAGAACCGGATTGCCATTTACGAGCTCCTCTTTAAGAAGGGGGTTATGCTGGCCAAGAAGAATATGCACATGCCTAAACATCCTGAGCTGGCAAAAAAGAATGTGCCTAATCTTCACATCATGAAGACCATGCAGTCTCTAAAATCATAGTTATGTGAAGGAAGAATTTGCCTGGAGACACTTCTACTGTTACCTTACCAATGAGGGCATCCACTATATCTGCAATTACCTCCACCTGCCCCCTGAGATCTTGGCTACCATCACGTTGTGCCACAGCCAGCCTGACACTGGCTGCTCAAGGCGCAAACATCTGAAGGGTAAGTGACCTGCAAGACTTACATGAGGGTCCAAAAACTTCAAGAGGAAGGAACACTTCCAAGTTCCTTCTATGAAGCCAGCATCACCCTAATACTAAAACCAGATAAAGACAACACAATGAAAAAGAATCACAGGCCAATATCCCTCATGAACACAGATGCCAAAATCCTCAACAAAATTCTAGCAAGTCGGATCCTGCAGTATGTCAGAAAGACCATTCACCATGACCAAGTAGGATTTATCCCAGGAATGCAAGGATGGTACAATATCTGCAAATCAATAAATGTGATACATCACATAAACAAATTGAGACATAAAAATCACATAGTCATATCAATTGATGCAGAAAAAGCATTTGACAAAATCCAACACTCTTTCTTGACTTAAAAACTCACAAGGTGGGAATAGAAGGATCATACCTCAACATAATTAAAGCTATATATGATAAACTCATAGCTAACATCATACTCAATGGGCAAAAACTAAAACCATTTCTCCTAAGAACAGGAACAAGACAGGGATGCACACTCTTACCATTCCTTTTCGACATAGTACTAGAAGTATTAGCCATTGTAATTAGACAAGAAAATAAAGAAATAAAAGGAATCCAAATTGGAAAAGAAGAAATAAAGCTGCCCTTATTTGCAGATAACATGATATTGTATATAAAAAAAACTAATAGAACTCCATTAAAAACTAATAGATTTAATAAGTGAATTCAATGCCAAGAAATCTATGGCATTTCTATACACCAATAGTGAACTTACAGAAAGAGAGACTAAAAAAGCAATCCCATTTACAATCACACCAAAAAAATTAAGACACCTAGGAATAATCTTAACTAAGAAGGGAAAAGACCTATACATAGAAAACTATAGGACACCGGAAAAAGAGGTAGAGGAAGATTTAAACAGATGGAAGAACATGCCATGTTCATAAATTGGTAGGATCAACATCAATAAAATGTCCATACTACCCAAAGCAATATATAGATTAATTGCACTCCCCATTAAAATACAAATGGTATATTTCACAGACCTAGAAAGAACTCTCAAAAATTCATCTGGAATTAAAAAAGACCCGAATAGCCACAGAAATCCAAAGAAAGAAGAATAAAGAAGGAGGGATCTCAATACCAGATTTCAAGCTGTATTACAAAACAACTGTTCTCAAAACAGCATGATACTGGCACAAGAACAGACATAGCCCAATGGAATAGAATAGAATAGAATAGAATAGAATAGAATAGAATAGAATAGAATAGAATAACCAGATATCGACCCAAACCACTATGCTCAATTAATATTTGACAAAGGAGGCATGAACATACAATGGAGTCAAGACAGTTTCTTCAATAAATGGTGTTGGGAAAATTGGGCAAATACATGCAAAAAAATTAAACTAAATCACCAACTTATACCATACACAAAAATAAACTCAAAACAGATACAGTACTTAAACATAAGACAGGAAACCATAAAAATACTAGAGGAATCACAGGAAGAGAAATCTCAGACATATACCGAAGCAATCACCAATACCGCTTCTAGGGCAATGGAAGGTAAAGAGAAAATAAACAAACAGGACTACATCAAAATAAAAGACTTTTTCACAGCAAAAGAAACCATCAACAAAACAAGAAAGTCCACTATATGGGAGAACATCTTTGCAAATGTTATCACTGATAAAGGTTTAAGCTCCAACATCTACAGGGAACTTATACAACTAAATAAAAGGAAGATAAATGATCCAAAAAAACAAAAGGGCAATGGACCTAAATAGAATCTTTTTGAAAGAAGACAGAAGGAAGGCTAAGAGAACCATGAAAACATGCTCAAAGTCACTAATTATCTGAGAGATGAAAATCAAAATGACAATGAGGTACCATCTCATACCTGTCAGAATGGCTATCATCAACAAATCAACAAACTACAAGTGTTGGCAAGGATGTAGAGAAAAAGGAAACCTCATGCACTGCTGGTGGAAATGCAGACTGGTGCAGCCACTGTGAAAAACAATATGGAGTTTTCTCAAAAAATAAAAATGGAGCTGAAACCGGTTTGGCTCAGTGGATAGAGCGTCGGCCTGCGGACTGAAGGGTCCCAGGTTCGATTCCGGTCAAGGGCATGTACATTGGATGAGGGCACATCCCCAATAGAGGGTGTGCAGGAGGCAGCTGATCGATGATTCTCTCTCATCGATGCTTCTAACTCTCTATTTCTCCCTCTTTCTCTCTGTAAAAAAATCAATAAAATATATTTTAAAATAAATAAATAAATAAATAAATAAATAAATAAATAAATAAGGAGCTCCCATTTTACCCAGTATTCCCACTTCTAGGACTATATCCCAAGAAACTAGAAACACCAATCAGAAAGGATATATGCACCCCTATGTTCATAGCAGCACAATTTACCATAACTAAGATTTGGAAACAGCCTAAATGCCCATCAGCAGATGAGTCGATTAAAAAACCGGTGCATCTACACAATGGAATACTATGCTGCTATAAAAAAGAAAGAAATCTTACCATTTGAATTAGCATGGATATACTTGGAAAGCATTATGTTAAGTGAAATAAACCAGGCAATGAAAGAAAAATAGCACATGATCTCACTGATTTATGGAAAATAAAGAAAATTATAACCTGATGAATAAAAAGACAGATACAGAGGCAGTAAAACACTGAACAGATTGTTAAATTACAGCAGGAATGCTGGGGAGTGTTGGGGAGGGAGGGAAATAGATCAACCAAAGGACTTGCATGTATGCATATAAGCACACCAATGGACAGAAGACACTGGGTGGGGGTGGAAGGAGGGCATGCAATAGGGGTGGGGAGGCTGGGGGAATGTCAATGGGGGGAAAATGAGATATATGTACTACTATATGTAATACTTTAAACAATAAAAAAATATTAAAAAAAAAAAAAGACTTACATGAGTGGAAGCCAACAGAGACACCTACAGATGAAGTGCTGTGCTCCCTGGTGCTGACCAGAAAGCTGAGGCCTGGGTCAGCAACTGAATTCCAGTTTAGAGGCAGATTTGGTCATGGACATGGTCAGCCACCTCAGTAAAGTTGTTATTTTGTGTTGAACAAACTTGTGGTCAGAAAACAAAACTAAACAAAAAATAAATTTTAAAAAAGTATTTCCTTACACACATGTCTCTCTCTCTCTCTCTCTTTCTCTCTCTCTCTCACATACACACACACACACACACACACACTGCTCTGAGATTTTTAGCCTTTGGTCAAAAGCAAAGTGGAACTTGTAAATGCAATAAGACTGCCTCTGGTCCTAAATGGTGCTGTAAAGTAGTTCAAATACTGTGGAGATGACAACCTCAGGCTCTGCTGCTTTAGAAAAAATCCTTTGTCACTGGCTGCCTCCCTTGGGAGACAAGTTTTGGAAACAACAAAATAAAAATATCCCACGGCTTGTATATCTACACCGCAGAGTAGAAAGTTGACAGAATCTCTAAGTCAGTTCTTCATGGATCTGTATCTTGGACTGATGAAGACATCTTTTCTTTCTATAATGCTGGACTCCGAAAGGAGAAGGAGGACCTTGGCGTTAGACAGTTGTACAAACGGTGACAAGAATAATGCCACTGGAGGTTTTCCACAGGCACTCCCTGCTGTGTTGAGATGCCAGGAGCCACTAAAAACAAACAGAAGCTTCCATTCTTTTGTTCTTCTTCCAAAGGTAGTGATAAGTATTTATAGCAAAGATTGCCATTGTTCTCTTGATAGAAGGAACTGCACTGAAACATCCTGGGTATGCTGATCAGTTCTAAAGTCCAACACTTCAGTTCAGAAGCCAAGACCATGAAGAGTAGCCCAGCTATTAAAGACAGAGTTGCAGGGTCCTCCTCTTTGGAGAGTTGATCAGAATAAAAGTCTTCAGGTAGAATTATAAAGTATTAGTATGTCTTTATATTTATAAGGCATGAATGCTAACACTCTATTATTTTAGTTGCCAAATTACTGCAGTAAGGAATATACTCTCATTGTCTTCCTGATCTGTTCTATGTATAAAATTAAGGGGCTATTCCTACTCTTGGGAAAGGAGTTGAGATATTAAAAAGAATGAACTCTTGGATAGGATTGAGAAAACGGTCCAAAACAGAACTTTAATTAAATGAATTAAAACCCCAACAACAGATAAGATAAGACTAAGAAGAAAATATGGCAGACACTGAAAAAAAAAAAGCCTTGATTTAAAACAAATGAATAAAGAGACTAAAAGAACAAATACCTTTATCAAGAAATCATATACATACACAAAAAATCATTTCATGTAGAAAGCACACTAAAAGCAATTCAAAAAGAACAAAAGATAATAAAAAAAGATTTTGTTCTAGAAGTAGACTTCAGACTATCTTATCAGATGGAGTTATGGATAAAGTTCCCTAAATATAGATTAAAGCCTGACATAAATAAAAGATCTATTCAGAATGAGATAATTCAATCACTGGAGTATTTGACCCTACTTATTCTTTTAAGAGTAGAACATTCAAGAAATTCTTATTTTGCCCACATTTTCTTAAGTCAGTTAATAAGAGAAACACTATTCCAAATTTAGTTTCAAGTAATAAATAATTTGAAGTAGTAAGACTAGGGGAAATGTCCATATCATTTTAGTCTTTAGTTATCAAAGAAATTAATTAATAATTAGGACAGTCAAACAAATTCAGATATAATCGGGGTGGTGTGACAAGACATGCCATAGGTTTCGACAAAAGGTAGATCTTATTTATGTAAAATACTTATTTCTAATAAATAGTTTACATATATTCTGAATACAGTTTAATACTATATGTTGCACTAGACCAAAACATTTGACTTCAGAAATTCTTTAGTTTTTATACCAATAAAGTCACTGAAATAGAAATATACAGTAATGATTCAAAATCTGACAATTAACTATGTCTACATATGGAGAAAGGAAACATTGTCATACTGTGCCAGTTACTAAGCAACCACTTCGTAGCACACTATGTCACCAGGCTGGGGAGACAATAAAGAAATGATGCTCTCCTCTTAGGCCCTACTAATTCCTTTATAAGGGATGCATTGCCAACATAAGGTTGGCAAGTCATTTCCTTAACAATGGGATTTTGTATTTCTATGGTTTTGTTTATTTTATATTAAATTTTAATATTTATTGAGACAAAGACCATTTTGGGAATCATGAAAGTAACAATGAATGTGTGGATGGATGGATGAATGAATGAATGAAGTACTATATAAAGAACCCAACAAATAGTAGTGTCCACATTTTGCTCCTGTGGAATCCACTTATGAATCATCATGTAAAACTAAATACAGAAGTATATTATTACTAGTTTTTCAAATATTCACTCATAATCTAAAAATATGTGTCTACTAAATACAGTATTAGTAGACAAAATATATAAAATATAAAGAACATATTAAAAGCCATGGAAAATATGAATGTTTAGTGGAGAAAAAAAGACACACAAATATCCAAAACTATTCATAGAAAAGTTATTGCAATTGCCAAGACCTAATGGGAATATGGCAATCATCCAAGACAGTATATTCTTTTGCCTGATTTATTTTGAAAAGTAAATTGGACCTATGACTTCAGAAAAATTAACCACAATTTGGAGGTGAGGGTCAACATGTATTTTATTAGCTTAAATAATAATAATAATTTAAAAAATCTCTGCTGCTTTAGAAGAGCTACAAATGTTTTCCTTGAAGATTATTCTATACGCCTCCTCATTGGATTTACCCAGGGCACTTTTAAGGTGCAGATTCTTGGAATTTTTGCCATATCTAATGAATCAGACTCTTTCTGCTGGTGTCCCTGAAGAGATGCTTTTAAACAAGCATCCTCACTGATCCTTAGGCAGACTAAAGTTTGAGAACCACTTTCCACATATTTAAAGGCCTTCCTTAATTAAGAGTTTTCCCATATATCACAAAGCTTCAATCCTATAATGGTATAAAATGAAATGTATTTGCAACCTCAATTGCCCTATTTTGGGGGAGGTTTAGATACTTTTTATAGATTTGGTTGTGTTGTCCATTGGAAGTGAAAAATGCTACAACCCCAAGGGGTATACAACTATGCATATCTGTGATTGTCATCTTGTACAGGTTAATAAGAAATAATAACTATCATATCATCTTGGTGACATGAATTGTTGTGACCATTTTCATCTTGACAGCTGAATAGAAGAATCTCCAGAGATTACCTCCATGAGCAAAGCAAAATACCCACAGCTGAGTATTATTAAAAGTTTAAAAAATATATATAGCCATAGGGACAATGTAAGTATAACAAAACCTGAGATTTATCTTTCATTTGATTCTAATTATGAAATATGTAAATAAATGAAATGGAGTAAGATAAATGTTTTTCTTTCCAAATTGCACTTTAATCTTTCAGGTTTGTATAATTTTGCTTCCCCCCCCCCCCCCCCCAAGGAGAGAATAGCATGGAGAGGGAAGGTTTGGAAAAAGGGCGGAAACATAACGAAACTCTCCAACTGTTCCAGAAATGAATGTTTTTATGGTACAGGGGTCCATTAGGGATTCAACAGAGGCATGTAATCTAATTACAAGAAGCTAAACAGCTCCCCTCCCTTAAGGATGGCATTCCGTATTGACCTGGTAAAAATAAAAACACCAAACAAATTTATGATCACAGGGGTGGGTGCACACCTTGTACTAACACAATCCCGAATCTGCTGGCACTAGCCTTGAATCATGTGCTACCTGTGTGCGGGCGCCGGTGCACCTGAGGACGAGCCCATCACACTGCAATGCAAGCACGCCGAAGCTATATGACATCTGCGCCAGAACTTTCGCATCCTTATAAATCATTGCCTAGCTCTTGCTGGGGCAACAAGAAAGGGATTGCTGGCATATAAATGTAAATTATTGCATGTCCTCTGTAATAGAATAATAATCAGGTTGATTTACCAGCTAAGAACAGTTCCTGAGAGAGTGGGAGAGTGAGGAGTCATTTTAATAGGGTGAAGGGGTTGGCTTTTACTGGACCATTCCCATAAAATTAAAAGCAATCAGCATTATGGATCACAGCTTTCTGGGTAAAAATCACCATCAATCCCTGGAAATAAACTGGAATGGGAAAAAGATGAAGAATGAATGCCACACTTCATATGAGTATATCATCTGATTTCTTGTGTCCCATTGTGCTCCCAGTAAACTCATTTGTTGTATACCAGCAGAGCCAACACCAGGGTGTGCTCACTTCTATTGTCTTTGTCATTATGTGTTTAAGCACTTCACAGGGATCAAGAGGAAACCAATGGAAAAACTTCTCTGACTTCCGATTCATACTCCTGAAAAATGATGTTACAAGACATGGATGGAAGTACATTTATCTCTATGGCAATAAAAAAGCAATAATTTTGGTACCTGTGCAAATTTAAATGTTTCTCTCCCCAGAACCTTCTTCACCTTCCTCCCTTCCCCTTTTCCCTCTTCCTCTTCTTCTTCCTCCTCCTTCTCTTCTTTTTTTTCCTTTCTTTCTAGGTTTTTCTCCAGTAATATTCTATGTCCAATTCTGTCCTAATGATAAGCAGGTAAAAAATTCTAGTACATGGAACACTGTGCTATTTTCAGGGTTACTGCAGTTCTATGTGTAGCATAGTGACACCTGCAGTCATTCTCCAAAGCAGTAACTGAACATTAATTCCCTCACCAAAGTAACTAGGGAACTACAGAATCCTTCTTATTCTGGACATGATCAGTTCAGGTTTTGCATTTGACAGGCGACATCAGAATCGTAGATGCAAACTTAGGAAGTCCCTCTACAGTTTCCTAGAAGCTAGTGGAAGTTGTCATTGAGCCCCTTTCCAGAAAAGGAAGAATGCCATTATAATAGACCACTGCAAGAAGGAGATATACACACATACAAATGTAGCAGGTACATTTGATCACATATAATGAGGTTTTATTGATTTTATTATTTTATTATTTTTCTTTTTTTGTTAGTCCTCACCCCAGGATATTTTCCCCATTGATTCCAGAGAGGGTGATAGAGAGATTGGGAAGGGAAAGAGAGAGAAAGAGGAGAGAGAGATGCATCGATGTGAGAGAGCCACATCAATTGGTTTCCTCCACACTGCACCCCAGGTATAGAACCTGCAACCCTTCGGTGCTGCACAGGCTGACGGTCTAACCACTGCCATTGCCAGCCAGGGTGCTTTTATTAATATTATTATTATTATTATTATTTTTAAGTTTCAACATTTTTATTAAAACTTTTCTTTTTTTTTTTTTTATAAATTTTTATTGTTCATATTATTACAAATGTTCCTTTCCCCCCCCTTCTCACCCCACCCTCTGCCCTTTCCCCACCCCCCATTGTCCTCATCCATAGGTGCACAGTTTATGTTCAGTCTCTTCCCACATCCCGCTCTCCCCTTTTCCCCAAGAATCATCAGTTCACTCCCCTTCCATACCTCTGATTCTATTATATTCAACAGTTAATATTGTTCCTCAGATTTTTTTTTTTAGTTTCCTTGGTTTTTAGATTCACTTGTTGATAGTTATGTATTTGTTGTTCATAATTTTTATCTTTATTTACTTTCTCTTCTGAAAGAACCCCCTTCAGCAATTCATATAATTCTGGTTTGGTGGTGATGAACTCCTTTAGCTTTTTTTTTTATTAGTGAAGCTCTTTATCTGACCTTTGATTCTGAGTGATAGCTTTGCAGGATAGATTATCTTTGGCTGTAGGTTCTTACTATTCATCACCTTGAATATTTCTTGCCATTCCCGTCTGGCCTGCATGGTTTCTGTTGAGAAATCAGCTGACAATCGTATAGGTGCTCCTTTATAGGTAACTACCTGCTTAGCTCTTGCTGCTTTTAATATCCTCTCTTTGTCTTTTGCTCTTGGAATTTTAATTATGATTTGTCTTGGTGTGGTCCTCTTTGGATTCCTTTTATTTGGAGTTCTGTGTGCTTCCTGGACTTGTAAGTCCAATTCTTTCACCAGGTGGGGGAAGTTTTCTGTCACTATTTCTTTCAGTATGTTTTCGATATCTTGCTCTCTCTCATCTTCTGAGACCCCCATAATTCTGATGTTGGATCGTTTGAAGTTGTCCCAGAGGTTTCTTACATCATCTTCAATTTTCTGGATTCTCTTGACTTCTAGCTTCTGCAGAGGAGTGTCTTCTGGCTCTTTATGTTCCAAATCTTTGACTTGATTCTTGCGATCTTCCATTCTGTTTTTAGGATTCTGTATAATATTTTTTATTTCAGACAATGTATTCTTTATTTCTTGTTGATCCCTTTTCATATCCTCATAGGTCTCATTTATTTTATCTGCCTTTTCTAGGAAACTCTTGAAAAACCTTATAAGTGTGGTTTTGAACTCTATATCCAGTCGCTTTTTGTCCTCCATTTCTTTCTTTTGTGATCTATTTGGTATAGGCATTTTCGCAGGCAGCTTTTCTGATGGGGCGGGGTTTCAGGGTGGAGCCTACAGCCTTGGCTTCCCTCAGCCCCACCCTATGTGACTCCTGAGACTCAGGGTCCTTCAGTACTTGTTGCAAGCGCCTCTGAGAGAAAGGTGCCCTCGATTTTCGCCTGCTGCCAAACTGTCTATGCTCTCCCCCAATGAGTCCAGTATTGGGGTTCAGTTCAGTTGGTAGTGGGATTGGAGGAGGCGTTCAGAGCAGTCTGGAGCCCCAGTCTCCTTCCCGTCAGGGCAATCCTGCGGCACAGCTGGCCGGCCCTTCTCTGCGCGCAATGTGCGCGCCTCCGGGACCTCCTTTCGCCGCTCCCCCAGGTTCTGCCTTACAGCCCAGGCTCCCTATGGATAGGCCTGAGTCCCCAGGGTCTGGCCTAGAACTGGGGTTCAGAGCAGTTGGAGCTGGGCCCAGCACAGTTGGAGCTTTTCTCTCCTTCCCGCTAGGGAACGCCTGCCAGGCACTCAGCCGCCCTCCTGTCCCGCTCTCAGTACCTTAGGCTTTTACAGCTCCTCCGCGCTTCCTTCTGGTTTTCTCCTTGCTTCTTGTTGTAGAATTTCCAGTCAGTCGACTTTTCTGTAGTTCTGGGTAATGTCCATTTTATATTTTAGTTGTATTTTATTGAAATTGTTGTGTGCAGCTGCGGCTAGTTGCCTACCCGAGCAGCCATCTTGGATTATCTCTTCTATTAATATTATTATTATTATTAAACATTTTAAAATCAGTATTCTTAACAATTTAACATTTCTGTCATTTCCACATATAACATTGTCAATTTCTGTCTAATTAGATAAAATACCATGCATCTTTTTTTAAACATCTATTTTTATTAAAGTTGTGGTACATTTACACCATGGAATACTATGCAGCAAAAAAGAAAAAGAATATCTTACGCTTTGAGACAGCATGGAGGGAACTGAAGAGTATTATGCTAAGTGAAGTAAGTCAGTCAGAGAAAGACAAGTATCACATGACCTCACTCATATGTAGAATCTAAGTAACAAAATAAACTGATGAATGGAGTGGATCCAGAGACATGGAAGCATGGAATAGAGTGCAGAATCTTGGAGGGAAGGCAGGGGAGAATGGGTGGGTGGGATGTAATCAACCAAGAACCTTGTATGCATATATGCATAACCCATGGACACAGACAAATGGCAGTGAGGGCCTGGGGCAGACATGGGGTGGACAGAAGGGGGTCAGTTTGGGGGAGAGGAACATATATAATACTTTCAACAATAAAGAATTATTTAAAAATAATAAAGATATTTTTTATTGATTTCAGAGAGGAAGCTCTGATTACAGAGAGAGATAGACACATCAATGATGAGAGAGAATCATTGATTGGCTGCCTTCTGCATATCCCCTGCCGGGGACCAAGCCTGCAACCCAGGCATGTTCCCTTGACCAGAATTGAACCTAGGAGTCTTCAGTCTGCAGACCAAGGATGCTCTATCCACTGAGCCAAACCAACTGGGGCTGCAATTCCCTGTTTCTTGAATGACAGATTAAATTTTTGGAAAGTAAGATATTTGCCATTTTCTAATTATGGCTCCAAAAACATCCACTGAGGTGATTTTATAGGCAAGTCACCTGCTTTTTAAGGTATTTATCTTAACATAACTCCTGTAGTATGTGGAGGATGAGATGTTGTAGAAAGCTTTATTTTGTGTGGAATTTCATCCCTTAATTTGCAAAGTCACATTTCCCTAAAACCAGTCCTTGAAAAGTTGCATCTGGGAATTCAGCAGAGATAAAAGCAAAGCCAGTGTCCAGAGTTTCCCTTCCTTGGTGGAGCTGGGTGAGGCACAGCATCAGGCTAGTCTCAGCCCATTAGTCCATTGTGGGAGGGGCCCACCTGGGCAAGAGCAGAGCAGGAGAGCCTGGAGACAGGTATGAGCAGCAAGAGAGGGAACTCATTTTGTTTAGGAGCTCATTAGCTCAGATTTCTTGCCCTTGTAGTGACCAAGCCCCTCTGGCCAATAACCTGCTCCCAGGTATGACCAACAGACAAACAGTACCTCCACTATGTCATAGACATATACTGAGTATGCCTATGATATTAGGCCTTCCCTTCCTTTCTTTCCAATTAATTAATATCTGGGTTAAATAAAAACAATATCACAACGATTAAGAATAAAGCTCAACAAATAAAGGTATATTTTTTCTACTTATGCATACACATCTGGAAAAATACACAAATGGCAGGAAAGGAAGAAGTTTCTTTACAACCAGTGATTTTTACAGCTTGTATCTTCATAGTTTTTCATCTATTATGTATATAATTAGAACTATCAGGGTGTTATTACTGTTTGTATGGCACTATTGTGACATATCCGATATAATAAGGAGGTAATATGCAAGTGAACTGCCACACCAGCACAAGATGGCTGCTCCCACAGTGGAGGCGAGGTTCCCATAACAAGTGATCATCAGGGACCTGAGGCTGCATGCAGCTGGGCCGGGGGACCTGAGGCTGCACCCCCTGTCCTGCGCCAGGCCAGGGGACTTAGGTTGTGCCCCCTATCCAGCGGAGCTTGATGGGGGTAGGGCAGGCTGAGTCGGGGTCTCACGTGATTTTGAGGCACATGCAGGTGGGCAGGGACTTGACTTTGGGTCTCATGGTATGCCCCAGACTCTGACAGGAGGAAGATTTTCATATACATTTTATTAATTTTCTTTTATCTCTGACACTTCTATTATAGAGAAAGGGAAACTAGCAATATTAAAATATTTCCTCTAATTAATTCCCTTTTAATATGCACAGATTTCATGTACCAGGCCACTAGTATTTAACATAGTTAAAACTGGATATCTTTTTGAACTGGTGAAATTTTTTTCAAATATTATTTAACTCTCTCTCTCTCTTTCTCTCTCTCTCTCTCTATATATATATGTATATATATATTTTTTTATTTATTTATTTTTATTTTTTTTGCTTTTTTATGCTTAACAGAAAACTCCTGCTGTGGGAGTTTGAACATATCTTTTCCCCACAGCCCCTGCCACTTCTCATATATATATATATATATATATATATATATATATATATATATATATATATATATATATATTACATATGAGAGAGAGAGAGAGATGAGAGCTTTTCTCAACAAATGCTTAGCATTAGTGTTTGTATTCTATCACTGCATAATAAATCATCACACAGTGGTTTAGAACACACAGACTTATCACCTCACATTGTTCTAAGGCACATGTGTCAAACACAAGGCCCGCGGGCCAAATCCAGCCCGCCAGGCCTTGCAATGTGGCCTGCACCGCGCTGTCATCACTGCACTCCGCTGTCAGTTTATGACATTGTCAGTTTATGACTGTTCAGTAAACCATTCGGCCCGCGATTTAGGCTGGATTTTAGATTTTGGCCCCTTCTCTGATTGAGTTCGACACCCCTATTTAAGGTCCGGAGCTCCCTAGGCCTCTCTCCAGGGTCTTTGTGGCTGAAATCAGGGTGTCCAGTGAAGCTATTATCTCCCCTGAGTAGAGCTCACCCACCCCACCCCCAAGCACTTGTCTTTGTCAGTATAACATCTCTACTTTCTTTATATATAGATAGATATAAAAAAGTAGATATAAAAAAAGTAGATATATAAATATATATATATATATATATATATATATATATTTTTTTTTTTTTTTTTTTAATTGATATTTTACAGAGAGGAGGAAGGGAGAGAGATAGCTAGAAATGTTGACGAGAGAGAAACATAGACCAGCCGCCTCTTGCACCCCCGCTACTGGGGACGTGCCTGCAACCAATGTACATGCCCTGGACCGGGATCGAACCTGGGACCTTTCAGTCCACAGAATGACGCTCTACCACTGAGCCAAACCGGTTTCGGCAACATCTCTACTTTCTTGCCAACTGTTAGCCTAGGGCAGTGGTTCGCAAACTCATTAGTCAACAGAGCCAAATATTAACAGTACAACAATTGACATTTCTTTTGAAAACCAAATTTTTTAAACTTAAACTTCTTCTAATGCCACTTCTTCAAAATAGACTTGCCCAGGTCCTGGCATTTTGTGGAAGAGCCGCACTCAAGGGGCCAAAGAATCACATGTGGCTCATGAGCCACAGTTTGCCAACCATGGGCCTAGGGGTCTCTTTTAGCTCCTAGAAATTACCAGTCATTCCTTGTGCCATGACCTCTCTCTGCTTCTTCAAGACCAGAAGGGGAAATTCTCCCTCATCTGCTTGAGTCTTATATAACAGTGTTGTCATGAGAGTGGCTCTCTCACCACCTTGATCATATTAAGTGATTGTATTTGCTGAGGGGGAGAGGATTCCACAGGCATGCAAGGCAGCAGGCAGACTCTTAGGAGCCACCTTAGAGTCCTGCTTACCACAGTCCCCCTAACTAGGCTATAAAAATTGAATGTATTCTTTTGAAGAGAAAGAATAATTGCATCAGACATAAACTAGATAAATAAAAAAAACTAACTGTAGCCTTTTGATTTCTATAGAGCAAAGAGAAACAGAAATGTAAACTATTTTTAAAGCAACTTTTTCTTGTGATTTTGGGAAGAGGACACTGTTTTCTTGGTAAGAAAACTAAGTAATAACATATTTGAATTTTATAGAGAATTTCTTTTTTTAAAACATTAAATCGCTAAGAAATTAGTGTCTTATTAAGATATGAGTTGTTATTCCCTGTCTTCAACATTGTAGTCTGTAATCTGCTTGCATTTCCTCATAGATGAGGTGATTTTGTTTGTTTGTTTGTTTTTCTCAGGTATATCTTCAGGGTAGTTTCTGCAAAGGGTGGCAGATATTATAGTAATGAAGGAAGGTACACACAAACCAAAATGCATTATGTTTCTTTTCAGCTCTATTCAATGCATAATTGTGTCAATATTCATATGATAGTCCATTTTAGTTTAAAGCCTGACAAGTAGGCCAGCTCCAGGGATACACTCATCAAAAAGTAGATCCACTTTCTTTATCTGTGCAAATGAAATCAGGAAAACTCATGGGCTAACTGCTTATTCCAGGCTTCATGAAGAATCAGTGATGGAACTGGGATTACAATCCAGCCTCTAACCCTTTGCTTGGGTATCTGAGGCCACCATAAAGGATGAGGCTAGCACTATGCTACAAGTTTGAGTTGTGATAGCAACCTGAAAAAATCTGAGGCAATGATAAGAACTTCCCACAGAATTTCCCAGCTAGCATTTCTGTGGGCACAAAAGGTCATACCATTGACTCTTGTCCTTGATGAATTTACTATGTTTTTCCACAAAAACACAGATAAATGGATGCTCCTGTCCCCAAGTGTCAAGGTCACTCTGTTAATCTCCACTTAGGAAAATGATTTTGTTAACCCATTTCAGAATCCCCTTATACAATTTTTCCAAGCTCATTTCTTCCAAAGACAGCAGACCAAAACTTTCTACCCTGTGAGCAGTGAAACATCATTTAAGATAATTACATAACTCTCTGTGGGTTTCTGACAGCACCCTTTACATTGAAACACAGTTTTAAACCATTTCAGCTCATCTTTTTGCTAATGGAATTTTTAGCCTAAACCTCTGTTGGGACTGACTACCCAATAAATATGCTTGTAAGTCACCATTTAATCATTTATTTTTGCTACAGTGCACAACATATTTCTATTTGTTAAATCAAAGCAGATTTCCATTGCATAAGGGACATAAACATTTCCTTCCAGGAGTTAACCAATAGCTTCTCAAATGCTCCTTCAGCAGTACGGCCGGTGCTCATCTTCTCATTTCCATTATCCTCCGCATGTTGGTGATCTTAGATAGTAGATACCTAGCCACATTTTCTTACATTGTTTTCATTCCCTCTAGTAAATTATTTCAAATAAGCTCTAAAGAAATGTCTAATATCTTGGCTGTAATGGTAGATATTGGCATATCACTATTTTTCAGACTTAAATAATAACACCAAGTCAGATTCTTATATAAATGAGGTCATTACATAATATTATATTAATAAAGATTCTGAGAATATAGATTAAAAATAAAATATTCAGCTCATCTACACCTAATGAATGGCTAAGCTGCAGCCTCATCAAGCATCACAGAAGTGAACTGGGTTTTGGTCCACAAACTTAATCATTTTTGTCACCCTGGAAGTGTGCCGAATTACAAATTTTCCTATCTCTGGCCATTTGATATTGGGATATAGTTGGGATTAAAGTTTCCATGCTCTCTGTTGATGCTGGACACCACTGGGTAGATTAATTTTATCACTCTTTTCATCTATGAAGATGTTTATGAAAACTTTTATTTCAAATGTTTTTATTCCTGAGGCATTTACTTTAATTTGATGGGAAAATGTAGGAATCAGGAGAGATTTATAATTATTTGTTATAAGTAAAGGGATTACCATCAATGTACAGATTCTAATTAGATTTTTTATCTAATTAATTTCAGTAACATTCCATAAGAGGAAATAAAAAATTTATAAATTCTGACTACAAACTGTACTTATGCAAGTATGTTTTTTATGCAAGTATGTTTTTTTATATATCTAACTATTATCTATTCATCTATCTTTTTTTCCTGTATATCTCATCTATTTGCCTAAAATTGGTTTTAGGTTGCCTTTCCTATAATGCTTCTTAAATAACTTTCATATAAACCCATTTTTATAAGGATTTCTAGTCCTTTGATTGGTCAATCTCCTAAAATAAGGAAATGGCATCAGCAATTTTTCAATGTGAATTTATTATCATTACCACTGTCCAATCTTCATGTGTTTCTTTTCATTGCTTGAATTTGGTGGCCTTACACAGACTAAGGATTTTATCCTAGAATATACAGTTAACAAAGAAACACACACACACACACACACACACACACCTCAAAATAACAGAAATTCTCTCAGCCACCCAGACTGTTGTTGTTTTTTAATTTTTCTGGAAGTATAGCTGCCAAATTATATTATATTAGTTTCAATTGTACAACCTAGTGATTCAACATTGATATATCTTATGACGTGATCACTACATGAAGTAAACCAGATGAGCCCTAATGTTGACATGATACTTATCACTGTGAGTGATAGTTTGGGAAATGAACTTTCCCAGGAACGAAGACAATGGAATGGCTAAAATATCCTCAGAGGATAGCTTCTTTATTCTACTCTAGTCCTCTCCCAGAAATTCTGCATGGCCTGCCATAGCTTCTCTCACAGCTGCCTTCACTGGCATTGCGCAGCTATGGACAACCTGCTGAAAGTGTGACCTTCTTCACACCAGTGAACTTGTGCTCCAGAGCAGAAAACTGATAACAGGCTTTTTTTTGTCATCAAAGGGTGAAGAAATGTGACAATCTGGGAACTGGTTTTAGGACCCCATCTGCTAAACCAGAGAGAAATCAAGATTTTACAGTTCTATAAATATTTTAGTGTATCCCATCATTTATGAACTGTGGCAGCTATCATAAAATGTCTCTGACTTTTGTTACAACTGCATATAAGGCCAGAAAATTGCATCTCGTGGTAAACCATAAAAACCTAAGTAAAAGCACCATTCCTTTCACTATATTCTAAAAATATACAACCTCCCTGTCAGTACGTGGCAGAGTAGTTACCATCCCATGATGCCTGTTTCTTTCCCTTTTTTTTATCTGATCTTACCCTGGTCCTTTCAAGCCCTTTTGTATTTCAGTATCTTTTTATGTTTCATAAATAACAGCCATTGCCGTATTACAGCTGAAATAGATTTCACTTTGGCACAATACACTGTAAGCAAGAGACAGTGGATAATGATAATGCTGTTATAAATAAGCTTTCATTCTTGACCTACTGTCTAATTGCTCAAGATGTGATTCTCATTTTGTCTCTACTGTGATTCTTTAGCATTATGATTACAACGGCTTAATTAAGAAATGGTCAGCAGATTTTTGAGAGACAGCTTTTCCTAAGAAACTACATAGAAAAAAATGTTAAGTAAAACTGACTTGACGGTAAGATTAAAGTAGCAACTCGTGGATTGTTTAATCTCCTTATTCCATACACTCTCATTCTCTGATCTTTAAAAATATTTAATGATACTTGTGATATTTACACTCAAATATATTTTGATCCTTATGATGGCCTCTAAAACATCATTGTTTTGAGGGTCATGTCACATTTCAAGGTGAACAAATGAAATTGGCATCATTTGATCAGACAGCAGAATGTTTCTCTTAAGACTAGACAGTGGATTGTCAGACATACCAACTTAACAAGGTAATTGATCTCAGGGTTTGCAGTCACTTGTAGAAACCTGAGAGCTCTCATTGTCCTTTGAGATACATATGATACTATATGGATCATATTTGGAAGGAATTGGGCTATAATATTATCCTTTGATATTAATTTTATACACAAATGAACAATGTCCAAAGTCTGCCTGAACATTTATCATACAAATCAAATGTTTCTCAGCTTAGTTTGTAATGTGATAACCAGCTGCCTAAACTTGGTCTTTCCATTCTCATATTCTTCCCTATGAGTAAACCATTTTTATTTGCAGTGACCAATGCCAGGTTGATCCTGGGGATATTGAAAAGGTGACTAATGGTCCATGAATATAGTTTGGGCACACTGAGATTCATGACAGATCATCTGCGTGCCTCTGTTCTCAGATCTCAGTGGTGGAATTAAAGTCAGATCCTGGACCTTTCTCCTATACTCTATAAGCTCAGTTCTGATCTGGAAAAGACATTCAGGCACATACAATCCAAATGAGGAAGAATGAACCAAATTCCTGGAGCACTCTTAAGGTACCAGCAGGATCTCTGTGGAAGGATGAGTGTCTTGTAGGTGTGGGCCTGACAAGTCAACTGCCCAGTATGAGAGCTTCTCTTTGGAACTGCTGGATTCCTCTCAATAATAACAGGTACTAGAAATTATTGTGGGCCTAAACCTTTAATGGTAATGAAGATTTCTGCTTAAAAACATACACACAAAGAAACAAAAAAACTGGTTGTTTTGACCACTTAGCTCAAAGCTTTCTGGATACACAGATCTGTGAATATGCTATAAGAAAAGAGAAGGATAAGGGGTGATAAAATAGAAGAATAAGGACTGAAAACCACAGTGATTGGAAGAATTCATCATGATTAACAAAAGTAACACATTCATTACACATTTTAGAAACAGCCCTGAAAGGTTTGCCACTTGCTAGCTAAGTTAATTTAATATTCACATTCTTAATTTCCTCTTCTGTAAAATGGGCTCCTCTGAGCTCCCAGGAAAATGTTTGGCAGGACCATGCTACTTATTAAATATCCTAAATAAAAAAAGGCTAATATGCAAATTGGCTGAACGAATGGAATGACTGGTCGCTATGACACACACTGATCTCCAGGGGGAAGATGCTCAATGCAGGAGAAGTGCTGCTCAGCCAGAAGCTGGGCTCTTGGCTGGTGAGTGCAACAAAAGTGGCGGGAGCCTCTTCTGCCTTTGTGGTAGTGCTACTGATGTCCAACTGTGGCATAGGCATGCTCCACATGGGGAGCTAGCCTAAACCATTAGTCAGACATCCCCTGAGGGCTCCCGGAATGCATGAGGGCACAGTTGAGCTGAGAAACCCCTCCAAGTGCATGAATTTTGTGCACTAGGCCTCTAGTTTTGAGTGATATATCTGTCTACCCATAGTTACTCTGAGAATCAAGTATGTAAGGCAATAAAATGCTTAACAGAGTGTCTGAAACTCAGTAAGTATTCAAAATAATTTGGCTCTTGTTATAAGGAATATATCAGTGTGCCTGACACATAGTAGGTACTCAATAGACTTCGGTTGAATTGAATTAAGTTGAACAAAAAAGTATAAAAGTATTATATAGGGATATCTTTCCATTCATTAAAAACAGTCCTGGCTGAAGCTGGTTTGGCTCAGTGGAAAGAGCATCAGCTTGTGGACTGAAAGGTCCCAGGTTCAATTCTGGTCAAGGGCATGTACCTTGGTTGTGGGCACATCCCCAGTGGGAGGTGTGCAGGAGGTAACTGATCCATGTTTCTCTCTCATCAACATTTCTAGCTATCTATCCCTCTCCTTTCCTCTGTGTAAAAAAAAAAAAATCAATAAAAATAAAAACAGTCCTGGTCAGGGACATTTTAGTATACTAAAATAGGAATAAGCTAAATGAATATTTAATAGTGCCAGATGTGGCACTAAGTACTGGCTAGGATTTGCCTTATAAAATTCTTATATCAATGCTATAAATTAGGCATCTTTCCACTTTACTGATAAGGATATTAAATTTCAGATGAATAAATTAAACTTAATTGTGGTTACATAACTGAAAGGTAAAATCAGGGTTTGAACTCAGGTTACTGGACTCAAAACCAAAGAGGAAGGACAATAGCAGACTGAAGAAACCTAAAAGCTCCCAAGTCAGCATGTATCTGTCACAATAATATATATATATATATATATATATATATATATATATATGCCTAATATGCTAAGTGTCCAACAGTTTGACCATTTGACCAGTAGCTATGATGTGCACTGACCACCAGGGGGCAGATGCTCAATGCATAAGCATGGAAACATGGAACAGACTGATGAATCTCAGAGGGAAGGGGGAGGGGGGAGGGCGGAAAGAGTTTAATTGAAGATCTTACATGCTTACTAGAGGACTGGTGCACAGATCCATGTACCTGTGGGGTACCTCAGCCTGGCCTATGAGGATGGGGCCAAAACTGGCAGTCTGACAAACCTTGACGGTACTGGACTGCAAGAGGGCACAGGTTAATTGTTTCTGCATAATTTATGCTCTTCCTCTCTATACCAACTCCTTGTGGGGACAGGACCTGTGGTTGTGATGTTACTGTGATATCTTTGTGTGTTCTATAGAAAGTACTCTCAGCTGCTCCACGCAAATGAACAACAGAACATTTCAAGAGCATTCCACAGGGACCTGTGTTACCTGTCAAAGAGCAAGGGAACACTATAAAAAACCTTATTTATTGTTATTGTTGTTTTATCAGAATTAAGACCCGGGGTAGAAATTATAAAGAAGTAGACTTAAGTTACACAAAATAAAAAATTTCAACCACTATAAAAGTTGCTGAGAATTACCTATTCTGGAAGAGATTTTAGCAATGGGCAGGAAATTAAACAGATGACAACCGGGTTGCCTTTTGACTGGAAATCCTATGATTTTATGGAAGAAGGCAACTCTAAAACAGATGTCCTTTAATTGATAATTCATAATCATATTTTTAAAAAGAAAATTAAGTCTCTTTAAAGAAATACTTTTAAAGTAAAGTGGAGAGTCTGGACACTGGTACCTTTCTGCAGTCATGTAACCTGGACTCATTGCTTGTTTTGACCAAGGCGAATATGGCTCAGAACTTGTGAGCCACACAGAACAGCAGGATCTGGTTGCAGACAATAGATCTGGCAGACTCAGACTATATATACAAATAAATGTCTGAAAAAATTTAAAAGTTAAGACATTTCAACTGCAGGGGGGTGTTGAAATTTTAATCAAAGTAGGCTTTGACATATATGAGATCCCTTCATCAGCTGTGCCGTCTTTATTGTCCGTGGTTGGTTGCACTTGTCAAATCTGAGTGCTGACAAGACCACAGTCTTAGGATCAAGAGCTCCAAATTCCGATTCCAAGCTGCCCAACTGTATCAGAAGCACAACCCCTCCTTGCTCTCTTCATTTAAGTGTGTATGATGGGACAGATAGAATGACTATGAACTGTGGGAATTCATTTCCGAAGCAGGAAGTGAGGCCAGGAGGAAGCACAACAAAGCCAATGCATGTTGTGGTAACTGAATCCATGTCTGTGTTTAATCAAAGGGCACTAGTGAGTCAAGGCCAGGAGAGCAGGGCTCCCCACGTCAGTAATCAGCAGAGAAGCCCACATCAAAACGCAGCCTCAGTGCTGGACTTCCTGCTCTCCATTGTTCCACAGACGTTCTTAGACACAGTGGAGAATGCAACAGAGATGGCGGATGCTTTTAAGTCCTGTTTTCCAGCTTCACGGCTTTCACAGAAATGCATGTCAACAAGCCACAAACAGCCCAGTAGTATTCACCAAAAGAGCAGTGATTGACCTTGCTGGATTGGACATCAATGTTACCGCGTGCCTCCTGCTCTAGCATCTTTGTGGTTAGAGCTATGGCGATGCTGTGTGTCCCTCTTCTCCATGTTGGCATCTTGTCTGGCTGAGGGACATCCTTCCTCATGTGAGTGTCTCTCTCCCCAAGATCTCAAGAGGATTCTAAGGCAACATTGCCTAGGGCTTTGCATTTTGAAAGTGTGCCCCTGGAAAACATTATCTTCCTGTGGCATGCGGTGTTCTGCATGAAGTTTCTTCTAAAGAAGGCAAGCAATTCATATCCATCAAAAAATGCTGCCTAAAATACAAGCTATGTAATGTATTGCAGGGAATTACTGTCCATGCAGTTACAGGTTGTCACTGCCCTATTGCCCATGTCCATGGGCTATGCATATAAGTATATAAATTCTTTAGTTTATCTCTCCTCTTCATCCCAACCCCACATGGAGTTATTTCAGTCTGTTCCATGTCTCCAGGCTGTGGGTCTTATTTTGTTGGTCAATTAATTTTTTTCACTAGATTCTACAAATAAGTGAGGTCATATGATTTTTTTTTTCTCTTAGTTTGGCTTATTTCACTTAGCATATTATTTTCCAGGTCCATCCATGCTGTTCCAAAGGGTAAGAGATCTCTCTTTTTCTACAGGTGCATAGTATTCCATATTGTAAGTGTCCCACAACTTTTTTATCCATTCATCTACAGATGGGTACTTGGACTGTTTCTAAATCTTAGCTATTGTAAATAACGCTGGCTGCTATGAGCATAGGGGTGCATATATTTTTTTCTGATGTTGTCTCTTCATCAAATAGTGCTGGGAAAACTGGACATATACATGCAGAAAGATGAAACTAGACCACCAACTTACATCATACAGAAGAATAAACTCAAAGTGGATAAGACTTAAAGGTAAGGCATGAAACCATAAAAATCCTAGAGGATACCTTAGACAGTAAAATCTCAGACATCGCATGTAGCAATATGTTTATGGATACATTTCCTAGGGCAAAGAAAAATAAGGAGAAAGTAAAAAAATGGGATGGTATCAAAATAAAAAGCATCTGCACAGTAAAGGATACTACCAACAAATTGAAAAGAGAACCCACTGAATGAGAAAACATATTTTCCAACGATACCTCTGATAAGGGGTTAATATTTAAATTTTATAAAGTACTCATACATCTTAACAAAAGAAAGGCAAACAATCCAATAAAAAAATGGGCAGAAGACCTGAATAGACATTTCTCCAGAGACATATAAATGACCAAGAAATATATGAAAAAAAATTTTTTCAAGTCACTAATCATCAGAGATATGCAAATTAAAACCACCCTGAGATATCACCTCATACCTGTCATAAAAAAATGGCTATCATAAAAAAATCAACAAAAACAAGTGCTGTCAAGGACGTGAAGAAAAGGGAACACTAGGTCATTGCTGGTGGGAATGCAGATTGGTGGAGCCATTATGCACAACAGTATGGAGTTTCAGAAAAATATATTTGAAATGTAATATATTCTTATATTTTCCTTTGTTTTCCATATCCATGTACTATATGAGCAATTTCTTATAATCAGGAAAAGAATCATTGCTGACCTAAATTGGTATTTAAGTATTTCCTAATAATAATAGTTAATACATAACATTTATTAAATGTTCAGCCTCAATAGCCTATAATTCTATTCTCCATATACTATAGGATGAACTGAAGGAGGCTTTTCTCTTTTCCATTATTAGACAAAATACAACTTCTTATCATCAATATGAAAGTTTATACAACAAATCTGAAAGTCAATTCTTGATACAATTTTGCCGTTAAAAGGAAACTTTGCCCTTAAAATGATCATTGACAAGTCACCCTGAAACCTCCAGTTCAATGGGCAGTTTTTGTTCAAAACTTCAAGCACATGTTCTGTTCTGCTCAGAGAACAGTCAGTTCTGAGGAAGAATGACATTGCAGTCATAAGTAAGGGACATTGAAGACCTTCATGCATAACTTGTTCTTTTATAACATAAATGATACGTGGAGGGATAAAGTTATTCTAATCTGATATCTACTCAACATTTGAAAAAGCAACTTTTCTTTTCCATGAACTTTTCATAAGCTCTTTTACGTATAGATGTTTGCAACACGATTTGTTTCTTCTAGTTATGTTATTTCTTGTATGGATCATGTTGACTTGAGGAAAGCAACCTGATCATGTAATTGCATCCAGAAGAAATACTCCTGTGAGCCCATAGGCTGGCATGAGTTTCCAGCATCTTATTTACACTACCTAATGGAAGACCACCTTACTTCAAAGAAAAATAGAGAATGTTTTTCTTTAGATATATTCTTCAAAACAAGACTTGGCATATCAACAGAAATTAGAGATAGGGGAGCACTATTAAAAAAGTTTCCTTTGCCTGTTCCCCTTTGTTCTTCACCTTCAGTTATTTTTGTTTTCATTGTAGACTTAAATGACACAACAGGAAATGGTCCCGTTCTCCTATAAAACTATAAACACTTTGCAAACCCTAGAACAGAAAGGAAAGAAAAGGATATCAAAGGAAAGGGCTTTAGGTTAAGGGATTGATTTTGCTGTGGTAGAAAAACTAGTGTTGTGTTACCTAAACTTCTGTACTTGTTCATAATGCTGTCAGTGCCCATGCTGCTCTTGATATCCAAGTGAAGAACCACTGGCTGGCACCTAGCACCATTAATCTAAAGATTTGGAGAGCTTTGCCCAGGGCCACGGTTTTTGTTCTTCCTTTCTCAGGACAGAATTTGCTTTAGGCCAGTACTTAATTTTTTAGAGGCCTCCAACCATGTGCACAGCACCATACTATATAATAAAAGCTTAATATTTTAAGTGCCCAGTTGAAAGGTTGGCAGTTCAACCAATCAAAATGTAATATCCTAATGATATGCTAAGGCTGCTTAATCACTCACTATGATGTGCACTGACCACCAGGGGGCAGACAATTGACTGGTTGGCCAGTTGCTTTGACATGCACTGATCATCAGGGCCAGAGGCTCCAACTGGTAGATGAGCTTGCTGCTGGGATCCAGCCAATTGGGACTGAGCCAGACAGACAGACATGTCCTGGAGCCCTCCCATAGCCCTTCCCCAACTGGCCATCTCTCAGGTCTCTCCCCAGCCCTGATCATGCACTGGTGGGTCCTTCAGCCTGGCCTGCACCCTCTTGCAATCCTAGACCCCTCAGGGGATGTTAGAGAGCTGGTTTTGTCCTGATCCCCACAGGCCAGGCCAAGGGACCCCACTGGTGCACGAGTTCATGCACTGGGCCTTTAGTGTGTTGATAAAACAAGCAAACAACACAAACAAACAAGAAACATGTAAGAATAACCAACTGACACACTATATTAATAAAACTTTAAGTACTATTGACAATTTTATTCCATAATTGTTCCTTCCAATGGGCACTTTTACACTCAATAATAGGATCTGGCATTGAAATATAAAACAAATAAAGGTCAATAACAGTTTTACCATCTAATTTTTGCATTGGGGGAATAGCATAAGAACAAAACTTTATGGCTCTAAACTACATTGAAGTACCTCACAGAAGAATTTTTACATGCCACTAAAATGTTGACAATACAGTATTGGTGCTTTTATTTTATACTAGAGGCCCGATGCATTAAATTTGTGCAAGAGGATCAGCCTTGCAGTCCCTTGCCACTCTTTGAAGCTCCAGCTGGCCCCCACAGCCCCTCGCAGCCCTTCACTGCCCCCATAGCCCCTCGCAGCCCTGGCTGGCCCTCACAACCACTCACCACCCTGTTTTCATCCAGAACATCATTTGGTCGTTCTGCTGTTTGGTCTAATTAGCATATTAGCTCTTTATTATATAGGATTATATAATATAACATATAATTATTTCACTGTTCAAATGAAACTTTTTTCAGCATTTTGGCCTGAGAGTAAATGATTCCCATTCTGCATTCTCTTAGACAATGCACAGAACAGTTGAGAATGGCTTTCACATTCTGACAACCTTGCGATTTTATTTAAACAAATTCTTCTCCCTGAATTCCCTACAGAGAAGCTATTGTACCCTTTTGCTGATTGTAGTGGACATATTGCAGATCTCCACTGACCTCCCAGTGGACCACCCACCACAAGAAGGTTTTGTCTTGCCAGCACAGCCGCCCTGCCAGCCTCTTGCCTCCTGCAGACAGGAGAGAGGCCTTTGTCTCCACTGGCCCCACATCTGTGCTTTCCCTGACATGGAACCACCTAATCAATTACCCCAAACCACTTAGGAATAAATACATTGTCTAACATAATAATAATTAGGTGGTAAAAGAAAAACATCATAATGTTCTTTTGGATAGGAAGTTGACAGCTTCCAGACAAATACAGAGCTTTGACAGGATGTGAAATTATAATGGGGCAAGCAGCTTGCCCTTGAAAAGAAGCATCTAAGTACAAGAGGAAACAGGACTTCCAAGTACTCTCCTGAATCTCTGAGCAGTTACAGTCAACACTTTAAATTTTGTTCTTTTTCTGTAATCTTCTGAAATAGGTAACTTGGTTAGTAAAATTTCTTGCTAGTGATACTGCATTTGAAAGTGCTTTTGGTAATATGAGGCTTAATACAATATGTATATGAAGCTACAGTGGATTGAAAATTAGTACATTTGATTGGGTAAAAAAATGTAGTTTCTATTTCTATGCTTTAAATTCTTCTCCCAGGTAACGTTGGCTTGCATGAGTATGATTTCTGGAATGATGTCCTACCTTGTATTCTAAATTCTCAGTACTTTTCCTGAATAAATGAAAATAATCATTTACATTTCAAAAATCAAATGCAAAACTATTTTGAAATCATATACTTATTATTCCTATAGTCACCACTTACCATTAATTTATAATTCCAATTAAAAAAATAAACAGTCTGACATTTTATGAATTAAAAAAATAGCAGGATAAAATTTTTAAAATAAAAGTTATTCTCAATTTGTTAGTTTTCTTCAATAACTTAAGACTAAATGGTTCTATGACTCATTTATTTCATTATATATATATATATATATATATATATATATATATATATATATATATATAGAACTCAAGGTTTAGTTCTCAACACAGAATGCAAGAAGATTTTGGGATTTATGTATTACAAATACTTTAGCTCTCATCCTGGCTGGGTAGCTCAGTTGGTTAGTTTCTTCCCCATACTCCTGTGTTGTGGGTTCCATCTCTTGTCTAGGGCATATATAAGAATCAACCAAAGAATGCATAAATAAGTGAAAAGCAAATCTTTCTCCCTCTCTCTCTCTTTATTTCAAAAATAAACAAAAATAAACTAAAACATTTGTAGAAAGTTAGCTCTTTCAAATATATATTCTTTAGGAGATAACAAAAGTATTAATGGTTTCTTAAGAAATAAGCAACAAAGGACCAAAGTTAAACATAAAACCAGTTAGCTGACTTCAAATATTCCTGTGCTTTTTTTTTTTATTCCAAGCCCCAATTTTATTGCTTGATAATTAGATAATTTTGAATCATATACCCATAGCCACAATCAGGTTGAAAAATATCAGATTATTAAACTCATGCTTTTTTTTTTTTACTTATACATTAGAATGAGGTACTGATATTCCTTATGTGTATAGAGGTAAACTGATACTCTAATAACTTTCTTCCTATTCCCTTGATTCTACAACCTTGCTCATCCTCAACAACCCCCTTAAATCCCTAACCCACATATACACACTCATTCACACACAATTCAAGATGAAGATTATAGATGAGTTTTTTTTCTTTTCTTTTTTTTCTTCACATTGCAGAATTTAGAGCCATTTATTGTGGGAAATACAAAAGCATTTTTTGTAGTGTAGAAATAACTGAATGTAGCAATAGTATACTTGACCACAGATAAACACACATCCAGTTTTACTATTGGGTTCTTGTGCTTTAATCAGCACTGAGGGAACTTTTAAAATAAGTTCTTTATGTAAAACTGAAGTGCTACAAATAAACAGAAATATACATGACTCATACATGCCCAAATGGATGAAATATCACAAAGGAAACAGACCCAGATGCCAGCAGACAGCGGAAGAGATAGAACAAACCCAAAAGTTCTCCTTAAGCTCAACGTTTTCCATGAAAGGAATCATTATCCTGAGTTCCAACATTGTAAATTAATTTCCCCTATTTTTTAAACTTTATTTAAGTGGAATAATTCACAATGTGTACTTTTCTTGGGCATCTTTTGATTAATATTATGTTTTTGGGATCATTGTTAAATCTAGCAATAATTATTTTTTTCAATGCTCCCACAGTATTCCATTCATGACCATGTAACAATTCATCTGTTTTATATTTGGGTGGTTTTATTGATTTTTATTATTATTATTATTATTATTATTATTATTATTATTTTGCTAATCAAAATAGTGCTGCCATGAAATTTTTTTGCAAATGTCCCTTGGTACAGATATTAGGATAAATATCTAGGAGCAGAATTGCTAAGTCACACAATACTTGTAGTCACTATTAGTAAATACTGCCAACTATTTTCTAAAATGGTTGTACCAATTTATAATACTTTCTTCAGTTCCTGTGAGTTACAGTTGCTGCATTCCCTCACAAGCATTGATAATTTGTTTTCTCATTTTGGTCATTTTGATGATATACAGTAGATTTAAATTGTGTTTTAAATTTCAAAGCTAGTAAACTGGTGATATTAATATATATATATACACACACACATATATATATATATATATATATATATATATATATATATGCAGTTTTAAAAATTATTTGTATCATAAAGTGCCCCATAAAGTATTTTATCACTTTTATGTTATTTTAGGGGAGACTCTTTTTTATTGACATGTAGAAGTTTGTTATAGAGTCTGAGGATGAGTCCATTATTGAGTAAAAGTATTTCAAATGTATGCTTCCTTTATGTAGCTTGTATTTTCACTCTCTTAACAGAACCTTATGAGAAAAATTAATTCTTAACCTTCAAGTAGTCCAATGTGTCATACTTTTTTCTTTTCAGAATTATGAGTTTCATGTCTTGTTTGAGAAATCTTTGCTAAACTAAATGTCATGAAAATGTTGTTTTACTTTTTCCACTAAAAGTGTTATCAATGGGCTGACATCTGCATCTCCATCTGTTACTGGTGAAAGTGGAGCTCTTACGATGTTGCAAGGAAAGGAATTTCCTGAGACACACAGGAGGATGAATGACCTTTATTTCCTTGGAATTAAACCCCTGGGTTTCCAATGTCACATTTTCCTCCATCCCACCATGGAAAAAGTCCAACTTATCTTCATCAGGGGAAGAATTAAGGCCAGTGCCGAGTCTTTGCTCCATATTAAAGCACAGCCTGGTCCAGCATACTGCATATGGAGTCTACATATCCCTGGACAATGAGACTGCTTAAGGTCACATGACTATGATGACAGGATAGGTAAGTGTGGGCAAGAGAGAAGCAAGAGGGAGAGAGCTCTTTGGGGATTTTATCCAGGAGCTTAACCAATGAACCCTTCAAGATTTCCTGTGCTTGCATTGGCTTGTGCCCTAGCCAATTATATTTTCCCAGGTTAGACTGATAGGCAAGCACCTTTCCTACAGCAACCCAACTTCTCTGCTCATGTGCAGGACTCCCCCTTTGTTTGATCCCTTCCCCTAGGGATCTGCAAGAAATGGACTCAGGGCTCACTGGGGAGCCTGAAGTTGTAGCTTCCTGGTGAAGCTGCCCAGATGACCAGGCTTATAATGTCTAGCCTTTCCTTTGCTTTCTTCTTATTATTAATATTAACTTGAGGGGTGGTTCACGAATTTGCACCACTGGGGTCCCTTGGCTGGGCCTCTGGAATCAGGCCGAAACCGGCTCTCTGACATCCTCTGAGGAGTCGCAGATTGTGAGAGGGCACAGGCCAGTTCAAGGGACCCCACCTGTTGCGTGATTGGGGGCCAGGGAAGGATGTGGGAGGTTAGCCAGCTGGGGAGGGACCACAGGAGGGCTCCAGGACATGTACAGCCTGTCTTACTCAGTACTGATTGGCCAGACTCCAGGAGCAAGCTAAAATACTGGTCAGAGCATCTGCTCCCTGTTGGTCAGTGCATGTCATAGCACTTAGCATATTATTAGCATACTAGAGGCCCAGTGCACAAAACTCTTGCATAGGGGTGTGTGTCCCTCAGCCCAACCTGCACCCTCTCCAATCTGGGACCCCTCAAAGGATGTTCGACTGCTGGGCCTACACAGGTAGTTGGACATCTCTCTCACAATCCTGGACTGCTGTGGCTCCCAACTGTTTGCCTGCCTGTCTGATTGCCCCTAACCGCTTCCACCTGCCTGCATAATCACCACCTAAACACTCCCCTGTTGGCTTGATCAACACCTAACTGCTCTCCTGCCAGCCTGATCATTCCCAACTGCCCTTCCCTGATAGCTTGGTCACCCCCAAATGCCCTCCCCTGCATAGTCCCTTTTTATTAGGGTTTTTTTCTTTAACATATTGGGCAGCCCTAACTGGTTTGGCTCAGTGGATGGAGCAATGGCCTATAGACTCAAGGGTCCCAGGTTCTATTCCAGTAAAGGCCATGTACCTTGGTTGGGGGCACATACCCAGTGGGGACTGTGCAGAAGTCAGCTGATAAATGTTTCTCTCTCATAGATGTTTCTAGCTCTCTATCCCTTTCCCTTCCTCTCTGTAAAACATCAATAATATATATATGTTTTTTAATATATATATATATATATATATATATATATATATATATATATATATGAAACATTTAAGATTCCTCCATATCTTCCCTGCTGGTGTGACTCAGTGGCTGAGAACCAGGCTGGGCCAGGAGGGAATCACTATGTGGGTGTGTGAGCTACTACTGGCCTGAGACCCCAGGCTGGGGGTGTGGACCCAAACTGCCTCTTGGTGCCGGAGCATTTCCAAGTGGCTACAGTGGGGCTTTGTCACTATGGTGACACAGGGACATTCCCATCTCGCCCACAGCTGCTTGGCGCCTGCACTCATAGGCTCTGAGTGGTCACGGGGCATTCTGGGACCCTTGCCGCTCAGGGCCTATGGGCCTACAGGCTAGGAGCAGCCTGGGTCAGGAGGATGTTCCCCTGGACCCAGGCCAATCAGTGCCTGCATATGCAAATTAACTTACATCTTTGTTGATTTAATTTGCATACTCACTCTGATTGGCTGAGGGCATAGCAAAGGTACAGTCAATTAGTGTTTTTCTCTTTTATTAGTGTAAATGATGCTTGGATTGGTTGAATGGAAGACTGGATGACTGGGCACTTAGCATATTAGGCTTTTATTATATAGGATAACTAGCTAGTTATGACAATAACAAAAGCTTTATTGTTTTACCTATCAACTTTAGATCTAGAATCTATTTGAAAATTGTATTTGTGCGTCATGTGAGATTAGAATGAAGATTCATCATTTTGCATATGATTTCCAATGAATCAGCATTACTAATTGAAAAGACTTCTTTCCTTTCCACAATTTCCTCTTTGCCATAATCACATGACTGGGTACCTGTGGGTCCTCTGGTTTTACTCTTCTTATTCAAGATTGTGTTAGTTATTCTTAATCCTTTTGGTTTCTTCTTAAATTTTAGAGTGTGTATTTGAAATTATACAAAATAAATAATATTACATTAACACTTCTCCATTTCTGTTGGTCTTCTTTAATTTTCTCAGTAATGTTTGAATTAGTTTATGTAAAGGTCCTTTATTTATTTATTATTTTAACTTAAAAAATTGATTTTTATGTCATCATGAATGACATTTTTAAAATTTTATTTTCTATTTATTTATGACAGTATTTGAAATAGTATTGTTTTTTTTCTATAGTAATCTTTTATGATCAGATCTTTCTGAATTTACTTATTATTTTTAACAGTTCATTTGTAGATTCTGTGATGTAATAACATAACCTTTATTTATTTATTTCAGTGTTTTCCTTGTTTTATTTATTAAATCAGATAGGACTTCCATTAAAATGTGAATATAAGTAGTAATAGTGGATTTTCTTGCCATGTTTCTGAGCTTGAGGAAAATATTTCAATATTGTATTATTAAAGATCATTGTCTAAATAGCTTTATTGTTAATCCATCTATAAGGTTATAGAATTCTTCTCATTCCCAAGTCTTCAATTGTACTTTCAATGGCTTTAATTAATACAGAATAATTCAGTCTCCATTTTTTCTTGCATTACTTTCAGAAACATATTTTTTATGTGAGTATTTTCTATTTCTTCTAAATTTGTAAATGCATGGTATTAAAATTGCTTATGATGCCCTCAGTTTAAAATAGTTTTTTAATGTTATTTATTTAAACTTTTATACATATATTTAGAATTATATTATTTCATTTCCAAACTTCTGAGTATTTTTAAATTATTTCTTGTTATTGATTTCTAGCTTATCTCCTCTGTGGTCAGAAAACATACTTTGAATGGTTTCAGTCATTAACAAAGGAATGATGATGCATTGTGACATTGCATGAGACCCATCTGGGTGAGATCTGTGTCATCTTGAAATGTAAAGTTTTTTTGGTTTTGCTCTTTCTGTTTGGTGCAGGGTTCCAGATATATTACCTAGATCCAGGGTTTTTTTTTTGTTTGTTTGTTTTGTTCCTTTTTCTTGCCCATGCGTTATTGAAAATATTATAGCAAAGCAGAGACTCAAACGTGGTGTTCTGAAATCCATTCCAGCTGTAGGCTGAGTGACCTGCAGGTGGGAGACTGCCAAAGTCCAAGAAAGTCAGCATCTCTGAGCCAGGGCCCAGACCTCAGGAACGTAATTATCTCACCTTCTCTTCCTGCTGATTGTTGGAAGTACCTCTCCTGGGGCCTCTCTAAATTTGCTTTTTATTTCTGGGGTTCTGGGGATAATGGCAATCTCCTTGCTCACCTGCTTGTTGGTATGAAGTCATTGCCCAGGTGATGGTAGTACTTCTTGATGATGATCCCAGCCACCTTCTTTATAGTCTTGGTTTTCACAGGCCAGAAGTCTGATGTATTAAGTTTCAATAACTTCAACAAAGGCCCTAAAGCCGGTGAGAGGTGAAACTGAGTTTCAGAAACAGATTATTACTTTAAATTTTATTTACTTATTTAATTTTTACATTTATCTTTGTTGCTGAAAGAATTACAGACATCCCCTCTTTCCCCCTCCTTGACTCCCTCTTCATTACTCCTGTCCCCTCCCCAGGCCTTCATGGCACTATTGTCTGCATCCAAGGGTTATAAGGAGAGAGGGGCGGGGGGAGGCAAGAAGAGAAACATCATTTTTGTCTGCAGTCTCACCCCCACTATTTTTTCTGAACAACTGCCCCCCTTCCATTGCTAAGTAGATGTATTTTAGAGTGTCTGAGAGATCTTATTTTTCTGAGAAATGCCTGTTTTACAGCGACTGACCTGTGGCAGCTGTTTGTGTTTTTACTGTATCCCTGAAATGCAGGTGGTTGAGAAAGAGATGGGCAACTCTTGACCAGTGTTGAGCCCAAAAAATCTGCCTCTTGGATTGCCTAAGTTGAGGCTAATAGTTGAAGGCTATGTCAAATGAAGAACAGCATAATGCCATAGAGGTCAATACATTTTTGCTACTAAGGTTTGTCCTGTTTCCATACTTTTGATGTTAGATTGCATTTTCATTAACTAATTTACAAGCATTTGTCTTACTAGCAGCTGGATGCTCGAATTTCCTTTGCTATAAGCTTATTTTTCAGGCATTTGCCATTTTTTACCTGTGCATTGTGGGAAGTTTATAACCAGAATAAATAAATAAACACTATTCACAACTTCTTCAAGTCAATAAGAAAAAGACACACCAATGGAAATATGAGCAAAAGACTTAATCAGGGTGTTGACAAAGTGAATGTATTAAATTTGCAAAAATCTGTCAAGTTGGATCCTATGATTTGCATACTTTTTCTATATGTTATACTTGAGTACAAACATTTTCTTTAAAAATGTATTAGTGCTTTCTAATTGTTAGGGTCACCAAAGGAGGAACGCATGAGGCTAAAAGTGGTGAAGAATTATGAATTTATTATGTCAGCCCCCAACAACAGGGAGTCAGAAGGTTTTAAAGGACTCTAGGTGGGCTTTTTCTGGTCAGAGAATTCTCTGTGCAGTTGCGGATTCTGAGAAACTCCAAAGGGGCGAGATAATTGTCTTAGCAAGTAGAGTGTCTATTGTGAAGTGGCTTGAAGGTCAGTTCCCAGGGGAGGGAGTATCTTTGATTATTTGATCAGACCTAACACTAATGGACTTAAAATTTACAGAAGTATCTAAATTTGTTCATCTAAAAAATTATAAAATCATAAAGAATACTTCCATGAAACTTGAAGCTTCATATATTACCTGCTGATGAAAATTAATTTAAAAGGGTTATGATATGTAAACTTTATGTTTATCCTAATTTCACACCTTAGGACTGTGGTAGATATACTCTAAAGTGACCCTTGTATTCATAGCTCATAGTTTGGTAATTAAAAAAACACACACACATACAAAAAACTAATTTCCCCTCTGACTGAGGGCAGCACTTGTGGGCTGCTTCTACCAAAAGAATATGGCAAAATAATAGTATGCCATTTCTGTGATTATGTTAAATTTCATCTTGCTGGCAGACATGCTTTGAGATTTTCTTTATTTCTGGCTTTAAAAGTAAGTGCCCATGTTAGGAGGCCCATGTGTCAGGAAGCTAAAGAAGGTCACCTTTAGAAACTCAGAGTGGCCTCCAACCAAAAGCCAGCAGGAAGTCGCAACCTCAAATCTAAAGTTGCAAAGAAATGAATTCTGTCAACAAATGGACTGGGCTAGTAAGTGGACCCTTCTTTAGTTGAGCCTTTAGGTAAGAGCACAGTCCTATCAATACATTTTCTCAGCTAAGCTGTGCCCAGATTTATGACCTACAGAAAATATGAGATAATAAATGTGTTTTGTTCTAAGTTGCTAAGTTTGTGATAATTTGTTATGGAACAATATATGACTAATGTAAGACCAATCTTCAAATTGTATTTATTGGTTATTAGTTTTGAGAACTTAATTACTTTGTCCTATTTTCTCAGTGTTGAGTTAAAGAAAATGATATAAAACAATTACTTTCTTTCATATTTCAACTCTTATTTCACCAAGGAGTTCATAATCCTATCTAATAAAATAGTAATGTGCAAATTAACCATCACTCCACTACACCCACCAGCCAATCTACAGCAAACAAATTTGTGTATATCTTCATTTTCTTATTGGCTTTTTGCACTTCTTCTTTTCCCTGTTTATATAGTTTGCCATTTTTCCAATAAAGCACTTTTTCTTTTTGTTGCTGGTTTACAAGAATCTCTTATGTGATTGAAATATTTGTTCTTTGTTGTTTTTAAGTATTGCAGATAAGTTTCTCAAATCTGGCATTTTTCTGTTGCCATTGTACACAGTGTACTTTGTTGAGCTGAAATCTTTACATTGATATAATCAAATTCATTAATTTATAATGAAGATGTAAAACATATCAAACCTATGCAAATAACACATACCTAAAGCAGAAATTAAGGGAGATGAAAGAGAAATCCATTAATAATAGCATGTTTAACACACTGGTTTGTGGTTTTAATTAACCCAATGGAAAAAATAAGTAAGGATATAAACAACTTTATAGCCTTATTAATAAGTCATATCTCATGAATATATCAAACTTTATACCCCAATAAAATATGATATATCTTCTTTTCAATTGCACATGGAACATTTACAATTGACTACATATTATATCACACAGGAAAATCTCAATAAATTTCATAAAGTATAAATAATTTAAACAAAAATATCTATTTGATGTAATTAAATTTTTAAAAAATTAATAATAAAACCAAAAAATAACAAGTCTAACTTAGAGTTATTTAAAACAAATCTTGAATAAGTAAATCATGGGTAAAGGGATTTATCAAACCAATATTGAAGAATGCATGACACTATAATAAAAAATGCATATTAGAAACTATGGAAAATAATTAAAGTAGTAGTTAGAGAAAAATTTAAAGCTTCTAAATTTACATTACTAAAAATTACATAATAAAAATAAATAATTTAGATTTCCTTCTAAAAAGGTTTTACGAAAACAATTCCAAACCAAAACAAAATCAAACAGGAGTAAATTATATAGATATAGGAACATTTAATGAAATATAAAATAGAACAGTGTAGAAATAAGTAATTCAAAATGATCATTTCTTTATTTCTTAAATATCAAATTAGTAGCCAAAATAAATAACAACTATAATGAGTAGCACAAATAAACAAAAAGAAGAAATAATTTAAAAAAATGTTGGAAAATCTTTAAAATCTCTATATAAAAGAAGGCTAATATGCAAAGTGACCCCTTGGGAGTTCAACTGGGAGAACAGGAGTTTGATAGCTCGCTATGATGTTCACCGACCTCCAGGGGGTAGCACAGAACATGGTAGGCAACCTGGCAGCAGTGGGGCATTGAGGGAACAAGGGAAGGAGGAGTAGGGAGGCGAGGAATCTGATCGGCCCTGATCGCCAGCCAGGCCTAGGGACCCTACCCATGAATGAATTTCGGGAACCAGACCTCTAATATGATAAATTATGTGCAAAATGTTTTATTGAAGTGGAAGGGAAGAAGAATGGACATGAAAGACATTCAGGCCACCATGCACATATGATAATAGGGAAAGGAGAGAGAGGAAATGAAGGGATTCGGGGAAGGAAATCTCAGAATGCAGAGCAGTTCTACTCAAGTTTTGCCTAGGCTGATGGAGAATCTCAAAGCCAGAGCTGTCTGTAGGTGAACGTTTTCATGAGGTTGAACTGGCCCAGTTTTTTATTTTGGCTGTGAGCCCCAGAATGAATGTCACAGTGGATGGAACAAAGGTTGGCAACTAGAGGCAGTTTAAATAGCTCTTCTCTTTAAGGGAGATCTGAGTTGAGCATTTCCACAGCATGACCACAACTCATAATCCAGGTCAATAAAATAAAAATTACTAAATTCAACTACATATAATAAATATATGTGAATGACTACAAAAATAATTTAAAAGTCATATGTAAAGACAAATAATAAACTGAACAAAGAACATTTGCCCTGATAAAGGACTAATGTGTCTAACATATAAAATGTTTTGTAATGTTGAGATAAAAAAAATACATAAAAGCTAGGAAAAAAATGGACAAGACTCATGGATGTAGTCTATAAAAAATATGCAATCATGAATAATAAGTGGCATAAAAACTAAAACTCATTCTTCTCACTATCAGATAATTCAAGACTTGACTCTTATTCTGTTGGTAAAGATATTTTTTAAAAAAATAGAAATTTTCATTTATTAGTGATAGAAGCTCTACAAACACAATTCATATAAAGAGAAAATTTAGCAAAATAGTATTCATTTCATCTAAATTCAGAAATCCTATTTAAAAGATGCAACTAAAGGTAAACTTCTAAATTACGAAATAATATGTGCATAAGAATTATTCATTGTGGTAATAACAAAATATCAGCTGCAACCTAAGTTCCCTCAATAGTGAACTATTGAAATAAGCCAATGAAGTACTACATAAACATGAAACAAATGAAGAAGACAAATATGAACTAAATTAATTTTTACAACAATCAAAATTGCATACATAATAAGCTTACCCAAAGTAAGAATTATTTATTTATTTATTTATTTAAATTTTGTTTTTATTTTTTAATTTAATTTCTTTATTGTTCAAAGTATTGCATATGTCTTCTTTTCCCCCATTGACCTCTTCCTGGTCACTCCCACCCTCCAGGACATACCCTCATCCCCTTACTATCTGTGGCAAAAGGCCTTTGATTGAACTTTTCCCCTATTTAGGCCTTTAGGGGAGGACAGTTAGGGGGGGCCAGATTGGCAGGGGAGGGCAATTAGGGGCAAGTGGGCTGGCAGGGGAGCAGTTAGGTGTTATCAGGCTGGCAAGGGAGTGGTTAGGGGTAATCATGCTAGCAGGCAGAAGTTATTCAGTTTGACATAATCATATTCATTTATTTTTGCCTTTACCTTCCCTGCCTTTGGGGTCAAGTCCATAAAATGTTCTCTACCATCCAGGTCCATAATTTTGGTACCTATATATTTTTTCTATGTGACTTATGGTTTTGGGTCTTATGTCTAAGACTTTGATCCATTTTGAATTGATTTTTGTACATGGGGTCAAACTGTAATCCAGTTTCATTCATTTTCATGTGGCTTTCCAATTTTCCAAGCACCATTTATTGAAGAAAATATCTTTACTCCAATGTTCATTTCTGGCTCCTTTGTCCATATATAATCTGTCCATATATATATGTGCTTTTAAGGCTGGGCTCTCTATTCTGTTCCATTTGTCTGTGTATCTGTTTCTCTGTCAATGCCATGCTATTTTGATTATCATAGCTCTGTAGTTTATTTTGAAGTCAGGTAGCATGATACCTCCAGTCTTGTTCTTTTCTTTTCTTTTTTTTTTCAGGATTACTTTGTCTATTCTGGGTCTTTTGTGGTTGCATACAAATCTGATGTTTTCTCATTCTATTTCTTTATAAAATGACATTAGGATTTTGATGGGAACTTCATTAAATCTCTATATTGCTTTGGATAAAATGGCCTTTTTAACTATGTTGATTATTCCAACCCATAAACATGGGATATTTTTCTATTTTGTGGTATCTTTTCAACCTCTTTTAATAATGTTTGGTAATTTTCAGTATATAGGCCTTTCATGTTCTTTGTTAAGTTTATCCCTAGGTATTTTGTTCTTTTAGTTTTGATTGCAAAAGGAATTGTTTTCTCTATTTCTTTTTTCTGAAGATTTGTTGTTGGTATAAAGGAAAGCAATGGATTTTTGTACATTGATTTTGTATCCTGCAATTTGACTCTATTTTTTTATTGTTTCTTGTAGTTTTTTTTTTTGTTTTCTATATACAGCATCATGTCATCTGCAAAAAGTGACAGTTTGACATCTTCTTTCCCTATTTGGACCAGAGTTGTTTTGAATCAAGTGAATCTGAGATGATGTTCTTGAAGAGAAAAGTGAGAGAATTAGAAAGAGAGAAAAAGAGGCCTCCTTTGAAATGTATTATGCTGATACAATCCCAGGAAAATTCTCATAGAGTTTATAGCTATAGCAAAAGTGGCTGGTGAAATCATTTAGTAGACTCTGGATATTGTCTTATTCACCCACTTCTTCCCCTATAAGCCACTCCAAAGTTCTCAAGATATTAAAATCAATAACCCTTAAGAGACAAAATGGCATATCCACTTGAAATGTAAATTAAGCTAGTTAATGCACAATTCATCATCTTGTTAAAGAAAAGTGTTCAAATAAATATACCCCCAACTCAAGGCACCTTCATTAAGAAATTCTGCAGTTATTGCCATTTTGGACCTTGAAACACTAATTATTTTTGAATGTGAGAAAACTGTAATATAACTTGGGATCTTTATCTTTTTCTCTTAATCCCCTTTTCCTTCCTATTCCAGTCTATCTCACCACTCTAACATTCATATGTCATTTACCAACATTTTAAAACTGATTGTGAAAAAGAATATTCTAAAATTATCTTACCTAATAAAAGAGAAACATGGAAATTAAACATTACTCTGCTATGTCCACAGCCAATCAGCGTGAGTATGCAAATTAATTCAACAAAGATGGAGGTTAATTTGCATATGCAGGCGCAGAGTAGAGTGAAGCCTGCTATGAGGGCAAGGGGGGTGGTGGAGGGAGCTACTGGAGTGGTGCTCCAGGTAGAAGCAAGGACTTGCCCGCTCCCAGGCACCTGGGAGTGAAGCCAGGGGAAGGAAGGCCTATTCTTGCAAAATATCGTGCAACGGGCCTCTAATTTAAGATAATGAGAAATACTTCTAAATTATGAATTAAATAATAGGCTTCTTTGAACAGTTATAAGAAAGAATTTTAGATTTCTTATATAGCAATGTGAGGAAAGCTCTTATACACCTAGGTATTAACGGAATAAAATTGTATGGACTTAGTCACATACAATTAGTCTTGAATGCAACAAGAATTTGTTGTATTTATTATTTGTTTGTTTGTTTATTTTACTATTTTAAATTCTCACCAGGGGATATGTTTATTGATTTTGGAGAAAGAAGAAGGGAGAGAGAGAAACATCAATGTGGGAGAGAAACATCAGTCTGTTGTCTCCTGTACATGCCCTAACTGGGAATTGAACTTTGGTGTATGGTACGATGCTCCAAACAATTGAGCTACCCAGCCACGGCTTTTGTCTTTATTGTATACCAGATGCTGTAACCTACTATCTGGCCCACACTCTTAATGAGCATCAAATCCAGCAGATTTTCTGAGCTTCCATAGCAAAAATGTGAATGCAATGGCTAAGAGAAAGGCCAAGGGTTTAGGAACAACCACATCATATTCATGCAGCTGTACAATTAGAAATCTTTCCACCTGGCACTTTTTGAAACTCCTTCAGAGAAGTGTGATGATACTTATCACAGTAGATATTCATCACATGGAAATGTTATGCCAGGTACTGGGGAAATGCTTCCATTCACAGTATTTCATGAATTCATACTTTAGTCAGTGAAGTTGATAGTATTATCCCTTTTAGGGGCTAGTGTGAAGAAAATTCAGAAAGTAATATTAGTTTGCTGACATTTATATATATATTGTAAGAGATGAAACTAATATTCAAACCTGGGTCAGGTGAATCTAGGCCAAACAACTTGCAGTTACAGAATTCTGTCCTTTTGTTGCCACTGCAGCTAATGGGTCCTTTATTTTGCAGGCCTATTATTCAGGCCAATCTCAGTTAATTAAAACAGCAGCAACAACAACAAATGAACTATCAAACAAAAATCTAAGGCAAAACTAAAAGTGGTTAATCGGTGCCACATAGCGGAGGTAAATGTGTGTGTTTTTCTCCAGCAGTCAATATTTTTTTCCTGTTACTTAAAAATCATCTGGGAAGAATGCATGAGATTCTTTCTGACCTAGTTTGCTCATATGCTCACAGTGAAAGTAAATTCCCAACTCTGCTTTTGATGGAAGCTGTGATTTTTTTTTATGTGACTTTTTATCCACTATTTGGGAGCCAAGATTAAGAGGGAATTTATATGAAGGAAGAGGTACCTGGGAACCTAAAAATACTCTTGAACACCTTGAAGAAATTGATTTTGGAGATGGCCATGTTAACCATTTTCAAAGAGGAAAATAAACCATATATTATTTATGAAATTTAAAGATGTACAAATAACAATAAGAAAGTAGCCAAGAAATTTGGCTGTTAGTAAAAAAATAACAGTGGTAAACAGATAACACTCTTTTAGGCACACTGTTAATAGAACATGGAAAGGTGCTTGGGCCAAAATATAATGTAATATGTCAAACACATTATTCAAATACTCCTGGCTTCATATTGTTTACTAGAGGCACAGATTTGTGCACTGATGGGGTCCCTTGGCCTACCCTGTGGGGATAGAGCCTAAACTGGCTCTCCAACATCCCCTGAGGGGCCCCGGATTGTGAGAGGGTGCAGGCCAGGCCAAGGGACCCCACTGGTGCATGATCAGGACCATCGAGGGACTGTGGGAAGGCTCCAGGGTGTGTCCAGCTCATCTCGCCCAGTCCCAATCAGCTGGACCCCAGCAGCAAGCTAATTTACTGGTCTAAGCATCTAACCCCTATTGGTCAGAGTGCGTCATAGCGACTGGTCAAATGGTTGAACAGTCGGACACTTAGCATATTAGGCTTTTATTATATAGGATGGGAACAAAATGGTTGACATGGGGGTGGGGGAAAGGACTATATAATCTCTAAATTCATTCAGTGCAAATTTTCTCTCTGAATCTATCAGGAAGTAGTCCTGGTTGGTTTGGCTCAGTGGATAGAGCATTGGCTTGTAGACTGAAGAGTCCCAGGTTCAATTCCAGCTAAGGGCACATGACTGGGTTGTGGGTTTGATCCACAATAGGAGGTATGCAGGATGCAGCCGATCAATGATTCTCTCTCATCATCGATGTTTCTATCTCTTTCTCCTTCTTTCTTCCTCTCTGAAATCAATAAAAATATATTTAAAAATAAATAAATTAATTAAAAAATCAGGAAATAAAGAACCTAAAGAAGGATCTGAAACAAAACCAACCCACAGTGGCTTCTGAAAGCTGTGTGTAATGGGATGTTCCATTGAAACCACATTGGACACATACAAACAAAGGAATGTGTAAATGGTCAAAATAGAAAGGTGAGTATAAATTACATAGCTGTGCAAAAGTGTTTTCAGAAATTATAATGCAATTGGATAAAAAGCAAGAAGTGTTTTAAATTCTTATGTATTTGCTTTAATTGGAAAAGGAGAGAACAACTTTGCTTTTTAATAGGAAAGAAAACTGTTCCAAGGTAAATGAAAAAAGCTGAACCAACAATCATCTAGAGTAGACTAAGTCTGGAGAGCAATAGAAAGAGTAGGAGAGCTACTAGGACAGACAAAGGTCTGATTAAAGAGTTCACAGATGAAATGTAAACATTTATAGCAATCTGGCACCCAAGGTATTTTGATAGTGAGCAAACTTTACTGAAAAGCCTATAGCCATTGTTTGGGGTTAAAAAACACACAACATAGAATACATATATACTGAAACATGACTGAAGTTGAAATATACCTTTTGGAGGGATTAAAAAGAAATAGGAAGCATGACCTCAAATCATATATTTTCCAGTTTACTAACTATATCTTTAAAAGAAGTTTTTTGGTAAGTAATATATATATAAAAGCCTAAGTGACTGGCTGACCAGATGACCATTTGACTGTCCAACCAGTAGCTATGATGCGCACTGACCACCAGGGGGCAGATGCTCAATGCAGAAGCTGTTGAGCTGTGGTGACTTGGCAGCTGTGGTTCTCCAGTGATGTACCTGGAACCAGAGAGGAGGGAGCTCGATTCCCAGGTGTGTCCTCTGAGAACCACCCTCTCACAATCTACAACCCCTTGGGGGATGTCAGAGAGCCGGTTTCGGCTTGATCCCACTGGCCAGGCTGAGAGGCCCTACCTGTGCATGAATTCATGCACCCGGCCTCTAGTAAGTTAATAATTATTTAGAATAATACAAATGCATAAAATACTGGGGAGCCTCTGATGAAACTCTATTAAGTGAAATAGAACAGTCTCAGATATTAAACAAAACAAAAAAAATACTCCATTGTATCATTTTTTTTGATAGTGTTTATAACTGTGAATAAAGAAAACTAATCATTTTTACTTTCTTATATTTATAGTTATTTTGTATATTTGGAACAAATTAATATTGAATTAAATTTAATAAGAGGAGGTACCACAGATAATAGAAAATATATGTGCCTTTGGTTTGGATTGACCAAGGTTCAAATTCTAATGCAGTTATTTACCAGCTATATGACCTTAGATGAGCAATAATCTCCATGGACCTCAGTTTCTTCCTTTATAAAATGATTATTCTATAATTTTTATTTGCACCTAAGGAAGCTTTAATAAAAATAGTGCATATAAGTACAACCAATGGACACAAAACTCTGGGGAGGGAGGGTATGTACGGGAAGGGGGCATTGGTATATGTACAAAAATAATAATTTAATAAAAAAATATATTTAAAAAAATAGTGATTACCTTTATGACCAAAATAAGAAGGAAAATCTTAGAGTCTTGTACCAGGAGGATTACAAAATTTCTGCTCATCTTATAACTTAATTGTTCTTTTTTATTTTTTAATTTAATTTTATTGTTTAAAGTATTACATATAGTAGTTATATATCTCCTTTTCCCCCATTGACCTTCCTCCAGCCCCCCTACTCCCTGTTTCATGCCCTCATCCCACCCCCACCCCAGTGTCTTATGTCCACTTGGTTGTGCTTATATGCATGCATACAAGTCCTTTAGTTGGTCTCTTCCCCACCTCCTGCAACTTTTTTTGATAATTTTTAGGAGAAATTGTTTACCTTATATTGATCCTGTGTGTGTGTGTGTGTGTGTGTGTGTGCGTGTGCATGCGTGCGCACATGTAGTTTTCTACACAATGTAAGAAACAGTTTACTCTTTTAAGAAAAAAAATCTTACAAAATGTATACACTGTTATATGTACTGTTTTTTATAGTTTTCATAACTCCTTAATTACCCTTCAGTTAGAGAATTATAGTGGGGAAAAAGCCAAATTAAAATTAGACATTCATGACACATTTTAAAATTTGAATAATAATCATCTATAACTGGCACAATACAACACTCTTCATTGGCTATTAGTAATAGCAAAAGCTTAAGTATGTTTCTGGGTTCAATACTTGAAATTGTCCGGTGCTTTATACATGTACATTTTAAACTTAAAACAAAATATTTTTTCTTCATATTTAAAATAATTATTTTTCCAGCATGTGAGATTCCACTGGTAAAATGTGGTCAGTTATAACACTACTTCCCTTCACTACATAATAGCAAAACTTAGGCTCAGGAACTTATTTGTGAGAAACAAGATTTTTGTGTTGCAGAAACCTTTCATAGATGTCCCCACCAGAGGCTCTTTTCTGGAATAAAAAATGGAAAGTAGGTCAGCAGCCTGAGTTGCAGTCTTGCCAGCCTCGCTAATAGATATGACACCCTCAATGCGTCACTTAACTGCTTTCTGTATTAGACTCTTTCCTGACATAATTACGTAGACAGTGTGACCTCTAAGGGTTTCATCAGGCCTAGAAAATCCATGAGTCATGATAAGATCCTCCTGGTCTGAAAGAGTTCGTTTTTCTTTTAACCCTGAGTAGAAATTGACTTCTGTGATATTTCAATCACCAATGTCAATTTCTTAAACAGTGTAGTTACACTGTGTTTATTTTTAAAAGTTTAAAAAGGCAAAATAAATACAGCTATATGAAAATTAAATTACACGTTTTTCTCCTATAAGATGGTGCAAAATTTTTAAAAATAATTTGCTTTCCTTCCTGCCATCCTTTGCCAGTTTTGTGATATCTCTGATTGTTTTCCTAAATTGTCCTCCCTAATCCTAATGCATTATTGATTTACTATACACTAATTTGGCACAGAGATTTGGGAAGAAGCTTGTTATCTTGAAAAGCATTGTTATTACCAATGCATGATGTCTAAAGAACAGAATCTTATACTCAGCTCATTCTCTCATATTTCTACTTGTTTTGATTAAAATGAGTTTATTTTTACACCTCTCACTGTGCATATAGACACTCTTTCCCTTTTGTGTAGAAATATGGCCAAAAAGACTCCTGTCACCTCCATTACCACAGGAGGTTAGGTTAGGTTGTAGGTGTCTTCTTTTTTGTTGTTCATTTATTCCATTTAGTTATGGTCATGCCTCTATTTGGGTCTATATATTATTAAAGCAAATCCTCCAAGCACTCCAAAGTCACCCAAATACTCATGAATGTTAATGGCCTTTGTCTTCACCACTTGATTCTTTGGCAAATGTAGGTTTAGTCTCAATTATAGAGCCTTTCATCCTACTTATGAGAAGAGTAGAGAGGGCACCAGGGAAGAGTAGAGTCTAAGAATTTTTATGTTTTATGGAAAACAAACAGGAGCAGAGGGGTTGAGATATTGAAGGTATTTGAGTTATTTTCACCCTTTGCTAGCAAAATGTATCTCTAAGACTTAGAAGTGGTGGATTTCTTTATTCTTTATACCATTTTCCTTTCCACCTCCAAGTTCCTTTCTTTATATATATTTTTGCTCTAAACATTAAGCGCATTGATCACTAGGCACAGAGTGACCTACTAATAGATCAGTTATAATGAGAAAAGCGGCTGCCTGTGATGTGGCCTGGTTGACCACCCCCTACTGCATCCCTGCATGTCAGACTTCATCTTCTTTAAGAGACCAGAGCATGGAAAATCAACAGAGACCCGCCCGGTGCCTCTTCACAGAATGGACCATGTGCATGGCTATTTAGCCCTGTAAAGAGGGCGCATTTGCACAAATGGGAACGAACATAAGGAGTCCTTCAGAAAAGAAAGGGGCCTTGGCAAATTTATAGACTCCCCTGAAAGAAAGTGATTACAGATCATTATCCAATTGAGGCAGATTGATGAGCTGGGGTCAAAGTAATATTGCAGATCTCACCGAGGGACAATGGCTGCTTGTCAGAGTGAAAGAAAAGAAAGAGAAGGGAAACTGCCACACAGAGAGACAAGCCTTATGCTTTACCAACTGCCATGAAAGGGCCTGGATGTATATGTCGCTACTTTTATCGAGCACCATGTTTTATTTTATGTTACAAAGGACGTGCCATTGAAACCCAATTGGGCATTCAAACAAACCCCAATAAAGAACATACACATGGCCTAAATACAGGCAGAAGTTCTAAATTTCTTTTCTTCCAATAGGCAATATTAACATAGATAGGAAATAGGATGAACACAGAAAAATGCTTAGTTCTCTCTCTCTCTCTCTCTCTCTCTCTCTCTCTCTCTCTCTCTCTCTCTCTCTCTTTCTCAAATGGAACTATTTTATAATATCTGAACATGCAAAAACATGTAACAGTAGATTGAAGGTGTTAATGTCTTTAGGTAAAGCAAGCACCCTTTGTCTGACAGCCAGGGCATGAATAGATTAGATTTTGAAACTCTGCAACATCTGGTCAAGCAAAAGTCAGCAGCCCTGAAATGAAATAAAACAGGAATAAATATGTTCCCACTGCTTCCTTTATACTGATTAATTCCTGAGTGTTTAAAAGTGCTTTGCATTCATGCATTTTACAAAATGCAATACAAAAGGCAAAGAATAGCCAGCGTACCCATGTGTATTTGCCTTTCATTTCACAAAAGGATTTTGGTATCTAGAGATTTAGAAGTAAGCAGCAAACATTTATTCAGAGGAGATCTGATTTTTGCCTACTTTGTTTGGGTTCAGAGAGTATTAGCAAGTAAACAAGAACTAATTTATATTCTGAACATATTTTACCCAGAAGAAGCATAGTCATTTTTTTCCATATATAGACTATTCTTAACACAATATTTCGGTTTCTCCATGCTGCAGTCTTCTAGAATTTAAGGATAGGTAGGTAAGTGGGCAGATAGGTAGAGAGATAGATGATTGATAGATAGATAGATAGATAGATAGATAGATAGATAGATGATAGATAGATAGATAGATAGATGATAGATATAAGATACAATTTTGGGGGGAATAAGAAGAAAAGAAAAATTCCATTTGAGAATGTTGAATTTTTAAGCTTTTTCTTTCATGATAAAATTAGTTATAAATTCCAATACCTATATCATCTTATTAAGGCAAATAGGCTAAGTTGTAATGTAATATTATAATCCTTTTGTGTTTTATAATATATACAAATTACTTGTTTACACCACCAGATACCATAGTAATATTTCCTGTTCTTGTGAAATATTGAGGACTTTAGTAAATGAAGATTTTTTGCTCAGCACTGCTCTTTTTATTCTGTTTCCCCTGATCACAGGGTCATCACTGTTTCCTAATGAGCTCTTAATGAGCTGTCAATTGCTTATGCAAATAGAGAAAGAAACAGACACCGAGGGGTTGCTACATATTCAGTTAAAATATGACCTGCCTAACCTTTCTAAGTTATTAAAGATGTAAATTGCTCCAACTGAATAACTGGCCTTGTCTCTCCTCTATTCTCTAGCTTCTTAGAGTAGTGACTTGAAAGAATATGATTTGGTTACTTTACTGCAAGAGGGCTGGTCTTATGTTTGCAAACACTGTTGGCAGAGTTAAGGTTTCATGATCATGTCCTGTAGAGATCTTAGATCAGAAGAAAAAAAGAAAAACTAAGTAAAAATGATTTGATCTTTTGTATGCTACTAAACTGGTAGTATATTTGCCAAATCATAGCAGTAGTTATCTCCAGGGGAGAAAAAGGAAATAGAAACTGTGAGCAGGAATTAAAAAAAAATAAAAATACACATATATTGCTTGTATAAATTAACAACAAATTAAAGATAAAATTAAAAATGGGCCCTTACCCCTGAAAATTACTTTCCAAAAACATTTAGGATTAGTGAACATTTAATAAGAAATAAAATTATTAAGTTTACTTTATTGTATATTTTACTCAAATTTTATTTTCAAGCTACTAATGTGCAAGTCCATATTATCTTTCTTCCTAAATATGCTGCTTCCATGCACATATTGAGGCTCAAAGGGATTATTCAGTGAAAATTGAAATCATACAATCCAATGTCAATATTTTTATTATACTCCAGAAATACAATTCATAACTGATGTGAGACCTTCCTGCCAAATAAAGAAGCTGTGACCAGAGATAGAACTGAGCTTCTGAGTCAGGAAGACAAGGTATGAGAGTGTTTGATGGTCAATGTACTAATTATCTTGCAATCACTTTTAACCTACGTAAGGATGGGGCTGACTTCACAGAAGTCCCAAATGCTTTCTGCAATGCTGGCTCTAAAGTCTCAATTTATTGATAGTTGGACATGATAGGTCCTGATTGAATGTCACATTTTTTCCCCCAAAATGTCCAGATAATTGACTTTATTAAGTATCTGAGGGGAGAAAATTTATGAGGAAACAAAGGGCCAGGAAAGATAGGTAAGTCAAATTTCACAAAAGGAAGCCGCCCACTTTCCCAATTATCTGGATGGAACCTTCCTTGAAACCGGGGACGCATAAAGTGTTTGAAACCCCTTCAAGGGCAAATATCCACCAGCAATACGCAACTGTCAAGCAACGTCACTGTGATTGTAATCACATGTACCTGATTTTGCTTTTCACTAGATTATGAAATGGTAACTTCGAAGATAGCTGAGCCAGTGTTGGTGCGTCTGAAACCTATCAGGGCTCCACACTGGGCTCAGTAGGCGGGAAGTGCACTTCAGGTATCTTGGCCCAGAAAGACTGGCACACTTCTTTACAGCCTTGTATCAACTTGGCAAGGTAACCTTCTTTCTATAGGGGGCCTTTTAAACACTGCAAGCTTCTATGTAAACCCAGAAATTATGAGCCTTTCTGTGAAAAATAGGCTAAATTCAGACATGAATACTCAAATTTTTTTTTCTAAGTCCTCATTTGCCAGCGATGACCTTTTGTTGCTTTGCAGTGTATCTATGGGTCAAAAATTAAAACAATAATCAATCTCAATTCTTTTTAGACATGCAAGTACTCTAAGTTCTTCAAACATGTCAGATAATGAAGATACAGGGATATGCCTAGTGCTTTGAATATTCACAACACAAATTGCTAAAAAAAAAAAAAAAAAAAAAAAAAAAAATAGGTTTTAAATCCCTCAGCTGTGATGCAATGATGGCAAGTGATGATCTTAAAAAGCAGTCACTTAAAATTCAACAATGGAAACCAAACAACTTGATTAAAAAATTGGTCAAAGACTTGAGCAGACATCTCACTAAAGAAGAAATGCAGAAGATAAATAAGCATATGAAAAGAGGCTCTACACCATGTGTCATCAAGGAAATATAACTTAAAACAAAAATCAGATTCTGATTTTTTTATGTTACAAAGGACGTGCCATTGAGATCCAATTGGGCATTCAAACAAACCCCAATAAAGAACAAACACATGGCCTAAATAAAGTCACATAGATAGGAAAGAGGATGAACCACAGAAAAATGCTTAGTTGTTTGTTTGTTTTTTCTCTCTCCCAAATGAAACTATTTTATAAAATATGAATATGTAAAAACATGTAATAGTAGATTGAAGGTGTTAATGTCCAGAATTGGAATGGCCAGAATCCAGAACACTGAAACATCAGTGCTGGAGAGGCTGTGGAGCAGCAAGAGCTCTCATTCATTGCTGGAGGGAATGCAAAATGGGATGGCCGCTTTGGAAGACATTTTGGTGGTTTCTTACCAAACAAAGCATACTCCTACATACAGCCAAGCAATTGTACTCCTTGACATTTCCCCAAAGGAGTTGAAAGCATATATCCACACAAACGTCTGTGCACACATTTATAGCAGCTCAATTTATAATTGCCAAAACTTGGAAGTGGGTGAGTAGACAAAGTGTAGTACATCCTGAAAATGGAATATGATTCAGCACTGAAAAGAAATAAACTATCAAACCATGAAAAGACATGGAGAATAGTTCATTACTTTATTTTGTTCATTAGATTCCACATATAAGCAAGATCACAAATTTTGTCTTTCTGTGACCGACTTATTTCACTTATCATAATACTCATCAGGTCTCTCTATACTCTGTGATTGTAATTTCATCAAAGAGTAAGAAATCCTTCGTTTTTACAGCTGCATAGCAAATGTACCACATCTTTTTTATCCATTCATCTACTGACTAGAGGCCTGATGCGTGAAAATCATGCACTGAGGCAGGGGTGGGGGATCGAGGTGTCCCTGAGCCTGGCCTTCACCCTCTCCAATCTGTTACCCCTTGGGAGGTGTCCAAGTGCTAGTTTAAACTGCAGTCAGACATCCCTCTCACAATCCCGGACCACTGGTTCCTAACCACTACCCTGCCTGCCTGCCTGATCTCCCCTAACTGACTTTTCCTGTCTGCCTGATCACCCCCAACTGCCCTTCCTTGCTGGCCTGATTGCCCCTAACCACCTCTGTCTCAGCCCCACCACTGTGGTTTTGTCCAGAAAGAAGTCAGACATCCTGAAAATGTCTGGTAGACCTTTTCTAATGAGCACACTACCCTTTTGTTAGTATTAACGGGCAGTTGGACTGATTTGAGGTCTCTTATAAATATACCCTGTTTCTTAAGATATATTCCCAAAACTGGAATCACTGGGTCAAATGGCAGTTTCATTTTTAATTTTTTAAGAAAACTCCACATTATTTTTCATAGTGTTTATACCAGTCTGCATTTCAACCAGCAGTGTACTAGGGCTCCTTTTTCTTCAGACCTTCACCAACAATTGTTTGTTGATTTTTTATGGTAGCCATTCTGATAGGTGTAAGTAGGTACCTCATTGTTGTTTTAATTTGCATCTCTCTGATGATTAGGGACACTAATCATAAAACCATAAAAGTCTCTTTGGTCATCTGCATTTTTTAATACATCTCTTGGTCATCTGTATGTCCTCCTTGGAGAAGTGTCTATTCAAGTCTTCTGCTCATTTTAAAAAATAATTGTCTTTCTTTGAGTTGTATAAGTACTTTATATATTTTGGAAATTTAACCCCTTATCAGATGTATCTTTGGCAAATATGTTTCCCCACTCATTGGGTTCCTTTTTTATTTTCATTTGCTGTGCAGAAGCTTTATAGTTTGATGTAGTTGAATTTATTTATTTTTTTTCTTTTCTTCCTTTGCCCTCAGCAATATAGCAATGAAACTTCTGCTACATGAGATATATGAGATTTTGCTGTATTTGGTTTCTTCTAGGACTTTTATGGTTTTATGACTTACATTTAAGTGTTTTATCCATTTTGAATTCATTCTTCTGTAAGTTGAGTTTATTCTTTTGTAAGTCCATTTTCATTTTTTTTTGCATGTATCTGTACAATTTTCCCTACACCACTTATTGAAGAGATTGTCTTTATTCCATTGTATGCTCTTGCCTTCTTTGTTAAATATTATTTGAGCATAATGACTTTGGTTGATTTCTGGAATCTCTGTTCTGTCCCATTGGTCTATACGCCTGTTCTTGTGCCATTAATAGGCTTTTTTATTACAGTTGCTTGGTATTATAACTTGATATCAAGTATTGTAATCCCTCCAACTTTGTTCTTCTTTCTCAAGATTGCTGCAGCTATTTGATGTCTTTTTTTTTTTTTTGTTCCATATGAATTTTTGTTCTTGATATGTGAAATATGCAGATGGTATTTTAATAGGAATTGCACTGAATTTATAGATTGCTTTGGGTAATTTGGACATTTTAATTCTACCAACCCGTGAACATAGTATATACTTCCACATGTTTGCATCTTTCTCTATCTCATTTTTCAATGACTTGTAGTTTTCTGAGTACAGGTTTTTACATCCTTGGTTAAGTTTATTCTGAAATATCTTAATTTACTTTTATTACAATGGTAAATGGGATTTTTTTATTTATTTTTTTTTTAGTTTTTCTTTCTGAGAGATCATTATTGGTGTATAAAAGTGCCATAGATCTCTGGGTATTAATTTTGTATCCTGCTACATTGCTGAATTCATTTATTAAATCTATTAGATTTTGGTGGGATCTTTAGGATTTTCTATGTACAATATCATGCCATCTGCAAATAATGAAAGCTTTATTTCCTCCTTTCTAATTTGGATGCTTTTTATTTTTTCTTCTTGTCTGATTACTGTGGCTAGAAACTCCAGAACTATGTTGAATAAGAGAGGTGAAAGTGGACATCCCTGTCTTGTCTCTGTTCTTAGGGGAAATGGTTTTAGTTTTTACCCTTTGAGTATAATGTTGGCTATAGGTTTGTCATATATGGCCTTTATTATATTGAGGTATGATCCCTCTATTACCACTTTGCTAAGAGTTTATTATTATTATTATTATTATTATTATTATTATTAAAAATGGGTGTTGGATTTTGCTGAATACTTTTTGCATTTATTGATATGATCATTTGATTTTTGTCTTTCTATTTGTTTATGTGATGTATCACATGTACTGATTGTGAACATTGTACCAGCGGCACATTCCTGGTATAACTCCCAATAACTGAGATCATGCCATTTGTTCTTTTTAATATATTGCTGAATCAATTTGCTAATATTTTGTTGAATATTTTAGTATCTATGTTCATCTGGGATATTGACTTGTAATTTCCTTTTTTTATAGTGCCTTGATCTGGAATTGAACCTTGGACATTTTGGTTTTACAGGCTGATGCTTTATCCACTGAGCCAAACTGACTAAGGCCTATCATTATTTCTTTAAACATGTTCTCTATTCCTTGCTCATTTTATTCTCTCTTTCTGGTACCCCAATCATTCAGATGATTTTATGTTTCTTGTTGTATCAAAGTTCCCTGAAACTATCATCCTAATTTTTAATTTCCCTTTTTTCTTTGCTGCTTCAATGTGAATTATTTTCTAACTTGTCTTTCAAGTCACTGATTTTTATCCTTTGCCTCATTTAATCGACTTTTTATTTGTTCCAGTGTATTCTTCATTTCCAACTGATTTTATTTATGCTTTATATTTCTTGTTTTATGTTGTAATAGTTCCCACTAAGTTTCTTGAAATTACCACTAAGTTCCTTGAGCATCTTATAACCATTACTTTCAGTTCTATTTCTGATAAGTTGCTTCCCTCCATTTCATTTAGCTCTCTTTCTAGTTTCCTACTTTTATTGCACTTGGAGTTTGTTTTTGTTTTTATTTTTGTTTTGTTTTGTTTGTTTGTTTTTGTCTCCCATTTTTGGTATTTTTTTGTCCTTTTATATTTGTTTCTATATATTATATCAAACATCTATGCCTCCCAGTCTTCATGGGGTGGCTTTATGTAGCAAGTTTGCAATGTCTTAGATATCTTGAGAGGGGTGCTCTGGGGATATCTCTTCTGTGAGTTATTTGAACTCTCCTGTTGTAATTGAGTTGTTGTTTGAATGTTGTTGTCTGGTTCATGCTGGAACCTCCGCTCTCAGGTTGGCTGACTATGAGGCTCACCCCAACCACATTGTATGAGCTATTGTGCAGGTGCTGACAGAAGAAAGCAAATCATAACATAACATAACAAAACAAAACATACCTAAGACGTCTACAACAACAAAAAGCAACCACAAAAGTAGAGAGAATTAGGAAGAAGAAAATAGAATAATAATAGACTAAAAGAAAGAGAAAGAAACATGGAGACAAAAGGGGGAGAAAAATAAATATGAAATAGAAGATATGAAAGAAAGAAAACAAGAATAAAAAATAGGGAAGGAAATTGTATAAAAGAGGATGAAAATATTTATAAAAATATAAGAAAAGTACTTAGCCCCTTCCCAAAATTGTTAAAGCTGATTTGACTTTGTTAAAGCCAATGAAGGGCCACTTAATATTTTTCATTAGTCTAATAATGCCATTCTTAACAATTAATTGTGCATATAGCACTGCTAAGACAACTCTTAAGAAAGTTACAACTTCATACACTATTTAACCTGAAAGAATTCTTTTTAAATAAATTTTAAGTATATTTTATTGATTTTTTACAGAGAGGAAGGGAGAGAGATAGAGAGCTAGAAATGTCGATGAGAGAGAAACATCAACCAGCTACCGGGGATGTGCCCGCAACCAATGTACATGCCCTTGACCGGAATCGAACCTGGGACCTTTCAGTCCTCAGACCGATGCTCTACTACTGAGCCAAACCGGTTTCGGCTGAAAGAATTTTTATAGCACCCAAGAAATGAATTATTTGTACCACTTTGGAACATTGAAAAATGTAGTTCATTATTAGTGATAGAACAAAATAGAATTTCTTAGATATTCTTCACATAATAGGGAAAATTTTAACAATGTATAATTCTGTCTCAGTTCTCTTCATCATGTAACATCATTACCATATATCTCTTCAATGCTGTAAATATTTATTTTTATATCTCCACCAGTGAATGTTTTTTTTTTCCATAAACTTGACAAAAGTTTTTCTCCCCCCCCCCCCGCCCCCCCCAAAAAAACCCACAAAAAACAAAAAACAAGTGATCACAATGGGATATCAATTTTAGTCATGCTAGTAATGGTATTTTTGGTCATGAAAATTGTTTCAATTTTTTATAAAGTCTTATATTAAACTTCAAAGTATAACCACAAAATATTTCACAATTTTTCAATACTACCAAACTTAGATGCACCCCACCAATTTTGCCAGAAAATAAAATTTGTTTTGTGTCATGATTGTTTTCTCTAAGAAAGAAGTCTCCCCAGAGATTATGAAATAAACTTGAAAAAGTTACTAAACAATTACAGTATTGTATACAAGGCAGCATAACACAATAAACATGTTCAAAGACAACATATGAAATTTATTATGAAATATCCATTATTCCAGATGCTATCATAGGTAGCAGATTATAATGTTAAAATAACAAGGACACTGTTATCAAACTGACTCCATTTGGACCAGTGTAAATAAGTTAGTCCTCCTTTGCCAGGAGGGCTTTGCTATGGATTTACCCTAAAGATGCCATTCTCACAGAATGATTTCTTCTCCTTCCTGATTATGGCTTTAGTCATACTGTATGTAAATAGGGTAGTTTAGGTCCATCTGTTATTCTAGTGGCTTAAAAAAGGTATTATAAGTACAATCTTGCAAAGGTAAAACAGTATAAAAACTGCTATGTTGCTCTCTTTAGTGATCCAAATGGATAAAGATGGGATGATGCCGAAACTGGTTTGGCTCAGTGGATAGAGCGTCGGCCTGCGGACTGAAAGGTCCCGGGTTCGATTCCGGTCAAAGGCATGTACCTTGGTTGCGGGCACATCCCCAGTAGGGGGTATGCAAGAAGCAGCTGATCGATGATTCTCTCCCATCGATGTTTCTAACTCTTTATCCCTCTCTCTTCCTCTCTGTAAAAAAATCAATTATATATATTGATTTATATATATATATATAATATAAATATATAAATATATAAATATATAAATATATAAATATATAAATATATAAATATATAAATATATAAATATATAAATATATAAATATATAAATATATAAATATATAAATATATAAATATATAAATATATATTATATATTATATATATTTATTTAAAAGATGGGATGAGTTTAAAATACTCTTGTAATAAAGTGGTTTTTTTCTAATTAATAAGTACTCATCCCAGCATAACTTTTTCATTATCATGAATACTCATTTATATCACAATATAATGCCTTTCATTTGCACAGCATGTTATATCATTTGATGTTCATTTGGCTAATCAATAAACTAAGATTTTAACTGATATATTCCAGATTGTATAGCAATAAATAGTAGATATAATACTAGAGTTTAGATATTCTGACTCCTCTAAATGTATCATCTTATTCTATTGTGATAGATGATAATTTTAAAGATATTTACCTAGACTTCAGTTGCCTAATATGCCTGATAATGCCTCCATTTCAGAAGAACCCTTGGTTTATGTCTATTGAAAAGTGTATTTTCTTGGTTCTGTTACTGGGATTACAATGAATAAATCTCCCCAAATTGAGCTGGAACGACCAATTTTAATGTTCTGTGTTTACTATGATTTTGGATCTTGATGAATAGGACTATTTTAAATTCATTATTAAGTTAGCTTCAGTTCTTATTGTAATGACCATGTATGGTGTCAGATGAGTACTAAACTTACTGAGTGATCAGTTCATAATGCATATAAATCTCTAATCACTATTTTATACTCCTGAAACTAATATAATATTGTATGTCAGCTGTAATTAAAAATAAATTTTAAAAGATAGTTCTAGTCTTCACATATAGTAGTGAATGCATGAAATAAATAGCTTTCATAGTTACTGCTAAATAATGACAGATGGGAAATATACTAGAAAAACTCTCAAGGCTTATGAAATAAAATTAATTTAACTAATAACAGGTCATATTAATCTCTGCCTATAAACTTAAATGAAAAGCAGTTGTTTCAATAAGTAATATCCATACAAGTGATTGTGTCATTTAATATGATTTTTGACACTATAAGATCACCAGCCTGCATTAACAGGGTGTGCTTGGTGACATAACAATGATTTCATCCAGCTCCTTGATCTTTGGTGGTGGAAATAAATTCCCCTTTGCCTGCCAGTGTGCTGAACCTCCTTCTAGACAACACGTTTCACTTTTCTCCATTGATCTCTGCAGAATATGTTTGATATTAAAAGAAATTATGACTTGTTATGATTCCCAAATTTATGGTGAGGTAATAAAATTATAGAAATTCAGAGCAGAAAGGGACATTAGACATTTCTAGCCAAATTCTATCTTGCAGATGAAGAAATGTCCTTAGATGTAACATATCCAAAGTCACTAGCTAGAAGGCAGCAGCCTCTCCTGAAGCTGTCTCTTGAATAAAGTACTCGCCTATAAAAATTCCATTGTGCTTATCCAAGGAGTCCTATTGATCTTACCTACTGAAGAAGAGGTGGGGAGGAGGGCAATCTGTAGTATGCAGGGCAGAGATGAAAGGATTAGTCATTATGCGCTTTGGAGCTCTCTTCTGAGCTCTCTCTAAATTAGTAGGCCTTATATGGCTTCTGAGCTCACTATGTAAACATTTCTCTCCAAATTGGAGAATAAAATACATTATACTGATACTTAGCAAATCAGGGGTAGCCTGTGTAGGTTATTTCTATATGAACAAAAGTCATCAAAATTAGACAAACACTACATTAAATTGGAAATGCAAATATTTACCCTTTCCATATAATACTTTGCGCCAACGTAATGAACATTCATTTTAATGACTCATTGAGATTAAAAAAAAAAAACTGGGAAAATTATTTCAAATGTGTCAACACATTTGTTAGTGTCCATATTCACCTGTTTAATGGCCTGTCACTTATTGGACAGGTCGCCATTGAGTGCTTCCCGCTAGGAAATGCTCTACTCCACACTTAGGAATCACAGATGAGCAGGGTTGGGATAGGCCTGGGTGTTCATTTGCTTATCTGAGGATGTAAATTTAAACCCTCCAGAGAGACAACAGGACTTCAGAGTGTGATGCTTTTGTTGCTCTGGATCTCTCTGCAGCCTTCAGCAGTGCTGGTGTCCTGCATTTTGACCCTGGTTAATTGGGCTGCATTTCTTGCCTCACTGAGAATCATCTTTACATTGTATTAGCTCCTGTTAATAATTGCGTGACAGTGTCCCAGACATATTTGCTTGTGACAGAAAAGAACATCTTGTTTCTTCACTTGGCATTTGGACACATCTTTGGTATGGAGTTATGCTGAGTCAGGTCTCAGGAGTGCAACACAATGAAATCACACTGCATTGTGAGCTAGAGTGCCATGGAGTGGGTTGTGCAGAAGACTTTTAATTTGATGTAGTTCTATTTGTTTATCTTTTTCTTTGTTTACCTTGTCCAAAAGTAATATCAGCAAAAATACTGCCATGAGAGATGTCTAACATGGTACTGCCTATGTCTTATTCTAGGATTTTTATGGTTTTGTGACTTACACTTAAGTCTTTTATCCATTTTGAGTTTATTCTTGTGACCAACATACTAATCATTAAAGAGATGCAAATTAAAACTACAGCATATATCACCTTACACCTGCCAGATGGCTACCATCAATAAATCTACAAACAATAAGTGCAGACACTGTGAAAGCAGTATGGAGTTTCCTTTAAAAAATTAAAAATGAAACTGCCTTTTGACCCAGTGATGCCACTTCTGAAGAATATAAGAATCCCAAAACACCAAATCAAAAGAATATATGTAACCCATATTCATAGCAGTATTATTTACAATGGCCAAGATCTGGAAACAGTCATCAGTAGATGAGTGGGTAAAAAAGTGATACATTTACACAATGGGGTACTATATGGCCATAAAAAAAGGAACTCTTACCTTTTGCGACATCATGGATTGACCTGTAGATTATTATACTAAGTGAAATAACCCAGTCAGAGAAAGACAAATACTATCTGATCTCACATATATGTGAAAGCCAATGAGCAAAATAAACTGATGAACAAAATAGAAACAGAGGCATGGATACATGGAACAGACTAACAACTGTCAGAGGCTGAGAGGGAAGGGGGGCTGGTTGAAAGAAGATGAAGGGGTTAACCCAAAAACTTATCTGCAAAACACATAGACACACACAACAGTGTGGTGACAGCCAAAGGGAATGTGGGGGTGGACAAAACCCTGTAGAGGTGAGCAAAGGGTTAATGGAGACATCTGCAATAATGTCAGAAAAAGAAATAGAGCACAATAAAAAAATAACAATTGAAAAAGCCACCTTGATTAGCAACAGAAAAAAAAAAAGACACATTATTTTGCTCTTTTGGATAAAGAAATGTTCTACATAATGGACAGTGTCTCTCTATCTCCTGCTGCTGCAGGTACGTCATCTTTAAGCTCCCAATTACTTTTGTGCAGTCTAATGAATTTCTTAAGTATTTTTTCAGGTAGACAAATGGCCACTGATAACCGCTACTGGCACCATGAGAAATAAAAAAAGACCACTCGCTAGCAATTATGTTTGTACACAAGAAAAAGAAATTAAAGCTGATTTTTTTTCTATTAAAAGCTTGACATCAAGAATGATTTTTTAAAAATATAATAATGCTATCCAGGCTTCAGATGCTTTCTTTTCCTTTTCCTTGAGCTTTGTGAGAGGAAAAAAGCTAGGAGGGTAATGGTACATCTTTAATATCCTAAAGGAAATGTAGACGAAGTCACTCACCCAAATTATATTGACCATAAAGACTTCATTGGGCCATTTCATTAGTTTATTAGGTAAAATTAAATAAAAGGGGACCTTAAATGAATTATACCCAGCTTGTGGAATAACAAATATATTGTGTATGAGAAAATTAGCTCCATGTGACATCCACAGCCACCATATGTAAAACGCCTATTATTTGTCCTGTTTCTTTGAAAATCATTTTATTGGAATGTATCAACTAAACTAAAACACATGACCATCCTTCTTGGGACATGAAAGAAACCACTGAAGAAATGTTTCAACCCAGCCCCCAACCCTAGCATGTGAACTCTCTGGGAAAGCAGCCTGAAGGTTTTCTTTTTCTTTTTTTTCTTTTCTTTCTTTCTTTTTTAAGCAGTGTCTATGTAATAGCAAGTGCATCACATGCACCCTGAGCCATTAGCTGCTTCTGTCTAAAAGAATTTGGTCAACATTTAGGAATTCACTCAATGAAAGGCTAGCCTATTAAAGTTCTGTTGGCCAGAGGAGCAGATTGTGTCTTTCTTTCCAACTTCCTGGATCACTACGAGTGATGCTGGGCTGTTGCTTCATGTGATGTAGCCCAGGCCAGGGACAACAGCCAGAATTGTGGCTTTCGACCTGCTGCTCTTTGTTGTGGATCCCAGACTTGATTTCCAAGATGCCATTTATTTCTGTCTCTGTGGCATCAGGTTGCACATTTTATTTAATCACAGTATGAACTTGCTTCTGGAAAGTGCTCTGAGGTGGTGATCTGTGCAAGAAGTGTGGCTATGATAACAGCAAAGTGACCAGGTCAGTGATGAGAATTCTCATCAGAGGCAAAGTACCATGAATCTTTAAATCTACCTCCTGCAAGCTAATGCTCAATTACTTTTTCCTCAAAACTTACTTTTGAGGATTGGTTGAATAAAAAGATGAATCCAACAGAAAATAAGCCCAGAGAAAATTATATAAAATGGTGTTTCATAGCAATGACTGTGGCTGAGGGCTTTCCAAATGTTGCATTCTTACTTCTTTTCCTATTTTTATTATCAAGTGATTTTATTATATTTAAGGTATCTGAATTATTATAGAAAGTGAAGTTGAGCAAGAATAATATTCTTATTAATGAATCTAATAGTTAACATAATTACAACAAACCTTAATGTATAATATTTATAATTTGGCTGCTTATAACTAGTATTCTAGTATTTTACACACATAATTTTATTGAATATTTTCAACAAGCCATTAGGATAAATACTCTTGTTATCTAAATTTTTAGTTAAGAAAAAGGTTGTAAAAACATTTGCTCATAGTCACAGAGACCTGTATACTTTTAAATCTTTATACCTGATCACTATACCACCTCCTTCTGAAACCCTCAAAAACTGTACCAAAGCCCAAAAAGAAGCCTACAGTCAAAGACACCAAAAAAGACGTCAAACTACATGGAACATGTGGAGTAATAAGACAGTCATTCTATAACTTGGGTTTTAAAAAGGTCTAATGATCAAAGCAAAAGTTCATAATTTGAGGGAAGAATTCTTGTTTTAAATTGCTTGGTTTAAATTTTTAAAAATTTGTACTCTATTTTCAGATTTATTTTATACTTGCCATTATAGTTTATGTGTGAATCATCAAGGTTTTCAAGATAAGATTACCGAGCAGCACTAGGCAATAACCCCTGAATCTAAAATCATTTGTAAATTTAGAACAAATATTCATGGATAATAGTAACACAGACTGTTCTTTTACTTCTGCCTTGAAAAGAGTTTTGGTCACAGAACTTATGAGACAGCTGATGACCAGTTTACAAAATAAATCTTTCTGGGAATAATATTGCTCATATTAAAAATCCCATAAGCCATCACTATGAAAGGCTCTTTTCTTCCATTGATTCATTGCCTATAGCAATTCAGTCTCAAATAATTAACTTGATTGACTTTAACCTGTTGCTATTAAGTTGAATTCATGTTAGTTAAAAATTCTGGCCATTTTGTGAAGAGGTTGTTATGATATCTTCTTCATATTAGAAAACTCAGATACTTCATCTCTGGAATAAAAAAAAATAGCATTAGTTTTTGTGCCTTGTATTTATCAACACCATTTACCTGAGCTTCACAAAATTTGTTACAAATATCAAAGACTACAACTTATTATAGTCCTATGTCAAAGAGAAGTTGAATTTCATTTGTTTCATAATAGAACACTGTGATTCCTTAATGATTTTTTATTAACTCACTGCAAAAGAAATAAAGTCGATTCTCATTTCCTTTTAACCATAATTGCAGCTACATAGATAATTAACTTTATTTTCTGCATAATTTTAGAAAAATAAAGGTGGGTGAAAAAACTCTCTTCAGTTATTATTGTGCATATCAAGTAAGAGCAAATAGAGAGACAAAGAATTGGGTCTCCTTGGGATAGAACCTGGCTTTGTTAGTTAAAGTAGGAAGCATCTGAGAACCATCAGTATTTTCTCCCACACACCTTCCACACACATGCACACATAGACATCAGTACACTTGCACATAAGCATCATCTTCCCTCGCTGGAAATTGTGAGAGGAGAGAACAAAATAGAAGACTCAGGCTTTACATACCCATGTAAAACCATTCCATGATCAAGAGAAGTAGACATTAACAATATCCCACCTATCTGCATCAGTTAATGAAGGCCATTCATATTACTTACTCCTGCATAAATATAAACTATCTGTGCTAATGCCTTTACATAAAGATACAGAGATTCTCTTTATGTTAAATTGAGATGCTTCCTAGAACAACAATAACAACAAAAGCCCTAAATTAAAATATTCCTATGAATAAATATATATCAATCTGAATATATAACTTTTATTACTTATAACTAATAATGATAGCATCTTTATTTATAGTTTTTTTAATCAATTTGTATTGTATAGATTATCTAAACACTAACATCCAGTAATCAACATGACTTGTTAAAGTACAGCACCTATTTCAGCAAAATCTTGAATTTTTTTGTTACATGTAGCTGTCAAATCTGTTTTCAGGTTTTAGTAGTTTAATTTATTTTAATGCTCCCACAGAAATAACATTAACAAGATGATATATTAGAGGCAATAACATGATATTCCTGACATACAGTAGAATTTATCTTCATCACATGTCTGATAAAATCCTCTTATTGTGTAATGAACCTCGCTATTTGTATCTATCATACTTTTACTCATTCATCTTCTTAGCCACCAAGATAGAATTCCCATTCAGAATCCCTGTTAAAGAGTCAAATTCATACTTCTCTATATAACCTTCAATATATATGGTCATGTAATATAATAAATAGACTGTTCATATAGCAGTTGAAGTGACATTAGTTGGAGTGCATATGGTAATATAAAACATTTTATATGCCAATAATCTCAACTAAAAATAAATTATTGCAATTAATCTTTTTGGCACATCTGCAAAATGTCAACAATTGCAAACACCTTTCTTCTAAAAATATGCACAAGGTAGAAATGCTAAGAGCAGTGTGATAATAGGATGGAAGTTTTGCTGACTATTTGGTACTCAGATTTCTGAGTGAAGAATTTATTTCAAAAACTCTCCTTTCCCCTTTCTCTTCCCTTTTGTCTATAAACATTTATTATGTTTATTGTAGCTTTTGTTTTGACTTGAAAAAATGAAGAAGAAAGCAGAAAGTATGTGTGTATGCTTTTTCGAATTTAAGATATATGAATTCTAGTTCTAGGTTTGTTTTCTATGTCATTTACCCATTTATTGTTCCTCCATCTTCCAATGAAGTAGAACTCTGTCAGACACAGGTGAAGGGCATACTGTGTTACAGGAGATATGCAAGACTCTTTGGATATAAAAATAAAAATAACTGACTCCCCTATTTCATAAAGCCTATACTCTGGAGAAGCCAAAAAATAATAATTTTGCTCAACATTATTTTCTGGATGGAGAACAAGAGAGAGGTATAATCTTAATCAATGGTATAAATTAAGTCAATTAAATTTACGTTGGTTACACAGAAGACCTATAATGTACAATATACCAGGGACAAAGAGTTAAGAAAATAATTATATACAAATTTATTAAGCACTAGAAATGTTAGAATAGCTATCCAGTCTTTAAGGGATGCCTAAACTAAAATTGTTGAAAGTGATGGTGGATCAACAAAACATTTCCAGAGGAGATATTTCACTATGAATATGTGTATACCAGCAGGTAATACACGAGAGAAAAACTATATACAAACGGAGCTTGGAAAAGGCTTCAGACTACATGCAAGGTAGAAGTATACTGAGATAAAGGGCAGAAAGAAGATTGAATTCTTTTATTTATTTTTTTTTGAGAAAATGTGTCATTTATTTTAATATACTAAGATTGGATCAAATTATCATAATAATATTATTATTATGTAGGTAAAAGGTTGGTGATGGGATTATTCATAACATATATATAAAAATAATCAGATTTTGGAAAGAAGACAATAATATATTGAGGTAAAAGAAAAATGCTGCAAGAAATCCAAGGATTTGGTAGAAACATAATGATGTCTTAAGTCTAGATCTCCCTACATTTTTTTTTTTAGAAACTATGCAAAGAAAACAGAAATAAGAATAAATCACTAACCTTAAAATAAATCTAGGGGGAATAGGAGACAAAAAACTGAAAATTCTAAATTGTACAAATGTAGCCTGAAGTTTCTAAAATAAGCAAAACTTGTGCGCGCGCACACACACACACACACACACACACGCCTGAGAGAAGGGGTTGTTAGTATAGAGGAGAAAAGGATGGATGTAGAGATACTAGAGGGAGCAGATTCTACAAATCAATGTGAATATACAGACCTAAAGGCACAGGGCTTAGCTCTGATTGGGATTGCCATCAACTAGATGGAAGTGCAATATGGAGCAATAACTGGAGAGAAGAGGGAACAATGTTATAAAATGTAAATTTATGGGGATGAGTTGGGGGCATAGAGTTGACCAAGTGTGCCACAAACTTGAAACACAGGCTGCATCACCTGTTAGCAATATATAATGAAACAGCCTGAGACACTCAGGACTGTTGATAGAAGTCTTCTGAAAATAATATAGATTTTAAGAGGCTTTTGTGGACAAAGAACACATTAATGATAAGCAGTTGAAATAGTTTATTCTAGCAATAGAATAGCTTATGAAAAAACAAACAAAAAAAAAAAATCCTGGAAAAGTACCATTATCTCTTTCTCCATCACATATTAAAGTTTTTTTTAGTCCATAAAAACTCAACTTATCTATGCTAATAAAAGCCTAGGTGGCCCTCACACCCTCACATCATCATAAGATGGCCAACCCCATGTCATCACAAGATACCACCCTCACATTGTCACAAGATGGCAGCAATAAGATGGCCACAACAAGATGTCTGGCAGGAGAGGACAGTTGAGGGCAACCAGGCCTGCAGGGGAGGGCAGTTGGGGGTGACCAGGCCAGAAGGGAAGGGTAGTAGGAGGCAACCAGGCCTGCAGGGGAGGGCAGTTGGGGATGACCAGGCTGGCAAGGGAAGGCAGTTGGAGGTGACCAGGCCAGTAGGGGAGAACACTTGGAGGTGATCAGGCTAGCAGGGTTGGGCAGTTGGGGGCAATCAGGCCAGCAGGTGAGGACAGTTGGGGGCAAGATCAGTCTGGCAGGGAAAGGTAGTTGTGAGTCAGATCAGGCTAGCAGGGGAGATCAGTTGGGGGGGGGCTATTAGACTGGCAGGTGAGGGTAGTTGCCAGTGATTGGGCTGGCAGGGGAGAGCAGTTGGAGGAACTGGGCCAGCAAGGGAGGGCAATTGGGGGCAATCAGGCCAGCAGGCAGTGGTTAGGTGGTGATCAAGCAGGCAGGCAGAGAAGTAGTCCCAGATTGTGAGAGGGATGTCTGACTGCTGGTTTAGGCCAGATTCCACAGAGATTGAGTCTAAACCTGTAGTCGGACATTCCTCAAGGGGTTCCAGATTGGAGAGGGTGCAGGCCAGGCTGAGGCACCCCCTCCATGCATAAATTTTGTGTTCTGGGCCTCTAGTCTATATATATAAAAGCCAAAGCAACCATTGCAACCAGTCAACCGAAAGACTGGTTGACTGGTCACTGTAATAATGCACTGACTTCCAGTGGGCAGACGCTCAATGCAGTAGCTGCTCTCTGGTAGTCAATGAGCTCCCACAGCCAACCTCCTGCACTGGCCAACCTCCTGCGGTCCCTCCTCACTGGCCAAATTGACCCAAACTGCCGCCAGGTTGAGGGACCTCACCAATGCATGAATCTGTGCACAGGGCCTCTAGTATAGAAATAATACAACTAACAAAAATACTAAAAGAAAGGTAAGAAAAGATAGAAAATCAAATAACCTTGCTGATTGTCTATAAGAGTTAACAACAAAGAAAAAGTCTAGAAATATTTAGGATTGCGTTGCAACTGAGTTAACTGAGTTGTGTAAAGGAAGGAGCAGAACTGAAGATAGGAGTAGAAAGTAATTGGGGTGATAAGAAAGCACACAACAAACCCAGAACAATATACAATATTTACTAAATTAAAACAAAACACTATATTTAAAAAAATAATAACATCGATACTTCTTTAGATAACCTAATTATATATAAAAGAAAGAAAGCAAAGGTATATAAGCCAAGAAATAATAAAGTTTAAATAATTTTAGGATTAATTTTAAGATTATCTATTATACATAACTTAATTCAAATTATATTTAAGCCTGGAGAAAATGGGTATATTTTTAGAACAATGTGATATACCAAACTGACTTCAGAAGACATAGAAAGTTTAAACAGGCCAATTTTCTCTAGAAGAAATAAAGTATTACAAAACCTACCTCTACCATCACCTTAAATCACTAAAACAAATTTTTACTCTGATACAATGAGTTAATCTAATAATTAAGCATATTTGATTTTTAGGAAATTTATTGATATAATTTATCATATCTAAAGGTCAAAAGTGACAATTACAATAAACTCCATAGCTCTGTTCATATTCCTTCAGATTTTTTTTCACTATGTCTGAGTCCCCAAACCCCCGATGGGCTTTCAACAGCCAGGAAACACTGTTGATGCCTTGACTCTACTTGGGTCCCTTTGGATAGACAACTGAAAGTGCCTGTGAGTTTATATTCCTGCCTTCCTACCACCGTCCCTAGGGCCATTAACCATTGATTGTGACTTGAGAAATGAAAGTCAGTTTCCTAATTTACATTCCAGAATTCTCTGCAGGAAACAGCTGAAGTCTGCCCTCTACAGGACTATTGCTTGCAATTACACTCTGGATTGCTTCTTCCCCTTCTCTACTGTTTTTCTCCAGTTTCTTAGTCTGTTCTTGGAACATTTTCTTAATAAATGACCTACACATAAGTATTATTCTTAAGGTCAACTGTGGAGAATTCAATAAAAGCAGAAAGTGAAAGCCTATTCAAAATTTCTTGTTTGATCTTTTAAAAAAGTTCATAAAATAATAACAAGAGCAAAGTGTCTTATCATTATAAAATATAACAATCTTAGTCAAAAGCCATCATCATGCCAAGACCGGTTTGGCTCAATGGATAGAGCATCGGCTTGGGGACTGAAGGGACCTGAGTTCGATTCCGGTCAAGGGCATGTACCCTGGTTGCGGGCATATCCCCAGTAGGGGGTGTGCAAGAGGCAGCTGATCGATGACTCTCTCTCATCGATGTTTCTAGCTCTCTATCTCTCTCCCTTCCTCGCTTTACAAAATCAATAAAATATATTAAAAAAAAAAAGCCATCATCATACTTAAATGAGTTGGGGGCATTTACCCTCATACTTTAGCTATTTCTGCTAAAGGCAAGATTTAGACAATGATATTCATTACACTGATATAATTTAATACTGTACTGTAAGTATTAACAAACAGCATTATGCAAGAGAACAAAATTAGTGATATACACATTGAAAAGAGATGATAAAGTACTTACTATCACACATGAGTTCATTGATTTGAAAAACCTTACAGATTACCTGAACACCTACAGTAAACAGCAGTATTTTTAAAATGCTATATAGAAATCAGCATTTCATTATACAAACGACCAGTTAGAAAAAATATATATATTTATAAACACACATACTCACAAATAGAAACAATGAATTTAAAGATTTTGAAATAAACTTTATAAGGAACATATAAAAACTATGTAAAAAATAAAACTGAAAGACTCAGAGAGTACAAATAGAATGTTGTGTGTATTTTTTTTTGACGAGTGACTGAGTTTTATTTTTATATTTTTAATAATTCTTTTTTGTTGAAAGCATTACATATGTCCCAATTTCTCCCCCAATAACCCCTTCCAGTCCCCCAACTCTACCCCAGGTCTTCAGCACCCTATTGACTATGTCCATGGGTTATGCATATACGCATACAAGTTCTTTGGTTGATCTCTTCCCACCCACCCACCCTCCCTGCCTTCCCTCTGAGATTCAACAGTCTATTCCATGTTTCTATGTCTGTGGTTCTATTTTGTTCATCAGTTTATTGTGTTACTTAGATTCCACATATGAGTGAGATCATGTGATACTTGTATTTCTCTTACTGGCTTATTTCACTTAGCATAATACTCTCCAGGTCCCTTCATGCTGTCTTAAAGGGTAAAATATCCTTCTTTTTTTTACTGCTACACAGTATTCAATGGTATAAATGTACCACAGCTTGTTTATCCACTCATCTACTAATGAGCACTTAGGCTATTTCCAGATTTTAGCTCTTATAAATTATGCTGCTATGAACATAAAGGTGCATGCATTCTTTCTGATTGGTGTTTTGGGATTTTTAGTATCAATATATATTCCTAGAAGTGGCCTCACTGAGTCAAATGGCAGTTCCATATTTAATGTGCCATTTTTAAGGAAACTAGTTGTTTATATAATAAAATTCTAATTTCTATAAAGCATTTTAAAATACTGCTGTTGTTAGTGGTTACTTCTCTGCTTTTGTTTTTGATTTAATTTATTTGGGTCATATCTCTTTGTTTCCTGATGAATCTGGCTACTGGTTCATAAATCTTGTTTAGCCTTTCAAAGAACCTGCTCTTGGTTTCATTGATTTTATATATATATATATATATATATATATATATATATATATAGTCTGTATATCATTTATTTCTGCTCTAATTTTTATTATTTCCTTTCTTCTACTTACTCTGAGCTTTTCTTGTTTTTCTCTTTCCAGTTGTCTAAGTTGTAGGATTAAAGAGTCTATTATTGATTTTTTTTTTTTTAAGTAGGCCTTTAGTGTTTTAACTTCCCTCTCAGGACTGCTTTTGCTATGTCTCAGAGATTTGGGGTTGTTGTGTGTTCATTTTCATTGGTTTCCAGGACATTTTCTTTCTCGATATCCTTGGTAACCCATTAATCCTATATAATAAAGAGGTAATATGCAAATTGACCCTCACAACCTCCCACAAGATGGCCACTCCCATGTGATCAAAGATGGTTGTCAGAAGAAGGCCAGCAGGGGTGGGCAATTGAGGGCGACTGGGTCAGCAAGGGAGGGCAGTTGGGGGTGACCAGACCTAGAGGGGAGGGCAGTTGGGGGCAACCAGGCCTGCAGGGGAGGGTAGTTAGGGGCGACCAGGCCTACAGGTGAGGGCAGTTGAGGGCAATTGTGCCAGAAGGGGAGGGCAGTTCAGGGCAATCGAGCTGGCAGGGGAGCAGTTAGGCATTGATCAGACTGGCATGGGAGTGGTTAGGGAGTGATCAGACTGGGAGGCATGCAAGTTGTTGGGAGCCAGCAGTCCCAGATTGTGAGAGGGATGTCCCAGATTGGAGAGGGTGCAGGCTGGGCTGAGGGACACCCCCCCCCGCCCCAAGTGCATGAATTTCATGCACAAGGCCTCTAGTTCTAAATAATAAAAGGCTAATATGCAAATAGACTGTACAGCAGAACAACCAAACAACTGCTTGCTGTGACATATGCTGACCACCAGGAGGCACACACAGAACACGGTGGGTGTACACAGCAGGCAGCAGAATATGGAATGTAGTTGGCATTGGACACGGCAGAATGGCGTAACAGGTGAGCAGGCTGACAGGCATTGTCATTGTGGGGAGTCTCTGATGGTTACTGAAAATCCTTTTCTCCCATGCACCACGTTCCTATCCACTGCTCAGACTTGCTGCTGGCACCTGCCCCACTCGCATCTGCTTCCAGCACCTGGTGCCAGCCCCAATTTTCCGCTGCCATCAGTGGGTGCAGCTGCCTGTTCTGATCTTCTCTCAGGGCTTCTCTACCCCCCCTGCTCCTGAGGGGTTGGTTGGGGCCAGCGGCCGCCATTCGTACCTGCTGCTGGTGTCTGGCACCAATATCAATTGCTTGGTGCTATCAGTGGGTACAAGCAGTAGCTGCCCACCTCAATCACCCCTGAGGGCTTCTCCACCTCCCCCTGCTCCTGGGGGCAGGAAACTCTTTATTTGACTGTTTATTTTGAATGATAGCCTTGCTGGATATAGTAATTTCAGATCCTTGCTTACAATTATCTTGAGTACTGCATTCCATTCCCTTCTGGCCTGTAGAGTTTCTGATGAGAAATCAAGTGTCAGCCTTATGGGAATTCCTTTTAGGTGACACTTTTCTGCCTTTACAATTCTCTCTTTATCTTTAATTTTTGGCATTTTAATTTTGATGTGTCTGGGCATGAGCCTGGTTGGGTTTTTCATGCTTGGGTTTCTCTGTGCCTCCTGAACTTGTGTGACTTTTTTTCTTTACCAAGTTAGGGAAGTTTTCTGCTATTATTTCTTCAAATACATTGTTTATGTTTTTCTCCCTTTCTGCCTCCTCTGGCATACCTCCTATTCTAATATTGTTACCTTTCACATTATCTCACAGATTCCTTAAGCTGTCGTTCTGTTTTTTAATTGTTTTTTTCTTTTTGATTGCCAGATTGAGTGATTTCTTTTAATCCTGTCTTCTAAGACACTGATTCAATCTCCAGCTTCACCTAATCTGTTATGTATTCCTTCCAATGTATTCTTTATTTGTGCTATGACATTCTTTATTTCTGTTTTCATAGTTACTTTATATTTTATTATGCTATCCAGAGCATCTTTACCATCATTACTCTGAACTCTGTATTAGATAAATTTCTTATCTCTTCTTTTGGAGAATTCTCTAGTTCTTTCATTTGGGGGTTGAATCTTTGTCTCCTCATTTTGGCTGTCTATTTGGGTTTGTGACTATGTAGTAGGTAGATCTACTACACTTCTCAATCTCTAGTGCAGCACAGTGTCAAATGCTGTTTCTGACTAATTAGGTCAGGCAAAGACAGTCTCTGGAGTCTACCTCTAGCTACAGACTGATAGGATTCCTTTCGAAATGCCCTCAATCATCCACAGGTGTGGCCGGAGTTGTTTTCCACGGGGTGGGGTAATGAAAATGATTCAGCACAGGAAACTGGGGTCTGCCTTCTAAGCTCTAATTCCAGAGCCTTTGATCCTGGCTTCTGCTCACCCAGCTCCAATCCATTATGCAATCCTTCTGCTGAAACACAAGGTGGGTAGCTTCACAAGGATTTTGAAAGAATTCACCCTTTAAGAGGGTGCCTGAAATTCCAGCTGTCTCTCCCTGGCAGTCAGCAAACCTGCTAATTTTCACAGCCAGATAATAGGTAGGTACCCTTCTCAGTTCTGATGCTCTTTGCTGGGCGCCCCAGCTTGGGAATCAGACCCCAGAGTTCTCAGTGGCAACTCCACACAGCTGAGCTATCACTCCGGAACTTCAGCTGTTGTCTTTGGGGGTCCAGCCAGTTCTTTCATGCCTCTACCCCTCCTAACAGTTCCTCTGTGGTCTCTACTTTTTGACCATGGTTATCAGGGCTCTCTCTGAGGAATCTTCTGTTGATTATTCAGAAAGGTTTTCTGCATTTTAGTTGTAATTCCAGTTTAGACCTGGGAGGGTGTCCACACAGCATCCACTTACTCTGACGACAACATTTTTAATCCCAACAACAAACCTTTTAAATTATTGTGGGAAGGCTTTTATTTAATTTAGCATTGTTAGATTTCTCAGCAGTTAACTACAATTGCACCAAAAACTGTTGTCAAAGTGACCTTTGATTTTTCCATAGATTTTTTGTTTTTTTAAATAAGATCTTATTTAAATAAGGCCAACTGCATAAATAACCATATACTTTCTAATTGATGAAACTTTATAGTAATTGTAGCTATATCTGTGGATGAGTTTTATATCTCATTGGCCTTGGACAAACACCTGTCTCTCTTGGCCCCAATTTTATCATATAAACCATTAGAGGGGATGAGTAAAGGTGTGGTGTTCTTCCACAAATAGAGTGGTCTTGAATAAAAAGACCATTACAAAGGTGTTGTTCTCTTTAGGCCAGCATATGTATGTAATGTGTCCTCAATAAATAAACAAAACAAACCAAACAAACAACAACAACAACAAAAACAAGTAGAAAATAAACTGGCAAGAGTAACAGGAAAAAAATATTGAAAATGAGGTGCTTTGAGGATGGAACAACCTTACCAGATGCTCAAACACCAAGACTTCTCAATCATTCTAACAGTGTGCTAGTGATATAGGTGCAGGCAGAGAGACTTCGTGGATGTGAATAGAAAATTCAGGAGTAGGTCTGCACACACAGGCAATGCACAATACAATAAAGTAGAGATTTGAAATTAATATAGTACAGATGAAAATTTAAATAATTGGTGTAGAGTAAAATAGGTGATCACTTGGGGAAAGCAAGATAAAATTACAATCATATCTTGCTCTGTAAAGAAAATAAACTTCAAATGGATCAAAAATTACAAAAAAATGAAACTATACAGTCCTTAGAAGACATAGGTAAAGACTTTCATTACATGATTGTAAGAAATATTAAGCTACATTTTTTTAAAGAGTCAGAATATACATCAAGGTAGGAATATAAACCATAAATCATTTCAAAATTAAGTTTAAAATGGAAAAAAAAATATTTGCAAAAATTAAGAGAGGGCTAATCCTTCTAGTAAATAAAAGGAATTGCTGGAAATATAGAAGAAAAAAATCCAACACAGTAGAAAAGGAGCTGAAAAAAATTCACAAAAATAATATCAAATGTTAAATGACCTTTAAATATATGAAAAGATGACCAAATTTACTCATAAAGAAAAATACAAACAAATAAATATCTAAAATAATCTTTTCTCACCCATCATATTAATAAAATACAAAAAATTGTCACACTATTTTTTTAGCATGAATGTGGAATTAATTATAAGTACTGCCCTAAATTGTTAGTGGGACACTGGAAGTAGAAGTGAAATGCATAATCACCATAAAGGAAAAGAGGGATTTACGAATCACATTGTCTATTTAAAATAAAAATTTCAAATTAAAAATGTATATAAATTCAGAAGTCATCTCCTCCACATACTAGTTGTATGATTTAAATATATGGTTTAACTTCTTCATACACACTGGAAATATAGTAGAAATACTGTCTATTTGAGTTTGTTGTAAAATTTAAATTTAGGAACTGCAGTTATAAAATGTTCACTCTGATAAAAGATTATTATTATTTTTTGTGACTTTTTTGAGGTTAAATATTTGTTCTAGATTTAGGACCACAATCTGAATTTCTGCTCCAAATGCAGTGTATGCTTCCTTTATGAAACTTGCCCATCTTCTCTTTGGACTGCAGAACAGTGACCAACAGTTCCATTCTGTCCTGTCATTTGATTAGATAGGGTGAATTAAAAATAAATCAGGCTCAGAAAACATACTATCCCTATTATGACTTTAGTTTCATTTCCTTATATTTCCTATTGACTAAAAGCACTTGAAAATTGTTGTCGAAGAGCAGAGTTTCTTAAACTCTATACTTTGGACCATATGTAGCAGAATCCAATGGGAATATTTATTTAAAATGTGTAAATTCCCAGGCTCAATGTTAAACTTAACATCATACTCTGGTGATAGAGAACAATGAGAAAAAGCACTTTGAGAAAGAGAAGAAGAAAAAAAAGATTCTATTAGCTTAGAATCTAAGTTTCAGAAAGATCGAGAAGTTCATTGTAGTATCACAGGGCTTAGCATAAATACTGGACAAGAAGTGACCTTTATTAGATGTTGATTTAAAAAAATAACAACAACAGAGCTAGCAGAGAAGAAAATATTAAACATTGTTTTCAAGTTTTAATAGACTCAGCTTGTTTCTCAAGGCCAATTCCCAAAATAAAGAAATTAAGAAAATTAAGCCCAGTAATTTATACTGTGACTTTAAAACATTGGCAATATGTTCACGTAGATGTGTCTTTAAGGGCATAGATAAGGATTTAGTGCCCAGCTATATGTCCAAATTTTGTAATCTGATGAATTCACATAGGTTCAGAAAGCTGTTCAGGTACGTACTTTTGAACCCTGAATTTGCTAGTTCCAAGATAGGTGTGGCATAGTTCCAGTAAGGTATATTCTGGTACTCTGAAAACATTTAAGTTTTGAACCATCCTTTTGGGTTACAAAATATATGCCTATCTATTCTTATTTCCACAATAACCATTAGCTTTATCCTGTTATGATATGTATGCACGTCAAGAAGACATAACAATGATAACTGTGGAGAAATTTAAAAATACATGAATATGACAAAGTAGAAGTAGTTTTCCATATTACTCCTGCTAAGCACAACTAAAATTCCTGATTATTACACACAAACAAAACAAAACAAAACACTGCAGTTGGAGAAAAGAGTGGAGAATAGCTAGGGACCTCAGGATATAGGAAAAAACACAGTAATTTCAAACAGAACTCACTCACCATACCTAGGGAAAAAAAGATCTCAAATTGAATGAAAAGGGGAAAAAAAGATTAATGGATGTTAACAGCAAGAGAATACAGATGTTGGAATTATCTGCCAAGGATTTTAAGGAAGCAATCATAAAATTGCTTCAATGAGCCATTAAGAGTACATTTAAACAAGTTAAAAATTAATCAGCAAAGAAATAGAAAGTATTAACAAATAAATGGAAAATATAAAAGGAACCAAATGGAAGTTTTAGAACTAAAACAAATATAACTGAAATGAAAACATAATGACTCAACAACAGAATTCAGAGGACAGAGGAAAGAATAAGGAAGTTTAAAGATAGAACAATAAAAATTAATCTAAACAATAGAAAGGAAACAGACTAATAAAAATAAGTAAACAGACTATCAGAAACATATGTAACTATAACAAAAGACATAGCAATTGTGGCATTGGTCTCCCAGAAGAAGAGGAGAATGAGTGAACCTGAAAACATATTTAAGTAAATAATGGTTGAAACTTCCCCAAATTTGGCCAACTAACTAACTAAAGGTACAGATTAAAGGAGCTAAAAAATAAAATAAAATAAAATAAATTAAAGCCAAATAAATCTATTCCAAGATTTATCACACGCAAACTTTTGAAAATAAAAGGAAAAGAAAAATAGCTTGAGGGTAGTAAAAGAGAAATGACACATTATGTCACATTTCCTAAAAGGGGTAAGAGGAAAAAGACAAAGAAGAAAACAACAACAACATAGGTATCTCATCAGAAGCCATAGAGGTCAGAAATGAGCGGCACATTTTTCAAGTACCTAAAGAAAAGAATTGTCAATTCATAATTCTATAGCTATTGAAAAGATCCTTCAGGAATGAAGATAGAAACCAATACATTCTGCAGTGAGGGACAATAAAAGAAATTTTGCCATTCTGTATACCTAAAAGAATGACTTAAAGGAAGTTTTCTGAGCAGAAAAAAAAAATGGTAAAAGAAGAAATATTGCAATATCAGGAAGGAAGAATGCAGCAAGAAGAAAAATATAGTCAGATACATATTTCCTTCCTCTTAAGTTTTTAAAATTAAGTTTGATGATTATAGCAAAAGTTATAACATTCTCTTATATGCTTCTCAATGTATCTAGGGGAAATATTTAAGCTAATTATATATTAATGGAGGCAATAGGAAATACCAATAAATAAATAAATAAATAAATAAATAAATAAGATTTCTAGACCACTCCAATCTGAAAATATCAATATTTATTAATTTTGTGCATATAGCATACTATCTGGAGAAAACACTAACTTAAACTATATGAACAGATAAATTAAAATATTATAAATAAATCAAAATATAATTCTAAAAAATGTTCAAATAATTCACAATCAGCATGGGGAAAATAGAAAAAAAAAACAGAACAAATAGAAAACAAAACAAAAATAATAGCTCATTTAAGCCATAACATGTCAATAATAATGTTAAAGACAAAGGGTCTAAATCCATTATTTAAAATGAATAAAATACATGATCCAGAAATTGTTTACTTCATGAAACTGACTTCAAATATAATGATACTAGGGGCCCAGTGCACAAATTTGTGCACCTTGAAAGGAACTGTGGGTCCAGAGGCTGTGGTGAGCACAGGGGTGGGTCTCGCCTCATTCTCCCCACCACTGCCCGGCCCTTCTAATGGGGCCCCCAGTCCCCTGTCTGCTGGCTCCAGCTCTGCTCCTGCCACTGCCATTCCCACATGCTGTTGGCATCGGCCCCACTTGCATCTGCTGACAGTGTGGAGCAAATGGGGATGGCGCCAGCAGCAGGTGCGAGTAGGACTGGTACTGGCAGCGGGTGTGAGGGGCTGCTGCTGTCCCTGATTGCCCCCCAGAAGCAAGGGGAAGTGGAGAAGCCCTGAGGGGTGATTGGGACATTGGGACCGGCAGCTGCCACTCGCACCCGCTGACCAGAGTGATTGGGTCTGGTCCCAACAGCAGGTGCTAGCACCTGGTGGGAACACAGCACACAAGAGGAAAGAATTTTCAGTAACTACCAGAAGGCTAACTCCAATGATAAGATGACAGCATGACAGCATTGGTCTGATGCCCCCACTCACCTGCACCACCACCCCATCCCGCTGATGCCCGCCATGTCCCACACTCTGCTTCCTGCTGCCAATGCCTGCCATGTTCTTCAGTGCCCCCTGGTGGTCAGTTGTTTGGTTGTTCTGCTGTTAGGTCTATTTGCATATTAGGGTTTTATATAGATATAGATAGATAGATAGATAGATAGATAGATAAATAGATAGATAGATATAGATATAGATGATGTAGATATAGATATAGATACAGATAAAGATATAGATAATATGGATAGGTATAGATATAGATATAGATATAGATATGGATATAGATATAGATATAGATATAGATATAGATATAGATACAGATATAGAGATAGATAGATACATACATACATACATACATAGGCCAAAAGTAAAATAGAAAAATATACCATGTACAAACTATTTAAAAAAAAAAACACAAAGGAATTTCTATATTACTGTATTACTATTCATGTATGCTTCAGAGCAAAAAAATTAGGGTCAAATAAGGGCATTATATAAGGATAAAAGATTATCCATCAAGAAGACATGAGATCCCTCAATGCTTCTGCAACAAATAACAGGGTAACAATATATGTAACGTAAAACAGAAGTTCAAGTAAAAATAAAGTCACAATCACATGTGGAGACTTACATATTTCTCTTTATAACAACTAAACAGAAAATCAGCAGTGATGTAGAACTCAACAACTCAATTAACCTACAGGATAAAATCACTCCTTCAAGGCAATACCTTCATCTGAAAACCAGACAAATATAGCAGACACAAACACACACATACACAACTAAATAAATATCTCTCAGAAATAGAGACAGAAATATTTAACAAAATATTAACAAATATAACTCACCAATGCATGATGGTGATGGTAGCATCTGAGTTGTTTCTCAGACCATTTACCTCATAAAAGCAAGTTGTAGTGCACATACCATGTCTAAATTGGCTAATGCCATATCTAAGGAGAAAACAGAAAAGTAGGGAGAAGTTCAACTTCTATAGAATTCTGATGGACAACCTCTACATCTGCCCATCCAGTAGATAGTTGTGCCTACCATATCAATAAGAAACTGAAGTCCAGTCCAAGATGGTGACATAGGAGCCTCCTGAATTCACTTCTTCCCATAGACCATATCAACAACTGCACAGGGAACATTTTCCTCTGAAAGAAAAACAGAAACTAGCTAAGCAAATTCTATACATTGGGTGAGTAAGAAAATACCCACCCCACCCACACTGAAATGGGTAGAAAAGTTGATACACACTTTTATCATAAATTCCACTGTCATCAAAGCTTGTGTCCATGAGACCCACAACACTAGCAAACAAAGAACCAGTTCTTAATGGGCTCATGGAGACTAGATGACTATACCTACAGGATTCAGCACAGAGGATCCAGTCAATAAATGTCCATCTTTCAGTACTTCCCTGAAAAAGGCCTATTTGCACTTCTTCAAGTTGAAAGGATGGGTGACCTTATTCAAAGGGAAATATATGAACGTATAAAAATCAATGATAAAGGCAAATATATAGTTAAGTTCAGGATATTCTAATGTTATAATGGTGGTGAGTAAATAACTTGCAACTAGAGTGTGAAGGTTAAAAGGCAAAGTATTAAAAATAACTATGCTTAAAATAATTTGTTAATGAATACACAAGATAAAATAATGTAAATGTGATTTAAAAACATAAAATGGGGGGTAAAATGTAGAATTTTAATACGTGTTCAAAGTTGTTATTACAGATTAAAATATACTGCTATATCTCTAAGGTATTTTATGTAACCCTCATAGTAACTATAAAACACACAAAAAATAAGTATAATTGATGCCCAAAAAGAAAAGAGCAATGAATCTAGGCCTACCACTATAGAATATCAAATTACAAAGGGAGAGAGTAAGAGGAAAAGAAAGGAAGAAAGGAATTACAAAACAACCATAAAACAATAAACATAATGGCAACATTATCCCATCTATACTAATAAAAGCTTAGGTGGCCCTTTGCCCTTGCATCTTCACATCATCACAAGATGGCTGCCGACATGTCACCACAAGATGGATGCCACGAGATGGTCGCCCCCACATCATCACAAGATTGCTTCACAAGATGACCGGCAGGGGAGAGCAGTTGGGGGAAACTAGGCTGGCAGGAGAGGACAATTGGAAGGAAGGTCAGGCCAGCATGGGAGGGCAGTTGGGGAGGACCATGCCTACAAGGCAGGGCAGTTGGGGGCAACCAGGCTGGCAGGAGAGGGAAGTTGGGGGTGACCAGGCCAGCAGGTGAGGGCTGTTGGGGGTGATTAGGCCAGCAATGAAGCAGTTAGGCATCAATCAGGCTGGGAGGAGAGCATTAAGGGTAATCAGGTATGGAGGCAGGCAAGTGGTTAGGAGCCAAGCAGTCCCAGATTGTGAGAGGGATGTCTGATTGCCGGATTAGGCCTGATCCCAGGGATTGGACCTAAATCAGGAGTTGTACATCATCCAAGTGGTCCCAGATTAGAGAGGGTTCAGGCTAGGTTGAGGAACATTCCTCCATGGATGAATTTCATGCACTGGGCCTCTAGTATCTACCTAATTACTTAAAAGTAAATGGACCAAAATCTTTATTGAGATATAATGCATATGATAGCTATAAATTTAAAGTGGACATATAATGATGTTATATATGTACTAGAGGAATGTACATGAAATTTGTGCATGGTGTGTGTGTGTGTGTGTCCCTAATCCCAGCCTGCACCCTCTCCAGTATGGGACCCTCAAGGGATGTCCAACTGCCTATCACAATCCAGGACTGCTGACTACCAACCGCTCGCCTGCCTGCCTGTCTTATTGCCCCTAACAGCTTCTGCCTCCCAGACTGAAAAGCCCCTACCCACTCCCCTGCCAGCTTGTTCGATACCTAACTGCTCCCTTGCCAGCCCAAATGCCCCTAACTGCCCTCCCCTGATAGCCTAGTTGCCTCAAACTGCCCTCTCTTTCAGGCATGGTTGTCCCTAATTGTCTTCCCCTGCAGGCCTGATCACCCCAAATGTCCTCCCCTGCATGCCTGGTCCCCCCCAACTGCATTCCACTGTAGGCCTGGTTCCCCTCATCTGCCCTCCCCAGAAGGCCTGGTCACTCCTAACTGCCCTCCCCTGATGGCCTGGTTGTCCCCAACTGCCTTCCCATGCAGGCCTGGTATTCCCCTAACTGACCTCTCCTTCAGGTCTGGTCCCCCACAATTGTCCTCCCCTTCAGGTCTGGTCCCCCACAACTGCCCTCCCCTGTAGTCCTGCCCACCCCCCAACTGCCATGCCCTGCTGGCCACCTTGTGGTGGCCATCTTGTGTCCACATGGGGGTGGCCTTCTTGTGTGTTGGAGTGATGGTCAATTTGCATATTACTATTTTATTAGATAGGATATATTACAGAACAATTATTGAAATAAATTTAGTTAATATCCATCATGTGTAACTTTTTTTTCTTGTGATGAGAACTTTCAAATTCTCTTAACAACTTTCAGATATAAGAGTATTGGTAACTATAGACACTATGCTGTACATTCTACCTCCATAACTTATTTAAATAACTAAAAATTTGTATCTTTTAACCACTTTCATCCATTTTTCCCAACCCCTAAATCTCTACCTCTGTGGTAACCACCAATCTATTCTATTTCCATGATAAGCACACATACATTTTATACATTTACTTCTCCATTTTCACTTTTAGGCTATTGATGTTATAATTTACATATTTTATATTATGTAAAATAGATCATAGATTTAAATGTGAAGTATAAAATCATAAAATTCTAAGCAAAAAACATAGAAAATCATCAGGAGTAGACTTTTCTAAGAGTTACTAAACATTACACCAAAAGACAAATATAATTTATAAAATTGACAAATTAGATCTTATAAAAATTTAAAACTAGTCTGTGAAAGGTCTTATTCTACCTAATAAAAAATATTATGCAAATTAAACATCACCCCACTATACCCACAAGCCACACCCACCAGCCAATCAGAGCCAGTATGGAAATAAACCCAACCAAGATGGTTACAACCACAGAGAGCAGGAGTGAGGCTTGTGTTTCCCAGGCAATGGAGGAAGCCAAACTTTCTGCCTGCCCTTGCCAGCCTAGGCCTCCACTCAAGGCTACAAAGTTTCAATTATAGAAGGTAAACAAATCCAAACAGAAATGGTGGCAGCTGGAAAGAGTGGGAGGATAGGGTTCCCCTGGTGATGGAGGAAGCCAAGATTTCCACACACCTTGACCAGCTCAGGCCTTCACTCCAGGCTACAATGTTTTAATTATAGAAGATACATAAATTCCAACAGAAATGGCTGCAGCCATGGAGCGAGCAGAAGGCTTGGCTCTGCTCAAGGCTACAAAGTTTCAATTGTAGAAAATAAATAAACCCCAGATACCAGTGCCTCCACTTGGGTCACAGGGGTGTGTGGCTGGCCTGCAAACCACCACAGGCTCCTCTCGCAGGCCACCCTACTCCCCAAGAGGACCCCCACCCTGATCCAGGACACCCTTCAGGGCAAACAAGCAGGCCCCCACCTATGTACCAGGCTTCTATCCTGTCTAATAAAAAAGTAATATGCAGATTGACCATCACTCCAACACACAATATGGCTGCCCCTATGTGGTCAAAGATCCTGCCTTCATGTGGACCAAAGATGGCTAGCACAAGATGGCCAGCAGGGGAGGGCAGTGGGGAGGGACCAGGCCAGCAGAGGAGCAAAGTTGGGGGTGTTCAGGCATGCAGGGAAGGGCAGTGGAGAGCAGTTGGGGGAAACCAGGCCTGCAAGGGAGGGAAATTAGGGGTGACCAGGCCTGCAGGGGATGGCAGTTAGGGGCAAACAGGCTGGCAGGGGAGCAGTTAGGCATCAATCAGGCTGGCAGGGGAGTGGTTAGGAGGTGATCAGGCTGGCAGGCAGAAGTGGTTAGGGACAATCAGGAAGGCAGGCAGGTGAGCAGTTGATAACTAGCAGTCCTGGATTGTGAGAGGGATGTCTGACTCCCCTTGATGTGTCCCAGACTGGAGAGGGTGCAGGCTGGGCTGAGGGACATCTAACCCTCCCCCGCCCCCCCCCCCCCCCCTGTGCATGAATTTTGTGCACTGGGCCTCTAGTCTATATCATAAAAGGCCTATGGTCATGACATGTCAACGTGTTACAGTGTCATGACCAAATGAGCAGTAGCACTTGTGGTGGATGGGGTGAGGGTACAGGCCGCATCTATGGAGCATGTGAGGAGTTGTGGAGGGGGTGCCAGCAGTATCTACAGAACATATGAGGTGTCCGCAATATTCGTGGAGCATGCAAGGATTCATGGGGTGGGGCACTGACAGCATATGTGGAGCTTGTGAGATGTCACTGGGCTGCAGACCTGGCCCTGATGGCAGGCTAGGCCTAAGGGACCCTACATGTGCATGATTTAATCATTCACTGAGCCTCTAGTTAAGAAGATAAAATAACTAACTTTAGTCTGGAATGGAATATTTGCAAACCATATATCTAATAATGAACTACCATCTAAAAATGTAAAAGAATTCTCAAAGCTCATTAATAAACAAATAAGCAATTTTAAAAAAAGCAAAAACAGATACTTTACTAAAGGGTAAATTCCAATAATAAATAACCACATGATAAGATGCTCAACATCATTAGCTATCAAGGCAAAACAAATTGAAACCACAATATACACTTATTAGAATGACTAATACATACAGTGACATTATTAAGTATTTGTGAGGATGCAGAAGAATTGGATCTCTCAAATACTGCTGGTGGGAATGTAAAATTGTACAGCTACCCTAAACCATAAGCATTTTCCTAACAAGTCACTAAACATGCATTTATTATACACACCAGTAATTCTATTCCTGGACATTTATCTCAGAGAAATTAAAATTTATGTTCACATAAAAACCTGCATATAAATTTTTGTAATAGCTTGATTAGTGCTAGGTAAAACTTGGAAACAAACAAACAAAAAAGGTCTCCAACAAGTAAGTGGTTAAACAAATTGTGATGCATACATACCATGGAATGATATTCAGCAATCAAAAGGAACATATTATTGATATGAACAACAACTTGATTGACTCTCAAGGACATTACTACACTAATCATAAAAAAGACTATTTAAAAAGATCACAAACTATGATTGCTTTTATATAACACAAGAGGCCCGGTGCATGGAATCTATTCATGAGGGAGATCCCCTCAGCCCAGCCTGTACCTCTCCAATTCAGGACCCCTCAGGGAATGTCCGACTGCCAGTTTCGGCCAGTTTGACTTTAGATGGCTGAAACCGGCAGTTGGACATCCCTCTCACAATCTGGGACTGCTGGCTTCTAACTGCTTTCCTGCCTGCCAGCCTGATCACCTCTAATGGCCTCTGCCTGCCATCCTGGCGGCCCCCAACTGCCCCCCACCATTGGCATGGTTTCCCCTAACTTCCCTCCCTACAGGCCTGGTCACCTCCAAGTTCCCCCCTCCCTGCTGGCCTGGTCACCACCAACTGCCCCTCCATTGGCCTGGTTACCCCCAACTACCCTCCCACTGAGCTGGTCACCTCTCACTGTCCCCCTCTTCTGGCTTGGTCACCCCTAACAGCCCCCCTCTGCCAGCCTTGTTGCCCCTCACAGCTCCCCTTGCCAGCCTGTCACTGCTCACTGTCCCCCTTGCTAGCCTGGTTGCCCCTTCACTACCCCTTCCCCCACTGACCTGGTCACCCCTCACTGACTGCTCTGCTGGCCTGGTTGCCCCATGCAGCCTGCTGGTCAGTCATTTGGTCAGCCCTCGCTACCCCCTGTCAGCCTTGTCACCCCACACAGCCTGCTGTTCAGTTGTTACTGTTAGGGTTTCATTACCAATTTGCATATTACTTTTTTATTAGTATAAACTAGAGGCCAGATGCATGAATTTGTGCATGAAATGGGTTTCCTTGGGTTAGCCTGTGGAGATTGGGCCCCAGCTCATGCCCACAGCCTCTCAGCCCCAGCTCAAGTACCCAGCCTCACAGCCCTGCCTGGCATATGCCTTGGCCTGGTGCCACTCACTCTTCTGTTTCACCATTCCATATGCAGGGTGATAGATCTGGGCCTGCCCCCTGGCCAGCCCTCCCACCATCTGGGAGCTGGGCAGCGGCCCCATCCCCCACTGCTGCTGCTGGTTGCCATCTGCTGGGTGATTAGCCAAGTTATTGGGCCCCTGCTCACACCTGCCTTGACCTGTCACCACCCACTCACCTGCTCCACCATCTTGCTGTGGTCCCGCTTACATCGGGGCCCATCGGGGCTGGCAGCACCTCCACTGTTGCTTGCTGCCAACGCCGCATTGTCGATGCCCACCATGTTCCTTGCTGTTCCCTGGTGGTCAGTGCACATCATAGCGAATTGTCAAACTCTCGGTCAAATGACCAACTGAGGTGACAATTTGCATATTAGGCTTTTATTATATAGGATTCTTGAAATAACAAAATTATAAAGATGGAAAATAGATTAATGGTTGGCAGAGTTTAGGAAAGTTAGAAGATGAGAATTGTGACTAGAAATGGATTGAATAAAAGAGATCTTTGTGGTAATGGAATAAATGATGATATAAAGCTACGCACACATGTCTTACTACTATCAATTTCCTAGTTTTGATATTATACTTATATAACAACTTATGCAAGATTTAACCATGGGATATTGTTAAGATGAAAATTCTTCCCAAATTGACCTACAGATCCAATCCAATCATTATTAAAATCACAGCTATTTTTTTCCAGAAATAGACTATTTGATTCTAAAATTTATATGAAAATTTAAGGGATTCAAAATATCCAATCAATTTTTAAATAGAAAAAGAATGTTGAAAAACTTATATTTCTCAATTTTGAAGTTTTCTTAATAGTTTCATTAAGCAAGCCAGTGTAGTATTAGCTTAAGGATAGACATGTAGATAAAGGAATATAATTAAGAATCTAGTAATAAACCTCACATTATGATTAAAGGATTTTCAACAAGTTATTAATACAATTAAATTGGGGGGAAGAACAATTTTTTTCTAGCTCTGTGAACTATTCTGTTAGTATCTTAATAGGTATTGCATTGAATCTGTAGATTGCCTTGGGTAGGATGGATATTTTAATGATGTTGCTTCTACCAATCCATGAGGATGGTATGTTCTTTCACTTGCATATATCTTCCTCTACCTTTTTTTTCAATGTCTTAACATTTTCCAAATACAGGTATTTTCCCTCCTTGTGTCAATTTAATCCTAAGTATCTAAAATTTTTTGTTGCAATGGTAAATGTAGTTGTTTGCTTAGTTTCCCTTTCTAAGAGTTTATTATTGGTGTATAAAATGCCATAGATTTCTGGGTACTAATTATATCCTGCTACCTTGCCAAATTCTTTATTAAATCTATCAATAGTAGTTTTCTGATGGAGTCTTTAGAGTTTTCTATGTATATTACCATGTCAACTGTGAATAGAGACAATTTTACTTCCTCCTTTCCAATTTGGATGTTTTTTATTTCTTCTTTTTGTCTAATTGCAATGGCTAGCACTTCTAGTAGTATGTTGAACAGGAATGGTAAAAGTGGGCATCTCTATCTTGTTCCTGTTCTTATGGGAAATGGTTTTAGCTTTTGTCCATTGAGTATGATTTGGCTGTAGGTTTGTCATATAAGGCTTTCATTATGCTGAGGCATGATCCCTTTATTCCCACTTTGTTGAGAGTTTTTATCAAGAAAGGGTGTTGGCTTTTGTCAAATGCTTTTTCTGCATCTGTTGATATGATCATGTGATTTTTATTTTTCAGTTTGTTTATGTGATGTATCACATGTGCAGATATTGTACCAGCCTTGCATCCCTTCAATAAATCCCACTTGGTCATGATGTATGATCTTTCAAATGTAATGTAGAATCCAATTTGCTTGAATTTTGTTGGGGATTTTAGTATCTACATTCATCAGAGATATTGGCCTGTAATTTTCTTTCTTTGTTATATTTATTTCTGGCTTGGGGTTTAGTGTAATGCTGGCCTCATAGAAATAGCTTAGGAGTATTTCTTCTTTCTGAAATTTTTGGAATAGTTTGAGGAAGAGAATGTTAGCTCTTCTTTGAATGTTTGATAAAACTCCCCTGTGAAGCTGCCCAGTCCAAGGCTTATGTTTTCTGGGAGTGAGTTATTTATTTATTTACTTATTTATTTATTTATTTATTTATTTATTTTTATTACTGCTTTGATTTTATCAGTAGTTATAAGTCTATTCAGGTTTTCGTAATCTTGCTGATTGAGTTTTGGAAGATTGTATTTTTCTAGGAATATGTCCATTTGGTCAAGGTTGTTGAGTTTATTGGAGCAGAATTGTTCATAGTATTTTTGTGATCCTTTGTACCTCTGTGGTGTCAGTTGTTACTTCACCTCTTTCATTTCTAATTTTGTTTATTTGGGTCCTCTCTCTTTGTTTATTGGTGAGTCTGACAATAGTTTCATTGATTTTGTTTAACTTTCAAAGATTCAGCTCTTGGTTTTACTGATCATTTGCATTCCCGCCCCCTCCCAAATTTATATGGAATCAAAAAAGACCCAGTATACCTGCAGAAATCTTTATAAAGAAAAACAAAGTAGGAAAAATAACAATACCAGATTTTCAGTTGTACTACAAAGCCACTGTACTCAGAACAACCTGGTACTGGCAAAGAATAGGCATATAGACAATGGAACAAAATGGAGAACCCAGAATTTGACCCAGATTATTATGCTCATTTAATATTTGATAAAGGAGGCAAGAGCATAAAAGACATCTCTTCAATAAATTATATTGGAAAAATTGGACAAATACGTGGGAAAAAATGAAATTAGACCACCAACTTACACCATATATAAAAATAAACTCAAAATGGATTAAAAAAAAAACAACTTAAATGTATGACATGAAAACCATAAAAATCTTCAAAGAAACCATTGGCAACAAAACCTCAGACATCTCTCATAACAACATATTTACAGATACATCTCCTATGACTGAGTTGGTAAACTGTGGCTCGCGAGCCACATGGGGCTCATTGGCCCCTTGCATGTGGCTCTTCCACAAAATACCACAGCCTGGGCAAGCCTATTTTGAAGAAGTTTAAGTTTAAAAATTTGGCTCTCAAAAGATATTCAAATCGCTGTACTGTTGATATTTGGCTCTGTTGACTAATGAGTTTGCCAACCAAATTAAGGAGAATATAAACAAATGGGACTACATCAAAATAAAAAGCCTCTGCACAGACAAACAAACCATCAATAAAATAACAAGAGTGCCTACTCCATGGGAGAATATATTGGCCAATGATCCATCCGATAAGGGGTTAACTTCCAAAATCTTCAGAGAACTCATATAACTTAACAAAAGGAAGATAAGCAACCCAATTATAAAATGGGAAAATAATCTTAATAGATAATTCTCAAAAATGGAAGGCCAAAAGGCATATAAAAAAGTGCTCAAAGTCACTGATCAACCAAAAGATGCAAATCAAAATGACAATGAGATACCACCCCACATCTATAAGAATGGCTATCATCAACAAATCAAAAAGTGACAAGTGCTGGCAAGGATGTGGAGAAAAGGAAGCCTTTTGAACTGCTGGTGGGAATGCAGACTGGTATAGCCACTGTGGGAAACAATATGGAATTTCCTCAAGAAATTAAAAATGGAACTCCCATTTGACCCAGTGATCCCACCTCTAGGAATATATTCTAAGAACTCAGAACCACCAATCAGAAAGAATATATGCACTCCTATGTTCATAGCAGTGCAATTTATAATAGCTAAGATTTGGAAACAGCCTAAATTTACATCAGCAGATGAGTGGATTAAAAAATTATGGTACATTTCTACAATGGAAAACTATGCATTTATTAAAAAAAACAAAAAACCTCTTACCATTAGCAACAACATGGTCAAACTCCCGAGGGGACACTTGGCATATTAGCTTTTTATTTATATAGATGGCTATGTCTTCAATTTCATGTCAATTTTTAATCGTTTTCTTTCTCCAGGAACTTTTAAAAAAATCAGAGCACCTTGAAGTTGTCCCAGAGGCTACTCACTATCATCTTTTTTTTAAAATTCTTTTTTCTTTGTTCTTCTGATGAGATTTTTTTTGCTTCCTCAAATTCCAAATTGTTTATTTGATTCTCAAATACTCTATTATTGAATCCCTGTAAATGATTCTTTATTTCAGTTAGTGTGTACTTAATTTATGAGTGGTCATTTTTCATGTGTTTAAAATTCTCACTAAGATCTTGAAAGTCTTACTATGTCCCTTGATGCTCTCATTAAGGTCCTTGAGCATCCTTATAACCATTGTTTTGAACTCCGTACCTAGTAGTTTGCTTACTCCCATTTAATTTATTTTTCTTTCTGGAGATTTCTTCCATTCTTTCATTTCTGACATGTTACTTTATATCTGAATTTTGTCTTCCCTATGTTTGTTTCTATATATTAGGTTGAGCTGCTATGTCTCTTGGAATTGGTAGAGTGGCCTTGTATAATAGGTGTCCTATAGGGCCTAGTGGCTCAAGCCTCCCAGTCACCTGCGCTGGGCCCTCTATGTGCCCTCCTGTGTGGACTGTGTGCACAGTCTTGTTGAAGTTGAGAATTGATTACTGTTGGCCTGGGAGAAGGTGACCTCCAGGACAATTTTTTGTGAGGACCAGCTGCAACTACAGTGGAAGAACTGCTGTACAGGAGACATCCCTATGGAGCAGGATTTGCTTCAGTGGGATTTTGATTCTCACTTAGTCTGCCCCTTGAATGTGTTGCTTGTGGATGTGTAGAGTTGTAATCTGGTATGGCCTGAATCTGGTATGGCACTGACTCTGGGGCCTCCCAGGAGGTGCAAAGTTAGCGACTGCCTACAGGAGCTACTGAGCAGTCTTCAGACATCTGCTATTTGTTATTTGTATTGGCTTGGTGGTGCCCATATGAAGTCCAGCTATGAAATAAGTTGGGCTGGTGTTTGTGCTAAGTTTTGAGACTCTTGTTGATTGGTATGAAAAACACTGATGCCAGTTTCTGCTTGTTTAAGAGATTTTTAAAAAGTCTTATGCCTGAGCTAGGACAGGCAATTCATATGAAAAATACACTTCAAACAGCTTAGATGGGGCTGCAAGTTGGATGGATAGGTGTCTCAGGTTATCAACAGAGTGGAGAAAACAGTGGGAGCCAGGCTGATGAAAACTCAGATATGGCTGCAGGTCAGCTCTGCCAAGGAGAGGGGATCCCAGCACAGGAACAATGACCCCTGCAAGTACCCAGTCTAGTAGAAAATGGTCCTTCTACAATGCCAAACAATCCTAACATTCACATTATGGAGGTGCCAGAAAGAGAAGAGAGAGAACAAGATTTTGAAAAGCTATTTGAAGAAGTGTTGGTGAGGATGTGGAGAAAAGGAAACTCTTTTTAAATATATATATATATATATATATATATATATATATATATATATATATATATATATATATATATTATTGATTTTTTACAGAGAGGAAGGGAGAGAGATATAGAGCCAGAAACATCGATGAAAGAGAAACATCGATCAGCCTCCTCCTGCACACCTCCCACCAGGGATTTGCCCGCAACCAATATACATGCCCCCGACTGGAATCAAACCCGGGACCTTTCAGTCTGCAGACTGACGCTCTACCACTGAGCCAAACAGGCTTTGGCAAAAGGGAACTCTTATGCAGAAAACTTCTCCTACCTGTTGAAAGAAATAGACATACAAATCAATGAAGCCCAAAGAGTCTCAAACAAGAGAACCACACCAAGACACATTATAATTAAAATGCCAAGAGTTAAAGGCAAAGATAAAATCTTAAAAGTAGTAAGAGGAAAGCAATTAGTTACCTATAAGGGAGCATCCATATGATTGTCTGCTAATTTCTCAACAGAAACTTTATGGTCCAGAAGGGAGTGACAAGAAATATTCAAAGTGATGAATAGCAAGGACCTACAGCCAAGATTACTCTACCCAGCAAAGCTATCATTTAAAATGGAAAGTCAGATAAAGAGCTTCACAGACAAGAAAAAACTAAATAAGTTCATCTGTAACAAATCAGTATTACATGAAATGTTGAAGAGTATTCTTTAAGAGGAGGAGGAGAAGGAAGAAGAGAATAAGAAGAAAAAGATTAAAAATATGAACAATAAATGGCAATCCATATCTGTAAACAATTACATCAAAAAGCAATATAAATGAACAAGGAATCTAATGAAAAAAATAAACTGATGAATAAAATAGACCCAGAGGCATGGAAACATGGAACAAACTGACTAATCTCAGAGAGATGGGGTTAGGGGGTGGTCAGGAGAGATTAACTAAAGACCTTATATGCATATATGCATTATCTATGGACACAGACAGTAGAGTGTTGAAAGCCTGGGAAGGATAAGAGCTGGGTTGAGGGGACCAATGGAAGTTAGAAAGGGGGACATCTGTAATACTCTCAACAATAAATATTTTAAAGAAATACACAAAAGCAGAGCACCATCAAAATGAGTCAGAGGGTTTAGGGCTTGTAAAACTTAAAGTCTTTATAAATTAGAAATAGTTGGTTGATGAGATGTCTTTAAAAAGCACAGTTGTGTGGTTGACTATTTTTAAATATAGAAGCCAAATCCATGCATGAAGAATTTACTGATTTCAGAAGTTAAACAGAGATTTAAAACTGGATCCATCTCATTTTCCCCCCTCTTGAACATTAACTTACCAAGGAACCATATCAGGGTTATGTTTTCTGTTGAGTCACCATCTAACCATCCAACCATCTTTTGAGAAAGTAAAGCACCTCTATCTTATGGTGGCCCCATGTCAATTGACCAAGGAAAACACAACGGCAGCCAGAATTGCAAAGCCATTCCTGACACTCACATGTGACCAATGTTTTCACTGTAGTACAAAGGACACCTCCCTGGGTAGTTTTTACCTTTAGCCTGGATGTACATCCTTCCTCACTACATAACTCAGACCACCCAGTGAATCATAAATATTCATAATTTATTGAGGAGGAAACCATAGCTATAGAAAACACTTTAAAGCAAAACCTAAAGAAATCTAACAGCAATGGCATGGAACCAATTTTTGAACTGAGCCCTGAGAACTTGTGATTTGCATTCATGTAAAAACCTACATTTTTTATTAACTGAACTGATTTAACTACTAATTAAAACTAGTCAGTAAGCACAATGCAAAGCTAATTAAACCATTTAGTAGATAGATGCAAATTAGGCAAAGCAGTATATTGGACAGTATCAAAGTAAGTGTAACTGCTACTTGTCATCCAGCAAAACAGTTTTTAGGTTAAGTGCATACTTAGGGAATATTATAAAGAAATAAAAATATTTTTTGTTGATTGTATGATCTTTTGTTAAGCAAATATGCTAGGATTCAGCTTACCTTTTAATTGGAAAATCTTGGTCTCTTAGTTGTTCAATAATCACTAAGAAAATGTGTGCAATTATTATAGTACTAGAGGCCTGGTACACAAAATTTGTGCCCTGGAAGTGGGTGTCCCTCAGCCCAGCCTGCATCCTCTCCAATCTGGGATCCCTCTTACAATCTGGGTCTGCTGGCTCCCAGCTGCTTGCCTACCTGCCCCTCAGATTGCCCCTCACCGCTTCTGCTTTCTAGCCTGATTACCCCCTAAAAATTCCCCTGCCAGCCTGATCAGTGCCTAACTACTCCCCTGCTTACCTGATCGTCCCCAACTGCCCTCCCCTGCCAGCCATCTTATGACCATATGATGCTGTCTATCTTGTGCAAGGGCATGATGTTCAATTTGCATATTATCTCTTTATTATATAGAATTTACAGTAAAAATCACCATCCTTTATAAAGTTAAAATTTTAAGCCATATGACAGGTGATCTCACCTAAAAAGGAAGCCAATCAGAATTTGTATTCCTCATTTTTTAAAATTCCAGATAGTCTTTTATCTAATAGCAGTCTTCTGCTTAAAAGGTGGCTGCGACCTTTGTGAATAAATACAACTTTTGGCACTATGGGCGTTCCTTATTTTTTCAGCTTTTTTTTTTTTTTCAACCTGACGTTGGATTTTCTTCTTTGAGTAGCTTTCTGCAAAGAATATGGGACTTCAATCAAGGAAAAAATAAACATTTTGCCCTTAATGCTCAAAAACACAATGAGGAAGAAATTTTAGTAATTTTTTTCTATGAATGCTGGTTGATTGTATCTATAGACATTCTTTGCATGTCAAATTCTGTTACTGTCTGTCACTTCACATACTCAGCATAATTACACTTCCATGGTTTATGAAGCTATCTACTGATGTGGGCACCATTTGTGTTCAGAACTGAGATAATCATACACTAACTAAATTGCTGACATATGTTATGTTACTCTACATCTTCAAAAAATATAATCCACACTTTTACACACATACACATTTACACATTTTAAATTTCCAGTTTTGAGTACCATTGCTAACATATTTCATATGCTTAAAAGTATTTTCTGAATATTGTTTAAAAATAATACTTGGTAGGATTTACCATAACTAAAGTAAAGTGACCTTTTTAAGATAAGTTAATCTTGATTTAGGTTCAACAGTTTATGTTTTGTACACTTCTGATAGGATCTCCTGGATCACACAAGAAAGCTTCTAAATATACTTTTATAAAACTGAAGTTAGAATAGGAAGATGATAGGCGAACCATGAAAAATGAACTAGACTTGCTGGGATCAATATAGTAAATGCAGAAAGAAGGAATTTTGAACCTGTAGCTAAAATAAACTTATCAAGAACCAATTCATTTTGTGAAAATGAAACCTGGTTTGTGATTTTCCTTAGCCAGAGAAGAAAATATGCTTTGATAAGTCACACTTTAATCCATGGCAGATTTCTTCATTATGGAAAACATTGGCCAATGGGAGACTTGCCCTCAAAATGTGGTTTATTCTTGACCATGAGATGGATGTTGTTTCAAATACCCTAAATAAACCATGGCCTAAAGTTTTATTCCCCATCTTCTGTTATACTTGATTTATACCATGAGAATCCTATATAGTAAGTAGGTAATATGCAAATTAACCCTCACACTCTTACAAGATGGCTGCCTGCAACTAGGGTGGCAGGGTGGCAGTGAGGGATGTCCAAATGACTGAACAAACAGGATGCCAGGGGCAACCACACCAGCAGGGAGGTTAGTGAGGTATGATCAAACAACTAAACAGCAGGTTGTGTGGGGTGACCAGGCCAGACCAGGGGAGCTGTTAGGGGTGACCGGGAAGGTAGGTAGGTGAGTGATGAGGAGCCAGCAGTCCAGGATTGTGAGAGGCACGTCCGACTGCCGGCTTAGAGATTGGGCCTAAACAGGCAGTCGAATATCTCCCAAGGGGTTCTGGATTGAAGAGGATGCAGGCTGGGCTAAGGGATCTCCCCCCACCCCCCTGCACCTCACCTTGTGCCTGAATTTCATTTACAGGTCCTATAATAAGCCTATAAATGTAGATTTATAGTAAGCTGTAACAACTTTTATATCACATATACAATACCTACTAGTTCTGAAATTTTGTGTGGGGTGGGATATGGAGAAAATGGAGTTAATATATCAGATGTGAAACTGAGCTTTCCAGATGCTTATCTGTTCAATCCCTCCATATTTATATATCACATAATTAAAGGAACAAGATAAAAAAGGCTGCGGTATCATTTAATGTGTTTTAAAACTGCAATATATTGGAGAAGTAAGCCTAAGTCTTTTTCTATCCTAAAAAAGTATTGTGTTGATTGAAGTTGTTTTCCATAATAATTCTTATTAAAATAGGCTTTAAATTATAATACTCAAAGAAATTAGTTAATTGATAAATGGAAAGTCCTCTAATTATATATTTTAAAAAGCACTTATTATGTCTATGTAGTTAATCATTTCAGTGGCACAATCCTAAATGTATTCAGTAAGTTATCACTCTCCCTTGCCCTGTAGAACTATTTTTCCATTCAAGGACCAGGATTCAGAGTTGAGAAATGTTGACCAGTTCCATGAGGCAAGAATCTGACCCCTGACCTTACACTGTGTGGCTAAAATTGCTTATTTCACCTAAAGAGAGAAGTCAATCAGGCTTTTCATTCCAAAGTCTTTCAATTCAAGATAGTATTTTATTTAATAATAGCCTTAGGTTTAAAAGGTGGCCACTTCCTGTTCTTTTTCCAGAGCAGTTTTCTCAGTAGTATGATAATTAGTTTTTCTTGTTCAAGTGGCAAAAAAATCTAACTCAAACTCTATCTTAAGACAAATAAAAATAAATTCATCAGGTTACTAACTAAAAACTACTGAAGCAGCATATTATTTATTCTTTGCTGGCTCAAATAGTATAACCAGCTGTTTATTTATCTCCTCCTCCTCCTCCTCCTCCTTTTTTTTTTTTTTTCTCCTCCTCCTCCTCTTCCTCCTCCTCCTCCTCCTCCTCCTCCTCCTCCTCCTCCTCCTCCTCCTTCTTCTTCTTCTTCTTCTTCTTCTTCTTCTTCTTCTTCTTCTTCTTCTTCTTCTTCTTCTTCCTTTTCTTTCTTTTTTCTATCTTATTTTTCTATCTCTACCTCTCCCTCAACTCTAATATCTATTCCTATCCCTCACCCTCTCCCTACCCCTACCTCTACTCTAACTCTATATCTATCTATCTCTATCTCTAATCTCCATCATCATCTCAATTACTCTTCCTATTTTCTTATTTCTCTCCAGTTCTTTTCATTCTCATTTCCTCTTTTTCAATCAGAATTCTTTCTCCTATAGTTCCAAGGCCCACAACTACTCAAGGGCCATAATCTCTGAAAGAAGGACACCTCTATATCCTAGCATCAATGTCAATTCTTTCAAGAATCTTTTGATAAAACATCCTAGGTAATGTACCAAGTTCTTTAGGAAAAAATGAGAGGGCCTCTACATTGACAGAACACCACCTACCCCTGCCAGGTGGGGAGAGGAAATATCTTCAAGCCAAAGATAGGTCTGATGCTAGGTGAAGAATTAAATAATATTCACTGCACAAATATTTTTGTTACCCAGGAATAAAATCATTAAAGAAATATAGAATGAAGAATTTGAAGTTTTTCATAAAGATAACATAAGGTAAGACAAAAAAAAAAAATAGCTGTCCAGAGACTTAAATTCTGTTTTTAAATTTTATATATATTTTAAAATACATATATCTATTTTAAAATATGTTTTTATTGACTTCAGAGATAGGAAAGGAGAGGAAAAGCGAGATAGAAACATCAATGAGGAGAATCATCAATTGGCTGCCTCTGGTAAGCTCTCCACTGGGGATCAAGCCCGCAACCCAGGCATGTCCCCTGACTGGAAATTGAATGGTGACCTCCTGGTTCATGGTCAATATTCAACCATGAGCTATAGCAGCCATGCAGATCATGTTTTTGATTCTGCTGTTAATTATAGTAAGACAATTTTTGTCTTCTCTGGGTCTTTGCTTCCTTAAGTTGTAAGTGGTAACGACTGTGATATTGATTCTCGCTTTATGATAGTATGTCTGACATTCAGAAAAAAACAGGCTGAGCCCTTACCTGCTGTTCTTTTTACACTGCCTGTTCATACTCTATTCATACTCTAGTGGCTCTTAAGTTATTTTAACTGCAGTGAAAGCTCAGCATAAAAAATGTTAGGATGTATTCAGAGTTAATGCTTCAACATTCTCTATAAGTCTTTAAAAAATATCAACAAGATACATATAATCACTGTGTGTCCACCTTTTAAAAAATTATTATTAATTTTAGCACTAATTAAAGCACTAGAGGCCCAGTGCACAAAATTTGTGCACAGGTAGGATCCCTAGGCCTTGCCAACTATCAGGGTCAATTGGGGCCTTTCAGCTGCCTGCTGGGGCCTTCCTTCATTCTGCGCTGCCCCCTGGTGGTCAGTGCACATCATAGTAAGTAGTCAAACTCATGGTAGATCAAACTCCCAAGGGGATGATTTGCATATTAACCTTTTATCATATAGGATTCTATCTTAGACTAAGAAAACAGATGGACATACACACACACACACACACACACACACACACACACACACACATTCACACAGAAGGACTCCATTATCTAGAAACACATGGTGCTGGGTTTAGAAAACTTAGGTGATAAAATTCACAAAGATTAGTTAATTTTTTTATTCTCAATATATCTTATTTATCCATTGTTATAAATGGATCATATTCCCCAAAGTGCAAAATTCTAATCCCCAATACCTTAGAATGTGACTGTACGGGAGATAAGGTTTTGAAAGGGGTAATTAAGGTTAAATGATGTCATTTGAAGTGGATTTTAAAACAATATGAGTGGGTTTCCTTATAAGAAGAGAAAATTAGGACCCAGACACAAAAAGAGGGAAGGGCATATGAATATACAAGGAGATCGCTACCATCTATGAGCCAAAGAGGGACACCTCACAAGGATTAGTCAACCCTGCTGACACCTTGATCTTGAACTTCTAGCTCCTAGAACTATGAGAAAATAAATTCTGTATTTGAAGCTATTCAGTCTGTGGTAATTTTTATAGTAGTACTGGCAAACCAATACAGCCATTAATTACAGCAATCAGAAATTATTTTCAAATGTAGAAAAAAGTGGCTTGCAATGCACGCTCCAAGTCTCATTTTTGGTGAAGCTTTTGAAATATGAATTCTACTACAAAATAAGAAGTTTTTTGAGTCATATAAGATGAGTATATATCTGAAATTAACACCACAAACTATTCTATATCAAGCAACATGGAGTAAACTATAAAGCCAATATTATCCACACAAAACTACATTGTCATAGTGATGTGTTAAGATATTTTTTACCTAATTAATGAAATTTCCTTTACACTAACTGGTATAATTCATCCAGAGATGATGTTGGGCTGCATAAATTCTTTGGTTGAATCTAAAGTAAGTGTTGCAAAACACACAAATCCATAATCTTAAATCCTTTCCTTACAATAGTTTAGAAAATGAAAGTTAAAAACAGTATTTAAACCACTAGTTTCTTTTTTTAATACCTTTCCTTTTTCCTATCAACAGTTCTGTTTTCTTTATGCATGTAAAATATCATGTAATTTCACAACTCGTGCAAAGTATCATTTTTTACAGATTAGTAAACACTGCATATATTTAATATTCCCTACGCTCTTCTTAAAAGAATTGATCGTCCTACTCTGTAATCTTAGAAAAATGTCTAGCATTAATTCACCGTGGTGATTTAAAAAAATTAACATAGCACTAATAAATGTTTATCTACATTCAACAGAAATAAAGCACTGCAATACGGAATCAAAATATAAATATTTCTAACCTGAATGATGACTAGGTTGGCAATAAATTATTTTCCACACCCATAGCATTTTTTATATAGGTGGGGAAACCAACTTGAAAGACTTCAGGTTCCTTATTAAAGTGCTCTTGATTAAAAGCATTTAAAAAAATACAAACAATGATGTTTGGAGAAGTTCCAAGTTCTAACTCAGAAAAAAAAGTGAAATAGTTTAGCTGTGTTAACCACATATACTCTCATATAGACACAGAAACTGCTTGGTAAATATTAGGCATATTTTATTGTGAGTTTAAAAAGTGCTTATGGAATTGTTTTGAAAGGGTATATTTTGAAGATGATATTTTATAATAATAGTACAATTGTGTTTATGTAAGTATATTTTCATCAGGAAGTCTTGAATCATATATAAAATAAGCTATACAGTGTTGAGGCATGCTAGCAATGAGCATTTATTTTGTAGACCACTGATTTGGGGCTAAAGAGGCACTGAATGGAATCCAGAGTGGGCAAAAAATAGGTTTTTAAGCTGCTCTGACTGCAGGATACTGGCATGAGTAAATGACAGTTCACATTCTAACCAAAGTTGTATTTAAATTTTATGTATTCAAAGCAGAGCTTTTAGTTGGTTTAGTTTGGTTTGTTAAATTTGGTTAACAAATTGACTGCTGAGTAAGGTATAGTTTTATACAAACAAGCTGCTCATTCCTACCTTCTAACTCTGAGCCTTCTGCCAGCAGAAGCCAAGAATCAAATGTCTTGTCTTTGGAGAAGAGCAGTGCCTTCTTGCCCCAAGGGTTTATGTAAGTCCTTAGGCAACCATGGCAACTATGGTTGTAAAAGTGGGAAGACTGGGTAATCAGCCAACCAGGCTCCCTACCAGGAGCTCTGTGCTGAACACAGCTTTCAGAAATGAGACCAGATTGTCTCTTGTCCTGTATTGCACATAAAATAAGAAAACTTAGGATATTTCCAGAAAGCCTTTATACCACAAAATACCTCTTCCACACTGACTGGACCCATGTCTTCATCCACTTTTTTAAATCCTTCATGGATTTGTTTCCAAACTTGTAAATGATCTTGTTTAAATTGAAAGGAGAATATGGCTTAATAATCCCAATTCCTGATACTAGGAAAGAAAGAGATAAGTTTCACCTCTAGGTTTCAGAACATACTAACAACATACGATACAACTGAATTCTTTAATTTAAAGTTGTAGGGAAGGAAAATAATTTTTCCTCTACTTTTCTGAGTTCACTGAGATGCCTATAATGGAAATATATATATATATATATATATATATATATATATATATTAATTATAATATACTTGCTTATCTCTTTTTTACATATCTGGGGGTGGGGATGAATAACTCAAAGATATAGTTTCAGAATTCAGGATTAAATAACATCTTAATAGGGAAAGGGGAGGGAAAATATAGACCTTTTAGGGGAGAGTGAATTACTTTAAGGAAGAATGAATGGACACATAGAGCAATAAATGGGAAGTCTGATAGCTTGTGACAAAGTATTGTGACTGAACCCAGGTTCAGCTCCTTCTGCAACAAAAGTCAAACTCATGAGAGAAGCGCTGGTTAGAAGAAACAACCCTGACATGTGCTCTGACTGGGGCTGGAACAGCCTACCTCTCAGAGCTTGGAGAGATGCTCAACAAGCTGAGCCACATAGGCCAGTGCTATAAATTCTTTTATATGTTTACTTGGTTAGTGCATTCTCATTTCAGTTCTATTCTATGGTAAGTCAGAATAATATAAGTAATATAGCACACTCATTCCCCATTGTAGTTTGTCTAAGTATGGGGTAGACTTCTGGTTCCCTCTCCTGATTTAATCTTCCTTGATTGAAAAAACTTCCAGGGAGGGGATCTATGACAATTTAATCACTTTTTGAAGATGACTTAGGCAAATACATCTAGTCTAACATTATACCATTACTGTCTTTTAAATATTTTTATCAAGCCATCTTTTATTGTAAATTTAAAAATCTATAATAAAATATGACATTCCTTATAAATGGCCTTTGCCAATAGCTAGCATCTGATCTATGCACAGAAATCTAATATCCAAAACTGAAATACATCTTATCTCACAGGAGGTTCTGTCTTATACCCTCTGATAAAATCCTAGGCAATAACAAAACAAGCAATAACAAAACAAGAGCAGATGCTGCACCTGAGAAAAAGATAAACACTTTTAAATAGATAAAACTTTTAGCCAACCCATTTAAAACATGTTTTTCTATTACAGAATAAGCCAGATGGGCAAACAAGACTGGAGAAATAAATAACTTACAAGAGAAAATTGCAGACACAGGTGACACACCTTTTTCACAAATGAGTATAAACACATTATACGTTTAGCATGTGTGTGCATGTCAATAAATTCTCCAAGTATAGTTTCTTTGCTCTTTTGTTCTAAGTAGCTCAGAGCTCTTTGCCAAGAAGAAGAGGGTGGGGAGTTTTTCATGATTTCCTTAAAAATACATAGAACTAGAAGTAAAAAAAACAGATGACATGCCATAGCTAGAAGCCTACACAGACTAGAGAGAGAGAAAAAACAAACAAACAAGTAAACTGCTACTTGGATAGTGAAATTAATCACTCTAAGGAGTTCACATGGATGGTTCAAAAATACTAGTCTGCTTCAGTTCTCTACTAAGTTTCTTCCATTTGTTTGTCTTCCTCTATCTCTTTTTTCAACGTCAGATAGAGGAAGACATAAACAAATGGAAGAATATACTTTGTTCATGGATTGGTAGAATCAACATTGTTAAAATATCCATACTACCCAAAGCAATCTATAGATTCAATGCAATCCCCATTAAAGTACCAGTGGCATATTTTACAGACCTAGAACAAATTCTCCAAAAATTCATCTAGAATAGCAAAAGATTCCAAATAGCTGCAGCAATCTTAAGAAAGAAGAACAAAGTTGGAGGGATCACAATACCAGATATCAAGCTATGTTACAAAGCCACTGTCCTCAAAACTGCCTGACACTGGCACAAGCACAGACATATAAATCAATGGAACAGAACAGAGAACCCAGAAATCTATTATGCTCATTTAATATTTGACAACGGAGGCAAGAGCATACAATAGAGTCAAGACAGCCTCTTCAATGAATGGTATTGAGAAAATTGGACAGATACACATACACAAAATAAATGAAAATTGAACACTAACTTACACCATACACAATAAACTCAAAATACATTAAGGGACTTAAATATAAGACAGGAAACCATAAAAACCTTATAAGAATCCATAGGCATGAAAAATATCAGACATATGTGATAGCAACATCTTTACTGATACAGCTCCTAGAACAATGGAAACCTTTATCCAGAATTTCAAGTTGAGTCTTAAAGCAATTGCACATTGAAGTATAAAGACATTTAACTTAAATGTGTAGGTCCCAGGTTCCATTCTAGTCAAGGGCATGTACCTTGCTTGATTGAGGGAACATCCCCAGTGTGAGGAGAGGGGGTTCAGGAGGCAGCTGATCTATGTTTCTCTCTCATCGATGTTTTTAGCTCTCTATCCCTCTCTCTTCCTCTCTGCAAAAAATCAATAAAATATATTTAAAAAAACAAAAAAGAAAGAAAGAAAGAAAAACCCGAGGCTTAAGCTTTGGGGTTATAAGACCAAACAAACAAACAAAACCAACAAGGAAAATATATGAATAAACCATAGGGATTCCCTAAGTAGTTCAAATGCAGGAATCACTTCTTAATTTTAGTGATAGGATCAGCTCATGGAGCATGTTATAAATGTTAGAATTAGATATAATTAGATTAGGGGGTGAATAAAAGATAAAGAATTTGGGGAAAAGATTAAAGGGATATACTATAGGGTTATTCAAAAGCCTTATTAGCTTTACAGGTATCCCCTGTGTTCTGTAAGCTTTCCTGGAATATATTGTCTTTATTAAGTTCATTTGGATCAGAAAGAAGGTTATGAAAGACAAAGATGTCATAAAACTTCATCAGTATCTCCTCTGTATCTAAGAGCACATTAGATACCTTAAAAAATATATATTCCCTAAAATCTTTAGTGGAAACCCCCAAACCCCCCCCCAAAAAAAAATGCAATATTTTTGCTCTCATCTATATTCTTAAACTCCCAGCAAAATATCATCTTCAAAGTTTAACCATGTTTTAACCCAAAGATATCAAGAAACAAACAATAAAACTATAATTAATATTACATGTCAAAGTAGGTTTATGTTTAATAAGCTATTATTTTGTGATAAATTTGTCACTTATTTAATATAGTATGGAATAAAAAGGACTCTTTTAAGTTATTATCCAGATTCAGCCCTCATGAGTTCAAACTTGGTTGGAAGTATAAGATTGACTTTCACTCAGAAAACAACCAGGAAACAATTCTATTTGGTATCCATAAGTAATGCTGGATTGTGTATTTTTAAGGAGGGATTTTTAGAAATAAAGAATGAAGAGACTTACGATTTTCCTCTTACACATTAAAATGGTCTTTAAAAATGGATATTTCTCCTCATTTTTCAACTACATTATCTTCTTTCATATTTTTTTTTTATATATTTGGCCTTTGTATCTTATCAACTTGAAATATGTTTCTTATTATTTTAAAAGTAAAGAGCCAAAAGAAAAGCAACAAATGTTTATTTGGGATAAGAAAGAATTGCAATTTTGGAAGCACAGATTCAGGCAGATACCCAAATACTGTCCTGATTATAGCATGAGGACAAGGGTTTATATGAAAAACTGAATGGAATAATCCTACCTAATAAAAGAGTAATATGCAAATTAACCATCACTCCACTACACCCACAAGCCACACCTGCCACCCAATCACAGCGAGTATGCAAATAAACCCAACCAAGATGGCTACAACTACAGAGAGCAGGAGGGTGGCTTGAGTTTCCCAGGCAACAGAGGAAGCCAAGCTTTCCCCCTGCCCTTGCCAGCCTAAGCTTCCACTGAAGGCTACAAAGTTTCAGTTATAGAAGGTAAACAAATCCAAACAGAAATGGCAGCAGCCACAGAGCTAGCAGGGGGCTTGGCTCTGCTCCAGGCTACAAAGTTTCAATTGTAGAAGGTAAATAAAATTCCAGATACCAGAACCTCCACTTGAGTAGCCAGGGGGCGTGGCCAGCCTGTAAATCACCACAGGCACCCTAGCTCAGGTCGGCCCATGCCCCAAGGGAACCCCCACCTTGATGTAGGACACCCTTCAGGGCAAACCAGCTGGCCCCCACCAGTGCACCAGGCCTCTATCCTATCTAATAAAAGAGTAATATGCAGATTGACCATCACTCCAACACTCAATAGCTGCCCCCATGTGGTCAAAGATGGCTGCCCTCATGTGAACACAAGATGGCCACCACGAGATAGTCAGCAGGGGAGGGCAGTTGGGATGGACCAGGCCTGCAAGGGAGGGCCGTTAGGGGTGACCAGGCGGCACAGGAGAGAAGTTGGGGGCAAACAAGCTGGCAGGGGAGCAGTTAGACATCAATCAGGCTGGCATAGGAGTGGTTAGGGGGTAATTGGGCTGGCAGGCAGAAGTGGTTAGGGGAAATCAGGAAGGCAGGTAGGAGAGCAGTTGGGAGCCAGCAGTCCTGGATCGTAAGAGGGATGTCTGTCAGTTTAGACCTGATCCTCCTGGAAGTAGGACATCCCTCAGGGGTCCCAGATTAGAAAGGGTGCAGTTGGGGCTGAGGGACACATAGTCTCTCCCCGTCCCTCCCCTCCCCCCGAGGCCCCGTGCATGAATTTCATACACCAGGCCTCTAATTATACAAATAAAAGAAAGAAAATTTTATTGGTGCTAACAAGTAACTCTAGTTATACATGGCTGGCTATTAATTCTATCTTCAGAAAGATATTCCATAAGCAATAGTTACCCTAGTCTATAATCTAAAAGAATTCCTACTTTTCTATTATTTCTGTAAAAAAAATCCCAAAGGTTATTTTTCCCAGTGCAAATATTCCAAAGGTTCAAGGAGCAAGAACTATAAGACAGTTCCTCTGGAATGGCTACATTTGTTCTATTTTGAAATAGCTTTACCTCTGTGAAACCTTTGTCAACTTTCACATTCCTCATTGTTCACGCCCTTTGTCTGTTATCCTTTGCCTAAGATCTGACTCATAAAAACACTCCTTACCTGAGTATATCTGGTGTCCTTGATTAAATGCAACCAAATTGTTCCATTATACTCTCTGTAGCCATTTTTATTTTGAAATGTATTTTTTCTGTACCTATTTTGGGTTATGCCTTATGTGATAGAGGAAGCTGAACTTGAGAGCAGTTTAAGCATCACATCTGATCATAGTACACTTATTGGAACAGTGACTAGTCACAGTTTATATCATGGCAAATATCCTTAGGTGGCAACTAGCTTTTATGTTCCTTTATATGTTTCTGTGAATTAAATGATTTTAAACAATTAAACAGTTAATTAAAATAATTAAGTATTGGTAGATTTAAGTCATAAATAGCACAGTTTCAAAGAAAAAAAGACAATTGACTATTCAGTGATTTAGATATTTAAAAATGAGTCTATTTTAACTTTTAGAGAAATCATCATTATACATCAGTATTTAACTATTTTTATGATGTTGGAAACATTTTAAAGATTAATAGTATAGCCCTAGTCGGCTTGGCTCAGTTGATGGAGAGTCAGCCTGCAGACTGAAGGGTTGCGGGTTTGATTCCAGTCAAAAGTATATGCCTCATTTTCAGGCTCGATCCCCAGTGGCAGGTGTGCAGGAGGCAGCCAATCAATGATTCTCTCTCATCATTGATATTTCTATCTCTCTCTCTCCCTCTCCCTTTCTCTCTGAAATCAATAAAAATATACTTAAAAAAAGATTAATAATATATAAAGATTGTGATCAAATGAGTATACATATAACTTGTAGCAGTAAAATATGCTGGAGAGAAAATTTGCATTACTTATAAAAATAAAATACATGTTTACCCCTAAGTAATATCATTTCTTTTCATTTGTTTTATGGGAATATTAGCTTGTTGCAAAGAAATTTGTGCACTCATTGTTCACTGTCTGTAATAATAAAATCAGAAACTACCTAAACACTAATATGTGAGCTTAAATAAACCATGATATGTCCCTAGTATAAAATATTATGTAGAACTGAAAAATAACTTGAAACTATGTGTTTGAACTTCAAAATATCTCTAAGAAATTCACTGAGAATTAAATTAAAAACCATACAAACAGCATCTATAGAACTTACATATGTAAATAACAACAATACGTTTATATTGATATATATTTATATGTAAATAGATTGTAAAGATTATGATACCCAACAAACTGTTTAAAATAGCTACATCTGTGGTAAGAGAGGAGCTTAGTAAGAACTTGCACATGATAGTCACTGACTAATTTTTTAAAAAGATCACTGTTTTCAATTAGTTTATGTGTCACTTAGAAATAAGAACCACCAAAAGTAATTAATAGTTCAAAAGGTAGTTATTTAAAGTTACACATATCCTTTCCCCATTCCTTCAAACTTTTAAATAAAATTCCTTAAAGAGCACTGGTAAATATAAAAATAACATTAATTATTACTGATAATTTCTCACTGAGAACAATGTAGAAATAAGTTTGAGACTTTCCAACCATGCTAAAGAACATGTCTATCATTCTGCCTTTAATGAATTGATAATAAAGAAATATATAAAATAACTATTTAAATATTGGATAGCAGGTGGTATAGAATGGCCATTGCTGAGATAAGAAAAAAAGATGAACATAAAGATTTCCTTAAGTTTTCTACCTTGGTACCAGTTGTGGACTTTAATGTAAGAAAGAGGGACTAGAACAGTTGCCACCAGCTTTGAGGAACTGAGAAAAAAAAACCAGTTTGGGAAGTCCGAAGTGGCTAAAGTTTGGATAACAAAATACTGAGGAGGAAGATGTTGCACATTTCCTTAAGTCTTTGACTGATACAGTAAACAGAATACGCACGAGAACAAACTACTCAAGGATGGAGGAAAGAACTATATCAGAAATCACTAAGCTGAAATTTTTTAGAACTCACAAAAGAATGGGCTTATTTGGTGTTTCCACCAGCCAGAAAGGAGACTAAATTTAATACAAGGGGAATCAGGTATATGTCCTCCATTTGTTTTCACCTTAGTATTGAGACTTAATCAGTTCTAAACTAAAGACTGCTCTGGACCACATAAAATATCTAAACAGAAATATATTGGAAAAATCCAAGTGATACCAAATAATTAACTGTATATAAGAACATACTTTAACACTATTTAAAAAATTACAAAATTAAGCATAGAACTATACAAAATTCATAATCTCTGTCATCCAATAAAAAAATTAGACAACATTCAAAGAAACAAGAGATTATAATTCTACAGTAAGCAAAAATCCATTACTAAAAACAGGTTTAAAAATGACAGATGTTGGAATAAAGATAAAGACAATAATTCAAAAGTTATAAGTATTTACCACAGATTAAATAAGATATGAAAATACATAATCATATGAAGAAATAAAAGATATTTTTAAAAATCTACATAAACTTTTAGAGACTGAAAAATACTGTATCTGTAAGAAAAATATATTAGATAAAACCAAGAACAGATTAAATGTTGCAGAAGAAAAGATCAACAAACTTGAGGAGACAGCAGTAAAAACTATCAAAAATGAAGAAACAGAGAAAAAAAGTCTTAAAAAATAAACATAACATCAGTGATTGTGGGATAATAGCCTAACATCATGTCATTGAATTCTCATTAGGAATGAATGGGGAAGGGAGAGGACAAAAAATACTGAACCAATGAAAGAGCTCTAAAATCAGAACATAAGAGAAGCCACATAAAGAGACATTGTAAACAGATTTTGAAAACAAATGATAAAGAGAAACAAAACCTATTACATAGAAGACAAAGATTAGAATGACATCAGACTTCTCACCAGATACTATGCAAAAATAAAACAATGAAGTGACACTTACAGTACTGATAGTGTATAAAAACAACCAAAAACCCAAATACTTGTTTATACAGAAGTCTATTCTCAGAGAAAATAACCTTTAAGAATGAATGGAAAATAATAAATTTCTGAAACATACATGAAATTAATAAAATTAATCGGTAGCAAACCTATACTATAATAAATGTCAAAGAAAATTCTTCCTGAAGAAGAAAAATGATTCATATGGAGATTGGGTTAAAAAAGTAAAGAATGAAGAATTCAGAAAAATGGTAAATCCTATATAATAAAAGGCTAATGTTCCAATCAACCAAATAGAAGAATGATCACTCACTATGCAAGTACTGACCACCAGGGGATAGGCATTCATTGTAGGAGCTGCCCCCTGGTGGTAAGTATGCTCCCAAAGGAGGAGCACTGCTCAGCCAGAAGCCAGGCTCACGACTGGCAAGCACAACAGGGGTGGCGGGAACCTCTTCTGCCTCCCCAGCAGCTTTAAAGATGACCAACTGACAGCTTACACCCGCTCACTGTGGGGAACAGGCCTAAGCTGTCAGTCAGATATCCCCAAGGGCTCCTGGACTGCAACAGGGTGCAGACCTAGCTGAGGGACCCCCACCACCCGAGTATTGTAATAAATACTATACACTGAGTGGCCAGATTATTATGATCTCTGAACACATAATAATCTGGCTGTTGCATGAATTCCCGCATGGATGGGGTCCAGCCAGCCTGGCCTTAGGGAGGGAACATCTATTGTTGGCTGGCCTGCCCGCTGGTCAAACTCCTGGTTGAGGGGACAATTTGCATATTAGCCTTTTATTTTATAGAATATACACTGAGTGGCCAGATTATTATGCATTCAGATATCATAATAATCTGGCCACTCAGTGTATATTCTTAAGTTTTTTCAGTTAAATCTGCCTGGACTTTTCCTTTCCTCAGTGGATATCTTCTTTTTAGATTCCACATATTTAGATTTACTCTTCATTTGCTTACATCACTCATTTGTAATTTAGGCATTTATTAGACAATAATGGTCATATTTTCACTCAGCCTGTTAGCACACACTGTTGGTTGGTTGCCCTTTATTACTGTCCTGAAATTGGGACTTACTATCAGGAAATGATAAAGCTAGTGGGAGAATCTGATCCTACTTTCTATTAGCTAAAGCATTTGCTCATGGGAATATACATATACACACATATTAATATCTATATAGTAATAGAGTAACACTCGAGGTTGTTATCTAGAATAATCATGTGGAGCCACAAGCAACTTTTAAATTGTGTTTAAGAGATTGTAAAGTTTTTCAAACAAAGCCCTCTGAATGAAGGTAAGGTTTAAATGTTTTTTTTAACTTTCAAAGACAAAATAAAATGAAAACAAAAAACAGAATTAAAAATCCCATCCTGCAGAGAAACAGATGTAGAAATAGGGTTGTTATCTCAAATACTGGGAGGTTTTAGGCAACAACAGAGACAACAGTATAGGATCTTGCAGAACAGACACACATGTCATCAATGGTAAGTAAAGTAATTACAGATTTGGCACCAGTAAAGGCTTATTATTTGCCAAAATGTAGTGGTTTAAGTAGCAAATGATTACCACCACTTTGAGCTAGACTGATCATCCATCAGTTATTAATTCCCTTGGCATGCCATTACATAAAGTGGCTGTTACTAGGCAAATGAGTCAGCATGGCTCCAGTTAAATGAAACTCACTTTGCCAGTTTGATCATTTGTCAAAATTGCATTTACCTGTGAGATACAGACTTATATGATCATTTTTGGTAACTGTCATACTTAAATACGTTTTTGGGAGAATATTTCTTTTTTTAATATATATTTTATTGATTTTTTTTTACAGAGATAAAGGGAGAGGGATAGAGAGTTAGAAACATCAATGAGAGAAAAACTTCAATCAGTTGCCTCCTGCATACTCCCACTGAGGATGTACCCGCAACCAAGGTACCTGCCATTGCCTAGAATCAAACCAGGGACCTTTCAGTCTGCAGTCTGATGCTCTATCCACTGAGCCAGACCAGTTTTGATGGGAGAATATTTCTGACCATCTTTAGTGATTAAAAAGGTTGGAAGTACACTCAGAAGTCATGCCATAGATACAAAAAATAATTACAGATGGCATTATAATTTCTTCTTCATTGACATCTGTCCTATTACATTTCAATGTTCTTATACACAACATTTCTCTTTTTTTCTATTTTTTGATTTTAGAGAGTGAGAGGGAGAGAGAGAGATCAATTCTGTTGTTCCACTTATTTTTGCTTTCATTGGTTGTTTCTTGTTATGTGCCCTGACCTGGGATCAAACCCAGAACCTTAGTGTATCAGGATAACGTTCTAACCAACTGAGCAACCTGGTCAGGGCCAGTATTTTTATATCATCCAAACTCTTTCATGCTGAATATATTATACTAGCTAAATTCTTAAAATATACTACCACTAAGGTTTTTCTTAGATGGTGTTCTTTTGGAGCATTGACTAAAATCAATCTGCTATAGCAGTTATCATTACCTAAATTACTAGTGTAAGTTATACTACTTTGATTCTTTGATTATTATTATTATTTTTATTATTATATATAATTATTATTATATTTATTATTATTATGACTTTTTACAGAGAAGAAGGGAGAGAGATAGAGAGCTAGAAACGTCGATGAGAGAGAAACATCGACCAGCTGCCTCTTGCACACCCCTTACCAGGGATGTGCTGGCAACCAACATACATGCCCTTGACCGGAATCATACCTGGGACCTTTCAGTCCGCAGACTGCAGATGGATACTCTGCTGAGCCAAACCGGTTTTGGCTCTTTGATTATTTTTGTTTGTTTGTTTGTTTCTTTGCTTCAACTGGAATGTAAACGCCAGAGGGCAGGTGCTTTATCTGACTGTTTATCAGTATATCACCAGTCTCAAGAACAGTCTCAGGATCACAGTAACTTTCAAGAAATATTTGTTAAACAAATAAATAAAGCTTTCCAGATGCTTTCAGGAAACATAATGGTTGATGACTTTCTTATTCTATTTTCTGAAGACAAAGCAGAGCAGTGTGTGTAGCTATCCCTGAAAAATAAAAGGTTGCCTTTCCCCTTTTATAATGATAAGAAAATATGACAATAAAAGCATATTGTTTATATTTTAAGTTTGTTTTTGCTGATTCCATGGCTAATTCAGGCAGCTAATATGAAGTTCTTGAGATTTCACAGTCAGAGAAACCTGCATAAGTAAAACAGACTTCTCAATTTTATTTAATTACCAGTAGCCCTCTGCACAAATCCTTACCCCAGTAGGTCACTGCCGCCCTCCTGTACTCTCTGCCCGCTGCCCTGCCCTTCGGTAGCTCCCCCTGCACCCCTCATAGCTTGCTGCTCTGCCCCCTCCTGTAGCTCTCTTCCGCCTGCTTGCAAACCACTGCCCCACCCTCCTGCTGATCTGTGATCCAGTTGTTACACCATCGGATGTTATGCCTCATGGCATAACAGATAATTAGCATATTTCTTTCTTATTATATAGGATATGTGTTCTATGAAGAGATCCCATTTATAGTAATAAATTAAAAGCAACAGTACTTTTTTTTAATTTTCCTGTTCATATACAGTTCAAATATTGCTTAATGGATTTTCTTCTTATCAAAGAAAATGATGAATCTAAAAATTGTCCTTATAAGATACTATCAAAGTATTAAAATTACATAGTTCTCAATCAGTAGCAGGAATAAACATGACCAGCAATTTTTTCTATATATTACTTTTAGAGTAAATGTCTCAAGTTTACATTGTGACCTAGGTATATATGATGCCTTATATACAATATTGTACACATGCTTAGCCTTAGCTCTCAAATGAGAGTTATGTCCCTAGCTGATTTGGCTAATGAAAAGAACGTAGGCCTGTGGAATGAAGGGTCCTAGGTTTGACTCCAGCCAAGGGCATGTTACCTTGGTTGCAGGCACATCCCCAGTAGAGGGTGTGCAGGAGGCAGCTGATCGATGTTTCTCTCACATCAATGTTTCTAACTCTCTATCCCTTTCCCTTCCTCTCTGTAAAAAAATCAATAAAATATTTTTTTAAAAATGAGAGTTATGAAAAGCAGCTAATAGATGGGTGTGTGTACACCCTTTCCATACAAGCTTGTCAGTTTGGATGCACATGATTTTATGTTGCAAAACCAAATCTGCTAATTGGATGCTTATAACTTTGACATAGATAAAAGTCTTTCCACTAACCTAAACAGCTCAATTTCTACCCAAGAGCTTTCCCTAAGATTTGACTTAAAGATTTATTAGGGCTTAGGGTTTGGGGTGGAAAATATAAAGGTTGTTAATTCTTACTCATTTGTGTAGAAAAATTAATTCAGAGGTTCTGTTTGGAGCAGATGTGAAATGTTGTACTGCCTCCCTCTCTCTCTCTCTCTGTCTGTCTGTCTGTCTCTCTCTCTCTCCCCCTCTCTCTTTGAAGTTTACTCTTTACTATCCTGTTTTCTTTCTATTCTCATAAAATATTAATTTTTGAAAAGTTGTGGATCATAGGAGAAGGGATAAAAGAAGGGGAAATTGAGCTCTCTTCATCAATGAGAAAGTAAATTTTAATAATTACACACCAGAAAAAAATTCTAAATAGACATAATTTTCTTCCAAAATATAATACATTAAGAGAGAGACCAAAAAGATTTTAAAGGACTAACAAAGTCTCAATTTTCCATATTCCTAACACTATACTTTAATTTTTTCAAAGCATCATAACAGTAAACAATTTTTCAAATTTTAATTTAGTTATGTAAAAGAGAACAGCATAGCTATATATATTTCAATTAAGTTAAATTCCTTCTAATGGCTGTTATGAACATTAAACACATATTTAAAATTCTAGCCTATTACTACTGTTATGTACAATTTAGTGCACTAATATTAATATCAATATTAATGTTATTAAATTAAGATAAAAAGTGAATTTATTTTTTTCTTATTTTTAAAATCAACAACCTACTGCTAAAGATTATAGCTATAAATCCTAGGAAAAGTGATAGGCACATTTAAAGTCCAGGTAATTTTACTACTTGAAATGAATAATCCATTTTTTCTACCAAATGTGTTTATAATGAGAAAATTATGACTTCAGTTCACATGGAAGTGTCCACTATAATAAAATTCTGCCATATGGACCTCATATTGAATGATATGATGGTTTTCTTTGGTATACTAAAGAGGAGAGAAAGGAGGAAAGGAAAAGAAAGGAGGAAAGGAAAGTGATAAAAGAAGGGATAAGAAAATGATAATATGGTAGACATGGAGATAGATGTCCTATCTGAATGCCTGCCCCTGAGACTTCCGCCCCAGTTGTCTGGGGCAGGATTTGCCTCCACCACAAAGGACATACTTGCCCAAGGTCCTAACCTTTCTAACACAGCTCATGTTTAAGCACTGATCCACACAGAAGTATAAAGACTGGGTTGGGACACTTAGTTCCAATGAGGGTCAAATTTGGTGAAATATTCAGGGGTTGGTTGAGGAGTGCTTTAGAATTCTATTTCAGTTTAACTTCTTTCTTTGCTCCGTCTGCTTCCCATCCCCACTTTCTTCTCTGGGTGATGATTTCTCATACAGACACTGCATCCCAAATTCCAACACGGCATCTGTATCCAGAAAACTCATTCTGAAAGGTTCAGGGAGAGAGAGAGAAAAAAAAAAAAGGAATAAAATAAAGATAATTAAAAAAAAAAAAGCTTCATGTTTGTTGACAACTGAATATATGCCAACCATTATGTGAATCACTTAACAAAAATATTTAATTTGCACATTTGTCCTTCAATGTAAATTTTAATGAGGACATTATACTTATCCTCATTTTATACATATGGAAAGGGAAATTCAAAGAGATTTAACAACTGTCCTGAAATTAGGTAGATAGTAAATTGTACAACTAAAATTCAAATTCAAAGTTTAAAGCCCTTAACCCTATACCATTATTTCTTTTGAGTATATATTTTTTGTAAGAAGGCTAAATTCCTTGAAATGCATTACTTCAATTAAAGGTCTATATTATGTGCATTTTTAACTAGTGAATATGCCATTACATTGATACTAACTACTGATAAAATGTTACAAAAATATAATTATAAGCCAATCTTACCAATGAATATCCTTTTATGTAGTCAACATATTTTTGATTTATCACCTATTTACCCTCTGATGGAATTTTAAATGCTCAAAATGAGGAATCACTGAGTGAATTGAGGAGAAAACTTGGCAAATAATCTTGGGCACACTTAATCATATTTTTCTCCCCTCTGAACCTTTTCTGCTCAAGTCCTGCCTGCCTTCTTTGCTTTCTGTTGCCATAAACTGCTAGCTTTTAGAGTTGTTTTTAATGGTATATTTGGCTTAATACAAGCTCTTCTACTGTAGCCAGAAGACAAGTGTCCATTTGTTTCCTCACTAGATCTTATTAGAAGAGTATTTGGTTATTTTGATTTTATGGTAAGTAACCATTTCTTTTTTTTGAGAGATAACAGTTTATGTCCCTGACTTTGCCAATATCTTTTATTGACTTATCTAGCTTTTGAAGTGTCTCTCTGCATAACTATATTATCAGAATGTATTTCTCCAAGCCATGGTTGATGACTACTTGTCCTTTCCTGCAAGATCACCTACTGCTATCTCAGAAAAGCAGAACTTATTGTATTTTCTATTTCTTTTTGTCAGAGACAGTAGGAACCCTGCATGAGCGCTGCTGCTCTGAGTTGTTTTGAGTTCATATATTCTTCTAAATTCTTCCCGACTACATCACGGCTGGTTCCTTCTCAAACCCTGCCCAATGTACTAACTATTGGGAACTTAGTCCAAATTCCTCCTTTATCCTCTGCTCACTAGTTACAGGTGTTGGGTCTGAGGACCCCTGCTTGGGACTAGACCTCTTTGGATGCTGGGTCTTAGAGAAGCAGTGAGAAGTTGTGGGTATAGAAGAATGAGTCTTTGTTGCCAAAGCCAGTGGCCACATAGCCATCAGACAAAACAGTCCTTCATAGCAAAATCCATACAGACAGGCAGCCATACACTGGCTGGTAAATGCATCTTTCCTACATAGTAGTAGCAGTCTCTGTACCCACAATTATTATCTGAGCAGCCGCTTGCTGCCCCCTAGACTCACTGCCTCCCACCAGGGAAGTACCTAAGCTCTCTGCCTCAGCAGCTGCTCCTGTCTTCCCCCCCCAACATACTGACTGGCCTCTGTAGCCTCACATTAGTAACCACCTTGGAGTTGCACTCTCCCGGCACGCTGGCTGGTTAACACGGTGGCTATATCTGAGCTCTCTGTGAGCTTAGCCTTACATCGTAGCCGTGTCAGTTCTCAGCTCTGCCTGCACTCTCTAGCCTTTTTTCTTCCTAGCTGTTTTCTGGTAGCTACATCCTCTGTGCAACCTGCCTCTGCTTCTTCACATTCCTCTGCCCAGCTAATATACAGGTTAGCAGACTCCTGGTCAGTAACCTGTATATTACTCCAGAGACAAAGAAGGCTAGTTGCCAACAGTGACTTCATTATTTTGGCCACAGAAGGGCACAGTGTACCGTGAGATGGCCATGGCCTTGCAGCTGTTTATGGTATCTTGGCCTTGGGCACCCAGAGTAAGCTCATGCTCAGAGTGGCCTTGGCCATTCTGGTATATTGACAACAAGACCTCTGTGCTCCAGTTGGTCTTGACTATCCGGGGACCCTGGTGTGGTTCCCATACCTTTCCCTGCTTCTCATCCTTTTTTTTTTTTTTTTTTTTTCCCAGAGGGCTATCTCTATTCCTAAAAATGAATTTAAAAAATTATGGTTGACTGGAGTGGAATAAGAGAAAGACAATGATTATTTCATTCCTAATTTCCTAATTATTTGTGGGTATAAATGTTTTGGAAAGAGATGGAAATGTACTATTAGTAAACTGGAACAGGTCTCACTTTTATGGAGGTCAAACTATATTATGTGGGGGTTTTTTCCAAGCAAACCTAGATAACTTATACCTAGGCATGCTGTAAGTTATAGTTAGAAGTTTCAAGTCCTCATCTCAGTCATTAAGAAATATTTGTTTAGACACCCATGCTCACGCAACCTGTTCAAATACTTGAGGCACACTATTTTTCTACATGTGAGACAAATTCATATATTTTTATCTTATATGCAAGCATTTATTTTCAGATGTTTACATGTTAAAAATTCTATGTCCTGTTTCCTATTCTTAGAAAGTTTTTTTTACTCCTACTTCCCTGAAAGTGATATAAATCACTAACTTGTTTGAATAATAAACAAATAAAATGGTATATAAATTTTCATTCCATTCCTAGAAACTTGAATCTTATTACTCCGAATGCAGAGATATAATTTAATACTACCAATACATAGTGAGCAACCTCCGCTTTCTCAATCTGTTTGCATTTGTAATGTAATATTTCTTCAGAAGCATTCTTTTTAAACAGTCAAACTTATCTGCTTCACCATGCAGTGATGTGTGGCTATATTTTTAAAGGATAATGAAGTGTTATATAAGTCTCTGCTAAGATTCCTAAGCTTAGTAATACACTTATTTTCTCTAACTCTTTAAGAGACTATGGCATGTAACAAACTAGCTTCTATACCATTATACTTTTAAAAGAGATATAAATTAAGTAAAGATTAACATTTGAAAAGCATCAGATGACCACCAATTATAAACATTTAAAGCAACACATTCTTACAAAACAAGAATAAAACAAATTTATAATTCACATAAGTGAGATGATGCTATGCATTCCTAGCCTGAACATAGCAACAGGGAATTGCAGTCTACTATTTCCACCTCTGCCATTTTTACTTTGCGGTACTAGATTGACATGTGAATAAGAAATCAGGATAGTTAAATGCAAGTGTTCTAAATTTAAATGTAAGAAACCATTGAGACAAGGTTTTTGGATGCTATTATATAACCAGGTACATTTGAAAACTAGAGTTCTTGTACAAAAAGTGGTGCATCTAGCTGCTGAAAGATAGAGTGGAAAACAGAGCCAAAGATAACTCAGGCTTAATCAATCTATACTGTGCCCTCTTAAGGGTATGGATGATTTTGCTTCCCTAGAGAGAATACACCTCTTACCACTAAGGTATTTTGTGAAATGATCCTTAGCTCCATGAAGACAGGGCACCTGCTTGTGGTTTGGAGTAATCTTCATTGGAAGGCTTTTGTGTTTGGCTGTTAATTTTTAAGGTATAGAATGTGATGTGTTCACAAAATCAAGTTAATTAACACATCTATTACCTCACGTAATTACCTTTTTAGGGGGGGGGGATGGGAGACAAGGAGAAAATAAACAAGTGGGAATACATCAAAATAAAAAGTTTCTGCACAGCAAAAGAAACCATCTACAAAATAATAAGAGAGCCCACTGCATGGGAGAACATATTTCCCAATTATGTATCTGATAAGGAGTAAATCTAAATTTATAGGGAACTCACACAACTTAACAAAAGGAAGATAAAAAAATAAATTAAAAATAGGCAAAAGACCTAAATAGACACTTCTCCAAAGTGGATCTACAGAAGGCCAAAAGGCATATGGAAAAAATGCTCAGAGTCACTAATTATCACAGAGATACAAATCAAAATGACAATCAGGTACCTTCTCACACCTGTCAGAATAGCTATCATCAACAAATCAACAAATGACAAGTGTTGGCAAGGATGTGGAGAAAGGGCAGCCTAGTACACTGCTGGTGGGAGTTCAGACTGGTGCAGCCACTGTGGAAAACAGCATGGAGTTTCTCAAAAATTAAAAATGGAACTCCCATTTGACCCAGTAATCCCACTCATAGAAATATATCCTAAGAAATCAGAAACACCAGTCAAAAAGAATGTACACACCCCTATGTTCATAGAAGTGCAATTTACAATAGCTAAAATTTGGAAACAGCCTAAGTGCCTATCAGCAGATGAGTAGATTACAAATCTTTGGTACATCTACATAATGGAATACTATGCTGCTATAAAAAAGAAATAACTTTTACCAGTTACAACAGCAGGGGTGGATCTGGAGAGCATTATACTAAGAGAAATAAGCCAGACAGAAAGATAAGTATCACATAATCTCACTTATATGTGTAGTCTAATGAACTACATAAACTGATGAACAAAAATAGATCCAGAGACAGAAGCATTGAAGAGACTGCCAAACCTCAGAGGGAAGGCAGGGGAGGGTGGGCAAGTAGGAATAGATCAACCAATGAACATGTAAGCATATATGCATAACCCATGGACACAGACAATAGAATGGAGAAGGCCTGGAGTGGGACAACATTTCAAATCTAATTTTTAGCAACTTTAAAGTATATAATGTGATGTTATTAAATATTTTAACCATGCTATACATCACATCCCCAGAACTTTTTCTTATAACTGAAAGTCTGTACCATTGGACCAAAGTGTCCCCATTTCCCCCAACTCTCAGCTCCTAGAAATAAACATCTACTCTCTGCTTCAATGAGTTCAACTTGATTAGATTTCATAAAGAACTGAGTCCATTCACTATTTGTGTATGGCATTTTCCACTTAAAACATAACATCTTTCAGTTTTATCCATTTTGTTGCAAATGAAATGATTCCCTTTATTATAATGGTTGAATATTATTCAGCAATCATAAAAAAGGAAATATTTATTTTTTTCTTTATCTAGTCATCCCTCAATGGACACTTAGGTTATTTTCATAACTTGGCTGAATGGTCAGATTATTATGATCACCTGACGTCCCTGCCCTGGTGCCTGGCCGGGGGACCTGAGTGTGTAATGGGGAACCTGAGGCTGCACCCTCCACCCAGCAGGGCTTGACGAGGGTGGGGCTGGCCAGATCTCAATCTTACTCAATGGGGGTAGGGCTGGATGGGTCTAGGTCTCTCGTAATTTTGACGCACGTGTGGGTGGGCAGGGATTTGACTCTGGGTCCCATGGTGCGCCCCAGACTCTGACAGGAGAAAGATTTTTATATACATTTTACTAATTTTCTTTCATCTATGACAATTCTATTATAGAGAAAGGGCAAATAGCAATATTAAAATATTCCCTCTAATTCTTTTTTAATGTGCATGGATTTTGTGCACCAAGCCACTAATATATATATATATGCCTAAGCAACCATGCATCGGAACAACCTGAATTGAATGACTGGAATGACCTGTGACAGGTCGCTATGACGTGCATTGACCACCAGGGGGAAGATGCCCAACGCAAGGACCTGCCCCCTGGTGGTCAGTGCACTCCCATAGCAGGAGTGCCACTCAGCCAGAAGCCAGGCTTATGGCTGGCAAGTACAGACTTTCTCAATATTACTTTAGCTATTGGGGTCTTTTGCTGTTCCACACTAATTTTAGTGTTTTTTTTCTATTTCTGTGAAAAATACCATTGGAGTTTTTATAATGGTTGCATTGAATCTTTAAATTGCTTTGGGTAATATGGATATTTTATGGAAAACATTCAACAGTAGTAATTACTGCAATCATTAATACAATATTTTTTTCATTTATTTATGTCTTCTTTAATTTTTTCATCAATACATAGTAAGTACTAAAGGACTTTTGAATTATTTCATTTGATTTATATCATTTTCTTTCTCATTTTATTCAATTTGATTTCAGTAAGTGTTCTTATTTTCTTTTTAAGTTCTATTAAGTAATTGCATTTAGATATTGATTTTTATTATTTATCTTTTCTTTACCTAACTTTCACATGTGGTAAAGATAAAGGCACATCTATAAGTTCTTACTTTTTTAGTAAAGAATATATGAATTATTTAATCTGTGTCATTTATGATGCCTGTTCCAGCCCTGCTCACATGAATGTCAACTACAGAATTGAGGTGTTAGTGATAAGCCAAAGTCTCTTTCTGTTTTTCCAGCTTCCAACTCATCCAGAATAATAACAAGGCTGCTGCCATACAATACTGCAGAACTCTTTTAGGAGATTAGGCTTTTCTGTTGTAAAAACCCTAAATCCTTCAAGAAGAAATGAGATTAAAAGTTCATGAATCTAGCAAAAAAAAGTCCCAAAATGTAGAACAAACTGCTAGCAAATGAAGGAAACAGGATGGAAACACCATTGAGGGATGCATTTTCTCTATAGCCATATAGCTGTAGATTTTAAAACACATTTCTGGATTTTGAACTACAACTTCTTATAGAAAAAGACCCAAGAGATTTTAAAAATATCTCTATAAATTAGCCTAACTCTTGTCAATATTGTGTTATATGCCATCAAGACAATATTCAAGAGTCATATTAGAATGGAAGCTATACTTTGTTTGCTTCTTTAAAAATACAAAAAAAACCAAAACCCCTCATTTTAATAATCTTGGGTTTTCCGAAAATAAATCTGTTTTTAATATCAATGACAGCAAAAACTACTGAGACTCAGTCAATTTGTGATATGCGGTATCATCCACAGACTGGCTCACTCCTGTTAGAAACCCTTTCCACTTAGATCTACACAGGCTGAGAGGAGAAAACAGTCTTGACACCTTGGTTCCAAGTCAATGTCTGTCCACTAAATCACACTGCTACTCTTCAATCAGAAGCTTGATCCACTGAGTTATACTACTTTATTATAAAGTTTGGTTGCTGTTGTTTTTATGGTAATCCTCACAATATTTTAGTGGAAGAATCAGGAGAACTAATTCTCATCTCAGATCTTAAAAGTAACCATTTTTAAGTATTTTCATTTGTAATGTATGGATCTTAAGGTAGATTATACAGAAATAAAACAAAACAAAAAGATATGATAAAATATCCCTTTCAGCTCTAAGCCTCTGCTATTGATGATGTGTTCATATTACCTTTATCATCTATTTAATAATAGAAGAATATGTAAATTGTCTGGGATGCTGTTACAATAACAGTAACAACCCACAGGCTGCCTGGGGCAATGAGGTCAGCAGGAGGGTTAGTGAGGGACGACCAAATGACTGAACAGTAGGCTGCATGGGGGCAGTTAAAGGCGATCAGGCCAGCAGGCAGAGGCAGTTAGGGGTTATCAGGCTGGCAGAGGGGGTAGTTAGGAGTGATCAGAAAGACAGGCAGGTAAGCTGTTAGGAGCCAGTGGTCCCGGATTGTGAGAGGGATGTCCAACTGCCAATTTAGGCTTGATCCAGGATTGGGCCTAAACTGGTTGTCAGATATCCCCTGAGGGGTCCCAGATTGGAAAGGGTACAGGCTGGACTGAGGGGGACTCCCCCCTGTGCATAAATTTTGTGCACCAGGCCTCTATTTTAATAAGAAACCTATTGTGTGTCTCTTATGAGCAGGAAAATACCTGCTGTGCAAACAAGTAGAAAACATGACCCATACCCTTTTTGGAGATTCACAAACAATTATAGAAAACACAATAGGTCATAATCAAGCTTGTATTTCTTAAAAGCAGTATGCTTTTTATAACACTGGCCAAAATGTCTCTGGATTCAGATATGAAATATAAATGACCAATCACTCTGCAGAAGCAAAAATATGACAACTTTTGGCTAACTCACATTATACATCAATTGCAATTGGGATGTGTTGGATCTTATAAGCCTTCTTTTTCTTTTACTATTGGTGCTTTTTAGAGTAATAAGATGACGGAGTCTAAAAATGCGGGTTTGCTGCAGGCAGCATCATGTATCAGACACTTTATGGTCCACCTATTTCCTGATCCAAGGAGAAGTTCCAAACACATTGTCATCAGTATTTGCAGATGCTCCCCCCCTCCAAATGTCTTTTTAAGTATTCAGACACAGCAGTCTGGCTCTTCCTCTGGGTAGTGACCTTCTCTGCTGGCTATAAGTATAGTTATATGTCTCAATAGACAGATCTTCCAAAGACTTTACATTTTAAAATAAAAATTATTTCATATTTAGATACGCACAGACTCAAAAACTAAGATGATCATCAAAGAAAAACATGATGATGCATCCCCCTTGTTTCACAGAGACCAAGAGTGGGGAGTAGGGAGGTTTGGATGTAGTTCCTGGGGCAGTTTCAAGATAGAAGTGCCATTGACAACTGGAGGAAATATCTTTGTCTCAATCATTATGCCACCAGGAGTGCTTGAAACTCAGCTGCACACAGTGGGAGATGGGAGCTCTCAGAAGAGGCAGATGGAGCATGTGAGGATGCTAGGAAGCAGAAGTTTCAACTGCACTTGGAACCATCTTCTTCCCTCCTTTTCCACACAGCCCATGAGATTCAGAGTTTGCTTGTTCTTCTCTGCAGTTGTCCAGGAAGGACCTTAAGCCTTACCTGGATGCCACCCTCAGCTTTATCTCTCAAGCTCCAGAAGAGCTGAGTCAGAGAAAAGTACTACTGTGGTTTCTGAAGTCAGTGTTAGGCCAGTTTGCTGACGAAGCTTCAACGTTGTTGAAGGAAAAAAACTATTTTCTTTTTTCTCTTGTTTGTATTCTGCTAGTTCAGAATAACAAACACTTTTGCCAAGAATAAGGAGGAATTATATTTCCCACCATTTCTAATCTTCTTGAGTGAAACCAATTTATTTGATGTTGAATGAGGGTGATCATAAGCCAAAAGGTAGCCCTGGGACTGGATTGAAATATGAAGGGAAATTGAAGCATAATAAAGCCCCATGCATGGTGGTTTGCACCAGATCCATAATTACTGCATAAACTGTTCTTATATAGACAGGTGCAGGTAATTAAGCTACACATTGACAATTTTTCAGTCCCTAAGCCATTTCCAAGGGAGCTGAGATAATGCCATGCACAAAAGACAAACCTTACTAGATTGGATCAGGAATGAATTTCTACTCCACAGTTCTGTCTCGTATGAAACAATTAAAATTTAAATCTGTTCTTTTAACTCAGTATAAAATTTATCTATTATATCTGATAGGGTTGGTTACCTTCTGGAATATTGTTTGCTATATTACATGATATATTAAATTTAAATTTAAATTAGGATTACAAAATAATGTAGTATTCAAATTTCAAAACTTCCTGGGACATAACATTTGTTAATGAAGGTATCATGTACTTAACAAATTGACAAAAATAAATGAGAAAAAAAATGGTATTAAAAATAGTAGTACCCACATATTGTGTGCCTTGATTTTTTTAAAATTAAAAAGTATTTAAAATTTTATTTTTCAGTTATAGCTGAAATTCAATAATATATTAGTTTTAGGTGTACGACATAGTGATTGAACATTTATGTAACTTGCAAATTATTATGACCATAATTCAAGTACTCTTCTGACACCATGTATATTTATTATAATATTATTGACTAGGTTCCCTATGTTGTACTTAACATTAATGTGACTGTTTTTATTTATTTTTTAATATATTTTATTGATTTTTTAGAGAGAGGAAGGGAGCAGGATAGAGAGTTAGAAACATCGATCAGCTGCCTCCTACACACCTCCTACTGGGGATGTGTCTGCAACCAAAGTACATGCCCTTGACCAGAATTGAACCTGAGATCTTTCAGTTCACAGGCTGACACTCTGTCCACTGACTCAAATGAGTTAGGGCTATGACTGTTTTTATAATGTGAAATTTGCATACATTAATCCATCTATCTTTTTTAAATTGTCCCCTTCCATCTGTCAACCATCAAAATGTTCTCTGTATCTATAAGTTTGATTTGGTTTTGTTTATTCTTTTATTTTTTTCCTACATGTAAGTAAAAACATATATCATTTGTCTTCTTCTGTCTGAGTTATTTCACTTATTATAATATATCCAGGTGGTTGCTTCTATCAATGGATAGTTATGTTGCACCCACATCTTGGCTATCCTATCTAATAAAAGAGAAATATACAAATTGACCATCACTCCAACACACAAGATGGCTTCCCCCATGTGGTCAAAGACGGCTGCCCCATGTGGACACAAGATGGCTGCCACAAGATGACCAGTAGGGGAGAGCAGTTAGGAGGGACCAAGCCTGCAAGAGAGGGCAATTGGGGAGGGGGGGGAAACCAGGCCTACAGGGGAGACCAGTTGGGGGCAATCAGGTCTGCAGGCGAGGGCAGTTAGGGATGACCGGGCCAGCAGAGGAGGGCTTTTGGAGGTGACCAGGGCTGCAGGGAAGGGCAGTTAGGGGCAATTAGTCTGGCAGGGGAGCAGTTAGGCATCAATCAGGATGGCAGGGGAATGGTTAGGGGAAATCAGGCAGGCAGGCAAGCGAGCAGTTGGGAGCCAGCAGTTCTGGATTGTGAGTGGGATGTCAGACCACAAGGAATGGGCCTAAACAGGCAGTTGGACATCCCTTGAGGGGTCCCAGATTTGAGAGGGTCCAGGCTGGGCTGAAGGACACATACCTACCTTTTGCCCGCCCCTCCTCCCCCCATGCATGAATTCCGTGCACCAGGCCTCTAGTTGTAAATAATGTTGCAATAAAAATAGAAATGCATATGTCTTTTCAAAATATTTGTTGGATTTCTTCTGATAAATAACCAAAAATGGAATTCCTGAATACTTCTTTGTCTCTTGTTGTACCCTTTTTCAAAATGTCTATTTTGTCTGATATATGTATTGCTATTCCATTTTTTTTCATTTCCATTTGCATGAAATATCTTTTTCCATCCCTTTATTTTTAGTCTGCATGTATTTTTAAGTATTAACTGCATCTCTTATAGACAACATATGTATAGGTCTTGTTTTCTTATGCATTCAGTCATTTGAGTTGTGTGCCCAGAATTCTTATGATGCACTCTCAACTCCCAGCACATCTGAATGACTGTATTGAAAATAGGGTTCTTAAAGCAGAGCCCTTAAGCTGAACCCAAATCCAATTAACTGGTATACTTATTATAAAAGAAGATTAGAACACAGACACATGTTGAGAAAAGACTATTGAAGGACACAGTGAAAAGATGGCAATCTGAAAGCCACAGAGAAAGGTCTCGTAAGAAATCAACCATGTCTAAACCTTAATCTTGGAATTCTGTCCTCTGAAACATCTTCTAAATTAATAAAAGGGTAATATGCTAATTAGAATTATTCAAGAATACCAACATTCCCATTATGAAGTATCAGAAGTAGAAGAGATAGAGCAAGAAAATAAAAAAAATTTATTTGAAAAAATAATGACAGAAATCTTTCCCTGTCTGGTGAAAGAAATAGAATGGCAAGTCTGGGAAGCTCAGAGAGTCCCAAACAAGAGGAACCCAAAGAGGTGTGGACCAAGGCTCATCATAATTAAAATGCCAAGGGTTAAAACAAAGGGAGAATCTTAAAAGCAGCAAGAGAAAATCAGTTAATTACCTACAAGGGAGTGTCCATGTGACTGTAAGCAGATTTCTCAACAGAAACTTTGCAGGCCAGAAGAGCATGGCAAGAAATATAAAACCAAGATTACTCTATTCAGCAAAGCTATCATATAGAATTGAAGGTCAGATAAAAAGCTTCACATACAAGAAAAAGATAAAGGAGTTCATTACCATCAAACCAGTATAACATGAAATTTTAAAAGGTATTCTTCAAGAAAAAGAAGTAGGAAAAAAGAGTTAAAAATATGAACAATAAAATGATAACAAATACATATCTATCAGCAATTGAATCAAAAAATCAAAACAAGCAAACAAGAAATCTAATGAACAAAACAAGCTGATGAATATAATAGAATCTGAGGCATGGAAATATGGAACAGGCTGATGAATCTCAGAGGGAAAGAGGAGCTCAGAGAAAGATTAACCAAAGTTCTTATATTCATACTACAGGCCCAGTGCATGAAAGTAGTGCACCAGTGGGGTCCCTCGGCCTGGATGGCGACTTAAGCACCAGCATCTGGCATGGAAGGGCAGGTCCCAACTGACCTCTGGGCCCTGGGCAACACCTGGGCCACTGAGACCCCATGAGCCCCTCCTCTGCCTGAGTCACAGCACCCAAGTTCCCAGGCAGAGATGCAGTCAGTGTGGCTGGTCGCCACAGGACAGGAAACAGCATGGGCATCTGGGCTGCCCAATGATGCTGCAAGGATGCTAGAGAGGCAGCCTGCTCTTTCCTGGCTGGCCTTGTAGACCAGCTCCTGCGCAGCGGGTGGCAGTGGGTATCCCCACATCCTGCGCGTGTGTCTGCCTCCCTCCATTGTGTTCATCTGAAAGAAGCAACAGAAGCAGCAGCTTCAGATTTACTCCAAGGAGTGGTGAGCATGGGGCCAGGCAGCCTGAAAGAGGCTGTGGGCAGAGAACAAGAGACCTGTCGTGGTACCCACTCCAAAGCTGCAGCTGCAAGCACATTCAGTGCCCAGTGGGGGCCTTGGTAGGAGCCCAGGGTTGGGGCAGAGGCCGAGCCTGATCAGGACCAAGACCACCAGGCAAGAGCCAGGCCAGACCAGAATCCACTGGGAGCCTGATTGGCTCCTATAGTCCCAGTTTACGTGGTAGAGGCTGCACAGGTGTGGGTTGGGCTCCTTGTGGGCACCAGGCACCTAAGCACAGGGGATTCTCTGGAGCATGAGCCCTGGTGTCCTGAGAGAGGGTAGCAGGGGAAGTGAGAGCGAGCTTGGTGGACACATTCTCACCACACCTCTGTCCCCGTCACCCCCGCCCCCAGGTAGCCAGTGAGAGGTTGCAGTACCCCACCCAGGTGCCATGAGAGAGTGGTCACCACCACCCACCCCAGTTCCCCATCTCAGCCTACGGCCCAGCCCTGATCAGGTGCTCAGAGCCTGTGGGCTGGGGGAGGGACCTGGGAAGTTGACCAGCAGCCCCATCTGGCAATCAGGTGGTCCCAGTAGTTCTGGTCATTCTGGTTGTTCCATCTTAATGGTCACTTAGGCTTTTATATATATAGATGTGCATTACCTATGGACCCAGACAAAAGGGTGATGAAGGCTTGGAGAGGTGTGGGATCTCAGTAGAGGGAATATAGGGGGAGCAAGGGAGATATCTGTAATACTATCAACAATAAAGATTAAATATATATTTATATAAACTCTTAGGAATAAATTGGCAATGATACGTAACAGAGATAATAAATGGCACAGGAAAATAATGTTTAAGGCTGTTAAATATACAAATTTATTTTTTATTTAATTAATATACAATATATATTTAACATAAATGTTAATTAATATATCTTTAAATTTTTTCTCAAATCATAAACATAAAACAAATTTAGCCTTGTCAATTCCAATAAAGATAGAAAAACAAAGATAATTATTTGGACACATGGTTATTAGGTCTGTTTTATTATTCTCAAATTTAAGTCTATAAAACCATCCTATCGAATAAAGAGGTAATATTCAAATGGTCATCACACTGTCACCCCTTAATGGCTCAGACACTCAGCACTGGGGAGAGAGGAATGGGGACCAGTCAGTCTGTGGCCTGTGAGAGGGACAACTGCCCACCCTGTGGTCCCAAGTGCCAGCACCTGTGCCTGCAGCCTGGGAGAAGGACAAGCTGCCCACCCCACGGTCCTGGGTGCCAGCACCTGTGGCTGTGGCCCAGGCAAAGCCTACCACAAACAGTCTCCTGTGGCCATGGCCATCCCAGGTGAAGCCAGTCCAAGTCCTGGGTGCCTACAGTAAGCTAGAGGGAGGGAAGCTTGGGTCCCGAGTGCCTGTGACCCATCAGAGGAGGGAATCCTGGGTCCCGGGTGTGGGGTGAGGCAGAGAAGGTTAACAGGGATCAGGCCATCAGGGGAGCAGTTAGGGGAGATCAGGGTGGTCGAAGAGTAGGTTGGGGCAATCAGGCAGGCAGGTAGGCGAGCAGTTAGGAGCCAGCAGTTCTGGATTGTGAGAGGCAGTCAGACATCCCCCGAGAGGAGAGAGTGCAAGTATGGCTGAGGGAATTCCCCTATCCCCCTGCACAAATTTTATGCACCAGGCCTCTACTATAGTATAAAAGATAGACCATATCACAGGGAATTAATTTGAAAACAAGGGCTGTATTTTGCCTCTGCCAGTAACTTGTTATATGTCCTTTGAAAATTCAGTTATCCTCCCAGGGTCTCAGTTTCTCTTTCAAAATGAGGAGGTTGAACTAGATAAAAGGAACTGGCATCCCTTCTCACATTAGTGTTTTATAGCTATTACAGAACAAACCAGTAACAGTGACAATAGAATTTTTAAAGAAAGAAAATATGGATATTTTTCTAGAAAATATATAAACACCTTTCTAAAGAATGAAAAGATATGCAATTGTTATGAAAATACCCTAACCTATTATTCTCTTATTTCATAAAAATGGAGAGAAAAATGAGTTTCAATAAGAAAAAAAAAATATTTAGAAGAAAATAGGTTTAATGTTGAAGGTTTTTAAACACTGAAATTGAATACAAAGCAACACTAACTTTCTTTCTTTCTTGGCTACCTTTTAAAGCAATATAATCACTTATTAATTTGTTCTTATAATAAACATATTATGGACTTAGTATGTGCAAAGTAATATGTTAGGTGCTAGATATAAATTAGTGAGCAAAAACAGAAATATATTCCTACTTTCATTCTTACATAGAAATAGTAGTTAGCAATCAAATGAACATAAACATAAAATAATTTGAAGAAAATGTATCTGGGACTATACTTAGAAGGAGGAACTGGATGGGAAGTTTGTGAAGGCTTCCATAAGGAAGTGGGCTTTGAACTCTGAAAGAGGCACAAAGAACTTGCTAGTCTCAGATACCACATACAAACTCCCCTTTATTATTAGCAGGATCCTGATATGTGTTTTTTTTCTTTTCTCTCCTAGCCATCAATGTGCCCACCTGAATAACTAACTTCCAGCCTTTTTTGCAACTAAGAGTACTCATGAAGCAAATTTCTTGTTCATGGGCAGTAATCAGAACATAGATAGTAACTTCTCCAAAAACTATGTTGTTAATATATGTGCTGCACTCTTCTTTTTATCGTGTATTTTTTTTCTTTCTAGCTGCAATAGAGATGCAATATCTGGATATACAACAACCATCTTGTGACAATGAAGCGCACAGTCACATAACAAGTTGTGGCAGATCAAGATCAAAGCATTTCTTCATTTATTTCCCAGTGATAGGGACTTAATAATTTATCTAAGCAGCAATATTAGATGCAATTAGCACTCAAAATCGATTCCAAATATTAGCTAAAAACTATAGAAGTCCTTAACAAGCTTCCACTGGCTGATTCATCAAACCCCAGAAGGTTAGGGTCTAAACCTTCTGAAATGAATATTGGTGGATATTATCGATTGAACTGTTATCTGTAGCTGTACCTTTCTGTTCCCACCAGTGTGGTTATTCACTTATTAAATATCAGTTATATTTCCTGCGAAGCCTATTTTCAGATGTATTTGGTATTGCAATTATGTTATTTAGTTACATACTACATAAAATAATGAAAGGAGTGTCAAAAAGTTTTAGTTTAATTTTATAAAAACGAAGTCAAATGATATTTTAAATGCAGTGATTGAAAGTTGCTAAAAATATGTCCTAATGCATTTAGTGAAAGCTATGTTAAAAATTTAAGAAAAGCATAATAAAATCCAAGAAACATTTTGCACTTGATGATCTTCATTGTTCCAAATAAAAGTAAAACTTGGAATTAAGAAGGATGATGCAATGTGTGTGTGTCTGTGTGTGCTTGACAGACAGGGAAATAAAAGAAACCTCAATTAAGCAACTGATATTCATAGAATATCTTAATCAAAGATTAGCAAAAATAAAATGTGCTTTATTTTTAACTGTGAAGGTAAAAGTATTCATTTTTCATGGTTTTGTATCTTAAGTGATTTTTTTGATTAATTAACCAGATTATAATGAAGTGATAGAGTGAGATACTAATCAAGATTCTATTATACTATTACTTTAATCAGCATTTACCCAATTTTAACAATGAAAACATTGACACAATGACTGAATCTAATCAAGTCCTTTGATTCAATATGCTATTTGTTTATGGATGCAAAATGTAATTTAAGGTTTATATGTGGTGTGGGTTTCATTCCATGTGCAATCCCTGACCACCATTTTGTCTGAAAAACACTGATATGCACAAATAGCAGGCATCAATTACGAACTTTATGTTCCATGAACATTAACCCATATTGGTCTATATTTTTTTCATTATGTAAGCTATCCCCTGAACATAAGAGAGGTACATCAGGAACTGAGTTCATTCTTTTGAACCAAGATGATAGTATTTAGTATCCTAGACAAATAATTTATACAGCCATGCAGAACTAAGTTGCTCCCATGCACCGAATGATACTTTGAAAGTCTGAAAGAGTTACTTAATTTCCAGAATGCCAACTTGGTATCAGCTAATTTTCTTATTAAATATACACTTTTTATAGGAACACAAAATGGCAACTTACCAAAAACGAAGAAACAAAGAAACACTTCCAAACCTACCTCATCGTTTAGGTACTTAAAACAGCTGAGTTTTGGCCATTTATTGCTCGGGCTATTCCCTCCCCACTGGAGAGCAAGGGCATTATGTATTAATTTAAAAACAGCTGCAAAATGGCTGCTACTACTATGCCTGTGTAAATTATTTTTATCATGCTTTATTGTGGCAATTTTGGGTCCAGTGTCCACTAGATAATTTGATTGCCTACAATTTTCCTAGAATTCTACATCACTCCAGCATGTTCTCATACAATCAGCTGAAATATACCTGGCTACGGAGGAGTGCTTGCCATGTTAGACTTGCAAAATCCTGGTAGACTATATATACTGGTTCCTGAGTGAATCTATAGTGTGTAAGGGTAGGTGTGTATGTTTTAATCCTGAACTGAGTTTGCTATTCTAGGTAGCCTCTCCCCTCAAATAATAGTAGCTAAATCTAATTTTTAAAAAGTAAGTATATGCCATAAAGTTCTAACAAGCACTGTAGACTTGAGGTCTTGCTATACATACAGTAAATGGTTGAGTATGTGTGTACACACACAGGCATGTGGGTGGTCAGGTGGTTTTGGAAAGAATTTTCCATACCTTTGTCCCTTTTTCTAAACATCTGGCCGACCTCTATTTATTGAATACACATACATTAGTTTATATTGATAGGAGCCTTTTAAACTGGAATTTTAAAAAAGCATTTAAATTTAAAATAACAGTTTAAGCATGTAAACTGTTCTAACCATAGCAGTTATATTTAGGTTCCATGTAAAACCTCATACAATGGCTACATTAATTTAAGCAGAAACTATTTAGTCAGTCTCCTTCCTGAAATTCATGTATTTTAAAATGTCAATATCTCTTGAAACTCAAATAGAAAGATGTCTAAAGAGAGGTATCTTAAAATGTTTGAGGCCCAGAGATGAATTAATAAGATTTACTTATTGTAGAAATAACTTGTAAAATGTTATTGTGAATTTACAGGTCATATATAATATTTATGTCCTTAACATTTTAGAGACATAATCAGTATCTTTGTGAAAGTATTTTATATAATAAAGAGAGGTGATATGCAAATTGACCATCACCCCAACATACAAGATGGCCACCCCTATGTAGTCAAAGATGGTCACCCTATGTAGACACAAGATGGCAAAGGCAGTGTGGGTGATCAGGCCAGCAGGGGAGGGCAGTTGGGAGTAATCAGACAAGCAGGGGAGGACAGTTAGGGGAGACCAGGCTGGCGGGGGGTAGGGGGCAGTTGGGATGACTGGGCCAGCAAGGTAGGGCAGTTGGGAGGGACAAGGCCTGTAGGGGAGGGCAGTTGGGGGGACCAGGCATACAGGAGAGGATAGCTGGGGATGACCAGGTCTGTAGGGGAGGGTAGCTGGGGGTGACCAGGTTAGCAGGAGAGAGCAGTTAAGGGGGATCAGGCTTGCAAGGTAGGAAAGTTAGGGGTGACTGGGCCAGCAGGGGAGGGTAGTTGGGGGTGATCAGACCTGCAGGGGAGGAAAGTTAAGGGTGACCAGGCCTGCAGGGGAGGGCAGTTGGAGGCAACCAGGCCACCAGGGGAGGGAAATTAGCGGTAATGGGGCCAGCAGGGGAGCAGTTAGGCATTGATCATGCTGGCAGAAGAGTGGTTAGGGGGTGATCAGGCTGGCAGGCAGAAGGAGTTAGGAGAAATCAGGAAGGCAGGCAGGCAGGCATGCGAGCAGTTGGGAGCCAGCAGTCCAGGATTGTGAGAGGGATGTCCGACTGCCCATTTAGACCCTGTGGGATTGGGCCTAAACGGGTAGTCAGACATCCCTCGAGGGGTCCCAGGTTGGAGAAGGTGCAGGCTGGGCTGAGGGACATACCAACCGATGCACAAATTTTGTGCACCAGGCCTCTAGTCTTGGCTAGTTCTTGACAGTGCATATAGTAGCACTTCTACAATCCTTAACACAGAATTCACACCATTCTTAAGTTACACATGTGGTTCTGTGTGTGCATCATGTGTGTTTAGTCATGTATATGTACATTTATCAAGAAAGTACACTGGAGTGATAGATATTTTATTAAGTGTTGTTCATTTCACAACATATAAGAAAAATTATAGCTCACAATTGCTAAGTAACTATTTGGCAAGTGTTGAATTTTGAACTTAAGTAAAATTCCAAAACTATGTTTTTAATAACTATACTACAGTGAGTGGTAATTGATCATGAACAATTTATTTTATACATAAATATTCAGATAAAAGAAAATATTCACTAAAAAAACAAATTTCATGTCTCAGAGACATGAGAATATGGAAACTACATTTACATTTTTATAAGCAAAGTTAGTATTCAGAAACTTTACAAAACTTAGCAAGAGGAAAGGATTCGCCAATTTTATAATTTTTTTTCTGTTGGAAACATATGAAAGCCCATATGCATATGGTAAAACAGTTGATGATGACCATTAAGGAGCTAGAAATAATCCAAAGTGCTTCTAAGTTTTTTTGTTTTTGTTTTTTTCATTGTGGTCCAAAAAAATATCTAAGAGTTTAAAGATAATTTGGGAGCTGCTTGGCAGCACAGTAATTTTTTGGAAAAGCCTGAAAATACATATTTTATGCAGAATATTTTCTACTGCCTATATTATAGGAAGCATAATAGGGTTGTTTATTCAGATAAACAGACAATAGCAGAGTAAGGAGAACTGGTCATCCTCTTTAATGAGATGGTAGCATTGAGACATCACTGACAATCCCCTCCTCTCTGACTCTTAAATCATCACTTACCCTTTGAGTGGTGATTTAAGAGTCTCCAGAATGTTTTTTCTCAGAAACAATTCTGAAGTAGAAATGCCATGTTGTAAAGCCTTGATCCCATGATGAAGCTTTGGAATGGCTCCCCACAGTGAGTGAGTTTGTAGGCTATAGTGACAGAGTTTCACACTAGACTTTGTATTATTTCTACCACCATATCCATCATGTCCACGGAGAATTTCAGGATTCATCTAGCAAAAGAAATAACTCATGTTCTTTTAATCATGTTAATATTTGCTTTATTTATGCCAAACTATGCCTTCTAGGAAAAGCTTTGGATCTATCAGATTTTAAGTGATCACCAGATGAAGAAAGAGAATTAAAGATCACGATTATTGAATATGTATTTATTAAAAATATCAGTAAATTTTAAAAGCAAATAACTTCAAACTAGACAAAAGTACTAATACCAAATGTCATGTTCACCAAAGTTCCAAAGAAATATTTTCCCTCAAATGTTGAGAACAATATTTTTTAAAAACTATTAAACTTCTGATGGTTTATATTCATAATTACATCTGTGTTCTTATTCAAAAAAAGTACAGGCACTTAGGGTAAAATCATCAAATGTCTTTCTTCCTAGTTACTTAGATTTATGAGCAGACTTTTGTGGGAATTTTTCATTATTTTCCTACTCTTACTAATGATATTGCTCTCTCTGTAGATTTTTAAAGAATGGAACTTTTGTGTGGTCCATTAGAGGAACATGATGAAACATAAAAAGCTTTTAGAGGACAACATAATAATTGGAAGAGTCTATATTCACATGGAAATTATTTCCTGGATAAAATTTTTTAAAAACTAGAAGACTGGCAATTCAAAATTTATGTCTGGGTTTCTTAGAAAATATCCTTTATTTTTAAATCCCCAAGCAGAATGAAGATATTTATTGCATAGATGGCACAATCAAAATAACAATAAACTTTTTTATTATAAATGAAATAAATGTTGTTTAATATATTTAAATATTGAAAATAACTTTTTAAATAAAGAAAATATGTGTTGGAATTAAAGAAGGAACAATCCCTAAAGTGAGACTGAATAAAATTCTGAGTGTCTGAATTCTAACATGAAGTTATATTGAATCCATAATAGGCTCTCTTTGCATCTTTTAAATTATTGCATGTCAGTGTCTTCAAACGTGTAATGTTACACTATGCTAGTCTTAATAATGGCATTTATTCTTAATAGCATTAGGTTCATGTACATTAATCTATTGGTTCTCAGGTGTCCTGGGATGTACACAGGGTATTAATAGAATTTTAAAAGTAAGAAAACTGAGAACCAGAGATGAAAAGGAATTTTCCAATGAAACTTGTAGAAAGTGACGGAGCTGTGAGAGAACCAAGGTGTCCTGGCTTTAGGTTCAATGTCCTTCTCATTAAATCATTCTGCAGAATTATTAAGATATAATCTTGCTTATTAAGTATCACAAATCAAGCTATTATTTCTTCTACTGTAAGCTACAGGCTATCAGTTGTTATTTATTATTATCTAATTTTCATAACAGTAGTTATCAGTTTTATCCAGTTGAATAAGAAAACATAAGAATACAGTCATTGAAGAAATATAAACGTAAATGGTAAGAAGCATTAATATTTGACAAATAGAATTTTAATTTGAAAAGTCTTCCCAAGGCAGATTACTAAGAACTAATGGAAGGTAATAGCAATGCAAATTTAGTTATTTTTCTTTATCTCAAATTATTCTGATAGAGTCAAATATAACTCAGTGATCAATGGTAAAAGCATCAACAGCACAAGAGCAAATGTTCAGCATTGTGCATGGATTTAATAATCAAACCTGAGTAATAAAGAACTGAAGAGGCATAGGAATGTCTACAATGTCCAAATTGTAACTCATAAGTCTCTTCAATAAGTAATTCTCAGTAACACAGTAATTTTATTTTAGAGCATGGCAGTACCATTCTAAAAGTGCATGTGGAAGAAAGAAGGGTTTGGGTAATCAGAGGTTAGTATATAAGATGGCATTTATAGGATGATGAAATCCAAATAAAATAAACAAGCTGTCAAAAACAAGAATCCAGCACCTTGCACCTAACAAAACACCATTGTTTGTGATTTAACATTATGCCAAGTTTTTGTATCATTAAATATGCTGTATTATGACATTAGATATATTTACTATTCCTAAAAAAATCAATACATTGAAGAATAAGGAAACTCAGATCAAAGTGATGAACATAATTCTAAAACACTTTCAATGGTCACAATGAAGTCATATTTTGATGTTTTACAGGTCCAGACTGAACATCCTGCAATCAGTGAGTTATCTGGCACTTTGATCTATTTATGTTAGTTAATTGATTGGATATTTTAAGGAGAATTGCTCATTTCTATTTTTTTCATATATCATGTCATTTTCTCCTAAAATAGAGAACTTTTAGAATTCCTTAATTAGAAGTAAGTTGACAGGCTTTTTTGTTTGTTTGTTTTTGTGACAGTCTTATTCCCACTTAGTAGGCAGAGAACCACACCTACATGTTACATTCTCACCTACAGTGCCACTTGGCAAAAGCCATAAGCCTTTGGGTAAGAGGAAGGAAACCTGCCTTTTCCCAGGGCCCACTGAAACAACAATACGAAGAGGGGTAGGACTTTTCAGAAAGCATTATGCTTGAGGCACAGGTACAAAAGTTTACCTATGACTCAGGCTGGATTGGAAAACCACAACCCCCTGCCCCCCCTCCCACCATGAAGTTTTCACTGAGGAACAATAAAAGCCATTTATCAAATGCATATGAAAAAGAGAAACCTTCCCTGACATAGAGGTATAGAGCCTACTGAAAGCTAAATGTGGGGTGGGGATTTGGGGAAAAACTCTTTGCCTTTACCAAAAGAACAAGGCAGTGGCAGTGCTCCATAGGAAGCATTTGAGCCTGCCATGCACTGAAGTTAATAAGAACAACAAAACCAAACTCATATGAACATATTGAGTTGGTCCTATACAATAAAAAACTTATGCCTATTTTTGAGCATAAATACTCTTTATCACAGTTTGCTTCATGATGTCCAGCATTTAATAAAAATAATGCGGCAATGAAAAAAGTGAGAACAAGAGAATGATCTTTAGACAAAAGAATAAATCATTAGCCAAACCAGATCTAGAGGTGGGAACTATTAGACAGAGTCTTAAAATAACTCTATTAATATGGTAAAGCATCTTGCCATAAAGGCAAATAATACTGTATTAGTAAGTGTTCTCAAAAAAAATTAAAAAAATAGGATATATATATATATATATATATATATATATATATATATATATATTAGAATATGTGTGTGTTTGCATCAAATATATATATTTCCCCAAAATGTATACACACACTTTGAATAATTATAAAGCAATGTTTATTAAAATACATTTCATTTTCAAAATTGAGCTATCAGCTGTTAAAGTGTGTATACATTTTGGGGGGACACCCTGGAGAGAGAGAGAGAGAGAGAGAGAGAGAGAGAGAGAGAGAGAGAGAGAGAGAGAGAGAGAGAGAGGATTGATTTTTAAGGGATTGGCTCATGAAATTGTGGGAACTGGCAAGTTCCAAATTGTGAGGCTGGAGATTTTAGCAGCAGATGTTGCAGTCTTGAGTCCAAAGGCAGTTTGGAAGCAGAATCCATCCTTTTTCAGAGGAACTCAGTCTTTTCCCTTAGGCCTTTGACTAATTATAAACGACTCTCCCACATTGTGTAAAGTAATCTATTTTACTCAAAATGTACCAACTTAAATATTAATTACATCCAAAGAACACCTTCATAGTCTAGTATTTGACCAAACAACTGCATATTTCACAATTACAGTAAATTTGATGAATTGATAGAGGATGCGTATGGACAGATGTGAGAGTGAGAAATTCCTGGGGCTGTAGTCACATGGGGTCTTCATATTTTCTCAGGAGTCCACCCAGGAGGGATCTGAGAAAGATCCTGTCATGATCCTGACAAGGAGAGGTGAGAAGTATCCATTGTGAAACCCTTCCAGAACCTTCTTCAGAATAAAAGCCTACTCAACCTAAAAAGACTCACCGGGGCAATAATAAAATCAATCCTACCTCCTACCAGGAAGAAGATAATTCTTCCCCACCATAGCCTATGCCAGCTTTCCTGTCTAACCTAAGTGGGGGAATAATACTGATACAAATAACTTAACAGTGGACTGGGTTTCAAAGAAATGAATTGGGACTATTACATTGAAGGAAGAGAGCCAGGGACAGATGGAGGAAAAAGCAAAACAAAACTGTATCACTAGAGGAGAGACAGAAATCCTTGTGAAAATCATACCTCTGGGTACCAGGTCTAAAAGGCTAAAGACTAATCAGAAGACAATGGAATGCTTCTGCTTCCCTACACTCTCCACTTCAATAACAGTAAAGTGGAGCTGAGAGACCTGCAAGACCTACACTCCCTCCCGATGAGGAACAGTACAAGAAATCCCAAAGCTAAGAATTCAGACAAAAACAAGGAAGCTAGGGAAATTTGAAGCCTCATTATGAGAAACCCTATCTATAATAATAAAGAGGGAGTATGCTAATTGACCCTCCTGCCATTGCAAAGATGGTGGTGCCTAGAGACAATAAGGAAGAAATATGCTAATTGACTGCATGCCCTCAAAGATGGCGGTGCCCACAGCCACAAGAGGGCTGCTCCCAGTCCCCTCAGTCCTGCTGGAGCAGCAGGCAGGCAGCATAACTGAGTCTGCCCCCAGGCAGGTCCAGCCATTCCATGCACCTGCCTCCAGAGTCCCCTGGCCCCTCAGGCTCCCAACTTCCCAGGGCCAGCCCAAGGCACAGGCAAGCCTCAGATGTCAGCTGCCCAGGACTGGCACAAAAAATGGCCAAATGAATGAACAAGCAGGTTGCGTGGAACAATTAGGCCAGCAGAGGGGTTAGTAAGGGATGACCAAACAATTGAATGGCAGGCTGTGTGGGGCAACCAGGCTGTTGAGAGGGACACGAGGGGTGACCAGGCTGGCAGGGGGGCAGTTAGGGGCAAGCAGGCTGGTGGGGGGGGGCAGTTAGGGGTTACTTTGAGTGTGAGGAAGTAAATTAGCATATTCCCACCTTATTGGCTGTGAGTGCCGCCATCTTTGTGATGTCATATTCCCTCTTTATTAGATAGGATAGGATTTATATGTTTCTCGGTGTTGAGCCCAAGTCTGTTAAATGCTTAGACTATATTTTCCCCATAGGGTTAAATAGTAATTTTTGTTTTCATAGGAAATTTTATAGGCCTCTTGATACTGTGAGTAGCCTCTTGAATCTCTCATTACTCTACCAGGCCAGTTCTGGGGTTGGGGGGACAGTTAGGAGCAACCAGGACAGCAGGGAGGGAGCAGTTGGGGGCAACCAGGCAGATGAGTGGTTAGGAGCCAGTGGCCCAGGATTGTGAGAGTGATGTCCAACTACCAGTCTAGACCAGCAGTTGGACATCCCTGAGGGAATGTTGGAGAGGGTACAGGCTGGACTGAGGGGACTATCCCCCTGTGCACAAATTTTGTGCACCAGGCCTCTAGTAACAAAATAAACACAGCCCAACTCCCAGCTAGATTTAACACATAAAGGCCTGCTAACCTCAGAGCTTATACTCATGAAACATATCTGGCTTTCAACAAACAGTCAAGAAATATTCAAAGTGATGAATAGCAAGAACCTACAACCAAGATTACTCTACCCAGCAAAGCTATCATTCAGAATAGAAGGTCAGATAAAGAGCTTCCCAGATAAGAAAAACCTAAAGGAGTTCATCACCACCAAAGCAGAATTACATGAAATGCTTAATGGTAATCTTTAAGAAGAGGAAGAAGAAGAAAGGGGTAAAGATGAAAATTATGAACAACAAAATGACATCAAATACATACCAACCAACAAGTGAATCTAAAAATCAAGCGAATAAAAAAATCTGATGAACAGAATGGACTGATGAATGTAATAGAATCGGGGATATAGAAAGGAAGTGGACTGACAATTCCCAGGGGAAAAGGGGTGTGAGGGGTGCGGGAAGAGATTGGACAAAGATCTTACACCTATAGATAAAGACAGTGATGGTGGTAAGGGCATGAGGTTGGGTGGAGAATCAGGTGGAGGGGAGCTATGGGGGGGGGGGGGAAAGGAACACCTGTAATAATCTGAACAATAAAGATTTATTTTTAAAAATGCATATTATAAACCTATGGGCAACAAGTAAAAAAAAAAAAAAAACCCACAAAACTAAAATGATTTAACCAAATGTAATGAAAAAGAATGTATCACAAAACAATTAAGGTGCACAAAATAGGCAAGCTACTGACAATCCAATATAAAATCTGAAGTCAGAAAGAGATAGATACGTTACATACAGAGGGAAAAAAGATGAAAATGAGAGGAAACAAACTTTTTGACAGAAATGGTACCAGCCACAAGACCATGGAAAGACATTTTTAAAGTATTCAAAGAAAATTATAACCTAGAATTCTATACTTTTTGAAAATATATTTCAGAAGTGAAGTCTAAAATAAATGGAAGCTGAAACAATTTATTATCAGCAGACCTGTAATGCAAGAAAAGTTAAAATTATTTGAATAAAAGAAAAACATCAAGTAAAATTTGGATTCATACAAAGAATGAAGACCTCCAGAAAGTGTAAAGTTGTAGGTAAATCAAAAATCATTTGTTTAGTCATTACTAATCCCTTTAAAATATTTGTATTATCTTTAAACTCTAAAGCAAAAAAAAAAAAAAAAAAAAAAAAAAAAAAATTGTGGCAATGTACCATGAGGCTTAAAACGTATGCAAAACCAAAACATGTGATGATAGCAGCATGTTAGTCGGGAGAAATGGAAGCACACTGTTGCATATTACACTGTAACAGGGTTTACCTTTATTGGATTGTAGCCTCTGATAAGTTAAAGATGTATATTGTAAACTCTGGAGAAATCTTGATAAAATAGAACAAAGAACTATACTAAATAAAGCACAATAGATATAAATATAGAACCGCAAAGATATCCAAATATTCCCCTAAAAAGAAGAAAAGATGCTGAAACTGGTTTGGCTCAGTGGAAGAGCATCGGTCTGCGGACTGAAAGGTCCCAAGTTTGATTCTGGTCAAGGGCATGTACCTTGGTTGTGGGCACATCTCTGGTAGGAGATGTGCAGGAGGCAGCTGGTTGTTTCTCTCTCATTGATGTTTCTAGCTCTCTATCCCTCTCTGTAAAAAATCAATAATATATATATATATATATATATATATATATATATGAAGAGAAGAAAATAGGACCAAAACAGCTCAATCAAAGAAACAAAACAAAACAACAACAAAAACAAACAGCAAGATGGTAAAGTTAAACTAACCAGATCAATAATTTTGTAAAATGTGTAATATCTAGGAAGTCCAATGAAGCAAAAATTGTCAGACTGTATATAAATAAGAACCATCCATGAATTGCTATTTTAAATATAAGTAATAAATTCTTAAATATGATTTAAAGAAAGGTGGTAAAATACCATTTATTAAGAGTTATCACAGTTCCTCTCATCTATTAATAACTGGGAAAATTTAAGTAAATTAGTTCTATTATTCATGTTCTTTAATCAATGAACTATAATGTTTTGGAATGATTAAAAATAGATAAGATTTAACATTTAATCAAGTTATAGTTTTAAAAGTCAAGTAAGATTTGTCAAGCATAATTTACTTATATCATCATTAAAAAAAGCTACCTCCCTTCAAGACATTTAAGTAAGAAAACCCACACACAGTTTCATAAATCAAAAATAAAATTTTGAAATCCCAAAGACTTTGATATGTAGAAAATTAAACTGCACCTTGAGATAGAAGGAACATGAGCACAAAAGTTTTTATACACCAAGAAGCTTCTATTGTTTTCCTAATGTAGATAAAAATAATAACAACCACCAAAGTTCCTTATCTTTATCTGTTTCTGTTGATATTATCCTATTGTTTAATTTTTCCTTAGGGTTAATGGTGTGTGGTTAATTAAGCTACATGTTTAAACCTCATTGGGGGAATCCCTGGCAAGTATATTCTTGGCAAGAATCTCTGAGATGTATGCCTGGCCAGTTCTGGATTGCTAAGTGTCATGAAATTTTGAAACTCCTAAGAAGAGTGATGCACAAACAAAGCACAGACCCCAGTCATTATTATTTATAATTATGTGTGATTTGGGGCTCAGATATCTCAAAGAATCATCAAACTCTGTGAGCAAAACTTAGTTCATCTTTCCCAGAATTTATTTTTTTCCAAAATTGGAGACTGTACTCTTCATTCTGTTACCCACACTAGCAAACATATTCCTTCTCTTTCTAGTCCTTCATCCAATCACACATCACAGTTATCTTGACTTGACTTTGTGTGTGATATATATAATTGGTATCATCCTCCCCATTGTAACTATTATTTACCCCAGAATTTGACCCCAGAATTTGTCACCACAGTTATTGCAATCTTTTTCTAACTGGTTCTTTCATTGCTGCTCTTAACTCTGATCTCTGCACAGCTGCCTGAATTAATGCAATGATATCACTCTTTTGTCTAAAATCCTTTGCCCATGATCTATAGGAGAAACTTGAGGCTCTGAATGACCTATTTTAGCACTTCTCTTTCTCTACAGCTCTGACCCCTGTCATTCCCTGACTCAAACCTATGTTCCAGAATCACACATGCTTGAGGCTACACACACACACACACACACACACACACACACACACTTACTTTATTGTTTCTTGACTTTTTGTTTATTTCTTTGCCCTGTCTCTACTTCCTGGAGTAAATAATAATTGTCACTTCTCGTTTAGAATTCTATTCAAGGTTATGTATTGCATACAGCATGCCTGAGCAGTCTCCTCTCACTGTCCCCTTCTGTGTCACCACAATACACATATCTATTACACATGTGATGATCAGTTTATGCTTTTCTTCTTTATTTGGAGGCAAGCACTTTAGTGCTGAATCTATGTATTTTTTAAACCCACAGCAATTTTAACACTCAATAACTGTTAAATATTTCACCTTCTATTTTGATTGATAGCTTTGCTGGGTGTAGTATTCTTGAATTCAGACCCTTGTTTTGCATGACCTTGTGTATTTCATTTCATTCCCTTCTGGCCTGATATGTTTCTGTTGATAAATCAGTTGGTAATCTGATGGGAGACAATGGGCTCTATCCCCAGTGTGGAGCATGCTGGAGGTAGCTGATCAATGATTCTCTCTTATCATTGATGTTTCTGTCTCTCCCTCTCCTCTCCTCTCTGAAATCAATAAAAATATAGTTTTTAAAAATTATTCTTTTATTTATTGCAGAAAGCCAGAGAATAGATGGACATTAATGAGAAGCTTGACAACTAGACCATTTAGGGCCTAGGAAGAGCCCAACATTTCGCAGAAATGTTGCTTGCTATAGAGACCTGTCATGTTCCTGCATAGTTCAACTGATGTTCCTAATAATGGACTGGGGCCTCAAAATCTACACAAAACAGTGCCTTCTAAGATATAAACACACCATACCTGTGTTCCTAGAAGTCAAATTGCCATTTTAGTCATCATAATATCTCACAAACCAGCCTAGCATCTCTCCCATAAGTAATCCTCATGTTTGAAATTAAATGTATATGTTATTATTTTAGAAATATTATCAGAAGTAGTAAACATAAATCAAATGTTAATGTTTGATACGCAACATTTCAGCTATACTGTTTACTTCAATTGCTAAAGCTGATGTGTAAATAGTTAATGAGATTTTAAGTGATCAATTTCCTTATCCCAGTTCTTTGAAATAATTAATCCAGCCCAAATTCTTGAGAGAATATGATTAATAATTTTTCAAAGAGTAGATATTGTCATCCAGCTATAGTATTTCTGTATCCATCCAACTTATTTCATGTAAAATAGCTCTTAATTTTTATGATATATATATATATATATATATATATATATATATATATCACTTTCTTTCAAAGGTAGCAGTAGTATAATCACATAGGACTCATGTAACAAAATATTTGTCAAGGGATATATAGTTACATATGTGCAATATAATATGATAAAAAAATTTTAAATATTATAATTTTTTGTGATAAATAATTTTCTAAAACATTTCCTATTCATACTGTTTGAAGAGGTTATGAGAACTGAGAAGTTCCAAATTAGTCTCTTATTATATTGTGCTAATGTAATTCTATTAAGCTTAGAAAGAGAGTGAAAAACTAGATAGAAAAGATTTTGATCCCCCAAATGATTAGACATTGAATCAGTTTCCCAATTTGTGTTTAACTGAATAAAATTACATATAGTAACACTTGCAACCACCTGGGGGGAGTCTGGCATTTCGTTTAACAAAAGATAATTATAAACAAAACAAAAACATTTCTTAGCCTTGGTCTCAAAGGAATAAAGAAAGTGTATTTTTATCCATGCTTTTCTAATTATAGGTCAATGAAACATTCTAATTCTTAAATAACACTCAGTCTTCTGACTCAATTTATTATTCTGTTAAATAAAGAGCTGTGATTTTTAAAAACATATTGTGGAAATCATTCAAGATTTAAAAATACATACAAAATAAATGCATTAAGTACTAAGGATGAATTAAAATTCTTTTTGTACTTCATTTTCTGATTATAGCACTAGAAAAGTTATATCATTAAATAATTTTTACATTTGTAGTCATCTGTATTGCACAAAGTCCTTTCACACATAATCCCTTTTATTTCTAATATAGCCTTGAATAAGCAGTGATATAATTCAGATGATAAGTAAAGTAAAATGAAGAATTACCCCATGCCTCTTCTTCTAACTTCACAGGGAAAGTTAATGTGTTTGAAATTAGCAAATATTATTTTTATTACATATAAGACAATAAGCTGACAACTGCAGTATATGTAAAGATGTGTAGAGACGAATAAAACTCATTTTCTGGTTTCAGGGAGTTTGCACCCTAAAGGAAGAGAAAATGTAAAAACAACAACAAAAACACAACAACAAACAAACAAACAAACAAAAAATATATTAAAGAAAAATCAGAAAACCTGAATAAGCCAATAACAGCTGATGAAATTGAATTGATAATCAAAAAACTCCCAACAAACAAAAGTCCTGGTCCAAATGGCTTCACAGGGGAGTTTTACCAAATATTCATAAAAGAACACCTATACTCCTCAGCCTATTTCAAAAAATTCAAGAGGAAGGAACACTTCCAAGCTCTTCCTATGAGGCCAGCATCACCCTAATAACAAACCAGATAAAGACAACACAAAGAAACAGAATCATAGGCCAATATCCCTGATGAACATAGATGTTAAAATCCTCAATAAAATATTAGCAAATCTGATTCAGCAATATATTAAAAATATCATACACCATGACCAATAGGATTTATTCCAGGAATGTAAGGCTGGTAACTATTCACAAACAAATAAATGTGATACATCCCATAAACAAATTGGAAGACAAAAATCACATGATCACATTAGCAGATGCAGAAAAAAAGCATTCTTTAAAATCCAATACCCATTTTTGGATAAAAACTCTTTGTAAAGTGGGAATAGATGGATCATACTTCAACATAATAAAGGCCATATATTACAAATCTACAGCCAATATCATACTCAATGGGCAAAAACTAAAACCATTTCTCCTAAGAACAGGAACAAGACAAGGATGTCCACTTTCACCACTCTTTTTTTTTTTTAAATATATTTTATTGATCTTTTTACAGAGAGGAAGAGAGAGGGATAGTAAGTTAGAAACATCCATGAGAGATTCATTGATCAGCCACCTCCTGCACCCCCAAACTAGGGATGTGCCTGCAACCAAGGTACATGCCCTTGACCCTTTGACAGAAGTCGAACCCAGGACCCTTCAGACCCTTCAGTCTGCAGGCTGACACTCTATCCACTGAGCCAAACCAGTTTTAGCCACTTTCACCACTCTTATTCAACGGAGTACATCCTAGCTACAGTGATCAGAAAAGAAGAAATAAAAAGCATCCAAATTAAAAAGGAAGAAATAAAATAATCATTTTTGCAGATAACATGATATTGTACATAGAAAACACTAAAAACTCCACCAAAAAACAAAAACAAAAAAGTACTAAGTTTAATAAATGAATTCGGCAATGTAGCAGGATACAAAATTAACACCCAGAAATGAATGGCATTTTTATATACTAATAATGAATTCTATAAAGAGGAACTAAGTAATCCCATTTATCATTGGGGGAAAAAAGTAAGATACTTAGGAATAAATTTAACTGAGGTAAAAGATCTATATTCAGAAAACTACAGGATGTTGGAAAAAGAGATAAAGGAAGATATAAACAACTGGAGGAATACCTTGTTCGTGGATTAGTAGAATCAACATCAATAAAATGTCCATACTATCCAAAGCAATCTACAGATTCGATGTGGTCCCTATTAAAATACCAATGGCATATTTCACAGACCCAGAATAAATACTCCAAAACTTTATATGGAACCAAAAAAATACCCTGAATAGCCACAGTAATCCTGAGAAAGAAGAACAAAGTTGGGGGGGATTACATTACCAGATATAAAATTTTACTACAAAGCCACTGCAATCAAAACAGCCTGGTTCTGGCACAAGAACAGGCATACAGACCAATGGAACAGTACAGAGAACCCAGAAATTGACACAAGCCATTATGCTCAATTAATATTTGGCAAAGTAGGCAAGACCATACAATAGAGTACAAACAGTCTTTATTAAATTGTATTGGGAAAATTGGACAGATACATTCAAAAAACAATTAACGTAGACCACCAACTTAAACCATGCACAAGAATAAACCAAAATTTATAAAAGACTTAAATGTAAGATGTAAAAGCATAAAAATCCTAGAAGAATTCATAGGCAGCCAAATATCAGACATTTCATGTAGCAGAATTTTCATTGATATATAACCTAGTGCAGTGGTTGGCAAACTCATTACTCAACAGAGCGGCAAACCATAGCTTGCACTAACCTAGTACAAGAGAAACAAAAGAAAAGATAAACAAATGGAATACATCAAACTAAAAAGTTTTTGCACTGCAGATGAAACCAGTAACATTGAAAAGGGAACCACTATATGGGAGAAAATATATACCAATGATACATCTGATAAGAAGTTAATTTCCAATATATATAACATACTCATATAACTTAACAAAAGGAACACAAACATCCCAATTAAAAATGGGCAAAGGAGCTCTAGCTGGTTTGGCTCAGTGGACTCAGTGGATGGAGCTTTGGCCTGCGGACTGAAGGGTCCCAGGTTCGGTTCCGGTCAAGGGCATGCATCTTGGTTGCGAGCACATCCCCAGTAGGGGGTGTGCAGGAGGCAGCTGATCGATGTTTCTCTCTCATAGGTGTTTCTAACTTTCTTTTTCTTATATATATATTATATATTTTATTGATATTTTACAGAGAGTAGGAGAGAGTGATAGAGAGCTAGAAACGTCGAAGGGGAGAGAAACATCGACCAGCTGCCTCTTGCACACCCCCTACTGGGGATGTGCCCGCAACCAAGGTACATGCCCTTGACCGGAATCGAACCTGGGACCTTTCAGTCCGCAGACCAATGCTCTACCACTGAGCCAAACCAGTTTCGGCAGATGTTTCTAACTTTCTATCCCTCTCTATTCCTGTCTGTAAAAATCAATAAAATATATATATATATATTTTTTTTTAAATGGGCAAATGAGTTAAATAGATACTTCTTCAAAGAGGACATAAAGATGGCCAAGAGGCATATGTTCAAAGTCACAGTAATCAAAGAGATGTCAATTAAAATGACAATGCAATATCACTGCACACCTGTAAGAATGGCTACTGTCAACAAATCAACAAAAGACAAGGATGTGGATGCAGGAGAAAAGGGAACCCTGGTGCACTGCTGGTGGGACTGCAGACTGGTGCAGCCATTATGGAAAACAGTATGGAATTTCCTCAAAAAAATTAAATATGGAACTGCATTTGACCCAGTGATCTCACTTCTAGAAATACAGTATATCCTAAGAAACCTAAAACACCAATGAGAAAGAATTACTGCACCCCTATGTTCATAGCAGAATAATTTACAATAACTAAGATCTGGCAACAGCCCAAGTGCCCATTAGTTGATGAGTACATAAAAAAAGCTGTAGTACATTTATAACATGGAATACTATGTAGTAGTAAAAAGAAGTCTGTCTTACTCTTTGAGACAGTGTGTAGTGACCTGAAGAATATTATGCTAAGTGAAATAAGCCAGTCAGAGAAAATCAAGTATCACATGATATCACTCATATGTGGAATCTAAAGAACAAAATAAACTGATTAGCAAAATAGGTCCAGAGACATAGAAGCATGGAACAGACTATGGAATCTCAGAGGAAGTCAGGGGTAGATGGGTAGATGAGAAGAAATAACTAAAGAACTTGTATGCATATATGATCAACCCATGGACATAGACAATAGTACGATTTAGGCCTAGGGCAGGGCAGGTGTTGGCTAGAAGGGGTCAATGGGGATATAAAGGAGACATCTGTAATACTTTCAACAATTAAGATTAAAAAATATATATTAAAAATTTAGACTCATTTTGGACGTTGGGTAAAATTTTATGTTAGAAAAGCTCTAAAAAGCTGTATTGAAATTTAGCTTTTAAAACAGGCCAAATTGTTTTCCTTAATAATAATAAGAAAAGTATAATGGTAATGGCCTTTTATCTAAATAAAATTTTGTCTCATGAGGAAGTGAACCAGTGTATTAGCAAGTTGTAGAAATTCTTGAGTCTGGTTCTTGGTTTGTACTCCAAGGGGAACCACTCAGGCATGTGGAGACTGGGGGTGTGTCAAATTGAAGCTCAGAAATTGCAAACTATCCAGTTTGTCTTCTATTCATCAGTTCTCTCATTTCAGTAATTTACATATGTCTTGAGAATGGATGTAGATATTCTAGATAGAGATGCAGCTTCAGCAATAAACTGAAGAATCTCCGGTAATGCCAGGAATACTTGGTCTTTAACAGCCCACGCTTAGTTTTCTTTGGCATTAGAAGTATCCCCAAAGAAAATGTATCCCTCTTGTAATTGTTGGTCTTCGAACTTCTTTGGTTTACCTGGATGCTCTTAGTTTTTCACATCAAAATCAACATTTTTAAAGGATTTAAATCAGCATTCACAAGTATCTTGAGATGGAGCATGTTCACCATACACTTCCCAAAGTATTCAACTGCACTTTTCTTCAAAATAAAGTAATGAATTAAAAATTCATGCAAATGCTCTTTTTTGGGGGCAAGGAATTCTACATTTTTAAGCATAAAACTATTTCTAATGTTAACACCTTCAGCAAATTTGTCATATAAAGTTTTGAAGCTTGTTGTCAATAAAACAAAATAGCATATATATAAAATTGCATATATGTCAACATATGTGTAACTCCATCTATTGGAAAAAATCTGCATTATTAACTGGTACACTTAGTAAAGTGAAATAAATCACAAAGAGAAAGCAAAAAACATGAGATTTCTCTTATCTATATAATAAAGAGATTATATGCAAATTAACCCCTCACGCTGTCACAAGATGGCTGTGCCCACAGCAGAGGCAGGGTTCCCATAACAAATGATCAGCAGGGACCTGAGGCTGCATGGCACCAGGCTGGGGTGGAAGACCTGAGGTGCTGGGCCAGTGACCTCAGGCTGTGCCCCCCACCAGGCACCAGGGGACATAAGGCGTGCCTTCTCCCTGGTGCCAGGCCGGGGACCTGAGACTATGCCCCTGCCTGGCGGGCCTTGACAGGAACCCTGAGGCTACATCCCCCACTGGGCAGGACTTGACTGGAGTCCTGTGGCTGCACCCCATGCCCAGTTCCAGGCCAGGGGACCTCAGGCTGTGCCCTCCACCTGAGGTGGCTTGACAGGGGTGGGGTGGGCTGGGTCTGGATCTCGCCCAATGGGGTGGAGCCAGCCAGGTCTGGGTTTAATGTGAGGGTGGTTGGGAACTTAACCCTTGGCACACCCAGAGTCTGACAGGAGGAAGATTTTTATATACATTTTACTAATTTTCTTTCATCTGTAACACTTCTATTTTAGAGAAAGGGCAAATAGCAATACTAAAATATTTCTTCTAATTAATTCCTTTTTAATGTGTGCAAATTTCGTGCACCAGGCCACTAGCATATGGAATATAAAACAAAACAGAAATACGTCTATAGACATAGTACAAAATCTGATGTTTGCCAAAGGAAAGGGGTATGGGTAAACTTTTTTAGACATACATTGAAAAAATGTAATATATTGTTAATTAAAAGTGGGTGCAAAGGAAATAAGAGGTCATGTGGTTAACTAAAAATCTTTACATTAGAGAAATATCTACATTTTCCTTTAATAATAATAGTAATAATAATGATATTTAGGTATAGTCAGTCTCACCTTATCAGTCTCTCAATTGTCTAAATTTTTGTTGCTACTTTAGGGTACAAGTTCATTCACATTAAAAATATGTGCTGCCCATCAGGAAAAATGGAGCAACCTGCTCTTTGTCTGTTTACTTGATTATTGTGTCAGAGAGTCATTTTTTAGGAATCTTGACTTCCAAGTCCCTATTTAGGGCATTCTATGGGACTGGAGCGTCTTTCTACACACTTACTTAATGTCTTGTGTCAAAATAGCTAAAATGATTACAAAATATTATTCATGCCTTTTATAATAAAGAGTAGGACTTAGTCCTATTTGGGTATACTTTAGATATTTGGGTAATCTTTAGAAAGATTCAGTGAACTAACATATTATTTAAATCCATCCTTGCATCAAACTTAATAATGAAGGACATATACTCAGTGGATATAATCATTCCTCATCCTTAGCAGGGAGCATTCTTTTATTAAGCAACACCTACTATAACTTCCATAAAATATATGCAATACAATTGCAAAAACAATAAAACAAGAAGCACAAATAAAGAGAATTATTTACTTTTATATTTGCCACAAAGCTTATCATATTATGTTTTGCAAGTAGAAGTATTCTATATAATTTTTGGTATGATAAATAAATAGCCATGAACTGTGATTCTATAACTATGTTGCATTATAAAAATATAATCAATCAGTTTTAAACATTTGGGTTTAGCTATATAAGACTGTCAACATTTTATTATGAGTTTTTTCCCTACTATCCCATTTAATAAAATATATTCTTTTTAATTATATTCTATTATTGGGCATTAGATTATTTCTAAATTATGTAAGTTATAAATAAGGTTATTATATTGTTTCTAAATTCTGTATATTATATTGATTTTGTTGTCATCTAAAATGAATTATAAATTTTTTGGAATAGTATAGAAATATCTTAATTCTTGTTTGTCGTTTTTTAAATATCTCTGATATTTGAAAAAATGTTTCTTAAATATAATATATAATCATTGAAAATCACTGTGTGGGGTACAAAATATGTTTTCTTTTAAAAAAAGAATTCTTACATTTCTTTGATTAATTCATATATTCATATATTAAATTTATACAAATCATACTATTATGTCAGTGTTATTTGCTAAAATTACATCATAACTTGACATATTATTCTCAAATCAGTTTTGAAGACTGTGTCATATTTAATAATCTTCCATATTATGTTATTTTCTTCAACATAAGTTTTAGAAGTTTCAATTATTTATAAGCTAACTTATGTAATCCAATCAATAATTTGTCTTTGTTTAATTTGATTTTTTAAATGGGTTTTATACAAGGTAAACTCTTATCTAAACAGAGAAATAAAAGAAAACTAAACAACCACTATTAAAAACGTTTAAGTAATACAATTGACTTGCTTTTGTTATGAATTGAGTTCAATTTTTATCAAGCTAAGTGCCTCAGATTAATCCATATGAGAAGATGTAAATCGATATTAGGATTTTTCAGGAAACTTAACAAATCTCAATTAAAAATATTTGGGCATGTGCATGCATTCTAGCAAAAACCAGCTGATAAATGTAACATTTGTTTGAAAAGGTAGAGAAAAATGCCCTTTCAAAAATCTCTGTATTATATCATTCTTTAGACTAAGAAAGAAAAGTGCTGAGATGTCACTTGTTAAAATATTGCTATTAGAAAAGAAATGAATTATTAACTTTGCAGAAAAATCTAGAAATAACTTCTATTTGATGTTTCTCTCTTCTGCTCATTTTGCATATTACCCTATCGGTACCTGGAACTCCCCCAAAAGTAAACAGGGAGCTGGGAGAGAAAGGGCTAGGAGAAAGAGAGCTCACAGGGGCCTGAACTAGTTGTTTCTCCTATGTGATCTTTTATCACCACATCATTTCCTCTCATCACTCCACAACTTGTTTACTTAACTGGATCATTCATTTGGTTGGACTCTTGTTTAACATGTTCCTGTCTCTATTCAATTTGCCTTGTACAGTGTCCAATCACAGCAGGTGCTCTACAATAAGTGTTCTCTGTGTGTCATCCTATATAATAAAAGGCTAATATGCAAATTGACGGCACTGACCACCAGGGGGCAGGTGCTCAATGCAGGAGCTTCCCCCTGGTGGTCAGTGTGCTTAGCCAGAAGCCCTGAGCTGGGTTCACAGCTGGGGAGTGCAACAATGATGGAGAAAGTGGACCTAAGCTGTCAGTCAGACAAGTCATCCCCTGAGGGCTCCTGGACTGAAAGAAAGTACAGGCTGGGGTTAGGGAAACCCTGTGTGCACAAATTTTGTGCACTAGGCTTCTAGTGAAATTAATAAAGGGAAGAAAGGAACAGATAGATGAAAGAAAGGTGGACAGGAGGAAGAGAGGGAGAGGGAGAGAGGGAGGGAGGAAGGGAGGGAGGGAGGGAGGGAGGGAGGGAGGGAGGGAGGGAGGGAGGGAGGGAGGGAAGGAGAGCTAGTCTAGCAGAAATCTTAATTTCTTGCACCTAGTTCAATCAAAGCAACTTTCATTTCATTACACAAAAAGCAAAAAACAAAATGAAGAAACTAGCATATTTACCAACTCTCAAATTCAGGCTCCAAATTATAGATGTGTCGTTTGGTTGAGAATTTTGAAATTATTGGGTGTCAGACATAATGGTATTCGAACAAAGGATTTAAAACTGCATTCTAGAGCTTTTCAATCAATATTGTGAAAGCAGGGAGTAATACCATTTTACAACATAGCTTATATCACCTATCAAATATAGATTCTCTGTTAATTATTAATACACACAACCAAGAACTGTAAAGGGTATTCAAATTGCAACTTTGAAATAAGACATTGCAAAATGACAAGAGAATGATCTAGCACCTACAAAGCAGTTAATATCTACTAGTGAGGTCATCTGCAAACTGAGAAGTGTTTGTTTTTCCCTGTGTTGCTCCATGTGAGAAAACTGACCTGGAAGGACCCCAGTTATCAAATTCCCCAGACAGAAACTGGCTAGGAACACACTTCACTCCAAAAAGTGCAGCCAATACACAAGTGGCAAAAGAGAGCCACATTTTAAAGAAAATAGTCCAAGCTCTTTCTCCTTCTCCTCCCCTCCTCTTCCAAACTACCGCCCTTTACAAAAACATAAGCTCTCTAAATATATGTTAGATCAGGATTTTAAAAAATAAAATCCTGCTGTGTTCCACAACAATATTTAAAAGGATATTCCTAAGAAGATTAAGACAGACTCAAACATCAGAAGTCTGTAGTGTACAATAGAAATGCATTAATTTTATCATAAGAACTTTATAGTCCTTACTTTGAAGTTGCAGTTTGAATACAAATTTTAATTTCTTCATTGTGTTGTATTAATAGCTAACTTGAATCTACTCTATAATTGATGAGCTAGTGTATACTATGTAATAAAATGACTATTTTTCAGATAAAAAGGAAAGTAGAAAAAGTAACTAATTATTTTTCTAATGCAAATGGTCTTCGTCCCTCATTGTCGTTTACATAGAGACTATTCCCGCGGAACAGATTCTGGTGATTATGCTCCATCCTCCAGGTTCCCTGATCTTAGAGGAAACGCAGGCACGTGGCCTCCAGCAGGACCTCTCCCTGCGTCCTCCTGAGCCATTCCACTGCCACCAAATAGTCCCTTTAGAAACTACTTAGCAAATGAGAAAAGGATGCTTTAAAGCCATAATAAAAATTAAACATGTCATTTCTATTTTTCTCCTATTGTAATAATGCTGAAACTTATGACATTGTGACTACGTTATATTTTTACATTGTTTAGCTTTTCCTTTTTATTTATTTATTTATTTATTTATTTATTTATTTATTTATTTATTTTCCTGAATGGCAATAGGGTGAATTTTCAACTCTGAGTTGCCAGTACTTTTTTTTTCTTGTGAATTTAATAAAACTATTGGGGGTGAAGGTGAAAGTAATGCTGAATAAAATGGAGTTTAGGTTTTATTTTAAGTCAATGAAATATACTACTTAGAGGTACTTGTATTATACATAGTCATCATGAATTCCAATATTAAAAATAATTCATAAAGCAGGTAAAATACAATGATTATTCCTAGTCCCAAAAAATTGGTGAAGATTTTTCACTTTATAAAATAGTTATCTAAGAAGCCCCAGTAGCCTAATGGATAAGGCATTGGCCTCCCAAAATAGTTATCTCTGCAGTTCTTTTCTGTATCCATTTCCCCTAATGTATTCAAAATTTGATTTGACTTGTAAAACTGCCAAGTGTCATTCTGGCCTGGAATATCCCATTAGAGCACGGCACACCTGAAGCTCGGTTTTGCTGCTTGTCCGAACATACTCTTTAAGGCAACTTTAAAATGCCAGTTCACACTCTATATTTTCATAATGTTTTAATAAACAGCAGTCAAGTCATGTCGTAGCACCTTTGCACTGACCAAGACTTTTAGCTTCCAATATAAACTATTTTATTTGTACAACTTCCTGGGATTTTTATTCTCCCCATCTTTTTAATAAGGATCCTGGCACTCTCCACTCTGAAATTATTGTCTAGAAGAGTAGTCTTTGGCCTGTGCATTCTCCATTATATTCAATTGCTTCATGTCCCTAAACACTTAGGATTTTAAGAAATAACCCAAAAAGTATGCCAAACGTAGGTCAAGAAATGACTAAAACTGTCTCTTTAAAATTGTTAAATGTGGTTTTTTATCATCACCCTAGTTCTTGAGGAACAAGTTTATTCTACTCCCAAACTCAAACCATTAAGTATTGGCATTTATAGAGAGTTGTATTCCACAATACAAAATATGTTTGACCTTGCTCTCTTTCTGAGTTCTTTTCTGTGAGCTACTAATAACCAAGGTTGTTTAGGAAAAGTGTATCGTCCTAATGTTTTAATCCAAATGTCATTTACAAGGCAATAAACATATGAATAAGTAAGTAGGTATGTAGGAAGGTAGACAGACAAATAGAAGAAATAGAATTTGACTTCCTAAAGAAGATGAGTGCATCTATCAGAGCACTGAGACAAAGAAATTACAGATTTTTAAATGTGATACCTAGTACCAATTCAGAGCACTTAATTAATGATAAGAGAATAAACAAGTTAGGTATTCTTTCTACTCATAAACACTTGTAAAATATATTTAGGGAAGTTAATTTATTTTTAGCATAAACTTTTCCACACTACATAATAAATACAAACTTGGCCAGTGCCCTCCCCGCTCCAACCCCAGCAATGTTGCCCAACAGGGGACCTTTGACATTGTCTGGCAACATTTCTGATTGTCACCACTGTGTGAGGGAATGCTACTGGCATCTAGTGGGTAGAGGCCACTGATGCTGCTAAGCATCCTACAGTTTACAGGAAATCTGCCATGATGATGAGTTTCCTGGTATAAAATGCCAATGGGGATGAGGTTACGATATTCTGCATTAAATAAAGCATTTGGGATGTCAGAAGCATATGATGGAAAGAGCGCTAAGCAGAAAACAGCAACTGTGGGCTAGCAAAGACAGTGAGGATGTGTGAGAGCGAAAACTGTTGGTGGCAAGCATGAAAAGGTTAAGGATACAATTAAACATCTGTGCCATCACAATCTGATGCCAGCTTCTCCTGTAGCTCATGTCATGAAACACTGCATTTGCTCATCGCTGTCTGTCCCCAAATGGCCTTCCTTCACTCCAACGCTTTCTCCAAAATGATCATTGTCCACTCTTTCTTGTTTTACTTTTGTCACTCTTCTGATGATCACTAGCCAATGGAGAAAATACACTAGCTCAGAAGGTTCTCTGCCTTTCAAGCCCCTGCCTTTGGAATATTCACCCACACTAAGTGATATCGGAAAGAGTAAGAATCTTCCAGGCCTTCTCCGCTGGCTCCTAATTTCCCCTTCCTGATGTGGGACATTCCTGGTTCTCTCCCCTCACTCATTCTCCACCAGGGGAATTACCTTCATTTTTCTCTGAACATTCAGCACAGAAGGAAAGCATTTGCACTCTACTGTATATTATTTGTGATTTAAGCACCACTAGCTACCCCTTTTTCTTGTTCTTTTATGTTTAAGAGAAAGCAAGATAATTATTACAATATCAATTTTATTCAGTTTCAAGACACTGGCTCTTCTACCTCACTGCAATCATAATCTATATTCTGTTACTCACAGATGGTTTCCCTAACACACTTTTCCCTTCTGAGTAATCTGGCTTAGTTTGAGTTAGTTGTTTCACACTGTTATACAAGCAAGCCAGTTGGTTCTGTTTCCTTTGAACTGTATGCTGTGACCCAATAAACACTTGCCAATCTCTGTTTTAACAGCCTTCAAAGCCATAAAATGGGTTCTGAAGATCCAGAGGTTACCTGGAAGATCTCAAGTGTGTAATTCTTTAGGAAGTGTCCAATTTCTTTGGTTTCAAGTTTAGAAAAACAGCGATTTGTCATGTTTCATATTTCTATCAATAGACTTAACTCATGTGGTTTGTGTCTGAGCCACACTGTAAAAAGGAAGTAAGATGTCAAGTTGTTTATTTCTGCATGATTTTCTTATCTCAAAATAGCCAAGTTTGCCTAATCAGAGCTGCGTTCGATGACATCAGTAGAATTTCTTTGCTAGTCATTGCTCTCTTTCCAAAAAATGACAAATTCTGGGAAAGGAGGAGTTAAACGTTTTGACAATTGTGTCAAAACAAAATCAAAGGCAAAAGTTAACTGGAACAGCAGCTCTCTCTTCATGTGAAATAAAGAAACTATTCTGATCTCATTCCGCATGCCATCTTCTTTTAAAAGCTGTTTCATTATAGATGAAAGGCAAAGATAGGAAGCTCCACAAAAGACACCTAGGAAAAAAAAATTCCCCTTCCTGATCATAAGCTTTCACTTAGTAACAAGAGGAAACCCTGCTTGCTGATGTCAGCAAAGGAATATGGGACTCCATATGTTCTCTCTGTTGAGAGATATCTGATCAAATTTCTCTATACAAATGGAAGTGGCCCAGTCAAAGTTTTCTGTTTTATCGGAGAGAACTTCAGCCTGATTTAAAAGTCTGGAAGTCATACTTTTTTAGAGAATTTGGAATTGTGTTTGTGTTGTTGTTGTTTTTTCAATATCTATCAGAATAAAGTAGTGCACATCATTGATTTTATTAGGTGTTCAAAATGACTCATTGCTGATGCGGTACTCTACACAGCCAGCCTTTTCTGAGCACACATGATGTAAAACAGCCTGTTCAGCACAAATAGTTTATTCAGACTGAAGTTAATTTGGGAAAAACTCATAAACTTATTTATTATTTATATAGCTTGTATAAAGTGGTTGCCCTGCCTTAAAACGTCTTGGACACATGCTTATAACATTCACTTGGCAATTAATCATCTGCTTCTTTAGGACATCTTTATATTTGCTGCCTTAGACCTTTATATAACTTTTATGCTGTTTACTATTTTTTTTAAGTTGCAATTTTTTGTTACTTGACTCTTGAAGTAAATTATAATATCTTTTATGCACTTACACATTTTCACAACAAAGGGCCAAAAAGCTTTGTGAGGGAGAGAATTGTGTTTTATTCACTCTACCAGGGTACCTAGAAGAATGCCTGACAGTTAGACATAAAATATTTAGTAAACGTTTGTTGAATATTTTTCAAATAACCTCATTGTGCCTAAATCTGACAAAGTCCATGTGATCAATATAGTCATTGTTGACGCAATATGTTGACTTGACTATAGAACATAGTATTATGTATCATTATTTATTGACCACTGATACATGCAGGCATGTTTTCAAATAAGCGTACAGGGTAGAGATTACTCCCAATTTTACAAGAGAGGAAACTGATGCAGAACGTAATAGGTAAGGTGCCCCAACTCAAATACAACATCTAGATTCAAACAGAGGTCAGTCTGATTTCACAATTCTGGTCAGCCTTGATTAGGAAATCACAATTTCACATCTTTTAAAAATATATATATATATTTTATTGATTTTACACAGAGAGGAATTGAGAGGGATAGAGAGTTAGAAACCTCGATGAGAGAGAAACATCGACCAGCTGCCTCTTGCACACCCCCGACTGGGGATGTGCCTGCAACCAAGGTATGTGCCCTTGACAGGAATCGAACCCGGGACCTTTAAGTCCACAGGCCGACGCTCTATCCACTGAGCCAAACTGGCTTCGGCAATTTCACATCTTAAATGATGTTGCATTGGTGAGCACTATTATCTCTTTTTGTTTAAATTAACTTTTTATTAAAATATTTAATACTCAGTTATATCAAATTTCATTTTCAAAATGTTTTAAAAGCAAAACTTATTCGGTTTCTGCTTCATATCTATGATGTAAGCATTCTGATTTTCATTTGGTAGATAATGAAATTGACACAAAAAGAGAGAAAACACTTTCCTCCAAAACAATAGAGCTAAGCAGTTCTGAAATTACTATTCTCTAACCTGATTTTCACAATAGCAGGCATATCTCAAAATACATGAGAATAAAAAACTCGTGTTTTTATTAGTTTGTAGGAAAGCCAGTGATCCCAAGCTAGAATTCAATGAAATCCCAATAATAATAAAAATAGCAACAAATGTCATGTTTGAATGCTTACAAGGTGGCAGTTAATAGTCTACCTTTTTGCACACCTGACTTTATTTAAAATTTGTGCTAATTATGAGACAAATATGTTTCCATATCATGAATAAAGATCTGACTTAGAAAGTTAAGGTCACAGAACTAGTTTTTGATACAGACATGATTCAAATTCACACTGGTCTGAATTTTATGTGGATGTGCTTACTTACTTCATTATACCTCTTTCCTGGTGACTCATTTTCCAGTACAATTATAAGCCATGAAACAGCTGCTCAAATGTAGAAGGAAGCATGTATGCACCAATAAGTCACTATTACTCATAGTATTTATTAAGCACTACCAATGCATATAAAAGGACAAATAAAAGTATAGTTCCAGGCTGCATGCATAAAAGGATTTCAGGGAAAGGAAGGCCTCTGTAATCTGAAATGATCAGAGAGTAAGTCGTAGGCAAAGTGGCCTTCGGTTCACTCGGGCTCTGAAGTTACTGAGTTTCTATAACGTTCCAAGATATCTTCCAATCAGTGATACAACAGCGAATAAAATCAGAGGGGCATATAAAAGAGGGGAAGAATTTGGATACAGTCAGTAGAGTGGAGAGAGAATTCCAGATGTAGGGAAATGGAGATTAGTAACTGAGTCTAGAATGACATGCCATATTCTGGGGTTGTAAATAATCAGGATGATCTGCCAAGCTCATATTTACAAGAAGTAGAAAATCAGATTGAATAGACAAGATGTGGTTAGATTACCGTCTTGAAAATCAAACAGAGGAGTTTGACAGGATTAGTAACTGATGGCTCTTAAAATGAGATTTTAGGAAGATTTTCCTGATGACGTTAACAGGCAATGACCTCCAGAACAGAGACCAGCTATTTATGAAGTGAATTCTAATGTGAGGTGATGATTTGGGGACAGTGTGAACTGAAAGGAAAAGATAGATGTCAGAGATGTTAAATAGAAAAAAAAAATAAGATGTCACGTTTGCTTACCACCAAAAGGAACATCCACCTAGGTACCTGAACTAATGAAGCAGCCTAAGTGTCTAATTCATTCCAGAAATGAGGGCAGGATTAGCAATGTTTATAAGCCAACAGACTAACCTGGAAGCATGCTGGAGAGCAGAGCCACCAACCCATGTGGGGAAGAACGCTCAGGAGCAGCAGAGTCTAATTAACTGAGACAGGAATCACAGGGATTCAGACAACTGGCTATGGTGACCTTATTTCCAGAATAGAAAGGGGATTTGTTTCCTGACATTTAATACATTTACACAAAGACACATAAAGGAGAAAAACTAAATCACATTCAGTTCAATGTTTATTAATTGTCTATTATTATACAATATATTTTAATTAGTTCTAAAAATTATCTGATACATGGAAAATGTATCTTTGGCATCTTACTAAAAACTAGATAAATCTCTTATTTATTTCTTACTTTTGTAAAAATATGATACTCCTTCAAAAATATTGTCCCATATAAATATTTGTATGTAACCACATGATTTTCAAAGAAGCAAATCAAAATACTGATAAACTACTTTTAAAACAGTCACAATTATTTATAGCTATTGAAATAAATTTTTAATTATATTTCAGAAGTCAAGAGAGATCATTTAAAAAGGAGGGTCAATATAGATTTGTTGCACATATAAGATTATTACATAAAGTTTAAAACAAAATGATGACTTAAAATGTATTGTATACACAAAAAACAATTAAAATGGATTAAAAGCTTAAAAACATAAATCTGTAAAACATAAAAAAATTAAAAGTTTCATGACATTGGTCTTGAAAATGATTTTTAAGGGACATGACACCAAAAACACAAGCAACTAAAGCAAATATAGACAATCAAGACTATATCAAACTAAAAAGCTTTTGTATAAAAGAGTAAATGGAGGAAAATATTTGTAAATCATGTATCTTGAAAGAGGTTAATGGCCAAAATACATAAAGAATTCCTACAATTCAATAGCATAAAAACAAATACCTGATTTAAAATAATCAAAGGACTGGAATAAAATTTTCTCCAAAGGAGGAATACAATGGCAAATTGGTACATGAAAAGGTGCTCAAAATTACTAATCATGAGAGAAATGTTTATCAAAAGTACATAAGATGTCACCTCACACCTGTTAAGATGGCCATTTTTAAACACACATACACACAAAGTTGTATGTGTGTTTAAAAATGTTGGTAAGTTTGTAAAGAAATCGGAACCACAAGTGTTGGTAAGTTTGTAAAGAAATCGGAACCCTTGAACACAGTTGGTGGCAATTTAAAATGATAAATGAAAAACAATATGAATGTTCCTCAAAAAATTAAAATAGATCTACCATATGAGTCAGCAATTATACTTACAAATTATTATCCAAAAGAATTGAAATCAGAATCTCAAATAGATGTTAGCATTCACATGTTCAATAGCTGAAATGTGGAAATAACTTATATGTCCATTCATGTGTCAATGGGTAAAGGAAATCTATATACTTAACAATGGATAGTTAGCCTTAATAAAATCCTATATAATAAAAGCCTAATATGCTAAGTGTCTGGTCGTCCAATTGATTGTTCAACCAATCAAATCGTAATAGGCTAATGATATGCTAAAGATGCTAAACTACTAGTTCTGTTGTGCACTTACTACCAGGAGGCAAATAGTCGACTGGCTGACCAGTTGCTATGACATGCACTCACCACCAGGGAGCAGATGCTTTAACCTGTAGGTTAGCTTGCTGCTGAAATCTGGCTGATCAGGACTGAGCAAGATTGGCTGGACATGCCCTGGAGCCCTCCTGGGTCCCTACCTGTCTGGCCAACCTCCCACATCTCTCCCCGGCCCCATTTGTGAACTAGTGGGGTCCCTCAGCCTGGCCTGCCCCCTCTAGCAAGCTGGGACCCCTTAGGGGATGTTGGAGAGCCGGTTTTGGCCTATGGCAGAATGGCTGGTTGCACAATGACCACCAGAGGGTGAAGCTCAATGAAGGAGCTGCCCCTGTGTTCAGTGCACTCCCACAGGGGGAGGACCACTCTGCCAGAAGCCAGGTTCATGGCTGGTGAGCACAGTGGCAGTGGCGGGAGTCTCTCTCACCTCCCCAGCAGCACTAAGCCATCAGTCAGACATCCCCCCAGAGTTCTTGGACTGCAAGAGGGCACAGGCCGAGCTGAGGGGCCAACTCCCCCCGAGTGCATGAATTCCATGCACTGGGCCTCTAGTAAAATAATAAATTAAATTTAATTAAATTAAATTAAGGAAATCCTGCAATATGTGACAACATGGATGAACTTGAGGACATTATACAAAGTAAAATAAAGCAGTCACACAAAAAAACACAAATATACCATAATTCTAATTTCTTTGAGGTATTTGAAAATAGTCACATCCACAGAAGCAGAAAGTTGAATAGTTTCTAGGAGTTGGAAGGAAAGTGAAATAAGAAGTTGTTTAATGAGTATAAAGTATCAGTTAAGCAAGATGAAAAAATGTTAGAGATCTATTACACAGCATTGTGCCTGTATTTAACAATACTGTACTGTATACTTAAAATTTTGTTAAGAGGGTAGATCTCTGATTATGTTATTACCCCACAAAAAAAGCAAATTGCACAGTTTTTTTTTATTTTCTTTGAGCAGCAGCAGTAAATAAAGCAACAAAGGTATTTATTATAAGCTAAGAGAAAAAAGCAATTACTGGTCAGGTTTTCATCACCTTTTTATCACCATTATTGTGTTTTATTGAGTTATGTTTCTGATGCAACAAAAGTGTGCAATGTTCTCACTACACTGGGCTGCTAAATGAATCTTGTCAAACTTAATATTCTTGATGGGCAACATCTGGATTGGCCTACAGGCATTGACTGGTTATCAATAACGTCAATTTGCACTATGAAACTGCACAATCACATGACATAATCAAGTGTAAGCAACCGAAATCTGCCACCAGTTTCTAGAGCCTTTTCTGTATCATTGCTCAAGTGAATGTTCAGTATTCAATTTACAGAAATAATATTTATAACCACTTACTAAATCATCACTATGTGTTTTACATAAAATAGTTATTTTCACATTTTGCAATATGGCAGCTGAAGACCAGAATAATTTAAAAGTCCAACTGATGCAGAATTAATACTATATCTAGTATTTGAGTATGAGTTTAATTAATTCCTAAGGCCAATTTATTTAATTATTTTTCATTAAAAATAAGAGTGGAATGATAGTCAACATTTTAATTTAACACTTGAATATAAAGAAAAATCATACTTAGTGCCTCATTAAGTTTTTTTTAAATATATTTTTTATTGATTTTTTTACAGAGAGGAAGAGAGAGGATAGAAAGTTAGAAACATTGATGAGAGAGAATCATCAATCAGCTGCCTCTTGCACACCCCCTACTGGGGATGTGCCTGCAACCAAGGTACATGTCTTTGACCGGAATTGAACCCGGGACCTTTCAGTCCACAGGCTGACGCTCTATCTACTGAGCCAAGCCGGTTTTGGCATGCCTCATTAAGTTTTATAGACTAGTTGTAATCTTAAAGATCAGACATTTTCCATAGCTGGTTTGACTCCATGTTTAGAGCATTGGCCTGCAGACTGAAGAGTCCCTGCTTCAATTCTGGTCACTGCATGTACTTTAGTTGCAGGCTTGATCCTGATCAAGGCGAGTGCAGTAAGCAACCAATTAATGTATTTCTCTCACATCCATGGATGTTTCTGTCTCACCCTTTTCCTTCCACTCTATCTAAAAATATCCTCAGGTGAGGATTAACAAAAAAAATCAGATGTTTTATTAGATTATCACTAATAGGACATTTTTTATTTTCTTATTGGGAATCCTGATCTTAAAAATATGAAAATTATAAATATGAAAATATTTAGTTAATAATGTATTATCATCACATATCAATATTCTTTTCAAAAATAATCAGCTTCTGCCAAAACCGGTTTGGCTCAGTGGTAGAGCGTCCGTCTGGGGACTGAAAGGTCCCAGGTTCGATTCCGGTCAAGGGCATGTACATTGGTTGCGAGCACATCTCCAGTAGAGGGTGTCAGGAGGCAGCTGGTCGATGTTTCTCTCTCATTGATGTTTCTAGCTCTCTATCCCTCTCCCTTCCTCTCTATAAAAAAATCAATAAAATATTAAAAAAACAAAACAAAACAAACAGCTTCTACCCTCGTAAGTGTGACTCACTCAGTTGGTTAAGCATGGTCCCAGACACTGAGAAGTAGTGGGTTTGATTTCCGGCCAGGGCACATACCCAGGTTGCAGGTTCAGTCCTGGTCTAGGTGCATACAAGAGGCAGCTGACGGATGTTTCTCTTTTACATCAATGTTTCTTTCTCTCTCCCTCTCCCTTCCTTTCTCTTTCTCTCCCTTTCTCTATTGAAATCAATGGAAACCTCCTCACGAGAGGATTGAAATTTAAAAAATCGGCAGCTTCTTGAAATATACTGAATAAACAAAATTGCAGAAAAAAATAGGAGTTAAAAAAATAGTGCAGTCTAAAGTTGCTGAAAACCCAAATGCATATCAGGATCATATAATTGATCATAAATTTCACTGATGGACTTAGATTATTGCCCTATATCATTTTGGATTTATTTAAGAAACATATTTAAGAATATAAGCTAAAACCATTTGATGCAGCATCAATGATTTAGATTTATAATGAGTATTTTTTTATATCTAACTTAAACAATAGTATCTAAAATTGAGAGTTCAATGCAATTTCTTGTTGAAGATAAACTTTTGCTTAAACATAACCATTATGATATGATTTATCTTCTATTATTGTATGTTTTATTTTGCTTATTTTATTTGTATAGTTTACAGTATCACATAGCATATATTTTATACAATGATTTGCATACACAATAGGTAATATTCTAATTTCTGAATGCTTTATTTGAATTTAAAAGAAAATGTCACTGTATTCTCAGCTTTAGTATTCACTATAACTCATACTGGCAAGAAATTCTGTACTCAGAAAGTAAACCTACTGTGTAAGAGTTTAACAAATATCCTAAACTAGATAATGCAAACAGGCTGGGTTTTAACACTAGTCCACATCAATCCAAGGTAATTGTTTTAAATGCTGTAAATATTCATTTGATACCTTTACCATAGAATAAACAATTTCTTACCACTCTCATTCACTTCTGAGGTTTTCAGAATGCCATAAGGATTTATTTACTTCCTGTTAAACAACAGGGGTCTTTAATCCTGTCAACAGATTATGGAGCTATTTTCTCTTTGAGAGGAGAGTAAGGGCCTGCGTGGGGAGGGGGATATGGGGGGGGGGGGTCCACAGTCACTGTGTTGTTTGTGAAATGCTGCCATCTATGGGAGAGCTGTGGACATTACTCACAGGACCCGTTCAGCAAAACCAAAGTGTCAGCCAACTGCTACACAACCTGATTAGTACAATAAATGGAGCAGTTCTTGGCCAATAAGCAGGAATAAAAATTATAGCATTGCTTAGAAAATATATTTTAGAAACTCCATGCTGATCTGGAGAAAACAATTAGTTCTATAGCAGTTACTCTTCAGTTTCTCCATCCCATCCTCCACCCCCATATTTACACTTTCATCAAGTGCTCCAAGTTCATTAGAACCATACCACCTTCCATATACATGCAAGCAAATATGTTAATTAGGTTAATTAATTGTTGTTGTTTTTTTAAAAAAAAAAAACAAAACTACCCAGTCTGAATAGTTGCTTAAAACCAAACTTGCAACCTGCTCCTAATCTTTTTGTATATAATTGAAGTCTGTGAGAAATATAGCATATTTCCATTCAAAATGATACAGAGATTGCTGATTTGGCAGTTTCTCTGCTCACTAATTTATAGTCCATGCATTATTACCATTTATTGATAGCATTTAGCCAAGCACTGTCAACAGCATCATTATCTGCCCATGTCAATCCTAGGAAGCCAATACTGTCATTATTGTCCCTATTTCATGAAAGGGCAGATAGAATTTTAGAAAGGTTGAGTCACTTTGCTTAGGATTTATAAATAGTAAACAATAGAACCAAAATTTGAACAAATTCCCTTTAAGCTGTTTAGGTATCCACTCTTCCAAGCCTTCCTTGTGGTCAAGTACCATGACATAGATCTTCTTCTTAGTTTTCATTTTATATCTATACTAGTGGCCCAATGCATTAATTCAGGCACAGTGATAGGAAATTAATTATAAGAAATATTTTAATATCACTATTCGCCCTTTCTTTATAATAGAAGTGTCAACCAAATTCATGATCAACAATGACAGATCAAAACAAATGTGTGCAATTAGCACCAGCAAGAGCTGTATATGTATCCCACATGCGCAAGTCAATGTTTATTTTTAAGTTGCCAGTGTGTGTCATATTTACTGGCTGGTCAGTTGGATCGGTGACAGATGGTTGGTCACTTAGCCTTTTATATATAGAGACTAGTACCCACTGCACAAAATTCATGCACATTAAAAGGGGATTAGAGGAAATATTTTAATATTGTTATTTGCCCTTTCTCTATAATAGAAGTGTCAGAGATGAAAGAAAATTAGTAAAATGTATGTGAAAATCTCCCTCCTGTCAGAGTTTGGGGTGCACCATGGGACCCAGAGTAAAGTCCCAGCCCACCTATGTGCACCTCAAAATTGTGCGAGACCCAGACCTGGCCACCCCCCACCATTGGGCTAGATTCAAACCTGGCCAGTCCCACCCTTGTCAAGCCCTGCCAGGCGGGGGCACAGCCTCAGGTCCCCTGGCCCAGCAGCAGGATGGGGAACATGGCTTGAGGTCCCCAATGAAGCCAGGCCAGGTGGGGGGCATGGCCTGAGGTTCCCTGGCCTGGTGCTGGGGTTGGGGGCATGGCCTGAGGTACCCTGTCAAGCCCTGCTGGGTGGGGGGTCAAGACCTGAGGTCCCTTGGCCCAGCACTAGGGTGGGGGGCACAGCCTAAGGTCCTCTGTCAAGCCCCAAGGGGCTAAGAGCGACACAGCCTCAGGTCCCCGCTAATTGCTTGTTAAAACTCATTTCGGGAACTAGGCCTCTGCTGTGGGTGCAGCCATCTTTGTGATGGAATGACAGTGAATTTGCATATTCCTTCTTTATTATACAGGATGGTTTGAGGCAATTCATTTAACTTTTTCTGACTCAATAATCTCATTTTTACAATATAAAATATGTATTTCTTTGTTGCTTTCCAACTTTAAATCATATAACTTGTCTTACTAGTTTAAGAAGTTAAAGAATCACAGATTTTCATTTGGATAAAACTCTAAAGATTCTTTAATTCTTTAATTCAACTCTCTTAATATAAACAGGAAAGAGCTTAGCTACTGGGAAAAAAATCAAATAGTTGAGAGGCACTGTCCCTGGAAGTACCATTTCCTATGCATTAGTACCTTTAAGGGGCTCAATTCCAGTTGGCTCCGGGGTTCTGGCTCTTACCAGAACAGCTGAGTGACGAAATAGAGAACAAAGAGAAATCCTTGAGTGGCTTCAATAGGCAAAGTGGTAATATAGTAGTGGTTAAGCCTCTAGTATAGACTAAGAAGGAACCAGGAACCATAGTCTGATAAGGCATACTTGGGGATGAGGCTTGGAGTCCAGAAAGCTGGACTCCAAATGGGATAATAAGCTTGCCACTGGGAGAAACAAGCAAGCATTTCTCTAAACTATTGCCTTGACAGTGAGAAGCATATTACTTTTCCATTATGATTTATACATCCTTGGGAGCCCACAACATGACTTAGTCTAACAGTTTTGTCAGTAGTAAGACTTAGAAAATATTTGTCAAATGAATGAATGAATTCCATGTATAAGACAATGCTGAAAATATTATTACCTCATAAGTATTAATGATAATGATGATATTAATAACAATGAAAATAGTAATAATTATTTAAAATGAAATCTCAGAAAGATATTTGAATGGAAACTTAAAAAACAACACTCATATACCTAGACACATCATAATCAAATAGCTAAAATCAACGATGGAGAGAAAATATGAATGACAATTGGCAATTACTACAATTTTGGCCAGGTGATAAAAAATAAATAATACAAATTAATAAAACCATGTATCTGCACTCTAAGGTTGCCAAATCTTTTGAGAAAAATTGTTTTCCTAATAATCAACTTCTGTTCCAAAATTCATTTCTTTACCCATTTAGTCTCTATTCCTAAGAGAAATCTTCCTAAGAATAGAAAATCATGCTCCAACCAGGTCTGCTTCATGCTTCACACCTCTCACCAAACCATCTCTTTGGTAGCTTACATGGTTCTAGTCTCATTTATGAAACACTTCTCTAGATCATAAGTCTGATTATTCTAGTTTCTTTTTTTTTAATAATATATTTTATTGATTTTTTTACAGAGAGGAAGAGAGAAGGTTAGAGAGTTAGAAACATCGATGAGAGAGAATCATCAATCAGCTGCCTCTTGCACATCACCTACTGGGGATGTGCCCGCAACCAAGGTAGATGCCCTTGACTGGAATCGAACCTGGAACCTTTCAATCCGCAGGCGGATGCTCTATCCACTGAGCCAAACTAGTTTGGCACCATTCCAGTTTCTAAAGCCCTTTGATAGCTTCCATGATCGCCAGGATCTCTTTCAGACAGCACACAGGCTAAGTGGTCCCAGCCTTTCCCACCAGGCCACTCTTCCAGGAAGTCTCCTCAGAGCAACCCCTTTGCCATAAGCTAGTTGAAGTTTTTTAATAACCCCATGCTCTCCCACTCCTGTGCACACAGTCATGCTCATTATAAGATCTGGTCAGATTAAATATGAAAACATCTGTAAAGCACTCACAATAACATTTGGAATATAATAAATATGAATTTCTAAATTTTGTATAATTTTATAATTGTTTAATAACTTGTATATTTTTTTCTCTAGAACATTGTTCTTCCCTCTTTGTATCTGTCACAAATTGGCTCTCAAAAATAGTTTTTGATTAAAATATAAAATCTGAATATCCATCAATAAGAGGTTCAGAAGTACAGTTTAAGCGCTTATGGATGATCATTGCTTTAATATATATACACGTGGATTATATGTCAATAAAATGTAAAAAAAAGTAATCAATAAGCAATAATATTCTAAGTGGATATGACTGAATGTAAAATATATAAGTCTGATAAAATCTATGCATACAATATTAGTTCGTTATTTAGGACTATGCATAAAAGGAAATCAACTGGAAGGAATTAAACTTGACTAATAGTGGCTTTAGGTCTCTGCTCATGTTTTACTGAACTTAAATATGAATTACTTTTTTTTTCTATTTCCTAACTCATCTGTTTTGCACCTGTTGGTTTTATAATAAAAGCAAATAGAACTGAACATAATTTTTAAATACTGTGAAGAAAAAAATATTTAGCATTTAAATCGCAGCCTTTCAAAAATCTCCTCTTTTATTTGATGGCTAGAATTCCACAGCTACCTTTTTTTCTTCTTCTAACTCTCTGATTACTCCTTCTCACATTCTTTACTTGGTAAACGCAATCATCACAATTGCTTAATGTTGTAGTATCTCAGAGATCAATCTTTAGGCCTCTTCTGTATATCTGCATTTGCTTCCTTTCTTATGGCTTTAAATATTTATATAATAACTCCCAAATTTACACACTCAGCTATAAATTTACATACCTCTCTTCTGAGTCCAGACTTATACATTCAACTGAATACTCATTATATCTACTCGAATCCCTAAAGGACATCTTGGATTTAATATGTTTAAAATTGTAACATTGATTATTTCCTATTCCACAATCAGGGTCTGCATCATTACAGTCTTCCCCATTCATCCATTTTTTTCAAGCAACATATTTATACTATTTGTTATTTACATTACTACCCAATCTATTGTTTCAAGAACAAAATAACTTGAAAATCAGGTCATTTCTGAAGACAAGTATGAGGTTATGGCTCACACCTACTGAATTCTCTAATGTGACAATAGAATTATAACTCACATTGTGGAGATGTTTCTAGGAAAGATAAAGAAATGCTTTTCAGGAAAAATATATTTGTTATCTTAAATCTTCTGTACAAAGGCTTCTCAGAGTCCTTCTTGGAGTGGGGCTGGAGGGTGCAAAGAGGCTTAGGAGAAGCCAACTCTTATTGGAATATCTAGACTTGATGAGACATAGTTTTATTATTACTGGGGGAAAAATGATGAAACATACCAAGTTCTTGCCTCCATAGAGTTTATATGCTAGTGAGGAAGAAAGCCAATAATCAAATAACAAAATGAATTTAATTTATAATATGCAGTAAAAATGGTATGATGATGGGACTATTTAGTTATCACTGAGGAGGAACACTTTGAGTACAGACCTAAATATGTCATCAGAAATTTAGATTTGTTTTTCATAAGAAAATTCAAAATACAGTTGCATTTACCTGCATTGCTGGATACGTTGTGATAGCCCAACTAGTTTGCCATTGTGATGAAAATATTAAACTATGAGCTTTCCATATTTTAGATTTGCCAACTTACAACCTGGTTATGTAAAATAGTTTTGTATTTTGCTATAGTGCGGTAATTTTTGCCTCTAACTCAAACTCATCTGAGCTATATTAGCTCAGATGATACTGCTGAGTTCTGGCAACCATTTCATTGGAACATTTGGATGAAACACAAAATTGTTTTATTTAGCTCAGAAGTAACTTTCATTTTATTTGATTTAGAAGAAATATTGGTCAACCAACCTCAGAACACCATGATAGCAATATATATAGTTGAGAAATTGAAAAAAATATATAATCTTAAAGCATTTTGCTTAACAAAGCACTTATCACAGGACTCTGAATTCAGAATATTAGGTTAGACATTTAAGCTGGACTTCTTGAATTAAACTTCTAAACATTATGCATTTTCTACTTTGTGGCCTATTTAAATGACAGAGGACAGCCCAAACACCAGAAGAAAAATTAGAGAAAATACATGAAAAGTATAATTGCAAAATCTAAAAACATATTATCTATCTATCTATCATCTAACTATATCCATCTAACTACTTATCTATCCCCACATTAACTAGTACACATAAATATGTACACAACATACAATTTATAATGTTAATTTTTAAGCATACTGTATTTATGTCACACTGTTATAGACAGCTGAGATGTATCAATGAACAAAACAATCCTTGCTCTCCTGAAGCTTACATTAAGGGAGAAAACAGACAGTAATAAACAGGCATAACAAATACATTACATAGCATATTTGGTGATAACTGAAATAGAAAGAAGAAAAGTATAACAAGAAAGGAAGATCAGGACTGCTGATATAAATGACGGGGTACATTTTCAAACAGGGCAAAGAAGATAATATCAGTGTGAGATATGCAGCTAAAAATATCGAATGTGTCACTTTTATGTGGTATGAATAGGCATTATATATATATATATATATATATATACACACACACACACACACACACACACACATTTCTATTGATTTTTTCTCTATAAGCCATGATAATATCTTTATTTTTTTCTGAAATAAAATATTGCTGATACTCACTTGAAAGCATCTAATGTAAACTTATAATGGATAAATGTAATAAAATATACATAATAAATGCTTGTGCAAATTTCCCCAAACAAAGCTTGTGTTGCCTATTTTTAAATAGGTATCTCACTATTTTTTAAACTGTTATTACTTTTCTACACACAAATGGCAAAGGCCTGTAATCACTGATGTGTACCTGCCTTTAGATTTCAAATGTTGCACACCTGTATTTAGAGACAACAGTCAACATGCTGCCTGGAAGAAAAGTGTGTAATCATTTTCAGGGCCTTTTTATTGAAATCCAATTCCCTTCACTTGTCTCTGTCTAGGAGATAAATATAAATGACAAAAATGTAGAAAGATTGCATCAAATTAGTATATTAAGTGTCTAACATATGTGACTAAAAAGTGTTTATGCTAAGACTAAGTGAAATAAACTAATGTATCTTTAGTTTGAGGTTTTAATCTTAGACTCCTCTTCATAGCTTCCTCTATATCAGATAACTATTGCTTGTGTTGATGATATGACGCATACTGACACCAAATATCAATTTTAGGTCATCCAATTAAGCGCAGAAGTAAAACAGCTGGGTTATTGGTCCTTGCATAATACTTTCTATTTGTTTATTTTTTTCAAATGAGTCTTTGAACATGAAAATTTTGAGTTATCAGTATCCTCATTCCTTATTAATATCAGAAGTCTAAAATAAATTTAAAAGTAGGGATGAAGCTTTCCTTTTATGTTATTAATATAAATGCTATGATTAGATCTGTAAACAAATATTCTTATATAAATAACTTCCTTTCTGTGAAAGAAGTTTATCAGAAGCATATTTAAAGTAGTATCATCATTAAAAAAAAAAATGCCTCTACAGCTAAGAAGCTATGTTATTTTTGACAATTCAGAGTCCTTAACTTTTCTCCTCTACCCAGAAAAAGAAAGGTAGGATATAAAATATAAGCAATACAACTAGCAAGCTGGTCATTTAAGATAACAGGTTCATTGCTGTGAAAGCACAGAATAGAAACAACCATGGGCAGAGAGGTTTTTTTGTCTCTTTCATTAAAAGCCATGAATAGGTATCTTATTAATTTTTTTAATATATATTTTTTTATTGATTTTGTACAGAGAGGAAGGGAGAGAGGAGAGAGATAGAGAGTTGGAAACATCGATGAGAGAGAGTCATCGACCAGCTGCCTCTTGCACCCCCCCCCCCCCCACTGTAGACATGCCCGCAACCAAGGTACATGCTCTTGACTGGAATCGAACCCGGGTCCCTTCAGTTCCCAAGCCGACGCTCTATCCATTGAGCCAAACCGGTTTCGGCTCTTATTAATTTTTTAAACTGTTATTATTATGATATCCTTCATTGGATAAGAAATAAAAACATATGTGGTGGATAAAAAGAGAATGAAATGTAAATTATACTTTTAGCTCACAGTATGTTTTTTAAAAATCTCTTTGTGATGGTCAGTAGATTGCATTTGCTTAAAGTATGATTGGTAAGAGATCTTAATTTAATTTGTAATGAAGCTCAATTTATTTTCATCCCCTCTTCTGATCTGGGTAAGAGAAAACGCTCTTTAATCCAAAACAAGACACTCTTTACTCTCCAAGACTAGCTTTACTACATTAAGCTATGACATCATTAACCTCACCCAATCGGGATCACGCCTACACTACACATTGAAAAGCTCACCTTATAGCAGAACCCCAGCAGTCATGACATGTCTGCCTCTGTCCTGCCTCCTTAGAGACACTGTTAAAACTGGGGCAATGTCATGATTTTCCTTATTGGAGTTAGCATTATTTTTAAAATTTTTAACTATAAAAATCTGTCATTGAGCAGAAATCATACTGAAAATGCCACCGAAACCTATTTATATAAGAGAAAGATTTAATTTTAAGACTTTAATTATTAGAGCAGCTTTAAGTTCACACAATATTGCGTAGAAGTTACAGAGGTTTCCCATATCCTCCCTGCCCACACACATGCACAGCCTCCCATCAGTATTTTCCAGCGAGTGGTACATTTGTCAAAATGAATGATTTGAGCCAAAGTTGACACATCGTAATCACTCAAAGTCCACAGATCACATTATGATCCACATTTGGTGTTGTACATTCTATGGGTTCAGATAAATATATAATGACATATATTCATCATTATGGTATCATGTAGAGTATACTTTCTGCTTTAAAAAATCCTCTTTGCTCTGCCTATTCATCCATGCCCATAACCCCTCAACCTCTGTCAAGCACTGTCTTTTTATTGTCTCCATAGTTTGCCTTTTCCATAATGTCATTTAGTTGGAATAATGGGAGAATGTGACCTTTTCAGATTTGCTTCTTTCACTCAATATATTACGTTTAAGTTTTATACATATTGTTTTATGGCTTGATAGTTCATTTCTTTTTAGCACTGAATAATAGTCCAGTGCCTGGATGTACCACAGTTTATTTATTCATTCACCTTCTACAGAATATTTTTGTTGCTTCTAAGTTTTGGCAATTATGAAGAAAGCTGAAATATACATCTATGTACAGGTTTTTCAGCTGCAAATCAATGATGAATAATGATGCAAAAAATTCTCAACAAAATATTAGCAAATGAAACTAACCAACATACAAAAATGATGATATACCTTGACCAAGAAGGATTTATCTTTGAATATAAAATTGAATTAAGACCAATGGTCAATTAATATAATACATTATAGTAATAAAATAAAAGGTAAATCCACATGGTTATCAAATTGATTTAGAAAAATAATTTGACAGAATACAAAAATCTTCCAAAATAAAAAAAGATATAACAAATATAAGCCTCCTCAACAAAATAAAGGACATTTATACACATTCACAACTAACCTCAAACTAAATAGTTAAAGACTGAATATTTTTCTCTTAAGATCAGAAACATAAAAATGTTTGCTCTAACAATTTATATTCAACTTTGTACTGAAGGCTCTTGACAGAACAAGTAGGCAATAAAAATAAATATAAAACATCCAGATTGGAAAAGAGAAAATAAAATCTTTTCTAATTTAAAAAACTCTGGTAAAATCCTACTAGAATTAATATATTATTACAGAAAAGTTTCCAGACACATAATCAATATAAAAATAAATTGTATTTTATGCACCTGCAATGAATAATACAAAAATAAAATTAAGAAAAAAATTGTATTTGCAATAACATAAAGAAAGATAAAACATGCATCAAATTTTAAAAAGTACTAAGAGACTTGAACATTATAAACTAAAAAATATCGGTAAGTAAATTTTAAAAACCTAAGTAAATGGAAAGACATCTCATGGAACAAAACATGTAATAACATTAAAATGGAAATATCCCCAAATTTATATACAGATTCAATAGAATCCTTATTAATCCAGCTGCTTTTAATTTTTGCAGAAGTTGATGATCTGAACTCAAACCTCATAGTTAGCTTATAATAGTCAAAATTATTTTGATAGTACCAGTTTGGTATATACTCACAATTGGTGATTTCAAAATTTAGTACAAACAAGTCATTTTTCTGGCATAAAGTAATAGAATTGGGAGTGCAGAAATTAACCCATACAAATATGGCAAATTAATTTTTCCCAAGGGTCGGAAACAGTACAATGGAGAAAGGATCATATTTTCAATAAATGGTACTTAGATAATAAGAAATCCTCATACAAAAAAGTAAATGAAATGAGTCAGTCAGAAAAAGCTAATAACTATATGATTTCATGCATATGTGGTATATAAAACTGGAATTCATGAATTCAAACAGCAGTGTGGTAATTGCCAGAGAAAAGGAAGTGGAGGGAAAAGGAGGGCTTAATATATGGTAACAGGAGATTTGACTTAGGGTGGTGGGCACAAGGTGCAATATGCAACTCTTGTAACATAGAAACCTACACCTGAAACATATATGTTCATGTTGACCAATGTTATGCCAATCAATTTAATAAATAAATATTAAAGAAAAAGGTACTGCATTTTTCCTTGTATAAGATGCCCCCATGTATAAGATGCTTCCTATTTTCCAACCCAAACTTTAGAAATAAATATTTTAAACATTTTTCTGGTTTTCCTCTTAAGGCCTTCTTCTCATTTGGCATCTTAAGGAGTTGTTCTCCCTGTTTCCTCCACTGTCTGATCATACATTCAGTTGAAGTCCAAATTGTCTCTTTGCAGCACTATTTCCATGCTCTCTTGCATAGCTGATTATATTCAGTTTGAATTTTGCAGAGTAAAACAATCACTTACTGGTATTTATCTTTTTATTTTTGACATCTTTATGGGCTCATAACGCTCCAGTCTCTGTTGCTTCTGCGCACTCTCCACCTCTAATCAACAGATGTCAGTAACAATAAAGCTTGTGAGTGGAGGGAGCCTGTTTGATAAGGTATGGGCAGCCCTTCTAGGCTGGCTTCCATGTGTAAGATGCCCCTCAATTTTCTGCCTATTTTAGAAAAAAAAATAGCATCTTATACATGGGGGGAAAATACAAATTTTGGATAGTTATCTCACATAACAAAAAAATATTATTTTAAAATGGATGAGAGACCTAAATGTAAGATCTAATTCTATCAATCCGTTTCATATAAATATCAATTTTTGTAACTGTGGGTACAAGATAGTTACTTAAATATGGCACCAAAAGTATACTGACAAAAAAATAATAATAATCAGGATGGCATAAAAATTCAGAGCTTCGTTCTGCAAATGATACTACCAAGAAAGTGAAGAGGGAGTGATGTTATCAAGGTGATTACATAGGTCCTTCCTGACTTCATTCTCTCCCATAACAAGACCAACTAGCAACCAGTCATAGACAAGACACCATTGCAAAAACCCCAGAACCCAAGTGTGAGGCTTGACTCCAGAGACCAAGAAGGGCCATGTTAGAGGGTAAAAATAGCAGCTACATTCAGACCAGATAGCACCAACACTAGGCCAGCAAAGCACAATGCCCAAAGGGTCCGCCTAAACCTATAATTTCTCCAGTGAGAAAAAAGATCTGAAGGTCTCCCTGCCTCGCAGAGTGGTTAACAGGAGATCCACTTGAGTCTCATCTCACAGGGAAGATCTGCAGGGTTTCACCTCTAAGGATTAGATTAAAAACAGAAAAGAGAGGATAAACTTTACAGCAGTAAGATTTTAGATGGCTACAACTTTTTCATAATTGTGCTCATGCACTGAGCCAAATCAATGGCTCTGCCCATGTGCAGAATTAATAAACATATGCCCTGTCTGGCCAGTTAACTTTGGGATGAGTTTTTCATGATTTTAGTCCCCAGTGTCCAGACCACTCAAAGGGATTAACTAAATGAAAAAGAGTTAAAAGCTAACTTGACTTATGGGATATCATTAAAAGAAATAAATACACTTCATGGTAATCCCAATAAGATAAGACAGAGAATAAATTTAAAGCAACAATAGTTGAAAACTTAGCAAAGATGGTGAAAGAAATGGACATAAAATTTATGAAGTCTAAAGGACCCCAAATAGGTTGAAATCCACACATTATAGTTAAATTGTCAAATGTCAAAGGCAAAGAGAGAATTTTGAAACCAACCAGAGAAAGGTGACTCATCACATACAAGGGACTGCCCATAAGATTATATGTAGATTTATCAACAGAGACTTTGCATGCCAAAATAAAGTGGGGTGATATATTTAAAATACTGAAAGAAAACACTGTCTAACAAAAATACTATACCAAGAAACACTTTCTTTCAGAAATGTAAAGATAATGACTTCAATACCATTAGACCTGCCTTACAAAAGAGCCAAATGATTTTTTTAAATAAAAGGATACTAATTAATATTGAAAAAAAAAAATTCAGGAATTTAAAAATCACTGGAAATGATAAATAAAAATCTCAAACCATGAACAAGGAATTTTTTATTATTTATGTCTTCTTCATTTTTAAAAATAAGTATCTTATAGTTTTTAGTGTACAGATCTTTCACCTTTTGCGTTAAATTTATGCTTAGGTATTTTATTCTTTATGATGCTATTAAAATTAAACTTTTAAAAATGTCAATTTTGATATATCATTGTTAATGTATAGAAACACAATTGATATTTGCACATTGATTTTGTATTCTGCAACTTTACTGAATTTATTAAGAATTATTTGCTGGTGTCTTCAGAGTTTTTTGTGTCTGAGATTATGTCACCTGTGTTACTTGTCCCTCTCCAACATGAATCACTTTCATTTATTTTTTTTTTTTTCTTTCCCAAAGTATTATGTTTAGTAACAGTGATGAAAATGGGCACCATTTTTGTTTCTGATATTAGAGGAAAAGTTTTCAACCTGTCACCATTGAGTATGATATTAGCTGGGGGCTTTTATTATGTTGATGCACATTATTACATACCTAGTTTGTAGAGAGTCTATCATGAACAGATGTTGAATTTTGTAAAATGCTTCTGCTGCATTTAATATGACTATGTGATGTTTATCTTTAATTTCATTAATGTGATATATTATACTTATTGATTTGCATATGTTGAAGTAACAATTAAATGAAGTTGTGAAGAAAAAAGAGCCCTATATACTGTTGTTGGGAATATAAATTAATATAACCACTATTTAAAAGAGTTTAAAAAAACAAAACAAAAAATTAAGTAAACCTTCCACTCTGGCTGGGTGGCTCAGTTGGTTGGAGTGTTGTTCCCTACACCAAAAGGTTGTGGTTTAAATTCCAGGTTAGGGCACATACGTAGTTGTGGGTTCAATCCCCTGTCAGGGGGTTTTCAGGAGGTAACTGATGGATATTTCTCCATCATATCTCTCTGTCTCCCTATCTCTCTCTCTCTCTCTCTCTCTCTCTCTCTCTCTCTCTCTCTCTCTCTCTTCTTTATTCTCTCTCTAAAAGTAAATAATAACATATCATCAGGCAATATTTTAAAAATAATAAAAATATAAATAAAGCTTTCACATGATTTGGCAATTTTACTTCTGTGTAATTATTCAAAGTAAATGAAATCAATATCTCTAAGAGACATCTGCTCCCCTATGTTCATTAAAGCATGATTTACAAACTAGAGGCCCGGTGCATGAAAATTCTTGCACTGGGGGGGTCCCTCAGCTTGGCCTGCCCCTCTCACAGTCCAGGAGCCTTAAGGGAATGTCCTACTGATAACTGAGACCAGCTCCCCATAGCCAGTCAGGAGAAGGCACCACCCTTATCATCCCCTCACTGCTGCTGCCTCTGTCTTCCCTCTGTGGGAGGTGACCCAGTGATCAGAGGAAGGCAAGGCCCTCATCATGCCTCTGTTGCTGCCACTGCCAGCCACTGTGGTTTGCCTGAGCCTAGGCCTGGCACTTGTTGCCTGAGTCTTGCACTGGCCATGAGCAGCGGCAGCCACCATCCATGACTAGCTTGAGCCTCAGGCAGTCACTGAGGCTTCACCTGGAAGAATAGTGTATCAAGTCCCCGCCCACCCATGCACACCTGCCATGCTCTCACCCTCCTGCTGATCGGTCATTACGGTGCGATGGCATGATGACCATTAGCATATTAGCTCTTTATTATACAGGATAGCCAAGATATAGAACAACTTTCATGTTAATTCACCTGTAAATTGATAAAGAAAATGTTTAGATAAATAGATGATAGAGAGATAGATAGATAATTATTTAGCCATAAAAGAATATTCTATCATTTACAAAAACATGTATAAACCTAGATGACATTATGTTGAGTGAAATAAGTTGGACAGAGAGAAAGACAAATCTTCTATAGTATATAAAAGCTCAGCAACCAGAATGGCAGAACAACTAGAATGACAAGAACTACTGGTGGCTATGACACTGTGGCAACCAAAGCCTGATCTAGACCTGGATCAGCTTCCCCCTGCTGGCTCTGCCCTCTATCAGCTCCAAACACCATGTTCAGGAGTGAGGATGGCCAGCCAACCACCTATGGCCCCTCCCCTTTAATGGCCCAGCCTGATGGGCCCCCATCTGAGCAGCTGGCAGAACCCCACCCATGCACAAATTCATGCACCAGGCCTTTAATACTGTGTAATCTCACATATATGTGGAATCTAGAAAACTAATCTCATAGAAACAGAATAGATTAGTGGTTCCCAGGGATGGGGTGAGAGAATAAAATAAATAGGAGAAGGTCATCAAAAGGTACTAACTTCCAACTAAAGATTAATAAATTCTTTACAGGAAAAGTAGAGCATGATCACTATTGTTACCTACATTGTATTGTTCCATTTCAGAGTCTCTAAGAGAGTATATTTTAAAAATTCTCACCACATACTCAAAAAAATTGTAACTGGGCAAAGTGATGGATGTGTTAACTAGCCATTGGCAATACAGTACAAATATAAGATCACAGCATTTTGCTCCTTAAGCTTACACATCCTATCTAATAAAAGAGTAATAAGAGTAATATGCAAATTAACCATCACTCTCCTACACCCACAAGCCATGCCCACCAGCCATGCCCACCAGCCAATCAGAGTGAGTATGCAAATTAACCCCAACCAAGATGGCTGCAGCCACAGGGAGCAAGGCTTGTGTTTCCCTGGCAATTGAGGAAGCCAAGCTTTTCCCACAAGCTGGATGGCCAAGGCCTTTACTCAAGTGTACAAATTTTCAATTATAGAAGGTAAATAAATTCCAACAGAAATGGTGGCAGCCACTGAGCTGGAAGAGCAGGAGGCTAGGGTTTCCCCCGAAATGGAGGAAGCCATGCTTCTGCAGCACTGGCCAGCACAGGCCTTCACTTCAGGCTACAAAGTTTCAATTGTAGAAGAGAAATAAATTCCAGATACCAGAGCCTCCGCTTGGGTAGCCGGGGATGGGGGGGAGGGTTGGCCAGCCTGCAAACCACCACAGGCCCCTCATCTAGGCCACCCCATGCCCCAAGGGAACCCCCAACCTGATCCGGGACACTCTTCAGGGCAAACCAACTGGCCCCCACCTGTGCACCAGGCCTCTATCCTATCTAATAAAAGAATAATATGCAGATTGACCATCACTCCAACACATAGTATGGCTGCCCCCATGTGGTGAAAGATCCTGCTCCATGTGGACACAAGATGGCCAGCAGGAGAGGGCAGTTGTGAGGGACCAGGCCTTCAAGGGAGGGCAGTTGTGGGTGACCAGGCAAGCAGTGGAAGGTAGTTGGGAGGCACCAAGCCTGCAAGGGAGGGCAGTTGAGAGGGACCAGGCCTGCAAGGGAGGTGTGACCAGGCTGGCAGAAGAGAGAAATTGGGGGCAAAAAGGCTTGCAGGGAAGCAGCTAGACATCAATTAGGCTGGCATGGGAGTGGTTAGGGGGTGATCAGACTGGCAGGCAAAAATGGTTAGGGGCAATTAGGAAGGCAGGCAGGTGAGCAGTTGGGAGCCAGCAGTCCTGGACTGTGAGAGGGATGTCCGACTGCCCATTTAGGCCCAATCCCACTAGGCCTAAATGGACAGTGGGACATCTCTCGAGAGGTCCCATATTGGAGAAGGTGCAGGCTGGGCTGAGGGACACCATGCACCCGTGCACGAATTTTGTATACAGGGCCTCTACTGTTATGTTATTTATATCTCAGTAAAAATGAAAAATCAACAAAAGGGTGAAAAGACAACTAAAAGATTGGACAGTAATAGTTGCAAGTTGTGTATCTGGTAAAGGATTTCTAAATAGAATCTATAAAGAACTTGTGTAATTCAATAACAAAAAGGCAAACATCTCAATTAAAATTGGGCAATGTATTTTAATATGTATTTCTCTAAAAAGGGTATACAAAGGGCTAATACCTTAATGAAAAGATGTTCAACATCATTAGGAGAATGCAAATCAAAAACACAGTGAGATACCACTTTGCAAACATTGCATTGATTGTAATCAGAGACAGAAATAAAAGGATAAGTATCAGTGAAGATATGGAGAAACTGAAATTCTTACACATTGTTGGAAATGTTCGGTTGTGCTTCTGTTTTAGAAAACAATTTTTTAGTTCCTCAAAATATTAAACATAAAATTATTTTATGACCTAGCAATTCATTCTTAAGTATTTACACAAGAGATGGGAACATACACCCACACAAAAACTTGTGCAAAATGTTCATAGCAGCATTATCCACTGAAGGTGGACACAAATTAAATGTCTATAAACTGATCAATGGAAAAGTATAATATAATATATCCTTTTATTAGAATGTCATTCTATAATAAAATAAATAAAATATTTATATATAATGCAACACAGATCAACCTCTACAATATTATACTAAATTTAAAAAAAGTTAATTCAAAGGATGACATGCTGCATTATTTTATTGAAATAATAAGTCCAGAATTAGCAGTCTAAAATAAACAAAAATATTGTTTGCTCATGGCTAGGTTCTGTGTGTTTATGAAGAGCATAGAGTGACTACTATTGGGTCGGCAACTAAGTAATTGCGGGTTTCACACATATATGGCTTCAGTTGAATTTTTAGGTTTGCAGACGTAGTACAAATGTAAAACACATTTTGTATTTGATAGTTGGCTATTCAGCTGTTAATCAGTAAAAAAAGTTTTTTGATCTGTTTTGTAGTTTTTGTTTGGCGTTCGTTGAAAAATGGAAAATCAAAAGGAACATTTTTGTCATATTTTGCTTTTTTATTTCCGCAAGGGAAAAACGCATCACAAGCTCATAAAAAGTTATGTGCTGTTTATGGTGACGAAGCCTTAAAAGAACGGCAGTGTCAAAATTGGTTTGCCAAATTTCGTTCTGGTGATTTTTCACTCAAAGATGAAAGACGCTCTGGTCGTCCAGTTGAAGTTGATGACGCCGTAATCAAAGCAATAATCAATTCGGACCGTCACAGTACAACACGTGAGATTGCAGAGAAGCTTCATGTATCACATACATGCATTGAAAATCACTTAAAACAACTTGGCTATGTTCAAAAACTCGATACATGGGTTCCTCACGAACTGAAAGAATCACAGTTAACGCAACGCATTAGCAGCTGCGATTTGCTAAAGAAACGTAATGAAAATGATCCATTTTTAAAACGACTGATAACTGGCGATGAAAAATGGGTTGTTTACAACAATATCAAGCGGAAAAGATCGTGGAGCAGGCCAGGTGAACCAACTCAAACAACATCAAAAGCTGATATTCATCAAAAGAAGGTTTTGTTATCAGTTTGGTGGGATTACAAAGGAATTGTCTACTTTGAACTCTTACCACCCAACCGAACGATCAATTCTGATGTCTACATTGAACAACTAACGAAATTAAACAATGCAGTTGAAGAAAAGTGGCCCGAATTGACAAATCGAAAAGGTGTTGTATTCCATCATGACAATGCAAGGCCACACACATCTTTGGTCACTCGGCAAAAATTAATGGAGCTTGGTTGGGATGTTTTGCCACATCCACCATATAGTCCTGACCTTGCACCATCTGATTACTTTTTGTTTCGATCTTTACAAAACTCCTTGAATGGTAAAAATTTCAATAATGATGATGATGTCAAATCGTACCTGATTCAGTTTTTTGCTAATAAAAAACAGAAGTTTTTTGAACGTGGGATTATGATGCTGCCTGAAAGATGGCAAAAGGTCATTGATCAAAATGGGCAATACATTAAATAATAAAGTTATTTAGTTCCATGAAAAAATTGTCTTTGATTTTCTTTAAAAAATCCGCAATTACTTAGCTGCCGACCCAATAGTTCTGGAGTTATTTGGGAAGGAATGATAATACTCTAAAATTAGACATAAACACGTGAACTTAACTTGTAAAAGTTACAGAGTATATGTACTTTATATAAATTAATTGTATGGAATAAGAATTATGCTTCAATAAAGCTGTTACAAAATGGCCAATGAGCACAGGAAAAGCTGTTTAGCATTACCAATCATCAGAGAGCCATACATATTGCATATTTTTTTATGTATACTAATTAAAACCACAATGAAATTACAATAAAACTTACAAAATGGCTAAAGATAAAAAGACTGATGGAGAGAATGTGGAGCAATTAATTCTCCTGCATGTTTTTACTGGAGTATAAAATGATATAGCCACCTCTAAAAACAACGTGGCAGTACTTTTTAAAGTTCAGTGACTTTTTCAGAAATTCTTTTCCTTGATTATTCAAGAGAAAGGAAAGCACATGTCCAAGGTAAACATGTGTGTAAATATAAAAAAGCATAATTACTCAGAACAAATAGGAATGGGAAAGCACCCCATTGAGCATTAATTGATGAATTAATAAACAAGTTGTGGTATATCCATAACATGAAAACTATTCAGAAACAAAAAAGAATACAGTATTAATACATCTGAAAAAATGGTTGAATTGCATAAACATCAGGCTAAGTGAAATAAGTTAAACATTAAAGACTTTATGCTACATAATTATATTGAAAATCCCAAATATTTACTTCACAGTATTTGTCTTGGTGATGATGTTATTGTTTGGTGTAGGTGAAGTACAATAAGAGAAAATGAATAGGAAGGAAGATAGTCTAACATCAGCATATACGAGTTAACAGATTTCGTTGCTATGGTAAGAACTTTAGAATTTTTTTTATATAGGCAATGAATCCATGAAGCTTTTGAAGAAGTGCAAGCATGCTGCACATGTTCAAATCTGTATTCTCAGAAAAGGAGAAGGATAATTGCAGCAAACAAACAAAGAAAAAGTTAGAGATAACAATTAGGAGATTTGAATCAGGAGATATACAATGGAAATCTTCAGTTTAACAACTCATTAAAGAGACATTTCTAAGGTAGAACCAACAGGTATTGAATCTCCATTAGGCATATGGGTGCAAGCTAGAAGAAAGTTAATGGTTAACAGTTATTTCTAATCTAGGTGAGAAAATAAATGGTAATACAATTATCAATTAGAAGAAAAAAGAGAATAATTAGTGTTGAGTTAAATTGCTGCTACATTGAATTTGAGATGTTTGAAAGCATAGTAAGATTTTAAAATATTTCCTTAGTTTTTAAATCCAGTAAAGGCTAGAAATATGTATGCATAAACCATGCACTTATAAGTGGAAGTTGAATCTGTCTCAGTGGATCTCAGTGCTGTCATTTGCCAAATGAGAAGAATAAAACAAAAATGATGGATCTGAGAGGCATATCTGGACAAAGGAAGAACCAGAGAAAGAGATTAGGAAGTCAGAGATAAGGGGAGTCTAAATTGTAAAAAATGTTATGGAAGCAAGAATGTTTTATACAAGATATCCTGGTTAATAGTCTGTGTGCTACAGAAAGCAAAGTTAAAAAAAAAAAAAAAGAAGAAGAAGAATGGAAAAAAGATAATTAATTTATCAGTTAGGACATTTCTGATCTGATTAAAGAGATAAAGCATATACATATAAAAATTAAATAGCAAGGTAAGAAATGAATTTTTTAATTACATCTCATATGTTCCTATAGAGTTGTAGCTCCTAGCTTTAGACCCAGCTCTGACCTCAGAAAGTTCCTATTAAATAACAATATATTGCCTACTTTTTAAAGAGTGGTAATTTTAGATGGTTTCTTATTTCTAGTAGCAACACCAAGATTAATAAAGTAATGAACTTAAAATTGAGATACAGTGTTTTTAGTTACTTTCCCAATTGATTAGACATTCACTGTGATTAAAGATCTCTGATTAAAGGTTTTCCTTAAGCAAAAATTACATACACTTATAATAACTAATAAATCAAAAAGGTTTGTCTGTATATACTTTAAAAATCAGGCTATCCACTTTAAAATGAGAAGAATGCTAACAACTTCTTGAAAAATTCTTAAAAGTTTTAGTCTGGGCTATTTTCTTTTATTTATGTTTATTTTTAAAAATCCTTATTGTTGAAAGTATTAGAGATACCCTTGGCTCCCTCATTACCCCCCTCTACTTGGTTCTCTCCCAATAGCAGGCCTTCACCACCCTATTGTTTTATACATAGGTAATGTATATCCTATATAATAAAAGTCTAATATGCAAATTGACCCAATGGCAGAACAACCAGTGGAACAACCAGTTGCTATGATGCACACTGACCACCAGGGGGCAGACGCTCAATACAAGAGCTGCCCCTGGGGTTCAGTGTGCTGCTGTGGAGAAGACACCCCTTTGGAGCCATCTTGTGTGTTTAGGAGTGATGGAAAATTTGTATATTAGGCCTTTATGATATAGGATACTTATAAGTAAAAGCTATTAAGACTAATCTTAAATTTTGTCTTATAAATTAATATAACCATGAAATGAATATTCAAACACTATAAGAAAAAATCTGCTTATTTTGACAGTATACAATCATATCAGTATTTTCACAGTTTAGTCATTGTTTACTGAAAACAAAGTTATGCATTAGGAAAGTATCTTCAAGAGTCTTTACCAGGACATCTTAAAATATACCATATAAATACACTTGATTTTCCATGAGTCAATATTTCTGCACTTTAAAATATTGTAAACAATAGTCTTTGATGATTTAAATCACAGAAAATCAGAGGTATTTGAAGGATCATTGCTGCAGAAGAAAGGCCAGCTATGCATGAGTCACTAGTTCAGCCTCTACAATAGATCAAAGAGGCCCCCAAAATTGAACTGCTATTTACTGCTCTGAAGGCAGTCATGGTATTAAGTTCACCACAATGTGAACATTCCTCCAGCTGTGTGAAATAAACTTTATAGTTACAATTATTTAATTCTCAAAAGGAAGGACATATGCAGTGAAATTTAACTAGTACTTATTTCTATCTTTTCAAAAATAATTCTTAAGGATAAAGTACAAATTCACAAACCTGTCTGTCAAATTCATAAAAATATCTGTCAAAAATAACAACTTTAAAAACTTTTATTTATAATCATTATACTTTCTTTCTTCTTTAGATTTATTGGATAGAAGCTCCAATAGAGTGATAATGATAAGAGGGATTTATATTGTGCTTGCCTTTGATATAGATATTTCTCAAATTCTACCATTGAGTACAATGATGCCAACTGATGTTAAAAAATACATTTTATTCAGATTTGAAAGATTTCCCTTCAAATCACTTAATTAGAAAGGTATTTTTATAAACAGGTATTGCAATTTATGAATTATTTTTTTCTATATTTTCAACTATTGGTTTGATGTCTATTTTACGATTACTGTGGTTGTAAATTGAACCATTTTCACTTTGCTAGTACAATTTTTTACTAGGTCACATTTTATTATTTGAAATCACCTTTAAAATTTGCACTGATCTCATAAAATGAAGCATATAAATGTATTTACTTAGTATGTATTCTCAAATAGTTTGTAATAGAGACTGTTTATGGCTTTAACTTTTATAAATTTTCCCAGTAAAATTACCCAGTTGATTTTAGGAGTTTTGGGGCAGGATTTTTTTTAGTCATTTTCATTTCTTAAATATATATTGGGTATTCAGTTTTTCTTCTTTTTATAATTTTTGGAAGTTTTATATTTCTAGAAAATTTTCAATTCATGTCTGCTTTTAAATACATTAACAAGTAATTTTTCCCAGTTTGTATATTCAATCTCTATTATAATTATAGCTAAGTCTATTTTCATATGGAATATATCCATTTCATACATGTTTTCCTTATTCAGCATTCCCAATTTGTCCATTTCAAGTCTTTTCAGAGATTTATTTTTTGAACTTTGATAAATTTTAATATACATATTATTTTCACAATTTAACATTACTTTAATGTTATTTAACACTTACTTAAATTAATTTCTTAATTTGTGCTTTTTTATAGTTTTCTGGTACATATGCTAGCATAAAATTTTTCAGTCTTTTTTTTTAATTAAATGCATTGAGGATTCAAACGCATATAAGTGCTTTTTTATTTTTTATTTTTTTGGTTGTCTCCAACAAGTTTTGAGTTATATGCCTTTGTTGTCATTCAGTATTTAATATTGCATAATTTCTGCATGATTTATTCTTAATTGTAAAAATTATTTAGAGTGATGTTTACCAGTTTGCAAATATAACATTACATTTCAACTACCTTTTTTTGCTATTGGTGTTTTTTGTTGTTTATCCTCACTGAAGGATATTTTTCCCATTGATTTTTAGAGAGAGTGGAAGGGAAGGAGAGAGTCAGGAAGAGAGAAATGCCAATGTAAGAGAGACACTTGGACTAGTTGTCTCTCAAACAAGCCCTGACCAGGGTCATGGATTAAGCCTGCAAGCAAAGAATGCCCCCTTGACTAGAATCAAACACCAGACCCTTCAGTTCGCACGTTGACACTAGAAGCACTGAGCAAATCAGGTGGGCTCAACTAGTTTTTGAAATTTGATTTCTTATTTAATTGTATTGTGACCAGAACATGACCTCTAAAATACTATATACCTGATGAAGACTTTCTTTGTGGCCACTGTGTTATATGACACTTTTTGTAAATGACTTCAGGTATAGTTGAAAAGAATGAGTTTCTTCTCAATATGAGCCTACATAGATGTATTAGAACAGGCTTTTACATTATGGGAATTGAATTCTTAAAATCTAACTCATTTAAGTTACCAAAAGAGAAGTACTAAAATTTCTCATGTTGATTATGAATTTTTCCATTTCCTACTGTACTTTTGTTAATTTTTACTTTACAGTTACGTGTTCCTTAATGCAAGAACGACTCCTAGGCTACAAGATTGTACAGTGTGTTATTGTATGAAACAATGGGAGGTTAAATCAAACATAAGAGCAAATGATGCAATGAAGAGATGTGGGAAAAGGATATGTAGAAGGTTGTTGCTGGTGTGACATGGCATATATTAACCAGTAATACAATAATTTATTATCATTATCAATTATTATGTACTTTATAATTGAAGGTACTATACTTATATACAACTGACAGTGCTGTAGGTTTGTTTACACCAGAATCACCATAAGCACATGAGTAATATGATGTGCTATTTTAGGACAGTTTTAACAGCACAGCTAATACTAATTTTAGCTCCTTTATAATCTTACTAAAAGCCCGATGCATGAAGATTCATGCAAGAATGGGCCTTCCTTCTCCTAGCTGCCGGCAGTACCTTTGCTCTGGCTGGAGCCGTCTTTCTGCTCCAGCCAGAGCCACCTTTCCACCTTCCCACACTGCCCAGAGGCCCAGAATGGCTGGGGTGGTGTGGAACACTCTCAGTGGGTTGGTACCTGTGTATGCAAATAAACCCTACAAATTTGTTGGGTTAATTTGCATACTCACTCCTGATTGGCTGTTGAGCATCATGAAGGTATGGTCAATTAGCTTGTTACTCTTTTATTAAGTAGATGGGGCGACCTTGGTTTTATGGGGTCCATAGTCCATCATTTACCAAAACATTCTGTGATATATAAATATATATATCATTGAGGCTATTTTGTTTGATTAATGTCAATTCCTTTATTGATGTGGTTTGAATCTGTATTTTCCCTTTTATTAAAAAAAGTTTTTTATTGGTTCCTGTATTATTTTTCTGTAGTGATTATAATAAATTAACATACTTAGTGACTTAAAACATAGCTTTAGTCTCATCTGGAAAAATTCCTGTCCATTTACTCAAATAACTCTTAAATACCTTTCATATCTTTGCTTAGATCTCACCATAACCTCCTAAAAAATATTTTTGAATTTCCCTATATCTAATTAAGAGCTCCATATATACTACCATAGTAACCTATAATTATTCCTATTGCAGTCCTTAGCACTTTTCATTGAAAATTCCTTAGTAATTGTCACTCCTGAGTTCAGTGGAAATGCCTGAATAGCATTGCATTACTAATAGCAATAATATATGTTTGATAAGTAGGAATTGAGTAGAAGAAAGAACTGCTAGCTAGATGTCAGATTCTATTTTAAATCCCAACATCAGCTACTAATTTCAGTCTCCACGTTGGTCTGCGGACTGAAAGGTCCCAGGTTCGATTCCAGCCAGAGGCATGTACATTGGTTGCGGGCACATCCCCAATAGGGGGTGTGCAAGAGGCAGCTGGTCGATATTTCTCTCTCATCGATGTTTCTAGCTCTCTATCTCTCTCCCTTCCTCTCTGTAAGAAAATCAATAAAATATATTTAAAATAATAATAATAATAATAATTTCAGTCTCAAAGGATGTGGGAAATGATGAAGGCTAGGGGTTCAGAAATTTCTAGTCAATCAAAGGGGTGGGAGTTAAGGGGACGATGGAGATATGTGGGATGGAATGTCTGCAGCTTCAGCTAGCATCTCATTTGTATTGAGAATCCTACTGCTCTTGTGCCAAAGCTTCTTAGACTCCAATACAATGATAACAAAACCAGGGGGGAAATCTGAAACTGAAAACCAGACACTAAAAATCAGAGATAAAGTGCACTGGGTTCTAAAAACCTGGAAGATACATTTTTCTGGACTAGTTTACTACCTTAAGAAATGAGTTTGTGGCTTCAAGCTACAGGTAACAGCTAGGCTTCATGAATTACAGGTGTGCATACTGTTCCTTAGGGCCCAGAATTTAAATTCATACCACTGAACAGTTTTTAAAGGCTTAACACATTATTTTGTTTGTATGCAAATAAGAGCTGCTAATTTCAAATGAGTCTTAACTATTTATTTAAATAGTCCCAAAGGATCTCTACTTGAAAACAATTTGCTAGCAGTTATTTAAGTACTATACTCACATGGAGAAAAATGAACTGTGTTTTAAATTAATTTAGTAACTTGAGTTACCAATTCCAATATATCTATAATTAATCTGAATCAGAGATCCTACTGCCATTGCAGTCTTATTATCTCTTTTTTAAACTGGAAAAAAAAATCATTACCTGGAGATATTTTTTGCATTTATTTTTTATTTACTTATTTCTTTTTTTTTTAATGTTTTTATTTATTTTGGATAAAGAAGAAGGGAGAGGAATGGAGAGATAGAAACATCGGTGACAGAGAGAAGCATTGTAGCTGCCTCCTGCATGGCCCCTACTGGGGTTTGAACTTGCAACCTGGGCATGTGCCCTTACCAGGAATCAAATTGATAACCTCTTGGTTCATGGGTCAATGCTCAACCACTGAGCAACACAGGCCAGGCTCCATGGATTTTAGATTTTTAGAGAGAGTTTAAGGGATGGAGATAGGGGAAGAGAGAGAGAGAAAGACAGAAAGAGTCAGAGAGAAACATCCAATGTGAGAAAACACATTGATTGGTTTCATCCCCCAGGCACTCCTACAGAGGCAGAGATCTAACCTGCAACTCAGGTATGTGTACTTGACCAAAAATCCAGCCTGGGACCTTTAGATGTGGGGGCCAATGCTCTACCCACTGAAAATATCAGCCAGGGTTTAACCAGAATTTAAGAATTTGAAGTGAAAATTAAAATGTCTTAGGCACAAACACATAACAAAATGTATTGCAGTTAGTAAAGAACCTTTATATAAACTACCTCATTTGAGAAGGACAAAGTATAAATATATACTTTACATGTTGAGTATATATTAAATCATACTCAACATGTAAAGTATATATTATCAATATGCTTATTTAGAAGATAAGGTAAATGAAGATTGTTTAAGAAACTTGCCCAACTGAGCTATTTCAGTGGCTGTAGCTGAGCTCCTCCTGGTCCCTCTTTCAAACCTCAGAGGGAATGTAGGGGAGGGTGGGGGTAAAGGGGAAGAGATCAACCAAAGGACTTGTGTGCATGCATATGGGCCTGGCCAGTGGCCATGGACAATGGGGGGAGGGGGACATATGTAGGGCTGGGTTTGGGATGGGATTGGGGGGATGAGGACAATTATGTGATACCATAATCAATTAAAAAAAATGGGGGGGGGGAGAAATAAAAAAAAGAAACTTGCCCAGTTGGGAGAGCTGCAACTCCATCCTGCAAGTTAGGATATATAACCCTACTGATGCTAAATGATCTTCTTTTGGGGGTTGCCACATTGCATAATTTCTGGTGGCCCCCATTCACTTTATAAGGTCACTCAATAATCCTAATTGGCTGACCATGTTTAAACAATTGAAATGTTTACTGTCTTCATGTAACACATTTTTGTAACATCAAAAACCATGCATTAATATTCTGAACTTGACTAAAGTCTACGTTACTCTCAGCATTTTAAGGTAACAGAATAGTTTGTTTTATTTTCCAAAAAAAGGGGGAAACCCAACTCTTTGAATAAAACCTCATTGATCCTAACTGGAATCTAAATTTAGGATTTTTGCATTAGAATCACAGGCCTAGAGGTTGAAGAGAATTTAGATTTCATTTAGCACAATCCCTAAGTTTGCACTTGACAATGTTGAGAGCTAGGGTCTAAAATGACTGGGTAAAGTTTTCACAGTTAGGTTATAGAAGAACTAGAACACACACATACACACACACACACACACACACACACACACTCATTGGTCTATTGACTCGTTTTAGATTTTTCCACAACAACTGCTTTATGTGCTATTTGCTAAGTTGTATAAGCATTTTACAAATATATTTTCAAGTAATTACTGAGATAAAGCTCTCTTCTGAGCCTTCAGAGCCTACTTAACCTCAATAAAAATATATATAGTTTATAACCAAGTATTAAGAAAAGAAGTTATTTTCAAATTTCAATACAAATTTGAGCACTAGCAAATAGCAAGTGCTCAAATTTGTATTGATGTCATGAAAGGGTAGATATAATGAATGGTAGAGAAGCATCCAAAATTATGTAAATGGTTTTATTCCTATTAAATATCTAATAAAGTAAATGTGGTGAAAGGACACACATTTATAAAGAAAAAATATGAAGTATTATGTTAAAAATTAAATGATAAAGTCTTCCATGAGGACACTGACTATATCTTTACATACTATTGATAGTATACTAGCTGTACTGCTTAATAATAGTGGATTTTGTGATCAAAGAAAACATGATAATTTCAAGAGAAACATCAAAAGTGCTTTATTCAAAGCAATGTCCATCGCTACCTACACATTTCTCCCATCTTTCAGGTAATTTGTAGATACCGTCCCAACAGAACTTTACTTGTTTTGCAGCAAACCACTCAGAGACCCACTTTTCTACTTCTTTGTATGTTTTAAGTGCTGCTCAGAAAGTGCATGTACCATCTATTGGAACAAGTGGTAATCTAAAGGAGCAAGGTCTGATGAATATAGCGGGTGGGTTAATACTTTCCACGTGAGATCTTTTAACGTGACTTTAACTGGTTTTGAAGTGTGTGATGGTACGTCATCATGAAGCAAAATTACTTTTCCGTGTCTTCCAGAACATTCTGGTCATTTCATGATTACAGCATGGTTCAAATTTATTATTTGTTGCTGGTAGTGGTCAGTATTAATGGTTTCACCTTGTTTTAGAAGCTCATAATACACCACACCTTCTTGATCCCTCCAAATGCAGAACATTCTCTTCTTTCTGAAGCGATTTGGCCTTGTAGTAGATGTTGATGGTTGACCTGGATCAACCCATGATTTTGTGCATTGGGATTCTCAAAATAAATCCACTTTTCATCACCAGTCACAATTCAATGCAAAAAAGATTTCCTTTTGTACCATTGAAGCAACATTTTACTGATGACTTCGGTTTTCCATTTGTCTTTCATTCAGTGGATGTGGCATGCATTTTCCTTCCTTTAGAATCTTTCCCATTTGCTTGTGAATAATCAGAAATTGTTTGTTGAGCAATGTTTAATCTTTCCGCAAGTTGTTTTTGAGTTTGACACCCGTCTTCATCCAATAATGCTTGTAATTGTTGATCTTCAAACTTTTTCTGTTGGCTTGAACATTCTTTGTCTTTCACATTGAAATCATCACTTTTAAAGCACTTAAAGCAGCATTCACAAATATCTTGAGATGGAGCATGTTCACCATAAGCTTCCCAAAATAAATGACTCTTCTTCCAAAATAAAGTAATGAATTAAAACTTCCCACAAATGCTCTTTTTGGGGGCACAAAATTTGACATTTTTAAGTGTAAAAATATCTATATTATTAACACCTTCAACAAATTTGACTTATGAAGTTTTGAAGCTTGTTGTTAATACAAGAAAACAGCATACATATAAAATTGCATATATATATATATATATATATATATATATATATATATATATATATATATATATCAACATATATATATGCTGACCTGAAACACCTCCTCTCTGTTTCAGGTCATCTATTGAAAAAATCTGCATTATTAACTGGTACACCTAGTAAGAGTCTATGTGACCTTTAAGAGCAGACTACCGGCCAGTAGCTATGATACACACTAACCACCAGGGAGCAGATGTTCAATGCAGGAGCTGCCCCCTACTGGTCAGTGCACTTCAACAGCCAGTCTCATACAGCTGGCCAACCTCCCATGGTCCTTCCCCCTGGCCGGCCAACCCAATTGGGACTAGGTGAGATGGCCCCAGTCAGCCTGGAGGAACCCCACCCGTGCATGAATTCGTGCACTGGGCCTCTAGTACTGTATAATATATGTGTGTTTTCTGCCTAATTTGAACAAAACAATAATACGATTTCAGTCAAATTGCCTAACTTGGATATCAGTTTCCTCATTTTCAAAGTGTACATATTAATTAAACTACTCTTCCAGTGCCCTGACTGGGTGACTCAATTGATTGGAGAGTTGTTCCATACACCAAAAGTTGTAGCTTCCATTCCCACTCAGGGCACATACCTAGGCTTTGGATTCCATCCAGGTCAGGGAGGCAATCAATTGATGTTGATGTTTCTCTCTCACGTTGATATCTCTCTTTCCCCTTTCCTCTCTCTATAAAGTCAATAAAAACATACCTTTGGATAATATATACATATACCTCAGGACTGCATAGTCTTGTACATCCACCAGTGAGCAACATGAAAATAAAGACCATATTGACAATGCCAGGGAAAGTTTTATAGGCCAAACCTAGAAGTGACACACATCACTTATCCTGACATTCCATTGGTAAGGAATTAGCATATATATTATATGACCCCTGCATAGGTACAAAGGAAGCTGAAACTAATAAGATGTAAATTTTACATAAAAGGTTTCTTTACTGATATATTAGTGTGGGGATATCATGTTGATTTCTATAATAGCCAACACAAAACTTCCAGCATTTTAGCATAATTGAGAGCTATCTCTTGCTTGTGTTACTCTCCAGTGACTTAGGGCAGGGAAGAATTAGTTTCTCATCTACGCATTTATTCAGGGACCACAGATTCTTCCAATTAGTAACCCTTCAAGAGCAGTAGTACTCAAACTTTCACATGTATCAGAATCACCTGGAGAGCTTGCTAAAGCAGATTTTTGACCTACTCCCAAAGTTTCTAATTCAGTGGTTTTAGGTTGGGGTCCAAGACTGTTCATTAATAACAGTTTTCTGGATGATGATGGTGCTGTGATATTATAAATTTGGGATCACAATTTGATATCCCTTTTATTTATTCTTGTTAACTACTTCCCATACCTCACTCTTTGATAGTCTCTAACAAATAGTAACAGAAGACATGGAAGGGCTTAGGGCAATAATCGGCAAACTCTTTAGTCAACAGAGCCAAATATCAACAGAACAAAGATTGAAATTTCTTTTGAGAGCCAAATTTTTTAAACTTAAACTTCTTCTAATGCCACTTCTTCAAAATAGACTCACCCAGGCCTTAGTATTTTGTGGAAGAGCCACACTCAAGGGGCCAAAGAGCCGCATGTGGCTCGTGAGCCGCAGTTTGCTGACCACGGTCTTGGGATATCTATGGGGCAGGCCTGGAAGTGGCATATCCGACTCTTCCCACATTCCACTGGTATTCCACTCTATGGCCCCTGCCTCGATGCAGACAAAGGGGGCTGAAACTAGCAAGATGCCAAGGAAAGCGAAAACCCACAAATGTTAGTGAGCATTAACATCCTTAGTCACAAGCGTGTACACATCATTAAATTATTTATAACGATAAAAACAATATATTAAGGTTTTATTTAATATTGATATAATCAGGGAGGAAATCTAAATTATACAGCTATTTCATTGTCATTAGAATTCATTTATCATCTATTAGGCAAGGGAATAATAAATTAGAAATGTCATTGACTCCCTGAGGAAGCATATTGATAACATTGAATGAAAACTGTGATGTTAATGCTTGTCGATTTTTAAGTATTCTTTGAGATTAAAAATAAATTTAAAGAAAGGTAAAGAAAGAAATTGCACCTAAATGTCAATAAGAAAATAGTATAACTCAAATTCAGTAGTTCCCTCAAGTGACTTTTGTGACAGAGAGATCCATGTGTGAAATTAAACAGCATGTGTCATTTGTTGAGGATTTTTCCACAGGTTGTATTTTTCTTAGTGTAATCTGAGCTTTTCAACTGAGTTTTCACTGCTCCATTTTTAATTTTTCCTATATTTATTTACTCAAATATATTATTCTTCATGTCATAGTGCCAAGAAATCTGGTTAGTAAAAATGCCAGATTCTTTTATTTGATTTTATTTGATTTCATTAGGGACCATCAGCCTAGCTGCTTAAGTGCCTGACTACCGTTTGCAGTTAAACATTCATTAAGGAATCCCCAGTGGGTTCATTTGTTTCACTGAGGTCCAATTACAGTGCCACAAAAGCAGTTTTTGTAGCAATTAGCTGATTTTTCCTGTTTATGTTCTGTCTCTTTAGGAAGAGGACTAGCTTGTGGAGGTCAGATTTTTAATTAGGCACGATTTAGGGCCAATAAGAAAACTGATAATTTACTAAATGGCTGTGGTGGACTTAACAGCTCAAGAAAGAGGTAAATAACCCAACAGGGACCCCAGGACTCTGTTTTCCTGGTGAGCACAGCTCAGAGCCGCACAATGTAAGGAATAGATTACGTGTTAAGTGGTTGTTATTGATGCTAATGTGCCATGCAGGGCACCCGTGTCTTAACCTCAGGTGCCATCAGGATTAGTCATTGGCAGTGGCTCTGTTCTTGGTAGCATTTCATGAAGGAGAGGGATTTGGTTTTATTTTATTTCAGCAAATTTGGTCTGAGAAAGAAACATTTGATAAATAATGCAATAAGATATAATTATCAAAATGCTAAGGTATAATCTACAAAAGTACCCTAAATTGACACTAATTGCAAGATTAGCATTCAAAGTTTTACATATGTACTCTTATGGGCTGTATTATGTGTCTCCCCCGCCTCCCCCCTCCCCAGTTTCATATGTGAATTCCTCCAGGACCTCAGAATCTGACTGATTTGGACACAGGGTCTTTAAAGATGTAATTAAGGTTAAATGAGGTCATTTGGGGTAGAGCCTAATCCAATGAGACTAAGGTCTTTATAAGAAGAGGTTAGGACACAGATTCACGCATGGGGGTGGGGGGCTGGGAAGAGGGCGGGACATGTAAAGACATAGGGAGAAGAGAGCCATCTACAGGCCAAGAGAAGAGCTTTCAAAAAACCAACCCTTTTTAACATGTTGATCTTGTTTGGCCTTGTAGCCTCCTGTACTGTGAGGAAATCTACTTCTGTTGTTGAAGCTACCTAGTCTTTGATACAGTAGTTTCCCTTCTTTGAGGCAGTTATGTTCCATGACCCCTAGTGGATGCCTGAAGCCGACAATGGTACAGAACCATCTAGGTATTATTTTGGTCATTTCTTCCACCCACAAATTTAATGCCTTTCTCATTTTCACTAAGCACTTTTCATGCACAGAGGGATAGTGTTTGCAGTTTGAGGTGCTACAGCAAAACTAGCATAAGGCCCTCTTTCTTCCTCACCATTTAATGGCTAGAAGATTTGAGCATCCTCCACACATTAATTTTTTCCCCTTCTCTTATTAAGTCAAGAACTTCCACCTTTTTTACTTAAAGGAGATACTTTATGGATTTTCTTCGGCATATCCAAATTGCCAGCGTTACAACTTTTGCATTTGGGGATCATTAAGTAAAATAAAGGTTACCTGAATACAGTACCATATTACTGTGACAGCTGATCTGACTACCAAGATTGCCACCAAGTGACTAATGAAGAAGAAGCACAAACAGAAGATATACTAGGCAAACTCTTTAGTCAACAGAGCCAAATATCAACAGTACAATGATTAAACTTTCTTTTGAGAGCCACATTTTTTAAACTTAAACTTCTAATGACACACTCTTCTTCAAAACAGACTCGCCCAGGTCGCGGTATTTTGTGAAAGAGCCGAAGAGCTGCATGTAGCTTGCGAGCCGAAGTTTGCTGACCACGGCACTAGACAAAGGGTGACTTATGCCCGGGTGGGATGGACCAGAGGTGGCTAGAGAATTCATTACTACTACTCAGTACAACAAATAACTTAAAAGTTATGAATTGTTTATTTCTGGAATTTTCTATTTAATACTTTGGGATTGCTATTGACCCCAGATAAATTAAATTATGGAAAGTGAAACCGTGGATAAGAGGAAACTACTGTACTTTATTAATAGCATCCTGAACAAACTAATCCAAAGACCTAATAGAGAAATTTGGTAATATTTAGGTAATAAACATATTTAGGTAATAAACATATATTATTGTATGTATTCTCATGAATATCCCAAATCTATGGTATCACAGGATAGCTCAAAAAAAGATATGTATCCAGATTTTGCTATCCATCCGAGCAAGAGAAGCCAACTGTCTCCCAAAGGACAAGTCAAGTCAATTTACAACTATCATCTCTGTAATCTTAAGAAAATCAACAATGCTGTGAATCAAATAAGTTCTGCTAGTTATAGGTGTTTCTGCTCCAAACTGTGTTAAAGGAAAACATTTTTGGAAATTCAAGAAGGAAAAACAAATTAAAAAGTAGATAGTTGGGAAGATTTAGACAGGCATTAACTTGCAAGAAGATATATACATTATGATATATACATTTTTAAAAATGAAATACTAAAAGCAGTAAATGGTACTAGTGATATATCTATTAAGTTAGTGTTAAGGTTACAATGAAGCACATTTTTATTCACTGAAACCTTTTCTTTCCTATCTTCCCAATAATTTCAACAACATGCTTGCAAATTTGTTTTGCTTTATCAAGATAATATGCCTTTTTAGGGATTCTTTTTCACTGTCTAAAAATTTGTCAAAATGTCTGTTGAATTTTAAAATTTGGAGTTTTTAATTGCCACATCTTTGTTCCTGGATCCTGAGGCCAAAGAGTAACTTTGATCTTTGAGAAGCTTTAGGGAGCTTCTACTTAACATGTTGGTCATAGATGAGTAAGTAGTCCTCAAATCTTCTATCAGACCCATGATAACTTCATGCTGAAGTCCCCCTCCTCACTCCCACAAGGCCTCTCCCAGAGCCTCAGCCCATCCCTCCACAAGGAGACAGGCTGTACTTCTGCAGAGTTCTCTTCCCCAGACTTTATTATAGGAAAAAATGGAAACAGAGCTCTGCCTCTGTCATGCCCTCTTATTATCTTTTTTACTTATAAACTACCCTGTTTCCCCGAAAATAAGACAGTGTCTTATATTAATTTTTTCTCCCAAAGTTGCGCTAGGTCTTATTTTCAGGGGTGTCTAATCTTTCCATGCGCTAGGTCTTATTTTCGGAGGATGTCTTATTTTTGGGGAAACACGGTAGTAGCCTGGTGTATGAAATTCATCGTGGATGCTCCACATCCCTTCCTCTCCCCGCACCCCACCCCCATTCTTTACTGCCCCCTTCTGGGGAGTAGGTGGTAGGCTTCACACTAACCGCGCAGGCGCAGGCCCGAGGAGGTGTGGTGGAGTGGGAACTGGGGGTGGGGCGGGTGCAGGATCACTTTTGGGCCGCAGAGGGAGCAGGAGTCTCTGCCACTCAAGTGCTCAGGCCTCGGAGCAAGGTCCAGTTAGCGGTGGGAGCGTCACCAAACAGCTGCAGTGGGGCACCTGGCAGTGCGGCGCCCCTCCACTGAGGTGGTGCCACCCCTCAATCCCTGCCTCAGGGCTGCGGTTCTGCACACCTCCCCCCAGGTGTCCTTCCACACCGGCAGTCATTGCCTCTAGTTTCCCGCTGGGCCGACCCACTGCAGAACCTGACTCTCCGCGGAAAGGAAGATTCCCCGCCCCCCCCAACTTGCCCCCTGCCCCAGCCCGAGTCCCCTCCAGTGCACCCCACCTCGGCACTGCTCTGCACCTCCTGGCCGACAGCTTTGTGAAAGCCGTGGTGCTCACCCGGGAGCCGCCTCTCACGCAAAGAAGGACAAAGCCCAAAGGGAGTGAATCTTGAACCCCCACATCCCATTCTCTGGATTTCCTCCCACACCTCCTCTCTGTTTCAGATCTTGAATGGGCACCACATGGCCTCTGGGTGGCCTGGTAGAGTTGGTCTCTGCAAACCTGTGTATCTGTGGCCAGAGGCCCAGCCTGGGTCTCAGCAGCACCCTGCCTGCTGGACGGGGCTGCTGGAGGAGGACCAGAGCTTGTCTGTCATTAGCTCCCCCACTCCAGAGGAGGCACCACAGGCTCATGCCTGCTGGCTGCTGCAGCCCACACATCAGAGCCTGCTGTGAGCTCAGCCTGCTAAACGGTATGGAGTAACAGACAATTTGCATATTCCTCTATTATAATATAGGATAGTTCCTTTTACATATGACTTAGTTCCTGAACATTAGCATTAAAACCCATACAGAGAAAGAATTGGTACATAACCTTAATGCTCACATGCAGGAATGCTAGTAGGATGATCTAAGTGAGTTTTAGTAAGAATGAATGTCCCTCTCTTTCTCCCTCCAGTCCTAATAGACAAAAATACCTCAAAATAGTCTGATTATTCCTTCCCCTGGCATGTGGGCAGTGTTTCTGCTGAGTAGACTCTTCAAGAAAGGAATCTTGGTCTGAATCCTTGGGACAGCGTTATTTCCCGGCCTCTCTTCTTCTCATGATGCACCCACGCTGCATGCTGAGAGCATGATCATCTTCTCCAAAGAAATTAGAGAAGTGAAGTACTTATCCAATTGACTCAGAGGGATACAACAAAGAAGAATCCAGAACTCATGTACCTATTTACTCATGTATTCTATTTATAAATTTTAATAAGCATTACATGATTTAATATATGCTTGTAAGACAGAGAAAGTCTTGAGGAGAAGGGGATGTTTGAGAGATTTAAAAAAAAGTTTTTCTGAGAATAATAAACCACTGATTTAAACTAGATCTAATTCTCTTACCTAGTGACTATTGAAACTAAAGAAAAAAGGCTAAGAACACTGGGAAAATTTTACACCACTTAGAGCAGTATTACAACTCAATAGGTACTTACGGGCTGGTTTAAATTGTTATCAAAACAACAACAAAAATAAGTAAAGAAAAAGAAAAGCCTCATGAAGATTCATTAGGAATGACTGTTAATGGCAAATATAATTCATTAGACTGTCTCTTATAGGAATAAAGCAAACCGGATTGATCCAGGATTCAAAAGAGCATTGTAAAGCTAGAAAATGGAGTTACTATTTTGGATCAGGGTAGTAGTATAACCTAAATGAACCCTCTGTGTTAGTTTACTAAATTTGTTTTTATGAAATAACCCACAACTACTAATTTTTTGTTTTCTTTAAATGGCACTCACTGTGCCATCTTTCGGGGGCACTTTTTCTGTTCATATTTCTCTAGTGGGCCCTCAGCTGTTACTTATTAAGGATCCACCCCATTTTATAAATTTGCATCTGTCAATCACAAGTTTATGGATATTAAGGAAAGCCACAAGAAAGATTACTTAAATTGTATCTAAAGTAAGAGAAATTCCATTCCGAATAAAGTGTCAAATAGTCTCTCATAATAAACTGTTTGTTTTTTTTTAATTTCACTTAGTATTTCACTTTTTCTTTATACTTTTGGAGTATTTGTAAGGCTTTTTGTCTCTTTGTTCTCATTGTTTTCTAATCTTCTCAAAACAATTTCAATTTATACTCATTGACCTGCCTTTTTTTTTTTTTTTTTTTTTTTAAGAACAACACCATCTTTAATTTGTAAACACATAACTTTATACAATAAATAATAAGCCGGGGGGGGGGGGGCATATAGAAATGTCTAGGTAAATGTCTATCACTCAGGTCAGGAACTTGTCTCCCTCTAAGGACGGCTTCCATGGGGAAGCACAAGAGGGCCTGGCACCAAACAAGAGCCATCGACAGGTTCTTCCCATTCAAGTGGGAAGGGCTGATGCCTATGTTAACTTTGAAACCCTGAGTCCTGTCTGACTTGAAATTCTTTCCAGAGGGTAATTAATAATCACCTGTCACAAAGGAAACTTTGTACAAACAATGAGTGGCACCAAATTCCCTAACGGCCAAAAACAAATGTATTGCTTTCAGAGAACTCAGATGACAAAGAAAAGGAGAGTGGGTCTTCCGAAGCTGTAGTGAGAATTTGAACCGTCAGCCTCTGCCTTTTCTGTTGTTGTTGTTCAGTGCTTTCACTTTGGTTACCTCTATTATCACCATTACAGTGATTTTAGTTAGCTGGTCTGTTGGGCCCAATTTTCACATTATCTGTAAACAAAGATGTTTTAGGTAGAATGCAGCATTAGTAACCTTGCTCTTCAAGAGTGGTACAGAAGAATCACATCTTTGACCTTTCCAACAATCTTTACAGGAAGTGTAACTGTGAACACATTCAGATATATGTTACTGGTTTATCTAGGATACAAGCAATGCTCTTTTGAATCCTGGAGCAATCTGGTTTGCTTTGTTCCTATAAGAGACAGTCCAATTAATTTTACTTCCTAATCATAGTAATTCCTTATAGAAATCTTCAAACTTCCTTTCAACAAGTGTTAAAGCATACTTGAAGTCACATAGACATGCCATTAGGGCACAATATGGGTGAATGCTCTTTAGTATTAAGTAGTACATGAAACCCACACTTTAATTTCTCATAATTTATAATCAAGCTATACCTTTGGAATACATCAAGTTTTGACAAGATAGTATTTTTGTTATTAAGAAAAATTAGAAGTATTTTAGACTTTTTGTAGAGATATAATTAAACTAGTAAATTAAATACAAATAGGCATTTTTTCTAGTCAAAATTATTTTATATTATACTATAAATTTTCAACTACCTGAAAGTGAATGATGCAGTACAAATTTATATAAAAAGTGATCCTACCCCTTTTGAAAATATTGAACTCAGCAAAAGTATATAGATTAAGGATACTTCGTTGGTTTAACTTTTTCATTATTGTTACAGCCCAAATTTTATTTTATTTTATTTTTATTATAGAAGGAGAACTCCAAGATAACAAATTACTGGTTATATTATTTGCATTATATATTATGCCAAATTTAACATGTGATTTTGTCTTTGTTACTTTCTTATAAATTTTAAATGGCCTAAATCATGTTTAAGAATGAAAGCCAAGAATTTCATTTAAAACAGATAGCACTTTGCATTAAAAATTGGAATGGAAAAACAACCCATAAGCCAAAGTATCATATTCAGGGTCTCTACACATCAACAACCAGTCCTAGCTGGCTTCCAAGTTTGGGCCAGAGGGAGCATTCTTGCACCAGCAAACCTTTAATCTAAGACCCTTCATTGCTCCCAAGGCTACTGAGTCTGCCTCCAGGTTCTCCTGATATCTACTCTGCCTCCCCAACTTCACATAAGTTTTCTAATTGCTTCCAGAGTGAACCTTAACATTTTTAATTAGCTAAATGCTTTATTGGCTTCCTATGTTCCAGGGATAATGACTTAAACCTGGATTCACCTGAAAGGTTTTAACTGCTTAGCCTCTTTCTGAGGCCACCTTTGTCTCATGTCTGGTTTTCATTCACATCTTCCAGCTTCTAGTTCCTCCATTAAGCCGATTTCCCTCTACTTCTGGATCTGGCTCTGTCCTCTGACTCGTGGTTGAATAGAGGGGACCCCGGTTCTGGAAGTTTTTTGAGCTCTCTACTGCGGAAAGCTCAGAGGTCTTTCCCAAATGCTGAGCTACTGAACACTTGTGTGAGAAGCAGTGCAGGGCGTAACATTTATCCCACATCCCCTGAGGCACAAGCCCAGCTCTGCTGTTTACTATTGATGTAATCGTAGGATGCTTACTTTGCCTCTCTACACCTCAGGTTCAACAAATACAGTGGTGACTAATAAAGTACCTCACCCAGAGGTTGGTGTGAGGATCAGGGGAGCTAATGGATGTAAGCTCTTATATCCTGCCTGGTACAGAGTAGACATTTCATGTATGTGGATTGTTGTTATTGTTATTATTGTTAATGTCGATATTACTTTAACCTAAGCTCCAACCAAAACACATACCACTAAAAGGTTCAGAGGCCCCAAAGAGTATGCCTATAGTGTCTCAAGTATAATCCAGTTTTTATAATAATATATAATGACATAGGAAAGGAACAATTTTGAACACATAGAAGAGAATGACCAAAGTTTAATTTAAAAATTAGTACTACAAAAAAATTGTGCTATCTCTCTGCATCACACCTTTCTTAGGGTTTCCCACTTAATTAGTGAGGTAACAATATCAGACTCATGCCACCCACCGTTTTGATATCATCATAATGGTCTTTCTCATTAGAATTCCTATAATATAAATATTCCCACCAGTAAACACTACCTGTTACTGTAGCTCTGGTTTGGTGACCCTTTGTTTCTGCTTCGGTCCACTCAACATTAATGCTCGGGGAGCGTATTCTGAGTTTCTTCAATTAAATACAGTCCCTGAGAACCATTGCTAAGTGCTCCCTGCTATTATGGATTGTATTTCTGGAAAATGAATATAATAGCTAAAATGGATTTTTCTCCCAAGCACCTGGGTTCTTATCTGGACTGAAGATCTGGCCTACCTTTTAGCAGTGCCAGTGGTGTGAACACACTAGATTGCATGCCCACGTCTCTGCCACCAATGACAGAGCAAACATTTGGCTGCTCATGATGATTGTGAGTTGGAATTGGGCTTTCCTCTCAGCCTGTGAATCTAAGAAGATAGCTTTTAGCAACATCTTTATTTTATTTATTTTTTAAATGCACTCAGAAACCCTTTTCTATTCCAAGTACAATACCAGCTTATGAAGTAGACTTTAAGTCATCAGGCTGTTGTTGGTGCAACTATCAAAACAATTGTAAGCAAATAAGTGGAAGTGGAAGGTGTGACAGTTGCCACATTGAGCAGGCTACAGACTAGCACAGCTCCAAAGGAGCGCCTCTGGCTTCACCATGCATGCACTAAACTTTTCACTGACCAGCTTCGTACTGCTGGTCTCCTGAACACATCGTGCATTATAAGTACATGCAACATAATTTTAAAAGTATATGCAGGCTATGAATATAATGTATACAATAATAATGTAACATGAATACTTTAATGTGTTTTTAATACTCATATTTAACATGAAGATTTCTAAAAATGGTTTATTTAGAGGCTATACCTTTTCAAATAGTGAAATTCCTCAAAATCTTTCGAAATTTCTTTCAGAACCCAACATGCAAAATGATGGTAATTCTTCGAAATTAAATATAATTCTTGTAAACACACAAATAAAAAAAATATAGTATCTAATGAAGTTATTTATTACTTCATTACTGGAACAACAGAAATGACCAGTCGGCCAGTTGCTATGATGTACACTGACCATCAGGGGGCAGACGCTCAATGCAAGAGCTGCCCCCTGGTGGTCAATGCACTTCCACAGGGGGAGCACTGATCAGCCAGAGCTGGGCTCATGGCTGGAGCGCAGCTTCCGAGGCTGGAGCCTCTCCCATCTTCTCAGCAGCACTACCCAACTGCAGCGGCAGGTGCAGCAGGCCTGGATGAGCGCGGACAGTGTGGTTACTGGCTCTGGCTTGGGCTTCTCCCTGGCTGCCTGCCATTGGCACACTGCTGCATCCCCAAGGAGTCCTGGATTGCCAGAGGGCACAGGCGAGGCTGAGGGACCCCCATACTTCTGTGCATGAATCCATGTACCGGGCCTCTAGTACATATATAATTTTAAGGGTACGACATAAGAAATAATAATATTTATTTACTCATTGCTCAAATTGCTAATGAAGTTAATTCCAAAATTGGAATATCAAAAATGGTTTGAACAGTGGCAAATCTAGCCCTTTAAGGAGACTTCAATGCTATTAAACAGATCATAAATGCCTAGTCATTTGTGAGCTAAGTGATGTGTCAATGAAGATAACTGGCACACATTAAGTTTAGCTGAATGGGTGTATACTTCTTGGTTGTTCATTTGTTCAGATTCCAATATACTTGTTTTATATTAGTGTTATGCCATTTTGCATTATAAAGAATAGAGGCACCGCTGTATGATAGTTAAGAATGTGGACTCCAGACTCAGGCAGGTGTGGATCTCTAGCTGCATGCAGTCCCCAATTGCTAGCCCTCTGCCTTTGGGGAGTTATTTAATCTCTTTATACCTTGATTTCTTCATATATAAAATATGAATATTTGCTGTATAGTTAAGTAAAATAATGTAACAAATAACTTAATGAGGTGTGTGGCACAATAATACATTTTCATTAACATGTTAGCAGTAGTTATTAAAAATGCTTCTCTCACTTCATGTTTATGTCATCTCATCATTAAAAAACTCATTTCAACACATCTAAAAGAGTAAAATGTGTCAGTATAGAAAAATCTAAGTTAACTTATTTTTCAAGTTTAATTTCTGTAGACAGCTCAGTTATTAAAATGTATGATTAGCAAACAGCAGACACAAAGTATGTGAACACACAGATAATTCATTGCCAGATACAAGTTCTCTTTAAGTCATAATTTTAATATTTTATATATTTTTAATTTGATTTTTTAGTTGTTTTGATGTTGATTGCTTTGGGTTTTATTGGGAAAATTGGTACAAGATTTTGTTGGGAAAAGAGGGGATTAAAAAAAATTTTTGAAGAGATTCCAAAAGAGCTACCAAAGGAAGAGTTACTATAGGTACTATATTCCCGAATGTTTATTTTTCTTTCTTGCAGGTTTCAAATGGGTCAGCATTATCAGTAAAGCAAGAAGTAAACAAAGACCAGTCTCAGATTACATAGGCTCCTGAGGCCATCTACAAAGTAAACAGCAGTCACCCCAGGAAAAAGACAGCCATCCCTGTTATTGGACACTCACAGGCCTGGCCTGCCCACCACGTGGCACTGTTAATGAATCCACTTATTTCCAATACAAATAAACCAGAGAGAGGAAGTGGTCAGCCAAAGCTCAATGTAAAGGCAAGATGGGGAGACGGTTAATAAAAATGCTCAAGGCTGACATTTCCTTTTTATTTGAAACATGCTTTTTTTGAGAATGATATGATCTTACTGATCTGGTTTAGTAAGCCTCAGCTGATGCAGGTTTTAAGGTCCTTTTAGCTGTGTTCTCTTTTCTGAGAGGAAAAAAGTAATTCTAAAGGAAAAATTTAAAGTCTACCCTGGTTCCACAGAACAAGGACTGAATGCAAGGAAACATAATTACTTTCTTCTTTAGTCACTAATTACTTAAAAAATGTTGATGTTAATGTGTCTTTTCTGCAGAATGTTGAGATTTGTGAAAAGCCTTAAAATTGTGCATACCTTCTGCTTAAGTAACTCTAGTTGTAGGCGTTAGGAAAAGAAAATAATAAAAAATGTGTTAAAATGTATGCAAAGGGACTTCAGGAATACATTTTAATTATCACAAAATGAAATAATCTAAAGGTTTAAGAATAAATTGATTAAATAAATGTGGCTTGTCCACATAATGGAATGTTATGATATTTCTGAGAGCATTACATGATGAATGAACATTCCTACAATATAATAATAAATGAAAAAGATAATGTATTCTAAAATGAAAATTATTTATATGTATTTTTTGTTTCTGTCATTTCTGTGTTTTTTAATCTTTATTATATTATGTTGTTAAAACAAATATATAAACACTTTGACATAGTTGCAGGGATAATAAATATATAATGATAACATGAATTCTTTTAGAGGAATAACATTAAAGGTGATTTTTTTTTCTTATTTTTATGCTTTCAAGTTTTTTGAAATGAACATATGTTTTATAGAAACATTTGTGTATGGAATTTCTTGGTCAGGAAATTATATACTCAAATGAGAACATCGTTTTTGAATCCCAATAAATAGTATGTTTTAGTTCTTCATTTCCATAGTCCTGTACCTATTTCTTGATGTCCAGTCTAAATTCTCCATGATGCAGTTTTAAATATTTCCCCTCTTTTTTTGCTGAGACAAATTAATAGCAAGATAATCCTTTTATAATGATCCTTTTTCTGCCCTTTTCATAATTTCTGTGTTACTACCCCAAACAATTCTGTTACTGCAAAGTTTGAGAAAATCATGGGAAAAGGAGTTGCAATAATATAATGCTTAACTAAACCATAAAAAGATCTACGTTTTTCCTACATTTTCCCCTTCACTTCTTTAAAATAATAAAAAGAAATCAAGGCATTTATAATTCTATATTTCTCTTTTAGATAAATAATGCCTCACATTATTTTCATAAACAGGTGATTGTAAACTATGTTTTCAGTTAAATTGGGAATGTATACATTCTACTCAACCAATTTACAAATGTCTCAATAGAATAAATACAATCACATAGAATGTTTTCCAAAAGATATAGAGCCTTGTGGTATCAAATATAAATTCTGAAAATCAATTCATTATAAATATATTAAATTCACTAATTCAATAAATCATTAAGAGCATCCTTACTAGGAACTTAAGTTATGTTACACTAGAGGCCCAGCGCACATGAAATCATGCATTGTTAGGGTCCCTAGGCCTAGTCTGGCCTCTGTCAAATGGCCTCCACCCCCCTGCGAAGCTCCCCGCCCAGGATGCTCCATGATGCTTACAGCCCCTCAACTGCTCCACAAGGCCCCCTCTCCCCCTCCACTGGATGCTCTGCAACCCCCCCCCACCACCACCACCACTGCTCCATGAGGCTCCTAGACCCTGCAACTGCCTCACAAAACTCCTCTGCCCCGCGACTGCTTGGGGAAACTTGCTGCCACCGGGTGACTGCTCCACTGAGCTCACAGCCGCCGGAGAAGCAGCCCACCACTGCCGCTCAACAGTCCCCAGTCCCACCCCACCGCCAGCCCCCCTCATGAGGGGGAGAGGAGAGACTGAGAGATGCTCCAGGCACTTCATAGTGACCGGATGCTGGTTCAGTTGTGACACCACCTAGCTCTTTATATATATTAGGATAGTTATGATTCAAAAATACATATATTACTCTGTCATGAACTTTTTTTCTGTTTATTTGCTTTCTAAATATTTTTCTGTTAGCTCTCTTGTGCTTACTATATTCCAAGAAATCTTTATGCTCTTTAACTGCTGTGTTGTTGTTGCTGTTTTTGTCAATTCTCATCTGAGAAGTTTTTTTTCATTGGCTTCTAAAGAGAGTGGAAGGGAGGGAGGAGGGACAGAGATAGAAACACACTGAGCTTTGCCTCCTACACGTGCCCTGTCTGGGACTGTGGAACCTGCAACCAAGGTAAGTGTCATTGACCGGGAATCAAACCCGAAACTCTTTGGTCCATCCGTCAACACTCTAATCACTAAGCAAAATCAGCTAGGGCTTCAACTGCTGGGTTTTTTCTTTTTGTTTGTTTGTTTTTGTTTTGTTTTTTTTTTTTTTTTTACCAGAATCAAGTATTAGCCAGTGGTACAAAATGTAAAACACTATTGTGATTGAATTTACATTCAAATATATAGTATATAATTCACAATATATCTTATATAATAAAAAGAGCAATATGTAAATTAGCCATCACTGCAACAACAATGGTGGCGCCCATAGTAGACGCTGGCGGCATCGCCCAGGCAACGGGAGCCCAGTGTCTGCTCCTTGGCCGAGGAGGAAGCAGGACACTGAGCTCGAATCTCCAGTGGCTCGAGCTCAGCATCCAAGCAGCTGTGCTGCGGGTTGGAAGGGACCTCTGGGGCCGCAAGCCCAGAGTTCGCACCCCAGCCTGCAGTGCTGTGGGAAGGAAGAGGTCTGTGGGATCGCAAGCCCAGCATTCACACCGGCCATGCGGCAGGAAGGAAGGAGCTTATGGGGTTGTGATACTGAAAGAGCCCTATGGGTGCCAAGGTCCTACACCTGCAGCCCCGCAGCCCCAGTCACAGACTGGAAGCCTCCTGCCAGGAGTCCAGACAGGACCAGCATGGCGTCGTGGGGTGGGGTGTGTCCGGCAGGCAAGCTACAGACATCAAATCACTGCTGCCGAGGCCATCCTTCCCTAGCCTCCCCCCCCCCCCCAACACACACACACACACACATACACACTCGCAAGTAGTATGGTCCAAGGGGCTGACTCCTGAGGTAAGGCTCCCATGGCAGCTGATGCGCAGCCAGGCAAGGAAGCCTGAAAGCCCAAGCACCCGAGTACCGGAGCTGCAGGGCATCATGGGCCCGAGGAGCATCTTCCCAGAGACTGTGGGAAGGAGGGGAGGAACCTCTGGCTAGAGGCCAGGTGAGGGATGCTGGTGTCTTTGCAGGCCAAGACCAGGCTGAGGGACACCCCATCCTCCCACACCCCTGTGCACAAATTTCATCCACCAGGTCTCTGGTTGTGTATAATAGCTTTTCTACATATATCACTAATGTATGAGACATTATATATACCTCAATATATTGTGTACATGTATATTTCTTAAATACAAATATACAGTCTTTTCCATCACTTTATTAAAATATGAAGAAATTTTTAAGATTCAAAGTAACATAATGTTAATGAATATATTCAAAGTAACATAATGTTAATGAATATGTTCTTTGCCACTGCAAACTCTATGCTCCCATGCTTTACAAACAATTTTCAACTAGGATTTAATATAATTTACTAAGTTATTTTTTAAGACATCTTTTTTTTAATTTCAGAAAGCAAGGGAGAGGGAAAAATATAATAGCAATGCTGAGAGAGAATCATTGATCAGCTGCCTCCTGCACACCCCTTACTGGGGATCAAGCCCACAACCCAGGCATGTGCCCTGTCTGAGACTGAACCAGTGCCCTGACTGAGATAGAACCAGTGACCTGGTTTATAGGTTGATGTTCAACCACTGAGCAACACCAGCCCAACAACGTTTTAAAGGTCTGTGAGAAAGTTCTTGAATTACTTTGAGAATAATGGGCACCTATCAATTACTTTTGCAACTATCAGTTCAGGTATTGAGCACATTAATAATTACTATTTACTCAAAGTATGGTTTAGCCAGATACTGTTATTATAGCTCATGTAAATCTTACAGACAGAGGTTACATCATTCAATCTTTTATAGATTACTTGAAACATTATAGATTCAGTGAAAAGTAACTTCTAGTCCACATACTGATTTTTTTTTCTCTCTCTGGCCATTATTCTACTTGGATATACTACAAATTCTCTAACCTAACCTGTTGAAGGAAAGTCCTTTTGCTCCAGATCTCACTTGATCCTCAGGGCAGTCTGGGACTTAACTTGAGCTACCAAAGGTCAAAGGTTAATCAAATTTAGGGCAATGGTTCTTTGTTTCACCCTAATTAAAATTCTAGTCATGCAGTATAATAAAAGGGGTCACAGCAGCAAGAAATGGCCTAGTCATGCATATAGTCGCAGTGTCCAAATAGTCAAGTTTTAGTAACTTACCAACTGACCCACATATAAAGGAAGTGGACAAGTCTGTTTAGAAATGTTTCCTTAATTAGAACATGTGAAAATGCAATTGCCCCTCATATATTGAAGAAAAAAAAACCCTCACAAAATTACAGTATAACTCAGGAAGATATTTCGGGTTCTATATACATTCTTACCAAAGATTACAGAATTATTATATTTAAGTGATAATTAAAACTAACATTTTCCTATAATGTTATATTCAACATTATTTTATCCTAGATTTCCAACAGCTTACTACATAGAGATCTTGGAGTTTAAAGTCAGATCCAGTTATTAGTCATGGCTAATGAACACTGAGCAAGTTAATCTTAGCTTTTTTTTTTTTTTTTTTTTTTTTTTAAATCAGGAAAACTGGTAGGGGTATATGGTGCTGGTGGGAGGGGAAAACACATAATTCACAAGGTTGCAAGGTGAGTTAAGTGAAATAACACATATAAACTGCCTAGCAAAATACTGACTTTAAAATAAATCTTTGCTGTTGCTTTTTCTTTCTTTCAGCTGAGTGCCCTTCTTGAGACATTTATCTCATTTCTTTAGCTATTGTCAATTAATATTTATTTATAAGGGACATTTTTTTTCAATTGATAATCAATACATTAAGTTAAAATAAAAGACATCACCTCCTTTAAACATTAAATGGAAAATACCTGGGAAATAATTGCTCATTCTCACTGAAGGTACTTATTCTCAAAATAATTGAAACAGAGACTCTTAAAAACTACTTACAATATATCATGTGGTTATTAGAAGGGCTAATTTTGTTTCATTTTTAATTACAGAGTTGGGTGATGTGAGATTTTTTTAAAAATCAAAAATTTCAACTGCAATATATTTTTGTAGGAAATGCCACAAAAAGAAATGTCCACTTTTTTATTTACTTATTTATTTTTATTGATTTTGTACAGAGAGAAGGGAGAGAGATAGAGAGTTAGAAACATCAATGAGAGAGAGTCATTGATCAGCTGCCTCTTGCACACCCCCTACTGGGGATATGCCCGCAACCAAGGTACATGCCCTTGACTGGAATCGAACCCGGGACCCTTCAGTCCCCAAGCTGACGCTCTATCCATTGAGCCAAACCGGTTTCGGCGAAATGTCCACTTTATATATATTAGCTACTCTATCTCTGTCATATAAACATACAGAGTATAAAAGTTTTTGATTGGAGTGAGGATCAGGCCAAGTAAAAGACTATTATTATATTGAATATGTCCCATTTTAAATATTTTCATAAAGTATTTCTATATGTAATGACAGTACCTTGTTTTCTCTAATTATTGCATGACTAGCTCTATAAAAACTGACATCTCAGCAAGAACCGAACCTGAGAAAACATTGAAGGGAACACTATTTTATGTCAGGTTTTTGTGAAATTTGACTCCAAGAATATGTTCTTCTAAGTTTTACTTCAATTTATATTTTTAATCTTAAATAATCTTATTTATACTGCAGATGTAGAAATAATCCATTTTATTCATTCTATCCTCTTTGTTGTACAAATAATAGCCACAACAAAATCTTCTCATAAGTACAGTATATAAAATAACCAAACTCATTTTAGCTGGTTTGACTCAGTGGGTGAGCATCTACCTGAGGACTCAGGGTCCCAGGTTCGACTCTGGTCAGGGGCACGTGACTTGGATTGCTAGCTGGATCCCCAGTAAGGGGCATGCAGGAGGCAGCTGATAGATTAGTCTCTCTCATTATTGATCTCTCTCTCTCTTTCTCTCTGAAATCAATCTTTAATAATAAAAGTTAATATGCTAATTAGACCAGACATCTTCCGGACCTCATTCCGGATGTCCTTCCTGAAAAAGATGGGGTCAGGGGGAAGCCAGCCCAGGTCCTGGGTGCCGCAGGCAGCTGGAGGAGAGAAGCAGCAGGGTCCCAGGTGCCTGCTGGTGGCTGGAGGAAGAAAGACTGGGTCCCAGGTGCCAAAGGGAATCTGGTGCAGGCAGTCAGGGGAAGGAAGGCCTTCTCTTTTGTGCATCAGGCTTCTAGTCCATATATATAAAATCCAAGCGACGTGAACGACAATGACCAGAATGATGGAAGGATCAAAATGACTGGTCACTATAATGCGCACTGCAGTGGCCAACCAGTTATATCAGGGTCCTGATCAGTACCCCCCCAACCTCTTGTGGTCCCAACCCCTGACTGGCACTGCTACCCTGATCAGGGGTGTGGCTGACCAGCCAACCTCCCATGGCCCCTCCCTCAGGCTACCCTGCCTCCTATCAGTACACCTCAATCAAGAGTGTGGCTGGATGGCCAACTTCCCACAGCCCCACCCCCAGTTGGCTTGGCCCTGATCAGCCCCAATTGGGGGCAGGCCAGCTGAACCCCACCAGTGCACAAATCTGTGCACCAGGACTCTAATAAAATACATTAGAAATCTACACTAATAAAAGAGAAAAATGGTAATTGACCGTACCTTCGCTATGCACATAGCCAATCAGACTGAGTATGCAAATTATCCCAACAAGATGAAGGTTAATTTGCATACACAGGCCAGAGCAGTGTGAAGCTTGCTATGAGGGGAAGGGATCAGCAGAGGGAGCTACTGGAGTGGTGCTCCAGACAAAAGCATGGATTTGCAGGCTCCAGGAGGCTCTGGAGAGGGTACCTGCTGGCTCCCAGGTGGCCTGGAAGTGGGGACTTGCCGGCTCCCTGCAGGAACAAGGCCTAGGAGTGGGAATGCGCCAGCTCCCTGGCAACTGGGGTGGGAAGTGGGGACTTGTGGGCTCCTGGGCGACTGGGAGTGAAGCCAGGGGCTTATTGCACGAATATTGTACAATGGGCCTCTAGACTATATAATAAAAGCCTAAGCAACTGTTACAGTGGAACAACCAGAACAAGAGGTCACTATGAGCTGCACTGACCACCAGGGAGCAGATGCTCAATGCAGGAACTGCCCCCTAGTGCTCAGGGCACTCCAATAGGGGGAGCACTGCTCAGCCAGAAGCCAGACTCGTAGCTGGAGAGCTCAGTGGAGGTGGCAAGACCCTCTCCGGCTTCTGCAGCAGCACTAAGGAACAGCAAGCCGAGCAGTAAGGATGGAATAGATAGGCAGTTAGGAGCAAGGGGTCCTGGATTGCGAGAGGGCTGAGGCATGGCTGAGGGACCTCCCCCGTCCCAGGGCATGAATTTTATGCACTGGGCCTCTAGTAAGTAAGTAAGTAAGTAAGTAAGTAAGTAAATAAATAAAACACCCAAATTGGTGGAGTTGCTGGACAATTGTATATTGCTGTGAGTTCATGTTTCATAGTTTCAAAACATATAGGTTCCAAAGTCATCACAATCAATCATCTTAGGATAGGATTGGAGAAAAGATTGTATCCTCCAATATAGGAAAGAATGTGAGTCATAGTACACAGGAATAAAAGTTCTTTACTCAATTAGAAATAATCACAATTTCAGTGGCGAGGTTATGAGAGGATAGAAGAGAACAAGAGAAAAAAATTACAAGTAGACATTTTTATTTAATTCTTGGCCCATTTCACTTTCTTTAATTGGATTTCCTAGGCACGTGCAAACCTAATTCTTTCTGAGATCTCATTGCCTTCTGGAAGAGCCATAGGTATTTATTTGTTTTCTTCATTTGCTTCTTCAATGCCCAGTGATTGCCAATGTATTTCAAAAGAAAGTAACTGGCTATATCTGGTTTCAGAGACTGAACTGGCTCACCTTTCTTCTCCAAAACCTAGTGTTTTTTTATTATATATTTTATTTTATTGTTATTGTTGACAATATTATAGATGCCCCTTCTTCTCCCCCATTGCCCACCTTCTCCTTCCTTCGGCACTCATCACATTGTTGTCTGTGTGCATGGGCTATGCATGCATGTTCTTTGGCTATTCTCTTCATCTTCTCTCATCCCATCCAAAATTTAAACTCACTGGGCAAGTTATTTCATTGGTTCTTAGACTATGCTTTCAAGGTAAGTATTACTATTTTCTAGTTAAAACAAAGAAGGCAGAAGAGAATTATATTTGTTCAATCATAGCAGTTGAACAGTAAAACAGAAAGATAATTCTGTCTCCTAAAATTTTGTTTGTTAGTTTCTTAACTGGTCTAGAATTTAGTTTTTCATTTTTATAAATCACCTTCCCTTAGAAAAAGCAGCATAAAACATATGTAAGATCATATAAATGTCAAAGCTCAACTAGTCCCACCATTTTATAAGTACTAAGTCAGTTTTATTAGATTATATGAAAGACAAATATTGTTACTTTTGCTCTAAGTTGTTAAACAGCATGTGTTTATAATCTTTGGCCTGTAACAGAAAGAATATAGTTTTAATTTATATTTATGCAAAGCAAATACCCAATTACAAATAATTTTTTTATATGTTTCCATAAATGAGATGGCATTAAAATGCATAGCCTGCTTACCTGTCTTGGGAGGATAAATCGGTGTTGTACAAGGCAATGTCATCAAGAAAAGGAAAGCCAGTATAGATAAACTTAAATAGTTAATACTATAAACTAGCCATCAATTAAAAAATATTAGCCTTAAAAGATTTTTACTTACCAAAACTACTTTGTGAAGAGATTTGATTTTGTTCTAATTAATAACTCATTTATTAGCAATTAATACATACCTACTCTGCTATGCTATTTTAATTTTATTTACATACTAATTGAGTATATGCTAACTATCCCATATGTAACTATTTTCATAAATTTTATTCGTACATATTATCCTACATAACCCTAGAAAAACCCCAAAGAATATGCATTGCACATGTTACTGGCCTTTTTTTTCTTTTTCTTTTTCTTTTTTACCCATTAGGCAACTGAATATGAGTGTCTTGCCCAGGCTCATGGAGCTAGCTCAAGGAAGAAGCAAGGACTACTAGTCCACATGCAGTGATATTCCTTATACAACGAGGGCGACCGCTTCCAAACTACAGTTAAATTTAACTCTTTTTCTTTCATTCAACACATATCTATTATCTATTATTTTTAGGAATACTTATGTCCTATTTCTGCAGATGTTCTTTCCATTTGGACTTTATAGACTGCTGCAAGGCCATGAAAACATTTTTGCTTTCCATGAAGTCATATAAACAAACTTGCTCCAGATCCCAACAAGAAGTAATTTGGCCTATTAAATATTAATTATTCATTTTAAACACTCAAATAAAATCTCACTTGTCTTTACCATTCAGTTTTCTATAATACATATTAACAGTAATACACTTTTTAAGATAGGCTCCCATGATCAAAGACTCCAACGCAAACACACACACACACACACACACACACACACACAATCACAATGCTCAGAGCATTTTTCCATCAAATAAACATGTGAAAGAAAAAATAAACATGGGCATGTCATATTAGCTAATTTGTCTTAAAATCATCAATAATAAGATATACCACTAATTTTCTAAAATCAGGGGCTATGAAAAATTTGCAATGTTAGTCCACAAACCTATCTTCTTGCTTATGATTGCCATATCCTTCTTTCTTTCTTTCTCTTTCCATTTCCCTTTTCTCCCTCTTCTCTTTGTCTCTCCATCTTTTCCTCTCTTTTGTTTCTGTGATTTTTTCCTGGATTTTCCCAAATAATCACTAAATACTAATGAAATAATAAAAAAAATTGCTGTATGATTTAAAATAAGCATCTGCTTCATAAAAATGCATTTAATTATTTATTGAACAAGTATTTATGGATAGTAGTTAAGAAATTGGTATCTCATGTTTTTATTTTGACCTTTAGTCAATTATTTAACCTTTTACAACTCAAACAATAAACCAAACTATCTCAAAGTTGAGGGGTTTTTTTGAAAAATGATTTTGTGAGGATTTTTGTGAAATATTTCATCTAAGGTGCACATGTTAGCATGTTTTTAGGATATATAAAACTCTTAATAAAATATAGCTATTTCTCAGCATCTACTGTATACCAGCAATAAGGATATAAGGATGAAAAAATGACAACAAAATATGTTGGTAGAGCCGAAACTGGATAGAGCTCAGTGGATAGAGCGTCTGCCTGCAGACTGAAGGGTCCCGGGTTCGATTCTGGTCAAGGGCATGTACGTTGGTTGCGGGCCCATCCCTGGTGGGGGGTGGGCAGGAGGCAGCTCGTTGATGTTTATCTCTCATTGACGTTTCTGGCTCTCTATCTCTCTCCCTTCCTCTCTGTAAAAAATCAATAAAATATATTTTAAAAAAAAGATTTGGGCTTGAATATGCAGATAATTAACTTATTTCTGTTATTAATTTTTAACTATAAATAAAAACACCTTAAATTGGATAATATAAATAATAGAGAGCTTTATCTAATAATTATTAAGTTTATTAACTAAAACAAAATGTAATTTATCTGGGTGTTTGGAGTATTGTAAAAGTTTACTAAATGCTGTTATTTTTGTAGCTGCTATATCATAAATATTTTTCAAACAGAGAGCATATTTGGTAAGATGAATTAATATCAAAATCATAACTGATCTTTTATGATAACCATTGGATATGTTTCAATTAACTTGTGCAGTTGCCTGGACTCTTTGCTAATGAGGATATTTTCAGTCAGGTTAGTTTGGCTCACTCTAGCCCAATTTACTTGTTCCATGATGATTGACAGTAGTCCAATTCATGGCCAGGATACAAATGAAAATGAGGCCAGAGACTTGTCCCCTAACTAAGTTGGCTAAGTTATGAGTATTCCACTGTTAGATACAAGTGGAAGTCATTTCAACTAAATCTCTTAAGAACTTATTATGAGCCAATTATTATGATAAATAAAGAATTTAAATATGAATAAGCTCTGATCTTTTCCTTGAGGTGTTTAATCAATTGAGAGACACATGGATAAACAGATAGTGTGCTTTCAATAGTATGGTGATCACACACACAATATGCTGTGTGGAAAGGTATAGAAAAGGGCACACAACCCAGCCTGGAGTGTGTAATAGAGGTATGTGTGTGTATAGGCAGCCAATGGGGGATTAGGGAGGACTTCCTGGAGAAGATAAAATCATTCTCAAATGTCATCTTAGAGTGCACTGCATTTTGTAGAAAATGAGATGATAATGCTTATGCACTAATAACTGTGAAATATATTTTTTTCTTTTCCAATACACTTTCTCAATATTTGAATTTTCCATATATAGTGCTTGTAAATTTATAAAACTTCATGTGTTCCACAGAGCACTGCCAAAAATTAAAAGACAAACCTGATATTCTAAATTGGTTTTTGCACGATAGAAAACAATACAATGCTCTGCATTTATGCTGGAGTGTCTGCGAGGTGAGCCCATTCCAAGGCATATAGATGCAGTTTTCCTGACCAAAGAGCCTGTCAACATGGGAAAGCTAACATATTTGAACAAATGTGTGTCAGTGTATAACTATATTTGAAAATAAATAAAATTAAAAGATTCCAGCACTATCTACTAAGGCCTATCTTCACAACAAAAGAGAATTTATCGCAAACAATAATGCCATATTTGTTATAATTAACTTACTTCATTTTAGTTTGACAAACATTTTTTTCTAGGCATTGTACAACATACAGGTGATTGATTAACTGTTGAATCAATTATGGCCTCCCCCCTCAAGGAGGTCACTGTCTGTCAGGCTAAGCACTGAATGAACACATGTCCACACAAACTCCATAGGAAAGGAATCCAGGAACCACCTTTTAACAGCCTTCGTATCTTCAGGAGGGAACATTAGAGGGTACCTTACTCCTCCAAAGAGCTACTGCCTATGTAATCCGGACCATTAATTTCTCCACCTCAGCTTGCTGGCCCTTGTTACTAGCTTATGGTCTGATAATGCTCTGTTATGCCTGGTTTACATCAAGTACTCTGTTGACGTGCTATTGAGACATCTTTCAATGTAAATGAAAGAAGGAGAAACAAATCTATTCAGGGCCCTATCAGGTAATTGTGCTATTATTGGACATGGAGAAGTGCTGTATGTTGCCCAATGCCCATATTTCAACACTACTTGCTAACTGCAGACAATAACCACAAGATATCACAGAGGTTACTCAAAATAGAAACTGTATAGAGGTGGGAGTATTACTTGTACTACTATAAATGTTACTATGTGTAAAAGATACCTGTGTGTTTAAATATGAGGTTGTTCAATAATTTTTTTACATATAAGAATATGCTGCAAGTTTTACCTCCTATATACCTGTGTAGTTTTGCCTGTGTAGTTTTAAAAAACTTGAAGTGGTTTAAAATGGTATCCTATGTATGGGACATTTTGCTTGGATTCATAGGAAGGGAATTTTGGCTACAATAGAGGAATGCATCCCTTAAATAATCTTTAAACCCCATTGATGTGATAAGCAAATATATAATATTAGCTTCACTGATTATAGTGAGACCATATTAAAGCATTTTTCTTCTATGCATTGGTTTGACACTCATTTATGTAACCAATGTTTCCATTAAAAAAAAAAGATATAGTTTAACTAACCAAAGCTTCTATATCTATGGGAGCAGAAAACCAATGCTAGGAATCTAAGGATTTGCAAGTGTTGAGTATTTCTATCATCTCTGTTTCTCTTTGCAGCCCTTGTCAAAAACAATGGACTTCTCTTGAATCACTAGGAAGAAACAGTGCAATAATTAGAAAGAGAGAACAAAGCAGAATGGTAATCGTTTGGGTGAGCTGAGCAGGCACAGGTGATGAAATGGATAAGGAGAGCAGTCAGGGAACAAGAGAAAAGGTGTTTAATTCCTGGCTGCAGTGACCCTGGCATTAGGAAACCATCAAAGGAACTACTTCTTCCACCTAAGTTTGCTTAATATGAATTACCTACTTTTTTTTTTTTTTACTTTTCCTGACTTTATTTTCCTTTCAATATAGTATAGAGATAAGTGATCTTTTTAGTAAAAGTAGGGAGAATGAATGACCTGAATATGTTGACAATCTTTGAAAACTAGCTTTAAAAAATATTTATATGACTTCTTTCTAAAATTGGACACAATAAAGTTTTAGTTTAAAAATAAAGAATTTTTGAAAGGATTAATTTAGCCTAGCATTGTTCTTATTTGTTTACTTATTGACCTATTTCCCTCACTAAACTGTAAACTCTGTGAGAAAAGATACTCTGTCTTTTCCCTTAAAAAAAATATTTAAATAGAATAAGTAGCACCTTGCTTATAGGAGGACTCTCAATAAATAATTGTTGAATGGGTGTGAATAAATAAATGAGTGACAAAATTAATTAATCCTTAATTTTGAAGCATGTCCTAAATGTTTTTGTAATTGTTCTATATTTTCCCCCACAAAATATAGAAGGCAGTTCTGTACTAATAGCAAAATTATTTTCTGGTATACATTGTAAATGTTCTGTGTGTGATAGTTACTGGTGTATTACATTTTTTTAAATATTTGAGCCAAAACCACTTTGGCTTGGTGGATAGAGCATCGGCCTGTGGACTGAAAGGTCCAAGGTTCGATTCTGGTCAAGGGCATGTACCTTAGCTGTGGGCACATCCCCAGAGGGAGGTGTGCAGGAGTCAGCTGATCAATGATTCTCTCTCATCGATGTTTCTAACTATCTATCCCTCTCTCTTCCTCTCTGTAAAAAATCATTAAAATATATTTGAAAATATTTGAAAATGTTATGATTATAAACAAACATTTTAGTGGTCAAAACAGGGCTATATTTTGCATTTTTTATGCATTTCAAATGTAAATTCTTATATTTGTCAGACATTAAGAGAAAGTACATTTGTACTAATGTAAACATTAAAAATTATATATTAAAGAAAGAAAAGGTAATGCAAAATCATTCAAGAGCTTGTCAATTTTTAAAAGATTATCTAAGCAATTGAAGTATGAAACTAACTGCAAGTAAAATTGTTCAAAATGGCAGAATTTGCTATTTATCTCAGAGGTGAGAAAGGCTATTTGTTAATCTTCTCCTTCCCCTGAGCTCACCTCTTACCTGTCTTTAAGTTGATAGCTGCTCATAGGGCAAAACTTTTCTTTCTTATATATGTCTAGAGGATTCATACCCAAGAGTCATTCAGAATACCAGTTTGGATTTCAGAAAAAATAGATAAATCCATGCATAGTCTGGAGATACATAGGCCATGATTCTAGAATTAATTAAAAGTTAACTATGAATTAAGCCTAAACGTCACAGTCACCCTTACAGCACCCTTCTCCCACTTCCTTTTGCTTGGGATCTAGAGTGAGAGGAAAGGCCTGCTAGGCAACAATTCACAATGAAAGAATGCTTTACATTAAAGCAGAAGAATATTTTTGGGTGATTCCATAATGCTAAGGAATCATCCTGATAGAAGTGAGCTGAGGTAAATAAATAATCCTCCCAAATGGTGACTCAGAAAGAGGGAAAGGGAAGGATCTAAGACACATGTGTCAAACACAAGGCCCGCGGGCCAAATCCAGCCGGTCAGGCCTTGCAATGTGGCCCGCACCGCGCTGTCATCACTGCACTCCGCTGTCAGTTTATGACATTGTCAGTTTATGACTGTTCAGTAAACCATTCGGCCTGCGATTTAGGCTGGATTTTAGATTTTGGCCCCTTCTCTGATTGAGTTCGACACCCCTAATCTAAGACAATTAGCATTGTGATTTTAAGCGTTGCTGGGCCTGCCTGTCAAGAAAAATTTCCTACTTCGACTCCTGTGAGGATACACACTTAGAAAGTGCTTTTATTGTTTGTTGTCACTTATATGAAATTGATGTGTGTGAAGGATCCAGAGTCTGCATGGTATAAGTTTTTCCTAATTCTCTACTGCTTGAAATTAGTCTTGCCTGGATCATATGACATTGCAGTTTTCCTTGAAGATTCCTGCTAATTAACATGAAGGAGCAAAATTTCTTCCAACAGAGGATTCTCAAAGCCCATTCACATGTTTGTCTTGGTTGTTCTTAACCAAATTTCACTTCAAAGTTCCTGTGGAGGATGTATAAATACCTCTGAAGATTCTGGCTTAGTAAATTTGAGGAAGGAACTCATGGACAGATACAAAATATTGCTTTAGCTAAACATAGCATTATCTCACGAAAATAATAACCATCATTTTAAGATGAGATGAGACCTGGTGAGATAGACTGTGTGATAGCAAAGAGAAAGTTTTATTTACAGAGTGATTTATTTTAATTATTGGTACTCATAGTAATTCCTACCACATAGCGGTCAACTAATGTTTGTTGGTGCCAATTCAACACCAACAGGAATCCATAATTTAGGGTGCAGTGATGAAGGAAACTTTATTCAGTGCAAAACAGCTCAATGTAATACAGCACAGCTGTGAGAAGAGCGTAACTGTAGGCATCCCTGGGACTAGGTCTCTCTTCAGTTTGTCAGCTCTGCTCTGCTCCTCTCTGGTATGCTCTATTCTGTGCCAGTATGCTCTGGCCCCACTGACCTGTTCTGGTCCAGTGAGACATCTTCCATACATCTTTGGTATTTGAGTTTCAGCCAAGAAAATGCAGTCTTTAGTGGAAAGGGAACTGTGCTCCCAGAGCCAGAAGGGAGCTGACTCACATAAACAAAAGCCCCGGCTACTGGCCTAAGGGAACTTTGGGAAAACATTAAATGAAACAACATCTGCATAATAGTGTTACCAGAAGGAGAGGAAACAGAGCAAGGGATAGAAAACCTGTTTGAAGAAATAATGACAGAAAACTTCCCTTATATCTGGAAGAAAAAAACTCACACAAGTCCAAAAAGCGCACAGCATCCCAAACAAGATGTACCCAAAAAGACTGACACAAAGACACATTATAATCAAATTGGCAAACACCAATAACAAAGTAAGAATCTTAAAGGCTGCCAGAGAGAGACAGAAGTTACATACAGAGGATTTCCCATCAAACTATCCACTGATTTCTCAAAAGAAACACAGCAGGCCAGAAGGGAGTGGAATGAAATATACAAAGTCATTGAAAGCAAGGGTCTGAATCTAAGAATACTATACTCAGAAAGTCTATCAATAAAAATTGAGGGTGAGATCAGGAGCTTCATTGACAAAAAAAGAATAAGGGAGTTTATTTCCACCAAACCAGCAATGCAAGAAATTCTAAAGAGTGTGCTGTAAAAAGAAGAAATAGGTAGGGAAAAAGGAACACAGGGATAAAGAATAAAAGTGGTGACAAACACGTACCTATCATTTAAATGTAAATGGATTAAATGCCCCAATCAAAAGACATAGGGTAGCTAAGTGGATAGAAAAACATGACCCATATATCTGTTGATTACAGGAAAATCACCTCAGAAAAAAGGACTCACACAGACTGATAGTGAAGGGATGGAAAAAGGTTTTTCAAGCGAATGGAAATGAAAAAACTCTAGGGTAGCAATACTTATATCTGACAAATTAGACCTCAAAGTGGAGGCCATAACAAAAGATAAGGAAGGCCACTTCATAATACTAAAGGGAGCAATTCAACAAGAAGATATAACTCTGGTAAACATATATGCACTCAATACAGGAGCACCCAAATACAAACTTTGGGAAGATATCAAAGGAGAGATTGACAGCAACATAGTCATAGTAGGGGACTTTAATTCCTCACTAACAACACTGGACAAATCCTCTAAACAAAAACAAACAAACAAACAAAAACAGCAAAGAAAGATCAATCCTAAATGACTAACTAGATCATATGGAATTAATTGACATCTTCAGAACATTACACTCCAAAGCCACTGAATATATATTCTTGTCAAGTGCACATGGGTCATTTTCAAAGATAGACCACATATTGGGACACAGGCAAAGTCTCTTCAAATTCAAGAAGACAGAAATCATATCCAGCATCTTCTCAGATCATAATGGCATAAAACTAGAAATCAACTATAATAAAAACATGGGAAAAAATCAAACATCTAGAGAGCATGTTATTAAATAATGATTGGGTTGCCAATGAGATAAAAAAAGAAATAAAAAGCATCATGGCAACAAATGACAATGAAAACACAACAATCCAAAATCTATGGACACAGTGAAAGCAGTCTTAAGAGGGAAGTTCATAGATCTACAGGCCTATGTCAAAACATAAGAAAAAATGGTAATAAATTATTTAACCCTACAACTCAAAGAGTTAGAAAAAGGGCAACAAGAAAATCCCAGCATAGGTAGAAGGAAGGAGATAATAAAGATCATTGGAGATAAATGACATAGAGACCAAAACAATACCACAAAAGATCAACAAAACGAAGAGCTGGTTCTTTCAAAGGATAAACAAGATTGATGAACCTCTAGTCAGGCTCACCAAGAAGCAAAGAGAGAGGACCCAAATAAACAAAATCAGAAATGAAAAGGTGAAGTAACAACGGATCCCACAGAAATACAAAAAATTATGAAAAAGCACTATGAACAACTCCATTCCAACAAAATGGATAACCTAGATGAAATGGGCATATTCTTAGAAAAATTCAAGCTAGCAAAAATAAATCAAGAGGAATAAAAAAACCTGATTAGGCTGATAACTACCAAAGAAATTGAAGCAGTGATCAAAAATCTTCCAACAAACTAAAGCACTGGTCTGGACGGCTTTACAGGGGAGTTCTACCAAGCATTCAAAGAAAAACTAAAACCTATCCTTCTCAGACTACACTTCCAAAAAATTCAAGAGGAAGGAACACTTCTAAGCTCTTTCTATGAAGCTAGCATTATGTTAATCCCCAAACCAGATAAAGACATCACATAAACAAACTGAGAGACAAAAATCACATACTCATATCAATTAATGCAGAAAAAGCATTTGACAAATCCAACACCCTTTCTTGATAAAAACTTTCAGCAAAGTTGGAATAGAGGGATCATACCTAAATATAACAAAAACTATATATGATAAACCCACAGCCAACATCATATGAAATGGGCAAAAAGTAAACTCATTTCCCCTAAGATCAGGAAGAAGACAGGTCATGAATGCTTAATCTCATGTAGACATTATTTTAGTGAGAGGAATAAGTATTAGCTTTATTTCATATAGGAAGAGATGAAATGACTTGGTTAGGGGGGAAAAAATCTAGTAAGTGCTGAAAATAGATTCCAGGGCAAGTGTGCCTGCACTTAAAACAAGGCAAACCCTCTTTTCACTATACACACATCCTCCCAGTGTATTTCCCCAGAGAGGAACTAAGTCAGCAAAGAACAGGCTTATACCAAGGACATATCTGAGTTAAGAAACAAGTGGTACATTAATTATTAGATATGTGTACAGGGGCCATTTTTTCTCAATCAAAAATGGGTCACTTTTATAGAAAATAGGACAAAATGCTTTAAAGCAGATTACTGTGAATATTCTAGGGTACACGGGCAGCATAAATCAGTACATGATAAATAAATAGCACATGGGGGGAAGAGACAACATATAGAAGAAAGATCAGTGGATAAAGAGAACATTCTATAAGTTGACGGTTTGTCATGTTTATAAGAGAAAAGATAGGCAGGCTGATTTGAAATACTTTAATATTCTATAGTCTCCCAGTACTCTGTAGTTAGGCCTAAAAGATAGAACAACATGCAAGATTTTTTCTTATATGCCATTAATTTTATTTTTCTTATAAAATTCTCTAAGAACATTTAAAGAGCAAAATATGATTCAGATATCCTGAGCTAACATGGGTGTGGAAATCTAAACAAGGCAAAAAAACGTTATGCTAAAATTAGATTGCTTTAAAATGATGAAATGCATTTTATATCAAACAAAGCTGTTTTGAAAACAACATAAGAATGCAATTTTCTACTAAGTTGTCTGTGGTATGAAGTGATATGGAAAATGGATATCACATAACCTTATTCTGTTTATCAATATATAATTATGAAGTAATTTACAATAATGCCGTTATCGATTTAGCTTCACCCATGTGCCTTCAGCGGATATTTATACTTTAGGAATGAAATTTAACTAAATTATTGGATGAAAATTGCCACTAAGCAATCCTAATTAGAAAACAGGTGCTGATGTAAAGATCATGTTTTATCTTGGGACTCCCCTAATCCCAATATAGTTGCCTTTTTAATAGATTGATGTTGCTGTGGCAAACAATTGGGAATAGTTCCTATCAATTCTATTTAGGTGAGCCTCATGCTTCAGCATATGGTAAATAGAAAAACATTTATATTTCCCCTGAAATACCCTGATGTCTGACAAAGTGCAAGAGTAGCAGAGTTAACAGCTGGACTGCTAGGTTAGAAGTTGTAGAGGTATAAATGTAGGCTTGCCTCATCATGAACTCACTCAAAAAATATTTGTGAAAGAACAAGAAAAATAAAGAGGGAAAGAAAGAAGGAAGAAAAGAAGGAGGGATGTATTAGAGAAAGGAAGTGAGAAACGAAGATACAAAGAAAAGAAAACCTATATGTAGTCATATCTCACTTTGAATAATAATAAAATCAAGATAATATTACAGCCATTACTGGATTTTTTCCAAGTGCAAAGACCTCCTTGTTATGTGCTAATTTATTTACTCTTTGAGGAAGGTATTATTACCCCTCTCTTGCACATGAGATGACATATATTTGGAGGGATTAAAAACATAAGTCATAGCTTGAACTCAGGCAGTGTGGCTGCAGATTATGTGCTCACAAACACTGTACACCTCAGTATACTTTCAAATTTACTTAAATGGAAGTATAAATAAGAATAAAATGAAGGGACATGCCAGAAATCCCATGGCAAGTTACTCCTGATGCTTGAGGAGGTAGCTGGCAGACAGAACTTCAGATTTGCAAGTCAACTATTCTTTGCCCTTTCTGTCTTTATATCAACTAGAGGCTCAGTGCATGAAATTCGTGCACTTGGGGGGTGGGTCCCTAGCCTGACCTATGCCCTCTCACAGTCCTGGAACCCTTGGGGAATGTCCGATTGATGACCTAGTGGGCCTAAGCCATCATTCGGACATTTTAGCATTGTTACGGAGGCAGCAGTGGCTCCCATCACTGCCACTGTGCACTCCAGCCATGAGCTCGGCTTCTGGCTGAGCAGTGCTCCCCCTGTGGGAGCACACTGCCCTTCAGGGGGAAGCTCCTGCATTGAGTATCTGCCCCCTGGTGGTCAGCGTGCATCATAGTAACCAATCGGTCACTCCACCATTTGGTCATTTGCATATTAGCCTTTTATTATGTAGAATACCCTGTAGATGAGGCTCCTTAGAACCATAAGAAATGCAAAAAATTCACTGTTAACTCATACTCGAATTTCCCCCACTTAAAATCAAATTGCCTCCCCTGTGGGGCATGTGCGCTTGACACTTTTCCTCTCTGAGCTTCATTTCTGAATACATATTCATATACCATGGGAACCGTACTCTCTTCTCCGCCTACTTCACTGGGTTGTCATGAGGAGGTTCTGAGCTAATAAATCTAGAGATGTTTCATCAAGTAAGTGATGTCTAAACCTGAAGGGATTGTTATTTTTAAGCTCACACGTACCCTTGAAGGTAGCAGGTGCTGATTAGGGGAGAAGGACTGTAGCTATGGAAGCTTTGCAGAGGGTTCAGGGGCGGGCTCTGGCCAGCATCCCTGTAGCGGTGGTCATCCCTGGAGGCACTGGTTGGGGGGCGGGGCATTAGGGAGGCACTGGGGGTCAGCCAGGCCTAAGGGGGAGTAACTGTCAAGCCTTCCCGCTTGGCCCCATTCTTTAAGTTGTACGTGGCTGTTTCCCAGCTGTATCTGCTCAGGGCGGGGCTCCAACCTCCTGGAGGAGGGTAGGGGCCGGCGGCCAGGGCAGAGCCTGGCGGACTAGGAGGGCGGGTTTAGCCAAGCCCCCAGTGAGGTGGAGGGAGCTTAGCTGTGGAAACTATGCTGCTGCTATGGGGTGGGGTGGGGGGGTGGTGGTGGGGTTGTGACCCTGAGAATCTGCTCAGGCCGGCCTCCACCGGGTCTGGAGTTTTAGGGAGGAGAGGCGTACTTGACCCCAGTGGAGGGGGCCTGGTGGTGGCAGGCCACGGGCCCTGGGGGTGCTGATGGTTGGTTGCCAGTGTGTTATTGTTGTGGGCGCCCCTGGCTGGGATGGGGTAGGGAAGAGATTGGGAGTCGGAGGTGCAGGCTCCAGCTACCCCCAAGGCTGGGTCTCCCAGTCAGGTCAGCCTCACATCGACCCCTCCGCTCTCCCTCCCAGGTTCGGTGAATGGGTAGGGTGTCTTTGCAAGGAGATTTGAAGAGCTCCCTGTGGCCGCTTCCTCTTCCTTCTCTGCAGTCTGGGCTCCTGTCAAGCAGTCTCCTCAGACCCTGGGGAGTTGGCTCCGGCCACCTCCTACTGCACTTGCATCAGTATGCAAATAGCCCATTACAGGGACACTGTCATGAACAAATTAGCATATTACCTCTTTATATGTATAGATGATATCACAGGTTATTCAGCAGAAAGTAGGCTTGATGACTGAATTAAAGTGAAATAACCAAAGTAATTTCTCTTTTAAAAAATATATTTTATTGATTTTTTACAGAGGAAGGGAGAAGCATAGGGAGTTAGAAACATTAATGAGAGAGAAACATCAATCAGCTGCCTCCTGGACACCTCCTATTGGGGATGTGCCTTCAACCAAGGTACATGCCCTTGTCCGAAATCTAACCTGGTACCTTTCCGTTTGCAGGCTGACACTCTATCCACTGAGCCAAACTGGTTAGAGCAAAATAATTTCTCTTTACAAGTTGATAACAACCATACTTTGGAGTAGTACTCTATAGTCCATGTTTAAAGATTACAATAAGCAAAGCAAAAATTTAGGCTTAAAAATGTCATTACTTATAATTTAACTGACTCTCTAGAATTGCAAAACCAAATTTTCGCCCTGGGAACATCAATACCAAATGAAAGAGGCTAGCCAAGTAACCTTCTGAATTTAATTTTGTTATTTCCCTAAAATTTTCTTGTCACATTTTTGTTGTATACATGAAAAGTAAGATTCAATCAGTCAAATCAGAACTATTAAGTGACAGGAGTTATCTTATACATTATCAGAAATGAAGAGATATAAATGTTTTTGTGATAAACATATACATGGGTTTTGAAATCAGAGGAGTTAACAGTTATGCTTGCCAAATATAGGACTTTGGAAAATTAACATAGCCATGTTAAGCCTCAATTTATTTAGATGAAAAAAAAATGAGGAAGCATAATTAACAATATAAGATTATGTGCAATAAAAAGAATTTCTCACATTTGAAAGCAAGTTTTCAGGTGGTTGATAAATATATATTTACTGGTACTTTTGTTTGTTTTCCCTTAAAGTTTAGGGTCAAATAATTATAGTCCCTCTGTAAACAATCTTTGAAGGCAAATGGCAGCAAAGACTTTAATTTTGTTAGATCATTAAAATTGCAGAATCTTATGAAGTAGCAATAATATGTTACCTAGCCAATGTGACATATGTATCCACTTCATCTTGAAAATATTACAGGTAGGAATGCAGTTTTTCATGTGGCAATCTAGTTCTTACTGTCTTGAATTATTCTCTAGGATTCCGGTAAGGTTTTTCAAGTTTGCTTTCCAGCAATAGGTAATAAACATATTATCTTCCATGAGGGGCCCTTTCAAAGGGTGTGAATATCGCTGCTGCCCTGCCTGAAAAGATTGATATTATGCATGTTGAAAAATAGTTTTGATTGTGTGTTTTACTTCACTAAGGATTATGCTTTTCAAGCATATCAACATAGCATGTACATTCTTCTGGGAATATTCTATTTTACCAATGTTTTTCTATACATATATAAGCTATCTTCATCCTAGGACAAGTACATGGTACTTCCATTATTATTATCCAAATAATTTTTTAGTAGTTATATGCTTGATTAATTGGAGATTACTAGTCAATTAATACTTTTTTAATAAACCACCAAGTCTGCCCTATAATATGTTTGATAAAATTTAAAAATTCAAAATAGCTTAAACTGGTTTGGCTCAGTGGATAGAGCGAGGACTCAAGGGTCGCAGGTTTGATTCTGGTCAAGGGCATGTACCTTGGTTGTGGGCACATCCCTAGTAAGGGGTGTGCAGGAGGCAGCTGATCAATGTTTCTCTCTCATTGGTGTTTCTAACTCTCTATCCCTCTCTCTTCCTCTCTGTAAAAAATCAATAAAATATATTTTAAAATAAATTTTAAAAAATCCAAAATAAATAAAATATGAAAATTCATACGTACCTCAAAACTACACTTCTGTGTATTTTTATGATTCTTCTTACCTGTCACAATTTTAAATGTTTTATTCTATCATCTATTATGTAAGTCTATTATTTATGAATTCAATATTCATAATTTAAAGGAGTCAATTATAAAGATAATTGTGGTACTTTGACTCCATAGCCTTGTTAGAAAGGTTCAGCAGATCTAGGTCACTGCCAGATTTAGGTCATGGTCCTGGGTTACATGCCAATAGTTCAGTAAAGTGCAAACACCAGGTGTGAGGACCAGTTCCCAAACATCACAAACAGAATGACAGTTAATATCTCAGGTTAAATTTGCACCGGAATAAGAATCAGGCTGACAAAATCCAGTGTATATAAAGCCATGAAAAATAAATTAAGAGGTGTTAAGAGATCAATTTTGATTTCAAGTTTAGACTTACAAATTAGAAAAGTGATTGAAGGAAATGCAGTTTGAATCACTACTGAAGGGAGGTGTAACTAAAGCTTTCCTTTTGTTCTTCTAATTTTGACACCTATGTGGTGGAGTCCAATGGTTTGAGAGTTATAGCTACCAATTACAATGGTAGAGGAGTGAATAAGCATATACAGCATTTATTGGCTGAATAGTAAATAATTTAACATCCTGAAACATGCTGAAACATCCTAAAACATGCTGATTATTCATGTATTGCTACTTTTCTTTCTTTTATTATTACCTCAGAAAACTTCTAGTATTTCTATTAAGTATCACATATCTAAGAAAAGAGAAATATGGCATAGAAAACCAGGTATTCCTACTTAACAAAATCCCTTCAACTTCTGCTCAGATAGACTTACTGCACTAGTTCCTGATACACTGTTTCTACAACTAATTGAAATTTCCAGTTTTCACTCTGAAATACTAAGAGCTTGGAAGCTGTAACTGCCATCTTCACAACCAAAGGAAAATTGAACAAACTAAAAATCAATCACTTTTCTTTGATTTATCAAAGACTTAAGGTCACAGGACAAATGGTTATCCTAAAAATTTGAGAGATAGTTGAATACAGAGAATCACAGTTTACTATAAACATAAACTGCTGAAAACAAGTACTGGTGGGAAAAAAAAAAAAAAAAACCTTAAATGGAAATTGAGGGATTGCTATAAGAGAAATGTGGACTATCTTGAGAGTTAAAAATATATAGGAGCACAGTCTTAAGGGGCACACACACCTTTATGAAATTTAGCATCTGGAGCTTTATTGGATGTTCCTGGAGAAAATCCAAGAAAAATCTCCTTTGGAAGAACCAAGATGGCAGATTAGGCAAACACCTGTACTCAATGCCTCCCACAACCACACCAAAATTACAACTAAAATTCAGAACAACTATCATTCAGAACTGCCTGAAAGCTGGATGAATTGAAGTCCTACAATCAGAGAAGTGAAGAAGAAAGCACACTGAGACTGGTAGGAAGGGCAGAGGTGCAGAACAGGTTGGTCCCAAACCCATATGTGGGTGTGTAGTGTTTGGAACCAGTCGCAGGGGCTTCCTCTGAGGAGCAAGGGGTAGCAGATCCCAACTCCAGGATTCCAGAGCTGGGAAGAGAAGTTCATGTAACTTCTGTCTGTAAAAGCCAGCAAAGTTGTGGCTGAGCGACATGGAGGTTGCTGGAGACCCAGACAGCCCCTCTTAAAGGGCCAGTGCATGGACTTACTCAGACTCACTCCCTCTGAGCTCCAGAGCTGAGTGGCAGCATTGGGAGAACCACGGCTATACTAGGAGGAACTGGATTGTCTGGCTTCAGGGCAGAAACTCCTGAGAGACTTTCTCTCAGAAGTGGGTGCTCATAGGAGTTGTTCCTGTGCTGGGATTGCCCCATTCGCAAAGCTGCTTGGCAGCCATATCTGAGTCTCCGTTAGCCTGTAGCACATTGTGTGCTCTACACTCATAATTCCCTGAGATCTTGCCCCATCAAACTTGCAGTCCCACCCAAGCTGTGTGCAGCAGCTTTTCCACATGAGGGGTCTGTCTTGCCTTAGGCTTCAGTCTTTCCTAAAATTTCTTAAACAAGTAGCAGCCAGCATCAGTATGCCCATATCTATCAATAAGGGTCCCAAGTTCCAGCACTAGCACCAACGTACCTTGCTTCACAGCTTGGCCTCACCTGGGCACTTCCATATCCAATACAAATAACAGCCTTCTGAAGATCTCCCTGTGGCTTATTCCAGGTGTCTCAGGCAGTGACTGACTTTGCACCTCCTGGGAGGCCTCAGAGCCAATACACCCAGTGGATAGTTTCAGACCATATCAGATTACAATTCTACATATCTACAAGCAACACACTCAAGGGGCAGACTCAGACTGCTGAAAGAAATAGACTTACGAGTCCAAAGTCTGACTAAAGCAAGTCCTGCTCCATAGGGGTGTCTTTTGAACAGCAGCTATTCAGCTGTAGTTGCAGCTGGTTCTGACAGCCAATTGGCCTGGAGATCTACTCTTCCCAGTGATGCCAATAGCAATCAAGGTTCAACTACAATAAGACTGTGCACACTTCCCACACAGAGGCACACCTACAGTGCCCAGTTCATGTCACTGGGGAAGCTGAGCCACTGCACTCTACAGGACACCTACCATATAAGGTCGCAATACCAATTCCAGGAGACATAATAGCTCTACCTAATATATGGAAACAGGAAAGCAGCCAAAATGCAGAGACAAAAGAACATGTCACAAATGAGAGAATGGAAAAAATCTCCAGAAAGAAAAATAAATAAAATGGAAGCAAGCAAACTACTGGATACAGAGTATAAAACAATGGTTATAAGAATCTTAATGAGAGCTTTCAAGAGACTCAAAGAGAGCTTCAAGGGATTTAGTGAGACTTTCAAGGAACACAGGGGACTTTAGAGCCATGAAATAATTCTGCATATTTCTGTGATGCTGCATACATGACATTAAACCTTGGCCAAATCTATAAAAAGGTAGAACACAAAAAGTAAACCCTAATGCAACCTATGAACTATTCTATATAATAAAGAGGTAATATGCAAATTGACCATTACATCTTTGCACAAGATGGCTGTCCCTATGTGGTCACAAGATAGCTGCCACAAGATGGCTAGCATAGAGGGCAGTTATAGGTGATCAGACAAGCAAGGAAAGGCAGTTGGGGGCAACTAGACTGGCAGGGGAGGGAACTTGGGGGGTACCAGGCCTGCAGGGGAGGGCAGTTGGAGGCAACCAGGCCAGTAGGGGAGCCGTTAGGTGTTGATCAGGGTGGTAGGGGAGTGGTTATGGGGTGATCAGGCTGGCAGGCAGAACGGGTTAGGGGAAATCAGTTAGGAGCCAGCTGTTCTGGATTGTGAGAGGGATGTCCGACTGCCAATGTAGGCCTGATTTCTGTGGGATTGGGCCTAAACTAGCAGTCAGACATCCCCCGAGGGGTCCCAAATTAGATAGGGTGCAGGCTGTGCACTGAGCCTTTAGTATTTAGTAATAGAATATCAATATTGGTTTACTAAATGTGACAAATATGTCACATGAATATAAAATGTTAATCATCATAATAGGGGAAAGTGTACAGGGGAACTGTTTGTACTATTACTCAGATTTCTGGAAATCTAAATCTGTTCTAAAAATAGAATCCACTTCCCTAGCTGTGCTATAGATTCAGCCCACAGAACATGCCATGTGGAGGTGGTTAAGAAAGCAGTTTTGGGTTGAATTCAGTTCTGCCAATAAGTTGCCTCTTTTTTTGTTGTTGTAGAATGAGAATGGTACCACTATTAATTTAGTGTTATTGTTAAATGAGATAATATGTTCATATACTAACTGGTATATGATAAGTGTATAACAAACAGTTGCTACTAGTTGGGTCCTAAAAGACTTTAGAGATTTGAAATATGGAAAAATAAAGTTCAGAGGTATGAAATTATTTGTGAAGATCATAAGGTGCTGTAATTTGAAGAGCACTAATTGTGTTTTACAGAGTACTGTATTAGCCATTTATTGGAATAAAATAAAAAGAAAAAAATCACACTCAAATGGAGGAGCTGCAGCATCAATCAGGAAACATGCTGCATTGTGGCTTACTTTATCCCTACTAGGTATTCTAGGTCTCCATCCTGAATTTTATGGAAATATGCGGATCTTGAGCATAGAAAGGAGGGCTGTTTTATGAGACTCTTTAAGACTAGGCTTCAAATTTGTTTTATGGAAGACATGTTGATCACTGAGTCATTCAACAAACTAAACTTAGCCTAGGTAGAAATTCCTTTATTATCTTAACTATCCTGCAATGTGAAAAAATGATAGAGATTAATTTACACCCAAACTCATCCAAGTTCATGGGCAAAAAAAAATCACTAGCTACTTACCTGTAGGACTAAAGTTGTAGATAAGCAAGAGGACTTTATGATTGCAAAGATTTCTTCTTGCCAATGTGTCTAGCTCATCTCATCCTTCAGTTTCTTCTGAAATGTAAGATTCTAGAAAGTCCCATTTAAACATAACCTCCCTTTCTCTACTCCCTGAAACCAGTTATTTGCTGGTTTCCATCTTTGTACTTACTAAAATTGACAGTTATACATTTATCTGTGCATTTTCTTGTTTGTTATTGCTGTTTTACAATAATTATTAAACTCCACAAAAATAAGGGTTGTATTTTATTCACCAAAATATACATATTTTTATTTTACCTGATGACAAGTGGCACTCAAAAATATCTACTAATTGATTAACTTAAGCAATAAACGGAATTGGAATGGTTACATATCAAATGATTTCCATGTTAGAGAACATATATGTCTCTCAGCTCAGCACTCAGATTAATTTAAATAACTAAAGTCCGAATTATTCCAAAAAGATGTTATAGTCATTTCCTCAGCCTACAATTTGTCTAATCATATTTCTTTTAAATCGTAAGTTACTGATGGCTAGAACACATTGAAGATCACATATTGGGCAAAACAAAACTTAAATACAAATATAAACTAAAACATATTGACAAAGGGTATAATTTTTCTTGGACACTTCAAGAAGCAAATCTGTAAAAATGAAGCTAAAATTATTTACCAATTAGATTCCACTCAGGTAACAAATACTATAGCACAGATAAGTTAATATAATAAAATATAATACAGCTTGATGTAAAGGTTAGAGTGGTTGATATATGAATGCTACAAGACACTATTATTGGAAATTGAGTTTCTTAAAATTAAAACAAAAAGGTTTGGGATATTAGTAATATTTGTAGTCAATAGTAAGCAGATAAAAGTTTCATAATGACATATTAGTCAAGAATTTTCTTTTTCTAAAAGACCAATGGATCATGTAGTAAAAAAAAAAAAAAGTATTTTTTATGATTAACTATTGCAGAAGCATTTTATCTGAAATCATTTGCTATTATTTAATATAGAAACCCCTCTGATACTATAAGGAAAATCTGACAATGGCTGCAGGGGTTTGAAAGATTATTTTTAATATTTGGCATAATAGTCTGTAATGGTTCCTATGACTCTGATCACTCAAAAATGGAATAAAAAAAGCAAAGGTAAAGTTGAATCTTCTCACATTGCCTTAATAATAATGAACATTTATGCAATACTTTGTAGCTGGGATTTCAGTTGACCCTTGGTTTATCTTTTGAAAATGTCCCCCCCTTTTTTTAGATTGCTAAAATACCATAGTTATTATTTGAGTAAATGTATCCTAACTTGTTAAATAAATCAGATTAAAACTCCTGAGATCATAAAAACTGTTTAGCTTTAGCCGTCAATCAGACTATAAACTTATAGAAAGGAAGGGCATGCAGAATGGATGCAAGGGGCACTTATGATTATGAATGAAACTATGAGCAAAGCTCAGAGGTTGAAATTACAAAATTAGAATGTTATTTTGGTGGATATTAAGGAAATAGGAGAAAATTAATCCATGGCACTAGTATGAAATAAATTGAGAGAATAATAACATAATAAAGCTAAAGCCTTTAGAGATAAAAGAACAACAGAATGGATAAAAATAGGGGTAAACATAATAGAGTGCACTACTCTTCACTCCATGAATTTTTAAAGCATTTTTTTTATTATTGAAATAAAAATTATAATACCATCTGATGTGATGCTCAATGGATCTACAGGAATAACCTGGTTGTATTTTAAAAGTGACAGGGAAAGGAACATCAAGGAAAGTAGGTTTTCTATACTTTGCTTGAAGTGATCAAACTAGTAAACTGTGGTAAGTTACATATGTATATTGCGACACCTAGAGCAAGAGATTATACTAAAAAAGCTATACTGAAAACCATTAAAAAGAAAAAAAATAGAATTCTAAAAATATATTCAAGTAACATACAGGGAAGCAAGACAAAAGAAATGGAGCAGTGGGAAGCAGATAACACAGATAAGAAACAAAACAAATGCCACAATGGAATACTTATGCTCTATCAAATCAATAATTATTTTTAAAATATGTGATATAAATGCACCAATTAAAAGGAAGATAATGACAGAGTACATTAAAAAGGAAAAATTTAAAAACCATTACCTGACTGTGTAAAAGAAACTTACTTCAAACCTAATATAAATAGAATGAAAGCAAAGGATAGAAAATCACATATTGTACAAACATAATTTTAAGAAATGCCAGGAGTGGCTATATTAATATTAGAAGAAGTAGGTTTCTGAGGAAGGATAATTAACAAGGACAAATTTGAATGTTACATATTTATAAAAGGATAAATCCACCAAAGAGATATGGTGATCATAAATGTGTACGCATCAAACAACAGATCTCCAAATTACATGATACAAAATTGATAGAGCTGAAAGAAGAATAAATAAACCCAACGTTATAATTGAAGAATTCAATATTTCACTTTCAGCAATTGTTAGAGCTACTCGACAGAAATTGTATAGGATATAAAACAGTTTAACCACATCATCAATCAACAAAATCTGATTGACATTTATAGAACCCAAGATCTGACAAAATCAGGATATATACTCTTTTTAATTATCCATGGAATAGTCACCAAGATAGAACATATCCTGAATCATAAAATAAACCTTAACAAATTCAAAGAAATTAAAGTCATGCAGATTGTATCACTAGTCATAGTAGAGTCATATTATAATCAGAACCAGAAAGACAACAGAAAGATGTAGCACACTAAAATTAAATAGCACTCTATGAAATAATGCATGGGTCACAATGAAAGTCTCAGAGAAAATTTAAAAATACATGTATAATTATAGGAAAATTAAATTACAGGGATTAGCAAACATGGGTTTACAGTTCTTCATATGGATAATAATGCTATAACTAATAAATAATACTATAAAAATAAACTGTGTTTCACATGCTGACAACTGTAAACCTGTAAACCTGAATTTGTCCACACTGAACACTAAAATCTGTGAGGTGTGGCTATAGTGCTAAAAGGAAAGTTTATAACATTACTAGTAAATGCTTTCATTAAAAATAAAAAAAGATATTAACTCAATAACCTAAGTTCTTACCTTGAGAGACAAGAAAAGGAAGAGCAATGCAAGCAGAAGAAAGGACATGACAAAGATAAGAGCATAAATAAAATTAAAAAATTAGAAAAAACAACCAAAAATTAATAAAACAAAAGATTATTCTTTAACAAATCAATAAACTTCTAGCAATGTATAAAAATAAATTGATAAACCTTTATTTATCGATAAATTGATAGAGAGAAGAGGAATACCCAATGCCAGGGATAGAACAGAGTATATTATAACAAATCCTATAACCATTAAAAAGATAACAAGAGAATACTACAAACAAATTTATGCTCATAAATAGAATGTCTTTGAAGAAAAGACAAATTCTTTGTAAACCACACACTCGTTCAAGATGAGGAGGAAGTAGGGTTAGAGGCCAGGAGCTCGCCTTTGTCCTCTCCTGTTGCTAGACCCACAACTGTCAAGGTTCCTCAGAGCACAGTTCACCGGCCTCTGGATCAGATGATCTCTAGGAATCCTTAACACTTTCTAATTGCAAAGGGTGACTGTTTAGAGAAGAGATTAAAAAAAAAAGAAGAAAGAAAGAGAGAGAGAGAGAGAGAGAGAGAGAGAGAGAGAGAGAGAGAGAGAGAGAGAGAGAGAGAGAGAGAGTTTCTCAAGGAAATGCGTGGATTTTTAAAGCTCTAGGGTAGAACTGGGGGCCAGCTTCTGGAGATGAGAAGGAAATGATGGGCTGTGGGCCAAACTGTGCTCACTTCTCTGTGGCCTGCAGCTGTTTTGTACTTGTTACATAACATCACCCACATAGAGTGACTCACATGCTAACACAGCTTGGATAGCACCTTGAGCAGCACCAGCTTTTCATGATCAGGCAGAAGGAACACTACAGACAAAGAGAAGGTAGAGACAAGCAGATGCTAGGATGGCCTTTGTCTACACTCCATGGAAAAGCCCACATGAAGGAGATTAGAGTGCTAAGAGATAAAGCACTGGATACTGAAGAGAAGAGAAACCTTTGTTACAGCTATCACCTAAATAGGGCAGATGCACTAGGGCCGAGGGCGGCTCTCCCACCACATGGAGCTGGCTGTCGGAAGACTACTGCATCTTTCCAAACCAGGAGGCTTTGAGGCAGGAGGAAGAAACATTGGCTGGTGACAACAATCTGGTGTTTAAAGCTGAGGATGACCTTGGCAATATAACGTAATTCAGCCTTTTACTGAAATAAGACTTTATCTACTAGCAGATACAACTTTGCCATCAGGAATTTGCTAGTTTTTGACTTGGACAATAAAATAGTAGAGGACAACAATGATACCTGGATTATTCAGTTCTTCCGAGAGAACTTTTCTATTGGACGAAGCTCCTTCTCCAAAAAGTTGAAAGACAGGGTTTATGAGAAAATTCTTATTATCTAGGAGATGAATGACTGAAGCTCAGTGACAAATATTTTGTGACAAGGAAGGTCATGCTTTATACTTTACCGGTAATTATAAATACACCTTTGACCATATAATCATTTTAAATTCCAAAAGAGCTTGCATATGTTGAATTTTAAAAGTCGTCAATTTTCAAAATGTGTTTAATGTAGCATTTACAAGTCCAAATGCTTCTGATGCTGATGGTTACCTCACTGTGAAAAAATTTCATTCTCACTTTTGGTATTATGTGGCCAAGAGATTTTGCAAAAGAGAAAAAAATCCTAGTGTAATCAATGGAGTGAAATTTAAATCAAAGATTATAAGATACACCACGTTCACACAGATGAATTATAGAAATGACCTCTAGCCAGCAACCTTTTTAAAGAATGTTATCTCATGCCAGGAAAATACAATTTACCTTGTGAATGATGATTTTTCTAAGGTCTCCTAATATTGGCAGTGGAAAATCTATATGGTTGCTCTCTGTCAACATTTTTTTTTAATTTAAAATTTCTGATAAGGAGTGGCAGAATAACAATTAAGCTGTGTGTCACATAGGGTTAGATTTGGTTACATCAATTAAAAATCAAACAAATAAAACAAGTGTTTAAACAAGAAAGAAGTTTGTTTCTCTCTCATGGAAAACAAGTCTGCCACTACCCAGCATAGGATCATGTGGTGGCTCTAAAATATGCAAAGATCCATCCCCTATCACCTGGTGTTTTTGCTGTCCAAGCAGGAAGCTCCCACTTCATGGTCCAAGGTGCTTACTTGGCTCCAGAGCTTCATATCCTTAGCCATGTCCTCAGGAATAAAAAGGAAAGTTTAAGGGTGTGCCTTCCCTCTTTTAAAGATACTTTCTAAAGTTGCACACCATATATCCTTTTACATGTCTTTGTACAAAACACAATGATGTGAGCACAGCTGGCTTCTACATAGGCTAAGAAATATTCTTCTCCTGGGTGATCATGATCAATTACCTGAAAAAAGTCTGGATTTTTCTTACTAGGGAAAATGAGAGAACACATATCAGCATAGCAACTAGTAATCTTACTCAAAAGGTGATTAAAAGGTAGACTTCATTTTAAAAATTATTTCAGAAGTGGATGTAAATGTAATAAATATATATGTATAAAACCTATTTTCCAGGTCTTCATCAAATCAAGAATGTATCTTTTAAAATAAAATTTAAAGCAATACTTTTAAATATGTTCTAACTTCATACTTTACATCATAAAAGTAAGTTCCCCTAAGAATAGTTGACTAGTTCGGCTGTCATTTTCTGGTAATTGACAATAGGATCTCAAAAAATTAATGATATATTTATAGAAATGCAAATTAATATATAACATTTTAATTGGCTATTTTATAAGAAGGTATTAACACTATATCAACATTTTGAGGGAGCCAATATAATTTTAAACACTTATTTTAGGCTATTAATTATCACCAACTGACTCCTTGATGCCTCTCTGCCCATGTGCAGCAGGCTGGGTGTGCAGGCCAGTTGTCTCTCCCCGTCCCCCCCACCCACCCCTAATGCAGCTGTCTGCAGGGAACTGGTAGGACTGGGTGTATAACTCACACCCTTCACATGAGATAACTCTCAGTGATGTGTTTTACACTAATTTCCAGATTTATCTGCCAAATATCCCCGTGTTCCACTGCAGCCTTTACTGCATGTGTTCCCTGTCCCCTACCGATGTTTCCTGCATTTCTCAAATCAACCACTTGCACTCGAAGCCCTGGCTCAGTCTATTTCAGGGGGAATAGAGACTAAGACAAAATTTCTAAAACCAGAATATAATGCATTACCATATTATAACCCAAACAAGCTTTATATTTAATAAATTCACATTAATATATTCATGAAAATTACTTCATATCAAGTACTTTAACAAAGCCATCTCATAAGTGCTGTGACAAGTGTATATGTAGACACTGCCAGGCCTGAGGAAGCATGCCAGCCAGCAGTAACAAAGGATAAACAATAGCTCTGAGAGAACCCTCTTACTAGGCAGGTGCAGAAGTGTGAGCATCCGCATCATGCTTATAACCTTCCAGAGGCATGGAATTACAGACTATGCAAAGCAGGTGAAAGGAATTTTTTAAATTCTGTGAGCAGCCCCAAAGGTTATGAAAAGGCCAAGATAGATGTTTCAGAAATATTATTCACTTTTTCCTCTGAGATGTGTGTTCTCTTATTTGTCACTACATATTATTTTATTTAATTATTGTGCTTGGCTTTCTCTGAGATTAATTTGTTTCTTATTTTACTAACCCTATCATTCACCCCCATTATAAATTGATCAGTAAACCACCATTTCCTAATTCATACATGAATCTTTAAAAAAATTTAAAAACTCTAGAGATTTAACCCTAACTTAATTTCATCAGTCAATAAAACATTTAATTTAATCATTGACAATATGAAGACATGGTTTTAAGTGATTTCCTTATTTGGACAAAATTGTTAGTTTTTAGGTGTTGTTTCCATCTTTTTCTAGAACTTTATTTTTTAACTAATTAATTAGTTAATTAATTTTTTTCTTTATTGATTAAGGTAGTACATATGTGTCCTTATCTCCCCATTGCAACCCCCACGCTCATGTCCTCACCCCCCCTAGTGTCTGTGTCCACTTGTTATGCTTATATGCATGCACACAAGTCCTTTGGTTGATCGCCCCCCCTCCCATCCATCCTTCCCTGCCTTCTCTCTGAGGATTGATGGTCTGATCAATGCTATCTTTTTCTAGAACTTTAGATCAATTAAGTCAAACATCATGAAGGACTTGTTTCATACTTGAGATTGTTTTTATCAGTAGATACACTGTAACTAAATTGTGTAAAGAATCTTAGAACCTGAAAAATAAGGCTGTTTATCATTTGATCAAGAAGTGGGGACCTCAGAGAGGGTGAAGATGAAGTCGGCTGCTATCTCTGACAAAACTCACTAAGCTAACATCTAGATTAGATGCTGCATTTTCTGGGTTCCTTTCCCCTGCGTCCTTCCCCCTAATCAGTTTTGTATTAGACCTTTATGTTTTCATTATAACCTGGCAGCAAGAGTTCCCTTAAATAGAAAGAGTGAATGAAGGCAATTTTTTCCATTAACAATATATTTCCCTTTGGGGTCTGCTGTGCGTTATTGTTCTTCTTTTTTAGAAGGAACAAAACCCCAAGAAAACTGTCTTTGGTTGTGAAGCATTATTATTGATCCTATCTGAAAGCTTTGGGTTTTGTTTTCCTCTTATGAAAACATACTAAAATATCCTCATAAAGGAATACAATTCTGAGCAAACATCTACAGAGAGATGAGCAAGTGTTGTGCTAAAACAAAAACAAAAACACCTTTTAAAGAGCACATTTTCCCAAATAGTCAATATGGAAAATATTGGGGGGGGGGGGAAATGAAGTTTCAAAGTAGGGTAAATTATTACTTAAACACATTGGAAACACTGTGTTCTTTCTTGGAATCCACAAATGTTACAGATAATAGCCCAGTTGCATCTATTTTATTGCTTTTTTTGATTGTGCTTTGTAATACCTTAACACACACACAAACACACACACACACATACACAAAATATAGATATATATACATAATGTAGATGAATATTCTAAGATTATATATACTATATAGACTATTATAATATAAATAAGTCTAAAATATTAATCTATTTTACAACTCAGTACCATATTTTAATATACCTATCCATATAAAAATGGAAGCTAGTCTGTCTTTCAATTTATTTCCTTAGGTGTTTCAATTTCTTTATTCCAATATCTTTTGGGAAGAAATGGTAGAGCTACAAGGCAAAGAGATGAACTATTAAAAATCGTGGACTTAAAATTTGCAAGAATTTTCCACAAGGGCTTCTCCCTTAGCACTGAAAGTAATCCTAATGGGTAGGTAGAATCATTCCTTTATCCATTGTGATGCTTTTGGCTCCGAGTAATATAAACCCACCTTGAACTGCCATATACACAATACATAATTTCATTGGCTCACAAACCTACAAGTCCAAAGGTATAGGCTTGAGGGGAGCTATGATCTGTGTAGGATTCAGCAGAGATATGGCCAAGGCTGGAGCTTCTTTTCTCTACCATCTACTCAGGTCTAATCTTTAGGAAATTTCTGCTTTGTCTTCGGGCTGTCTTACTTCATAGGCCACAAGATGCCTAGAGTGGCACCTGGAACTGCATGTTTCTAGATTAATATGTAAGTGAGAGTCTAGGTTCTGAAGAAGAACTAAAATGACTATCTCAGAAATCTCCAGAAATGTCTTACTGCATCTCTTTGAAAATAATTAGGTCACATATTTGTTACAGAAAAAAGGGATAGGATAACTGTTTGGGCAATAAGATCTTCCCTTGCCTTACATGAAGTTTCCAAACTATTACCAGCAGAGCAAGGACGCCATGGATTCTACACTTCCATCTGCAGTATTCATTGCAAATCCTACTCTAGTGAAGAAAAGGTCTCTGACTTTTGACATGAGTTTCCCACAGTCACGAGTGAGAAAACAGCAGAGCCTGGGTCTGTACCTGGCATTTCTTCTCATAAGCCCAATATTCTTTCCACTACATCAGGCGAAAATATATTACTGTATTTTGTGTTGTTTTTTTAACCATTAAATCTAATTATAAGTATGCAATCAATATGTGAAACATGAAAACCAGCAATATTTTATGCCTATATTACAAAATACTACCACAATTTCTATTAGAAAGTAAAATGTGGGTGTGAAAATAACCTCTCAATACATTCTTAGCTCTAAAAGGTCCCCTTCACAATATGGAAACACTAGTGGGGACTTTCTGTGGAGAGTACCACTCAAACTCAACAGTGGCTAAAAGTTTTAAAAATGCCTATTTGCATTTAGCATCCTGGTCAGTGACAGCAACAAGGATGAAACATGGTATGTGGTTAACCTGTTACTTTAAAGAAAAGGCCTGTTTCTCTTTTGCTACTTTAGTTTACTTTTTCTTGACAGGTCATAAACTCATTACTTATTTTGATGAAGGCATAAACAGGAAGAAAGGGTGACAAAGAAGCAACTCTCAATATTACACTCAGCTTAAAATAAAAAATAACTATTAGAAGTTTTTTTTTTACAAATTTATATTTTGGATCTTTACTTAGTTTATTGGTAATTCTGAGCAAAAAAACATACAAAACAAAAACTATGAATGCATATATCAAAAGTGTTCTGAGTCTTACCAAAGATCTCAAAAGGAAACTGAGATCTTTGGCTTAGCTTTTCCTGACCCTGTCACTTCCTGCTCAGCCAGGGTCTGACAGCTCATCTAGGGACAGGACAGCCTGCAGACACAGAGGTAAATGTTCAGAAATAAACATATTCCAGCAAAGGTTACTTAATGGTTTTATATGGATTTCAAAATCATTTTCCAACTGTACATGACCAAAAAAAATTTCTGATAATTTATGTTACCCAGATGTTAAGAAACCCAACAACTTTCACTACTCATAAATTTAACAGCATTAAGCACCTGCTGGCTCGAAGCAACAATTCCTGCCAAGAAGGAAGGAAGGAGCTTTGTGATACACTAATAGGCTCATTCCCTTGCCATCCAAGCTGAGTTCAGGTCCCAGTCCTGTAGCTTCACACCCTCCCAGTCTCCCACAGAGAGATCCTCAGGCTCCACACACCAAGAGCAGGAGCAATCTACTCTGCCAATTCTACACTGGATGCAGGAAGTGGGAATTGGAGCTGAGATATGGCTGTTTCTAAATCTCAAGGATCTCTAGCTGTTAGAGAAATTGGTAAACAAGAGAGGCATTAGAGTGAATTTAGAATAACAAACACTAAAGCTTTAAGAGTAGAATAAAATAGTAAAGGTTATTTCTGATTTTCTCTCATCGTGAGAACCTTTAAACACATGTAAAACTTTAAAAACAATTTAGCCCAGAGTTTTACCTTTCTCCTCTGCTAAACCCATTAAAACACATTAAAATGGTTGGAATTAGGTCACATTCCTTTTTATTTTCTATTTCCCTTCTTTGATGGAAGTGTTAATGAGCATCAGAATGGCAGTAACATGGGCATCTGAGAGGAACTGGATGTGAAACATATTAAAGACCAGGATGATTGCTAACTGATTCTCATGAAAGTAGATATGGACCAAACCCACAAAAGGAAGTTGAAGATCTATAATAATTCAGTTGTCTGTAGGCCTTTTATTTATGTAAGTACCATACCCAAGTCTCACTCTCTTTCACTTAGTGAATCTAGCCCAAGACTCCACTGAATTTATTTCATCAACTTGTGCTTTTCGTGGCAGTTCTGAATCTTGCCACAGGGTTGAAAGGGAACTATTTGTGGTCACCATATATCTGCTCCCTTTAAGAAAGCGCCAATAGGATCGATCTATTTCCCTAGTGATGATGTATATTATTCCAAGGGAATCACCATCTGATATAGATGTTTGAATAAGTTTGTAACTTAAAAACATTTTTAGAGACTCTAGGGATCAAATTTTATCTCCATCTAGTGTACCATCACCATTTGTTCATTGATGGAGAACAATGTATGAAGTTCCTGCTAGTCAACCTGGAGATACAGGTGACAATCTCTAGCTGCCTGGTTTTAAAAGTATAGTTGGAGAAGTAGAAAATAACTTTTACATATGTAGGCTGAGTGTAGTGAAAACTATTCTAGGGGTAAAAATTAAATGCAGTAGGGTAATAAGAAAATTTTAAAAAGTTGCAATTACTTTTGGAAAAAATAGATTCAATCATTTTTATTGGAGAGATTGCCAATGTATTAATTTATCATAAGAACCAATATATTTAAATTCTTACATTGTGCTGAGTAGCAGAGAAAATACTTCATATGCATCATATTTGTTAATCCTTATACCAATGCTATGGGGGATCAGGCCTGAAAACTTGAATAGTTTACCCAAAAGCATATGGTTGAATTGATCTGAACCAATCTGTTATCTCTAGTGACTACTTGACACTACCTGTGTGAATAGGGAAAATATGGTCAGTATGCACATCTATTAAAATGCTTTCTTTTACCTATTCTATTTCTTCAAAGATACAACTTGAAATATTTGCATTTGGTTTAAGTAGCTGCATTTATTCCAAGTATTGCTCTCCAATGTAATGAAATATAAGGTTGTACTGGCAATGTTGTTACTTAATGTGATTTTTCAGTATGAGATTTGTATAAATTATCATCATTAATCATTCATGGAAAAATGCGCACTGAGTGGGTGAAGTTTTAAGAAAGCATTATCTTGGGTTATTAAAATGTAAGATAATTTGTATGCACAGGAGTTACAGGTGTTGGGGAGGGAAGTATAAACTTAAGCAGAAAACAAAATACAAGTTAAATGAGTACTTCTAGTGTACTCTGGGAAAGAGTTGAATATTTAATATTAAATAGACCCTGGCAGACTATGCATTTTAAAGATTAAATAGGGAAGAATTTTAAGCAAAAAGATAGGAAAACATAAATCCAATTAATAATAATAGAAAGCATTTCAGCCCAGATATATCTATTACCTCATCTAACTCACTATTACCAAATAAGGTAGGCCATTATATCTCTGAAGCACCGAAAGCTCATAGTAAAAAAAAAATATATATATACTAATAAACAGAAAGAAAATAAGACAGAATTCTTATAAAATAAAAATATCCTATATAATAAAAGCTTAATATACTAAGTATCCAGTCGACCATTCAGCTGTTCAACCAATCAAGCATAATCCTACCTAATAAAAGAGTGATGTACAAATTAAAAATCACTCCACCACACCATAAGCCATGCCCACCAGTCAATCAGAGCAAGTATGCAAATTAATCCCAACCACAATGGCTGCCATCACAGAGAGCAGGAGGAAGGCTTGGGTTTACCCGCAAATGGAGAAAGCCAAGCTTTTCACACACCCTGGCCAGCCCAGGCCTCCACTCAAGGCTACAAAGTTTCAATTATAGAAGATAAATCCCGAGAAAAATGTGGCAGCCTCGGAGCTGGAGAGAATAGGCTAGGATTGCCCCCAGCAACTGAGGAAGCCAAGCTTTCCACCTGCCCTCGCCAGCTTAGACCTTCACTCTAGGCTACAAAGTTTCAATTATAGAAGGTGAATAAAACCCAACACAAATGGCTACCATAGAGCAAGCAGAAAGCTTGGCTTCACTCCAGGCTACAAAGTTTCAATTGTAGAAGATAAATATATCCCAGATACCAGGGCCTCCTCTTGGGTAACCGACTTGCAAATCAACACAGGCCCCTTGCCCAGGCCACCCCACACCCCAAGGGAACCCCACCCTGATCCCGGACACCCTTCAGGGCAAACCAGCCAGCCCTCACCCATTCACCAGACCTCAATCCTATCTAATAAAAGTATAATATGCAGATTGACTATCACTCCAACACACAAGATCAAGATAGTTGCCCCCATGGCCAGCAGGGGAGGGCAGTTGGGAGGGACCAGGCCTGTAAGGGAGGACAGTTGGGGGCAATCAAGCCTGGAGGGGAAGGCAGTTAGGGGTGACCAGGCTGGCAGAAGAGGGAAGTTGGAGACAAATAGGCTGGCAGAGGAGGGAAGTTGGGGGCAAACAGGCTGGCAGGGGAGCAGTTAGACATCAATCAGGCTGGCAGGGCAATGGTTATGGGGTGATCAGTCTGGCAGGCAGAAGTGGTTAGGGGCAATCAGAAAGGCAGGCCAGCAGTTGGGAGCCAGCAGTCCTAGATTGTGAGAGGGATTTCTGACTGCCATAAATGGTCAGTGAAACATCCCTCAAGGGGTCCCAGATTGGAGAGGGTTCAGGCTGGGCTGAGGTACACCCCCCACACCTGTGCACGAATTTTTGCACCAGTCCTCTAGTATGCTAATGATATGCTAAGGCTGCTCAACCACTCACTATGATTTGTACTGACCACCAGGGGGCAGATGCTCCAACTGGTAGGTTAGCTTGCTGAAGGGGTCTGGTTGATTGGGATTGAACATGACAGGTCAGACATGTCCTAGAGCTCCCTTGAAGTCCCTTCCCAGCTGGCCAACCTCCTTAGTTCCTCCCTGGCCTGAATCATTCACCAGTGGAATTCCTTGGCCTGGCCTACACCCTCTCACAATCCAGGACCCCTTGAAGGATGTTGGAGAGCTGGTTTTGGCAAAATATCCCCGGCTAGGGTGAGGGACTGCATTGGTGCATGGATTCGTACACTAGGCCTCTGGTATATGTATAAAAATCAATAGAAATTCAGTGTATATACAGAAGATAAAATGACTAAATATAATTTTGCAGAATTGTGAGAGAAATACACCTAGATTAGCAGTCAAGAAATTCAACATTCCTATAATGTTGAAAAAGAATAGAAAGACATTAAAGTAATGGAAATAAAGATATAAGAGGAGGAATTTCCCAGAACTGAACATCGTTATGAATTAGTCATAAGAGTGAGCCAGTTCTCTGATTTGCTCAGCAGGACCCACAAAAACCAGCCTGTGTTTGGAAACATTCCAGTGAAATTGCAAACATGAAGATTCTATTTAAAAAATTAAAAAGTTTTAAAGAATAAATATAGTTTACTTACAGAGAGCTAAGTTTCACATTGTCATTAGATTTTCTAAGAGTGACACATAATGCCTTCAAATTTCTAGGAGAATAACATTGACTTGTACTCAGAATTCTGTAGCTAAATAATCAAAAACAATATATATATATAGCTAATATCCTAAGTGTCCCTCCAACTGTCTGACTGGTCACTATTACCCACACTGACCACCAAGGAGCAGATGCTCAATGCAGGAGCTGCTGTGATGTGCATTGACCATTTACAAAGAAAAGGCACCATGAACCTGGTGCCCATAAACCAACACTTGGCTTCCCCCAAGTGGGACACAGGCCCTGCCACCAGCCCAGAGCAACAGCTCACCAAATTGAAGCCAATGCTCTTGAGACCCCATGGCACAAAATGCGACCCACAGCCCAGCCCAGAAATGGTCATTGTGGGTGCCAAGTAATGACATCATGTAGCAATGCCCGGCTTCCTCTCCCTAGCAACTAGCATTATTAGAGTTTCTTCAGCTCAGGAACATGACTTGCTTTATAGCCAGGTGCAAATATTTTACACTTTAACCAAATTTCTGTGAAGTATTTTCCTGTGCTTCATCTCATTTGATCCTCATAGAAGTTCTCGAGTAGGTAGATAGGAGACTTAATAGAATCCTATTTTCTTTTCATTAGCTGAAACATGGAGATTTAGAAAGTTTAGAAATTTGACCCAACTGAAAAGAAGAAATGGTGGGCCTTTAATAAGCCTTCAGGTTTTCTCACTGCACAGAATATAGTCAAACACTGCTGCAGTTAAATATTTTACCCTTTGTTTTCCTTGTATGATCTACAATAATAATCTGCTTTGTGTTGATATTTACTGCTATATTGCTCACAATTACATAAAAGAGAAATTGGGGTGCTTCACTGGGCTGGAAAAAGTTTAAATCAGAAAGCAGGTCTAATTAAGCAAGTTCATTTAATATATATATATATATATATATATATATATATATATATATATACACATATATATATCCTATATAATAAAAGGATAATATGCAAATTATCCCCTCAGGAGTTCAACTGGGAGACCAGGAGTTCTATTGCTCTCAATGACATGTGCTGACCACCAGTGAGCAGCACTGGGTGCTGAGGGAGGGAGGGAGAGAAGGAGGAGGCAAAGAGGGCAGGAAGGGGGGAACCTGACTATAAGCTGGCCAGACCTAGGTACCCTACCAGTTCATGAATTCATGCGTCAGGCCTATATATATATAAAAGGCTGTTGACTTGTGCATGTACAATACATGTAAAGCTCTCTCTAGTGCCAATCGTATGTGTCTGTTTCTATCTGTCATTGTCAATGGTGAATTTGGTTGACACTTCTATTTTAGAGAAAGGGTGAATAGCAATTTTAAAATAAATCTTTTAATTAAGTTTCTTTCAATGTACACAAATCTGTGCACCAGGCCACTAATATGCAAACAAAGACTTAAATGTAATAACTCGGAAATTAATCTTCTATTAATCTTTTTTAGAGAAATAAATTAAGGAGGTTCTCTAGCAAAATGGGCAAGAATTTTTTATTGATTATTTGATTTGCATACCTGTGATATTACTATAATAATTAAAAATGACACTGAGAAAAGAGGGAAATTAAATAAATCGTGTTCACATAAATAGGACATGTGAGAGAGATGTAAACCATGTGTGTCAGTCTGGGTCCTTCAGGAAATGGCTGTCAATATAGAGCAGAAAGGCAGAGATTTCCTGCGGGTGATGCTCCTGAAAGGTAAAAAGAGGAAATAAAAGTAGGCATGGAGAGGCTTCAGAAAGCAGTGTCCTTCTGATACTGTGAAAGGAAAATAGATCTGAAAAAGGACTGGATAGGTGGGGTCTCTAACTATGATATGGTTTGGCGAAACTCTCAGTCAGACCACTGTAGGCTCCAAAGATGACTCATGGAGAGGTTCTGAATTGACTGGAAATGGCCAGTGCTAATTTGCCATCATACTTAGTCATTGGCTGAGAGCTGCCCAGCAAAAGCATGGCCTAAGCTTGAATGTGTTGAAGATCCCCCAAACATGGAGGCTGGAGGCTGTCAGCTAACTGCATTATGATTAGAGAGTTAATGTGAAGTAAATGAAGATTACATTTATTTATCTCTCCTAGAATTCCTAAAATTTCTTGATTAGAGATTAGGTAACATAATATCTTATCCTAGAAAAGATTAGCAGTATTTTATAAAATATGGCATTACAGAAGGGAGGAGGGAAAGGATGGGGAGGAGGGAGAGAGAGAGAATTAGAAACTACCAGAATTTTAGGTACTTCAATTTCAGTTGTGATAAGGGCTTTTCAATACACTTGTAGACTTAAATAATAATCCTTGGGAAGGTTATGCTTTCTGAGTCCCTCATACAGAAAGAAGGGAACCTGGAGAATCATCAGGAGTATATTCAACCCTGATCATATGACCTATCTCATTTAATTGTTCTTTGGGTAAGACACTTTTTCTGTGTTCACTCACTGGCTTTGTTCCCCCAACAATTAATTCATTCTCCCAAACCATCAATATGAGTATCATAAAATAGAATTTATAAGAGTTCATCTGCATATGGGGAAATAGATAAAGCATTATTTTAAAGAACCTGAGATTTCCCTTGCTGAATTTTTAATTAATAACAAATCTACAGGAGGAGCTCAAGGGCCTTCAGAGTCAGAGCTCTGCTCCAGTTTGCCTTCAGATTGGAGCAGAGACATCTGGCGAATGTCTGGCTGAAAGGTGTTTTGATTTTCCTGTTCAAGTAAGTCTAGAAGTTTAAGATGATTTTTCCCTCTGATCTGAACTACTTAGTCAGGGCACACATCAGCTGTGCCTAGGCAGTCTGCATGTGTTCCCAGTGAAGCAGAAACAACCAGATCTATGGGGTGCGCTGATGAAAAATGATGCATACTCTCAGGGCTTGTATGCTGGGTGCCTGTATGAGAAGCACACTGGAGTTTACAGTTGGAGCCTCATCAAATGTCTTATTTGGGGGAAAGAACCTCTGCCTCAGCATGGCATGCCTGGTCTGTTGGAGCAAGAAATATTACACGTGGACAGAACAAGTCATCTCTCACCCTCTCTTCACTTGCTGCCCAGTTCACAGCCACAGTGATCTTCACTGTGGAATGCTCCCAGTCTTCCAAAGGACTGGAGGCAGCAACCAGTTTGCTAAAGATCATGTCCCTGTGAGCTAGGCCAGCTCATAGTACTATGTCTTTTGAATTTTGAGTAAAAAAATGTAATGGGAATTTCTACTGCTTTCTTGAATTTTTAGGGCTTGGTCAGGCACTGCAGATACTGAGACCCAAGCTGGTAACGCTATCAGAAAACTTAGCTTTCCATTAGGAAAAACCCACAGATGAACACAATCATATATACACACACATGCACACACACATTCATATATGCACACACACTTTTTTCCCCATATAATATTCCAGAAAAAAATATCTGGGGAAAGTTATTTGGGTAAAAGAACTACATTTTAATTTTAAAATGTAGTATTTCCAGATTTTTTTCATGATAAGCCAAAAAGCTACCTTATTTACAAATAAGAACTGGTGAAACTGATACTTCTATAAAACATATATTTTTTTAAAAAAGTACTGTCAGTTTTCCCACCAATATTGCATAGGGTTTCCATAAAACAAATGAATATTCATCTTGAAATATGTGTTTCTGAAACATATTGCATTTAGAGTTCTAACACATTTCAGCATATATTTTTTTGAGACAGGACACTCATTTTCACATGTTTGCACCCTGAAAAGCCAACACAATGCAAGCAATAGAGCTAATGTGAAGCCAATTAATATGTTAGTTGAAGGGGGGTGAGGAGCGAGTGTGAACCATGTTAACTCTGACTTTGCAAACTGATAGCAAATTCAATTATTGACTAGATTCTATTTACAACATAAGTAAGTGGCACTCCGAGTTTTTACCCGAATTAGGGATGAACCTGTAGGGGTGTGTGTGTGTGTGTGTGTGTGTGTGTGTGTGTGTGTGTAGAGAGAATATGAAAGAGAGAGAAAAAATATATCTTGTTTTATTTAGTGTTCTGTCTGATCTCGGTTTCTCAGAAGATTAGCTTCCTACACAAGCGAGGCTGAGTTCTTCAAGCCAAACTTAGCTGAAAGTTCAGATATGCATTTATCATAAAACTTGAAATCCAATCTCTGTTCCTTTTCCTTTTTCTTTGTAAAAAGTCATTACCAAACATATTGACTTCAAACCCCAGGGACTGAGAACCAGCAAAATTTGGAACAAGGATAATAGATAACAGGTTTTTGAGAGTTTGCTTCCCTCTTAGTAATAAAGAAAATGAAGAGAATGAGATTTTAAAAAAATAAAAAAGAAAGAAAGAAAGAAAGAAAGAAATGGTGAGCAAAAGTCCCACACCAATGACTTCATCATTCTACAAATTAGTCCAACACACTCTCTTTAATAGAAAGTGCTTAGAATTTCCAGAAACATCAGTATCTTCTTTTATGTAGGAAATATTCATCATTCACAATGAAGGGCAGCTATTTTATGTGATGCTTTGTGCTAAACAAATAACAACTGAATTCACAATGGAGAGTATTAAATGATAGGTAATGATTTTTATTTGAGAAATGTGAACTAATATCACTGAACTGAGCACCAAAGATAACTTGGTAAATTTAGCTCATTCCTCGTTCATGTCACTACTGTGGGATCACTTTAGTGTGGGCATTGTCAGGCAGCTCCATCCCAGCACATTCCCTGCCTTCTTTTTGGTGTATTAAGAGGTGCTATCCATCAGTCATTTTTATGAAGTACTAGAGGCCCGGTGCATAAAATTCCTGCATGGAGGGGGAGGTGTGGTATTCCTCAGCCCAGCCTGCACCCTCTTTCATCTGGGACATCCCTCTCACAATCCAGGACTGCTGGCTCCCAATTGCTCACCAGCCTGCCTTCCTGATTGCCCCTAATCGCTTCTGCCTGCCAGACTGATCACCCCCTAACTATTCCCATGCTACCCTGTTTGTTCCCAACTTCCCTCTTCTGCAGGCCTGGTCACCCCTAACTGCCCTCCCCTGCAGGCTTAAATGCCCCCAACCGCCCTCCTTTGCAGGCCTTCTTGTGTCCACACAGGGGCAGGATCTTTGGTTACATGGGGGCTATCTTGATCTTGTGTGTTGGAGTGATAGTCAATCTGCATATTACTCTTTTATGAGATAGAATAGAGGCCTGGTGCATGGGTGGGGACCGGTTGGTTTGCCCTGAAGGGTATCCCAGATCAAGGTGGGGGTCCTCTTGGGGCATGGGGTGGCCTGGGTGAGGGGCCTCTGGTAGTTTGCAGGCAGGCCATGCCCCCTGGCCACCCAAGTGGAGGCCATGGTATCTGGAATTTATTTACCTTCTACAACTGAAACTTTGTAGCCTTGAACTGAGCCAAGCCTTCTGTTCACTCAGTGGCTGCCACCATTTCTGTTTGGATTTGTTTACCTTCAATAATTGAAACTTTATAGCCTGGAGTGGAGGCTTAGGTCGGCTAGGGCAGGTGAAAAGCTTGACTTCTTCCATTGCCTGGAAAACCTAAACCTCCCTCCTGCTCTCTGTGGCTGCATCTTGGTTGGGGTTAATTTGCATACTTGCTCTGATTGGTTGGTGGCTGTGGCTGGTGGGCATGGCTTGTGGGTATAGCACAAGTGTGGTTAATTTGCAAATACTCTTTTATTAGATAAGATTAGCTTTCTGTTTAGTTAGCATCAAGTTGTACTCTTCCCGAAGGATGCAGGGGTGCAGAAACTGAAACTTCATTAAGGACTTCAAAAACAGGCATCAGAAACTACCCAGACCAGTCAGCAGGGGTCCATAATGCCCCCGTTTCACTGTTCATATTTCCAAGTTTTTCCAATATGAGATATTATGGCAACTAGTAATTTTTTTCAGGTCAACATGCACATTTGTGTGTGTGTGTGTGTGTGTGTGTGTGTGTGTGTGTGTTGCAATTTAGCTGTTCACATAAGCTGGGGGAATGTTTATGCAGCGGCATTTGAAGTGCAACCCAAAACTTCCATAATCAAATATTTTATTCCTAGGAGATACTCAAATTCAATCACTCAGAGATAAATGCTGAGAAAGCCATGCTTAAACATCATTCTTTGCTTGCCCATAGAATATAATCTTTTTTAAGGCTCATTGTTACACTGGGAAAAAATTCCCCATCACCCATAAACACAACAGCTGCATATAAATCAAGTAAACTAGTTTATCTAAATGAATTGTATGGCTTGACACTGGAGGAAAGAGAGTAAGATTTAAAATAGGTGAAAATAGTTTCTGTTTTGATTTAAGCACTGCTATTCTCTATTGCTTCTATTCTATATCTTCAAGTTCTCAAATCTTATGCATGCTTTATCATTTTTCATCAAGTATAAAAAAAAATCTGAAATGATGTCAGATATGGCATTTATTACATGAGAACTCATGCGTCTAATATATATATTTTTAAATTTGGGAGTTCTTTTGTTAGTGTAATGGCAATGCCTAAGGATTTTCCCATCACTTATTATTTGTTTCCTGTTATTTTAAATCAAGACACCAAAAATGTCTTATTCAATCAATGAAGGGATCATGGTTGGATTTCAAGATATTCTTCCAAATGATCTAACTTTTTGAATTATATTAAGGCATTATCTTTCATTCCTTTGGTTTACTATTCTATTTTATCTAAATACCTGCAATAAAAATGTAAAGTAAAAATTTCTATTGCAAAAGTAGTAACAATGACATTGATATAATTTACTGAATTATTTAAAATTAATGATTCTCTATATAGAAGGAAAAAGAAAGAGGGAGGGGGTGGAGAGAGGAAAGAAAGTAGGAAATGCACGTGTATTAGAGAAAAAGCTATTATAATTTGAAGTGTGGAAGTCTTATTTTATCCAATAGAAAACAAACATCCTACATTTAAAAAAATGTATATCAAAGTATTTTTCTTTGCTTTTTAAAAATTAGCATGCTAACATAAGACTAACTTTGCAGGAAATACAGAATTTAATAAATGTCTTCTTATGATATATCCTCTTATCCATATTTCTGGCCATCAGTAAAATATTTTTTCTTGCTCTGAAGAAATATCATTTATAGCAACCACTAGAGTTTTAAGATTACATTAGCTACTCAATTAATCATGTCACTATTAATTATCCTAGAATTTAAAATCATAATGCATAATGTTCTGTTTTGTTTATGAATGCATGGTTTTGGTACCTCAACTTTTTTTAAAGAGTCTTAATAACCTGCCTATGATAAGCAGTTTCTATTTGAAAATCAATAGAGGCTGTTTACCTGTATACTAATGTTTTATGACAGAAATCTTGCTCTCCATTAAGGGGTAAAAGAAGCTACCTGCACCATTAACTGCCTGAAATGAAAGAATAAGGTATGATTATACTCAGTGTAAATTAAGATGTCTTGAGAGCATGGAGCTTTAGGTAATAGTTAAATTAAGGTTCTCAGATGTGCATTTAATTAAGATATTTTATTTGAAATATCTGTGATCTCCTTTAATTTCAATTGATCATTAAAATTGATTTATTTATTAAAAGAAATTAAAAGGTGAGTAGAGAATGATATGGAGTAAATGACATCAAACATTTATTCAGGACACTGCAATTATCAAAACAATGCAGCTGTCTATGACCTACTCAGAAAGTTCTTCCTGTGACCTGATTCAGCCATTTAAATGTCAGGCTCATGTAAATATAGGCCAAGTTGGAAGTGCTCTCTCTAATGGCTGATAAATATCCTTCCTCAGATTCTCCAAGTTAGTTATATATTACTTTTGTTTACACCTGACAAAATAATGTTTAATGCTCTGGACCATCTATCAGAACACATTCTATTTCTATTTTTAATATGTTTTATTGATTTCAGAGAGGAAAGAAGAGAGAGAAAGAAATAGAAACATTAAGGATGAGAGAGAATCATTGATGGGAGAGAATAATTGATTGGCTGCCTCCTGCACGCCCCCCACTGGGGATTGAGCCCACAACCCAGTCAAGTGACCTAAACGGGAATCAAACTGTGATTTCCTCCTTCACAGATTGGTGCACAACCACTGAACCACCTCGCCTGGCTATCAGAACACTTTTAGTGCTCTAGTCAGCAAATAGTCATTGAGACCCTAGTACTTGAAAAGTACTATATTGTATTCACTAAGAGTTGGAGAAAATTATTTGAAATCATTCCACCCTCAAGTAACTTACAATCTAATTAAGAACACACATACACTCACTAGATAACAATGTGAGACATGGTGTAACTGCTAAATAACTTCTGTGAAAATCTGAGAAATTTAGAGGTGGTAGTACTTGTTGGGCTGGAGTGGTCAAGTATGGCCTTTCAAACAAAGTGATTTTGTCCTGGACTTTTAAATAAAGCCAAATATAATAATAGAAATAAATATCATTAATTTTCTACACGAGTCTTTGTAATACTTCTAAATTCTGCTCAGGAATTGTGTCACTTAATCCCCAAAGCAATACTCTGATATTGCATCATTTATATACAAATTCTACAGATGAGAAAACTGAGATACATAGTGGTTGAGTCTTTTGGATGCAGCCCCCCAGCCAGACAATATGGAACCAGGATAAGAACTTCAGAAGTCAGGTTCCAGAGTACCCCGTCCCTCCACCCCCCTTAATCACCTCCTAGAGCTCCATGTCCTCAGAGAAGAAGGTATGACTATAGGGAAGCATACACACATTTTAGGTGGTAGACACTGGAAGAAATGGGCCAGTACAAATCGTGTTGCAAGGAGTTAGTTAGAAGTACAGTTATAAGTATCTGCCAGGGCCAACGTGAAGACTTCAAATGGCACTTTAGGTTGTAAGGCTTTTGTCTTAAGGCAGTGGGGACTCACTAAGATTCTCACTCTCCTTTGGTGCAGACAGGATGAAAGCAGTCCATCCACAGCTTGTTCTGGCAGGGAAGAGAGGATGATAAGATCATACCTAGAATGCTAACACCCATCAATTATTTGCTACCAGCACACCCTTTAGCTTGAAGTTCTTTTCTACATTAAGGACATCTATGACACCAGGATTTTACTTGTTTTTTCTTGATCCATTATTTTTCTCTTTATATTCTGAATGAATGTCAAAACCATATTTTGGTTATTTCTTCTCTAAAAAAGGGAGATGGTGTTGGGTCTCAGAAAATTGTGAAAATCTGGGTTAAAATCTGGATATCAGTACTTTGTGTTTTTTTTGTTTGTTTGTTTTTAAATGTATCTTTATTGTTGATGAACCCCTCCACCCCCTACACTTCCCCTTCCCAGACCCTCATCAGACTATTGCCTGTGTCCATGGGCTGTGCATATATGCATGTACAAGTTTCCCTGTTTAATCTCTCTCCTCCCTCCCACATTCCCTCTGAAACTCCTCAGTGAGAATTAGTTAACCCTACTATTCATCAGAGTTTTTCATCAAAAGTCAGAAAAATTTATATATATATATATATATAAGCCTAAGCAAATGTCCAACAGTCTGACTGGCTAACGGCCAGGTAGTTATGATGCACACTGACCACCAAAGGGCAGACGCTCGATGCAGAATCTGCCCCCTAGTGATCAGTGTGTGTCATAGCTACTGGCCAAACGTCTGGTAGCTATGATGCGCACTGACCACCAGGGGGCAGACCCTCAATGCAGGCACTGCTGAGTGATAGTAACTTTGCAGAGTACCCTCTCACACTCTGGGACCCCTCAGGGGATGTCAGACTGCCAGTTTCAGCCCGGTCCTCACAGGCCAGGCCGAGGGAGCCCACAAATCCATGCACCGAGTCTCTAGTCTGACAATAACAGCCAGCAGTGATTTGTTTTTTCAATGTGTGGCAGGAGCTGAGCTGAGTAATAGATCTACCCAAGGATATTGATTTCGGACACTTACCTACGTACACACAGGTATGTGTGGCATGGAGAATCAATGGGGAACATTCTTTCCCTAGCCTCGGAGAGCTAGTAAAGGGTAGAGCAGGGATTTGACTCCACTTTGGTCTTATTCTGAAGACTACAATCCTGTCTATTATACCAGATAGCATCTCCATTGTTTACCGGTTGTTATTACTTTATTCTCCAAACAGCCTCATCTTTGACAGTGACTCCCCGCATAGTGTACATTTTATTCATAACACAACTGCTTCACATTTTATTGTCTCTAACAGCTTCCCCTGCACTAAGTTCTTCATCTGACTTCAGATTATTCTTCTGAAATTGTTGTGTTGCTCATGTCTTTCCACCACTCAAAATCTTTTAATTGACTTCCTGCTTCCCATTACCTGTAGAACAGCACAGAAATCCTTTCACATGATTGTCAAGATCCTCAAATAGACCCCAAATAGATCGGTTCTTTTTCATAGTTGTGTCTCTCTACACCTGTGGAGACAAACCTCCTCTGCATCAATCAGTTTTCTACCTCACTGCTCCAACATGCCTGAAACTTTCTTATCAATAAGTCTTACTTGTGCCATTTCTACCTCCAGGCATATCTCCTATTGTTGACCATATCTATCAAATGCCAGAGGAACATAGGTACCAAATGCATCAAGCCCTTTTATAAAATTGATCGAGACATTCCCATTAGACTAGAAGATTCATTAGGGCAGTGGATGAGTTTGTCTTGGTTACCACCACTATATTCCTAGTATCTAGCCTGACCCATAATAAGATATACACACACATGACAGATATATATCTACATTTGTGTCTATATCTATATCTATATAATCTATATCTATATCATCTATTTAATCCAATCTATAGTTATGCCATCATAGTTGACTGTTGAACAACATGGGTTTTACTGTAAGTAAGCACAGTTAACTTACATGCATATTTTTAAATAAATACAGTAAATATATTTTATATTTCTTATGATTTTCTTAATAACATTTTCTGTTTTATATATTGTTTTATTGTAAGAATAGAGTATATAATACACATAACATAAAATTATGTGTTAATTAACTGTATGTTACTGTGAGGTTTCTATTCTAGAGTAGGCTATAAGTAGTTAAATTTAAGTGTAATGAAAAGTTATATGCAGATTTTCTACCTTGCAAGAGTCATCACCACCAACCCCTGTGTGGGTCAACTGTACACACACACACACACACACACACACACACACACACGTGCACACCAGAACTTTCCCCCCTGTACCCTCAGCTAATTTTATGCCTGAACATTTAAGCAACGCTTCCTTCATGTTCCTTGTTATCAAAGCTACTGTTTGCATTCATCACACCATTCCACAGCTATCACTAGAAAGTATCAAATTGATGGCCTAGGGGACTGTACTGAGCTTACTAATATCCTTGTTGCCTTTCAAATACTACTCCTAGGAGGCAAAGCCAGACCATATTGCATGACACTAGGCAATGGGTTGAGATCTCTGAAGATTAAGGTATGGAGCAATTATTCCTTCTGTTTACCTTCTTGGTGACAAACTAAAGGATAAGAACCTGCTAGGAACACAAGGACCTGTAAGAGCCTTTTAGATAAGCAGAAATGTCATGTTAATCCTGGTATTGTTTGGGGTACAAGCAGGCTTTAATGTGATAAAGGAAAAAATACATTTGAAATTATGGAGACAATACCAAATGGTTCAAGAAGTAGGTCAATCAAATAGAGCCAGTATGGGAAGTCAGAGAGCACCCAGGAGGTAATAATGTAGCAGGTGGCTCAACACAGATATAAATAGCTGACTGTCCAAAAGGCAGAGACCACTGAGCATTGACAAAAGGTGCTGATGTTTTGTACAACAAAAATCCATTAAGGACACTGGGAGAAAGAGAGAGCGAGAGAGAGAGAGAGAGAGAGAGAGAGAGAGAGAGAGAGAGAGAGGAGGGCAGCTCACTGGCAGGCACAAACATAATTACAGCTATTACATTTTTTCGTAAAGTAGTTATTTGTGGTGACTCCAAACTCTAATGTGTTTTTATGTTGCAGCCTGTTGTGATTGGGGCAGGCTGCTTGACATTTGCAAGGTTCCATTGCTATTAAAAAGAATGATGTTATCAAGAGGAAAGCGAGGCGACAAAGCAAAATTAATTAACGCCACCATCTAACAAAGCAAAATAAATTAAACGATGGTTGACTTGCATTGTGTACTTCTAAATGGTTACTAAGGGAAAACCAAAGCTTTTAACCCCCTCTGCTCTGAGCTTAGCACTGAGGCAGATTGGGCTCCGGTGCAACTGAAGGACACTGTGCTCCATGCTTGCACACAGGCAAGCAGGTGGGTAAGCCATTCATATTCTTCAATAATAAAACTATTGCTTTTGCCTTCTACATAGAGGGCAGCAGATGGAAAACAGTAGGGGATGTTTTCCCAAAATTTGTACTTCCTCCAAGCACACTTAAAAGAAATATTATTAGTTTTGCCACGCATTGAACACAATGAGTACAAGGCAGCTGATAAATTTTAAAACAATTGGAGTCCACTATGCGCTCAGATTCCTTGGGTTCTGTGGTCACAAGGATCTGCCACTTTGCACATGCCAGTGTACCACTAAAGGCTTGAACAAGTTGCTTGGAGCTAACACACACCACACACACACACACACACACACACACACACACACACACACACACAAATAACATTGACTTTTTAGGAAAACCCTTCGTGGTGACATAGAAATGAATTATGCCATAAGTCAGCCATTTAATGGGAATGTATTGAATGTGTACTCAGTGACTGGAACTGTGTGGCATATGGACAGGAACATAAGGGAAGAATCATCCACGGCACATGGGAGCTTATCATTTGGTTACAATGCTGAGATAAAGATAGGTGCAACACACATAACAAGATGGTCACATATATAAATACTAGAGGCCTGGTGCACGAAATTTGTGCAAGGGGCTCGGTCCTTGCAGCCCTGGCTGCCTCATGACCCTGGCTGCCTCATGGCCCCAGCTGTCTCCCAGCCCCACGGCCCTGCCTCCCGCCTACTGGTCATTTCAGAAGGTGGTTCCTGGAAAGTTGTTCTGCCTTCTAGTCTAATTAGCATATTAACTCTCTATTATATAGAATAAAAGCTAGATAGATAATAGATAGATGATAAATAAAATTTTATTAATATACTTATTGAGAGATCATCTATAATCTTATTAACCAATGTCACCCCAATAAATTTAATTACAAATTTTAAATATCAATGAGAAGAAGGAGATCAGTATAAGTTGACAACATCAGGACATTTTACAGAGGAGAAGGACAAGGTATTTTTGGTAGCAGACACAAGTAAAGGTAGAATCTTTCCTTGCCCTGGGTTCTATCCTTGGGGAACCATCCTTAGAGGAACCACTCTGATCAGATATAACCATCTGCTCCCTATAGTGATTTTGTATATTTCATCAGACATAACGAGTACTCATTTTTAAAAATAGGCATAAAATAGCTATTTGCCACTTAATAGGTACATATAAAATTTCCAGAGAATAAATTTCCAAGTAAAAATGTAATGGTAAATATTTGCACATTAACAAGAATAAGTTTTTCCTAAAGTCCATAAAAAAACCTCAACCCAAAGATCAATAATGTCTCTATTCCTCAAGATATTTCAATGCCAGCAGTTTACTTATCCATTGTACCTCTAACCAAATAGCATTACCTTTTAGGGGAACTTATTTCCAAGGCTATCATGCAAATCTATAAAATTTTTATTGTCCTAATGGGAAATTTCTAGAGTTTATTTATAAAACATATATCTCTTATGTTTATTGCAATAATGAAAAAAATAGACACAAATACCTTCAAGTGTGTAGAATTTTAACCAATCATCAAGTCAATTATTGCTCAAAGAGAATGAACAGGGATAAGGAAATATGATTATTGATATGCAGGTTACTAGATGGCACTCATTAAGTTTAAAATCCCTGACACAATATATTTTAGAAGTTATAAAATACAGGCCTTGCTTTCCAGAAATGTGTTTCCTAATGTGCGAGTGTGTGTGTGTGTGTGTGTGTGTGTGTGTGTGTTTCTTATATATTTGCACTTTCAAGTCTATTTTGGTCCTTATATCTCATTTTCTCCTTTTACATAGCAGACACTATTTGTGCTAATTGTTTTAAGCTTATCCAGTTATTAAAATTGTTTAAGGAGATACAATGATTCTGCAGTATCCTCTTTATCAAATAAGTCTCTGTCATATGGGTGTTAAAATTGAAGATAAATGTGACCTAATTTTGACACATTTAGTTCCTAATTTAGAAATAAAAATGCCTTAGTTGCATTACCTATAAAATGGAAATAAGTATTTAAAGAATTCCTTAGTGTTTTATATATGAAACATTTATATATCCTCACAGACAAATGTAGGATAATAATAGCAAAGCATCCACCACTCTAATGCCCCTTATGTGTCACTGATTTTTTCATATTTTAAAATGGAAAATAGCACATATTTTTTCTCTATATTTCATATTTTTCTATTTTTGTCTCATTGAAAACATTGTGTGATAGTCGGATCAATTTTAATTTTATAATTATACTATAGGCTGGGTGCACGAAAATTCATGCACTCAGAGGGGGTGTCCCTCAGCCTGGCCTGTGCCCTCTCACAGTCCAAGACCCCTCAGGGGATGTCCGACTGATGGTTTAGGCTTGCTTCCCAGGGGACTGGGACTAAGCTGGCAGTCAGATATCCCTCTTGTAGCCTGGGACATCCTTAGCACTGCCGAGGAGGCTGGAGAGGCCCCCTGCCATCGCCACTGCGCTGGCTTGTGGCTGAGCGGAGCTTTCTTTATGGGAGCACACTGACCATTAGGCATCAGGGGGCAGATCCTGCATTGAGCAACTACCCCCTGGTGGTCAGAGGGTGTCATGGTGACTGGTCATTCCTGGTTGTTCCACCGTTAGTGTCAATTTGTATATCACCCTTTTATTATATAGGATTTGCTTAGCTAAAGTAAAAATCCATTTGTCTTATTTGAATATAGAGAAATTGCCTTAAGAACAATTATTCATTTGTAGTGGAGAATTGAAAAAAAAACAAAACATTTACCAAATAGCCCACCAAATAGAGGTCTGGCTTGCACTTAGACATGCTTTATTTTTATATGAGTAGCCCACCATCACCTCATATGTGAACCCATTCAGGTATACTGTATATGTATTGATATTTATGAATGTTCCTTCTTAGTTAACTCTATGTCAACAACAACAACAAAAATACAAAGTATTGATTTCAAAATATTTTGGGCACTCTGTATTTGAAATTTGAAGACATGAAGAAATAGGCATAGAGTTGATGTAGGAATTATAATTTCTGATTTGTGAGGGCAGGGAAATGTAATATACAAATAAAATCATACTGTGTAATTATTTTCATTCAGTCATTTACTCATCACGCATTCATTTAACAAGAATTAACTGACTGCCTATTAGGAACCAACTGTGACTTGCACGGTGTATAGTCCCCAGACTGGTGTAATAAACTGTCACTAACTTCACAGCTTAAAACAACAGGAAATAATTTTTCAATTCAGGGGACTAGAAATCCAAACTCAAGGTGTCAGCAGAGCCAATGTCTCACCAAGACAGGATAAAAGCCTTCCCTGCCTTTTCTGGCATCTGGTGGTGGCCATTAGCATTTTGTGTTTCTTGGTTTTCAGTTCCCTCACTTGTTGCATAGTATTGTCATTGAGTGTCTCTGTCTTCATGTCGGATTTTCTTCTTATAGAGACACAGTCATATTGAAGTAGGGCCCTTCCTAAGTATAATTACATCTTAACTTGATTACATCTGCATGAACAAGCCCTATTTCCAAATAATATTGCATTTACAGACACCAGAGGATTGGGATTTCAGCATATCTTTTTTGGGGGGGTGAGGGGTGGGGGGGAACATAATTCAATCAATTCAACCCACTGTCCACTGGGAGACGATTAAATTGTACATAAGATTAACTTGTTTCCTGACCTGGCTGGTGTGAATCATTGGCTGAGCATCCTCCTATGCATCAAGAAGTCCCTGGTTTGGCCGGGACCGGTTTGGCTCAGTGGATAGAGCGTCGGCCTGTGGACTGAAAGGTCCCGGGTTCGATTCCGGGCAAGGGCATGCACCTTGGTTGCAGGCACATCCCCAGTGGGGGGTGTGCAAGAGTCAGCTGATCAATGATTCTCTCTCATCAATGTTTCTGACTCTCTATCCCTCTCTCTTCCTCTCTGTGAAAAATCAATTAAATAAATTAAAAAAAGAAAGAAAGAAAAAAGAAAATACTTAAAAGAAGAAAAAAGTCCCTGGTTTGGTTCCTGGTTGGGGCACAAGCTCAGCTGGTAGGGGGCATGTAAGAGGCAGCCAATTGATATTTCTCTCTCATCGTTAACGTTTCTCTCTCTCCCCCTTCCTCTCTCTTTAAAATCAATAAAAAAACATTTTTAAAAAGACTAACATGTTTTTAATAACATATATTATATGAAATATACAAACATGCAAAAAGACAAAAATAATTACATGTACATAATTATCATTAGTTGTAAGAAATATGATAAAAGAAAAGCGCATGTGAAATGATAAAAATGGCTTATAGCAGGAATGTCCATTATTCGTTCAATATATGGTATTCATGTCAGTAAAGACATAAGACAAGAGTAACATATCATTTTAGGATGGTCTAAAGTCTAAGATGTCTAGGTATTGAAAGATGAACTAGTTGATTGCTCCAAGTTCTTTTTCAGCTCAAATGTTCACTGATGTTTAAAGTAAAATAGAACTAGAAATTTTACTATTACTAAGAAATGCTTAACTACAACAGAAATAAGATGTACAATGCAGTATAGTTGCATAGTGTAGAGATTCTGGGAATTTGGGTTAAAAAGAAACAGTCCTGCCCTAACTGGTTTAGCTTAGTGGACAGAGCATTGGACTGCAGACTGGAAGGTCCCAGGTTTGATTCCAGTCAAGGGCACATACTCGGGTTGCAGGCTCAATCCCCAGTAGGGGGTGTGCAAGAGGCAGCCAATCAATGATTCTCTTTCATCATCAATGGTTCTATCTTTCCATCTCCCTTCCTCTCTGAAATGAATAAAAAATGTATTAAAAAAAGAAACAGCACTAACATTAAAAATATTGAGTTTAAATATTTTAGTTATACTGTATGTGTAAATTGGAAACATAAAAAGGAATAGATTTGATGAAGGAATTACAATTTCTATTTGTGTGGGTAAGAAAGATTAATCTACATGAATTTTCAAAATTCCTTAAGATTATGCCAGGGGTATTTTCATGTATGAATAAGTTATACTCTACATGTATGGTCTGTGACTTAAAAAGAAGTACAGAATCCATTACAACCAGTTTGCATGGCAAGGGGAGCCATTAAAAATGTTAGAAATTATATAAATAAGGATTATCCGTTCTAAGTTGGGACAGCAACAGAGTAAATTCTTATTCTAAAGAAAATTCATGAATTTTTTAAATAATTTTTTCTATATTTTGTCATTTTTTCATTAACTTTGGAGGGTAACATTAATTAATAAAACTATCTAATAAAGAGGTAATATGCAAATTGACCATCACTCCAACAGGCAAGATGACTGCCCCCATGTGGTCAAAGATGGCTGACCCATGTGGACACAATATGGCTACCACAAGATGGCTGGCAAGGGAGGGCAGTTATGAGCAATCAGGCCAGCAGGGGAAGGTACTTGGGAGGGATCAGGCAAATAACAGAGGGCAGTTGGGGGCGATCAGGCCTGTAGGGAAGAACAGTTAGGAGTGACTGAGCCAGCAGGGGAAGGCAGTTGTGGGAGGAAACCAGTCATGCAGGGAAGGGCAGTGAAGAAAACCAGGCCTTCAGGAGTGGACAGTTGGGGGGGACCCAGGCCTGCAGGGGAGGACAATTGGGGGGTGACCAGACCCTCAGGAGAGAATAGCTGGGGAGGGACCAGGCCTGCAAGGGAGGGCAGTTGGAGGTGACTTGGCCTGGAAGGGAGGGCAATTGGGGGTGAACAGGCCTTCAGGGGAGGGAAATTTGAGGTAACCAGGCCTGTAGGAGAGGGCAGTTAGGAGTGATCAGGCTGTCAGCAAGCAGTTAGGCATCGATCAGGCTGGCAGGAGTGTAGTTTGGGGGTGATCCGGCTGGCAGGTAGAAGTGATTAAGGACAACCAGGCAGGCAGGCGAGTGGTTGGGAGCCAGCAGTCCTGGATTGGAGAGGGTTCTGGCTGGGCTGAGGGACAACCCCCCCCCCCCTGCACAAATTTCATGCACCAGGCCTCTAGTCCTATATAATAAAAGACTAATATGCAAATCAACAGAATGTCAGAGTGACAGGTGGAATGACCAGTCGCTAAAATGTACACTGACCACCAGGTGGCAGACACTCAATGCATGAGCTGCCCCCAGCTGGCAGGCCCCAGATCAGCCAACATGGGTTCCAGTGGGGAGCCCCCTGATTGCCCCATTTCACACCATGCAGATTGGCCCTGATTGCTGACCAGGCTTAGGGACCCTACCCATGAATAAATTTCATGCATCAGGCCTCTAACATTATATAAATTATATAAATTTCAGGTGTATAACTTTGTAATAGGACGTCTTTTGGGATGGTATTCTCACCACCCCAAGCCTGATTGTCTATCACCAGGCAGTCACTATGTGTCTGATCCCCTTTATGCTCTTTAAATGAAGAAAAAGAGAAGGATTTCTATTTCAGAACAAACAATTCAGAATGAGGAAAAATACACCACCATTCTGTTGTGTGTATTTATGAGTTTGTTTTATTTGTTTGTTTATTATTTTTTTTGTTTAATGTAAATATCAGTTCCATGTTCTCAAAGCCTAGATTGCTCATAGTACAATACTGAAAAGCTTTAATGATTACCACATATTTGTAAGATTTTTCCCCCTAAGAAGTCTTAGGTAGGAGAGTTTAAATACTTCCACTCTAAGTTTTCCTGCCTTTCCCTGCCTGGATAAATACAAATTTGGTCTGCCGTAATAGTCTCTGTTTTCAGGAATTGTCACTGAATACAGCATATGACAACAATATTTGAAAACTATAGAATTCTATACATATTTATGTAGGTATTATCTTAGCCCCAATGTTTTTGTCTTCGTATATTCTTGCATTTTACTTTAAAATCAGATTAAACATTATTACTGTGCCTTTAAAATCCCTCACTAAAATAAATGTATGTTAATAGTTCTTAAATGCTTCTACTGAGATCTTTATTATTAAGGTCACCCACCCAAATATTTCTGAAAAGTATTACAAACTTAAAAATGCAGGCAACAGATATATTAATAATTGCCTCACTATCTCAGTTTAATCTCCTACTTCATTTTATAGTTTACTTTTTCAGAATGTTACTTCTTGGGAAAGCTAATTACAACCAATGATCAGTTTTTCCCATATAAATTATTTTCTAATTGCAGCATCCCTTGGATGTGAAGAATGCTCATCCTCTATGAAAACATATCTGTTCCTGGGACTTACTAAACAGGAAAATAAAGTTTCAAGCTTGGCGGAGACAGGTTTTTGAAGGCCCTTTTCGTTAATTGATTGATTTTGACAAAGTCAATTTGATTCACAGTTTAGTCCTATGTATTTTGGGAAGGGACTTCTCCTCCCTTCAGAATGCATGTGCACAGCCACCCTGTAGAGAGTTAGTGAAAGGTGTCCACTTATGCACAGCAGAAAAGGGATGTAATGAATCAGAAAGGGATGTGTTTTATGCAGTAAGCACTTTCCACACTCTTCCCTGCACTGCTACATTTATGCTGAAATGGTCCATTTATTTTAATTCTAAATAGGGTCCCTAGACAAGAGCTGAGAATAGAATGAAGTAAAAGGAAAAAGAGAAGGATTTCTATTTCAAAACAAACTTAATTCAGAATAAGGAAAAAAACATAGCACTCATTTAGCCTTTGGTAAAATTGAATTTTTATGGCACCTACTCTTTCCCACTATAGGAATTTGCTTTCAAAGCTTCTCCCTTACTCTCCAATCTTGATGGGCTTGCCACTAAATAAATCACCCCTATTCTCTCATCACAAGTAGGTTTAGAGTGCAGTTCTGCATCTTGGGAGGCCAAGTTGAAACCATATTATTGGAGTTCAGACCTTAAATTTTTGGTTCTAGAATGTGGGTATTAGCACCCCCAATAAAATAATCCTATATTTACCCCAGTGGAGTCCATAATCAGAGCCCACAATACATCATAAATCAGCCTAAATCACAGTCAGAAAAGAAAGATTACTTGAGATAAAAATTCAGAATGTTAGCACTGTAAGGTACCAGCCTCTCTGTACCATATAGAAAAGTTTTAAAAAGTGTCCAGTTAATATTGATAAACATTAGATAGGTGGCATAACATAAAGAAGGTTCAGGACTTGGTAGTATGTAATTACCATTATTAGGTAGACCTACTTGTATCAAAGTTACAATAAATTGCCTCTCCAGCAGCTACTCAATAGTTAACTGCTAAACTGTAGTATTGATAGTTGTAGTGGTTAATTTGGAAGGAAAGTGACTAGTCTTTCTTACCTTTATAACAGTATTTGTTCATGAAGTGGAAATTTGTCATTTTGGGCTTCCCCGCATATGAACTCATTCCTATTTTGGAGGAATCGCCATTGTAAGAACCTTTGTGAAAGGAAGTCACACCTTCCTATACATCCCCTCACCCAGGCATGTGCCCTGGAAGAGAACAATTAGATGTTTCCAGCTAAAACTCTGAAACTTGCATAAGTAATATAAAGATGAAGTCAGAGCTAGAATCCATTATTGCCCCAGCACACAGCAGTCAGAGTGGTGAAGCAGTTTTGAGCAGCGGTAGCTGGAGTGTCCAGAAGGAGAAGAGGACAAGTTCCAATAGTTGTACCCTATTCTGGTTGTTTCTTTAGTTTTTACCACTTAGTCTTCCTTAGTTTCTGTTAATTTTATGGGCATTCTGTTTGTTTCTGTAAGCTATTAAATAATGTTCCAACAAGTGAGTTTTCAGATTACCTTATTATGGTCATGTTCTGTCGCTTGCACGCATGAAACCACTCATTTAACCCTTAGTAACATTGAACTTTTATGACACCTACTCTTTCCCACTATAGGAATTTTGAGTTGTACAAAAGAAAACCTCAGAAACATGTGAGGATTGAGACATTGGTTGTCTGTCCTAGCTGACACAAAAGACATTCAAAGTCACTAATGTTCCAGGATGATAACATGAAACCTATGACACACAGTGATTAAAAATAAGTAACTTGGGCCCTAACTGGTTTGGCTCGGTGGATAGAGTGTCAGCCTGTAGACTGAAGTATCCCAGGTTTGATTCTGGTCAAGGGCATGCACCTTGGTAGCAGGCACATCCCAAGTGGAGAGTGTGCAGGAAACAGCTGATGATGTTTCTCTCTCATTGATGTTTCTAATGCTCTATCCCTCTCCCTTCCTCTCTGTAAAAAATCAATAATATATATGTGTGTGTGTGTGTATATATATATATATATATATATATATATATATATATATATATATATAAAATAAGTAACTTGGAATCAAATTCCCTACAACCAAGACTTTGAGAAGCCACATAATGGATTTTAAAAAGCTATAAAAAGAGTCTAAGAATTTAAGAACAACAAGGTAACAGCTTAAAGAAAGCAAAGAACAATTCCAAGTCCCCATACTTCACTAAAGCATAGAGCTTTCCCACATATCTTAAGTCTCATAACATGTCTTACATTGCTGAGGCTAAACTCAATTACAACAACTAGTTGCTGAATTACAACAATTGAATTCCACCTTACCATTTCTTGGTGAAAATAAGGGCACTGATTTAAGGTGAGTAGAACTTTTAGATTTTGAAAAGCATTTTGAAACCACAAAGCCCAAGAAAAGTATTTCCCTGAAAAGCATCCCCTTGTCTTATGTGGTTATTTTCCATTCAGAAGAAAGCCAGTGCGAATGTACCAGCACCTTAAACATGCCCATATGTGTAATCAAACCCAAAGCCTAACGTGCTCCAAGGAGCTAATTATAAGCCAAATTGAATAGGAGAAATCTTATATACACTGATGTATTCTTGTACCTGGCTGATTTAGATTATTGCAAAATTTACTAATGAGAGAGTATTCTGAGGATGCCAAAAGTAGAATGTACAAATGTAACCCTAAACCCAAGACAAAGAGTGTCTGATGTGTAAGTGTGGTCCATACTAAACAATATCAAGTAGCCCATAGTAAAGGCAAATTGCCAAAAATGTATTAACTTAATGTAAGAGATAACATGCAGTATTTGTGTTTCTCCTCCTAGTTAATTTCACTTAGCATAATCCCCTCCAAGTTTATCCATGTTGTTACAAATGGTAGGATTTACTTCTTTTTATGGCTGAATAATATAATATATAATATTTTTATTCATTGATGGACACTTAGGTTGTTCTCATATTATTTTGGCTATTGTGAATGATGTGGCAACAAAATTAGGAGAAATGGGAAGATGCAGGTCAAAGGAAACAATTTTTTCAGTTATAAGATGAATAAGCTCTGAGCATCTGATATACAGCATAATAGCTATACTTCATAATATGGAGTTTATACTTGAAATATGCTGAGAATAAATTTTAGGCAATTTCACCACACATACACAAAAAACTAAATTTCATGGTGTGATGAATGTGTCAACTATATTTATCTTGGTAATCATTTCATTATATATGTGTATATCAAATCATCACATTGTACAGTTTAAATATATATAATTATATTAATAACTTATTTCTCAATGTAATTAGGAAGGAAAAAAACAAGAAAGTTCAATATTTTGGAGAACAGAAATGTTGAACTAGATATGCAGGCTACATTCCTGCTCACACTCCCAAACAATAAGAAATATATCAAAGGGGAAGCCAGCAGTTTTGAAACAAAAAATTGTATGTCTTCTGAGTACTGTAAAAGGCCAAGGTAGACAGCCCTTAACTACTAGAAGCACAGTAGGAATAATTATCAGAGAAGTCACATGACCAGTGTGGCAATCAAAATGATTTTATGCCCTGGCCAGATGGCTCAGTTGGTAGGAGCATGGGTCTGTACACCAAAAGTTTTTAGGGTCAATTACCGGTCAGGGCACATACCTAGGCTGTGGTTTTGATCCCTGGTTGGCACAGAAGTAGAAGGCAATCAGCCGATGTCTTTCTCTGTCTCTCTCTCTCCTCTCTCCTCTCTCTTTCAAATCAATAAAAACATATTCTTGAGTGGGGATTAAAAATTGTTTTAATGGTTTTATTCAAAGAAGTGTTTAGAAATAGTTAATTTATTATAGGATCCATACAACAAAATGGTTGGGTAGGCACAAAGAATACTAGAATTTAGAATAAATCCATGTTTGTTCAGAAACTATTTTCTCTCTGATAAGTACCACCTGGCCTATAACTGTGCTCTATTGGAGATTGAAACTGGTCATGGGATACAGAATGACTAGGCAATATAAGCTGGCTTGTAAGACCTGGATGTTTTGTGCTTTGTCTGTTTACAAATTTAACTCTCGCCAGAAGCAGTCCATCATTAAATTAAAGTGATCCATGTGGTATTTAACATGGGCAGGTCATATTAAATACCACAAAGAAAGGCAAAACAAAGCTTCATGCATGTGATTCACACTCCTGGCATATCTATTCCTACATCAATTCTTCCTTCTCTTAAACTACGTATGACCTCCTGAAAAATTTCCAAGGATAATAAAAATATGTTTATTTCAACAGATATGCAGTGATGCTGGCACTAGACAAAATTATTTATCCTACAGCATTTTAGTCACATTCAAAAGTGGCCCAAGAAGATTTGGAGACAGGAAATACATTGAGTAGAACCTCAGTAGATTATATCTCAGCCATTCTACCTGAAAAGTGAGATTATCTAGGGATAAGGTTTTGGACGGATTCATTGGCAGTAACTGATGGTTCCACAGGTGTTCTAGACTCTAGAATATCTAGAATCTAGAGTGGGGGCCAGATCACGGTCCCTCAGAGAGCTGGAGGGCCGGACTATATGAACTACTAATTCCTACTGTAACACCTCGGCTGCGCTCACTGCCCAAAAAACCTGGCGGGCCGGATCAGACTCCTCTGCGGGCCGCATGTGGCCAGCGGGCCGTAGTTTGAAGACCCCTGATCTAGAGCAAGACAGAAGAATTTGCAACAAGTTTCTAAAGGTAAAGGTACGTGATGACTTCTCAGAATGGGCCTAAAGTTTGAAAATATTTGTACGTTTTGTGAGTGCTGACAAAAAAATTGCCTAAAATAAAAGGATTTAAAATGAATACATGGACAGATGACCTTCCCTGTGGATGTCTGTCAGCTCCCTTCCCCAAACATCCCAGTGTTTGGCTCATGAGCAAAGGGGACATGGTGACATTGATAAAGGCTAAATATAGACTCAATAACATGGATTTGGACTTGACCAAGGTGGTTACCCCATCTCCCAATGTGCAATTCCCAACAAGCAATATTAAAGTCGGAGCTTCCTCTTCAGTGGTACCAACAGCACAATGATTTTATTTGGCCTTAGTCATGAAGGGGATACTAATTTGTCCTCACAAGAATACAGGCAGTCTGGATTTAAATTTCTCTTACAGCCCATCATTTTCCTTCAAGCAGCATCACCCATGAACCTAGTGGACACTTTGTATATAATTATAAAACATAGAAATCCATGTAGGAATTATCTTTACAATTAAAGAACTAGGGCTGTGGGATGATGTCCATGAAATTTAGGGTCTTAAAACATATAATTAACCAGATGCAAATGACTTTATAAGTAATAATGAATGATGAAATAATCTGTATTAGACTCAGTAAAACTCTCATCTGGGAGAAAACCCCTTCTCAAACAACATTCCCATTGATGAATAAATGTGTCTGTACTGAAGGGGCCATACGAGCAGCACACTACAGCATCCACTACATTTAGAAAATATGACCCCCATTCCCTGATGAAGAGATATTAGTTCTGCAGCCATCTTGTCATAAGAGTGAACCATACTCCCTCTGACCCCAGTGAAACTCATCATACTATTCACCCAACGTACTCCTCTTTATTAGGATGATTCCATTTCCCTGGAAATTGTTTGATTATCTAATGTCAGATATTTCTAGTCAGCTGTCTTCGGGTAGCTCTTTATTGCTTTTGTCAAGCTTCAGAAAACACACAGCCAAGGTATATAACAGTAATATAAAAAACTTAGAGATCACCATGGACAGTCCATTTGTTTTCAGATGCTCAAAGTTTAAACACCTTACCAAAGGCCACACATCTACTTAGCACTAAAATCAAAACCATAACCATAACCCTAGTTGAGTGTTCTTTCTTCTTTCAGCAAACAATGGTGTGATGGTAGTGCTATAAAATATAACTCATTAAGTTCAGAGGTAAATGTTGAGTCTCCTCAGAGAGGATGCATGCTGAGACATTTCTTAAACTTTTTACAGAAAAAAGACATATAACAATGAAATAAATAGTGAAAGTTCATCTCTGCTGAGTTTTACTTAGCCACCTTATAGAGTTAAACACTAATACATTTTCCAGTTCTTTCATACAGCACACTGGTGATTTTCTGGCTATAAGTTATAACAAAGTTTATCATTCAAATGGGCCCCTTAAGTGCAAGTTGTCTTAGAGGAATAAATAGTATCTAATATATCTGTTTTTCTGGCAAAGGAAAGAAAAAAAAAAGAAAACAGAATAATATGAAAAAGAAACAGGAGGAAAAATTAAAAACACAAGTAGCAGTGGTTTTAACCCCAGTGGAAAACATACATTTATTGGGAAGAATTCTCAGCAGAAACAGTAGAAATCTTACATTTTCTAGTTCAATTACAAGATCAGGATCTTAGATATTGGTAAGAGGCTTGTTTCCAAGAACCTTGATGCTGAATCAATATAGTCCTAAGTGATGAATTAAAAGTACTGCAGAAAATGTCCTACCATTATTAATAAATTGTTCCATAACTTCAATGTATTTTTTTTACACATTTAGTCATTGTTTAAATTACTGTTTTACTGAAATTAAATCATGAATGTTGGGGATTTAGGAAAAATAATGTTGCAATTGCAAGCTGGCCAGTCTGGCTGTTCTGTCAACATATTTCTACAGAGGCATTGGGTGAACCACCAATTTATGAAACACGGTGGGTTCTTCTAGAAAATACGCTGTGTTTTCCTTTGAATTTAAATTTGAGAATACTATCTAGATATTAACTGAATATGTTTCTCTATTGCTTTTAATGAGATTGCACTGAATCAGGCAACACTCTCCTGTGTTGAATGCCTTTGGCCTTTGGCAAATAAAAGGATCTATTCTGCTTACTACCCCACACATGAGAAAGTGCTCCTTAGCTCTTTTTTGAATGCCTGATTTTTCTCCTGACATCAGCCATATCTGAACTAGGAAGTTAAGCTTTCACTCCATAATAATAAGGCTCAGAATCAAATGCCTTTAAGAGAAGAAGCTATTGACGTGAGAATTCTACAATACCTTTGAAGTAACATTGAGAAATGATGCAGCCCACTCTGGCCTTTAAGCAGAGACAACATATGTTAAGTACTTTGACACAACATCTTGCATATTTAGTGGTAGGTATTGAAAAAAATTCTCTTCAACTAATTAAAAAGTTCAATATAGATAGATATATTCATGTTTGTTCAAAATCTGTACTTAAAGAATACTATATGATGGAAAGATGTCACTGAGCAGAAACTCTCTGACATATCACAGGAAATCCTATCTAATAAAAGAGAAACATGCAAGTTGACTGTACCTCCACTATGCCCACAAGCCATGCCCACCAGCCAATCAGTTGTGAGTATGCAAATGAACTCAACCAAGATGGTGGTTAATTTGCATATCCAGGCACAGAACGAAGACTGAAGACAGTGTAGAAGGAAGCCAAGTCCTGCAGAAGGGAGTGAATCTGTGGAGAAGCAAGCAAGTGGGGCAGCAGAGAAAGGAGGGAAGCGGGTGCGGTGGTGGAGACTGCTGCAGGAAGCCCTATTCTATTTAATTTGCAAAGACTCATAGAAGAAGAATTCCTTAGAGGTCACCCGTTTTGACTGTGTCATATCATGGATGAATAAACTGAGGTTCAGATTTACCAAAGATCACACATCAGCCCAAGTAGGCATAGATACATTTATAATCTTATTTTACACTAATTCACACCTACCATACCACTCAAGTTGCCTGTTTATAATAAAGCATCTTTCCACTGGAGGGTGACAATGAATTAAAGGCAAATAAGTCAATTCTGAATTTATGTGTGAGGGACTAGAATGAAATCTTAAACTTTGTATTTTATGTATACATTATCACCAAAGAACCAATGTTCAGAAACAACAGACTATAAAATATTCTGAGGGCCATTTCTACTGGAGAAATAAGTGAGACCACTTAATGTTATCCACAGTGGATGAGAAGCCAAAGGGCAAGGGTTATTACGGATCTCAAAAGAAAAGAAAAACAATGGCATCTTGCTTTAGTCTGTCCTATTCATACCTTCAGCCAAAATAATTTTCCAACTAAAGTATCTGTCAGTAAATTAAAAAGGTGTAATTATTTCAATTTTTCAGAGAATAAACTGAGGTATTGGGAAGCAAGAGCATTTGCTTCTGAGGAGACATAACTCTGGCAAGGTCAACAGAACACAGTGCTCTGAAACAAGAGAAAGAATACACGCTTCCTAGGACTCCAATGAGCCTCAGCCAGAAGCTTTCCTGGCAAGGGTAATGCGACCTTTAGAGGGAATTTCTGCCTCAAGTCCAAGAAGAGCAAGAAGTTCTCTGGTTTCAGAAAGACAACCCGGATTTGTAGTGTGTTCTGAGAGAAATCCTATAGAAATGTGTTTGGGAATGAGAGTCTTTAAAGAAAATTTGATGAGCAAAAGTGATGCTCCCTTGCCTTTGGGTTGTTAGCAGTATAAGATTATGAGATGCCAGAACTGAAGTTTTTAATAATTCCCACAAATGTTAAATTTGTCACTTCCTTTTAACCTAACTTATACTAAATTACTAATTGAACATCTTTTACTATCTTCCATGTGTCACACTTATTTAGAATACTGAAGATTCAAAGATGCAGAGATCCCAGGCTTTGACAAACACACAGTCTGGAACCTCAAAATATGCTACAGGCTCCTGTAAACCATTTATGTTTAAACTTTTAACACTGGAAAAGGAAATAAATTGTGATGTGCAGCAGAGTTCTATGTCAGTGTTATGAAAGTTAGGAATGACCCCAATTAAAATGCAAAATAATGTCTCAGAAGCAACCTGATGAATTGGCAAGGGTGAATGAAATATTTCATGAGAAAATAAGTTACAGCAGAAGAGGCACCTTGCTGATGGTAAAGGATGGTGGATCCCTCTGCTCCTAGGAGAGGTTTCAAAAGACCCACGACCAGGGCTGTCAGGGAAGTTGTTGGTTCCTTGTTGCTTCTATAATTTCAGATTGAGATGTTCCCCTTTTCTGAAACACAAGCTACAGGTGCATTTATAAATTACCTTCCCATCAGAGGTGAATTTAGCCCTTTGAAGATGACAGGCAGAATTTGAAAATCTCTTTCTTTCTTGCTTAATCCCTGGATTTTACCTATACTCTGAATGCAAGTAATGCACATTAGTCAATTAATAGGCTGTTAAATGACAACAGTTCCGGGCAATTTAATTACTGTTGGTAAAATAAGAAATGAATGATTGCATGTCAGTAACCAATTCCAGTTCCTTTCCTTGTAACAGATTAACTTTGAATCATGATAGTTTCTCTGGGAAATATTGATTGTTTCTGTGAACATATTGGTTGCCATTTCATGTACTACAGAAATTTGAGTTTGGGGGTGTTATTTCTTATCTAGACAGAATGTGGAACATTTATAACAACAACATTTTAAAAAACGAAATAACAATAGCTACTTTAAAATAAATTAGGATTGTTGGTAGGAAAGACAATGAGAGTCCTTTGACTTTCTGTCTAGTGTTTGTACCTCCCAAATCCCTGCCAATTCCAGACCATTCATACTCTTTTAAATAATTAAATGAAATAAAGAGAATATCAAGGAGCACTAATCTTAGTTTTGGTGATTATTTCACCCATTTAGCATTGTCTCTGTGGTCTGGCTTCCATATTTTTATGTTTTATTTCTTTAGTCAGTGTTTTCCCTCCCTGAGACCAAATGTGGTGAAGACAGTGACTTTATCTGTTTGGTTCATTGTTTATCTAAGGGATTAGACTGGGGCCTGGCCCCAAACAGATGATTAGAATATGTTTATTGAATTAATTGAGTAGATCAAAGAATAACTAAAGACAATGCATTGATAGTTACTTATGACTTTAAAAGTGAGCTTTGAATGTACGTAGACTAGAGAAGAGTGAATATCTAAAACCAAAATTTAGAAAGAAAGAAAAAAAAGGGAAATTCTAAAATTCTACACCCTGCTAGTGAAAGGAAGGATTAGATTGCATTGTCTACAAATGGTAACTTGTATCTAACTAAAGCTGTCAGTCATCTGTTTCTTCCCCCAAAGATTAGAAGAGAGTCACTTGCCTCTCAGCTATCCTGTAGGTTGATGAATGCGTTTTGGCAGCAATTAGGGATGTTAACGCGTAGGTCTGCAGATACTTTTTTAGAGCAATTAAGATTTTGGAAATATATCCTTTTCTACAATCCCCTATCATTAAATATTTCAAAGAAGATTTGTAGTTACATTTAGAAAGTATTAAGGATTTATAGTTAATTGGAACTAAACTGCATAATATCTGTTTTCAATGATTGGATCATCTCGTCTTACAATTAATCGCGGTAATGCATTGACACCTGGAAGTAGAATTCTTGGATTAAGTGCCAACAGATTCACATGCATTCTCATTCATTTTAACAGTCCGTTCAAATAACATCCTATCACTGAAAGACCCCTGCATACTTGGTGCACTGCTGAATACTACATAGACAAATGTGAATGCATCATTTCTGTCTTGGAGGGATCACTACAAGAACCTCATAACTGGTCTCTCTGTCTCCAGAAAAACCTTTGTCCGAAATGAACTCCCCATTTCAGAGAGTTATCATTCTGAAATGTAGATCTGATACTTTTATGCATTGCTTCGAATCCTTCTGGGACATTTCAAAGTTTACAAGTTAAAGTCCAGAGACCCTGCATAGCGTACCTATTCAAGATCATGTCCTGCCACCCCACTCATGTGCCTTTGCTAGCTCGTGGCTACAGAACTGTTCCTCATTTTTAAGCAGGAAGCCTCTTATTTGAATAAAAAAGTATATGGTAAAAGGCCTAGACTTTGAAGACAAATGGCAGGATTTAAATTGTAATTTGGGGCAAGGTACATTACCTTGGTTTCCTATATTTCCATTTTTTTCTCACCTGCAAAATGATTAAATGAATAATGCCTTTCTTATTAAATGAATTAACACATGTAAACTATTAGACTCTGACATAATAGGAGCTCAAAAAATGTCAGCTACTAGAACCCCCCTTCAAGTTATATCTCCCGTGACATCTTTTCTGGTCTCACCACCTCACCTCAGGCAGACGTGGTCCTTCTGAATTCTGAACCACCTCTCCTATGGTTACATGCATCACCCTGCATTGACTTCTTATATTTATAGATTTGTCTTCCCACACACTGTGTGATTATGGCCAGAGGGCTGCTGTGTTTACTAGTATATGGGTGTTCTGAAAATCTAGCTCATCACTCAACATATGTAACATACAAGGATCTTAATCAATAGTTTTGAATAAACAAAAATACACCCAAAAGATAAGCTGAAAATGCTGAAGGGCAGGCCCTTGAAGTCCCATTGATGTCACATGCCCTTAAGTGCATGTTATGGAGGAAACCCAGGATAGAACCACTATGGTCATGTAGGTTCTTCTCAGGTCAGAAGAAATCCAGCAAAATCTCCAGCCTTTAGGCTTGGCTTTGACCTAACTAATGAGGGTCTCTGGGTGTGGGGAGAGGTGTTGGGGGGTTTGGAACAATCACAAGGATCCCCTTTTGGATTTTGGTCACTCACTCCTGCTGGGAGGGAGCGCTAATGTTTTTATTTTTTATTTTTAATCATATTCTGTATTAAATATTACCTTTCCCAGGGGCCAAGCAAAGATGTTCTTCTAATAAGGTTGGAAATCATTGATTGGGCACTGTCACTGGTGTGGTAACATACACACTTTATTTCTAAATCCTGTAGAGTTAACCTTTCTTCCTGGTTTGGAATCCATCCAAGCTCCACCACTGAGTATCACTGTCCCAGGCTGTCACCTAGCCTGTCAGAGCGCTAGATCCCTAGACATGAAATGGGAATAGCACTCATAATTATATCCTCCTCCTATTGGTGTAAAAATAAGTTAAGTCATTACATGTGAAGCCTATAGAATAGTGTCTACTACTTAGTAAGTGGTCAGAAAATGTTAGTTGTTATCACTGTAATCATCACCATTTTGCAGATAAGAAAACTGAGGCTTAGAACAGTTAAATCACCTGCCAAATTTCATAAGGATGACAGAACTTGGAAAAAAGCCACTCTGTCTAATTTTAATCACGGCCCTATATCAGTACTAACACCCTCTTCTGTATCTTAGCCCCAAATCTTTCTCAATTCTGAGCCATTATCCCAGCACAGTTTCCTGCTCAAATGGTGCACATGTATATGTATAAACAAAATCCCAGAAATCTGCCCAGATGATATTTAGGACATAAACTAAAAAAGTTTATTTTGTTTTTATGAAATTCAAATCTGACTGATTATCTCCTATTTATATTTGTCAAACTTTGCCACCCTATATGTGTGTAAGATATGCTTGTGTATGTGTGTAAAGTTGGTTAGGCTATAGAAAATATAACTCTCTGTAGTTACCTTATTGCTAGCTCTCGATGAGGGTGGAGGAGGTCAGCTTAAATTACAGGGCAAAGATGAAGGCAGCTATCCTGTTTCTTCCTTGTTCTGGGAAGTGCTCAGAGAAGTCAGTGAGCATCTTGTTGCAAAATGAGGATAAATGGCAGAAGACACTGAGGCACACTAGCTGAAGGTGGCTTAGCAAAATCATTTTATGAGAGAAGGGATATCTGATTTTCTGAAAGTAGCTCGTGAATAACTTCAGCTCAAATGCATCATGTGGTTTTATGAGATTTCCTGTTGCAGAATATTTTAACAATGTTTATTTCCCCTTGACTTCAGAGATTTGATGTATGCTTGTAAGTTGTGAAGAATGTGATAACTTCTTGGTCTGCTCATTAAAAGAATCTTTTCCTGATGTCTATTGATTAAATGAAAGGTAACATCTTCCTAAAGTAATCTATACCCTCAAGTTCATGAACATTTTGACACTAGATTTTTTTTTTCAGGGAACTCAGAGTTTTCCCAGATACAACATGAAGTATCTATGCTGCTTTTATTGCAGAAGTATGATACAAAAATTTTACTTATGCTCAGTTGGCATCCAGATATCCCATTGCTATATTCAGAAACTTAGACTTAAACAAAAAAAGTTGTTATTAGGTATGTCATATAAAAGTCAAAGAGTAGCATCCTTTTAAGATTTTGGGAAGAGTTTTATAGGCTATTAAACATGATGTTTGCTTTAGAGTTTTCCCTAACTTCTCACACTTGTTCTTCATCAGGTCAAAGATACTGGTTCTTACTCTGAGCCTTACTAAGTACTTCAGACCTTTATACTTTTACCTGTACATTCTACCTTTGGTCATTCCCTTCCTGCGGTATCCTTGGGCTTCCTATTTGCTTTATTAGAGCAGCTACAATTTGCTCCACAGGTGTAGAAATCTGAAAGATCAGGCTCTTTTCTCACAAGGAGAAGGGAGACCTTTCAGAGGAGAAAGTGCCCATCAGAGCTACTCTAAGCCTGGTGGAATTACCGTAAAGAAGACAGAGTGCTTACCTGGATGTTCTCATTCCCGCACTCAGCAGTTGCCATTTTTTAGTCCAACTGGAAGCAATATCTGTTATTTACAAATGGTCAGATGTAAATTAAGGGTAACTTGTTAACATTTGTATTGTACTATCTCTAAGATATCTAGTTAAGTATGATATTCTAAACAATTGCTTAGTTTGAATTGTTTTAATATTTTAAAATTTTGTTTTGGAAGAAATCAAACCAGCATCTAAGGCATGTGTGCAAATATGTAAGAAATTAGTGAATAAAGTTAGTGAAAATGCTTATTTCTCTTATCCTGGCATCTCTTGCATTCTTACATTTCAAATTCTCTGACTTAGCTTCCCTTTTTGTTACAAATTGGGTTTGATACCTTTAATAACTGCATTTCTTAAATTACTTCCTCTTCAATTATTCAGAACAGAGATTTACTACTTAGTTATCTTTTGAGAAGAACTGGTTTCCAATAATTTATTTGGGGACATTGAAATCTCAGGTCTACTGAGTTACCCCATATTCTAGTCATAATAAAGCTTCCGCCTAACTCTATAAGCCAAACTGGGAAGACTTCTCAGATAGTATCTAACTATACAAAATAGAAGTTGGTATTCAGCTGATAGCTGCTGACCCAATTGTGAGTTATAATCAGAAAGTAAAAAGCAGTGGGTTTGATGGTGGAGACTACATAAGATTATTTTGCCTTTACTGTGGTATTCAGTTTGCTTCTGGCTTCATGAATGGAGGAAAAGAGAAAGGATGTATTGGGGACCGAAGGGAAGAGTGGGGGAAATATTCCAGAAACATACTTTTCAAATGCTTCAATAAAGAGCTGCTAAGGTATTTTGATAAAGCAGGCCTAATTATTTCACTCTTATGCTTCAAGATCTTTATTAGGTCTTTGTTTTTTTGAAAAAAAAAAAAAAAGTCCAGATACTTTGCATGGCTGATGAGGCGCTTCAAAGCCCAGCCTGTGGCTACTTCTACAGTGGCAGCTCAGCCTCATCCATACTCCACTCAGCATCTCTTCCACAGCCAGTCCCCACTTCCCAGCTAAGGTTTGTCTGACCCCCTGCTTCTTTGCCTTCCACATTACAAACATTAGTGTGATTAGTGCCTTAACAATCTGTTTTCATGTCTGTTGCCCAGTGTAAACTGGAGAGTATTTTCCAAAATCAAAGCAAGTTTCACTATCAATACAACTAAGAACCATATTGCTACACCCACTCCCTGCCATGTTTTAATTTGAATTCTGATATCCTCATAACTAGAGCCAGGCATGTTCATTCCCAATTGTTCATCTAGGGACAGGCAGGCAGAACTTTCTTTAAAGTAGAACATTGATTCTGAACCATGATCCTTCATTAGGCTGAGATCTTGCAGGAAACTTCAGGATTGCTTCTGAAAGTATTTCCTTAACTATGATACCATATTTTCTTGTGTTTTTTTTTTTTTTTTTTTCTCCGTCTCTCTCCTCTAGCTACCATTAATAGGTTCAACTAGTTTGTCAACTGGGCCACTTTGGTATATTTTAGAGAAGTGTAAAAGGTATATTTTTTAATTCAATATTTCAAAAATATATAAAATTAAATATTACATAAGTTTATTCACAATAACAACAGCTATAATTAAAACTAACTTTGACCAATAAGTGCAGGAACCTTATGAAAAAAATTGCAAAATTTTTTTGGATGGCATAGCAATGATCTGGAATAAGGAGTAACAACCTTCATGAAAAAAAATCTACTAAGTAAAAAAATAATGTTGCTGTGAGGAAAATCAAGGTCCACAGTACTGGCTCTCTAATGAGAGGATAAAAGTTTTACAGGGACAGGTTACACATCCAAGCTGCTTTAGATTTACAGGATTACCTTCTTTAAAAAGTACTTTTCAGCTGAATAAAACATTATGTAAGACTTTTGTTCATTTAAGAACATCATCCAACACCACAGAAAGTTTAACCATCATTTCAACTAAGAAACTAATAGCCACACCCATCCCCTGATGCATTTTTTAATAGTTTTTTAAACTCTTCATTGTTGAAAGTATTACATATATCTCCTTTTTCCCTCTTGAACTCTCCTTGGCCACTCCCATCCCCCAGCACATGCCCTCATCCCTCTACTGTCTGTGTCCATGGGTTATGCTTATATGCATGCATAGTTTATATTGTTCATTATATTCCACAAATGAGTGACATCATGTGATACTTGTCTTTCTCTAACTGGCTTATTTTGCTTAGCATAATGCTCTCCAGGTCTATCCATGCTGTTGCAAGTGGTAAGAGTTCCTTTTTTAATTTATTTTTTATTTTTTTATTTTTACTGTAGTGTAGTATTCCATTGTGTAGATATACCACAGTTTTTTAAATCCACTCATCTGCTGATGGGCACTTAGGCTGTTTCCAAATCTTAGCTATGATAAATTATGCTATGAACATAAGGGTGCATATATCCTTTCTGACTGGTGTTTCTGACTTCTTGGGATATATTCCTAGAAGAGGGATTACTGGGTCAAATGGGAATTTTATATTTAAATATTTGAGGAAACTCCATACTGTTTTCCACAGTGGCTACACCAGTCTGCATTTCCACCAATAGTGCATGAAGGTTCCTTTTTCTCCACATCCTCACAAGCACTTGTCATTTGTTGATTTGTTGATAATAACCATTCTGACAAGTGTGAGATGGTACCTCATTGTCATCTTGGTTTTCATCTCTCCAATGATTAGTGACTGAGCATGTTTTCATATCTTTCTTAGCCTTCTGTATGTCCTCTTTCAAAAAGTGTCTAGTTAGGTCCTTTGCCCATTTTTTGATTGGATTATTTATCTTCCTTTTGTTAAATAGTATAAACTCCCTATAAATTTTGGAGATTAAGTACTTATTGAAATTAACATTTTAAATTTGAATTCTGATGTATATTTTTTTACTGGAAGAATTGATCTTATAAATGGGAGAACATCATCAAAATAGAGCTATGTACATCTCCTTTTATTCTTTCAACAGATATTTACTGAATGCCAACAATCCACCATGCACTATTCCAATGTGAAGCAGTCAAAATCATTTTTAATACTTCAGGTCTTGCTGGAATATCCAGTTACATGAACCCCACTAACGATTTTGATTCCTAGAGAGAATCAGTCTCCCCTGTTCAAGAGAGTCAGCTTGCTCTTGAGGATGGTATGTAAATCGAACACCATGACTGCAGTCAGAACACAGATATTGGTGAAACTAGGAGGAAGCCAAATTATAGAGAGCATGTTCTTGTCGCTGCATCAATTCAGGTCTTTAACATGATTCAGCACAGGACACATGCTATTGAGATGTGCGTTTTGATGGAATTAATGACATGTTATACAGAGTTTTAAAAAAGTAAAAAAGCAGAAAAAGTATGTTGTTTGAAATATGTATGGGTAGAGAAATAAAATTTGTATCTCTAATTAAAAATTTGGGGATGAGACTGACATTATACTTGTAGACTATTAGTAAACCACAAATTATAAACTGATTAACTTTACATCAGACATAAAATTCTCTGTGAATCAATATTGCAAGTCAAAATTTAGCAAGAAATCCCCATATGTCTTCTCTGCTAAATATGCATAGGAAATACATAATGGGACTAATTGATAACTGAAAAAGACTGTCATTAGGCAAAACAAAAAAACAGAAGACCACATAATCAAGTACAAAATACCTGCTTCAAACAGTAGGAATAATATGGGGAAAACAGAGGATGAAGGAAGGATGAGATTGTCAAAGAGGCTTTGAGGAGGAGATGAGACTAATACAAGGGGTGAGTAGAGGGGTAAGACTGGGCATGAGACATCTGGGGCACTGAATAGGCCATCAGCCAGCTTGGAGAGAACAGCAGGAGTAAGAGCCTCTTAACTAAAGGGCTGCCGAATTCCAGAAAACCTTTTCGTAGCATTGACCCTTTGACCTTTGGCATTTATAACTTTCTTGTTCTTTCACTCTCGTATAAAAAAATGGCAAATGCTGAAGGATATGAAAATCCATAGAATCAAGATCATATTTTACATTAAAACCTGGAAGCTTCTATAGTAGAAACTGTTTACACTGGTTGCTGTATCCTATCTAATAAAAGAGTAATATGTAAATTGACCATCATTCCAACACACAAGATGGCTGCCCCCATGTGGTCAAAGATCCTGCCCCTATATAGACACAAGATGGCCACCACAAGATGGCCAGCAAGACAGGGAAGTTGGTGGTGATCGGGTCTGGAGGGAAGGGCAGTTGGGGGGGGGGGGGGAGGCCTGCAGGAAGAGCAGTTGGGGGTGACCAGATCTGCCCGGGAGGGCAGTTAGAGGTGACCAGGCCTGCAGGGGAGGGCAGTTAGGGACAAACAGGCTGGCAGGGGAGCAGTTAGGCATCAATCAGGTTATCAGGGGAGTGGTTAGGGGATGATCAGGCTGGCAGGCAGAAGTAGTTAGGGGCAATCAGGAAGGCAGGCAGGCAAGCAGTTGGGAGCCAGCAGTCCTGGATTGTGAGAGGGATGTCTGACTGCCCGATTAAGCCAAATTCTATTGGGATCAGGCCTAAATGGGCAGTTGGACATCCCTCGAGGGGTCCCAGATTGGAAAGGTTGCAGGCTGGGCTGAGGGACGCACCACCCCATGCACAAATTTTGTGCACTGGGCCTCTAGGTTTTTTTTGTTTTGTTTTTTAAATAATAAAAATAGTCCCCAAATTCTTTACACATGTCTATTTGGCACTTTTTGCCATGCCTTTTTAATGAATCTGATGTTTAATTTACTTTATCTCTGAGTTTAATATAAGGTGGGGCATGAAATGAGGCTATTAACATTTATAATTTGGGGTCTATGAACTTGCACGGACAAAAGAGTACATTTTCATTTTCATTAATGCTTAACCAAAAGTTAGGATTCCCATTGATTATGTTGGTAGACAAAAAAGTCACATTAGAACGAGATTCATTGTGACTATGTCAGCTGTAGAAATCACAGGGGTCTATTCCATTAGAGTTGTTGAAGTTATCTTAAAATTCTGCTTATATTTATCACTGCTTTGAAATGTTGTTATTAGACTTCCCACATAGGTATTCTTATTGAATACATCAATGGATTTACCTATAGCTATATAATAACTTGAGAATATTGTTAACTATCTCAATAAAATTGATTTTCTTGGTAATCTTACCAAATATGTATTTTATACATTTAACATATGATTCTGAGAAGAATTCCAAGGGCCTCACCAGACAGCTGAGGGGGCCATGCATAAGATGGATTGAAAGCCCCAACTTAGTCTATTATGTGGGAGAGGCCGGGGTGCCTTTCTCAGAGGGTAGTCGTGATGATCAGATAAGCACCTCCACATGAAGTACTCTGATAGTGTAGCCAGTTGAGACATAGCTCCTTAAAACTGTTACTTATTATTATTATAATATCAAGTAAAAATAAAGTCCTAATGTATCTAATGTTGCTTTTTGAAAGACATACTAGTACATATTGACTGAAATTATTCATCTTCTTTAGAAAGAAAATTTAAAAGCAGGCTTTGGCATGATGCCAGTTAGCTGATATGTGAAACTACTTAAATGACAATCAGGAGATAGTTTTCCATGCATCTTTTAAAAAGAAATCAACTTCTTAATCAATTTACTCAAAACAACCTTTTTTCATTCCATCTAGTAGTGACAAAGCCTGTCAGACAAACCAAGGTAATAAAAAGAATGTATAGTTCAATCATGAAAAGTGAGAATGCAATTTCTTTTATCTACCCTATTGTTTTTTAAAATTGAGTTAAGCTCTGTTTTCTTTTTTTCCTGCTCATCTTTGTTGTCATACTTGAGAAATTTAGCATTTAGCTTAAAATGTTTCGCATGATGAATTATTAAAAATCTTTAACTGCTGGACAACCTTCCCCTGGTATAAGGGTATCTTGTTTTGTTTTGTTTCTTTAAAAAAATTACCCTGTGTTTTGCTGTGAGGGGAGACAGCTAATGAAAAATGGCCCAGAATTATTGTGAAACAATTGTCTGTAGTGTAATCAAGTCTGTTTCTGCCCTCCAACTACTCCAGGATATAATGATACATGTATCATTAAGCAGCTGCTATGGATGCCTGAGGAAACTGGTAGAAATTTGTACCTATTGTTTTCCTTTCTCCAGCCTCTCTTTCCCAGCATCACCCATATTCTCTCATCTCTTGTGCTTTTTGGAATATGACTGCAAAAATGTTGTAAAACAATCATGTATCTTCGCACATATAAATTTATGCATATACACAGATGTATATATATATGTATATATATATATTTTTTTCCTTTTCAAAAAGCAACAACACAATAAAACCATAGTTTTCTGGGAACTTTTTATAATTACAAAATGCATAAAGTAAGCTTTTCAGGATGGTGCATTTTAACTCAGGAAGCAGAGGTCAAGGGAGAGTGTGTGACTAATGTTTAATTAGAACAAGCTTCTAAAATAAAGCAATTATTTGTTTAATGGCTGCTAAATTTTGTGTAGCAGAAAGGCTCACACTTGATCTCTCCACTGCCTTCTGTTCATGTTGTGTGTGTGTGTGTGTGTGTGTGTGTGTGTGTGTGTGAGAGAGAGAGAGAGAGAGAGAGAGAGAGAGAGAGAGAGAGAGAGATCAGTTAATTCTAAATGTGTGTGTGTTTTTGTTTAATGGGTTTTAAATTAGCATTTTTAGTACTACTGTCCTCCAACCCAGAGTCAGACAAAGTGGTACAGATTTGCAAAACAATCTTGAGTGATAATTATAAGTTAACATCATTGGGTTTATAAGGGGCCACAGTTATTTTTCATTTTCTGTGATGGTTCCCATGCTACCAAATATTGTAGATAGAAGCAACATGGGATAGAGAGGGAGATAAAACAATTCCATTTAGAGTAGATTCCTCTTGACTAGGTTATAGCACAGGATTTATACATAATTTTTTTCATTGAATGTTTTATATTTGCCTATATTTTTAATATAATGTTGGGTCCTGAATCAATCAAATATATTTTATATAGCCGAAACCGGTTTGACTCAGTGGTAGAGCGTCAGTTTGCAGACTGAAAGGTCCCAGGTTCGATTCTGGTCAAGGGCATGTACCTTGGTTGCGAGCACATCCCCAGTAGGGGGTGTGCAAGAGGCAGCTGGTCGATGTTTCTCTCTCATTGATGTTTCTAGCTCTCTCTATCTCTCCCTTCCTCTCTGTAAAAAATCAATAAAATATATTTTAAAAATATATATATTTATATAATGAGGTTATATATTATATATAGAATATAGATTATACATATCTGTGCATAATATTAATATAAGCATATAAACACATAACCAACTGAAAGCAGTAATCTTAGTTTAATCAAATAACAAAGCAACGCGTTTTTATTAACAACATGAGCATGAAGAGCATTCAATGTGACATTTGCGAAAATTGTGTTTTTAGAAAATTAGAAATCTTCTAGGTCAGATTTACATTGTGCATTTATATTTGTCTTTTGTCTCTACAACTAAAGCACACCTATTATGTGTATACAAGTGCCTCTTTGTTTCCTATAAATGTGTGCCTAAACAAGCATGATTCATCTTTCAGCCATGTAAACAGTGGCCCATTTAAACCAGTCATTTAGAACTCTGCAGAGATGCACACTAAGACAATATGAAGAAAAAGCAACCTTTCAGATGATTTTTATACTGCCCAATGCTTTTCAAATCTTTAGGTGGACAAATCTTCCTAAAATATAGTTTAATTTTAATACATAATTAATGTAGAGAGTAGAGAGGAGGCAAGATTTTTCAGCAACATCCAGCTGAACTAAAATGTCTTCATGTGAGGTCCCATTTAAGAAAGGGTATCTATATATATAAAAGCCTAAGCAACCAACAGACTATTCAACCATCTGACTGATAGCTGTGATGAGCAATGACCACCAGGAGGCAGGCGCTCAATGCAGGAGTTGCCAAGCTGTGGTGACTTGGCAGTCACAGTTCTCGGGTAACGCACCTGGAACTAGAGAGAAGAGGGCCGATTCCAGGCTGCGTCACCCGAGAAATGCCCTCCTGCAACCCAGGACCCCTCAGGGGATGTAGGAGAGCTGGTTTTGGCCCGATCCCCACAGGTCAGACCGAGGGACCCACCTGTGCAGGAATCCATGCACTGGGCCTCTAGTTATAATATATTCACACATTCAGTATTAAAAATATTGTAAGAAACGGTATTTTATTATTATTTTTGTAATGACATTCAGTAATAAGAAATCAAGGGACCACTAAACCAACCAAATAAATAGTTAGATTTTAAATATGCATAAGTTAGAATATTGGCTTTAGTACTTTTGGGAATCAGAATGCTAAAGTATAGGTACATTCTTCAAATTCTATTATGAATTGAGGATGAGAAAAGTAGGGGAGAACAGAAGCTGAAGTGGGAAATGCTATCAGGAAAGTCTCTAATCCAAATCACAGTGCTCATGGTCCACAGAGATGTTCATCTCCAGAGGAGATTCAGTGTACCATTCAATCACCTCCTGCCGAGTTAAGAGACCAAGTGAGCCTCCAATACTGATCAGCCATGCTCAGCTCTTCCTGTGCAGCAGTGCCAGACTGCTCCAAGCAGCTGCTCCTTCAGCAGCTATTTCTCATGTGGAGTGATAATGGTTTCTCATATCCATACCTCCTCTGACTCACATTCCAGAAGCACTAACCACCCTCCAAAAGCATGAGAAGAGATGCTAATGCACTATCACTGTTTTTTTCTTTTTAAGTCTCATCTTCTTATTTCAGTGTCTTATCTCATTTGTCAGAACTGATTATCATTAACTTTGAAATCTGCATTGGTATCTAGGCCTCAGAGAAACCCTAAATGTGCTATACAATTAGAGGGTTCAAAAATGCTATCATCTAAAGTAAAACAGAAGTGAACATTTTCTATAGGAAATATAGGAGATATGATCACTATGTCTCAATACTACTTTTAGAAGTCAGGCCTTAGAATAAAACTGTTACATAGTCAAAGCTAAACTTCAGGAAAAATGTGACCTTAGCTGGACTTTCAGCCAAAGGGATAGTTTGAACTTCAAGTTTCACAGTGTATGTAATGGACATTTTAGAAAAAACAAATCCTGAATTTATTAAAAAGTTGGTTAATCTGAAGAATCAAGGGGCTCTATATACATAACAGGTTTGAGCCTTTATTGACACAGTGAAGCTCTGAATCAAATACCATCATTGTAAAAGAAAAAATATGAGGGGAAAACAATCATTCCACCAATATCCTCTGGCATTATACCATATAACCAAATCATGGGAAAGAATACTGGGTCATGAACCCCACCAAATTAATATTTAATATGATAATTGAATTCAAGAATTTACTAAAACAATGGATTTCAATTGAAAGAATAATATCTAAGCATACTATCAATAGATTAAATGTATCTATATATTTTCTAAAATTACTGAGTAGTAACAGAATTGGAATATATGCCCCGAACCAAACCTGAGCTAATCCTTTCTATTATTCTTCCAAAATCTAGGTCTAGATTATAAAAGTAAAATAATTAAGGGCAGACTTTAATATCCTCTCTCTTCCTCAAGCCTACTGAAAGAAGATGGAATGTTGTGTCAAAATATCTGGAATGTCATTCAGATGTTAGTAGAGAGATCTTCTACAATATGTCAATATTTAATCTTTTGTGGTTTGTGGGAATGGAAAAACAAACACCAAATAAGCCCTGGTATGTGGACCATGGCAGCTGGGGACATTTAGAAAATTCTCTCAGGGAGGCAATTTCACAAAGACCAAAGAACACAGAGAACCTAGGCTGGGAACGGGGCACTTGTGGCAAAGCGTGCCATCAAAATGGTTCTGTTCTCATCATAGAATTCATTGCACATGGTCCCAAATGATCAGCTATATTTGTAGACAAATGATACATTTCAGAGAAATTACATCTACTATAGCTATGCAAGAGTTTCAATCTCACTCACCTAAGAAATCATGAATTTCAGTACTTTTTCACACAATCAATAAAAATTGTGGGAAGTGGAACTTGGGACTGCATATTAATCTTGCATCGGCTTCTTGCTAGCTTTCAACAGCAACTATTCATCTTGTTGAGCTTATAGAAGTGATTTGTTTCATCTGCACACTCCATGCACAGCTAAATATAAAATCAACTTCTATTTAACAAAGTGGACTAACAGCATGAGGCCTATCAGCAAGCCTACAACCTTGGTGTAACAGTGCAAATGCCTGCAGTGTGTCAGCACTGAAGCCAAGCCATTAGAATGTTGTTTAATAATGAAGCCTTATTGATAGGTTGACTAATAGGAATTTTCCATCTTAAGTTGCTGACAGACCTGGCTCTGGTTTCTTTCCCAAATACTACACCAACTATTCTGCTGTGTGTTAAAGTTGTTCAATGACTTAATCCACTTTTTGGAAATCAAGTTAAAATTACCCATTAAGCAAATGACTCATTCTCATTGGCTAAATAAGGAGTGCAAATGGACTTCACCTTTCATAGAAAGTTGATGCTGCTATAGCACATGTTTTGCAAGTCTTCATCTACCCTGCTGTTACTGCCGTTAATAATGGCCTTAGACCCTTGACTAGTCTTAAAGTAGATTAGGATGTTGAACACCTTCCTGAAAGACTCTGTTTGACTTGATAGGAATGATTATTTGCTACTTTCAACCCTGGAGCAATGTTGGATAGGAAGAGTAGATCACGACTATTGTCACCTCTCAAAACTCATCTGAACTTTGTAAACCCACCATGTCTCTCACATTCTCTAATTTACAGTGTAAGCACCCACTCTCACATGTATATTCATATGCATGCATGTATGCATGCTCACATGCACGTGTGCACGTATACACACACACACACACACACACACACACACACACACACACACCCCCCACAGCCTTGATTTTTCTCATTAAAAAATTGTGCTGTACAAGCATTTGTAATTGGTAGCTATGGTCCAAAAGAAATGAGGATTTGTGGCAGGAGAGACTAATTTCAGAGGGATCCCTTTGAGTAAATATAAGGATATCTGCAACTGATATTACAAAGCTGATAAGCAGATATTATTACAAAGCAGATATATTCTGTGTGTTTTCTGGGCAGTTTCTCTGCTGGTTTTGCCTGGGCTCACTCACATGACTATAGGAAGTAGCTGGAGAATCAGCTGGGCTGGTAGGTCCAAGATGCTTTATTCACATAGATAGCTGTTGGTGCACCTTGGTTAATTGTTCTCCAAGAAGCTAGACTTGCTTACTTATATGGTGGATTAAAAGAGATAAAAGAGGTGAAAACTAAATGCATTTCTAAAGGTGTGTCAAGTGTAAGTTCTACCCTTGGAATTTGTACCATGTCATTTCTGACACATTGTGTCTGCCAAAGCAGTCACAAGTCCAATCTGGAACTGAGAAATAGAGCAATAAACTCCACCACTGAATGAAAGGAGTAGCAAAGACACATAGCAAGGTGTGGGGAGGGTGAGATCATTCTGGAATGAAATAATTCTGTGGCCATAATTTTCAGTCCCTAGCAATATAGAAGTTGAGAGAATTGTTTCTTGAGTAAGGTGGACTATCTAAACACTCTCCTTTGTGTTGCTACAATGAAATAGAAGATCAGCATTGTCCCTTGACATTATTTGCTATGTGGTGGCTGCACTATGCATCTTAGAGGCCTGGTGTGCCTGCAAGAGGAATTAAAGTACAATTATAACTTTAATTGCCTGTCTTTGGGTTAGGGTAGGAACTGAGCACTTGGCACAGACCCTGGCACTTAGGGTGGGGTTTAATATAGATTTGTTAAATAAACAAACAAAAGGAATGATGAGGTCATCACAGGGATACCTTGCTGACCATTTCTTTCTCTGGAAGTTTAAAATTTTCAAAGGCAAGGATCATGTTTATCAGAATCAAATTCAACAAAAATGTATTATAGAACCAACATTTATTCATTAGGTACATCATCCCACTTTTATCCAAAAGGCCAACGTGCCCAGTTCTATAAGGTAGTTAACGTGAATGGAGACATCGGAGAGGAGGACAAGTCTAAGAAAGCACTCCTCCAGTCTGGAATGCCTTACAATCCCTCTAGTCTATTCATCTCAGCTTCAGGCTGACCACCAAACCATCCCACCCAACACATAATTTGGATCAATTTCTAGTGCTAATTTTATGTTTGCATTTTACCTCTTTTTGTATTAATAGATGAAGAATACTAAGTTCATCTTACTACATAAGCATTCTATAAAATATTTTCTTTTATCTTGTCTTTCATTTTAGAAAATTGATATTTATGTGATTTATATAAGAGCATTATATTACTTAGTATGTTTAATCCTTGAAGATTGTTTTTCAATCAGAAAAAGTAAACAAAAAAAACAAAAACAAAAAAAAGAATTCAAGAGAGTTGCTACTCAACTCAAGGAAAAGTAAACTTAAAGAGCAAAAAAATTTCTTTTGCATTAATTAAGGGAACATAAAACCTAGTACTAAAGTGTCTGAAGAGAGAGTAGAATTCAGAGATAAGTTTTTTAAAAAGTTCACCAATGGAAAATTTAATAGGATCGAGCATGTGTCTGTGTGTTTGCTAAAGAATCTAAGACAATATATAACTTTTTAATAGAATGATTTATATTGCATCAGTTATTCACTTTGATGTGTTTGTCTCAGGGAACTAGGAGATGGTACCATCAAACTTTATAATTTAGAGAAAGTCATGTGAAAACAACACTGTCAAGAGATTTTAAAATGAAATAATGATTTGTATGCACTTGATTCACTTCAAACAGAGATTTACATTGAAATTTTCCTAATACTGTTTATATTTCTTAAAAAGTTTTTAAGAACTGGAAAATAAAAAGGCCTTGATGTGATTGAAATCAGCACCTTAAGTGATGCCTAAAAGTACACTTACAAAGTTCTACCCTTGAAATGTATTCTTATAACAGCTTACTTCATCATTCTGTAGTAACTGAAGTTTCCTAGTAGTTTTCTAGAGACACCCAAAGAGATGCAAGTTGTTTAAATAAGTTATTATATAATGAAAATCCATAGGATATAGGTTTTAAGAAACAGTATATAGATCTCAAAGGCAGGAGAAACTACAGTTGACTTATAACTAACCCCCTTGCTCAAAGGATAAGGTCAAAGTCACATATCTACTTCTGATCTCAGGAAATTAACATTTTTAGGGAGGCATTCTACAGATAAAGTACTTTCAATTGCAGAGTCCATTAGTTTTCTTTCTGATGATGTCATCTAAAATTTTAATGAAGGCTTTTTAAAAAAAACTTTGGAATAAGGGGAAGAAATATGCCCTGACCTTATTAAATATAAAATGCATCAGTGTAGCAACAGCCTGACTAAACAGTATGGCTCCTGGCATAAGCAGCATCTCCCAAGTTTCCAGTTGATTCAAATTAGTCAGAGGCTTTGTTTACACAGTCCCTGGGGCACCACCCTAGAGATTCTGGACTTGGTATTCCTGGAATGGGGCTGAAATTTGCATTTTTTCAACAAATTTTCAGTTGATACTGATGCTATTGGTCCCAGAATTAAACTTTTAGAGCTACTGGGCTAGTGTCCCCTATTACTCAAAAGTTTTCATTGGCTTGACATTAGAATCACCTAGGGAATGTTAAAATTATAACATCTGGCCTGGCCGGTGTGGCTCAGTTGTTGAACATCTACCTATTACCCAAGAGGTCACGTTTTGATTCCCAGTCAAGGCACATGCCTGGGTTGTGGACTCCATCTCCAGTAGTGGTTGTGCAGGAGGCAGCCAATCAATGATTCTCTCTCCCTCTCCCTTCCTCTCTGAAATCAATTTTTAAAAAGATCTAACACTCTAACATCTGAACTCCAAGCTGGACTAAGTCAATGAGTATTCTGTTGAGTGCAGAAAATGGCATTTTAATGATTTCTCCAGATGACTCAAATGTGCACATAGTGATGAAATCCACCGATAGAACTCAAAGCCATTTGTGTGATTTTTTTTTCCAGTTGGTTTGAGCTCAGCACACAAAACATCCCATTGCTAGTTTCATTGCTGTCCCATTACCATAACCCTAGACCTCACACACCTGTCCACCTTTCTCTTTTCTCACTCTCAGCTTTCTCTCTTTGTGTTGCTTTCCCTTCCTTTATCTTTTGATTTGGTGGCTTCTCCATCCTCAGTTCCGCTGCCCACATATTCATATGCCAGTGCAAGGCACCAGCCTAGAAAAGGAAGGCACTGCACCAAGCACTAAAGCGCTCAAACTCTAGCTTCAGCTTTGCTATCAAACACTTTAGAACACATGGGGAACCTCTGCACAGCAGATTTTCAACCATATAAAAGGGTAGGTGGGTTTCTTTTAAAGTCACGTTATCATTTTTTAACAGTCCATCAGCTCTAAATTGTAAAGCCCAAACTGAGAAGCAATTCAAATGACCTGAGGTTCAGCAGGGAAGTAGAGCCAGGGCATTAGTGACCCAAGGAGCCCCTTCTTCCCCTGCCTTGTGCCAGTGTGGAAGGCCAAGGCCTGCTGCTTCCTCTTAACTCTGTTATTGTCCTGCCTTTGGCTTAGAAATCTAACTCTAAACTCCTGCGCTCTTGTCTTCATTCTGGATTAGATCCTCTGCTTATCTACAGTCAGTGTGTGTGTGTGTGTGTGTGTGTAACCACAGTCTAATGACTTAACCTGACCCTAGATTGTTCTCTGCTCTTGGGCATTTTGTTGTGGCATTTTGACTCTCCACTAAACTAGCTTGTTTTTATTTATTATTTTTAACCATGAAACCTTATAATTAGGTGATGGATTTCTTTATATTTATCATTAAAGCCTGGGTTAGAACTGGGCTGGAGTCACTTATTAGCTCATCCCCTCATTTCCTGAGCCACAATTTCTCATCTGGAAACCAGGGAGAATAGTATCCATAAAGCAGGACTATTGTGAAGACTTACTGATGCAACATAAAATAAAACAAATGGAAATATCTTCTTGTGTTGAACCTAATACAAAGTAAAAAATTAGAAACTGATAAAACTTTATTACCTCCCCTCATTCCCAAAACCAACCAAACAAAACAAAAACTATTTCTCTCCTTCCTATTGACCAAATTGTCAGACTTCAGCTGGGGATGATTATTGTGGGTTACGGGTATGCTTTAGAGTGGAAATAGCATTTAAGCTATGTAAGGATGAATTGAATTTAGGGAAAAACAAACAAACAAAAAACACAGGAAAGAGGCTATTACTGCTTAGGTCAGGGAAGAACATGAGCCAGCACAGCAGAAGTGATGTGCAACTAGAGAAGAAGTGTAACTGGCTCCCGAATGGTGGAGAAACCTGGTTTTTAAAGTATATATTTATTGATTTCAGAGAGAAAGGGAGAGGGAAAATGATATCGAAACATCATTGATGAGAGTCATATTGATGGGCTGCCTCCTGCATGCCCCCTATTGGGGATCAAGCTTGCAACCCAGGCATGTACTGTGACACGAAACAAACCGTACCTCCTGGTTGATAGGTCAATGCTCAACCACTAAGCCATACCCAGCCAGGCTGGGAGATTTGAATTTTAAGCAGATATGTATGCTAGGTATGTAGCTAAATTCCATTTAGCCCTCATTCTGAGCTTGGTAGCAGCATGCTAAAGAATTTACATATGTCACTTGAATTCAATTTTTCTCCATTGAGGAGAGAAAATTTAAGCTTACAAAAGTTATATGATTTGCTAAAAGTCAAAGAGTTAAAAACTTCCAAGTCAGTTTTTAACCCTCACCCTCACATTGAAGACCTGTGGGAGTTTATACTAGATATGCTACTTGTAAGAGGGAGAAAGAGTGGGAGAGGGAGAGGGAGATGGAAAGACAGAGAGGGAGAGGGACAGGGACAGGACAGGGACAGGGAGAGGAGAGGAAGGAATAGGAGAGGAAGAAGGAGAGGGGGAGGAAGAAGGAGAGGGAGAGGGGAGAAGGGAGAGGAAAAGGAAGAGGGAGAAGGAAACTCTTTATATAGAAAGTGATACAGTGAAAGTAATACTTAAAATGAGGAGATAGTCTATATGGCTATCTAGTTGAGAGGAATAGTCATCTTTTCATCTTTCTGCACTGAGTGGCCGCTGTGACTTACTAAATTGATAGCTTCTCTCAAGAGTCTAGTAAGGAAGCTCAAAGTAAATAAGTAAACAGAGAAAATAAATAAAAACACATGATCTAGAGAGGAAATGAGCATGGTGATATCATAGAGGAAATATCTGAGGAGGTGACACTGAACTGAGACACAAAGGTAGAGAAGAGTCACTTATGGCAAAAGCTGGAACAATAATTTTCCAGGTGAGGGAGAGCTGAATAAGGAAAGGCCTTATTTTGTTCCAGAAACAGAAGTGAGGGTTAAGTGGGTCACAAAGTGCAAGAAGGTTGATATAGAGTGACTTTGGAGAAATAAGGCAAGACCCAAATTATATAAGATCTTGTGGACCTTACAGCAATGAAAAGTTTATATTAAAGAATTTGAGCAGGGGAGTTATACTACCTCACTGTGTCAGAAAAAGATCGCAGTGGCTGCTGTGTAGAGAGGACTCAAGGGAGAGAAACTAAAGCAGTAGTCCTGAAAAGAAATGAAATAAACATCGAGAAGAAAAAATTATCAACTTAAAAAAGACCAAGGTTACAGAGGACTAGAAAAGTGGATTGAGGGATGAATATAGTCAAAATCTAGGAGTGGAACAACTCTGGAAAATACTAGTGGATTGTCAGAAATTCTCCTAAGGTAGAATAGCCAGGAGACAAGAAGAAGAACTAAGGACTGGCCCTCATGGAGAAGATTCATGGAACCCACACACTAAGAACTAGATGCTGGAAGCACATTAGAAATAAACCATATATTTAATATTTATTAGCACTTTCAAATTTACATATGTATTGCCCATTTGAATCCCTACAATACTCTGCAAAGTAGAGATGGTATTTATCATTCTTGCTTACAGCTGACAAAAAACAAAAACAAAACTGATTTAACTGAAGTATGATGCCCCTAGACAATGGAAGGAATAGCCAACTATACCATGATCTAAAGATAGCATTGTCCTATTTCTTTAATGAAATATTTGATGTGTCTTAATACTGCTGATAGATTTACTCACTTTAATACAATAGTTTCTAAACCAGTAGTTGTTGTTGATAATGAATCTGAAAAACAGAGCTAAATTGAGGATAATCCTTTATAATTTAACTAGGGGCCCAGTGCACGGAAATCCTGCACCATGAAAGGAACTGTAGGCCATGAGGCTGTGGTGGGCACAGGGGTGGATTTCTGCCCATCCTCCATACCCCCACCCATCCTCTCTTGTCGAGACCCCTGGGCCCCTGTCTGGGTGGGTGTGAGTGGGTGTGAGAACTCTGGTGCCCGGGAACAAAGAATTTTCAGTAACCACCAGAGGCTCACCCTGATGACAGTGACTGGTGCCCTGCCTTGGTCTGGCACCCTGCTCATCTGCTCCACCATCCTGCCAAGGCTGATGCCTGCCATGTTCCACACTCTGCCACCTGCTGCTGATGCCTGCCATGTTGTGAGTGTGCCGCCTGGTGGTAAACACAAGTAATAGTGACTGGTTGTTCAGTTGATCCACTCTTTGATCTATTTGCATATTAAGGTTTCATATATGTCTATATCTATATCTATATCTATATCTATATCTATGTATATCATCTATATCTATTGATTAATTGATAGATATAGATATAGATATAAATATAGATGATATATAGATAGATGAGGGGATTGAATCTCAGTAAATTCTTTTCATTCTCTAGTCCAACAGATATTAAAGTGTGGATCCTAGACTAGCAGCATAAGAATCACCTGGGAACTTGTTAAAATGCAGAATCTCAGGTTCTGCCCCAAACTTACTGAATCAGAATTTCGGGGGAAGGGGGGAGCACAGCAATATGCTTTTTAACCATTCTTCCAGGTGGATCTGATGTAAGCTCCAGTTTGAGAAACATTGCTTTTCTTAACAAGGACAAAGGAGAGAAAAAAGGGATGGGAGATGAGAAAAGAAATGAGAGTAACAGGCTGAAAATGCAGACACCAGCACTCAGAGGTTCTAGAAGATATAAAAGAAAAAAATAAAACAAAGGTTTTGGGGAGGAGATGAATGTAAAGAGACTTCTGTACTTGTGCAGCATTTCTGATTAAGCAAAGTGCAAATTTATTTTTGGCACTGGTTGCCTTTGAAATAGGCAATGAAACCTTTAAAAGAAAAAGAAAGGAAGAAAGATAAATTTTATGCAACCATATATGTACCACATAACAATGCTCCTTCTATTTTTGATAAGGATTTGCTATTTGACTTGAACCTTGAACCACACCAATCAAATTATATATCTTAGAGTATAAGATTGGATTAAACACAAAAAAGGTAGGTGGCTTTTCTTCTCTCTTGAACTTAGAGACCTAGTAAACTTGGTACCACAGCAGCTACATAAATGCTGTGTATGTACAGACGTTGTTGAAAAAAAAAAAAACAATCTCCTCATGGATGGAGAAAAAGGACTCAAAGCACACTTAGAAAGCAGAGATATCATCAGCTGTTGGGTCCTGTAACTTTTTTGTTTCTGGTTTTACCTTCTACCTGGATTCTGTGAGCTATTCTTGTAGAGTTCAAAATAACTCTTCATTTTTACTTGTTCAAATAGACTTTTACTACTTAAGGCCAAGTCATTCCTGTTACCTAGGAGCTAAATAGCTGAAGTTTTACCTCTATATTAACATTCATTTTGAAAGTCATGATGAAGCCCGTGTTGATGAAAAATTAAAAAAAAATCTCATATTGTTTTGTCAGACAAAAAGAAATAGGCACTCACATCTTTGTTCAGTTTTACATCAGTCTTGTGGGCACTACTTATAAGAAAGAAATTTTAATAACTTTTCTCCATCTCTTATTCACATGAGTTGAAAATGGCCTAAGCTAATAATAAAGCTTCCAAATTTCCATTTCTTCAGCAGAACTTGAATGCACCTGGAACTCTCTTTCAAGTTAATAGGAGCCCTAAATGTAAGCTGGCTATGCGAAGCGGCACAGAAAGTTGGCACTCCATCACAGTGTTCTCTGTGTGCGAGCCTTTGGAAGGTGTGGTAGAGGGAAAACAAGGTGTTAATGCTTAATGTTCAATTTCCTTCTTTAGTAGATTCAAACTGTACACACATGGTCTCATAAAATGCTTAATTCAAATTTCTCTGAAATTGAAAGGGCAGGATCCTTAATTATCTTATTTATGGAAAAACCTGTCTTGAACATATATATATATATATTTTTTGAAGTGAGGATAATACATTAGAAAGGTCAAGATGAGCATTTTTTTTTTACCAGAATATATATTTAGTAAAGTGTTTCTCAATGGTTTATTTTCCTAAAAATATTACAAGAGCCTTTTGGTGTGTTTCTGCTGTTAGAAGCATGGCACATCTGCCATGCATACAGCTATACATCTAATGCGTGTTGGCCCCCTCAACAACAGCCTTCCTTCTCATGGAACTATAGAGTTTCCTTGTGGATAGAATGTCTAATTTCAAAACCCCCAAAACAGGTGAATCTTAGGCTCATGCAAATTTTGAAACATTCTATAACCTTTAAAATGCATCCTTACACTATAGTTATTCTTTAGTCAATATATTTCATGACCCCTTTATTAAGTACCCATCTCATGCAAAAGCATTGAGTTGATTGAGCCTTTTGTGCCCAATGACAAAGAAAAGCTAAAAGTGCTTGAAGTTTAACGAAGAGTTGTGGCAACACTGATGGAGGAGCAATGTAAGCACTTATCGGAATTAAAATGTGGAATGATGTATATTTTTTTTATTTGGCCGAGAATCTGTGAGTTCCTCAGGAACTGTGTGCTCTGATCCACTTAGAGTGTTCAGTCAGCACTTTAGATTTGATCATTATTCTTAAGAAAACAAATGTGAAATGACAGACTATCCTACTTGTTAATTAGGATTGTATTTATTTTTAAATGGCTGGTATTAGCTAACACTTGAGTAGAAACAATGAAATGAGCAAAGACAGGAGGGAAGTTTGCATAGGATGGTCATACAGCAATTGCATGGACCAAGGACCAACTTATAGAGATTCAGACTTCAAATGAGATGGTTTGGCTTGCAAGTTTAAGTCTGCATGTTGTGCACAGCAGGACAGGTGAGAGTGGGAGAACAGCCAGTACAGTCAGCTATCAGACACACAGGAACTGTTTATGGGAGCACCGATTTAAATGTTACCCTGGTTAGCATGATTCAGATAATACGTGAGACTTTACACTGAACCCAGCCTCTTTTGGGTGATTTGCTTAACCTGCTGCCACCTCCATCAACACACACACACACACACACACACACACACACACACACACACACACACACATACTTGTGGGGTTTTTATACAGAACAGTGGCATAACCACTAGTACATCTTGTAAAGGCTAATCTGATTACTCACCATTGACAGTAACTAAAAGGGACTGAGGGTAGAATCATGTGTAGTAAATCATTTATTCATCTAGATTTGAGATGAAATAGACCTACACGTGGGAAGTGGCAGTGACTATAGCAAAGAAAAAAATCCATAGGATTTGAATTCAGAAACTGGAGGGATAAGTAAAAACAACAACAACAACAACAACAACAAAAACTAATTCCAATATGTGGGTTCTTTGGTTTCTTAAACCTTTCTAAAATCTTGGAAATCTGCCAGTTCCCAATTTTGCTTGCAAAACTGCATTCAATTTCTGCTCCCTTCCTTTCTTTCAGCCGGTTGATTCTGGCTCAGGGATCATCCTATGAACACTGCAGACCTTTGTTCATTGAGATTTGTTTAGAAAGGCTGTTGTGAGAGATCAGAACTTTGTTTTACATGTCTGATAAAGAGGTCCTCCTGGACCAGGTGGGATCAGATGCCTTGTTATTTCAGCAATCCTGACTCAAAGAGCAAGAGAGTGTTGTGTTTCATTTATCCCTCAGACAGAAGCTGTTGGAGCACTAGGAAGAAGCATCATGAAGGCTCTTTGTGGGCCTGACTAGGAGCCTCTGGATCACTCAGATGCTCAGAGAGTCTGAGGCAAAGCCTCTCCGAGGGACTGTTGGGGTTTTCCAGTGTGTGCAGCAGCTTGCAGCTTCCGTAAAGCTTTCAGAGGGGAAATGCACTTGCTGCTATCCAAGTTGTCTTTTCGGGAGTAAATTCTGTGCTTAATGTACAATTTGAATATGCAGCTCACAGTTATGAATAAAGGAAAAAGGCTGAAAGAAGAAAATGAGACGATATGCAGATAACTGGAGAGAATAGACACTTAAATTCTCATGCATTGATTTAATAAGAAAATTGCCTTATAGTGAGAGGTCACTAAACATTCCATAGCTGCAACATTTTCTTTCTGCCAACAGACTTAGTGTTGGTTTTTTGAAGCTTTTTCCATAGAGTAGCATGAAGCCATGAAAACCAAAACCACTGCAAGTTATTCTAACATGAGACAGCTACTTGAGCTTTTATGGTGAAAAATGGTTGATATAATTAGGATCCATTTCTAGTTATTGGTATACCAGGCTAGGGGCAGAGGGCACTTTACCGAGTGGGGAGAGAGGAAAAGCCAAAGGCAACTATTAGAAGAGACTATTATACAATTTTGAGCTAACATATGGAATCAATAGCCAACACGAGCAGCTGTGCTCGGCTGTGGAAAAGCCTGAAACGGTGGAGTCGCACTGTAACCAATAAAACAAATTATTGACTAAAAGAGAAAGCGTGTGTGTGGAGAGACAGGGCTCCAAAGCAGAAGTAAGGGATGCATTTACTCTCAAGAAACATAGTCCCAGGAAACAAACTGTGTCATGGTTTGCCTCTTGATTGACAGTAGGAACATAGCAGAGCTAGCGTTGAGAAAAGGTCTGGACCAGAGTTCTGCGGTTAATTTCCTATTCCAAGTTCACTAGAGTGAAGCATGCTTCCCTTGCCAGAAAGCAGAAATAAGCACAACGAGACTTTGCTAACATACTAAGCACCCTGGGTATAATCTACCATCCAACAGAAGTACTGAAACATCACAAAATATTTCAGTCATATAAAAAGGAGAAAGAAAAACAAAAAAGGGACCTGTATTATCCTAAGAGTAATCTCTTTCTTTAAGAACTCAGATTTGATGATACATCTCACTACTAAGGGAAAACTACTCTTACTGATGCTATCAAAATAAAACATTTTATGTGTTTTATGTGTTCACATGAACATTTATTTGGTAATCAATTAGCTTATACTTCCCATGTGTGCCATGACTTCTGATGTATAGTATAATACCCAAAAGCTTATTCAAATATAAGAAGCTATAGAAAGTTTATAAACATCTTAGGAGGAAATGAAATATACATTTCAAATATCATATATATTACTTCTAGGAAAAATAATGTATGTATACATCAGTACTCCATACTAAGTAACTGTTATTCTTTTTTTAAAGAATGCTTTTATTTTCTTTATTAGAGGGTATACTTACTTTATAATCTTTATGTATTAGCTGATAGAGCATTTGCATGACTAATTACTGCCTGAATGGGATATGCTCTGACTTATATTCTATGCCTTCTGAGCAAGACCCATGCCATGACAAGCCAAGAACTCTCACTCAAATGAGAGCTGTATTTATTTATTTATTTATTTATTTATTTATTTATTACCAAATGGGGTACTCTCTGTGCTCAAACAAGTATAAACCTCTGCACCTGTGTTTAAATGCTCCGTAAAACTCAGAGGTTGTAATCACACTCTGAAGTGAAAAATATTGCCCATGCATCCTTGATCTTCTCCATCAATTTTCTGTTGGTTTCTTGCCTGGGCTATCAATGAGGAACCAATAAGCCCGAAAAATACTAACCATCAGAAAACTGGTAAACAGGTTGTTAAAAAAAATAATTGAAACTTCTATTTCCACTGCCCATTCGGCAACTTTGTTTGCACATAATTAGTCCTCCTGGTGCACCTCTGGTGCATGGGCAGAGCACAGGTAATTAAAACATGTCCATAAAATAATAAATTACTAAAGTGAAGGTTGTGACTAGTCCAGGTCAGAGAGAAGATTCTAATCCTCAGCTTCAGATTCTCATTCTTGTCCTGGAAACACACTATGCCTGGCTCTTTAGGGCCTTTGTGAGATGCTAAATACTCTTCACCTTTGCTGTTACATTTAAGGATGCATTTGCAAGCTTGAAGTATTTGATCCTTTATTGTGCAGTGTCTGCATGTTTCACTGCCCATAAGGACAAATGTACCTAAAGGCAAGGCCCATCTCAGTGGGTTCTAGCTCTGGGAATGTGGAACAAAAAATCCCAAGCATTTGTCCAAGTATAAAATAATAGCACATTCACAAAAGGGCCATGCTATATTATTCTGCTCTTTCTTTGCTATGAAAATACCTGAGGAGGGGAGGGCAGGGAGAAGGAAAGGGCTAAGCTTCAGTAACTATTTGGGTGGGACATTTTGTATTGAGTTTAGAAGCCTCCTAAAGGCTATTGATTTCCCTATTCAATTCACAAAATTTCAGTAGGTCTTCGGTTTATTTAGACTCTCAGAGAAGAATAATTAGTCACAAAAAATGTTTTAGTTGCTCAAACACTTGGTGGTATAAACTGATTATTTTTATGCTTTTCAAATTCATGTGTTGAAACCTAATCTCCAATGTGATGGAATTAGGAGCTGAGGCTTTTAGAAGGTGATTAGGTAATGAGGGTGGAGACCTCATGAATGAGGGTGGTGCCCTTATAAAAGACACCCAGAGAGCTCTTTCTCCTTTTGCCATCTGATGACACTGAAAAAAAAGAGGTCTATCAACTAGAAAGGAGGTTTTCACCAGGCATCTGCCAGCTCCTTGATCTTGGACTTCCAGCCTCCAGAATTGTGCAAAATAAATTTCTTTTATAAATGTCTTTATTAACCACCTAATTTACAGTATTCTGTTATAGTAGCCTGAATGAACTAAGACACGTAATATAGCATATTGTGTATAATAAAATTTCATTCATTTACATAGTAAGTTCAGATAATTGAGGGGTCACCTACCAGATGACAGTCACTATGCAGGAACAAAATAATTTATATAATAAAAGCCTAAGTGATTGTTACAGCAGAACAACCAAAACAACCAATCGCTATGATGCACACTGACCACCAGAGGACAAATGCTCAATGCAGGAGCTGCTCTCTGGTGGTCAGTGCACTCCCACTGGGTGCCCACCACTCAATAAGAAGCCCGTCTCACAACTAGCTGCCTTTGCAGCAGAGCTAAGGAGCAGCCAGCCATGCCATAAGGAGCAGCTAGCAAGCAGGTGGCAAGGAGTGAGGGGTCCTGGACTGTGAGAGGGATGACTGCCTGCTGGCTTAGGTCTGATCCCCTGGGAGATAGGGCCTAAGGCAGCAGGGGAACATTCCTGAGGGGTCCAGGACTGCAAGAGGGTGGGAGCCGGGCTGAGGGACCCCCTTCCTCAGTGCATGAATTTCATGCACTGGCCCTCTAGTAAAAAAATATAAATTCCATCTCTGTCCTCAAGGAGTTTATGAGCAAGTTGGGCTAGATCAATGTCTGAGATAATACTAATTTATATTTGATTAATTTGTTTTGGTTTTCATAAAATAGATACACCAAATCTTGAGTGGGATGTCTTTTAGATATGTCCTTTAAGCAGTTAAAATTAAATACTAGAGTGTTTTTATTTTGTTTTGTTTTCTTTTTAAAAAGCAGACTTTGGGCACTTGATATATATATCACCTATTTTTTGAAGTGAGTTTGATGTCCTAAGGAATTGGGCATTGCTAAGTTAAGTGACTGCCTTTAGTCTGAGTTTTTCTGCAAAGCTCCCTCAGCATATTCCATACCATCTGAAGCTATGACAACTTCCTAGAGAATTAATTATTTCTTTTATTGATTAAGGTATTATATATGAGTCCTTACCTACCCCCGTTGCTCCTCCCCTGCTCATGCCCTCACCCCCATTAGAGTCTGTATCCATTGGTTATGCTTATATGCATGCATATAAGTCCTTTGGTTGATCTCTCCCCCTTCCCTACACCTTCATTTGTCCCCCCTCTGAAGTTTGATGGTCTGATTGACGATTCTCTGTCTCTGGATCTGTTTTTGTTCATCAGTTTATGTTGTTCATTATATTCCACATATGAGTGAGATCATGTGATATTTATCTTTCTCCAACTGACATATTTCACTTAGCATAATGCTCTTCAGATCCATCCACACTGTTGCAAACGGTAGGAGTTCCTTTCTTTTTACTGTAGAGTAGTATTCCATTGTGTAGATGTATCACAGTTTTTTTAGTTCACTCATCTTCTGATGGGCATTTAGGCTGATTCTTAGCTAATATAATTGTGCTGCTATGAACATAGGGGAGTATATATCCTTTCTGATTGGTGTTTTAGTTTCTTGGGATATATTCCTAGAAGTGGGATTACTGGGTCAAATGGGAGTTCCATTTTTAGTTTTTTGAGGAAACTCCATACTGTTCTCCATAGCAGCTGCACCAGTCTGCATTCCCACCAGCAGTGCAGGAGGGTTCCTTTTTCTCCGTACCCTCACCAGCACTTATGGTTTGTTCATTTGTTGATGACAGCCATTCTGACAAGTGTGAGATGGTACCTCATTGTCGTTTTGATTTCAATCTCTTGGATGGCTAGTGACTTGAAGCATGTTTTCATATGTTGCTTGGCCTTCTGTATGTCCTCTTTCAAAAATATCTATTTAGGTCCATTTAGAGAACATCTTGCTGCTCTTCCTACTTAGATTCCAAATCTTTTAAAATCAGAAACTCATTTGTTAATGTAACAGATATTTAATGAATAGTTACTGTGTCATGTGTGGTGCTGAATGCTAGGGATTACGAATGGACAAGGGAGCAACATAACTTGAAGTGCCTTGTTTGTAATTCTCTACAGTTTTTGTAGTGTTAATACAAAATTAGAGTTTATTAATGCCTGATAAACTGAGTTGCAACTCATTGAAAACATTTGTAATTCCAGTCGTGTTATAAGACAAGAAAGGGAGATAGTGAGATTCTTAAAAGTGTTCTAGAGTTACTCCAGCACTACACTTGGAAGAAAATTTTCAATAGTGACAAAAGAAGAGGATTTTGCCGCTAACTTTTTTGTCAGTCTCTGACTTCTAAGGTCTAAGAGTTACCCTGCTTGAAGCCCATATGTTGTACTTTCTTAACATTGTTGACCAATGTAAGGGGTAGAGGGGAGGAAACTTACATTTTAATATGTTTTTAAAGATTTTAACTGTTCTTAGTGAAAACTAGGTCTGTCCTAATGATAAAGTGTCACCATTTTACTGATCATTAAAGCATTTCATAAATATATATAAAAATAAATTAAGTTCCATCTTAAAACTATATTAAAATAAAATTAAAAGAGAAACTATGTTGAACCTCTTCCTTCAAGAATACACCATATGTCTTTACCTGTGCTTCTTCACATATAGATTTAGCAATAAAAGTATCTTAAGGAAGATGACAATTATTTGTTATTTCATAGTACAGTTTTGTATATTTTAAATGTTTGCATGTAAATATAGTTCAACTGTTCTAAAATACAAGGGCATTGAAAGATGATACTATTAACAATCAATAATTTGTTTGCTGTTTGTCCTTTCATTTCAATAGCAACAATAGAATAAACTATGACAGCTGGTCAGTGTGGACTTTCCTAATTCCAGGCAACTGAGAAAGTCTTATCATTAAAATATTGACGTAATTTAATCCACAGTATTCTTGAATTGGGAATTTTTAAAGGTATTCAGCCCCTTTAAAAGTTATATATTGTTTTCATTCTCTGTTGGATAACTGTAACAGAGTTATGTGAATCTTAAGCTCTTTTTGAAAGATCACCCAATTCTTATATAAAAGTATTGAACTGCTAATCAGAAGACCGATTACATATATGTACCAATTTGTTCACTCAGAAAATGGGTGCATAGTGATAGGAATACAAAAATGAAAAAGATGTGCTTGCAAATTAAAAAAGCTCAAAGATTAGTGGGTGATGAATATGTAAATTGATAATTAATATTCATGATATTAATTTGTGTAGGAACTCTACAAATATACACAGCCCCACTGTATAATACTTAAAATTAAAGACTATTCTTTTTTTCATTCAAATTGTTACAAAAACTGGAGAATTACTAATCTAATAAAATTAGTTAATTATTTTGAAAGAAGACAATTTATTATAAGATACAGAATTTTCAATGATTCATTATTCTAATAAAATTTTCCTTTTCAGTATTTTGGTCTACTTTTCATAAAAGACAATACATATAAGAACAACACATGTAGTATTTTGAGAAATTTTATTTATTTTAATTCATTTAATTTATTCACTTTATTTTATCATTGGCCAAATCTCAGTTTAGTCAATTATAGGCTGAGGTTCTATCTGCATATTTATAGACTTTAATTCAATACATTATATATTATTAAGCACTTGGTATGTACACATTTCTGTGTTTAAATCTGTGACATATATGTTTATTCAGAAAGTGAACATTATCTACCTTCAAGAATTCTTTAAACTGTAAGGAGAAAGCACATTCACAGGCTTACAGTTAAAGGTGGATGACTACACACATATATTTTATTTTGCTTTCTTGAAACTTCACTAAAATTATTGTAAATGAGTTGTTTTTTGAAAGAATAGGAAAAATAAGAAAGAATAAAAAAAGAGGAAGCTAGAAATCAGATGATGAATAAATTCAACTTAGCCAAATCCTACACCAGCAATGAAGGAAAATCTAATAACTAAGAACATTTACAATAAATAATATCCAGATATTTCAGGAATCTTTAGTACCACGTGCTAAAGTGGGGTAGAGGTTTTTCTAAAATAAGAAAAAACATCATTAAATGCTTCTTAAGAAGCAGCTCCAGCCATAAATACTCTCCTGCCACAATTCGGTAGACTCTCCTCCCACACAGTCCAGCAGACCCTGGGGAGTTATTCTTCATAGAGGATGAAGTAGTTTTTCTGCTTGGATGATTAAGACCCCATTGGTAGTGGAGTTGACTATTGACAGCTGAAGTATAAAGTAAAAGTGAACATGTGCACATTGAATGTGTAGGCCCCAGGCAGGCCTTTGTCACCTAGGCTTGAGGCTTTCCTGGAGAATCCGACACTCAAAGGTTGTGGCTCTCCGAGTGGACAAGCTCCACCAGGTGACCATAGGTACCAGTTTAATCCTCATTTTAAGAATGTTAAAATGAAATGAGGTCTAATAGATATTAGAGAAAAGTCACTGACATAGAATTTGGTGACTAATACAAACAGGGAAACAAAACACATGGGAAACTAAAATTGTGCAAGGAGAAGAAACCTTTTTCCAATAAAACATTGTAAATATCTTAAGAAAGATTTGTTTTTTTAATTATAACAACTGTAAAAAGAACAAAATACTATTAAAAAGGGACAACAAAAACAAAGAAACAACAACAAAAAAAGCTCTCAGAAATTACATTTATAAAAATTAATCAAAAGGGAAAAGTATAACAAAGAGTTATAAGATAAAGAATTTCTACCAAAAGAGAATAATAAGAGATGAGATGAGTATAGAAGAATAAAAGATAAAAATATTAGGTAAGCAGCTTAGGAAATTCAGTACTCCCCAAAATAAGGCTTACAAACATGTAGACCAGAAAAAAAAAAGGGGTAAAATATTATCAAAACATTTTAAAGAAAAAACAAGTCACACAAAAAGTTTTGGAATTAAGAACGTCCTTGGGATAATCTTGATGGCAGTATAAAAGCTAAGAAATAATGAAACACAGTTTCAAAATTCTGAAGGAAAATAGTTTCTGATCTAGAATTCTATACCCAAGTAACCTACCCAACATGTGTAGGGCAAATCAAAGATATTTTCATGCCCAGAAGGCACAATAGCTTACCATGCTTCCTTATTGAAAAAAAATTTGTCTTATACATAAACAAAGGAGCTAAATCAAAAAAGAGGGGTTGTGTAGCAGGCTGCTCATAGCATAATGTGGGAACTAGATAATATACTCCCTGCTAAGTTCACAAACTTGGGCATACCTAGGCTTTCATTTTAGTGAAACAGAAATAACATTCAATAACAAAACATGGGCATTGTGAGATAAAATGAGATCATGCTCCTTAATTGAGTTAATATTAGGTAAATAATAATCATGCTAGCACATCACTGTTTCTCTTCATAAGTCTCTCTTTATAATGTCCTTTGATGATTATTTTATTAGAAAAATTCCTCTAGTAAACATTATATCCAGTCTAGTCTACAAAACCTGGTTTCAATTTGAACTATCTCAATCTATCATGAGGATAGTATTTTAAAATGTCCCAATATAAGAGAATCTCTTAAAGTTATGTTTATTTAATAAAAAGGGTAATCTACATGTTTTTAAAATATTATATATGAAATTTTATACTTAACCATTTTTTTGCTGTTATATTCCAAGTCCGTCTTGTTTTCAACAACATCAGCAGTATATATTATACAACAAGCACTCATACCAGCTTAATTTTTTTCAATTTCTGTTACTGAAAATATTATGAAACAACATCATGCTCAGAGCTGAATACATGTTTTTGTTATTCTTCTTTCCTTTTTAATTTTTTCCTGGAGCCTACTTCGATATTGGAAATGAAAATTTAATAAAAAATATAGAAGCCAATGTGTTTTTCAAGGAAATTTAATCTGTATGTTATGATTCATTTCCATTTAAATCATCAAAATGTTACTTTTATGGGAACCATTTTAAATCTAAGGAGACTCTTGTGCCATTTTAGCTGTATTTTATTTTTATTAGAAAGTGCACTCTCTGTTGCTTAGTGTACATTTGCCATGCGGTTTGGGACAAGCCCCATTCTGCTGCCCATAAGGGTTCCAAACCAGGGCAAAGTGATTCCAGACCAGTTTGCATTTCATGCTGGTATAAATTTCCCTTGGTGAGCAGTTTTACCTCACTTGATGAGTGAATTCCTCTTTCAAACATAGGAACTAAGAGCTAATTGTGAACTCCTTTTGTCTTTACTTTGCCAGACACTCAAACACAGACATTCTTCATTCTCTGATAAATGCTCGGTGTCACTCCCTCCCTCCTGGGAGGTCAGGCACACAGTAGCTCGTCCAGCGACTCAGGAGTTTGCTCTGTAAGACTCCTGCAGGGCTGCCTGGCTGATGTGCATGTTAAGGAAGCCCTGATCTCTCCAGAGGCACCTCCCTCTAGGCCGCATGGTGCTGATTTGAGAAGCCCAACTACTCTGCTTCTTACTCCTCTACCATCCCAGGGACTTAGAAAGATTGATTGGTTTCTCCAAAGTTATTTGTAAATAAAGCAAAATATCAGAATCACATGCACTTACATAAACCAGAGATTCTACCTCTGGATATGGAGACATTCCAAGCACTGAATCATGAGGATCAGAGTGCACTAATGGCTTCAACACTAATGAAAATCATTGTCTTCCCTGCCTCAGTTTCCTTCCCAGGAAAAAAGTATATACTGCCTTCTTATTCTTTTTGTCTCATTTTAAATGCCTTTATAATCACTTTAAAATAAGAATTGTACTGTTTTTATGCTGCTTAATGGATTTTTAAAAAAATACTCTCATATTATTACCCTAGAGAACCCAAAAAACTGTTTCTACTATAAGTTGGTTTAGTCAACATGTTATCTATTGACTACTTCATTATGTTATACATTGGAATATGTGAAGTTAACCTGTAATACAGAAATTCTAAAAATACTTTGCATCATCAAATTATTTTAATATATTTAGTACAGTTTTATCACTGATTATAAATCAGTGAGGAAGGGATTTCAAGAGAGGAAGGGAGAGGGAGAGAGAGAGATGAAACATTAATGATGAGAGAGCATCATTGATTGACTACCTCCTGCACGCCCCCTACTGGGGATTGAGCCCACAACCTGGGCATGTGTCTTTGAGCAGATTTTAACTTGGGACCCTTCAGTCCACAGGCTGATGCTCTACCCACCAAGCCAAACTTGGCTAGGGCACTGAGTATATTTTTAAATGCTATTTCTTTGAAAATTTGAAACTATGTAAGCTCTAGTTAATAATTCTCTTACCAAATAGAATTTTGGATTAGATAGATCTTTCTTTTTTACTATTTACTACTATATTGTGCTGCCTTAATAATAGTAACAATAGCAACTGTGGTAATGACCAACATTTGTGGAGTCTTACCATGTCCAAGGCCCCGAGCTAAGCAGTTTACTTGCTCCATCTTATATATCTGTCACAACATGATGGTTACCATATATATATATATATATATATATATATATATATATATATATATATATATATATATAGTTACCATTATATATATCTTATTGATTTTTTACAGAGAGGAAGGGAGAGGGATAGAGAGTTAAAAACATCCATGAGAGAGAAACATTGATCAGCTGCCTCTTGCATGCCCCTAATGGGGATGTGCCCACAACCAAGATACATGCCCTTGACCAGAATCGAACCTGGGATCCTTCAGTCTGCAGGCTGACGCTCTATCCACTGAGCCAAACCAGTTAGGGCAATGGTTACCATTTTTACATTTTCTTTCAAAGAGTACAAACTGAATCCTGAAAGAAATTAAGCAATTGGATAGTTTGAATTATTGTTCAACAAATATTTTTGCATGTTATAGGTAATTGAAGGGATGTATTTCCCCTGCACATCGAATTTGGGCGTGGCCTCAGAATATGCAATAGAGCAGGGGAAGCTGGACTTGAAATGCACTATCACAGGTTAGCTTTTCCTTTTAGCATGTGTCATTGCAACAGCAGAACTCAGGAAACCAGGCATGTTCACACATCTTGCATGCTCCCTGTGTGCCATGCACTGAAATAGCAGTCACAGCACTTACACCCCTTAACTTACCTTAGCCTCACAGCAGCCCTATTTTACAGAGAAGGAAATGGAGACATCAGAGGGTACATATCTCAATAGTTTGTGTAGCTATTAAGTAGTGGAGCTGGCCTTCACCTCAGAAAATCTGGCTCTGAAGTATACTCATTCAACCACATTGCTGCCCTCAGAAACCAAGTCTTACTTTAAAAACAAGACCAGAATATGCTAAATTCAAGGCTGAATCTAACCCTTTTTGTGTGGAAGATGCTCTGAACCTCAAAATTATCCTCAGTAAAATGATGATATTAATGGTACCCAGCAGTGAGGACTATTTTGATAAACAATTGAGATTATGCAAAATATGTCCAATACATAATGAACATCTTAGCCATTATTGTCATATTATTATTACATAACAAATTTAATAGAGTAAAATCCTAGTGCAAAGTGCTCTGCTAATCCAGAGACCTGACTATGCTACAGGGCACATCCTCCTTCCTCCCCCATGTAACAGCTATAACCGAATGAATGAAACAGGTATCATTTTGTACTACAATCTTTGAATGATAAAATGGCTAACTCTGTTAGAAACCATTAGGAAACCTTATTATGAATGTCCATTCCTTATATATCCATGGAAACCCATTTGGCTCCCTTGGCTGTGTTATCTGTGCTTTCAGCAGCCCATTAAAAGACCAGCGAGTGCATCTGAAAGTTCTTTTGCTCAATCAATGAGCTTGTTGCCATGGCAGGCTAACACGAGGTGCCACTGATGATGACTTGATTTCCTCTCGCATCTGAAGTGGAAAGGGAGAAGACAGACTAAATGAAATCCCATCCATCTTAATGAAATACAATTATATTCTCCTTATTAATCATTTAAGAATCAATATGTCTCTTCTTGGTGAACCTCACCAGAATTTGTCATTCCACGCCAGGCCTCAATACATCTTGTCTTGTAGTGATTTTTATAAGTTCAGTCACCTGTGTCCCAGGGTAAATAACAGTGTTTTCTTGTACTGTGGAGAGCAGGCCGGAATGGCAATGACAGCGTGGATCACAGAAATCCCCTCTGAATGTTAAGCAGCCAGCTGAATATTGCCTGCCTTCACTTGCATAATTTAAAAATGTACTTTGTTTTATTTTTAAATAGCATGAAGGAAAATGGATTACCTTAGAGAGAAGCTTATTCTAGTAACATTAAGGGGGGAAAACTCTTGGGTATTCTTACCCATTGAATGCTATAATTTTGCATAGGCTCATTAACATATTGTATGTACAGATATACATATAATCTTAATATCTTCTTAATAAATATACATGTAATCTTTATATCTTCTTAATATGGTTGCAAAACTAGAATTGACTTTATGCATTCTGTAGCTGCCTAATTGCTATTGTTTAATTAATGAGAACAAAAAAAAAAGGAAAGAAAAATAGGAAAAGCTAGAAAGAGAAAGAAGTAAAGACATGAATTCAGGCAGAAGAGAGAAGCAGATTGTTTTAAAGATTAAATTGGTTTTGTGAGTGAGAAATATATATAAAACATTAACACAGATTAGCTATCTTTCACAGCTGGGGTACATAATATCTATATATTTATTTTTACCTGCATGGTTATCTGTATCTTTAGGTATATAAACGTTTTAACAAGACTAAATTCCTCTTCTTCTATAATAATAATAATAATAAAAAAAACCTAGAGTATAATAATGTCTTCTGTTTTTAAAGTTGAAGCTTTACTTTAAGATGTGAAAACAAACACCTCACAGAGAACAGCCTTTGGTGCCACTGAGCGGTTTCCCAGAATGGCCCTCCTTGAACAACGGAAATGCAGCCCGTGAAGCATGACGGCAATGCACCCGAAGTCAATAGACTTCCAGGGCAGTGCTGTTAAAAAGTAGCTGGAAAATCTGAAAAGATTGGTGCAGTTAGTTCAGCTATGGCTATCGCTCTGAGTAGGTGACTTTTATGGGTCCCATACCAGCAACTCTTAAGGGCCTGTGAAATATTTCCTCTCCTTCCGCCTTATCACTATTCCCACAGCACCAAAACTCACCATACCGGTGCACTAAACTGGAGAACTCAAATTGGTGAGGGTGAATTAATTCAATTACATGGCTAGCCCATTAGTGACCCAGACCAAGGGTGAAATCCAAGAAATGCATGAATAAAACTACACAGAACGCCTTTGACCTTTCAAATGCCTGCTGTGCCACCTGCTTTCTTTTCCACAAAATGTAAGTTTCCCATCCTCTCTGGACTTCCTGGCTTCAGCTCCCAGCCTCCTCCCATGGCTTTCTCCCAATCCATACTTATAACAGAAAATCCCAAGACAAGCGGGTGGATAAGAGAAACAAAGAGAAACATATTTTATCTCAGCCAAAGAAAGAAAAATGAGTGGTCGACAGGAGAATAGGTCTTAGAAGTGACACTCTAACATCTATGCTCCAGCCCATGTGTTTAATGAATACCCACAACTCTTTTGGATTTCTTGGATTTCTTTGAATTAAAATATTATCCAGTGTGACTCAATAATTGAGTGCCTACTTATGAACCAGGAGGTCATGGATGGATTCCCAGTTGGGACACATGCCCAGATTGTGGGCTTGATCTCCAGTGTGGGATGATGGCAGCAGATGGCAGCTGATCAATTATTCTCTCATCACTGATGTTTCTCTCTCTTCCCTCCTCTCCCTTCCTCTCTGAAATCAATTAAAAATATATTTTAAAAAGATACAAAAGAACCAAGTTTACTATAGCTCTCCAGTTGACAGTCTATAAAAGTCTTTACAAAAGAAACTTTGAAGATGTTAAAAAAAGAGAAAGAATTGTCTTCTTCTTTTTAAAAAAATATATTTTATTGATTTTGTACAGAGAGGAAGGGAGAGGGGTAGAGAGCTAGAAATGTCGATGAGAGAGAAACATCGACCAGCTGCCTCCTGCACACCCCCTACCGGGGATGTGCCCGCAACCAACGTACATGCCCCTGACCGGAATCGAACCCGGGACCTTTCAGTCTGCAGACTGACGCTCTACCACTGAGCCAAACCGGCCTCAAGAATTGTCTTCGAATTCAGTAATCCTTAGAAGGAAAAATTTGGAATAACACTGTAAATGTATTCCACTGGGGTTTATAGTGAATGCACTGCAAATACAGTTGGGTAAAATCCTTTAGTGGATAGAGAAATGCAAAATTATTAAATAAAATGAACATTTTCAAAATTTATTTTTGAAAGGAAAACTTATCACTATGCTTTATACTCTTTAGTGGCTAATTTATCCTGCCATAGATCATATGTAAATACCTTAATCACAAGCATGACATTTCCCAGAAGTGTCACCTTCTGAGAAATGTCATTCTTGGAGGAAGGCTCTCCATCCCTTCTCATAGCATGTTTGGTAATTCTTTTGTTGTCCCTGTCCTTGGGAATGGTTATTAGTTTATTTTCTCTCATCAACTCCATGAGATAAGAGATTGCATTTTATCTCTGTATCCCTGATACATATCATACTACTGGGCTAATAGTATAAACTATTAACTTTAATAAGCAAATATATGGCAAATGGTTGTACTCCATGTAAGGCATTGTTTAATACATGCTTTTTTCATAATAGGCACCATCCCTGTAGAATGGATATAACCATAATCAGCCATACTCTAAAATGAAACATCCCACACATTAATTTTATTTGTTTTTAGTATAGACACAGACAATCATAAAGTAATAAGACAAATCTAGATCATCACTCTCAAAAAAAAAAAAAGAAATGAAGTTCCTAAACTCTAGTATCCAAAAAAATCCAAGAGACTTCTTATTTCTTATTCATAGTCCCAAACCTGTGACCTACTTTATTTGCAGGGTTATAAAACTACAGTTGGAATTGGTTTGTCTTCTCTATGGTACCTGTCATCACAGCTAAAGAGTATGAGTTTAATCTACAAACAAATGAGGATCTGTTTTCCCATTGTCCCAAACAATAAAGGAGGTTTTACAATGGCAAATGGTTTAATGTGTTCAAACAGTCCCTTGTACATCCATGTTTCACATGCAAGACTTATTTATTCGAAGCTCCAGCATAAAGATTAATGGGGAGAAAATCTAATTGTTTAGGATCAAAATAAAGATGCTTTTCAAATGCCAAAGGAAGAGACCAGGGTTATTCTACTTTGAAGTTAGTACCATGCCTTTTATAGTTTTCCTGTTTGTTTGTTTTCATCTTCCACTGTCAACATGTCACCAGATTTTATAGGCAGCTTAACACAGAGCAGATGTTGATTAAAAAGAGTTGTGGTTTGAGTGTGACATTAAAAAATAGCATTCTCTCTTGTCTAAATGCTATAGTCCTAATGGGTTTAATTTTTATTAACTGATATATAAAAAACAATAAGCATACATATTATCTTAACTGGACCATGTACAACTCAATAGCTGGACCATGAGTAAGGCAAGCTAGATTCATATTTCAATATTTCCAAAAAAGGAAGAAACAATTTTCTACTTTGTGCAAATAGCATTTGTTTCCTGACCTCTTAGCATTTTCATTAGCTGTATAAACATAACTGGTTTAACCATGGTAAAAATAATACTGAATGTAATTTTTAAACTATCCTTAACTATACTTGTAACCAGGGAGTCCTGTTCTGATGAATGATGGCATACCAAGAGCAAGATTGGGAAGCAATAAATCTGAAATAAATGCGACAAAGATAAAAGTAGAGTTGAACCTTCAAAAGAAAAAAAATATCCAATGACTTTATATAGATACCTTCCTGCTGGAATTAGTGGCTGTCTTTGACACAATTGACCACTCAGGTGCTAGAGGAATTTCTAACTGAGCCAAGAAAATAATGCATTCCTACTTTTGCTGATACAGGCTTGAAAGCTTTGATGAGTAGATGAGATAAGATATTTGACCTCACCTCAGTGACACATGACACCAAAGTAAATGATTGAGAAAGGCAAATTTTGTACACTTGGAACCAAACACTGCGTAAGGACCATAGCAAAGTGCTCATGTGATCAATATACTTTCAATACCTGAACCTAACCTTTATGCCACATACTGTACCTAGAAATGTTCCTTTGAGCTCAGATCTGTGGATAGAGTGTCAGCCTGCGAACTGAGGGGTCCTGGGTTTGATTCTAGGGACCCGTACTTTGGTTGCAGGCTCCTCCTCGGCCTGGGGCTCGTGCAGAAGGCAACCAATTGATGTGTTTCTTTCACATCAATGTTTCTCTCTGTCTTTCCCTCTCTCTTTCACTCTGTCTAAAATCAATGGTAAATTATTCTCAGGTGAGGATTTAAAAAAGAAAAAAGTGCCTTGAAGTTTTAGTCAGTCGTAACTGAACCTTTTCAGATATGGATTGGGTCTTCAATTACCTGAAGCTGCACAAAAGAAAAAAAAAGTGAGGTACCTAAGTAGAAAGTTTATGGATTTGGCAAGTTAGAGGAGAATCTATCTTCCTGAGGAAAATGCTGGCCCAAGGATCCTTTGTGAAGCTGTCTTTACAGCATCTGGTGAAGACTTCAGATGATGATTCATGGAGCCCTAGAAAATGCAGCAGGGACTCTTTTACATCTGAATGTATAATGTTTAGGGGAAAGCCCCACTAGTATCATCAGCAATCCCTAAAGAGTACATGATGACCCCAAGATTGTTAGAAACTGCAGAAATTAAAGCAGACCCAATATTTGCAGAAGTACCCCAGAAGAAAACACACTCCACCACCCAGTATTTACATTGTGTTTCAAAGGTTTGCTGGCTTTTTCATAATTCAAGTAACTGATGAGAGATTAAAAAAATAAAAGGGAAATTACAATATTTTAGTTACAATTAAAATTACAATATTACAGATTTGTACTAAGATAAGTATAGCAACTTGATTTTTTAAAAAAACAACTACAATATTACTTAGTAAATATTTTCCAGTAGTGTGAACCAACTTGGGGCAAATATTAAATTCTCTAAAATGTTGCTGTAAACTGAATACTTTTGCCCCTCCCCCCACAGTAATATGTTTAAATCTAATCCCCTATAATATATGATGGTATTTGGAAGTAGGGTGTTTGGGAGGTGATTAGGTCATGAGGGAGAAGACTTCATGAGTGAGATTAGAGCCTTTGTCAAAGGAACCTAGAGAGCTCCCTTGCCCCTTCCACCATGTGAGACACAGTTAGAAGGTAGATATTTATGATTCAGAAAGTAGGCTCTTGCCAGACACCAAATCTGCCAGTACCTTCATCCTGGATTCCCCAGCCCACAGAACCATGAGCCATAAATTTCTGCTGTTCATATGCTATCCAGTCTGCAATATTTTTGTTATAAAAGCCCCAAAAGACTAAGATATATGCATTTTTTTTCATTTATCATTACCAAGTAATTTTCTTCGCATAAATGCAGGACTCTCTATGAGCATAATGAATAGTCACATGCACGGTAATATTTAAGAGGCATCAACTATCTCTTCTGTCACAACCGATCTGTCACATTTCCACCAGGATTCCATTTACGCTTTAGTATTCCTTCTGAACTAGGCAGTATTTTCCACAGTTGGTTTTTAGAAATACAAATCTACAGAAATTCATTTAAGACAAAGAAGTTTCCTGTCAAGTATGTTTAAGAAACTCCATTTGAAGATTCCCAGTGTGCATGCCTATATTAAAGCACCTGACAGAAAATCGTACTTACAGGAGAATCCAAGATGGCTGACAGGTAAACACCTAGCCGCAGCCGCACACAACAATTTCAATAAAATACAACTAAAATTTAAAATGGACATTACCCAGAACTACAGGAAAGTCGACTGACTGGAAATTCTACGAGAAGCAAAGAGAAAACCAGAAGGAAGAGCGGAGGGGCTGTAAAAGCCTAAGGTACGGAGACATGGGGCACGCGCGGAGAGGACGGAGCCGGAGAGGAGGGAGGCCGAGTGCCTGGCTGGCGTTCCCTAGCAGGAAGGAGATAAAAGCTCCGACTGTGCTGGGCCTTAGTTCCAACTGCTCTCAACCCCAGTTCTAGGCCAGACCCCGGGGACTCAGGCTCAAACAGAGGGAACTGGGCTGTAAGGCGGAACCCTGGGGGAGCGGCGAAAGGAGGTCCTGGAGGCACGCACATTGCGCGCAGAGGAGGGACGGTTGGCTGTGCCACGGGATTGCCCTGGCGGGAAGGAGACAGGGACTTCAGGCTGCTCTGAACGCCACCTCCAACTTCACTTCCAACTGAACTGAACCCCAATACTGGGCTCATTGGGGGAGAGCCTAGATTGTTTGGTAGCAGGCGAAAATCGAGGGCACCTTTCTCTCAGAGGCGCTTACAGCGAGTACTGAAGGACCCTGAGACCCAGGAGCTGCATAGGGCGGGTCTGATGGAAGCCAAAGCTGTAGGCTCCATCCTGAACCCCCCCCCCCCCCCCCGCCCCACGCCATCAGGGAAGCTGCGAAAATGCCAAGACAAGATAGATCACAAATGAAAGAAATGGAGGACAAAAAGCAACTGGATATAGAGTTCAAATCTACACTTATAAGGTTTTTCAAGAATTTCCTAGAAAAGATTAGTAAGACCTATGAGGATATGAAAAGGGATCAACTAGAATTAATAAGGAATCAACAAGAAATGATAAGGGATCACCAAGAAATAAAGAATAAATTGTCTGAAATAAAAAATATTATACAGAGTCCTAAAAACAGAATGGAAGATCGCAAGAATCAAGTCAAAGATTTGGAACATAAAGAGCCAGAAGACACTCCTCTGCAGAAGCTAGAAGGCAAGAGAATCCAGAAAATTGAAGATAATGTAAGAAACCTCTGGGACAACTTCAAGCGAACCAACATCAGAATTATGGGGGTCCCAGAAGATGAGAGAGAGCAAGATATAGAAAACATACTGAAAGAAATAGTGACAGAAAACTTCCCCCACCTGGTGAAAGAATTAGACTTACAAGTCCAGGAAGCGCACAGAACTCCAAACAAAAGGAATCCAAAGAGGACCACACTAAGACAAATCATAATTAAAATCCCAAGAGCAAAAGACAAATAGAGAATACTAAAAGCAGCAAGAGCAAAGCAGGTAGTTACCTATAAAGGAGCACCTATACGATTGTCAGCTGATTTCTCAACAGAAACCATGCAGGCCAGATGGGAATGGCAAGAAATATTCAAGGTGATGAATAGTAAGAACCTACAGCCAAAGATAATCTATCCTGCAAAGCTATCACTCAGAATCAAAGGTCAGATAAAGAGCTTCACTAATAAAAAAAAAAGCTAAAGGAGTTCATCACCACCAAACCAGAATTATATGAATTGCTGAAGGAGGTTCTTTCAGAAGAGAAAGTAAATAAAGATAAAAATTATGAACAACAAATATGTAACTATCAACAAGTGAATCTAAAAACCAAGGAAATTAAAAAAAAATCTGATGAACAATATTAACTGTTGAATATAATAGAATCAGAGGTATGGAAGGTGAGTGAACTGATGATTCTTGGGGAAAAGGGGAGAGGGGGATGTGGGAAGAGACTGAACATAAACTGTGCACCTATGGATGAGGACAATGGGGGGTTGGGAAAGGGCAGAGGGTGGGGTGGGAACCTGGTGGAGGAGAGCAATGGAGGGGGGGGGGAAGGAACATTTGTAATAATATGAACAATAAAAATTTATTAAAAAAATAATAAAAAATAAAGTAAATCTTACTTACACAACTAAAAAATAAAAATAAAATAAAATAAAATAAAGCACCTGACAAGTCCTGTAGACATAAATATTTCACTAAATTTAACCCATCATTTCTAAATCTATTGAAACCACTTATTTTTTTATTTTTATTTAGAGGAATGCCTAATACCATTTATCGAATGATGCAAAAGAAACAGAAAGATCCTGATAAAATGTAAACATATTGTGTGAGAGAGCGGCACCTATATCGAAAGTCTTCACTTTGTCAATAGGTCCTTGGAATGGTGGGGAAATATGTATGAGGAAACCACAGTTTTATCATAAGTTGATGGATGTAAACAAGAGTTCGATTCCTACAGCATCTCATCAATGTTACAGTGAAATGACCTTGAACAAAATTACTTATTGGAGAAACTGTTGTAGCTATGAACACTTTTAAAAGTCACAAAGCAACACAGTGAGAGAAAGTGACCCTGAGAGAAAAGAAGTCAGTCCTTGGTTGATGTTAATCACGGTTCCTCCTCACAGCAGCCTGGGGGAAGATGTGTGGCAGTGACTCACAGGCTTAGTAGGGCAGGAAAGGACCATGTGGATATATGAACCATGCAGATCCTCAGGCTCGACTCTCCTCACCCTGACACAGTGGTGGAGCTGGGAATCTCCCATTTTTAGGAAGTATACCGGTGACTTAGAAGCAGGTGGTGGGTGGATAGACTTTGAGAAACACTGTATGTAGGGGGAAGTGGGAAAAAAAAGAGGAAACAGTAGAGAAGAAACAGCAAGGGCTGAAAGCAGCTGCCTTGTTTTTCCTGCCATTCAGAAAGTCCACATAAAACTTTTGCTGGGCCCGGGGAAGCTAATTGGGGTCCCTGCCATTGTCTGTCCAAGTTCTACTGGGCTGCTTCACACTGTTCATTCTGGCCTCAGTCATGGGTAATCATTTCCAAGATGATACAGAAACACTTACGTGAGCCGATTTATTGTTACCAATATTTTCATTTAAGCACTTTGATCAATACCCAACAACTCAATTAAAGCATACAAATGCCTCCCCAGGGAAGCCCACTAAATATCCCCCCCAACTTCTTTTTTAAAGCTTATTTAATTTTTTTAAGAAAACAAAACTCTCTACAATGTGTGTATCCTTCTGATTCTGGTTTTAGAAGGGAAATGAAATTTGTCACACTGCCATACATCATTTCCCTTGCAGTACAATGTCCCATCTGTGTGTCAAGTACAAAAGAAAAGCATTTTGTGAAAAATTGCTAAAGAAGTAATGATTTTTGTCCTCAACTCTTTGTTTTGCCTTTCAATAAAGAAGGCGACATGTGCCACAAATGATGTATTATTGTTTAGGTACAACCCCAGTAACACAGTGCATAAGCAAAACCATGTTTCACAGCAGAGAAACTATAGTTTACTGCCCCTATGGCCCTGATGAGAATATAATGTTCTACAGTTTATAAATGCTTTGAGGTCAATACATATTTGCTTCAGCTTGTTCATCCAATGAGCAGGGGATCCAAAAATATATCAAGCTTTTAGACAGCTCCCTGGAAGCTGGACTGAGGCAGGAGTGATGGAAACGTTCCATGGAAACAAACCCCTTTGTCAGCCGGAGATGAGATAATTAGATCCAGGTAATACATTGGAGCCCCAACAGGGAGCCGCCAAGCAAACATGTCATCTTTATGGGCCTTGCTTGCCCTGCACAGCAACAGTGGCCTAAGACAGTAAAGCATAGAAGGGTTCACTGATGTCCGGCAATGCCCCACAGTCCCCCAGTCGCCCTTATTATCAGGAGGCCTTTCCTCCTAGGGAGCAAACCGAAAAGGCAGAACAGGAGAGCCTCTCTTTAATTACTTTTCTTCAGTCCTCCACCGATATTTTTCTTTTTCTTTACAATATGCCTTTAGTGATATACCACTTAGGTTCACCTGAGAATCTATGTATATAGATTTTGAAAAATCCTCTATCTCTTATTTAAAATGGCTCTCATGTTCAGAATGCTTGTAACCTGCAGACAGAAACGGTCACTTGTTGCAACTCTTTGAACTGAGTATAAAAGACCATTTTTTCCTTTCACGATATTTTCAATTGGATAGTTATCAGCATGATATGAAAGTAGAAATACAGAAAGAAAAATGAGCACACTCAAGTTGGGGAAGATTTTACAATCATATCTTGTAAGTAATAAATGTATTATGTCTGTAAGAAGCACAATGAAAGAAGAGTGCAGGTGTTTTCCAAGAGAGCAATAGGGACTGTTTGAGAAATCAGGGACTACTTCCTGAGAAAATGATGTTAGACTAAAACCTAAAGGTAAAGTAAGACTTAGGAAAAGGAGGATGAATGAAAGAATGATAGCCTTTAGAATGAGGGAACTCCTCTTAACGGAGGTAAATCCATGTTTAAAAGGCAGAGAGGTAGGAAGAGCTAGCACTAGCATCACCATCACCTTCATTATCACCACCGGTATAACTAGCAGCATTATCAATATTAAAATTATGGTAAAGCTACTAAAAGTCATCTTTAAAGCTTAATATTCTCTTGAAAGAGAGGAATTATGGTCCTAATTAAAAATAGGAATAATTTTTATTTTTTTATGTTTCAACTTGCATAGGTTAACTATTGTATATTTTAACCAATTAAGTCTGATTTCAAAATTTGTGAGCTCATAATATTGATAAACATTTTGAGTACAACAGATTTCTAATACTACTTTAAGTGAATATTATTGCATTTTAAATCTCAAATGCCAACCAATGTTGCATATTTAAGACATTTATTTAACTTCTTCATTACTATTATTTGATTTGAAAGTTTTCTGTAAATTTTTTCAAATGCCAAATATAAGGAGTTTGACATCACTAAATAAATGTGAATACTTATGTTATTGGATATTTTGAGTTGTAAAACTTAAAAAAAATATAAACAAGATTGTGTAAAAATATAAGATGTGTCTTATTAATTGAATACTCAAACACATAATTATACATAGACAATTTTGAAAATGATATATTGCATATGATTCTAAGCAGGACATTATCTGCAATATATAATGGTATTCATTTTTTTAATTGGATGAGAACTGGGAAAGAAAGTGACTCATTTATGACCATTTCCGTTTGAAGATTTATGACAATTTACTAAGCACTTTCCATGTCCTAGACTCAGTTATACAGTGGGGCTGAAAAGCCAACTAGAATGAGGTCCCTGCCCTTGGAAAGTTTATCATCTATCATAGAGACAGAAAGAATTAAGACAACTTCTTTAAGATGTGATGTTAGGATACAATTTGCAGCATTCTATGGAAACAGAAAGAGTGGACATGAGAATTTAACCAGAAGAGGAGGGAAATTTCATCTAAAATTTCTAGCTTGAGTATGAATGCAAGAAAGTTTGTAGAGCTTAAGGAACGAAAGCAGCCTGATTGTATTAAAGCTTGAAGAAACACAAAGAGAGGAGAACGACTGCACAGATAACAAAGGCCTGAATAGGGAAGGTTTTAGACACTATGACAAGTTGCTTAGACTCAGCAATGGCAGCCTCTGGGTAGTTTTCAGCCTGGAAGTGGACAGACCATATCTGCTCCTGCAGTAAATGGAAGAGATGGTATAGGGCTGTGGAGCAGAAGTCAGATTTGAAAAGGAGTCATTATGTCCAATTAAGAGCCTGGTGCAGTCACCCAGGCATAGAATAAAAGCAATGAGAATAAACATGGAGATAAAATGTCACAATGAAGAAATATAGAGAGGTAACATCAATAGGATTCAATATTTTTTATTTTGATGATTAGGTAGAAGGTGGTACATAGGAAAAAAAAAGAAGTATATTTAAGAGCAAAATCATAAAGGGTTGGTGAACATTTATATTTTGTGAAATTTGGATGCCTGTATGACTTCCAAAAATACATCAAACAGGCAATTTACTATATAAATATTAGTCAAACATCAGTGGGAGAGCAAGTTACATACAGAGCTCTTGAATTCCAGTCTACTATTCATCCTAATATAATTTACTATCTGCTAGGGTCACCGAGGTTTCCCCTAAACTGCTTTTTAAGAGCTGGGATTAGAGTGTCATCTAATAAGAAAACAGAAATAATATAATGAAATCATCACTTAGCTCTTACCCATAATGAAGACTGGAAAATAAATAACTCAATGTCTTTTTAGAATCAGGACAGAACTTTTTACTAGTCTAGTGTACCAATTAACACTAAAAAATAAATAGATGAGTCTACATATAACCCAGTTATACTCTTTGGATGGCCCCAATCCCTCTGGACATTTGAAATTATACATTCTTTTAAAAACAAAATAAAATAGCTGGAGTCATCATACCATGCACAGTGGGAGAATTAATGTTCTCCCTAAGATTACTACTGGTGACTCAGAGCAATATAGCAGCATCTTGGTTTAAAAGCCAGTTTCAGGGTTAGATTGTGTTTCAATCCATAATATGTTATTTACAGCTTTGTAATTCTGAATAAGTTTCTGAAGCTCTATGTGCCTCAGTTTTTTTGTATGTAAAATAGAAACAATATTACCTACCGAATAAGTTATTCAGGAGTTAAAAGGGTGATCTATTCGGAGTGATCAGAAAAATGTCTGGAACACAGTCAACACTCAATGAATGTAACATATGATGCTCTCATGTCACTTCCTTTATCTGTTTTCTCTGAACACTAAGTCTTAGCTCTTAGTAGTGTTCCCTCCTCTTTCACTCGCCCTTGAAAACATCTCCTTCAGACTCCTCAGCCTCTGTCAAAAGCACCTCTCACCTTAAGACCCAGAGTGATTTAGCTTTAATCATTCAGAATGTGCTTTAAATGTAGAAAAGGGAGGCTGCCTTTTCCATTACCATCAGTGCCCATAAAGTGGTTTCCCTAGATAAAGGGGGTGTTCTCTACCTCAGGAGGAGGCTGAGCAGTTGATCCGCTGGCCTGTGCTTTGCTTCTCTCCCTTAGGACCAAGCTTGGTGACTCCAGACCAGGGTTATTTCTGACACCGGACACTGCCTTTTCCCTGTGCTTGACAACAGATGCTCATCCTGTAGCTGTTGATACAATCTGTGCATAAACTGAGGTTTCATGAAAATAAATTGATTGAGATGGAAATCTGTGAATTTTGTAAAATTGTGTATTTTTTGATAAAAGCTACATTATAAAAAGGACAGAGCAGAGATATGGAATAATTTATAAGGATGATCCCAGGGGATAGTAAATAAATTACAGAGTTAAAGCCTGAGCCAAACTATCTTCTATTAAAGTCTCTCCATTGTTATTCAACTGAATCTCATCCCTCTCCCAAGTGGAAACTATTTGCACAAATCCAAATTATTAGAAGTAGAAACCTAGGCATTTGGGCAGTGAAATAAAACCTTGTTAAAACTTAAGAGTATAGTTGGCTTTAGGCAAAGTTGTCAAGATTCTCTTTGTCACCTTTCTGTATCTCTTTCAGTTCCTCTTTCTTTTCAAACTTTCCTCTCTCTCAGATGTCTTCATTCTCCTAGTCCAGTATACCTGTTATTGATTAGTAATTCATTTGGCATTAAGTGCTAGGCACTAGGTACAGGGAACACATATGCATATGCGTTCAGGCCTTCTAAGAGCTTCCATCAACATGTAAAAACCCAGATACGATGAAAAATTCAAGAAAAAAAATGAAACAAAACAAAATACACATACAGAGAAATATCAATAAAGCTCAAAGAAGCACAGAGTTGTCCATTTTGGTGTCAGGGTTATTTTTGTTATTCTGTGTTTGTTTAGTTGATTGGTTTTCATTTTTTATTTATTTGTTTTGTTACCTTGGGCTGGGAACTGAGCCTCTAAGATGAAAATAATCAATCTCCTTTCTCATTGGCTTTCAGATAACTGAAGAAATACCCCTGGGCTTATAATCAGTGGATTTGCCTATCCCAAAGAAGTTACTATTTTATATCTTTAAATATTTTCAGCATCGAATGCAAGGAATAGACCTTGTGATTCTTTACTCAGCCAATCAAATAGCCTGGCCAGCACACACACACACACACACACAAGAGGCCAACTAAAATCCGGTAGAACTCCAGGAGTATACAAGTTGTTTACTTGCAACAAATTTGATTGATATCTTTATTTTAAAATAACTTATAGCAATTAATTCAAAAAATCACTCACATTTAAAAAATAAACAAGATATGTAATAAACAAATACAATAACTAAACATTATTTATATTTAGATTTAATACATTAAATTAAACTAATAAGAAACTCTATTCACTTATGAAACCAGAACAGTTTTTTAGATCATGCATCTTTATATGAGAAATCATACATTCCACTAAAACACATTAAAACAAGACAAGTAAAAGAATATAAAATTATTGTGATATTGTATCCTTCTCACTCATACGTCAAGAACCACATGACATATTTGTCCCATTTCTGGTGGCTTTAGCTGTAATTATTTGGCTAAGGGGGTGTCTACCAGTTTCCTCTACTGTAAAGTTGCTATTTTTCCTTTGTAATTAACAAATGCTTTGTAGAGCAACATTTTGATATATTTAGAAATACTTGATATGTAAATATCATGTATCTCATCAGCATCAGCCATTAGTGTTAGCATACATTTCCTAGTCTGAATCAAGTATTTCTATAATGGTTGTCCTAAATGGTGATTTTCTAGTTGCATTATTTCTTCTACATTTATCAGTTGGCATTCATGTTTCTAATAGCTTTAATGTACATATATGAAATATATAATGAAAAAAATAATAAATGCTGTTAAAATTATGTATGAACATATCTTACCTCTTTAGCTGTTATATTTAGAATTGAGAATTATTTACTATTTTGATTAGCAAATTAATTGACTAAAAATGAGATAATTCAGTCATTTAACTTCTATTACACCAAGTCATCTATTTGAATCCCATCTTCTCTTTATTGTCTATGAGATTACTTTCTTTTTATTGTTTAAATTATTACATTTCTCATTTTCCCCCCAATTAACCCCACTACCACTCCCACCATGAGGGCAAGCACCCACCTCCCCAGTGTCTGTATCCATTGGTCATGCTAATATGAATGCATACAAGTCCTTTGATTGGTCTCTAACTCCCGCTCCCCTGCCTTCTCCCTGAGGTTGGATGGTCTGTTCAGTGCTACCTTGTCTCTGGATCCATTTTTGTTCATCAGTTTATGTTGATCATTATAGTCCACATATGAGTGAGATCATATGACATTTATCTTTCTCTGACTGGCTTATTTCAGTTAGCATAATGCTCTCCAGTTCCATCCATACTGTTGCAAATGGTAAAAGTTCCTTCGTTTTTATAGCAGTGTAGTATTTCCATTGTGTAGATGTACCAGTTTTTTAATCCACTCATTTGCTGATGGGCACTTAGGCTGTTTTCAGATCTTAGCTATTGTAAGCTGTGCTGCTATGAACATAGGGGTGCATATATCCTTTCTGATTGGTGTTTCTGGTTTCTTGGGGTATAATCCTTGAAGTGGGATTACTGGGTCAAATGGAAGTTCCTTTTTTTTTTGAGGAAACTTCATGCTGTTTTCCACAGTGGCTACACTAGTCTGCATTCCCACCAGCAGTACATGAGGGTTCCTTTTTCACCACATCCTCAGCAACACTTGTCATTTGATGATTTGTTGATGATAGCCATTCTGACAGGTGGTACCTCATTGTTATTTTTATTTGCTTCTCCCTGATTATTAGTGACTTTGAACATGTTTTCATATGTCTCGGCCTTCTATACATCCTCTTTCAAAAGTATCTACTTAGGCCTTTTGTCCATTTTTTTTTATTGGATTGTTTATCTTCCTTTGGTTAAGTTGTAGAAGATCCTGTAAATTTTGGAGATTAAACACTTATCTAAAATAGCATAGGTAAATACATTCTGCCATGCAATGGGCTTTCTTGTTTTTTTGATGATGGTTTCTTTTGCTGTGCAGAAGCTTTTTATTTTGATGTGGTCCCATTTGTTTAGTTTCTATTGCCCTAGGAGCTCTATGCTTTGTCCTGGATGAAAGGAGAAAAGTCTTTATGGTGGAAGCAATAATTTCTAGTTTCAAGGCAAAATATTTATAGCATGACAACAACCAAGGAGTAACTGACAAAAGCAGCAGTGGCATTTGTCTTTAAATTATTTCCCAGACTCAGATAGTAGGGCTTGGGTCTAAAGTTATTGCAAATGCTGTGTTAAGCAACATGACTCCTGAACTCCCAGCTGCTTCTTGACTATATTCTGGGAGATTTTAACCTGCATTTGGGAAGTATACTGGGGAAAATATGTTGAAATGTAATGGGAGTTACAGTTTTACAGTGATAATAGAAAAGTCTTGCTATGCTAGCATAAGATGTGGTCCTGGTATTAAAGTGCATATTGAAAAAGTGAATACTATCTGGCGCAGTTCTGCGTATCTCACTCCTTTAATGAAGCCAGGACAAATGATGACTAAAATCTGACCACTCACTCTTCTAAAATGCCCTATTCTCTCATCATTCTGGTCATCCCAGAGAAGAGATCCCAGTGTTTTGTTTTGTTTCCTTTCACCATATTATTTTGGGTGTTCATGGTATAGATATAATGATAGAAATAGGGTTAGGGATATAAACATTTTAATTGATTCTTCCTTTTAAATGTTTGCTATTTGAAGATGGGGTCATAAAATTCATCAACATAGATTCATTATATAGAATGATGAGGTAAAGGGATAAGAGAGTTCTAGAACAGGAAGGGCAAGTAGATGCTATCTAGTGCACCTGTCTCACTTACAAAAATAATAATAATAAGGAAATAAGGCTCAGAAAATGAGATGTATATAATTCATGACATGAAATGGAGGTAAGAATTGAGATGCCCTGCCACCTGCTGCAAGGCTCAAAAACTGCCATCCCTATGGCTCATCTGAACCAGGCACAGCACACCTCTGGGGCTACATTAAGGAAGTCCAACTTTCTGCAGAGGTGATAAAGTCACCAATTAGAATTGTCATATGAAATGAAGGAAGTCTGGTTATATTTGAATTTCAAATTAAAATAAAAATTTTCAGTAACTTAAATATTTTATGGGACATATTTATTATTTAAAAATTATTTGTTGTGTATATGAAACATAAAAATAAAATGGTTACCAATAATAGATTACTTCAAGAAATTGAAGATCACAACTTGAAAAAAATACTATGTTAACATTAAAAGGTATATATAGAAAGATGAAACATTTAAAAATATATATTTTAATTGATCTCAGAACAGAAGAGAGAGAGAAAAAGAGAAAGAGAGAGAGAGAGAGAGAGAGAAAGAGAGAGAGAGAGACATCAACAATGAGAGAGAACCATTAATCACTGGGTATCGAGCCCATAATCAGGCATATGCCCTGACCAGGAATCGAATCCTGACCTCCTGGTTCATAGGTCAATGATCAAACATTGATCATCCCACTTACATGTGGAATCTAATGAACAACATAAAATTAATGAACAAAACAGGTGCAGAGACATGAAGGCATGGAATAGACTGATGAATATCAGAGGGAAGAGGGTAGAGATTAACCAAATAACTTAAATGCGTATATACATAACCTATTGGACACAGATGATAGTGCAGAGAAGGCCTGGGGGGTGGAGCACGACTGGAGTGGAGCATGTCATTGGGGGAGAAAGGGGAACATCTCCAATACTTTTAAAGATAAAGACAACTAAGAAGAAAGAAAGATGAAACTCAACTAGCTCAGATCATTTCAATGGTAAGAAGAAATTTATCATAATTTTTTGTAATTATTTAAATAAAAATGTTACATCCAAAAAGTGGAACTATTATTTTTAACTTGTTTATGCTTTTAAATTTTCTATAATATACTTTGCTAGTCAGAAAAATTCTTATAAGTGTTTACTTTATGAATTTCATCAAATAAAGAAATTAACTTAATCATGCTATAGGCTTGGAAAAGTAGAATTAGAGCAATTGGAACCTCAGTCATTCACAAGTACTAAAACTAAGAAACGTTTTACAGTTATATGATACGCTGAAGTTGTAAAACTTTAATAGCTACTTTAGAATAGAACATTTTCTCATGCTTGCAGATGATAATGTTAATCTTACTCTGGGGTCTTTTTACTTTCTGCGTATTTCTCATGGCGCCTAATAAATTGATCACTGCTAAACACAAGTAGAATCTTAATGTTATAACTGTAATACAACTTGATTTAGCAGACTGTTCCTAGGCACATAGAGGATATAAAGATGACAATGATGCCAATTTCTACATGGGGGTATGTGAGTTGGTTAGAAGTGTAACCCAGGTATGGATGGGAGAGTCTTCTAAACACTTTCCAGAGCAACATCTAATTTGAATAAATCCAAACTTCTGAGAGACTAGAATGGGTAATGTCAGGAAAGAAAGCAAAAGAAAAGCAACCCCTCTATCTAAGTAGGAAGTATTTATCTTTAGAAATAGGAAGTTATAAACAAATGCAGAAAAAATCAGCTAACCATTGGCTCACTCTGTACATGGAAGCAGCCAAGTCCTATTCAAATAGTGGAAACTTTAAATGGAAGAGCTTTCCTTAGGTACTCGACCCCTTAAACTTGGCTGATACAAATATCTATGAATGTATATTAAAATTATGTATGTCCCAGCTCCCAGTGGGTTTATGGGACCTAGATTTGTTGTAAATTAAAACCATACTTACTCTAGCAAGCAGAGAGAGGCTCAAGGTTAGTCTGATCAAGTTCTGGGTTTAGGCTTTATAGCACTGAATCCAAGGTTATTCTGCCAGACAAATAGGAAGTAACATACAGAAGGCAGGCCAGGAAAAGACTGCAAGGTGAGGAAGAGGTGGGGGGAGAGGGGGCGGTGAGGGGAGAGAACCAAACAGTGAGAGGAGGCAAAAGTAGGATGCCAAACCTAGAAGTCAGCTGTAGGAAGTAAAGTCCCAAAGTGAGGTCAGAACCAACCGATGAGGGAATAAAATGACAGGTGTGTAGTTCAGAAATGGGTTTGATTCGCTTGGAGTTCCAGGGCTACTGGGGACTTCCATCATCTAGGAAAAGTCACAGTTTTTCTCTGGGTCTCAGTTTCTTCACTAATAAAACGAAGGAATATTAACTGTCCTCTTTTTTAACTCCATAGTTATTTAGAAATCAAGTCTCTTAAAAAGTAAAGAGTATGGGATTTCTTATAAAAGGAATAATGATGATTCTAATTCAAAATATGAATATGGTAGTTTATTTTTAATTACTGAACACATTATAAGCTAAAAACCCCTTACCTCCTCAGTCCCCAGCACCTTTGACTTGGCAGCACCAAAAAGTGACCCCTTTCCTCCTAGACAAAGCCCATCAATCTAGATTGACTGGGGATCGTATTCACTTATTTCTTAATTCAACAGATCTTTCTCCCTTAAATCATTCTTCTATTTGACTCTTTCCTCTCTTCTTGCTACTTTTCCGCATATAAAAATGCTTATTACAATCATCTAAAAAAATAAAAAAAGGTTTCTTTTGCTTGCATCTATTATAATCATCTCATTTTTCAGGTTTTGTTTTTTTTTTCAGAAGGACTAGTCAACAATCTTGGTTGTTTCAACCACTGTATTATGGGTTCTGCACTCAACTTACTGAAATGATTATCACTAGAATAAAAACTAATAATGACAATAATTACAATGATAAAAAATGAGCAATAAATGATACTGTGTGTGGGAAGTACCATGAAAATGTCTCCATAGCAGCTCTAAAAAGTAGGCAAAAAATGCATTTCCTTTTACAAATGAAGACTTGAGACCTAAAATATTGAGATAACTTGCTTAAAGACACAAAACTAATCGGTGTTGGAATCGGGACTGGACCTCAGACCTATCAAATTAGTCTTTCCTCCTATATTCTATAATATTACACAGATCCCTACTGTCCATCTTCCTCAGGCACAGCAATCTCAACAAGTCCAAAGTCAAATCCATAATCTTCTCTTTAGATCTGTATCCTACACAAGACACTTCCCTTTGAAAAGTACTGATACCATTGTAATTAACCTAGCTATTTTTAAGAGGAAAGGAGCAAAGGAAAAGCCAGATATTATAGGCATATTCCCTGCAACACTTGTCTGTCAATCACACATGGGAATTAAAGTATTGGCCAGAATGGGTGTGGCCACTGCAAACACTCATGGATTTAAGATATTTAATCCCTTGATTAGCAGGTATAGCTAAGAGATGTGGCCTTAGAATTAAATGATAAAAATGGCATAATTATAATCTTGGAAATAACTTAAATAATTTTAAACAACTTAGAATGTGAAAAATGTGTTATTTGCAAGTTAGAGCAGACTCAAGTCAGAGCCTTGAAAAAGGGTGCATTAAAGAGTGGAAAAAAAAGGTGAGAGGAATGAAAATACATATAATTTTTATTCTTTTTTTCCCCAATCCTGCACTCTTTAAAGGTAAGCTCTGATGCTCAGGAGGTACAAATCTAATGTTGTCCTCTGTGTTTTAGGAGTGTCAAATTGTAATGAGGTTTTTCGAAGCCTCCCATTGCATTCTTATCATAAGCTATCTCATTTTGAAGTGGTTTATACCCGGTTATAAGATTTTACTCTAAAAAAAGAATATAAGGTTTAAGAAGAAGATATATTTTCATAAATGTTTAAAGATATGTCCAGTGTGGCTAATTGGTTGTGTATCATCCTGGTCATCAAAAGATTGCCTTTTCTTTTTATTTTTTTATTTTTTATTGTTTTGTATTTTTATAACTTTATTCGATAATCAGCAGTTAGTTCTCATCCACATTAAGTATTATATATGTTTCCTGTTCTCCCCACTGACCTCTCCCAAGCCTTTCCCACCCCCAGCACCACATCAACTGTTTACAGATTTTTTTTCCAATGTTAACAACACACTCTTTTTTCTTTTTTTTTCTTTTATTAGATTCAATTCTATCCTCTAGATTTTTTAAATTTCTTTATTGATTAAAGTATTACATATGTGTCCTTATCCCTCATTTTACCCCCACCCCACCCCACTCATGCCTTCACTCCCGTTTTCTGTGTCCATTGGTTAGTCTTATATGCATGATACAAGTCCTTTGGCTGATCTCTCCCCTTAATAAATGTTGCCCTTTCATTTTCTGGTCTGGGCACATGCTCAGACGGTAGGCTTGATCATCAGTAGGAAGCATAGGAGAGGCAGCCGATTAATGTTTCTTTCTCCCTTCCCTTTTCTCTAAAATCAAGAAAATCATATTTTTTAAAAATCAAAATTTTAAAGACATACCAGGCTTTTTAAGATACAAATAAATTAGTAACTGAGAGATTGACAACTATGATTGAATTCCTTTGGGAAATCCCATGGTCTCCAGAGATGCTGGAGAAAATGTTTGACTTGACATCATTTATAACAAATGGAAGTTCTGCTTTGCATTTTCTTGAGTCCATACAATACCATCCATTTTCTCCCCAAGACTTGTTCCTCAAAGATTTGCAGGGATCTGTTTAAAACGAAGTTATTTTGGAATTGGCTCTTCTGCCTTGCAGAATAGAATTCTATTAAATTGCTCTATCCTGGCAACTATGTCCAAGAGCAGCTCACAGGCCAATAAAATAAGGTTGGCAGGCCACAATGAGAGCAAATATTTTTAATCTCAGTCCATGTTATGTCAGGGATAATAAGTGAGCATCAAGATTTTTAAGGACCTGCCCAATAGCAAAGCAAAGCAAACAATATTAAATATTATTATTAATTAATTATGAATTATATATCAAATAATATAGTCTGTAGCTAATCTGAACTCTCTAACTGAGCCATATTAGACCTTTACATTCTTGCTCATCCTTAAGAACACAGATGAGCAAATGATGGCAATAAATCCAAGGATTTGATATACTGAGACAACCTCTTAATCTGTCTTTTGGTCATTGTCAGCAAACCTTGAATACATCTTCAGTAAATGCTATACAAAAAAGAGTGAAGACACATAGGAAATCATCCAGATATAGTTCAGCTCCTATGCTGCTACTGTTAGTTGAATGTTCCTATAATTTTGTTGGAGTTTCTTTTCCTGGTTTATCTTTTTAAGCTTTGATTTCTTTCCCTATAAAATAGGAGTTTGAACATGATTCTTTCTAAGTATTTTAAGCTCTAAAAATATCAGTTGCCATACCTCTAAATGTTATTTCCTTCAGGAATTAGATATACAGGGGGAACTATCACATTTTTAGCAACAGAGGCACTGTGAAATTGCATTTCTTCATTTGTAAATTGACCTATTATAAATGAAGCATTGAACATAGATCTAAATAATTGCAATCATTAAAAGTTTTTTTCTGGGTCTATCTCCTTGTGCTCAATAATCCCTTATTTGTTCAGAGCTGTATTGCCATAGTATTTTGCACACAGGGTGAGCTCTGAATATGTGTTGAATACATAAGACAATAAAGAAATGAGTGAACCAAGACCCTTGCAGAGTATTGTCTTTATTTGGCACCTGAAAAATCAGGAGAGAGAGAGAGTTTTACCCACAACAACTTAATGAAAAAAATATCTAAGGTCACCAAATTGTACTTTTTGTTAAACTGTAGCATGAATTCCCCAGATACATTACATCCCAAGACACTCTGACATTCCTACTGACCTTGTGTGATACTGGCATCACACACCATATGGCCACCATTGAGGTGCTATGAGAAATGAGAAATCCTGGAGGCAAAATCTGTTTGCAGGTGCAAAGGAATGGATTCCTCTTACCTGTCCACAGCAGGATCTCCATGCTAGTAAACATACTACTAATGTTTACTGAAAAGTCTACTCTCTTTTTTGAAGGCACCTATTACTGACATCCAGTCATAAACAACACTTCTTATTTTCACTCTGATCAAAAAGTTCAAGAGATAAAATCCACTGTTCTTTTCTGTTTGAATGACAATCCACTTTTTGTTTCTTGATCAGGAAATATATGAAGGCAACACATTAAGCTCTTGTTGCCTTGTCTCACGTCCACTGTCTTCTGAGTCATACATGTATTTATCATGTCTCCATACATAAGGAAGAGGAAAGAGAAAAAGAAAGAAAAACTAAAAGAGAGAGAAAAAATTCCCTGTTTCAAATAATGAGCATAGCACCTTTTTGCCTCAGGCCTTCATACACAATTTAGCTAGGAAGCCAGGGTAGATCATGATTTAGCTTTTGACATCTCCTGCCTCCAGGCCAGGAGAGACTAATACCGATTTCTGACTCTGAGCACGCCACAGGAAAAAAAGTGAGAGAGAGAGAGGCCTTTTATTGACTAAATGATAAAGAGGTTTGTAATGATAAATAACAGTCATTTTATTGTGAATTCCCCAGAAAAGATGCATTCTGCAGTATCTGAAGGAGCCTAAAAGCTGAGGTTGGTTCCCTATGGAGCCTAACCTGTTAAACTCCAATTTTTACAGCCGGGGATAGGGGTCACAAATTGCGGGGACCTCTGGCTATTGAAACTGCACACCCACACTAGGTGCTCATGGTTGCAGCCTGCTTCTTGGCTCAAGGAAAATTCCCACAGGCTGCACCCCAGGATGACTGGGGGAGGGTGTGTCTGTCTGTCTGTTTGTCTGTCTGTCTGTTACCTGTCTGTCTGTGGCACCTTCAGGCTTCACACACTCATGTTCTGAGGCAGTACAGTGCCTCTTTGCTCAGGCTGCTGGAGGAATTGCTGCCAGTTTTGATCGATAGTTTAATTGTAAACTTTGGGAACAATAATGGATAATTTAGCTTGAACCGTCCATTATGAGCAGTGTTGTCTAGGAGAAAGCCTTCAAAATTAAACAAGAGTTGGGCCACATTATTGCATTTGTACAACTCACCCAGAGTTAAATAAATTCCCTTTACAAATGCTGTCTTGGCATTCTATGGAGTTCAATAAACATAGGCCCAAGCAGAGAAGGAGGAAGGGAAAGAGCAAACAGACCACAGCTAAAACTATTTACCTGCTCATTTCTTATGAAATTTATTATATTTATTATGATTTTTGAAGTATGCTTTAAATAATAAAAAGACAAAATAAGTGACTGAATTATTTTTTAGGGGAAAATTATAATGGAAATTGAAGTCAATAAAATTAACAAAAGGTGGGTGTAAGTTAACCTAGAAAAAAATCCTAAAATAGCTATAGCATCGATAACTACCACAGAACAGACTTCTGGGAGAAATGTGTTAAACTATAATATTTGGGCATCAGCTATTTCTTCATAAAGAAACTGTATGTTAAAAAAAAGATAGCAAGGGGATCATGTAGTTATATCCAGAGTTTAAAAATAGGAGCCCCAAATCCATGTTTATTCCAGAGACTCGACCATCTATCTCTTTACATGTGGGTGACAGGAGACGACAGGTAGGGGAAGCTCAGCTCCAAAGTTCAGTGGGGATTTATCTCAGTGACTCACAGGGGCATTTTCCCCAAGGAAATATCTATCAAGAGATTGAAAATATCTAGTATGAAGAATAGAAGGACCCAATAATGTGGGATTAAGGAAAGGAGGCTCTGGAGACACCTGGGTACAAGTGCCAACTCCAAAGTCACCAACTACATGACTCTGGCGAGCAGCTTAACCTGTCTGTGCACCAGCCAACCCAGAATGAGAAGAGTCCTTACTGCATGTGGCTATCAGGAGCACTAAATACATTAAAACACGAAAAACACATAGAACAGTAGAAGGCAAATAATAATTGCTGGCTTGAGAAGAAATATTATTCCTAAAGTGATGAGCTGAAAGTTTTCGACAATTTATTTTTTAAAAATATTTGCATTTTGTCCTGGTCAGATGACTAATAGTCTGGTACACAAAAAAGTAGCTAGTTGATTCCAGTCAGGGATATACCTGAGTTTCAGGTTGGATCCAGATTCCAGGTCTGGACACACACAAGAGGCACCAAGTGATGTTTCTCTCTCACACCCATGCGCCTCTCTCTCTCTCTCTCTCTCTCTCTCTCTCTCTCTCTCTCTCCACCCTCCGACTCCTCTTTCTCTAAAATCAATGAAAAACATATTCTAGGGTGAAAAATGAATGAATTAATGAATAAACAAATAAATAAAGTCTTTGTATTTCTAATCACAAAGATTAAATCCTTCCTTTTGTGTGGGTGGAGGAGAAATTTTATTTTGACATATTTCCATGGCCCAATATTTATAGAATTCACATTACTAGTACCCTGAGAATCTATGCTAAAGATAACTATAATAAGATAAGGCAAACTTCTGTTGTAATTATAGTGCTTGAATAAATAAAGGTGGAGATGGTTAGCTCTCAATGGTCAAATACACATGGAAAATGAGGCTACAAGTGTTAAGTGGCACCATAAAATTGAATTATGTTCAGAAAAGGGTCACCAAAATGGAAAGAGTTTGAAAACCACACTATATAAGGAGCTATTATAAGGAGAAACAGGAGGAAATCTGAGGGCCCATGTGGAATGGAGGTAGGGGAGAATTAATAGCTATCGTAAAGTGCTAAGATGGGAACTTAGATAGATGTAACTATAGTCTGAACTAATATCAATAGGAAGAAGAGATCTCTTCAACACTGAGAGAATGAGCATCAGTAAAAATGTCTGTCCCAGAACTGAGAGACAGTACCTTTCCTGGAGATTGCTTGCTGTGCCAGCACATGGACTGGTGTGGAGATTCTTACTTTAAGGAGAGGAGTGGGATTAGATGACCCCAAGTGCCAGTGTAACCCTCAGACTTTATGATCTGATCATGCTTCAGAGAATTAATGCCTTAGAGTGCTTTGCCGAGTCTCGGGAGATAGTACTATATAATAGATTTGACACCTAAGGGCAAGAAGCGTGCAAATATCCCATGCATTTCTCAGAGCCCCGGTGACAGGCTCAGGGACTTTTTTCCTGGACCATGACAAGGTGAAGTAGGCCAAGTGACAGTAGTGTGCATGGATAATCAAAGAATGAGCTCCTGACACTAAAATGTTTCTCTATCCCTGGCAACTGTGCACACAAAACATTTTAATTTCATTAAAATTTGCATAAAAAATAACCTCACTGTGAAGAGTATGTATGTAGAACAGTATTATTAATTCCGTAAAAGATTTTCAATACTCTCCTAACTTGAGTACTCTTAAGAAAAACGTCCTTTGCTCTCTTTGAGAAGGTCTTTACTCATACACTTATTTTCTTCATTCCTCAAAGCACTCTTTCTATGTTATTTAAGGACATGAATCTTCCCCTAGACACGAAGATATCAAATACGTACCTTCCACAGCCAGATTTAATCTTTTAGAGGATCTAGACACCCTCTTCTTTTCTTCTTTTTATACACTTTTGATTTAGATTCACCCACACAGGAACTCAGGATGGACAAGCTATTTTTTTGCATTATTATTGAAAAATATTTATTTGTTATTGCAATAGACTATAGCAATAAGTTATTTGCTATTGACCAAATTTTGACAGTACCATAAAAAAATTTTAACATGAACTGACATGGGAGTAGATGATCATGCAGTCATTTATCCTAAATAGTACCCTAGGGTGTCTAGATCCTCTTTTTCAGAATAAAGAACCCTCCAGAGATTCAAGATGAAGGACCACTGCTAACAAGATGTAACCACTCTGTAAGGTTTTTATGAAACATATTATATTTAAAATTCATGTAAAATCAGAATGTTTGCAAACAGTTTTTGCCATTCCTGATTTTTATGAGACAGCAAATTAAGGTGCTCACTGTAGGAATGTTTACTAAAAATACTTCTACTTGGCCTCCTTTACTTGGGTGACTGACACATATATGAATCTAGTAAATTAAATAATGTGGTCAAAAGTCTTCAACCTGCCTTTCACTAAACAGTGGCCTGTAAGAATTCTCCAAGGAGCCAAGCAATGCGGTTTTGGGATTAAATAAATGTCTTGGCTTTCATTTATAAATGCTATGCTTTTCCTCCTTAAGATGGGGATCTTGAAAACCTGTTGATTTTTTATTTTTGGTTTGTTTTCAATGGTGAGTTAAAATTGTCAACTCATTTAGGATGAATTGGGTTCATAATAAATTGTGTTTAATTAAGGCAGACATCTTAGATGTTTTTTCACTTCTCCCTTTTTCTCTGGAACTTTAAATTCTATAAACAGTTCCTCCACAGCTACAAGAACCTTCATATCTGGAGATTTCCCAGAATAAATGTCTGCACAGGTCACAGTGGGATGTGCTCACGGACTCCTTTGTTGCTGTCACTAGGAAATTTGTCCTCATCATGGCCATGGGTATTGCACCTGAGGAGAAAAAAACAAGGCTTTTGAAATGTTATATATCATTTTATACTTTTTGAGCATCATATCTCCTTCCTGAATTCTCTAAAAAAAAAAAAAACAAAACACCAAGGCTTTTGATCTTTTAATTTTAGTTTATTTTTAATGGAATATATTTCTGCTAGAGATAGTTATGCACAGGTGCCAAATATTTTATATTCATTTTGCTCAAAAACCAGTGTGTTATAAATAACATGCCATCTTTATGGAGACCCATTGGATATTGTAACTTAGAAAAATAAATTACCGAGATACTGAGGTTCTGTGTGCTATATTTTAAGCCCATTATTGGCATTTCTCACTCTAGTTGGGCTAGAAGGAATATATTTATACTCAGACACATATACTCCCCCAAAGTACATAATGACATCCCACACTGAAGTTTGGACAAAGTTTGACTAAGCAAGATTTGTCCATGGCCTTATTTATTTTTTATGTATCATTTTATACTTTTTGAGCATCATTTCTCCTTCCTGCATTCTCTAAATATCTACTCTTCCCTCCTATTTGGTAACTTTTATTCTCTTTTTTCTTTTCTTCTTTCCAGACTATTTGGGATTGTCAGGGCACAGAAGGAGTACAGCATGAGCACTGGTGCTCTGAGTCCATATATCCTTCCGAATCCTACTAATGACTATGCCAACTGTCAGGGCAAGTTCCTTTTCAAGCTCTGCTGCTACACTAACTGCTGAGTCCAAGCCCCTCTGCCATGGACTGGATCTTCTTGGATGCTGGATTTTAGACAGAGAAACCATGAGACGTTGTGGGTGTATAAAAATGAGTCTTTATTGTAGGAGCCAGTAGCCATATAGCCATCAAACAAAACAGTTCTTCAAGCAATCCATAAAACAGGCAGCTGCACACAAGCTGGTAAACAAAATACATCTTTCCCATACAAGCAGGATTCGCCTCTGTACACACAGCTATTATATGAGCAGCCACAAGTTTCCCCTAGACGCACTGTCTCACATAGTAGCAGCACCTGAGCTCTCTGCTCTTGCCTCTCTGACCTCTCCCCTCTCTCCAGTCTTCCCTTCACTCCTCTCACAGCAGCAGCAGTACGATGGATGGTCAGTACCATGTATTACACCACTTAGACAAAAGAGGCCTTGTGCCAATAGTAACATCATATTTTGGGGTTATAGAAGGACACGATGTACCATGTATCCATGCACCTGTGTATGGCATCTTAGCCTCTTAGCCTTGAACATTCTGATTAAGATTCCCATGTTCAGAGTGGCCTTGGCCATCTGGCATACTATCAACAAGGCCTCTATAGTCTCAGTTGTCTGATGACTCTTGCATGGTTCCCACAAGGATATATCAAGAAAGCAAAAGGATTTCTCTCCTGAAAATGCACCTATTCCAAAATCTTGTGGGCTTGGTAATTTATATATTAGTATTTTTTCTTGTTTCCAGAAAACTTGGAATATTTAAAGAAAGTTATAGCTTCCCTACCCAGAAAATGCACATACCCACAAATCATGTTGACAACTTTGGGATATTTATAAACACCTGTTCCAGAGACATCTTGATGGCCTAAAAACCTAAAGTCTGTTATGAAATATCCTCCTAAAAGTTAGTTTCAAAAATCTAATTACTGCTTAAAGGAGCATCACAGAGATCACATGAGTAACACCCAAGGGCTTCCCAAGAACCCTAATACACACACACACACACACACACACACACACACACACTGAGTGGCCAGATTATTTGACCTTTGAATGCATAATAATCTGGCTACTCAGTGTATATATATATCCTATCTAATAAAAGAGAAACGTGTAAATTGACCATACCTCTACTTCACCCAACCAGCAATGTCCACCAGCCAATCAGGAGCGAGTATGCAAATTAGCCAAACTAAGATGGCAGTTAATTTGCATATCCAGGCTCAAAGTGAAGACTAAAGATAGTGTAGAAGGAAGTCAAGTGCTTCAGAAGGGAGTAAAGCTATGCAATACATTCGTGCATAGGTGGGGTCCAGCAAGCCTGGCCAGGGGGAGAGGACATGAGCAGTTGGCCGGCCTGCCTGCTGGTCAAACTCCTGGTTGAGGGGACAATTTGCATATTAGCCTTTTATTATATAGGGTATACACTGAGTGGCCAGATTATTATATGTTCAGAGATCATAATAATCTGGACACTCAGTGTATATTGAATGTTTGTGCCCCCCCCCCCAAATTCCATGTTAAATCCTAAGGCCAATATGATGGTATTAGGAGGTAGAGCCATCAGGAGGTAATTAGATCACAACGGTGGAGCCCATAAGATTAAGAGCTCTCTCACCCCTTATGCTGTGTGAGAACAGAATAGGAAGATGGCTATCTTCAACTGGAAGCTTTCACCAGATACCAAATATACCAGCATCTTCATCTTGGACATCCAAGCCTTCTAAACTGTCAGTGTGTGTGTGGTGTGTGTGCTGGGGGAGGAAGAGTCTCCAGAGAGGGGGAAAATGTGTCCATATATGATTGTTTGAGACAACATGGTGACTCAAACAGTCATGAGTAAATTGACTTACCAGAGCACCAAATTTGAAGGAAATAGAAATGGACAATTAGAAGAGATATTTTGACAGTATTTTTATTTCATATTAAGAGGCTTGAAAATTTAAAAATATATGGCATGAATTTATTTGTGGTGTTTTAGAGGCAAATGGCATAATGGAATTTTCACTCCACTTGCATGTCCATGGCCACGTGGCAAATCCAAATAAAGGAGCCCATATCGGAAACAGGCAAATGATGAAGAGACAGATGCAATACAATTACCTCCTGCTAGGAAATGTTTCTTTTGCATCATGCATCATCACAAAGGACTCCATTCTTTATGTGATAGAAAAGATTTAGAAATACGAAGTTTGTTTCTCTTTCTTCAAAGAGAGAAAGTCTATTTTCTTTTCTTCAGTGTCTGCTAAAATCTTGGTCACAAGTCTGGTAATATATATATGTTTTAACGCAATTAAACAATCTTGACAGAACACCTTTGATCTGTAATGTTCCATCATTTAAATAATGGCTTTCTCCCGCACATACAGAGCCCTTTTCTGACAAGTGGCTTTTATAGGATTATTCTCTCCTGCAAACATGGATTCTTTGAGCACTGCTCTGGTCTTTCTTTGTTTAATTGAGAATTATATTTTTAAGATGTCTTCACTTGCTTTCTGGTAATTGATACTGGGATTTAATTTTTTTCTTCTTTCTCAAAGGTTCAATATAAAAATTTGTGCCATTCTGGGAATCCTGACCAGAAAGCAGTTTATCTTCTAAAGTCCATCCTGTTTTTCAATCAGATGAATCTTCTAAGTTGACTAAACCTGAAAATGAGAGAAAAAAATGAGAGAAAAAGAGGAAGAGGAGGACGACTAGCCACAAAAATAGTAGATTTTAATAGAAAATGTAGGGCAAAGAACTGTGCTCAGGAACCATTCCAGGTAGTAGACTACCAGCAGCAGGGGCATTTTGAAGGTATGGGGCCTGACTACAGCTTTTATTTCGCTACATTCCTCAGAAAAGACACTGGCTTCAGGCCCATGGCCAGCTTCCTTCTCTGACACTCTGCTCCTTGGGACACATCCTACTGGATGCTGGTTATTCTTCTATGAACACCCTTCTTGAGTGCCCCAGAGGACCCCTCAAGTCTTTCAACTTACCTCTAGCCAAGACCTCAAGCATCCTCTTTTGTTTTATTGTGTTTTTTAACTCTTGATTTTGAATTGACTATAGATTTAACAAAGTTGCAAAATAATATAAAGAGGTCCCATATACCCAGTTTTGCCAACATAACAACTCACATAAGCATAGTTCCGTATTCAAACCAGGAAACTAACATCAATGTGTGTGTTCTATGTCATTCTATTACATGTGAAGATTCCTATAACCCCCACGCAATCCAGAGACAGAACTATTCTATTACTACACCTTTTTAGTAATACCCAGTGCCACAGCCCAATAGCCCTACATCTTGCAACCACTAATCGGCATTTCTATAAATTGGTAATTTTTAAAATACTATATAATGTTATATAAATGGGAGCCTGCATTTATATAACCTGTTATAATTACCTCTTTCATTCAGCATAATGCCTTTGAGAGCCATCCAAGCTATTGTTAAGTTACTACTAATTCTTTATTTTTTTCTTATAAATATAATTTATTTTTAGAGCAATTTCAGGTTCAGAGCAAAACTGAGCAGAAAGTATACCCTCTGCTCCCCACATGTGCAAACTTTCCCTACTGTCAGTACTAAATTGATACATTTGTTACAATCAATGAAGCTACATTGACATCATTATTACCCAAGTCCAAAGTTGATATCAGGGTTCATGCTTGGTGTTTGTACATCCTATGGATTTGGACAAATGAGTAATGAACCTACCATTTTAGAATCACATAGAATAGTTTGTGCTGCCCTAAAAACCCCATGTACTTTTCCAATTCATCCTTCCCTCCCCTTACTCCCTGACAACCACTGATCTTTTTTACTGTCTCCATCATTTTGCTTCTTCCAAAATATCCTAGAGTTGGAATCATACACTGTGTACCTTCTTTCACTTTGTAGTAAACACGTAAAGTTCCTACTCATCTGTTCAAGGCTTGCTACCTTATTTTATTTTAATGCTGAATAATATTACATTGTTTGCATGTCCTCGATTTTAAAAATGTATTTACCTACTAAAGGACATCCTTGTTGCTTCTGAGTTTGACAATTATGAATAAAGCTGCTCTAAACATCTGTGTGTAGGTTTTTGTGTGCACATAAGTTTTCAACTCATATGAATAAACTCCAAGAAGCATAATTTCTAGGTTGTATGATAAGGATATGTTTAGTGTTGTAAGAAACAGCCAAACTGTCTTTAAAATTGTCTTTGACATTTTACATTCTCACCAGCAATGAATGAGAGTGCCTGTTGCTCCACATACACACCAGCGTTTGATGTTGTCAATCAATGTTCTGGTCATGCTAATGTGTATAGTGGTATCTCGTTGTTTTAATTAGAAGTCTCCTGACGATGTGTATATTGCACAGCTATTCATATGCTATTTGTCATCTGTATATCTCCTTTGATGAGGTCTCTGAGATCTTTTGCTCACTTTTAAATTGGGGTGTTGGTTTTCTTATTGTAGATTTTTAACAATTCTCTGCATATTTCAGATAATAATCCTTTATTAGATATGCCTTTTGCACATATTTTTCCAAGTCTGTGGCTTGTCTTCTCATTCTATTGACAATGTGTTTCACAGAACAGAAGTTTTTTACTTTAGTGAGATCTAGCTTATCAATTATTCCTTTAATGAGTACTCTTGGTGTTGTATCTAAAAAGTCTGAAACATGTCCAAGGTAATTTAAATTTTCTCATATGTTAACTTCTTGGATTTATATAGCTTTGGATTTTATATTAAAATCTATAATCCACTTTGGGTTAAGTTTTGGAAACAGTGTAAGGTCTGTATTTAAATGTATATTTTTGCACATGGATATACTGCTGTTCCTGTACCATTTGTTTAAAGAGGATATCTTTTATGCATTTTATTGCCATTGATCCTTTATAAAGATCACTTGGCTATATTTACATGGGTCTATGTCAGGACTCACTATTCCATTCCATTGATCTATTTGACTATTTTTGATCAATACCACACTGTTTTAATCACTGTAGCTTTATAGTAAGTATTGAAGTTGGGTAGTGTCCATCCTTCAAGTTTGTTTATCTCCTTCAATATTGTGTTGATTAGTCTCTTTCTTGCCTTTCCATACATAGTTGACCCTTGAACAATAGAGGTACAATCTGCCTGAACATTAGTAAATCTATGAATAACTTAAGTCAGCCTTCCACATAGATTCCCAACCCTGGAACAAACTTGGGTTTGAACTGCACACAGTCAATTGAACTGCCCTCTCAACATTTCAGTTCAAGGCCCTATAGAGAAGATATATGTTTGTATGCACTTTATTTCTGATCTTAGCTGAAAAGCTTCTAGTTTCTCACCATTAAGTTTGATTTTAGCTGTAGGGGTTTTTTTGTGTTTGTTTTTTTTTTTTATAAGCATTACTTATCAAGTTGAAGACCCATCTATTCCTAGTTTGCTGAGAGTTTTTTTTTTATTTTATTTATTTTATTTTTATTTTTGTCATGAGTGGATATTGGATTTTGTCAAATGACTTCTCTATATCTATTGATAGGGTCATATGATTTTTCCCTTCAACTTGTTGATATGATAGATTGCATTAATTGATTATCAGATGTTGAACTAGTGTGCATACCTGAGATAAATTCACTTGGTCAAGGTGTATAATTCCTTTTATACAATGTCCTATTCTACTTGCTAATATTTTATTGAGATTTTGCTTCTATTAGTATGTTCATGATAGATATTGGTCTACAAGTTTTCTTATATTATATTTTTCTATTTTTGATATTGGGGTAATACTGGCCTCATAGAATGAATTAGAAAGTGTATCCAGAAATTTTTTAAAAATCTATTTTTCTTTAATTAGTGCATGTATATGTATACTTATTTTTCTTTTCCCTGTATACAAAGCACCTAAAATTTGTAAGACTATACAATATAATAAAGCAATTTTCTTACCAGTTTATCCAGTGCATGCCAACATTCTCTGCATATTTATTTTTCTAGCACTAAGAGGTCTATCTATAATAGATTCCCTCTCTCATTTAATACCTCTTCACTTCTTTCTCCCATGTAGATATAAACCAAGAGAGCAGGACACTATATCTCCTAATTGTCAGGTAAGATGGAGAATATTCTTGTTCCATTAAATTAGATTTGTGCTACAGCTACTAGAATGGAACTTGAAACAATTAAGCAAAAGGCTGATAAATCCTGAAAGTGAAAGAATGTTGGGGAAGAGAATAAAGAAAAAAATGAAAAGCACAATTGAAGAAATAATATTCAGGTGTCAGTTTAAGAACAGCAACTAGATCTGTGATTGCATTTAAAGTTTGAAAGGCAAGTTTGCTGGATTAAAAATAATACAACTCAGAGTTTTAAAAATATACAGTGACTATGAATGAATTCAATTGTGGTTGGGAAAAATAGAGAAAAAAAACTACTGACTCACTATAAATTAAAATAACAATTAAAAATATTCAGATAAAATAGCAAAAAATGTATAAAAACATATTATAAAATTATTATGCTTAAAGGTACATTTATGTTTAAAGAAACATTTTACATGTTTCTATTTTCAATTTAACAACCTAAAAGAACAAACTCCTATAAGAAGCTCTTTAATCTGACCAATGATTTGTATGAAAATCTAATATAATCTGACTCCCTTTTTCTTTTTCTCTCTTTTTTTTTAAATATGTTTTTATAGATTTCAGAGAGAGGAAGAGATAGAAACATCAATGATGAGAGTGAATCATGAAATGGCTGCTTCCTGCACACCCCCACCTGGGGATTGAGCTCACAACCCTTGTATATTCCCTGACCAGTAATTGAACTAAGACTTCTTGATTCATGGGTCAATACTCAATTACTGAGCCAAGCTGGCTGAGTTGGCTTCTTATCACATACTTTTTAAAATGCAAATCTTTTTAAAAGTCAAAACTTGAATAAGAAACCACAAGTTAATTCAACAGATACCATTTCTGCAAATTTTAAAAGATGACAAAAACATTGTGGTTTGTTTGTTTCCTTGTTATTTCAAGAGCAACAAAGGTGATGACTACACTGTTCTGGTTACACTACCCAGGGGTCACTGTGTCAGGTCCCTGTGTCTTGATTCAATAGGTCTTTGAGGAAAAAAATTTTGAATAATATTTGAAAAATTTTAGGATGTTTAATAGGAGAAGGGAAATAATGAAAATGTAAGAGCCATTTCCAAATATCTGAAGCATTATCAGGTGTAACAGACATTAGGTTTATTTATTGAGACCCTTGCAGGGCAGAATGAAAACCAAACAGGTAAAAAATGCAGATAGATAGTATCAGTAACTTCTTAAAAGGAAAATTGTCTAAAATTTATTTTGCCTGAAAATATATCTGCCTTTCAAGAGAGAGAGGGTACATTTCTCATCACTGAAAATATAAAATGACCTCTTATTATGAATGTTACAGAGAGTACTCATTCATCTGGTAAGATTGTACTACTAAATAATCTTGATGTTTCCTACCAAATCTAAGGCTCTATATGTGTAAAATGGTTATGTAAAGTATTTTAAATATTTTAAGTAATTTTAAATTATTATTTTATTTAAAAAACCCTCAGTCCATTATTTTGTAGATTGCTGAATAAAGAAAGCTTTTGCAATATAAGAAATCTCCTATCTTTTCTATTTTGAACCTCAGTACTTTATGTAATTTGCATATAATATGATAGATAGATAGAGTTATTTAGTTATATTTTATATGGAATTATTCAGGTTAATAAACTAAATGAAGCAATAAAAAAATCAAGATTATAATTTCCATTTCACATGGCTTTATGTTACAATTTTGTTGTTGAAGTACATACAAGACCTAAAATAAATGAGTTTATACCCATTTTCAAATAAAAACTTTAAATATATTTTCTAAATTAAGATTTTTGTTGTTAATAACTGAATTAATTTATGCAGAATTCCAGGAAGGTTCATAGGAAGTCATTATTTTGTGATGACTATGTCCTGTTTTCACTTAAATATTTTCTATTTATTGTGTTTTTTAAATGGTCACATACTGGTTCCATGTTTTCACTATTTCTGTCTCTGGAAGAAAGGATGTCAGAAAACACAGACAGCTAGAGCTGATATAGAGAAAATAAGAATAAGGGTGAGAGGAAAGACCACTTCCAAGCCATTATTCCAGCCTTTTTGTTTTCTCTTTCCTCATTTATTGAAGATGAATGAGAATGAGACACTGAACTGCCCTATCAGGGACCAGCATTGTCCAAACAATTGAAATAATATGAAATTATCAGAGCCAACACTTTAAAGAAAGCCAAATAAGGAATATAGATTGCAGCAGATACCTAATGATTCAGCAATATACTGTGTATCAAAACTCGTTTCCACATGTAATACATATAAAACAGTAGAAAATAAATCAGCTTACAAAAAAAGGTAAGATAACTAGGAGAACAGTCCCCAAATTATGCAAGATATGGGGACTTCTAAAACTGCAATTCTTAGCTACAGTCTTGATACAAATATTTAAAGTAGTAGAAAAGTGGAAGAGCTATACATAAACTTTGTGTGTCACCAAAGCTTATCTTACCTATATAACCCATCTATGAGGCTATCTATGCTGCAATGATGATAATGATAAAGAAGGTGAAAATGACAAATGAACAAACAGGTTATTTTAATAACCTAAATAGCTCATGGAGGTGTGCCTCTCATTTGAGCACTTTTCTTATTGGTATCATGGAAAAAATAAAAATACATCCATAATACACTTATCTGAAAAATAAAATTAAAAATTTAGACCAAGAATTTATTTCCAATAACTCTTGTGTGAGAATATGAAGATTTTTATGTTTTCAAGCTTTGAAGGGTACTTTGTACCAATCAATGTTTATTAAGCAACCTAAAGGTATCTACTTCCTCTGTTCTCCACATCCAGAGGTAATAGTCTCAAACTTAGACCTAATTAATCTCTTCCAGTCCAACCCTTCAAAGTCCTCTCAGTATCATGGTCAATCAGACTCTCCACCTCTCACCACTCTCCCTTTTATGCTCTACTAGAAGCCAAGTGCACAGATTCATGCACCGGTGGGGTCCCTCGATCTGACCTGTGGGATCAGTGGACCTCCATGCTGCCACAGCCCAGCCTAAGCTGCCAGCTTGTCAGGCTCCAGCCCGCTGCCCATGATGATCCTGCATAACATGAAGTACTGTATGTGAAGGAGCAGGTGGCCAGGGAGGAGCCCAAACCCATTCCGGGCACTGCACCACTCACTCATCCTGGTCCCTGTTGTACATGCTGCTACTGCCGCTCAATAGGCTGGCTGTCATTCTTTTGTGGTCTCTGCACCTGCCCTAGGGTGATTCTGGCATGTCCATGACCATGCAGCCACTCATCATCACAGCTCCTCGTGAGGCACTGGAGAAGCAACAGAGCTGGGATTGGGAGCCATGAGTCCGGTGCCCATTGGTCAGCTGAGCGATACTCCCACTGCTGAGGGAGTGCTCTGACCACCAGGGGGCAGCTCCTGCATTGAGCAACTGCCCCATGGTAGTCAGTGTGCATCATAGCTACCAGTTGAGCAGTCAAGTGGTTGACTGGTAGCTTAGGAATATATATATACCGGGTATCATATATATATATATATATATATATATATATATATATATATATATATATATATATATATATGATACCCGGTGCATAAAATTCATGCACATTAAAAGGGAATAAATTAGAGAAAACATAATATAGCTATTTGCCCTTTCTCTATAATAGAAGTATCAGAGATGAAAGAAAATTAGTAAAATGTATATGAAAATTTTCCTCCTGTCAGAGTCTGGGGCATGCTGCAGGATCCAGAGTCAAGTCCCCACCCACCAGCCTGCACTTCAAAATTGCATGAGATCCAGACCCAGCTGGCCCCACCCCCGTCGATCCCCACCAGGCTAGGGGCACAGCCTCAGGTCTCCTGTCAAGCCCTGCCTGGGCAGGGGGCGCAGCCTCAAGTGCCCTAGTGCACCCTCAGGTCCCCTGGCCCAGTGCCCGATGTGGGGTGAGGCCTCAGGTCCCCCAGCTCAGTGCTGGGCAGAGGTTGCATCCTGAGGTCCCCCAGCCTGGTGCCAGGGCAGGGGCCATGGCCTGAGGTCCCCTGTAAAGTCCCACAGAAGGGGGTGGGGAAAAGGGGGAGGGCAGGCTAAGTTCCCCCGCCTCGGCCCGGCTATGACCAGGCAGCCTCAGGTCCCTGCTGATCACTCGTTATGGCTGGTTACAGGATCCCCACCTCCACTGTGGGCACAGCCATCTTGTGACAGGGTGAAGGAGTGAGGGTCAATTTGCATATTACCTCTTTATTATATAGGCTGATTATTAATGTTCTAAATTTATCTTACCTTATGTTTCCTAGAACATATTCTCTCACCTTTACACTTTTGCAAAACCAGTTCCCTCAGTATAAGACATTTCACTTCCTTTGGACTAATTCTTGTCTTTTAAGTGTCTGTCTACATGCCTCTTTCCAGGACTTCTTGATACTCTCAACTGGAATAGACAGGCCAGCCATGCACTCCTAAAGTGGCCTGAAAGGAACCTACAAAGGCACCTAACATTTTATTATTCAATACATATATTTGTTTATATTTGTTGAAAACAAAGTAAATTATCTGATAAATGGGATGCCTTATCTCCAGTGTTTTGCACAGAGCTTACTTCAAAATTGGAATACAAATATATATATTTGTTGAAAGATGAATAAGTGAAAAGAATAGAAAATTAGAAAATATAAGTGTGAAAACAAATGAGTTGGTTCCATAGCTGAGTGCACTTCCTGATCCATATGTATTATAACACATTATCCTCCTTCCTAAGAATTTAGCCATAAGAATAGTCCTTGCACAAAAGAGAAATGGAGGCAGAACACTTGATGCCTCTTCTAAATCACACAATTAATTATTGGCAGAGATGGGATAAGGACATGTCTCCAAACACTTTCTGCCCCTCTCACCAAACTGAGATTTATTTTACTCTTTCTGACACAAAGACACCATTCCCTGGATTGACTTCCTCCAAAAGAGGAGGGAAAAGATAAATGGATCAATGTAGAAGCAAGATGTAAATGTAGAGGCTTTAGTTTCACTAACTCATTTAGGAAGGAAAAGTATTGTACAAATAATCCACGGCTATGAAATGATCCTGGTGTTGAAGGGAACTGAGAAAAGGACTGAATTTGCTCAGAGGGATTTTCCAGATTAATCTATCAGTACATCCTTTCTCCAATGGAATCGGAAGCATCAGGAGAAACAGACATGCCCCAAACCTGATTTTTAATATCTTGATAGCTTATCAGATTTCTGGCATCCTCATGTTTTTATAATTAAGCTAAATAGGCTTGCTTACACATTATAACTACATTCTACGTTCAGAACACTATGTTCTCAATTTAACAGGACTAACTGGTGTGAAAGGAAAGAGCACTCTGGTAAGCATAAAACAAACCATACATTGCCCTCTGGTCTTGCTCTGATGATCTTATCTGCCCGTTCAGATTATCCACTCCATAGGACTTTGGGCTCTCCTTCATTTTTGCAGCTGGTTACCTTTATGATATAATCTGAGATCAAATATAGGGGGGAAGAAGAAATAAAAGAATGGTACTTAAAATATAATAGCCCCACTAGGAGACATGCAATACTTAAATCTTGAACCTTGAATGGTGAGAGAAGGAGAGTTTGACTGGCCTTAAACCAATAGCCAAGCAAAATGCTACCATGGTCTGAGCCATCAATCAAACACATGGCTGTGACTATTATTTATATGCCCCAAAAGCTCCCTGGTGAAAGATAAGAATCTACCCTTTCCTTTTCATATACACTCAATAGAAAAAGAGTAGCTTTAAGGTTGTAGTAGGAAAAAAACCCACATTTAAAATACATTTTCAGAAATTTGTTAAAAACTTTCAATGTCAGAATAGATTTGTACCCAGCAATCTGTAGGTAAATATCTAGGACTTTGGTAGACTGAAGTTTACCATGAAGACTTAGGCATTGTTGCTTTATCCTGAGAATTTTACTCATAGCTTCTCAGAAATTTGTAGCATTGGACACTTAACCGATTGCATCCTTAATACTTAATTCAAGTATTCTGGGTGGCCACAGATAGATGTTTTATGTGCTTGTTTGTCCCTCTCACTTAAAGCTGTTGCAACATGTTATCAGCACTGAGCTTTGCAAGTCTGGATGACCAAAGCTGACTAGATTACTCTGACCCAGGCCATCATGTCTTTTTGGCATATAGTAACAGTTCTCTGAGAAATTTCACGTAGTTAAACCAATATTGTTTTTCAAAGGCCTATTAGTCCTTAAAAACAGCTTCATTCTTAACTTACACCACACACAAAAATAAACTTTAAATGGATAAAGGACTTAAACATAAGACAGGAAACCATAAAAATACTAGAGGAATCCACAAGCATTGAAATCTCAGACATATGCCGAAACAACTTCTTTACTGATACCACTCCTAGAGCAATGGAAACTAAAGATAGAATAAATAAATGGGACTACATCAAAATAAAAAGTTTTTGCACAGCAAAATAAACCATCAACAAAACAACAAGAAAGTCCATTGTATGGGAGAACATATTTGCCAATGTTATCACTGATAAAGGTTTAAATCTCCAACATTTATAGGGAACTCGTGCAACTTAATAAAAGGAAGACAAATGGTCCAATAAAAAAATAGGCAACGAGCGGAAACCGGTTTGGCTCAGTGGTAGAACGTCGGTCTGCGGACTGAAAGATCCGGGTTTGATTCTGGTCAAGGGCATGTACGTTGGTTGCGAGCACATCCCCGGTGGGGGGTGTGCAGGAGGCGGCTGGTCAATGTTTCTCTCTCAGCGACGTTTCTAGATCTCTATCTCTCTCCCTTCCTCTCTGTAAAAAATCAATAAAATAAAAATAAAAAAAATTGGCAACAGACCTAAATAGATACCATTTGAAAGCAGACAGAAGGAAGGCCAAAGGACATATGAAAACATGCTCAAAGTCACTAATCATCTGAGAGATGCAAATCAAAACAATAATGAGATACCATCTCACAACTGTCAGAATGGTTATTATCAACAAATCAACAAATGCCAAGTGCTGGAGAGGGTTCAGAGAAAAAAGAACCCTCATGCACTGCTGGTGGAAACTCAGACTGGTGCAGCCACTGTGGAGAACAGTATGGAGTTTCCTCAAAAAAACTAAAAATGGAATTTCCATTTGCCCCATTAATCCCACTTTTTGGAATATATCCCAAGAAACTAGAAACACCAATCAGAAAGGATATATGCATCCCTATATTCATAGCAGCACAATTCACCATAGCTAAGATTTGTAAACAGCCTAAATGCCCATCAGCAGATGGGTGGATTAGAAAACAGTGCTACATCTACACAATGGAATACTATGCGGCAATAAAAAAGAAAGAAACTTTTACCATTTGCAGCAGCATGGAGAACATTATGCTAAGTGAAATAAGCCAGGCAATGAAAGAAAAATACCACATGACCTCACTCAATTATGGAAAATAAAGAAGCATAATGTGATGAACCAAAAGATAGATTCAGAGGCAGTAAAGCATCTAACAGCTGGAAGGCTGGGGAATGTTGGGGGAGGTGAAAGAGACCAACTGAAGGACTTGTATACATGCATATAAGTACAACCAATGGACACTGGAGGGGGTGGAATGAGGGCATAGGACGGGGTGGGGGTGCAGATGGGGGAGGCTGGGGGAAGGTCAATGGGCAATGGGGAAACAAAGGAGATATATGTGCTACTATTTGTAATAGTTTAAACAATAAAATAAAATTAAAATTAAAAAAGAGCTTCATTCTTGAAAATGCACTGTAAAAACCAATAACTTATAGTGTTCCTCCATAGAGCATTACAAATTTTTAAATGGTCCTTAGTCACCTTGTGGGTGCCAAATATAGCCACTCATTTCACACCAGAATTTATCTAAGCATATTAATTTGAGGATTTTTCACCACTTTCACGATGAAGAAAATTTCTTGTTTTATTTCAACTTTATTTTGTTCTTTTGCTCTTTAATTATTGCTAGGGTAATAAAATAAATATTTAGTAAAAAAGATAAAAGGGAGTGGGAAAGAAACCATTCTAGGTCCATGTTTCCTACCTTATCTGTGCCAACTATTTTTGAGAACTTAATATGATGCTCAGAATAACTGAGTAGAGGGATTAAAAGGTTTACCAGTAAATCAAAGAAAAGAAATATAGACATATTTTATAGTGAGCCATTTTCCTCTCAGGAAAGACAAAAGAAGATGGTTTGTAATAAATGTTCATTTTCACACACACATTAAAAAATTTCTTTAGTATCTATTACCCTGAGAGAAAATTTGAGTTTTCTCCTTTCAACAATTAAGATTATCCGAGAAAATAAATGTTAATTGAGTCTTAAAGCTCTCTCCACATGTAATGGGATTTACTCTCACACATTGAATTATTTTGATTTCAGTAGGTGATACAGTGAAATGGGACAGAGTTCAAAATATCAAAATAGTAAATGTTGTGTTTGTTGAACTTGTTTTGGAAGAGGATTATGTCTTCCTCTAGTGAGGAAGTATTACCAATCTATGAAGTTGAAAATATAGTCCCTGGATGTCAAGTGTTAGTACGAGCTATAATTGGTTAGAATTTTAATTTGAGCAACTTTATTCTGGAATAGAATTTTGTTTCTTAAATAATCAGATGTTTACAATTTTAACTCAGATATTGAAAAATAACTGGAAATATCACTGCTATTTCCTAACTTACGCTCCATAAGCACCTCCCTGCACCTTGGCCTCCCCTCCCGGAAGCCGTGCTCAGGACGGGCTGCTGTGGCCATGGGAAATGCCCAGGAAAGACTCAGGATCAGCCACTGATTCAGCACTTGGTGTATTTTTCTCTCACTCATGTGAGAACATTAGAAAAACCTGAACTCTCTCTTCCTTTCCATCACTCTGTCCTCCCTAAGAGTTGAAGCTGGCCTTCCGTGGGGATCTTCATAAGCACACAGGAACAGGAAGAGGGGCCTGAGGCACTCAGAGGTTTGCAGATAAAATGGTAACAGGGCAAAGTGAGATTCCAAAGATGAGCTTCATGTCAACTTCGTCTTTAGGGTTGTTCTGTGTTGACCAAAAAAAGGAGAAAATTTTCCCTTCCCATCTTATTCTTTATGGCACTTTTACTTGGAACTAAAAAATAAATAAAATAAAATAAAATAAAAACACACACAATAATATGTATTACCTTAGGAGTTTTCTGAGTGCTCTCACACATACCTTTATATTGAATCTGAGGATGGATAAGTTTTTTGGTATTTTTTTTTTCCATTTTAAAAATCTTAATTCCATTTACTAGCTGTGAGACATGGATCAAATTACTTAACCTCTCTGTGTCTCATGTTTCTCTAAATAAAATAATAGTACTTACCTTAGAGAACTGTAAGTATTTTTTAAAAATGCATAAAATACCAATAACCATGGCTGGCACATCAAAAGAGAGCATGGTTAATGGTATTACTATTATTAACAAATGAAGTTTATGAAACATGATTTAGTGAGAACCTTCTTTTCATGACACCAAAATCATCTTCTCTGTACTTCCTCAGACTGCTTGTGGAATGCTTCCTAGATCTGCCAGATCATTTCAGTGGACTAACTTCAAATTTAGCCATCTTTATCACATTATCTTCCAAGAACATGGGTTTGATTCCCCAACAACTTTGAAAATATAAATCATTAAAATTAGGAACTGCTCTCTGCACTATCATACCTGACATGTAACATGGTGTGGGGGCTAAAGGAGAAGGAATAGGGAAACCTTTTATAGCAGAAGCAGCCACTGCATTAATACAAACATTTCAGAAAATCACAGCATGAGTGAATCTGATAGCAGGCTTTGGGCATCAGAGGTTCTGACCAACTCTACCAGTTTGTACAGAGTAGTTACAGTTTGATTTCACAAGTGCTTCCCGAGCATTTGGGCAGGTCCCCCCCTTAGCTTTGTTCTTGTCCTAATCAAAAGCAGCACAGATGCATTTAGTCAGAACCTCTAGCTAACAATGGACCTTGCAACACTGATTATGATTTTCTTTCCTTGAAAGTGTAGATAGATGAATAGGATTTCAGCGATGTTCTGAGGATCTCAATTGTTTACTAGTAATGCAAGTAATTATAAATTTAATAATTGAGTTTTTGCTGTAGATTTCATTGTTTTAAAAAAGCACAAAAGGTGCTTTAAATTCATTTTCCCCCCCTTTTCTGGTATATAACTTTTCTGGGGTAAAACAATAGGATACCCTGAAAAGAGATTGGCCTTTGGAGTTCCTCAGACCTGCATGTGAATCCTATTTCTTCACCTCTAAGTCAGGGATGGTCCTTTAGGGCCTATAAGTGGAGCTTTTTGCTACCCAGGCAGGGACAGCCTATTTCTACCACATGATCACTCACTTCAAGACCTTTAACAGCCATGCAGCTGTGTTCCCACAACATAGAAACATTTATTTCTGAGGTTTTCCCCTCTCTTTCATAGCTTCCTTCCTAACACTCAGGCATGATCCTGTAGGGTTGGACCAAGGAGCGATTTTGATGACAAACCCTCTTATAATCTCAGAATCACCTTTTCTGAACATGAGGCACTTTCCTTGGCTTCAACTTCTGTGTTTTGATTTCTTCCATCCTGAGGGCGAGCTGTGTTAGGAAGACTCTTTATTACCTCCTGCAAATAGAGCAACTTTAGGTTGGACCCACATGTCTGAGTCCTCGGTCCCCATATACGTGATGTTCCTCTTCTTGTGATGCAAGTCAGTGAAATCCTAAGCAGGAGTCCGGGGCACAAATATCCTTACTAAAAAAATAAAATATCATTTCCGGAAGCAGCCAGTGTACCTACTACTAATATATAAAAAAAAAAAAATGTAAAGTAAGCCATGGTAGACCTTACAGAAAAAGATTATTTTCTCCCCTTTCTATATGGTCAACTTCAGCCTAATCTCAGAGAAGAGTAACACATGCCTTGTATTGACATCCATACACAGACAGTCATTGGCATGTGCTAAGTTGTTGCCAAAACAGGAGAGCCCTCACCTAGAAAACTGAGCATGAGCCAATACTAATCTTGCAGGCATCCACAGCTTGTGCCTGGTAAAGGGCAAAGGAAACCATGAGCATCTAAAAGAGAAAAAGATCATCTTCTCAATTACATTGGAGCATATTTTTGATGAAATTTCACCATTACAAAGTAATTCCCACGAGGGCAAGAAGTTAATCTATTATGTTTACTACATAATTGCCAACATCTAGACTGATTATTTTTGTTTATTTAGAGCTAATGACATTATCATATATGAGGTTTATTCCAGATGTATATAATTTTACTTATACTCATTTATTCTTCTGCATTCAGCAAGTATTTAGAACCTAACAAAAGAACATGGAAGAATAAATGAATTAAGTGAATGAATTAATTAATGAAGTTTTTAAATTCTGAATTTAGGAAGTCTTACACATGAATTTATTAATATTTTGAACCAGTTTGGCCTCAAAATTTACAGAGCCTAGAATGATTTTTGTAAATGCTCACTCAGAGCTAATGATTATTTCAAAAATATAAAAGGTAAACACTCAAGAAAGTAGCAAATGCAGTTAACAATTATATTTCAGAGGTCACAACCAGCAAGATATGTGTCAGAATGCATACCTAAATATTTAATATCTATTTAATTTAAAATCTTGAAAGATTGTGATTAAAAAATGTCAAATGCACAAGTTCTTATAAAAAATCAATAATTACTACAAGATATTGACAAACCAATGACATTATCTAAGTGTCTTGGAACATGGACATGCTGCACTCTACCTTAACTCTGGATTTTCACTCTTCGGTTAGTTTTAGCTCTGATTGTAAAATATATGTGCATGAATGCTCAGCGGGGATAAAAATTTTAAGATGTTGTCTTTCCTTTATTCATCTTACTAAGGAAAAATCTTGTTTTGACAGGTCTTACATTTATGTGGCATGAGTAGAGTTACAACTTGAATATTGCCCTGTGATATCAACGCTGTGTTTTGGTTTCATTTGCAGTTCTATTATAATCATGGGGTAATGTTAAATTAACCATTGTAAAGAGAAATAATAGCATTTATGTGAGACTTTTTTGTTAAAAACAATGATGAAAATCCTAAATAAGAAAATGAATGCTGACTTGATTATTAAATAATTTTAATTTAAAATATATCTTACACTTAATGTTCTATATTGATGCACCTTTGTCTTTATTCTTCAAATCTGCCAATTTTCATCTAATATAAAATGTTTTAAAAGCTGCTTTGGTGATCATATTAAACTAAAGTAAGTTTTAATATGCAGGAATCTTTGCAGCCAAACAGTTTTAAATGTAACTTGGGAAAATGTCTTTGTTTTGACTGTGAATCTTATATATCTTCTTGCCCTTCCTCCTGAGTGTGTGTGTGTGTGTGTGTGTGTGTGTGTGTGTGTTTTAAAAAATTGGCTCAGTTAAAAGACACTGAATGAAAGATTTGACATCTATAGAAATCTAAGATAAATACTAAAAGAGGATATCAAGCAAGAGTCCCAATTAAGCTTGTTTTGATTTAGTTACTTAAATAGCTAATCTCACTTTTTTATATCTGTCACATTTTATACCAATCAAAAATCTTCTAAATTATAACTGTTATCATTCTAGAAATATTTGTTTCTAACTTTTTATTAACATTGACTCCATCCAGTACCTCTGTTACTACAATGAAATACTTCTTAACATACACAAGCGAACATTTGAATGATGTGGCTTTCTAGTTCCTCTTTCTGTTATCTTTTTCCTTCTACTGAGCTCCCCTCCCTCCCCTTCTCTTCCTGCTTCCTCTCACTGCATGTCCCTGTTATTGAGCAAGTGATTACACAGTGGAGTAGCTCAGACCATAAAATTATAGAATGGCCACCATGTTCAGATCTACTTCTCAGAAGACTGGAACAATTTTTTAGTCCCTTGTAAGAAACTCTTTTCTAGGTTCCATTGGCCTTGCATAATTGGGTACAATTTCAATTCAACTTCAAACACGAGAACCCTTGGCACCCATGGCTCTTTATATGTTGTCTTCTTAGAGATTTTCAAAATGCCTCTCTGTCCTCCATTGGCCAAAAGAAGCTCTTTAGACTCTAGTTGTAAGTGAGAACTGGTTAATTAGGTAAGTAAATATAGAAAAATGAAGGATTGTGTTATTGCTTAAAGGTAACAAAAAGATTTGTTTTAATTAGTCCTCAAATTTAAAAAGAGATTATATATATATATAATCAAAAATATATATACTGAGTGGCCAGAGTGTTATGATCTCTGAAAGCATGTATGTATATATGTATGTATATATTAGAGGCCCAGTGTATGAATTCATGCTGGGGTCTGGCCAGCCTGGCCAGGGGAAGGGGGACTTGGGTGGTTGGCTGGCCTGCCTGCTGGTCAAACTCCTGGTCAAGGGGATAATTTGCATATTAGCCTTTTATTATATAGGATATACAATGAGTGGCCAGATTATTATGCATTCAGAGATACATATACACATTTTCTAAAAATCATAAAGAAAGTTGAATTGTTTTCCAGGAGAGAAGTCTTACATATTTTTGGAATAAACATATTTAGAGTTCCTAACACACTGTTTTTTTTTCTGAGAATAGACATTTCTCTGTAAACTAAACATGTTTTTGTTTGTCTGAGTAAATGAAGTGTACCTTTATTTCCAAACTACAGAATTTCCCTAAGTTTCCCAGAAATTGGCATGTAGACAGTAAGGTTCTCATTTCTTCCATACACCGTTCTGTTCAAAAGGTCTGCACTGACTGTTGAAGGAAATAGTGGTACCATAAAGCTGAGTAACATACAATACGTACCCCTAAGGATCTTACATAAATAGATGTCAGTGACTCAAATAAGCAAGGTAGAGACTAGTTGGACAATGAGCTCTTCTGTAGAAGTAGCTCAACCTTTCCACAACTTGTTATTCTATATAAAAACAGTAACAAACTGTCTCCTTCCCTCTTTCCATAGGGGCTACAGAGATAATGTTCACAACCTTTCAAAGAGTAATTGCTGCCATGATTTGTCTTTCTTTTTTTGAATTAAGTTACACTTTGCCCATGTGCTGTCAGTGTGGGATACACATACGCACACACACTCCTTCTGGGAAGAATTTGCATCACATCCTCCCAACTGATTAGCTTAAAGGAGCGTCATTAGAATACTTGATAGAGTGTGTTTGGTATGTGAAATTAATTTACATTTCCCCCACTGATGCTCTTTAGACATGATTTCATTGTATGAACATGTGTACACATGCGTCTCTGCACAGAGCCCTAAATTTAAATTGACTTGTTGGCTAAAGTTAGAGCAAATCCTTTCCTAGCTTCTTTCTATCACTCAATAAATTATTACAGTCTGTGCACAAAACACAAATTACATGCTTTATTAGTGTGTTCTGTGGTAACCTCAAAACCACAAGTGTTTACATGTGCTGCACGCATGCACTTTGGGGCTTTTTAATAGCTGGTTGACAAGAGATTAAAGGCAGAAATATGGCATTTTATTAAAGCAAACATATCAACATGCCTACCATGATAAAATGATCTAGTTTTCTTCAGACACAAAAGTTTCTGTTGAGTGATACCTTTGAAATTCCTTGAGGGCACCCTATTATTCACTTTCCTCAACACAGAGCAGCTGCAAATGGTCTCCAATTTTCAAAGAGTATTGCCTGGTCATTCTTTACTGTCAAAATGAAGAAGAGCATAAAAGTTAAGTCAATAAAGTAATATAAAATGCTTAATATAAAAATTCAGGAATGAATGATTAACCATTAAAAACTTACAGTAGCTATTTCATCCAGGAAAAAAAAATTAACATTTCCCCTGAAACCTATTAACACTCCTTGTAAACAATATTCTTTTTTGAAATATATGACCTTTCCTAATGCTCTCCACACACATGGCATTTTTCTTATATCCACTTTCCTCTGCTGATATGAAGTTGAATTCCTCAGGAGAGAGTGTTCTGAGCCCCTTCCTCAGATATACTGGTATGTGGTCTTCTACTAAATATTCCACATGGATGTGCTGGCCAGTGCTGAATGCTAACTCTGACAACCTGTTGGTGCCGATTCAACTCCCAAACCATAGACTATGCCAGTGGAAAAACAGGAGACAGAATACACTGCCCTCCTTTAAACCCATAGCTTCCCTACAACCCCCTCCCCCCAAAAAAAGACAAATTAATAATCATGAACATTAGTATAAACGCCTCTTTTCTTGGTCACAGCCATTTCTCACTGATGTCTCTTAAGACTATGAATGTTGCATAGAGGGCTATATGCAGAGAAAAGCAAAAGTAAAAATGTTTCTTTACATTTCTGAGGAAACTGTTTGAAAGATCAGGGCCTTAGTATAGCTTAGGACTTCTTTTTCAGAAATAAATCTTTAAAAGGCAAGACCATTCAGGACCTATCCTAAAGCTAATCCTCACTACCCTGACATGGCTAAGAAAAATAATACCCTGGGAATAATATAGATGCAGAATGATTTGGTTGCAAAATTATAAAGTGAAATGACCAGGGTCAGTAAGACTGACTGCCCTTAGCAGCTGCTAAATGTTCTCTATGCAATGGTTTCAGAGTCATCGAGGGATGACTGAGAAAACCATTCCCAGGGTTGTAGCAAATTGGTTAGCCTAAGAGATGAGTATGATTTTGTTTGGGAATAAACTCACATTGCAAGAACTTTAAAGATTTTTCCAAATAGCTCCTTTCAGAGAACTCACTTGCTCTAACAGATATTATGAACTGCCCTTTCCCAGAAGTTTTCTGTCCAGGCCATTCCCACTAAGCGGGGAGGAAGCATATTTAAAGCTGCCTTTATTAGGTTATTAAGTATTTGTTTTGTGCCTATGAAGTGATGGCAAAACATTTCAAAGAAAAAAGATGCATGGACAAGAAATAAGTGAAAAGTGCACTCATAACAATAATAATGTTCAAATAGATATAGATGGGAAATAATGCTTTCAGTAGATACTGATGAAAAATGTGTCCTATATTTTTTTTTTGCCTGATGTTGACATTTTAATAAATCCAATTGTAGTTTCTCTTCATGAGACCCACAGCTTACTGTCCGCAGCACTAAGGAACCTGACCTGGCCACCCTCACCCTCTAGGAGTGATTTCCATGACTTCCTCCAGGGGGACTGTGAGGAGGTATTACCTTTTATATCTTTTTTGGGGGGTATGGTATCACTTACATGTGGAATTCCTTTCTTTAAATTTAATTTTCCATCATCATTTATTCCACCCCCATACTCTCTCTACCCAACAGCTGTCAGCCTGCTCTCTATGCGATCTCTTCTTTGGTAAGCCATTTTACTGCAATTTCAAAATGATAAACTGTATTTATATAAACACTTCTTATTTCTCACACATTTGACTAATTGAAAAACTGCTTTGCTGATGTGCAAAGGCAGGTTTATCAGATGAAAATGATCTCCAGGATGAAAAGATATCTTCCAGGATCTGCTTCTGTCAGATGAACACAAGCCACATGCTTCCTGAGATGACTGTTGAATTACATCACTGAACTGGAAATGTCAAGGTATCCATCCCCTCTGCCAATGTATCTGGCCCTAATGGGAGCTGCCTCACCCAAAGGCATGCCGTTTTCATGGAGGAAGCCTCGTTAAATGCCTAAACTGAGCTGCCCAGAGGCCCAGCCATGTTGTTCAAATCACACAAAAGGAGTATTCCTAATAGGTTGTAGTTATATTGTAAGATTTTGTTTTGTGGATGATGGTAGTGGTGTTGCATGTGTGTGTTTGTGTGTTTGTGTGTGTGTGTGTGTGTGTGTTTGTGACATAACTTTGTACTACACATATAGAAGAGTAAAAGCAATTACAGCAGGGAGAATGTCTTGAATCTGAATGAAACTTCAAATGTTTCTCTATAAGTCATTATAAAAAGTCTGGTATTTTGCTGCCTAGAATTTTTCTAAGATTTTTATGGTTTCCCACCTTACGTTTAAGTCCTTTCTCCATTTTGAGTTTATTTTTGTGTATGATGTAAGTTGTGGTATAGTTTTATTGATTTATTTTTGCATGTATCTATCTTATTTTCCCAACACCATTTATTGAAGAGACTGTCTTGACTCCATTGTATGGTCTTGCCTCCTTTGTCAAATATTAATTAAGCATAATGACTTTGATGGATTTCTGTGTTCTCTGTTCTCTTCCATTGGTCTATATGTCTGTTCCTGTGCCAGTACCAGGCAGTTTTGAGAATGGTGGCTTTGTAATATAGCTTGATATCTGGTATTGTGATCCCTCTTTGCTCTTCTTTCTCAGGATTTCTGTAGCTATTCGAGGACTTTTTTTATTCCATATAAAATTTTGGAGAGTTTGTCCTAGGTCTGTGAAATATGCCTTTGGTATTTTATTATAATGGGGAGTGAATTGAATTTATAGATTGCTTTGGGTAGTATGGAAATTCTACCAATCCATTAACACAGTATGTTCTTCCACAGTATGTTCTAACACAGTATGTTTATATGTTCCTCCATCTCTTTTTTTCAAAGTCCTGTAGTTTTTCAAGTACTGTGCTGCTGTAAGAAATAGCATGGATGGACTGGAGAGCATTATGCTAAGTTAAATAAGCCAGTGAGAAAAAGATAAGTATCACATTATCTTACTCATTTGTGGAATATAATGAACAACATAAACTGATTAACTAAAATAGAACCAGATATATAGAAGCATTGAACAGACCATCAAGCCTTGGAGGGAAGGCAGGAGAGGATGGAATGGCATGGGTAAGAGATCAAACAAAGGACTTGTATGCATGCATATAAGCATAACCAAAGAACACAGACAATAGAGGAATAGGGACATGTGCTTGGTGGTGGTGGTGGTGGGGCGGGGGAGGGGGGGGGGGGCTTGGGGAGTTGTCAATGGAGAAAAAGAAGACATATGTAACACTTTCAACAATAAAGAATTTAAATAAAAACAATTATGGTAAGATTTTCACCTTATATAGGGGTGTGGAACTCAATCAGAGAAGGGACCAAAATCTAAAATCCAGCCTAAATCGCGAGCCGAATGGTTTACTGAACAGTCATAAACTGACAATGTCATAAACTAACAGCGGAGTGCAGTGATGACAGCGCGGTGCGGGCCACATTGCAAGGCCTGGCGGGCTGGATTTGGCCCGCGGGCCTTGTGTTTGACACATGTGAATCTATAACAGAGTCCCCAAAATATGTTTGTTTGTTTTTTATAATTTACAAACCAAAGAAACATCATAATTATTTCTAAATGTTACATGGTAAAGTTATAAGTTTAGCAAATAATATTAATTTCTTCTTTGGCTTTTCTGATATTCCTTTCCTTCACAGAATGTGTTGTACGTTTTTTATGCACAAGCACATTAGTCATGGTTTAGATGTTGAAAACACAAAGGCAAATTAAACATAGAACTGGATCTCAAAGATATTATAGCCCAATTTGATAATTATTATAATAAGGATAAGTAAATGTTTAAGTGAGGTAAGTCACATAGATTTTTTACTGAGCTCCTGTTTTTAAAATACACAGCATAATAAGTGTTTTATATGTTATATAATTTAATCCTCAGAAATAAGAAGGATGTAGTGAAAAGTGAGAAGGAAGGCTCTTCCAAAGAGGATCTTTGGAAACTCTACAACAGTTGAAGAGTCTGCAAAAGAGACCAAGAATGAATGGACATGGAGGGAGAACTAAAAGTCATGCAACTCAAAAGTAAATGACATTGAACTTGAAAAGGAATATACCTTCCAAGAATTACTCCTTTTACTTATTTGGGCTCAAATTTATAATCACAGTTTCTCAGCTATTGCTGGTAGAGGCCCCTATGCACTCTGCATTTCAGGAAAAATCCACAGACTAAGCTGCCAGCCTCCTGCACTGTGTTCCTATTTGAGTCAATCCTTAAAGGATAGTTTCTGGAATCCATTTCAATTAATGGGCTAAGATCTTCCCTATCCAGTAAAAGTTGCACAGCTATATATAGATTTGAAAATTTACCAATCAATCAGAGTGGCTGCATAGTGATGAATCAGAACACATGATTCCAACAAATCAGAACAGTGCAATTGGAACCAATAAAAGGGTGCAAATGTGGATTCCATATTTTTCATTTAAAGGAGCCAATCAGGAAACCAGGGCAGCCACTTCTTCTATAAAGGAAGTGAGCCTCCTCTTTCTCTAAGGGGAGCACACTTTTGGCTTCCTCTAGGAGCTGCATTTCCCTAGTTTGCAAACTGTTTACCTAAATAAAGCCTCTCCTTTTTCTGCACCTCAGACTAGAGACTTTTGTTGGCTTTAGCTTGGTGGCAGTGAACTTCTTTTGGTAAAGTAAGTGATGCAAAGATCAGAAATTAAGAAGGTAGTGAACCAATGATTTGAGAATAAAGAAGCCATGTGTTAGAGAAACCAAGATGGCGGCCTAGGTAAGCACCTAAGCTGCTGTCTCGCACAATAATTGCAAAACAACAACTAAAAGACAGAACGAACATCATCCAAACCCACAGGAAAGCTGGTGGAGTGGGAAATCTACAACTAGAAAGAAGAAGAGAGGCTCACATATCAGATTGGGAGCCGCAAAGCTCTGAGGTAGGGAGACGCTCATTTGCAGAGAGGAAGGATGGCCAAATGCCTAGCTGGCAGGAGGGGAAAGGAAGTCCCCAATTGCACTGAACTCTTTCCGACTGTACTTAACCCCAACCCCAGCTGAAACCCCATGGACACAGGCTCATACGGGTGGAGTCCAGACTGTAGAGAAAGGCACCTGGAGACTCAGAGACTGAGAGACTGGAGGAGCTGGGAGCCACAGCTGGCAGGTTCTACAGTCGTGTGCAAGTGAGTGTGGGCAGAGAGGTATGACCGCAGAGGTTGCCGTGGCCTCTCCATAGCGGAAGAAGTCAGAAGCTCCAGACTACAGAGACCCAATCTAATTCCGGGCGAGCCCCTGGGGCACCCACACTCTTGCACAGGAAATCTGGATGGTCAGGTGGAAACTCAGGGGAGCCACGGAAGGCAGTGGTCTGAGGCTCGTGCACAACTATTGTAAAAATAACCCAAAACATCAATTACCAGATTGAAGGGTGTGTAAAATACTCAACAAATGAAAAAGAACCCAACTAAAATGCATCATTAAAACATTTTAGGCCATCAGAGAAAAAGATCTTGAATATTCACAGGTAGATGTCTTCAAAGGAAACTTCAGTATATTAATAGGTATTTGATAGTCTGATCAGAGAATCTGAATGTAAATTAATTATAAATATACAGGAAAAAGGTAAGAAAACAATACAAAATAAGCCAATTATTAACTTCCAGAGCAGTGAAAGAAAGGGTGTAATTGTAGTACTCTACATTACTTAACTGGAAAAATATGCATATAGTCACAATAGTGTAAACAGTGACTAGGGAATAACACAAAAATTGCGATTGAAATATAGCAGATAGGGAAATAGAAGATGACAAGGGTTGGGAAGCTTCTTTTAAACAATAAATTGCATTCTTCTATTGTAAGATATCAATAGACAGTCTTTCAAATAAGGAAGTCTAAAAATAGCAGTAATAAGTGTTATTTTGAAAAATAGATTTTAGTTTAAAAAGAATGTTCAAAAGAATTTCTGAAGAGTAGCTTAAGGTGGGATGGAGCCATAAACTGCTGTTTTTTTATTTTTAAGCCCTTATGGTAGTGGGTATTTAGCCAAATATAAAAAATTGAAAAAATTAAATAAAGTATATATTAATTCATTGATGTGGTTCTATATTTAATATATTAAGTTATGTTAATTGAATTACAGAAAAATATAGTCATATGATCCCAGTTTCCTTGTTAAACTATATATTTAGATATTTTCTTATATATGTTTTTGCCTTCAAAATGATTTAGAAGGAACCACGTCAAGCTGGGATGGTGACCCAATGTGAGGAATTTTGACTCAACTCAATATATGTTTGATTACTTGTCATTTTGTATTTTTACAATGTTTTTGAATATTATACATATGATTTTTAAATATTTAAAGATTTTAAATAATATTCAATGCATATGAAACTATGTGTGAAATGTGAATAGGGAAATATATAAAATCATCATCTTTAAAATACTGAGATTCTGTCTCATGATAAAGTTCACTTAATATTTACTGTTTTCATTATTCTCTGTTTTTGTTTTTGTTTTTGTTTTTATAAAGGATAAAGAAAAAGTTAGCATACATGAATATAAGGCAACAATGATTTCAAGCTATGACATTATGACATGAGAATATATATACATCTAAGTAACTCCTGGAAAGGATGATAAAAATTAAACAATTGTATTAAGATAACATGATTATAAATAATATTTTTTAAACCTGCCTATAATTTGCATATGTGACATTTACACAAAGAAAGAATGACTTTGCCCCCAATAAAACAAATTTAAATAAACAGCAAAGAGATTTGGTGAATGTGGAGAGAAAATAGGGGGTGGTAAACAGAAGAACGCATGTTTCTTTAATATTGACTATCTGCTAAGTGCATATTGGTGGCAGGGACAGTGGCATACACACAGGTTTTTCTCCAGTGCATTAGCACAGTGCCAGATGTTGAATACACATCTCAGTAAAGTATCTATTTAAGTTGGTAGTAGAGGTGGGGAGAAGAGGGGAAAAGATTAACCAAAGAACTTATATGCGCATATGCATAACCCATGGGCTCAAACAACAATGCAGTGAAGGCCTGGGGAGGGTGCAAGAGCAGGGAGAAGGGAGTCAATGGGGAGAGGAAGGGGAAGTCTGAAATACTTTCAACAACAAAGATAACTTTAAAAATATACACCCAAAAAATAAAATAAAGTAAAAACAAAACAAAACAAATGAATCAATACACCAATGACTTAAGGAATATTTTTTAATTTGACAAGAAAAGAAAGAAGGAAAATGATGGTGCCATGATAGTAGTAATGAGTAATAGCAATATTAAGTAATGAGGTTTTGTTTTATTCTCAGGATATGAAAGCTGATTAGATTAAGGAGAGAAGGGATTCCATAGATGGTTGAGATGCAATTGGAGATGAGGTCCTGAAAGCACTTAAGAGATGAGATGCAGAGCGATGGTGAAGAGACAAGTGACATGGCAGTTGCCCAATACAACAAGGACGGTTACAGGTGAAGATGACGTTGAAGGTCTTTTGGAGAGTTTGCTTTAGATTTTCTCAAGCTTCACCAACTGTGCTTGGGAAGCGAGAAAAATATAAAATGAAAGGTTTTTTTTGTTTTGTTTTGTTTTTTAATCTCAGAAATTAATGTTTCACCATTAGTGGAAGACTAAAATTTAGCTGCCCAAATAGCCTTAGAAACTGTTCAGAAATAAAAATTCCAAAAACATGGAAATGAGCTTTCACCATAATGTTTAATAACTACAAGATTGTATTAAATAATTTAGACACTTTGTCATAAATGCAGATTTATTTTATTATAACAAATCAGAAGATAAAGAATCATGAAATTTAAAACATGCTTTTCTTCTTTAATGTAAACTATTAATAAAATTTGATATTCATTTGGGATTCATCTTAAACTCTTTAGAATTTTCATAATCTCATCTGTAAATTAGAACCCCATGAGCTATTAGCTTTTATTATTAATGATGTCGATTTATAGTCACAATTGGTATTGTGACTATAAATGGACATCATTAATAATCCCAAAATATGTGATAGATCTTCCCTTCCCCCAACTGATGAACAGAGTATGATGTAAACTACAACTGTGGCATGGACATTCCTGAGCACCTAACCAGGCACCTTATGTGGACTGTACATTGAACCACCAATCAGCACCTGCCAAATACCTGAAGCCCTTGATTCCTAAGTCCCTAGGTCCCTAATCATGTGCCTTATATGAAACAACCAATCAGCATGTGCCGAGTACCCTAAGCCCCGTCCTTTCCCATTCCTCCCCTCAAAGGGCGTGTTCCCTTCTGCATGTGTTGCTACTCCCCCCTTGTGGGGCAGCCAGGCAGGGTCATTCTCTTCTAACAAAGCCTGTAGTCCTGGTTTCAGACCTCTGTCTCATCTTTCAATAAGGGCACTTACAACATTTTCAGCTCACAGGTGAGAAATCTAACCTATAAAGGAATTTTTAAGCCCTTATGATAGTATGTATTTAGCCAAATATAAAAATCATAAGTATGATTTTTAAATATTTAAAGATTTTGAATAATATTCAATGCATATGAAAATATGCATTGAATTAGACAAGGATATGATTTAGATTAAGGATATGATAACTGTGGGAAGAATGGGAGAGATCAATAAAATCTCTCAGTGACTGAATATTGAAATTGAATGAAATTGTTATTTATATACAGTTGACTGAACTATTCTTGAAGGTATATATCTGAGGCATGCTTTCCCTGAGGTTCTGGTTTTTAGGTGCCCTCCCAAATTTAGAACTGAGATGTGACCATTGATTAAAGCAGTTAATCCCTTTAAATGAATAGATTATATGGAAATAGAGCTAAACTCAATTAAAAATCAAATAACTGAGATATTGGGCATAGATCATGTGCTTATGCATTTATTTATATTTTTATAATATTCTGAGTATATTCACCACTACTCCAAATTTCATGATAATTAAACATTTAATACAAATTTTATATTTTGAATTTCAATTTTTAATGATTGGAGAAACGGGGTTAATTGAAATGCCCCAAGGTAGAACATCTCTCCTATAATCTCAAATAATGCAAAGAGGACCACAGAGAAGAATAAAGACTCTACCAATTGTCAAGATTGGAAAGATAGCATGTAAAACATCAAAAAATGATGTATTTATTTTTAAAACAGACTAAACATATAATAAGCATGACATCATGATAGAATCTGATTAAGGCTAGGTCAGCATCAAACACTGTCATAAAAGTCCATGTCACAGGATATAAAACTTTTGAGAACATTTGGAATACTTACCAAGGACATGAACTAGCTTTAAAAATCCCATGGTAAGGTATGTGTGAATAACAATAGGACTTTGTAATTTAGCTGGAAATGTATTTTATTTTATTTATTTATTTATTTATTTATTTATTTTTTAAATATATTTTATTGATTTTTTGCAGAAAGAGAAAGAGGGATAGAGAGTAAGAAACATCGATGAGAGAGAATCATCAATCAGCTGCCTCTTGCACACCCCCTACCGGGGATGTGCCCACAACCAAGGTACATGCCCTTGCCCGGAATCGAACCCGGGACCGTTCAGTCCGCAGGCCGATGCTCCTTCCACTGAGCCAAACCGGTTCCGGCTGGAAATGTATTTTAACTAGGTAGTAATATTATGGGTCACACTCAAATGCTGAAGTTAGAGTGATTTAAGCTTTTTTCTGTATAGTAGGTACAGACCATAGATTCTATCTTGGACTGGTATATCTCCTGGGTGTTCAGTAGACATTGCTACTTTTCTGATAGGGAAAATGAGGTTACAAAATTGCTATACTATCACTTACTCTTAGATGGAACAGGTAACTATCCATAGAGAAATTAGAATTTGGCTATATGACTAGGAAAAAAGAGTAGAATTCACACTTTATATTTGAAAAAACACCCCCTTCCCACTTCTTATCATGGCAGTGTGGTTTGGCAAGATACTTTTAAATTTTGAAAAGCAGAGTCAGAAAGTACATCTTTTAAAAATAAATGTGTTCAACTGAAAGCAATTTATTTTTCTTGTCATTGGTGTTCAATATAGACTTTTTGATAAAGGGACTGCTTAAAGCCAGGTATAGTTTCTTCTGTGGTGATTAAGACAAATTCTTATCTTATGAGAAGATTGGAGTATGTTAAAATCTCAAATAAAATTCAGTCAGTCCATCCCGAATCCTATAAGCAATACAGAACAGAAAAGGAGAAGGGAAAAAAAGAAAAATGTTTTTTGAGCAAGAGAAGTAAAATAAACAGAAACTAATTAAAATGGGGAAAATATAAACATTTACAACTTTCCTGTAAAACTGCTTATTCAAGCTGATTCATTTCTTTAATGGAAAAGGAACAAAGGCATTGCTTTAGTTATCTATCTAACATAAATATCATTAGCATATCATTAGCACATGGGAAAGTTTACATCTTTACTTGCAAGCAAGTGGCTTGGATGGTATTCATCAGCAATCTGTTCCAAAATTGTGTGCATGTTTGTGTATTTAATATTCCCAAGTTTTCTTTCCTGAAACATTCAATAAAACTATTGAATGTAGAACTCCCATTTGCATTGACGTTAGAAGAAAGGCTGCCTCTTTAAATCCCTCATTTAAGGACATACAATGAAATGCCTCGTTAAGAACCTTAATTTAAAGCAGCACATGGTTCTATATGTCAGAGGTAATGATTACCTTCTTTAATGAGCCTGACTTTTCCCTGTGACGAGTAAGACTGCCTTGTTTACAGTAACTCTAAATTTATTTCTGGCTTTCTTCAAGTGCTCTTATTTAAAAAAAAAAAAATTAACATTATGCCTGTCTTCCCAGGGTCAAATTCTGCCTACTCTATACTCAAACCACGTGCTGTTCAAACATGGTTTAAAACAATTACCTATATAACCCTGGGACATTCAGGAGACTGAAGGACTCACAATCCATACCCCAGCTTCCAAGCAGAGCTACAGACAAACCATTTCAGGCTGACAAGGGTCTACCCTATGATTTTAAAAAATTTCCATGTGAAATATATATATTTAAAATGCCCCAGCAAATCTAAGCAACAAATTGAAAGGCTCTTGAACAAATTGATTTTCTAAACATATGTTATAATCTTAAGAACTTAAGATATATTTTTGCAGTCTGAGGATGGCTCAAAGACTGGTGCCCAAACATATGGGAAGTTATCTGACAACTTGCTTAAATTATAATCTTTAGTATTTCTTGTTGTTCTCAATATAGATATACTAGTGGCCCAGTGCATGAAATTTGTGCACATTAAAAGGGAATTAATTAGAGGAAATAATTTAATATTGCTATTTGCCCTTTCTCTATAATAGAAGTGTCAGAGATGAAAGAAAATTAGAAAAATGTATATGAAAACCTTCCTCCTTTCAGAGTCTAGGGCATGGGACCCAGAGTCAATCCCTGCCCACCCACATGCACCTCAAAATCACATGAGATACTCCCCTCCGCCCATCATTGAGCTAGATTCAGACCTGACAGTCCCACCCTTGCCAAGCCCTGCCAGGCAGGGCTGTAGCCTCAGGTCCCCTGGCCCAGTGCCACGATGGGGGACATGGCCTGACATCCCCAGCCCAGACCAGGGAGGAGGGGCACGCCTTAAGGTCCCTCATCAAGCCCTGCCAGGCGGGAGTGCAGCTACAGATCCCCTGACCCAACACTGGGAGGGGGGCGCTTCCTCAGGTCCCCCGTCAAGCCCCACTGGGTGGGGGGGAGTGGCCTGAAGTCCCCTGTGAAGCCCCACCTGGTGGGGTGCTGAGGCCTGAGTTCCCCCAACCCTTTCCCCTGTAAAGCCCCGCTGGGTGGGGGCATGGCCTAAGGTCCCCTGTCATACCCAGTCAAGCAAGGGGGTGCTGCCTCAGGTCCCCTGGCCTGGTGCTGGAACAGGGGTTGTGTCTGAGGTCCCCTGGCCTGGTGCACGGGAGAGGGTAGTGGTCTGAAGTCCCCTGTCAAGCCCCACCTGGTGGGGGGCACTGCCTGATGTCCCCCAACCTGGCACCGGGGCAGGGAGAGAAGCCTGAGGTTCCCTATCCCAGCACCAGGACAGGAAGTACACCTGAGGTCCCCATCAAGCCCCACCGGGCAGGGGTCATGGCCTCAGGTCCCCTGATCTGGTGCTGGTACGGGGAGCATGCTCTGAGGTCCCTTGTGAAGCCCTGCCAGGTGGGGGATGCAGCCTGAGGTCCCCTGTCAAGCCCCACAGGGACCAGGGACGGGGGAGGGTCTAGCCTCAGGTTCCTACTGATTGCTCATTAAGGGTCCTTAGGCCTCAGCTATGGGGCAGCCATCTTTGTGGCAGAGTGGTGCATATTCCCTCTTTATTATATAGGATTTTACCCTGATTTTAGCAGCTAACCCTAGTGTTCTGCCAACATTTATTTGCAATTCATACAAAGTAACTGAGAATTTTTAAAAAATTGTTTTAGATTTTACTTATTGAGTTTAAGTTATCCTATCTAATAAAGAAGGAATATGCTAATTGACCATCATACCCTCACAAAGATGGATGTACCCAGAGCCAATAGGAGGGAATATGCTAACTGACTGTGACACCCTCAAAGATGGCAGCGCCCACAGCCACAAAATGGTGGCACCCAGTCCCTTCAGCCCCACCGGGGTGGCAGGCACATGGCATAGCCAGCCCACCCCCAAGAGGGTCCCACCACTCTGTACGCCTGCCTTAGGATCCTCCAGTCCCCTCAACCACCCAGCCGCCCAGGGCCGGCCCGAGGAACAAGCAATCCTTGGATGGTGACTACCCAGCTGCCCAGGGCCGCCTGAGGCTCAGGTAACCAGGGCCGGCCAAGGCTTGCGCTGCCGGCAGTGGCAGCAGCAGAGGTGTAATGAGGGCATCGCCTTCCCCTGATTGCTGGGTTGCCTCTCGCCCATGAAGGCTTCTGGACTGTGAGAGGGGTGGGCCAGACTGAGAGACCCCACCCTCCAGTGCATGAATTTTCGTGCACCGGGCCTCTCGTATAATATAATCCCTTTGGTTTCCAGATAGAAACCAAATAAAAAGATATTACATGATCTCATTTATATGTGGAATCTAATGAACAAAATAAACTGATGAACAGAAAAAGATTGGAGACATTGAAGCATTCAACAGAATGATCTTTTTGGGGGAGGTAGGAAGAGTTTAACCAATGAACTTATATGCATATATGCACAGCCCAGGAACGAACAATAATAGACAATAGGGCAGGGAAGGCCAGAGGAAGGGTATGGGGTCAATGGGGGGGGGGGGGGGCGGGAAAGAGGCATCTGTGATACTTATAATAAAGTTAAATTTAAAGAACAGTATAACACATACAATTATATACAGTACAAAATACTTGATAATGATAATAAACCACTATATTACTGAAAAATCCTTGATAATAGAAGCCTAATATGCAAATTGTCCCCTTGGGAGGTCATTCTACCTGGAGTTGGACTGGGAGTTCTACCACTCACTATGACATGTGCTGACCACCAGGGGCAGCACAGAATATGGCAGGCATTGGTGACGTGTTGGCTGCAGGCGCTCATGGAAGTGCTGCCAGCCCCAATGAGACAAGATGAAAGCAGGACTGTGGTGGATGGTGGAGCATGTAAGTGGGCGGCACCAGCCAAGGTGGGTGCAAGCGGGGGCCTGATTGCCCCACCAATCACCCTGCAGATGGTGACCAATGGTGGCAGCGGGGAGCAGAGCCACTGCCTGGCTCCCAGGTGCTGAGGGAGCCAAGCAGGGGCCTGGCTCCAATCAATCCCCTGAGGCAGGATGGTGGAGCAAGTGAGGGTGTGGCTTCAGGCCAAGGCAGGGTGCCAGGAGGGGCTGCATGGCTGTGAGGCTGGTGGTCTGAGCTGGGGCCACTCCGCGGGACCCCACCCATGCATGAATTTATTGACCAGGCCTCTAGTAAAAAATGAAGTTATACTGTGTTTCCCCGAAAATAAGACATCCTCTGAAAATAAGACCTAGCGCATGGAAAGATAAGACATCCCCTGAAAATATGACACAGCGAAACTTTGGGAGAAAAAATTAATATAAGATACTATCTTACTTTTGGGGAAACAGGGTATGTATGTAACAGAAGCAGAACTTGAACCCAGATATTTAGTATTTGTATCCAAAATGTTTTACTCCATTAAAATCTTCCCTTTGTTTCAAAGAAAAGAGCAATATAATTATTATTCTTTCTAGTGTTTTTGCAAGATACATAACATCAGGTCAGGTTCACTTAAAAGAAAAGTTTTGTGGTTTTCCAATTTGAAAGTAGGAGTCAGGGTCATTTCATTTCTTATCTCATGTACCCTCATGCCAAATCTGACCAGAATCAGAGTTTGAAGTTGAGAAAACTTGAGAGAGCACAGGAATGGTCATGTTATGGAATGTATGGCAATTCCATAAGGAGTCTTTCCTAAAAAACAACACAGAGAAAATCAAGGTGCATACATGCCCACGTCACACAGAGAGTCAGAGAGTCCAGAGAGCAATTCTGCCACCAATTTCCAGCACAGCTCTTTTCTTTCTTTCTTTTTTTCTTTCTTTCTTTCTTTCTTTCTTTCTTTCTTTCTTTCTTTCTTTCTTTCTTTCTTTCTTTCTTTCTTTCTCTTTTTTTAAAATATATTTTATTGATTTTTTTTACAGAGAGGAAGAGAGAGGGATAGAGAGTTAGAAACATCGATGAGAGAGAATCATCGGTCAGTTGTCTCTTGCACAACCCTCACTGGGGATGTGCCCGCAACCAAGGTACATGCCCTTGACCGGAATCTCACCCGGCACCCTTCAATCCGCAGGCTGACGCTCTATCCACTGAGCCAAATTGGTTTCGGCCCAGCACAGCTCTTTTCTGACTCTAAAACAAACTTCTTAGTCTGGGGTTTGACATTTTATTTATCAGTTTATACTTGCAAAGTGAACATAAATTGACAATAATGTGCATTAAAGTGACCCTGTCCCCCTAGCTCCTGTACTGGATGCAGAAGGTGTCAGCAGGATTTGCAATAACTCCCTTTGTCCTTTGGTACTATTCTTACAGTCAACCACAAGAAAGTTTTTATATGAAAAGAATAAGCCAGACAGAGAGAGGTAAGTATCATATGATCTCACTCATATGTGGAATCTAATGAACCACATAAACTGATGAAAAAGGGGACATATGTAATAATTTTAAAATAAATATTTTAAAAAACAAACTGATGAACATAATAGATACAGAGACATAGAAGCATGATCCAGACAGACTTAGGATTCTCAGAGGAAAGGTGGGGGTGGGGGTCAAAGATTAAGCAGGGGAACTTACTTGCATATATGCATAGCCCATAGACACTGACAACCGTGTGGTGAAGGCCTGGGAGGGGGTCAATGGGGAAAGAAAGAGGGGGACATCTTTAATACTTTCAACAATAAAGATAAATTAAAAAAAAATAAAGTTTGTTATTTAAGCCTCATGAATTGATATCATCCTTTTCAATCTTTCCTCAGGTTCTTTCACCTTAGTATTATGTCAGTTCTCAAAAGAGCGTCGATCTTTTAACTGCTTTTCTACTACTAAAGGTGAAAATAAAACATTTTAAAATCTCTTAGTGCTAAAGGCTTTGTTTTAAAATTTAGAATTTAATACAGAAATTTGGAATATCTCAAAAATATCTCATTTTCAAATCTATTTACTTTAGTCTTAAGGTCAAATAGGATTAAGTGAAAACACTAATACAAGGGTTCCTGTTTGCCAGTATCAACCCTGTGCACAGCTAATCTGTCTATACTGGTTTGGGCGAAAGAAGATTTACATTTGTGAGTATGTGAAATACAGAGAGTTTATTCTTGTATTAGTATTTATTAACTAGAAGCCTGGTGCACAAAAAAGAAAAAGAGAGAGAGAAAACTTGTGGACATGGAGAACAGTGTGGAAATTGTGAGGTGGGGGAATGGAGGTTGAAGAGGGCATAGAGGGGATAAATGGTGATGGGAAAAATAAATAAAGAGTGCTAAAAGTTAGAATTTTATAAAGCCTGCAAAACTGGCAGCTAAATCTGTAATATTTGGAAAAATGAGATCACCTTCAAATGAAACTACCATTAGAATTTTTCAATTGTCTGATATTATGGCTTTGTAACTTAAGTGTCTCAGCAAGTTAAGTAACAAAATTCACAGAGTAATAAACATTGTGTTGGGCCATCATTGGCTGGCTAAAAGACAGGGCTCTTCAAATTTAGAAGTTAGTAACTAATTAAAGAATCAACACCTGACATAGATTTTTGTTGTTTTTTATCATTGAATTCCTAGTCAATGGAATAACAAATGGAATGATACGAAATAACAAAGAATTGAATTTAACAGTACTGTGTTTGAAACCCAATTTTGTTGCTCTTTCTAAGCCTCAGTTTCCTCATCCATAAATTAGAGATAAGTACCAAATACATATGATTTCTGTGAAGGACAGATAAGGTAATTGATTAGAAATGGTCAAACAGAATTTGGCATGTGGTAGAAACTGTCTGAAAGCCACGACCCAAGGTTAATTTTAAAAGGAGTGGCAATATTTATAATTTAAACTAGAGGCCAAGTGCACTGATTCATGCACTGGTGGGGTCCCTTAGGCTGGCCTGTGCCCTCTCACAATTCAGTCATTTGGTAGCTTAAGCTTTGATATATATATAGAGAGAGACTAGAGGCCTGGTGCACAAATTTGTGCACTGGGGGGCGGGGGATCCCTCAGCCCAGCCTGCACCCTCTCACAGTCTGGAACCCCTTGGGGGATGTCCTCCTGCCAGCTTAGGGATGCCCACCTCTGTCATCAGACATCCCTCTCTCAGTCTGGGGATCTTGCAGTCCAGGACCCCTTGCTCCTTACCACACCACCTCCCTGCAGTAGAGGCCAGAGAGACTCCCACCACCATCACCGATGCTGTGCTCACCAGCCGTGAGCCCAGGTTCTGGCTGAGTGGGCACTCCCCCTGTTGGAGCACACTGACCACCAAAGGGCAGCTCTTGCATTGGGCGTCTGCCCCTTGATGGTTAGTGCGCATCATAGCAATCAGTGGTCCACTCTTTGGTCAATTTGCATATTAGGGTTTTATTATCTTCTATACTAATAAATGGGTATCATGCTAATTAGACAGGATAGACCAGATGTCTTCTGGACATCCTTCCAGACAAAACCATGGTGGCAGGGATTGAGGCAGAGGGGGTTAGGGGCAATCAGGCTGGCAGGGGAGAGAAATAGGGCAATAAGATCATCAGGGGAGAGCAGTTAGGGGGGATCAGCCTGGCAGGGGAGAGCAATTAGGGACAATCAGGTAGATAGGCAGAGGTGTTAGGGATGATCAGTCAGGCAAGCAGAGGAGGTTAGGATCAATCAGGCAGTCAGGAGAGTGGTGAGGGGTGATCAGGCAGGCAGGCAGGCAGAGTGATTAGGGGCAATCAGGCAAGAAGGCAGGCAGACAGGTGAGCAGTTAGGATCCAGCAATCCCGGATTGTGAGAGAGATGTTTGACTGTTGGTTTAGTCCTGATCCTGCAGGGTTATGGACTAAACCAGCAGTCAGACATCCCTCAAGGTGTCCCAGATTGGAGAGAGTGCAGGCCAGGCTTAGGGACTCCCCTCCCCTGTTCATGAATTTTGTGCAGCAGGCCTCTAGTATAGGATAATTGACATGTGTAAGATAACCTTTGGTTTTCCAACAATAACTACCATTATTTTACTCAGGGCAGGTGCTTGAGCTTATCTAATAAGTTATTTGGCTCAGATCTTTACACCTTTGATGACCTTGAGCAAAGGCTCTGCTGAGCTAGATGTTGTAATGCACATTTTAAGCATTTGTTGATGTTGAATGATTCTAATTTAGTGATTATAATTACATGTTGTTGTAAATATTTCAAAGTTATTTACATTTAATATATAACCCAACGTTATGTCAGTTCAAGAGTGTATGATAAACAGTGCCCAAATGTGGCTTCCTGATATCTACAACATTTATATTCTTCTAGAGAAACACCAACAATAGCACCAACATATAAATACCTCAATATTTGTTAAAACAACAATAATTTTTTAAACTTTAGCCACAGCACTTGACACCTGACAGAGGCTATGCCAATATATAATTACTTTAGAAGTTATTAATCTTTTGGCAACCAGTTTTTGGGGAAAAAAACAACAGTGAAATCCACCAACTACTAAGATACATTAACAAATTTAATTATAGCTTCTAACATTTGCAGAAAGTGCAGGCTGGCATTATCCCAAATTAGTTTGTATATTCAATAGAACATTATTTTTTGGAACTTGAGAAACATATATTTTATGGAACTTGATAACTTTATCATAATCTACACTAATAAAATAGAAATACGCAAATTGACTGTATCTCCATGACATATACCAGCCAATCAGGAGTGAGTATGCAAATTAACCCAACAAAAATAGTGGGTTGATTTGCATAAGCAGACACAAAGCAGCCAGGGAGGGCAGGGGGCAGAGGGAGCTACAGGCATGGTACGCTTGCAGGAGCAGAGAAGACTGAATGCTCTAGCCAGAGCAAACACTGAAGGCTCGGCCAGAGTGAAGACTCCAGCCAGATGGAACAAAAATGGAAGGTGGCAACCAGAGTGAAGGCCTGGGTCCCGGGAGCCAGAGGAAAACTGGTGCCAGCAGCCAGGGGAAGGAAAGCCTATTGCATGAGTCTTTGTGCAATGGGCCTCCAGTGTTTATATGAAAGGAGTAAAAGGCCACCGATGGTCAATACTATTTTGAAAAAGAGTGGTGAGGAATTTGACCTATCAGATACAAGATGTTCCAGGAGAAGGAGGAAGAGGAAAGAAGCAAAGGAAGAAAAAAAAAAGGCTCATGTAACTGAAAATGTGTGCTTATTTAGGGCTAGGAAAATAGATAAAAGGAACAGAACAAAGAGCCCAGCAATATTTATATGGAATATCTGGTTTAGTATTTATAATCTACATATAAAAAAAGCCAGCAACTGGAATGACATAATGACTAGAACAATCATTGCTATGACTCCCAATGCGGCCAGTGAACCTAATGGAGCCCCTCCCCCTGGCTGGCCAATCACCTATGGCCTCTCCCTATAGCTGACCTGGCCCTGATCAGACCTTAATCAGGGCGGGCAGGCAGGCCAATCTCCCATTATCTCCTCCCGACAGTCCTGGCCCTGATGTTCCCCGATTGGGCCAGGTTAGCCGGAACCCACCTATGCATGAATTCATACATTGGGCCACTAGTATAAAAATAAAATCTACATAAAAGGCTCAAAACATTTCACCCTCTCTAGTTGTAAGTGAAATAAAAATTAAAAATACCTTTACATCCTAATCAGACTGACCAATATTAAAAGTTGTTTTAAAGTGTTAAAAAGGCTATGGAGAAATAGTAGAAATCTAGTAGAGTTGCAGAAGGGTATAACCCACATGGTGGAAGAGGTCATCAAGAGGACATGAGCGGAAACCGGTTTGGCTCAGTGGATAGAGTTTGGCTTGCAGACTGGAAGGTTTCGGGTTCGATTCTGGTCAAGGGCATGTTCCTTGGTTGCGGGCACATCCCCGGTGGGGGCTGTGCAGGAGGCAGCTGGTCGATGTTTCTCTCATTGATGTTACTAGCTCTCTTTCCCTCTCCCTTCCTCTCTGTAAAAAATCAATAAAATATTTTTTTTTAAAGAGGACATGACCTCTGGTTGACTCTTAAGCTCAACATGGGCCATAGGAGGCTCCTCATTTCTCCCCTGTCCTTAGAATGTACTTTCCACCTACAGTTCTGCATTAAAAACCATTCCAAGGATATAGCCTTGAGAGAGAAATATGTTGTTCAGAACATCTGGACTAAATACGGGACTGAGTACTGTATAAAACCTCTATATAAACTCTTAAGATTCTGGTGGGTGGATGCAGATATCTATTTGTCTTATAGTTGATCCAAATTATAAGCCTTGCATGTAGATTTTCTTATTTTTTTTGAAACTGCCTCTATCTTCAATCTCTTCTAGCTCTCCTTATTTAAGGACTAGTTTCAAATTTTACCTTGGAAACTCCCAAGATTTTACAACAGCACTAGTACCAAGGCATCCCTAATGCTAGAACCACATCCAAGCACTAGGGAAGCCTTGGATGTGGATATAAGAAAACACACTTATGAATATTTATTGCGTTGTTAGCTATAGAGAGCAAATGTGGCGATGAGATTGCCAGGGCTATAATCCTGGTAGCAGTACTTACTACCTCTATGAATTTAGGCAAGTTACCAATGTCTTTGTGGTGTAGTTTCCTCATGTCTAAAACAATTTCATAGTGTTTTTTGAGGAATAGGTCTTCCATATATAATTTTTAATTCTTTTTAAATAGTATACTTTTTAATTGTTTTTGTTATTTATCCATACCAGTTTATCCACACAAGATGACAGAAAAAAATATTTATGCATCATAACTTCATCATTTCATGCTCCACTGGGTCTTCAAGGCTTCAACATTAATTTCAGCTCCAGAAAACCTTCTTCAACAAAAGCTTAAGTAGAAACAGGTAACAGATTCCATGTCAGACCTCATCTTTCATAATTCAGCATTATATGGTTAATCTACATCAGGTCACCCAACTATCAGAAATAAGCACGATTAGAGAAAATCAAATGTACCAAGTCCTAAAACCAAGAACTGGAGAGATAAGGGGATGCTTTGTACTTTTTTCAAAGAGCCATACATTTTTCAAAAACCAAAAATTCCCATACTTGGTTTATAATGTGATTTTGTTTGCAAAAATGGACACATAAACGTATCATTTGCCAAAAAAATAAAAAAGAATAAAAAAAATTAAAAATGTGCAATTCAGTGGTGATATTTTTTTAATATATTTTTATTAATTTTTTACAGAGAGGAGGAAGAGAGAAGGATAGAGAGTTAGAAACATTGATGAGAGAGAATCATTGATCAGCTGCCTCTTGCACACCCCCTACTGGGGATGTGCCAGCAACCAAGGTAAATGCCCTTGACCAGAATCGAACCTGGGACCTTTCAGTCCACAGGCCGACGCTCTATCCACTGAGCCAAACCGGTTTCAGCCAGTGGTGATGTTTTTATACTTTGGACTATTTCTTATATAATTACAAGCACAATAGAAAATTTTAAATATTAAAAGTTGAAATAATAAGATAGAGAGTAAAAAGAATAAAAGCTTCTCTAAACTTCTTTCCTTCACTCTGAAGATGTCCTTACTTGATATTATGCACAAACACACACACACACACACACACACACACACACACATACACACAGACACATGCTACTTTAAATGCACATTGGATTGTAATATTCATCACATACGTATAGAACCAATTTTTGCTTTATTCTTTATTTTTAACAGTATATTGTTCTCTTATATAGATTACATATAAGTAGAGTTGTAAATTTTTATCCATAAGTGTATTAAAGTATCTCAATATCATTTATTAAATGATGTTCCCACTGATTTAAAATGCTATTTTTATCAGAGTCATAGTCTCTGAAATCTAGTCTATTTATTATTCAATTTTATACCAAAATCACATTATTTTACTTGCTGCAGTTTTAAATTATATTTTTGTATGTGTAGAAAAAGCTCCCCCTCATTTGCCCTTTAAATAGTTTTTTGCATATTTCTATTCCTTGCTTCCTCCACATAATCATTACAATTTACTTAAAAAGTTTCATAGAGTGTATTTTGGATATTTAGGTTGGCATTTCTTTAAATTTATTGATTTATTTGTAAAAATGGAATATTTTCAATATCCTAAAAGATACTGTAAAAAGAATAAAGTGTATAAAAAGTATACCTTTCTTGAGCATTGAATGTCAAAGAAAGGTAATTTTCTAAAGATAGATAAGTAAAGGTACTCATTTTTATTGTGAAATAAGGAGGAAAGGATAAAGTGAAAAATAAAAGTGCAAACAATAAAATATGTTATAGTTTAGCAGATTTGATTTTAAGCCAAGTCTATTTTACTGTGTCTGGACCAAAATGTTCTCATCTATTAAATAAGAAAGTTGGACAGGTTAAGATCGAAGGCCTTTTCCAGCTCTATAGTCTGTAATACCCCTATTCTAGTATTCTAGAGAGGACAAATTCATAAGTCAAACCAGAAGGAACTAAATAGAAACCCAGACAAACTTGTGTTTGGCTACATTCATACCTTATTCTAGGAGGAAAAGAAATTTGTTGTCCTCCATACATTTGTGTTCAACCAACCTAAAAGAAGATACTATTAATCTGATTGTTCACTTGAGAATATTGAAGTTCAGAGGGGTTAAGGAAATTTTCTAAGAGCATACAGCTAGCAAAATATAATTTTAATATTAGATATATGATCTCAAGGCCTATTTTCTTTCCACTGTGTGGAGCAATTCTGAGTGCTTGGTAAAGGGATAAATGAATAAATTGATGGATGGATGAATTGGATTGATGGATATAGGGATGAAATGATCACATTTCTATTATGTCTCTCCTCATTTCAATGTAAATACGAGAGGAAAACATAGTAGACCTTGTTTACCTAGCTTTCAGAGGAATTTCTTTCAAATATATATTTTTATTGATTTCAGAGAGGAATGGAGAGGGAGAGAGAGATAGATACATCAGTGATGAGAGAGAATCATTGATCAGATGTCTCATACATGCCCCATACTGGAGACCGAGCCTGAAACCTGGGCATCTGCCCTGACTGGGAATTGAGCCATCACCTCTTGGTTCATAGGTCAACACTCAAACACTGAGCCATGCTGGCTGACTATTGTTGATTTTATATCCTCTTTAGGATTCAAACTACTATAGTCAATGCACCCCTTATTTTCTGCACCCTAGAACAGGCTGCACCCCTTGATTATATCTCCAGTGGCATAACACTGCAACTGGTAATCTGGCTGCAATTCCACACAAGAGACAACTGGATATTATAATCTCCCAATTAAAGTATAGAACACTGTTTAATAGTATTTCTTGAGGAAAACAAATAAACAAACTTGCATCTACTCAAGCTTACAGGCCCAGCTATCAATTTGTAGGAAGCATAGGGTTCAGAACCTGCTAAATGGCATCGTAAGAGACAATTGGCAAAATTCAAACTATGAGGAACTCCAAATAACAAATGTTACAGGTTTTTAATAAGTTAATTGATGAGTGACAGAGAGGGAGAAACAGAGAAAGAAAATGAAAGAAAAATAGAACGGAGACACTTGACATATATTAAATAATTGGTGTTTTAAATAATTAGGTATTATCTTATTTTAATCTTGATTCAAACACCCTAAAAATTATCTGAGACAATTGAGAAAATTTGAATAGTACCTATACATTTAATGGTTATTAAAGCATATTGTTAATTTTATAGGCTGATGTTGACTTCATTATGTTTAATACAAGAGTTCCTTATTTTTGTGATAAGTACTAGAGATGATATAATATTTGGGATTTGTTTAAAAATAATCTGAAAAGAGTCAAACAGTGGAAATATAGATGAAACAAAATTGGCCATGAGTGGGTGACTGTTAAAGTTGACTGTTGCATAAATGGGGGTCATTATTCCATTCTCCCCACTGTTGTATATACATAAAATTTCCCATAATAAAATGTTAAAAAATATTTTCCAAAGATCACAAAGCTGATGGGAATTTGAATGAAATACAATTTGATTTTTAAGGGGAAGTATATGAGAAGTGCAATAAAGGAGAACAGGTCACAGATAGTGGAAGAGCCCAGAGTAAGCAGGAGAGGATAGACCAGAGCTCCATGGTAGGGTTAACCTTGCACTTTACAGCTGAGGAAGAACACTTCTTTCTTGAAATGGGAGAGAAGAAAAGAACATGTGAGGATACTGACTTACCTATTCGTTGGGGAAAGAGAGGAAATGTGGGAAGCTTGGATGCCTTGAGCAATTCACCTCACCTCTTTGCCTCTGAAAAAAGGGAGCTAAATAAGGAAAAGGGGTTGACCTGATGTTCTGCAATTATCTTCCTTCAAGTCCATCACATTTGAGTCTTTGATGTCAGTGACAGAGAATTTCAGACTTTTTTGGTAATTACTTTGAAGGCAAGTGATAACTTTCATTGTAAACTACATCATTTCCCTCCTATTTCTGACAATATCTAATAGAAGCTTTCACAAATATTCTCTGAGAATCATCTTTTGGTGATTGAAAGTTTATTCATTAATCTGTTACTGATTTTTGCTTACTATTAGATAATGACTTGAATTTATTACTTTACTTGGATAGTTGATCAAAACCAGGCTTCCCACCATTGGTAATTCATGAAACAGAAGGCCATCCTTGAAATAACTTCTAGCAAATTCTGAGGGCTGTTTTTTATGGTGAGTAGAAACTAGTAAGGTTGGTTTTGTGGCAGAGATTTCAGCCCTAAACCATGGTCCTTTACCAGCAAACACCTGGGGACAAATGAAATATAATTTTAATGTGGCATTTCCAGGGCACGAAGGCAAAGCTCACTGAGAAGAAGGCCTGACCAACCTGGGAATTCTGAATTCATTGCTTTCCATCTACAACAGCCATGGAAAGTGCAAGAAAGGCAACACTCTTACTGTTCCACCAAAAATAGGTTTTGTAGTGTTTTACCTCAGGATTCAGCAGTGGAGTCCTTATAGAGACTGACACTTTGATCATGCAAATATTGATTGATGCATCACATTGCATTATGTCTCCTGAACTAAATAGGCAAAGGAAATCAGGAAAGGGTGGCCACATTCAATTATCTGAATTCTTTGGCCACAGCTCAGTACTCTGCAAGTCAAAAGAGGAAAAAATTATTATAGAAGACTTCCCAAAGCAGCTGCTTCATATTAAACACTGTCAAATAACTCCCAACTTCCTTTGATCTGAATGAATTTCCTATATTACTTTGGTGACCCCTAACAGATCTCTCCTTGATTTCTAGTCTTTTCTATTTTATTCTATTTCTGCCTCTAAATGTTCATTTTCACTGAGAGAGATCTAAAGAGAGATCCATTATTTAGTTGGTTTTATTTTCTAAATATATTAAAACGAATAAGTGGTTTAATAACTTGAAAAAATGATAAAGACACAAGAAATAAAAATATAATGTCCTGAGTATTCTACCATTAATGGTTTTTGGTTTATAAAGGAAAATCACCAAAATGTATATCTAATGACTTAGACTTTTCCTACAAGTAGCAATAATGATTCTAAACCTTCAGAAAAATTGATTAAAAAAAATATAGAGAGAGGGACACAACAGAGTATATTGGAAATAAATGCAGTACTCTGTGGAAAATAGAAATAAAAAGCTTATATATTAACCAACAAAGAAAAAAGGGGAAACAAATTCTACAAATTGGATTCTGTTATTTAATCCTGAAGAATGGCTGAGAATTGTAAGAAGAGTATCATTTATTGCAGTATGACAAATTAGCAGTTATGCTATGTTAAATATTTTATTGTTACATTTAATATCAATTTTATGAAACCCATTGCTTAAGAATAATATAAGTCAATGAGCAATACATTTATATCATGTACTAGTATCATGGGTTAAAAGCATATCTAAGAATAGCAAGAACTGTTTTTTGAAATTTTTTTTTCAAAACAGATGAAAACACATGACCAGTTTAAAAGTTTTAACAGGTTTTCATCTTGTTTTAAAATCATTCTTAAAAGCTAAATAATTTTTCTGGAGGGGGGGAATAATATTCTGTTTAAAATAGAACAGTAACAATCTTTGAATACATGTTTCCATATTATCTGCATGCAGGAATAAGTTATAAACATTACAAACCTAATTCACTTTTGACCAAGTATTATACTAAAAATAGTAAACTATGTTAAAAATTCATAACTGCAAGTAAGTTATTTTTATAATAGTCAGGTAATCAATATACATCCAGAACTAAGTTATAATTTGGTCAGGAGTTAAAACAAAAGATGTCATTGCCCCGATCTTCATATCACATATTGATTCCAAAACATTTCCCTTAAAGTGGGAAAATAGGGGAAAATGGGGGCATTTGTAATAGTGTAAACAATTTTAAAAACCTTTAGGCATTATCAGAATATTCAATAAAGTTTAAGATATCGTGTTGTTGTTGTTTTTTTTTAAAAGACTTCATTATTTGCCATATGTAGATAGATGACACCTAATACTCATAATACAGTCACTATTCTGTGACATCATTATTCCTTTTAAATCAGGAAAACTTTCCTCTGGAAAACTTGCTGGATATGATACATACTGCTATACAATAAGTAAATATGAGCAATCTGATCAATTCCAACTAAACACATTTATTTTCCTCCTCCCCATTACTTATTTATTTTTCAGTAGTTTTAAATGAAAACTAAAATGACTTTACAGTGAACATTGAGTTTTGAACAGCCCATTTAGTTTATCCTTGGTATGCTGTTAAGAATTTTAATTAATTAATAATTATTAATCTTTTTAAGACCCTTATATGGAAGAAGGTACAGCATCTAAAGTATAATCATCGTTACAAAATTGTAAGTATAATATTGCATTAATTATAGTTTTACATAGAATATAATTATAAGGCATTTAACTCGAGATAATTTCAATGTTGGCAGGCCTCTTAATTTGTGAATTTATGCACAATTGTTGCTAGAAAGCTATACTATGGTCTTTATTAATTCATGGTGTCTCTGATTTGGTATAAATTCCTAATGTCTTTTTAAACCAGATAATGTTCTGCTATAAACTTTTTTTCTCTCCCAAATTCCTTCTCTCAACAACTCAATGGGATTCTGTCATGGGAAGTAACTCCAGAATTAGTTAAATTACCTCATTGGTTTTATATCTTTTGCCAGCACTGTTTTATGTTTCTTATGCTTGAAATTAGCAGCGTTTGGTTTTTTGTTGTGTTTTGTTTCACCTACAGGGCTGATGGCATCAACACATAATTTAAGTGGCTCAGAACAATGCTATTATCATCATATTAGAGGCCCAGTGCACAAAATCTGTGCACTGGTAGTGTCCCTAGTGGCTGCCTGCTGCTGGCTGGGGCCTTCCTCCCTCCCCTTGCCCCAGCACCATGCCCTGGATGAACTTCCAGATGAACTCCCAGTCCAGAGGACAATTGCATACTACGCTTTTATTATATAGGATAAAAATGCCCACTGAAGAAATATTTAAGCTATACAAACCTCTTCTAATTTTATTGATTAAAATACTTTAGTGGCTTTTCATTCCAGTGGAATAAAGTGTTAATATAAAAGAGCTTTTAACCTTGGGACCCAACCTATCTTCAACTTCTGGTGTTTCTCCATTTTATCACTTCTTTAACCTTCTCTGCACAACTATATGGTCACAGTACACACACACACACACACACACACACACACACACACACACACGAATGTTTCAAGAACATCAGATGGCCCATGTTCTCTTGATTACTTTTAAACTTTCTTCTTCTTAGTCTCCATAATATCATCTCTTTTACAAAGACTTCCTCAATCCTCAACATCCCAAGCAGAATCTATCCATTATTCCCCTATAGAGTCCAGTTTACACCTTTGTAAAGCAGTTATTAATTAACTAGAGACCCAATGCATGAAATTCCTGCCAGAGGCTTGGCCCTTGCAGCCCCCGCTTTGGCCAAAAGGTTGTCCATAAGGATGTCCAGTCTAATTATCATATTATGCTTTTATTATTATAGATATTATAACCTTATTTTTTTTCCTATTATGTCTACATATACTCTTAATTTAGGATGTCTTGAGGAAAAGAAAGAAGGATAAAACTAATCATTTTAAGTACCTAACTAACTTTGAAATAAGCAGTGTATTTCTCTTTTTCCTGGAATGAAACTGAATGACATGAAGTTCAGTAATGACCACCATCACATAGCTAGCAGGTAGCAGAGTCAGAATCTTGAATTCAAGTTCATCTGACTCCCCAATTTATGACCTTCCACTGTGCAAACATGATTGCCTCTAGATGATTTTGCACAATTCCTGGAAAATAACACTAGATAACAGAGAAGATGGATGGATAAATAGAGTCATAGAATGTGAACTAAACTACCAACATGGTATGCATGGAGGTCTCCAGGAACAAGTGAGAAGACCATAGTGATATCCAGGTCCTGAGCTCTGCTTTTAACCAGCCTGGCTCTGCACTGAGTGTTAGCATTCCCAGATGTCACCCTTCTCCAGGAGACCTAGGACAGGGTTCCTAAATGGTTCCTAAAGCCACTGCCACTTTGGCAGCACTCAATATTGGACTCCTCTTCTTCCAACCCTACATATTTTTTGCACATATTCCACCACTTCATAGTTTTTCTAAAGGTAACATTGTGTTATGAAAAAAAGTACAAATAATGATTCCTTCATTCTAACTCTGCCCCTGACTGGCTGAATAGCCTTCAATAGGTTGCTTAACATATCTATGTGTCCTTTTTCTCAGTGTAAAATGAGATTAACAGTACATACTTCAGGAGAATTCTATAGAAAAAAAAATGCATAAGAATTGCTCAATACAGCCCTGAAGTAAAATAGACCCTTCTTGAGTATTAGCTCTTCCCTATTAATCTTAAGACTATCCCTTTGGTTGTGTTTCATAATTAAAATTATGTGGTGTACCACAGTGCTCTGTTTCCTACTGCCAGCCAAGTGCAGTACATGAGCAAATATAGTGGCATGATCATGAGCAACTGCCACAAATCAGGCCCAGGAAAAGACAGTGAGTACATTTATTAGAGACAGAGTTCAGAGAGAGGCCTGACCAGGGTACAATTGCTTCATCTGTTCCAATAAACTTGAGTCTCAATACAAAGTCTATGTTAGATCAATAATTTTTACCTTAAGGAGGAAAATATAGTTTAAATGAAGAATCCCCAAATAAAAGCACTGCTCATCACCTTACCATTCCCTCAGGAGACTCTATATCCTCCTGAGAATTCATCTATTGATCTTGTCTGAGAACTCACCTATTGATCTTGCCTAATCTTCCAGATGCAAATAAACCGTTGCTCAGTGTTCACCTTCTTATTCCCAAATACCCCAAAATAAGTCAGGCTACTCCCTTATTATGTCTTGCTTTCTCCCCTGGCCTCCTTGTGCATTCAAATTGACAAATGTCCTTGTACATTATTTTTAACCTGCCCATATCTAATGCATCAGTATCTTGTTATGTTTCCTTTGATTTCATTATTTGCAATACTAGTATAAGCAGCACAGAATTGCCAAGGCACTAAGCAGTCCAATTTTTCTTTAATTTCTCAGAAAATTGACAGTTTTATGAACTGTCTCTTTACCTATGCCTCATAAACATGTCAGGCTGTGGAAAACTATTCTAATTAAATCCCAGGGGAGCTACAATGGAAGATTATAGCTGCTTGGCAAGGTTATTAAAAAACAGTTGTTCATATATACACATACGTATGTGTACTGAAGCCTAACATTTGACAGCACAGTCAAGGAGTTAACCCCACCAGCAACTTCAGCTAAACTTGGCTAAAAAGAAATGAGCACAGTGCATGGAAGAAGACTGTTCTAGTCAGGCTTTTATTTTTATATCGTTTGTGAGTGCCTATAGATTGCTAGGTAGTTTAAAAGTGTTCAGGGTCATCACCTTTCTCAATGAACTTTAAATATCTGCCGGAGAAAAATGATTCAACTTTGTCTTTCCAATGAGAAATTGCTGATACCAGGATTCCCTTGAGATTCAGATAACTGGCTGGTCACCCTCTTATGAGAAACATTGCAGATACATAACCTCTCAGGTACTACTGGCTATAATGGATTTCCAGGGTTCAATCTCTTTTAAAAAGTGTTTTATTGATTTCAGAGAGGAAGGAAGAGGGAGGGAGGGAGAGAGAGAGAGAGAGAGAGAGAGAGAGAGAGAGAGAGAGAGAGAGAGAGAGAGAGAGAGAGAGAGAGATCAATGATGAGAGGGAATCATTGAGGGGCTTCCTCCTCCACTTCCCTCACTGGGAATTGAGCCCACAGTCTGTGCCCTTGACCAGAATTGAACCTGGGACCCTTTGGTCTGCAAGCCAATGCTCTATACACTGAGCTAAATCAGCTAAGGCCAAGGTTCAACCTCTTAATTTTTCACACAAGTACCACTCATTTCTAGTCATTCCTATGTTTGAGGTTTTTTACCTATATTGCACATTTTATTGAGTCAATGAGTACACAATTGCAAAATGAAATGTTTCTTAATTCCTCTCCTATTGAATCATTCCACTGAGTATAGCTTCATCCTTGAGAACCCCTCAATTCTTATTTTGCATGCTACCAAACTATCTTCATTTCTCTTAACTCTATGAATTATCTTTCTTTGTCTTTTTCAACAACTCCTTAGAGTCTTCCTTCTCCCTAAAAAAAAACAAAAAAACAAACAAACAAACAATAAAAAAAAACTATGCAAGATTCTATTCCAAGCCATGTTTCCCTCTCTTTGTATCATCTCTTAAATTAATATACCCTATAAATTAATTCCAATCTGAATATCAAAGACTGCCAAATATCCCTTTTCCTTACTCAGCAATATACTTAAGTTTCCAATTGCTTTCTGGACATTTACATTCAGATACCTATATACCTCAATATGTTCCATGTTTGTGTTCCCACACACCTAATTACTCCTCCAGACCTTTCTGTACCTGTAGGAAGCCTTCCCTCCCACCACAACCACCAACGTTCCAGGGTTCCTTAGCATTTTAACTCCAAATTTTTGCCAAACTTCTATATTCAATCAGTAGCCAAGTTTATTCATGCCTTTGTTTGTGTCCTTTCCTCTACCTTCCAAAGCTTCTTTACACTATCTCAGATTTTTAAAATGTTGACCATTATGTTTCCAAACCTGGAAAAGGAAGAATTTAATATAAGCGTGGTATTTTGTAGGAAAAGCAAGGAAGACATGAAGGACTAGTTGGGTCATATTCTAGGCCTGAGAGCAACAAAAAGGGTCCTCACTGACCAAAAAAAGTACTCCAGCTAATCAAAAAGGATAATACCAGAAAAAGATTGCAACACATCAAAAAAAAAAAAAAGCCATGAGTTATTATAATATTAATATTCTTGAATTGCATGAGAAAATCTTCCCTATTATTTAAGGTCCATTTCTAATGTTAGTTTGTTCATATATCACTCTTTGATTCCTTCAAGTGACTGGATTAGCTTCCTCCTTTGCATTCCTAAAACACATCACCTTTACTATGAGTATTCTATTTTTTCTTAATATATATGCATTTAATAATGTGGAGGAATATAATTCAAAAATTCCTTTTAGAGGTCAAGATTTCATTTCAAATATTTTTAAAATTTCTTTGGGATATGACTCATTTTTAAACCACAAGATTTCTAGTAGAATCAATACCTTAGAAGAAACTATAGTAACAAAGTGAAATAGGAATTGAAAGTAATTGATTAGATAATTCAAGAATTATCAAAGGAAGAATTGATTAGATAATTCAAAAGTTACCTTAATATCAATATGTGAATTATCTACATCAACACTGTTCATAGAACATTCTGTGATGAAGAAAGTTTCTTTAAATCTGTACTGTCCAACAAAATAGCCACTGGATTCATGTGGCTACACCACTTGATATGTGGTTAGCATGGCTGAAGAAGTGAATTTTTAATTTTAATTGTTATTTTATTATATATTTTTATTTTAATCACCTTAATTAAATTGCCAATATGACTAATGGCTGCAGTATTGGACATTACAAATCTAAATAACTGCTTCCATTTTTTACTTTTAATAATTAATTAGTATTGACATTTTCAGTAGCAAATCACACAAGCAAAGAACACAGACAATTTATAACTGAAAATAGAAAAATAAGAACAACTATTAACCATCTATATATTCTAAACACTATTGTAAGATCTTTATATACAGTATCTGATTTAATACACAGAATATTTATATGACTTTGGTGCTTTAAATATTTGGATTTCACAAATCAGGAAGGAATCACAGAGAAGTTAATTATACCATCTAATAATTGGCAGTCAGGATTTGAACTCAAATGGTCTGAATGCACAGCTCATGAAGTTGTTTTTTACCACCACATTTACCGATGAAAAACTGCCTCATATCCTTATTAATCAAAGAATCATAGGTAAATTAAAATAAAATAGGTCATAATTTGTCATCTATTAAATTAGTAAACACTTAGATTATAGTATCCAATAAATAAACGTATTTATTACAGTTAGAAGACATAATAACCAATTAACCTAATTTAGCAATAAAAACTAAGAATCACAATAATCCCCATAACTTTTATCAGCTCCTATTTCTGGGAATTAATTCTAGAGCTTAAAAATGACCATGAATACTTAAAATTGACACAAATATTCAGATTTATCAATAGGTATAAGATACTATGACATGCATTCAATGACAACAGTTAAGTGACTACGATGCTCAAAATAATATTAAATACATAATAAAAATAATAGTGAAGTAATATTATTCCATTCAAAAATTATAAAATATTGTTTCTAGCAATATTACAAAAGTAATAACTTTTGTTGCTAGACATTAGAAATGAAACCTATGCTTACTAGGTGACAACCTTAAAAAGTAATGATTATTCATGAATTGTGATAATTATGCTGAAGTATAAGAAACAAAGTGCTTTTCTTCCCCTTTCCATATTATGACCACAGACATGGTGTGGAGAATGTTATTTAACTCAAAGCTATCTTTGGAAAATATTGTATGTTTTTGCTACTCAAGTGAAGTTAACTTGAGAAATATTTAGAAAGGCAGAAGCCCAGTATTCACTACAGACACTGAAACAGAATCTGCCATTTTACAAGATTGCTGGTGATTTTTATTCCCACTAAAGTTTGAAAAACATAGGATGTAGTTTGCGACAGGTAATGAGCACTCTTGCTGCTTCCTGGAATCTATTTCCAAGCTATGATAACTAGCCACATATTGAAGTCAATTCCATTAATTATGGAGGATTTATTTCCATAGAAGATATCTTTATAAATGACTACTAACTTTGCCACCATTCTTGGGAACATTACTATGTATGTAGATAATCCATGAAACACCTGGGCTTTCAGAATCTTGAACTGCTTAACTTCAAATGTTTTCTCCAGTCCACTTCCTTGCCTTACTCTAGTGGCTTGATCCAAGATCTGGATCAATAAATAAGAGCTATAAAGCCTTTATTAAAACTAGATATCCATCCTGTTTAATTCATCCTACAAAGAATTACCATAAAATTATTCTTAAAATAAAATAATATTTTACCATGATTTCTTTTGGTTCTCTTTATTTCCTTTACAACATCTATCAGATAATTCAGTAATTTTTTTTGCTTACATATCTATTTATTATTCCCTTCTCCCATGTCCCAATGCTTAGATCATAGGATAATGTTCTATCATCTGGATAGAAATTTTAGCCCAATTCCTATCTCAAAGCAAGTACTTAGCTTTTGAAGAATGGACATAGGCATATGTTCTGGGTATTTTTCCACTTTCAAGAACCTTTATCCTCAGCCATGTGGACCAAATACAATTATCCTCATTTAGTAAATGAGGAAAATGATGCCCATGTTTTGCCAAAGATCAGAAATAAAATGAGTAACAAAGACTACATAAAAATTTACGTTTTCTGCCTCCAGTGATCATATTATAATTGTCCATTTCAGTAGATTTGTTTTCCAGTTTATAATTCTGCCTAAATTGCAGGCCCTGACACAGTCTGTCAATGTTTATCTACTCATTGATTATATAGACACTTTCTTTGGTATATTCAGGTAAACCTGCTTAATGATACACTTACACCATGATTCTTCCCTCCTCTATGCCTATATCCATACTGTTAGCCTAAAATAATACCTTAATCTTTAAGTAAATCCAACTCATCATGAATCCAATCCCTAAAATTCTGCTACATGTTACTCAATACTGCCCAATTTTAGTATATGTCTTCCTTACCTTGCACAGCTCCAATATGCAAAATTACAAAGATCTTATTTAGTGAATTAACACCAATTTCCCCAACAAATAACGTTAATTTCAGTCAACCTGACATATTAGCTGTGAGTAATTGCATAAAGTAAAATTGCTGCTAACTCTCTAATTAATAAATCAATATGTAAATAATAGATGTACATTGTGATCAGTGATCAATCCCTTCATTCCCTTTGTAGTCTGTGCATGTTACCAGTACACAAAAAGACAGCAAAGCATGTAGTTGTATTGACTCCTTTTTTTCTCAGTGATAAAACCAAGTGACATTTTACAAAAATGGATAACCATTTCTTAAAAAAGGGAATTGATTAGCAAAGATGAACATGTAGCAAAAAAAAAATAAATAAATAAAAAGTGGTAACACCAAAAGGGAAAATAGAATCAGATATAAATGGAGTTAAGGAACAAAAATGGCTACTCTGAGAATACTGGCACTGCTATTTTTCAACATGTTCTATATACATAGCTGGAAAAACTTGGTGAAGAACAACTTATTGACATATAATAGATTGAGAAAATGGTTGTAATGAAAGGATGAAAAAGCTGGCAAAAAAGAAAAGAAAAGAAAAGAAAAAGTAAATATTGCATTCTTACCACAAAAAAAAGGAACTATGTGAGCTAATTGATTGTGGTGATTATCCCACAAAGTATGAGTATATAAAATCATCACAATGTATAGCTTAAATAGGTATATTTTCTTTTTGTCAACTATACCCCAATGAAACTGAAAAAAAAAGATTTTTTGCATAGTTTCAGTTTGCATATCCATATTATGGTTTTCACGCTGCCAGGGAAAATGAGGACTACTTCTATTTGATTTTCCATGTATCTTTATTCTATCTTCCTCTCAAGTAGACTGTGAACTACTTGAGGATGTAAGGTAGACTTTGATAATTTTTTAAACTGAGGGAAAGTTTACATACGTAACATAAAAGTCATCATCTTAATCACTTTAAAGTATACAAGTCAGTGGCTTTTGGGACATTCACAATGTTGTGTAGCCTTCACTACAATTTAATTCAATAACATTTTCATCACCATGAGGAAACCCAATACCCATTAATCAGTCATTCTACATTCCCTCTCTTCTTGCCCCTTTCCACCCACTAATCTACTATATATATATATTTACACATTTTGAACATTTTATAGAAATGGAATCAGACAAGAAATGTAAGTTTTGTGCCTAGCTTCATTCATGTAGCATAATATTTTCAAGTTTCATCCATGTGGTAGCATGAATCATACTTCATTCCTTTTTATGGCTTAGTAATATTCTATTGTATGGATATACCATATTTCATTTATGCATTCAAGACATGTTAGATATATTGTTTTCTACCTTTTAGAAAATTCAAATAATACTGCTCTGAACATTCATAAACATGTTTTCATTTAAATATGTTTTTAGTTCTCTTGAATGCTAGTATATGCCTAGAAGTGAAATTGTTAGGACACGTGGTAATTCTATGTACAACTTTTTAGAACCATCCAACTATTTTTAATATTAGCTGAACCAATTTAAACTCCCATCAACAATTTATGAGTGTCCCAATTTTTCCACATCACTGACAACACTTGCTATTTTCAAGTTTTTTATTATAGCAATTTTACTGGCTGTGATGTGGTATCTGATTATAGTTTTGATTTGCAGTTTCTTATGACTAATAATGTTGAGCATAATTTTATGTATTAAACATCTGTATCTTGTTTGTTGAAATGGCTATGAAAACCTTTGCCCATTTTTAAATTGAGTTGTTTGCCTTTTTGTTGTTGAGTTGTAAGAGTTCTTCATATATTTTAGATGATAGAATCTCATCAGATATATGATTTGCAATATTTTCTGTCATCTGCTTGTTGCCACTTGCTTGAAAGTGTCATTTAATGGACATGAGTATCTAATTTTGATTAAATCCAATTTATACAACTTTAATTTTCTTGCTTCAGCTTTTGATGTCATATGTAAGAAACTATTGCCAATTGTGAAGTCATGATGATGTACTCCTATATTTTCTTCTAAGAATTTCATGTTTTAGCTCTTATATTAAAGTCATGTATATATTTAGAGTTAATTTTTGTATAATGTTTTAGATAAGGGTTCAAATTCACTTTTGGCATGTGTATATCCAGTTGCACCATTTATTCACATGATATTTTTTTCTCCACTGAATGGTATTGGCCCCTGAGTCTAAAATAAAATGACTAAAGAATGTGAGTTTACATACAACTTAACAAAAGGAAGATAATCCAATAAAAAAAATGGGCAACGGACCTAAATAGATACTTTTCGAAAGAAGACAGAAGGAAGGCCAAGGGGCATATGAAAACATGATCAAAGTCACTAATCATCAGAGAGATGCAAATCAAAACAACAATGATGTACCATCTCACACATGTCAGAATGGCTATCATCAACAAACCAACAAATAAAAAGTACTGGAAAGGATGTAGAGAAAAAGAAACCTTTGTGCACTGCTGGTGGGAATGCAGACTGGTGCAGCTACTGTGGAGAACAGTATGGAGTTTCCTCAAAAAACTAAAAATGGAACTCCAATTTGACACAATGATCCCACTTGTAGGAATATATCCCAAGAAACTAGAAACACCAATTAGAAAGGATATATGCACCTCCATGTTCATAGCAGCACATTACCATAGCTAAGATTTGTAAACAGCCCAAATGCCCATCAGTAGATGAGTGGATTAAAAATTGTGGTACATCTACTTGATGGAGTACTAAGCTGCAGTAAAAAAGGAGTTCTTACCATTTGCAACACCATAGATATAATGGAGAGCATTATGCTAAATGAAATGAGCCAGTCAGAGAAAGATAAATATCAAATGATCTCACTCATTTATGGAATATAATGAACAACATAAACTGATGAACAAAAACAGATCCACGGGCAGAGAAACACCAATCAGATTATCAACCCTCAGAGGGAAGGTAGGAGAGGGTGGGGGTAAGGGAGAGAGATCAATCAAAGGACTTGTATGCATGCATATAAAAGCCTAACCAATGGACACAAACAACAGGGGTGAAGGATGAGTGGGGAAAATGGGGGGTAATGGAAGAATGAGGACACATATGTAACCCCTTAATCAATGAAGAAATTAAAAATAAATAAATAAATAAATAAAGTGAGTTTATTTCTGGGCTTTCAAATCTATTTCACTTATCTTTATGTCCACAGTGATTTGAGTACTATAGTTTGTAGTGAGTTTTGAAATTGTGAGATGTGAGCCCTCCAACTTTGTTGTTTTTTAATATTATTTTGGATATTTGAGGTCTCTTGAAATTCCACACAAATTTTAAAATCAGCTTGTCTATATTTGAATAAAAATATTGGGGAGTTTTGATGGGTATTATATTAAATGCATAGTTCAATTTGGGAAGTATTGTCATTTTAGCAATATTAAATCTTCCAATCCATTAACAAAAGATGTATGTTCTTTTATTTAGGTTTTTCAATTTTTTTCTCATCAATATTATATAGTGTTCAGTGTGTAAATTTTTCACTTTGGGGTAAAATTTATTCCTAGATAATTTATACTTTTTAATACTAATGTAAATGTAATTTTTTAAATTTAATTTTGGATTGTCTATTGTTAGTTTACAGAAATATAACCTTTAAAAAAAACTGATTTTAGAGAAACAGAAAGAAACAGACAGTGATAAGAGAGAAACATCTATCAGTTGCCTTCCTCATGTGCCCTAACCTGAAATCAAATCCACCACCTTTTGGTGTACCTGACAAAACTCCAACAATGGAGCCACACCAGCATACACAACCAATTTTTGTATATTGATAGTGTATACTGCAACTTTTATACATTTGTGTATTAACTCTAATAGTTTTTTGTTGTGGGGTGGGAAGATTTTCTCTATAAGATCATGCCACCACTAAATAGTGTTAGTTTTACTTATTTCTTTCCAATATGATTCATTATTTCTTTTTCCCCCCAATTGCTCTGGCTGTAAGGGCCGGTGTAATATTGAATAGAAGTGACTAGAGCATTTATTTTTTCTCTGTTTCTGATCTTATGGGGAAAGCTTTCACTCTTTCACCATTGATTGTGCATTTTTCATGGATGTCCTTTGTTTCATTTAGAAAGTTTCCTTCTATTTTGCTATATTTTTTTTTTCCTGTCATAAAAAGGTGCTGAGTTGTGTCTGATGCCTTGTCTGCATCCACTGAGAGGATCATGAGTTGTTTTTGTTGTTGTTTTTTAAACTTCAGTCTATTAAAGTGGTGCATTGAACTACCAGTGTATTCTTGGGATAAATTCCACTGGTATGATCCTTTTAATATGTCATTGAAATCAATTTGCTAGTATTTATTGAGAATTTTTTGCATCTCTATGCGTAAGTTATATTAGTCTGTGGTTCTTTTCTTGTGATGCCTTTGTCTGGCTTTGATATCAAGGTAATGCTGGCTTCAAAATGAATTATAAACTATTAATTTCTCTTCTGTTTTTAGTTAGAGTTCGAGAAGGATTGTGTTAATTCTTTGTACATTTAGTAAAGTTTAAAAATGGTATATTTTTCAATGGGGGTGTGTGAGATTCACTATGCTTAAAAGGGCACTAAGCACAGAAAAAGAAATGCATAATGTGTAGGTAATTTCTATCCAAGTAAGAAAAAATTTTTTAATTAAAAAAATTTAAAGATACAAAACTTTCTGTAATTATACCCATTGTATGAATATGTTCATCTAATACCATCCCAGCCAGCATAAAATAAATTTTAAAAAAAGGCTAGCATGCAGGAGTGTCACACACATATATATTATGGACAGAAAAAAAGGGAAATAAGCTGCACTCAGTGACTTGAAAGAAAAACTCCATGGCAATACACTCACCATACAAGGAGCATCTATGTAAAAATCTTAAACGGATTAAGGAGCTGAGCTGTGGCTGAAGAAAACCAGATTAGCTTGGCCAAAGAGGATAGCCATCAAATGCACCAAGAAGATGTCCAACAATAGAAATGAAAAATTGGCCAAAACCGGTTTGGCTCAGTGGATAGAGTGTCGGCCTGTGGACCTAAGGGTCCCGGGTTCCATTCCGGTCAAGGACATGTACCTTGGTTGCGGGCACATCCCCAGTAGGGGGTGCGCAAGAGGCAGCTGGTTGATGATTCTCTCTCATCGATATTTCTAACTCTCTATCCCTCTCTCTAACTCTCTGTAAAAAAATCAATAAAATATGTTTTAAAAAAAAGAAAGAAAAGAAAAGAAAAAAGAAACGAAACGAAAAATTGCCAGCAAAAATTCATGATTCTGAAAGTGGACACCACCAGCCAGATTTAATAACTGTTGGATCCTTAATGGAAAGAAGAAGCAGGATATAGTTGAATGTTTTTCAAATTTTAATTAAAACTTAAATGGTACTTATTCCTTTGCTCCTCCATGATTCAAGCAGTTTCACAATGTTCCAACAGTGAGAGGCAATGATTTCCCACATTTTCAGACGGGGGTTTTAAGAATCAAAGACACACAGTAATTACAAGGAATAAAGTTCCACATGCAGCATCCAGATCTGTCCTTGTCTGAGTACGGCCTGCATGCTTCTGCAGCACCGCGCACCCACAGTGAGCCTGGCGTGAGGGCGGCCACCTGCCTGCCTCACCGTGAGCCTGCGCAAGGCTGCCTTCGCCAGGCCTGCATTTCTCCCTGGGAAGAAGAGTGTTTTCTCTTCTGTGCCCAGGAGGGAAACTTATAAGATCTCCCCCAGACATAAAGGGAAGCCAAGATTCTAAGGAGCAATTTTGGTCTGCTTGATATTTGGTGAGATACGCGCCCCGCTGTTAGATGTTTCTCTTTTCACTACCTGCTGGAAGAAAACAGGACCACATGCTAATTGCAAAATCCCTTTTTGAAAATCTTCTGATTCACATGCTGTTCTTACCATTTGTCCTTAGCAAGCATCAGTCAAAATATGTTAGCATTACTAGATGGCAGAAAACCTTTTGAAAAACTAATTTCTGTTTTAAAAAGCACTTTATACCACACACACACACACACACACACACACACACAGAGACACACACACACAGAGACGAGAGAGAGAGAGAGAGAGAGAGAGAGAGAGAGAGAGAGAGAGAGAGAGAGAGAGAGAGAGAGAAGGAAAAAAATGGCCAGTGAAAGTGGTTGATAGTAGGACAGCAACAGCTTTATTAGGTTTGGTGCAGTTTGACACGATCCAGAAGCAAACATCCAAGGCTTCTTTGCTATTGCAGATTTCTGAGGCCCATCTCATAGCTCTCAGCTTTTGGTTAAGGAAGTAAAGTTTATTGGTAGGTGTTTTACCAAAAAGGAACTGGGTTGGACACAATAGATAAACTTTGTGTGAGGTCTCTGAAAAGTGCTAACTAGAAACTTTAAGCTCAGATCCAGGAAATTAAAGGTATGAATAAAATATATTTTTATTATAATTTCTATTGGATTTTAGTTTACAGAGATTTGATTTTTGAAATTAAATGAGTAAACAAACAAAAAGCACAGAGTATGCAAATTTTGAATTGAAAATGAATCATCTAGCAAATTTCCTAAATTGGAAGAAAGGGCAAACTATACACTGATTAAATGATGTGTTCAAACTTTTTATCCATTAGTGGCAAGGAAACTATAGGGTCTGAGTTTATTAGTTATTAAATCAGATATTTTTTTAATTTGTCAAAATATGTTCTATGAATTAGTTAAAGCAATTCCTTTATAAAGGTTTGACCAGTTCATTAACCAATTAACTGCCACGCGTCCAAAACTGAAACCATCCTTGTGTCTATAGACGCTTACGGTGTACAAAGGGTTAAACTACCGAGTTAGAAAACCCTTTTTGTAAATTACACTCTTCTCCCCGTCCCAATTCATTGTACTTACGGTGTATGAATGGCACATATATTTACAGTGTATTAATTGACTGGTTATGAATGACAACATTCCATTCAGGTAAGTTGTAACTTAATAATAACATAAGTATATGTATAGCATAGGTCTGTGTATTTCCATGGCCTGCCTTCCAAAGCCATTATTAATTCATTTTTTGTGGTATTTTGCAATCATTTACTGTTTTACTTAATAAGACATTTTCATAAACATTGTTTAATTTGAACCCAGGCAATTCTTATTATCGTTTTAGCAATGGTAAAAACTAGGAGAAATTGTTCTACTTGAACTCCCCTACCGTTTGGTTTAGTGGCTCTTCTTGACACATAATGAAGTGACTCAGAGCTTGTAGACACTAGGGGCAGTCTGCTCAGTTTAAATACTGTTTCTGCAGTTTTCTGACCCTATATCTTGGGAAGCTATTTAACCTCTTAATTCCTCAGTTTCCTCCCCATTCTTAAGGGCAATCACAGAACCAATCTACCTAGAGCTGTAATAAGTTAACATTGGTAGAGTGCTTAGCAGAACATGTCACCAGTTAAGCTAGAGTCATGTGTTTATTAAATAAAATGATCTGTAAACACTTGAACTATGTTGAATTTTTTGTTTACCATGGGAACTTTATGAACTAGCTTATCTTCTGTGCTCCTTGCACTTTTATTTACTTTTTGGCCATCCATCAAGAACTCAATTTAATGAAGAAAAAACATCTAAACTCATGCAAATTTCACTTGCCAACCTTCTGCTTCCAACATCAGCTTAGGCTAGGTCTGTGGTCGGCAAATGGTGGCTCATGAGCCACATGAGGCTCTTTGGCCCGTAGAGTGTGCCTCTTCCACAAAATACCACAGCCTGGGCGAGTCTATTTTGAAGAAACGGCATTAGAATAAGTTTAAGTTTAAAAAATTTGGCTCTCAAAAGAAATTTCAATCGTTGTACTGTTGATATTTGGCTCTGTTGACAAATGAGTTTTCTGACCACTGGACTAAGCTATCATTTAGCTAATTTCCCAGGCCATTGGTATTTTCTTCACCACCAACATAATAATAGCATCTCTACCAGTTAAATCTTTGCAGCTGCAGTTGCCAGGCCAGAACCCTCTCCTAGGTGTATCCAGAGACTGAAGGTGAATTTGGTGGTGGGTAGGAAGGTGACAGTAGAGGCAAAATATGATTTTACCAGATACTGCTAATATTCAGGCAGGCAGTGAAAGGAACAGCTGATTACCAGATTGACTTTCCCCTCCTCTCTAGTGGTTTTCCCTAAGGCACATCCTGAAATTAGAGATGCTATTAGATGCATGAGTAGTAGGAAGACTTCCCTTCTTAATACCCAGTTAACTCTTTCACATTCTCTGGTGTTTCTTGTTTTGGCCTAAATCACTCAGACCACAATTGTATAATAGCTAAAGTAACTGAACACAAGTTGTCATTTTCCTCGTAGGATAGAAGAGAAATTTAAACAGAGCACCAGTCACAGCAGCACAATGAATTAAGAAGTGCTCAGTAAGCCACATATATACCTGTTTACAAAGTGAAAGCATCTTATAAAACCTCCTCAGCACTTTTGAGGAGAAAATCATTCTGCCACTTTTCTAAACATCCTCTTCAATGTGCAAATGAAGCAAAAAGAAATGGACCCTGTGATTTAGACAAAACTAAAGTTAATGGACTAAGTTCTCTGCTTTTTCTTGAACATATAACATCTATATATAAAAGGCTAATATGCTAAGTGTCCAGCCATGTGACCAGTCGCTATGATGCACACTGACCCTCAGGAGGCACACACTCAATGCAGGAGCTGCCTTGATGAGCACTGGCCATTTATAGAGAAACAGCACCATGGACCTGGCGCACACAAAGCAACACTCAACTTCCCCCAAGTGGGACCCAGGCCCTGCCACCACCATGGAGCAACAGCCCACCAAATTACAGCCAATACTGTGAGACCCCATGGTGCAAAATGCGGCCCACAGCCCATGCCAGCCCAGAAACAATCACTGTGGGCACCAGGTAATGAAGTCATGTAGCAAGACCTGGCTTCAGCTCCCTAGAGACTAGCCTTCTTGGAGCTTTTTCAGCCCAGGAACATGACTTGCTTTATAGCCAGGTGCAAACATTTTATACTTTACCCAAATGTCTGTGAAGCGTTTTCCCATGCCTCATCTCATTTGCTCCTCACAGAAGTCCTAGAGTAGGTATTATAGATAGGAGAATCTATGGTGGAATCCTATTTTCTTTTCATTAACTGGAAAACAGAGATTTAGAAAGCTTAGAAACCTGATCTGACTGAAAAGACGTAAGAAATGGTGAAACTTGAAAATGACTTCAAGTTTTCTCACTGCGCAGAATATAGTCAAACACTGATGCAGTTAAGTATTTTATCATTTGTTTTCCCTGCATGATCTATTATACAATAATAATCTGCTTCATGTTGATATTCACTGCTGTGTTGCTAACAATTACCTGAAAGAGAAGTTGGGGTGCTTCACTGGGCTGAAAAAAAGTTTAGCTAAATCAGAAAGCAGGTCTAATTAATCAAAGGCTAAGTTGACTCATACATGCAGGATACATATAAAGTTCTTGCTGGTGTCAATCACACACATGTGTTTTGATCTGTTATTGTCAATCATGAATTTGGTTGATATTTCTATTATAAAGAAAGGGCAAATAATGATATTAAAATATTTCTTCTAATTAATTTCCTTTTTATGTGCATGAATTTGTGCACCAGGCCACTAGTGATACTATTTGTTAATGGGAAGGGATATGTAAAATTGAAGGTTTAAATCTGGATTGTTATGACCTACTAGTAATTTCCTTAAAATTCAAGATGGGTTTTTGATGTAAATATAAAGCATGTGTAGATCCCAAGTGGACACAGCGGGCTTTAAGTTTCTCTTTTATAGTCCCCAGTGTCTGCCTGGTATTCTGTATATAGTAGATACTCTGTAATGTAACAGTGTTAGTTGATTTGGTGCATAAATAGTAATAATATGTTGTCTACTTGCATTGTCATGGCAGCTATATTAACAGTTAAATTGCATGTATTTTCTCCAATGATGTCAAATAAAATGGCAAAATGAGATGTTTTGATGAATGAACATGCAATATAATCATGAATGAGCATAGAGATATTTTTAGTAATCATATTTAATTGTCTTAAAGCAGTGGTTCTCTACCTTTGTAATGCCACAACCCTTTAATACAGTTTTTCATGTTGTGGTGACCCCCAACCATAAAATTATTTTCATAACTGTAATTTTTCTACTGTTTTGAATTGTAATGTAAATATCTGTGTTTTCCAATGGTCTTAGGTGAACCTGCTAGCAGTTCTCAACCTGTGGGTACACTGATCCATGCAGGCCAGGTCAAGGTACCCCACTGGTGCAGGAATCTGTGCACCAGGCCTCTAGTATTAAAATAAAACCATATTTGAAGCAAACCAGGCAGCATATATAAGTAGTAAAGCTTTTTTTTATTTCTTTCTAATGAATGAGCCTAGCTCTATGAATTAATTTGTCGATTTCCCATAATCTGTTTTTCTTTTCATCCATGGAGTCCATCAATCAGCTTCAATCAATAGTTTTTAAACAAAGTCCGTAGGGCTTTGCTTCTGGCTAAATTAACATAGTACTGTTTAATCTTTTTCCATCGGATCTTTACCTCCAAATTCTGGATTCAGATCTCACTGGTTTTAAAATTTGATTGATTTATCTGTTATCACTTTCCTGTGGCTTTCAAATTTTGTCCATGAGCCTGTGAAAGATACCACATTTATATAGGTAAAGTATATTTAATGTGTTACTACACTAGAAATCAGGGATTGAAGCTAATTTTCTACTGTTTCTATTTTGTCATATTAATATAACATGAATAAATAATTTGTATATCAATCTGATAAATGGATAATGATTGAGATATGATATGGCTTATTAAATATAAAATAAAATAAGAAGGATCTCTTACACTTTGAGACACCATGGAGGGACCTGGAGAGTATTATGCTAAGTGAAATAAGCCAATCAGAGAAAGTTACATGTTCCCAATTATATGTGGCATCTAATGAACAAAATAAACTAATGAACAAAATAGGTCCAGAGACACAGAAGCATGGAACAGACTGATGAATATCAGGGGAAAAGTGGAGGTGGGTGGTGGACAGGGAGAGATAATGTAGGAACTTATATGCATATATGCATAGCCCATGAACATAGACAATAGGGTGATGAGGCAAGTGCAGGGTAGATGGGGTTCATGGGGAAAAAGGGGGGACATCTGTAATACATTCAACAATAAAGTAAATATTTTTGAAAAAGTAAAATAAAATAAAAAATATAATGCTGGAATAGAACTAGGGTTTGTTAATAACAATATTGTTTTAATAATTATAATATCTCAAAATAAATTCAATATGTAGCTTTTTAATAAAAAGTTAGTTTTCATAAAATTAAGGATGTAACTAGAATAGTTTGGTATACATGGATTGGGATTTTACCATTGTGAAGTTATAGGTTTAAATCTATGCTTTTTTTTTTTTACTTTAAATAATTTTTTATTTTTCACTTACAATTTACTTATAATATTGTATTCATTTGGGGTGGATAGTCCAGTAATTAGACATTACATAAATTTCTAAGTGATCACTCCTATAACTCTATTACCCATTTGACACAGTATGTAGTTATTAAAATATTATTGATTATATTCTCTATGGCTTCTATGCTGTACTTTACATCTTCATGACTATTCTGTAACTACCAATTTGTACTTCTTCTGTTACCTTTTTGTCCATTTGACAAACCCCCCCTCCCATCTGGCAACTGTCAAAATATTCCCAGTATCTATGAGTCTGTTTTTTGTTTTATTTGTTTGATTATTTTGTTCTTTAAATTGTACATATAAATGAAATCATATGGCATTTGTCTTCCTCTGTCTGACTTATTTCATTCAGCAAAAAATCCTCTAGTTCCATCCATGTGGTTGCAGATGGCAAGATTTTTTTATGGCTGAGCCATATTCCATTGTATATATGCACCATTTCCTCTTTATCTATTCACATATTTTTTATTAAATTCATTGGGTGACATTGGTTAATAAGATTATATAGGTTTCAAGTGTACAATTCTCTATATATTTAATAAGGAGTCCACCATCCAAAGTGAAATCATATTCCATCACCATATACTTGGCCCCCTTTACTCTTTACTAACTTCACATCCCCCTTCCCTCTGATAATCACCACTTTGTTGTCTGTGAGTTTCAGTTTTATATCCCATATATGAGTAAGAACATATAGTTGTCAGCTTTTTCTGACTGATTTATTTCGCATAAATGATATTCTCAAGGTCCATCCATGTCGCAAATGGCAATATTTCATTTCTTTTCTTATGGCTGAGTACTATCCCATTGTATGTATGTATCTCTTCTTTCATATATGGGTGAATACTTAGGTTGTTTTCATGTCTTGGTTATTGTACTAATGCTACAATGAACATATGAATGTAGATGTCTTTTTTATTAAGTGTTATGGGTTTCTTTGGATAAATACCCAGAAGTTGAATTGCTGTGTTCTTTCTTTGTCTCTTGCTATATAGACTTTGTTTTAAAGTCTATTTATCTGGTATAAGGATTGCTACCTACCATTTTTTGATTACTGGTTTGTTTCCATTATTATGAAATATATTTTTTTCTATTCCTTCATGTTCAGTCTATCTTTAAATCTGAAGTGAGTCTCTTATAGACAGAATAAGTAAGGATCTTGTTTGGTTATCCATTCAGTCTCCTTGTGTCTTTTGATTGGAGCATTTAATTCATTTTCATTTAATGTTATTGTTGATAGATATGTATTTATTGCCATTTTATTATTCATATTTTTTAATAAAATACATTTTATTGATTTTTCACAGAGAGGAAAAGAGACAGATAGAGAGTTAGAAACATCGATGAGAGAGAACCATCAATCATCTGCCTCTTGCACACCCCCTCCTGGGGATGTGCCTGCAACCAAGATACATGCCCTTAACTGGAATCGAACCCGGGACCTTTCAGTCCGCAGGCCGACACTCTATCCACTGAGCCAAACCTATCCCAGCTTATTATTCATATTTTATCTTTTTTTAAATTTTCTTTTTAAAAAAGGTCCTTTAACATTTTTTGTAATACTAGTTTGGTGGTGATTAACTCCTTTAGCTTTTTCTAGCCCAGGAAGCTCTTTATCTATCTTTTGATTCCAAACAATAGCTTTTCTGGGTAGAGTAATCTTGGTTGTAGATTTTTGTTATTCATCACTTTGAATATTTCTTGCCAATCCTTGTGGCCTGCAAAGTTTCTTTTGAGAAATCATCTGACAATCCTATGGAAGCTCCCTTGTAAATAACTAACTGCCTTTCTCTTGCTGCTTTTAAGATCATCTCTTTGTCTTTAACCTTTGGAATTTTAATTGTAGTGTGTTTTGTTGTGAACCTCTTCAGATTCATCCATTCATGTCTCCAACCTTTCTACCCATCTGACGTGGCTTCTTCTTTATATCCTTAGTTGTAGGACTTCTTTAGGTGGTTCTGAATGATGGCTGATCTGTAGCTCACTTGTAATTTTGATGTTGTGGGCAGTTCCAAGTATAGCATTTATTTATACATCCATGACTTAAACCTAAATCCTGGCTTGATGGCAGCAGTAGTGGCTTTTTTATTTCCTGAAGAGATGAAAGACACCACACTGCCCCTAACCCAGGGCAGAGGGGCAGGGGAGGCAATAGGTGGGCAATGGTACCCAAGGCTACCATTGGAACCTTGGCTATGTGTGGGCATGTGGACAGGAGAGGTCAAAGCTTTAAATCTACAAGTTTTATAGATCCTTGTTTATACACTTAGCCAATGTAAGTTCACTATGACCATATGTAACACAATATTTATCAAAGTTATAAGAACATAAAGTCACCTATTCTGTATAATAAAGAGGTAATATGCAAATTGATCATCACCCCAACACACAAGATGGCCACAACCATGTGGACACAAGATGGCCACCACAAGATGGCCAGCAAGGGAGGGCAGCTGAGGGCAATCAGGCCAGCAGGGGAAGGCAGTTGGGAGAGACCAGGCCTGCAAAAGAGGGCAGTTAGGGGTGACTGGGCTGGCAGAAGAGGGCAGTTAGAGGTGGCCAGGCTGGCAGGGGAGGGCAGTTAGGGTCAATCAGGCTGGCAGGGGAGGGCAGTTAGGGGTGACCAAGTCAGCAGGAGAGGGCAATTAGGGCCAATTGGTCTGGCAGGAGAGCAGTTAGGCATCAGTAGGGTTAGCACGGGAGTGGTTAGGGGGTGATCAGGCTAGCATGAAAAAGTTGTTAGGGGCAATTAGGCAGGCAGGCAAGTGGTTGGGAGCCAGCCATCCTGGATTGTTAGAGGGATGTCTGACTGCCCATTTAGGCCCAATCCCACTGGAAGCCTAAACAGGCAGTTGGACATCCCTCAAGGGGTCTTAGATTGGAAAGGGTGCAGGCTGGGCTGAGGGACACCCCCTCCCCCCCCCCCCAATGAAGGAATTTCATGCACTGGGCCTCTAGTCATTAAATGAAAAGAGACCTTAACACTGCAAATATCATTCAGAACAACTGGGTGAAAAACAATTTTTATGTCAGGGTCCTACCAGTGGCAATGTTGAGCACATAACAGTATATGGATACCCCTATTAAAAACAGTTTAAAAAGTCAGATAAAATGCACAGTCAAGAGTTGGAAGACATAGCAAAGCTTCCAAGATAATTGCATATTGGGGGACCAAGAAGATAGAGAAAATGAAACCCAAAAGAGATAAGCCTATCTTTTTGGCTCCTTTTTTACCTTGGGGCATCTGCTCGGGTAAAAAGTTGAAAATCTGAGTGCAACATCTCAGCCAGGAACCAAAGGGCCAGCAAAGCATATGCCAGTCTCACAGAACAGACAGACAAAAGTTAAAGTTTAGGATCTCCAAGGCAGCCTAGAATTGAGAGAAATGGGATGTGTAAAGTGAATGGAACCTTTGTGGTTTTCTCCTCAAGGCCTTTACCAAATTGTTTGGCTGTAAGGCAAGAGGTTAAGAAGCTAAGCTGAGGCACTCTGAAAATCAGACAGAGCTTTTAGCAGTTGTACATGGCTTAGAAAATAAATTTTGTAGTTTAGAACCCACCAAGGACTTGGGGACTCTAGTAAACATCCAAATCTCTTGCAGATTATCCGATGGAGACAGGGTGGACCAGACATTGAAGAAGCCATACCAAAACCTCAACTGGACTCAAGGAAGTCAGTCTTCGACAGATAGAGATAAAAGGTTCACTTGCCATAACACACTTTGCTATATTATATTTTAAATTTGTATATAATACTTTTTAATATGGATATTTAGATAATTGATTTCAGTTTTTGTTTTGCTAAAATATGCATTTATATACAGGAGTGGTAATCAAGTCTGCAATTTGGGCATGTGCTCTCTCCAGGAATTGAATTACAACCTCCTGGTTCATGGGTCAAAGGTCAACCACTGAACCACACCGGCCAGACTTATGCCTATCTTTAAAGAAAGATTTCTGCCCCACTGGAGCTCAGTTATATATTGCAATCCGTGTTAAAAACCTCCTGCTAAAGTAATTACACTGTGTGAAGGTTCTTCTTTCCAGTCCTTTTCCTCATTTGCTGTTTTTAAGCACATACCAACAGCCTGCTTTCACTTCCTAGAATACTCAGTTGCAAGTAGGTTCACTCTAAACAATCATAATGTTACTTTCCCTGGACATCAATAACTTTGATATATTTTTACTATCTCAAAGGCAATAAATATCCTTTTACAAAGAGTGTTTCATGAATTAGGTCAAATTACATTTGGGCCGCTTCAGAGCTGCAGAGAAAGGTGCCAAACATTTGATATAACACAACATTGTATTTATCTTCAGGGGAGAACAAAACTTCTGATTCTCTCATAAAACGTAAAGAGGAGCCCAGCTGGTGTGACTCAGTTGTTAAGTGTCAAGCTATGAACCAGGAGGTCATGGTTTGATTCCCAGTCAAGGCATATGCCCAGGTGCAGGCTTGATCCCCAGTAGGGGGCATGCAGGAGGGAGCTGATCAATGATTCTTTCATCATTGATGTTTCTATCTTTATTTCCCTTTCCTTTCCTCTCTCTTAAATCAAAAAAAAACATATTAAATAAATAAATGCATAATAGAACAAGGATATGCAATGTCAGATTTGCTTTATTTCACTCTCCTTGTTTATTAGGAAGGAATAGAAAACAATACCTGAAAAATGTATTAGCAATAAGCTATTTGACATGTTTTCATAGTTAATATAGACTAGGGGAGAAACCATACTCAGTTCTCAGAAAAGATCAAGACAAAGAGATCATCTGTAACTATAAGACTTCCTCATCATAACACAGAAACTACTGAGTTATAAGTCTGGAGGAAGGGGTGATAACTGGGCATTGAGGAGTGAAGAAAGGGCCTGTATATGTGGTACAGACAACCAAAACATACTTCTCAAGATGAAATGGCCTCCTGAATCATATGAATTAAAGTAGGTCATAGTAAGGAGCATCAAGATAGCAAAAGATAGTGGTATGAACCTATGGGTTCATAAGTTGTAGAAACAAATTTGCATATATCTTGCAAACCAACTCTGAAAAAAATCATTGGCTAATCCTAGAATTGCAAAATGAAATATCTACTCTTTTGTCCACATCAAAAAAATAAATTAATCAGAATAATTAATTACTAAAATTTTAGGTCCTAAAGGAAATAACCTCTAAAATTAGTACTTTACCACAGTAAATACATCCAAATCACCATTGACATTAAAATAAGTGTATCACTTCCTGTTATGATTCAATGCTTCTTGGCTTTGACTCCTCTAATTGTACTAACATTTTTTTATTTTTTTATTGTTTAAAGTATTACATATACAGGCACATATGTATCCTTTCTCCCCCCCCCCCAATCAATCTTCCCCTAGCCTCCCCTACTCCCTAGCATATGCCCTCACCACCCTTCCCCCAGTGTCTGTGTTCATTGGTTTTGCTTATACTAGGTGTACCAGTTAATAATGGTGGTTTTGTAATCAAAGAAAACATGATAATTTCAAAACAAACATCACAATGCTTTATTCAAAGTAATGTCCATCATTAGCTACACATTTCCCACATCTTTCAGGTAATTTGTGGATACCGTCCCAATAGAAATTTTCTTGTTTTGAGGCAAACAATTCAGAGACCCAATTTTCCATTTCTTTTTCCATTTTGAAGTGATGGTCAGAAAATGTGTGTGCCATCGATCAGAATAAGTGGTAATTTGAAGGAGCAAGTTCTGGTGAATACAATTGGTGGGTTAATACTTTCCAGGCAAGATATTTTAACATGTCTTTAACTGATTTTGAAGTGTGTGATGGTGTGTTATCATGAAGCAAAATTACTTTGCCATGTCTTCTGGCACATTCTGGTTGTTTTATGATCAAAATTGATTATTTGTTGTCGGTAGTGATCAATATTAATGGTTTTACCTGATTTTAGAAGCTCATAATACACCACACATTCCTGATCCCATCAAACACAGAGCACTATCTTCTTTCCGAAGTGATTTGGCCTTGCAGTCATTGTTGATGCTTGACCTGGATCAACCCATGATTTTGTGCATTTGGGATTCTCAAAATAAATCCACTTTTCATTGCCAGTTACAATTCGATGCAAAAAAGACTTTCTTTTGTGCCATTGAAGCAACATTTTACTGATGACTTTTCAGTTTTCCATTTGTCATTTGTTCAGTTATTGTGGCACCCATTTTCCTCCCTTTAAAATCTTTCCCATTGCTTGTAAATGATCAGAAATTGTTTGCTGAGCAATGTTTAATCTTCCTGAAAGTTGTTTTGAGTTTTACACACATCTTCATCAAATAATGCTTGTAATTGTTGGTCTTCAAAGTTTTTCAATTGACCTGGATGTTCTTTGACTTTCACATAGAAATCATCATTTTTAATGCATTTAAACTAGCGTTCACAAGTATCTTGAGATGAGGCATGTTCACCATAAGCTTCCCAAAGTATACAATAACTTTTTCTTCAAAATAATGAATTAAAATTTTTTGCAAATGCTCTTTTCTTTTCCACATGAAATTCGACGTTTTTAAGTGTAAAAATATCTATGATGTTAATACATTCAGCAAATTTTACATATGAAATTTTGAAGCTTGCTGTCAATACAACAAAATAGCATACATATCAAATCAAATATATATCAACATATGTGTAACCCCACATATGAAAAAAATCCACATTAACTGGTACACCTAGAATGCATGTATACAAGTCCCTCAGTTGATCTCTTGACCCAGTAATGTCACTTCTAAGACTATATCAAAAAACAAACAAACAAACAAAAAAACCCAGAAACACCAATCAGGAAGGATATATGCACCACTATGTTCATAGCAGCACAATTTATAATAGCTAATATTTGGGAACAGCTTAAGTGTCCATCAGCAGATGAGTGAATTAGAAAAATGTAGTACATGTACACAACGGAATACTATGCTACTATAAAAAAGAAGAAATTCTTACCATTTGTAATATCATGGATGGAACTGGAGAGCATAATGCTAAGTAAAATAAGTCAGTCAGATACAGATAAATATCACATGATCTTACTTATTTGTGGAATATAAAGAACATCATAAAATGATGAACAAAAATAGAGACAAAGAAGCATCAAACAGACTGTAGAACTACAGTGGGAAGGCAGAAGAGTGTTGGGGGGGGGGTAAGAGATCAATCGAAGGACTTGTAGTAATATTTTATTAAAATATTTTATCTTTCCTCCTTGTTAGAACAGTCTTCTTCCTAATGTGTATCTCTTTTCTATACTGGAGTCAGGAACCCAAGATTCCATCCGCAGTTCTAACACATTTTTTTTATATCAGAACAAAATGTTTTCTCAACAAAGATTCACAGAATGCTAGATCTGATACAATTCTTGGAGGTAACTAGTTTCAATTGATCCATTTAACTAATGTGGGAACACAGACAATGGGAATCTAAGAGGCTAAAGGATGTTCCCTCTGTGGAAGACATTTCACATGGCTCTCTTGAGGTCCCATACATCTCGCTGGCTTTGCTAAAAATGTGGAACTGTCACCACTCCACCAGGGCCCATTTCACAGGGTCATGTTTGCTGTGAGAAGTCTTGAGGGATAAGGCAACATCCTCCATTAGGAAAAACAGCAGGATTGCTTCCTGCTCACCACAAAACTGTGCTTTCCCAAGTTTAGAATTCCTCTCTTAAAATCTAACCCACTGCATGTGCAGGCACACCTGTAGGCCTTCTGCATTATCCTGTGAAACTTGGGATAAGGGTAGACTTGTACAAATATACTGATGCTCATGCTGTTTGCTGTGTTGTAATAAAGTCCTTTGCCTCTGAGCTATGAGTCTCATGTCTTCTGTGAGTATTCATGAAATGATAATGACTTATAAACTAGGTAAAATTAAACCCCATAACTGACACCCAGCAGAAAATAGGGGAAAAAAAACAACAAAAAAAAAACAGAGCCTTCATCTTCTGACAACTCTCTTTTTTTAAATTAGAAATAATGCTACACATCATAATCATGAGAAATCAAAATGTTAGTATCTGAAGCCTATTAAGGAAAGAAATAATTTAAATACATTTTTGCCCATATGGTTTTATAAAAAATTAAAGGGAATATCCTCAATTGAGAAAATATTGTTCTATTTTACAATATATAATAATTTAAAATAGTAGCACACACAAGGAATATAATTTTACTCTTAAATTGTTAACTTTAAATTCACTCTTAAAATTACTATTTGGTTTATTTCCCAATCTTCTTTATTTGTTTCCATAATATCAATAGCATGCATTGTTTTCATTTATGAAAAATGTTAGTGTTACTTAAATTTCTTTTCAGAATTCTCTGTTAATAGTGCTAAGAGTAAGGATTTTTCTTTTGGTTGCATTTACTTTTTCATTTCCATTCAGGTTTTAGTTTATAGGGTTAGTTTCTTGGCTATGTCACTGAACCTATCACACAGTGGGCTTGAAATTCTAGTTTCTCACAGAGGCTTCTGCTTCCCTCTGTGATTAAAGATGGATGTAAGGCTTCCCGGAGACTACCACAAACATTCAATTTGGTGTTTTGATTCCAGTTAAAAGATAAAATAGCCATTCCTAGTTTCAGAACAGGGCTTAAAACTGATTTCTGTTAGTATTAAACCCCAACACATAAAAAAAGCAGCTAGCCTGATACCCCTGAAACCCAGCTCACAAACTATAGCTCATTCCTCAGAATCTCGATTTCCGTTCCATTTCTGGCAACTCAAGGTTTCCCTTTGATGGTTTTGAGCTCAGGCCACTTTTTCTCTTTAACAGGGCTTTATTTTATACAGAATTCCTATTTATACTATCTAGGGGTAAAGGGTACCTTCCCAAGGCAGCTTTGTCTGCCATAAACATACCAAAGAGAGGCAACAATGCTGCTGTCTCTTTTTCTTTACCATCAATGTGGCTTTTACCTGTAAAAGCCAGTCTATCAACAAAATAAGAAAGTATTCTAACAGCAAAATGGAAATGAGAAACATTTCCAAGGGCCATAGGTCATAGGCAGATAGGTGTGAAAATAATTGTAGAAGTTGAAATGTGTGAGTAATAGCTGCCAGATGGAAGCAATGGCTAATCCTCAAAAGAGAAAAGTTTGCCTAACCAGTTTGGCTCAGTGGATAGAGTATTGGCCTGCGGATTAAAGAATCCCAGGTTCGATTCTGGTCAAGGACATGTACCTTGGTTGCAGGCACATCCCCAGTAGGGGGTGTGCAGGAGGCAGCAGATCAATGTTTCTCTCTCATCAATGTTTCTAAGTCTCCATCCCTCTCCCTTCCTCTCTGTAAAAAAAAAAAAAAAAATCAATAAAATATATATATTTTTAAAGAGAGAAAAGTTCTATTCATTGAAAAGTTATTCAGAGAAAATTAAATAATAATGTAACCTTAGATAAACAACATGGTAACCATTTTAAGCATTTTTTGGTAGTGATGTTTGGGATAATTCATGAGAGAGAGAGAGAGAGAGAGAGAGAGAGAGAGAGAGAGAGAGAGAGAGGAGTATTCTATTTTGCTTTTTGTTTTTGAAGTTCATTTCTTTTATTAAATCAACACCTTTTTTCCTGGATTGTTTTTTCTTAGTAAGTCTTAGTTCGGTGAGATTTTTTCCCTTTAAAACAAGAAATAGTGTCCTGGCCAGCAGGTCTCAGTGGTTAGAGCATTGGCCCAGGCAATGGTCGCCAAAGGGTCGCCTGTTCAGTTCCTGGGTTCCCAGGCAAGGGCATGCATCTGAACTGCAGATTCAATCCCCAGCTATGGAGGCTGTGTGAGGGAGACAACCAATTGATGTATCTATTTCACATCAATTGTTGTCTTTCTCCTCTTCCACTCTCCAACCCCCACTTCCACTTTCTAAATATGAATGGAAAAAAGTATCCTCAGGTGAAGTTTAATAAACAAATAATAGTTTTCCTCTTAAATTTATTCTTTTAGACCAAGACTGAAATTAAACTGCAGATCAAAGACCATGGGGAATTCCTGACATTGGAAATTGTCTTCACAGACATTCACGTGCCCTATCCTCCTCTACACACCCCATTTTCTACCTGACAATGCTTAAATTGTTTTATTTTTCTTCATTAAAACCACCACACCTCTTCATTTAACTCCTGTTTTAGTACCTTGATTCAGCAGGATCATAAAAACTTTTATTTTTGTTGTCTCTGCTTCTTTTTGCCGCAGGGAGAAGTAAAAAGAAACAAGTTAAAGAATAAACAGTCAACCCTTCTTTAAAAATATATAACTAGATTTCTAAAGAAATGAAAAAATATGATACTAGTGGGAAAACATTGCAGTCAAATCTATATTTAACTTGAAATAACATAACTTTTTGTGGGTGTATTTGACATTCTCTCATAACTGCTACAACCTCTGTGAGTCTGCAATAAATATTAATTATGGATAATTGACAATTCCCTCTTCTAATGGAAGGTACAGAACTAATTTTCAAGTTTCCACTTTGTGCCAGTGCAGCAAAGTACAACCTTCGAAATGGTCTTTTCTCTGTCTGAGAGTATAAACATGATTTTCCTATGAGACATGAGTGTGCAGAAAAGAAAGGAAATGACACACTTGCCTTCCCAAAATAATCTGAGTAAGGATTGTTACCACTTACAAAGAGGTTGCTAGGTAGGTGCCACGCACTGTTCTAAATACTTCAAAAACAGTTTATCTCCTTTAATCTTCATAATAATCTAGTGAAGCAGGTGCTATTATTTTTCAAGACTTAAAGATAACATGGTGCAACAATGTTAATTTGTTGAAGATCACACTGAAAGAAAATTCCATTTGGATTTTTCAGTCATATTAAATGGTATTGTGGGTGGGTATCATGTAACTCCATTTCACGTATTACATGCCCAAACTCAGACAGGGTCAGGTGCAATTATATTCAGACAGTCTAGAGGGAGGAAAGGGCCAGCTTAGGATCAGCGGCTTCCAGCATCACTACTTCCAGCCTCACACCTGACCTGGGTTAACCTTGAACAAGTCACTTAACTCCTGAGCCCAAATTTCCAATCTGCAAAAGGAGAGATTAGATATTCTCAAGGCTTTTATAACCAAAAAATGTATTTCACTATGAGTAATGGCTAAAGGAAATGTCACCATGATCTGATGAGTTGGTGCATCAGCCATGTTAATACTAAAATTATTAAAATAAATGTACCTGCTTTCTAAATAGAGATTCAACCATAATTTCTTCAGATCAACAGGACTAGAAAAAATTCATCCTGGTTTCTAAAGCGGTAGGTCTTTGATATTTTTACCAGCACCAGTACAGGAGATGCGTTCATTCACTCATTCATCCACTAACTTAGTCATTACTGAGTGCACACTGTGAACCAAGCGTTGTTCTAATCACTGAGCTACAAAGGATGAATAAAACAAATGCAATCTCTGCTCCCAAGAAGCTGATGCATACATACACACATACGTAAACACACTTAAGTGTGCTTATAAACACTGAAGTGCAATAGAGATTGTAATAAATTCCAGAAGACTGATCATAGAAGACTTCCTGTAGGTGGAATTTTTAAAATTGGAATATAATAACAATACTGGATTATACACTTAAAAAATTGTCAAGAGAATAGATCTCATGTTAATTATTCTTACAACAACAACAAAAAAAGAAGCACAAAGAAACTAATAGAGGTGATGGATATTCCTTTTATCTTAATTGTGGTGATGGTTTCATGGGTGTATGCATATGTTTAAACTCATCAAATGTCATACATTAAATATGTACATTATTCTGTATCAATTATATCTCAATAAAACCATTTTTAAAATTAAAAACAAAAAGAAAACTTGAATAGAGTTGTGAATGTCTGTTCAGCAATTCCATAAAAATAAAAAAGACTTAATGTACTGCACTTGTCACAGATCCTTAATGTTATTAATAATTAGCATTTATTTTATCCATATTTATATATTGTGAGGAAGATTTTTCTTCCTATTATAACATTCAAAAACATCTATGGGCCACCTTATTTACTGAATATCTAGGATAATTCCAAACCACTGTTTACCTGAGTTAGAAAATTGTCCTTAGTTCAGGACACACTTGGTAATTTCTCAAGCTTAAGCATGCATCAGAATCACCTAGAAGGTCTGTTAAAATGTGGGTGTTTGGGCCCACTCCCAGAATCTGATTGATAAGGTCAGGTGTGGGGCCAAGAACTTGCATTTCTGACTATTTTCCAGATGATGCTCATGCTGCTGGTCCAAGGTCCACACTATCCCATGACACTATTTTTCATGCATTGTGGAAGATATTTATGTGCCATAGAATATTGATTCTCAAAGCTTTTCAGTAAAGTGGCATTAGAATCCCCATTTATGATGGTAAAGTGAACCCCAGAGATGATAAGAAAGCTAATCAATGATTCAGAGTTCCTAAGTAGCAGCTCAGTTTGTCTGTCCTGGAAGTTATCATGGAATGTACGTGTAAAGCTGAGTTCTAACTTTAAATTTAGTGACAAATCTAAATTGATGCCTTAGTCAGTGGTAGGCAAACTCATTAGTCAACAGAGCCAAATATCAACAGTACAATGATTTAATTTGCTTTTGAGAGCCAAATTTTTTAAACTTAAACTTCTTCTAACACCACTTCTTCAAAATAGACTCACTCAGGCCATGGTATTTTGTGGAAGAGCCACACTCAAGGGGCCAAAGAGCCGCATGGGGTTCGAGAGCCACAGTTTGCCGACCACGGGCCTAGACAAATCTTGGGCCCCAGTGAAATACTAACAGGACTGTGGCATTTATTTCATTTTGCAAATTAAAAGAAAACTGAAACTAAGGAGGCTCTCTGTGACGATGAGATGTGCTGTCTAATACCTGAAATTAAAGAACCATGAATCAAATAAAAAATATTAATTTATCATTCCATTTTGTTTCTTTATAATGTGAAATCTTATCTGTGTCTTGAAAAATATTTTCCATATAAAGGCAGATAATGAATGATATTGAGGTCAAGTATACCATAATCCCAATATTTATAAAATATTATTTTAATTGAAAAGCAACAGCTAGAAAGATTTAAGTCCAGTGTAATATGTGTACTTGAGTTTTGGTGACACACAAGTCAAAATAAAGACTTCTTTTGTTCGTTTGTTTTGGTTAACCCTCACCCCAGGATATTTTTTCCGTTGATTTTTAAAGAGAGAAGGGAGGAGAGATATTGATGTGAGACAAACACCTAACCAACCCTTCTCCCCTGCCCTCCCTGGCCCCCGTGCTGGGGATCAAACCAGCGACCCAGACCAGGTACATCCCCTTGACCGGGAATGAAACCCGAGACTCTTTGGTGCACGCACTCTATCCACTGAGGCACACCAGCCAAGGAAAGACATTCTTATACATCCTGGAGAATTACTAAGCTAGAATAGAATATATTACCAACAAAAATCTTGAAATGGGCAATCTCTCAATTTAATTTTAATAGAAATATATTTTTCATAGTCACACCTTATTCTTTAAATATATGTAAAATGCAATATTTTGACACTAATCTTATATAATAAAAGGCTAATATGCAAATAGACTGAACAGTAGAACAATTGGAACAACCGAATAACAGGTTGCTATGACACACTCTTACCTCAGGGGGCATGTATGAAACATGGTGGGCATTGACCACGGCAGGATGGTGGAGCAGGTGAGCAGGGGCACCAGACCAAGGCAGGGCATCTGTCACTGTCATCAGGGCAAGCCTCTGGTGGTGAAGGAAAATTATTTGCTCCCATGTGTCACGGTCCTGCCTGGTGCTCGCACCTGTTGCCAGTGCCAGCCCCACTTGCACCCGCTGCCTGTGCCTGGTGCTGGCTCCAATCACTTGGCGCCATCAGCAGGTGCAAGCGGCAGCTGCTAGCCCTGATTGCCCCTGAGGGTTCTTCCACCTCCTCCTGCTACTGAGGAACAATCAAGGCAGCAGCCACCACTTGCACCCGGTGACCTTGTCAGCCCCACTCGCACCTACTGCTGGCACTGGCCCCAATCGCTCTGTGCCATCAGCAGGTGCAAGGAGGGCCGGTGCCATCAGGATATAGGAGCAGCAGTGGCAAGAGTGGGGATGGGAACATGGTGGGAGGGGCCGAGAAGGGGTGCGGAGGATGGGCCAAGACCCATCCCTTTGCCTACTGCAGCCTTGTGGCCCTCAGTTCCTTTCAAGGTGCATAAATTCATGCACTGGGCCCCTAGTATTGAAAGCAAAGGGAAAAGACAACAAACTCCCTTTCTGGGGTCACAGCCCAGAAACCTAGCTTACTAAATGGTTGGCATCTCCCAAAGTGAGAGCAGGCATTTGTTTAGGCTTTGCTCCCCCTAGAGAGGGACTTTATTTGCACGTATCATTTACAGCTTTGCCAGGTGGGTCAGATGAAAACGGAACTCAGTCAGGAGCCAAAATTAATTGAATCAATTCAAGTTCTTTGACAAAAACACAACAAAACATGCAAGTAAAAACGACCTTGAATTGTAGAGTTCCAGTTCCACTTAAGAGAAAAACATGCTGACATTTCAAAAATGTGTGACCCCATCTAAGTGAATGAAAACTTCAAAACTAGAGACAAACTGTGTGTTTAATAACTGTTTATTAAAATGCCCTTGATACTTTTCACGAATATTTTCCTCATTTGCATATCCTCTTCCATTTGTCCCTACACACCAAAACAGTGCCACAAAACTCTCTAAACCAGAATGCAGAAAAGTATTTTTTATTTATTTTGCTCAAATCAAATCCAGAACTTTAATTTCTCTTATGGTGAGCTAAGGTAATCAGTTAGCCTGCTCTTTTTCTTTGTTTTGAATTATATTTCTCCATTGCAGCCTATTATTTAGCTTGTACCAAAACTTTAGTTTCCCATGAAGCGGGAGTATATGTTACATGAACCCTGCTTACAGAACCCAAAAGGGAGATCCCTTTGAATAAAGGAACTGAAGTGAAATAAAAGGAAATATGAGGAACTACATACACATTCTTACTTTAATTTTAGGAACAATAAAGAAGCAAGGAGACTATATAAAAGTTCCAGAAGGTGCTGTGAGCTTTACATGAGATGCTGAGTTGAAAAAACAAGTGTATGGACCCCTAGCCCTCAGCTGGAGCCACTGAGAGCCATTAGTGGCCCAGTACCATTGGAGGGAAGAAGGAAAGACATGCAGCATGCATGCTTTGAGCCAATAGTTGGTAGGTACTGTGATTGTAAGGTAGCTACAGTAATACATAAAGTATTACCCAGGGCCTTGATGAGCTCAAATGTGGTGACCGGCACCTACTTACATAACCACATAGAAATTAACATAGAGATTCCACCATCTCATATTTAAAAACTAATGTACATATCAGTTCGGCTGTGTGAGTCATTGACAACCTTCACTTAAATATGTAAAAACAGATTCTGAACATGTACAAGTAATGGAGCTAGAATTCTCTTCTTGCTTCCTCTCCTGAAGGTCTTGCAAGTTGAAACTTATAAGAGTGATAGGTTGCAGGGGTCTTCAAACTTTTTAAAGTGGGGGCCAGATCACGGTCCCTCAGAGAGCTGGAGGGCCGGACTATATGAACTACTAATCCCTACTGTAACACCTTGGCTGCGCTCACTGCCCAAAAAACCTGGCGGGCAGGATCAGACTCCCCTGGGGGCTGCATGTGGCCCGCGGGTCGTAGTTTGAAGACCCCTGGGAGAATAAGATAAGTGAGAGAGATAAGGAGAAATAAGGGAACAATATTTATTGAGGGCTTACTATGCTGCTTGTTTTATATAAGTCACCTCTCCTGTGAGAATAGGATAGAAAAGAAGATTTTAAAAAAAGACTCCATAGGAAAATTTACATTAATGTTGGGCCTTAAATTAAGTAAGATTCATCTTATTCTGATCCATTTTAAACCCAAGGGAACACAAAAGGGCAAATGGGTGTAAGTTAAATAGATTGGCAAGAATGCAGACTATGGGGGCAAGGGGGAGAGGAAGAAACGGGAAAGATTGGCTAAGGACAAGCTGAGAAGAGCTTTACTATCTTGCTAAGTACTGAACTTTGTACAGTAGGCAGAACTGAACGTGAGGCAAAGGTGAAGAGCTACAAGTTACACCTTTACACCTAATCTATATGCCCTATGAACCTAATACATAGACTAGTGCATACAGTTGGTATTCAGTGAATAAGTGTCAAATTGCATTGCAGACTGGGCTATGGTAAAGAGATGGTGTTAACTTATTGAACCAACATCAAATTGTGCTTTCAGTCTAATATTAATAACTAGTATAATTTATTTTGTGCCTCTCTCTCAAGTGGCAGACACTTTCCACAAGTTATCTATTATTATTGTTCCATATAACAATTCAGTACATTTGTTATTATTGTCTACAAATTATACATTACAAAACTGAGTTTATGTGACCTCATAAGAATAAGTGGCTAATAAGTAGTAAAAACCTAGATTTGAATGCTAGTTTTCTGATTCTAATATCTATGCTCTGTCTACTCTGTTTTATAGTTTTTCCAGGTGCACTGACAAATGTGTGCAAATCTATCCAAAATAGGTGCCTCCCCTCTGATTCCACACCTCCCTTCCTCCCCTCACCATGATGTGAACAAACCAAGTGCAAAATGGCAGCTTGGGTTGGAAATGAAACATGTGGTGGTAAGCAGCCAAGGTAATTGACCCCTATGGGGATTAGAAGTATTACTTTGTTCCTAAAATAGTGGAAAGGGCAAGTGAAAACAGGTGCAGTGAGTCAGACTGTGAACTCAGAGTGATGGAGAAAGAGTTAAAGAGAAGGGGGAAGGGAGATTAGTGCCAACAGGAGATACAGTAATGGTCACCGAACACCAAGAGACTCAAAGCAATCACAGCATACGTGTTATCCTCTGGTTTTGCAAAAGAGAGTATGCACCTGACTGATAATTTACTACCAAAGAGGAATTGTGGATTTGGGAAGAGAAAGAATCTAACTTGAGAGAAACAAAGCCACACAGGATGCCCACAGAACTCCCAAGGAAAACTGGGGGAAGCCAGGTGCTTGTGAGTTAATTCTCAGTCCAAACTGTGCATAGCAGGTTCTTGAATAATCTTTTCTTTGGTGTCCTTTTGTTATAACATTGAAAAGAAAACAATAATTTGATTCCCAGCTGGGGCCACTCTCTGTTGGGTGCATGTTCTCTCCAGGATACATAGGTTTCCTCTGAGTCCTCTGTTTCTGTGAGGTGAACTGGCGTTGTCCAGTGTGAGTGGGTGTGAGTGGCCCTTCCAGGGAAGGGCATCCTTCACAGGGCATGGACCCCCTTGCACTCCAATCTTCCAGGAGAGACTCTGATCACCCACCACCCTGAATCTGAATATGGGATTGAAAAAAAAAAGTACCTTATTTGTTTTAATTAAATGTTCTTAAATGGATGTAGAGCTTACATTTATTTCACTATTTAACATTGGAAGTGTTTTGGTAAAGAGGGTCTAATCATGGTGATGGAAGGTGATTTGACTTTGGGAGGTGTGCACACATGCAATATACAGATCTTGTCATGTAGAAATCCGCACCTAAAATCTGTGTGATCCTATTAACCTAGGTCACCCAAATAAATTAAATTTAAAAAAATAGAAGTGTTTTGAGTGTTTATCTAGAAGTTTGGTGATGTTTGTTGTGATCAGAAATATGACATAGAAACTTAACTCTTGTTTGTATTAATTAGCCTATGATAAAATTCTTTTTTCCCCCACATTCTTTTGCTTAACGTTGTAATTTTCAAGAACCTATTAAGATGTTAAGCAAGGACTGACTGTACTTGTGTTTGTGGCTCTCTTGAACCAACATCTAATGGTACTTTCAGTCTCAGAATGGAAAAAAAATGGAAAAAAAAGACAGGTTCAGGGTGGGTCACTGGTGTATTTGAAAAAGTAAAAAGATATGAAAAACTGCTGGAACATTTATGACAAGGGTGAGGTTTTTATCTGGATAATCATCTGTTCCCTTCTAATGTTTCTTCTCCAGGATGAACAGTCTAGGAGGATAAACCTGAAATAAACAAGCAAACAAAACTTCCTAAAAGTGGCTGAAGCAGAAAACCTTAAGAAACAGTCAGGCCTCAATTATAACTTCAACAAACAACATTGTCTGAAAGGACATTAAGACTTTCACGTTTTTATTAAAAATGCAAAATAAAACAAATAAATAAGAAAACCCACAAAGCAAACTTGTGAAAATGAATCTTCAAAGGTAAATTACTTGTTAAAATAAATCTTTATTGTTGAAAGTATTACATATGCCCCCCTCTACCCTCATTGACCCCATCCAACCCGCCTCTGCCCCCATCCAGGTCTTCAGCACCCATCATCTGTGTCCATGGGTTATGCATAGAGGCATACAAGGTCTTTGGTTGATTACCTCCCACCCACTTAGGTAAATTATTGTGGTATTACTTAGTTACTTGGAAAGACAGTGTTTGAAATTTTACTTAGGTGTAATCACAGTCTTGTTCTTAAATGCTATGTAATACATTCTGTTCTCAAGAGCAGCTTTATTGTTCTACAAAAATATTGTCGATATAGAAACATAGATATTAGAGTTTGCAGAAAGATGAAATCATCTAGGTTCACTTCTGAATTTTCCCTGAGGAAAACATCAGCCCAGAGAGGCAGTGATTGAGAATCCTGTCGAGCTGGCTGTTGGGGGCAGAGGGACCTGGAAACCTGCATACTGAGTCCCTGTTTACAGCTCTATCCAATACACTGATTGGGAACAATTTTAAGGTTTAGAGAAACTGTGCTTATGAAAGAATGCTTCCTCTTCCCACCCGCGCACCCCTTTCCCCCCGACACACACACATTTTTTAAACCACTTCTGGATTAGAAAGCCAGACCCAGACCTCCAAGTATTCATAGACACCTGAAGAATAGAGAAGGTTTTTTGTAGGAATCAGTGAGTGCAGATTATATTTACATAAGACTATTCAGGAAATATAAAATATAAAAGATTTCAAATTTTCTAATATTTTCCCTCCAGGATATGTTTCCCATCACTTTACCCATAACCCTTTCATATAATTGCACAGCCATAGTTCCCCATTCTGGTAGTCTGAGAGGTTATAGTTACTGATTTTGGAAAAATAAATAAATAATCCTACTGGAAGTCTTGTTCAATTTTTTAATGCAAAAACAATTAAGAGGTTGGCTTTTCCTTTTTATATCCTGATTACAATTTGAAAGTGAAGAATTTAAGAATTTAAAATCCCTCACCTAAAAATTCTGAGCTTGCCCACAGCACTAAACAAGATGGGGACCTTTACTAAGTCAGACAGCCTTAATCCATGATGCCAGCCCACTTCTCTGACTCTGTTTCTGTTGAGCTCCTTACCCTTTAATAATAAAAGTAAACAACTATGTTATCTGAGCCTTTGCTGACTGACCAGATTTTATATCCAGCAGTGTGTGTGGAGAAGAACAAAGAAAGGGTGCTTAGAGTCACCATCTCTGAAGTTTCCACATGATTTAATAACATCAGTTTCTCTAGTTTTCATTCCTTTCAGCCAAGATGGGAGTAGACTCTGAAATAAGATCTTAAATGAGGAAAACAGGAAACAGATAATCTAGTCCAAACTTAATGCTTCATAATTCCTAATCCATATTTTCCTTTAGAAAAATAATGCAACCCTGTGATTCTGAGCCTCCTGCAAGAGAAGCTTCAGATACACAGGTATAAGCATCCCCTTATCAATATCAGGGGTCCTCAAACTTTTTAAAGTGGGGGCCAGATCACGGTCCCTCAGAGAGCTGGAGGGCCGGACTATATGAACTACTAATTCCTACTGTAACACCTCAGCTGTGCTCACTGCCCAAAAAACCTGGCAGGCCGGATCAGACTCCTCTGCGGGCCGCATGTGGCCCGCTGGCCGTAGTTTGAAGACCCCTGCGAGAGTCCACCCTGAAATTTAATGGTTTGCTAAACCACCATCAGTTGCTTGTGATGCTTTTTAAGGACTTCTTTTTCCTCAGCAAATTTATAATTAGCTTGTGAAGTGATCTAAAAGTCAGTAGCCAGAGTTCATGACCTGGTGTCTGTTCCTTCTCATGAGTCACCAAAAGTTCAGGTAATACAACACCTGACAAGCAGTAAACATTCTCAGGAAACATCTAAGTATCATGGCTATTCAACATGTAAGAAATTTGTTTGTTTTGAATTAAAGAAAACTTCCCCTGAGTCATTCCTCATAAACAGAATAGCAGACATTAAAGGAAACTATGAATAATCTGCTTTGACTTGGAAATGACATTGAGAAAATGCCAAAGAGATTTTTTTTCTCTTTAATTGATGTTCCAAGTTGATTTGAAACAGGCCCACTGCTTTCAAACATACATGTTAATACACTGGTACTCTACTCTCTTCAATCAAAATAATCCACTGGTCCACCAACTTCCTAATAAACTCATAAAACTTCCATATCACATAACTCATTCTGCATTGAAAAAAAAAATGAATCTATTCTCTAACATCAATGGCCCTCTCATTTGGTGTGAATATCATGAGTAAACGGAAGCTTATTTCATCCTGTTAATTTATTCTATTGTCAGTTAAATCAAATTGTCAGAAAGTTTAGAAAATCCTTTATATATTAAATCAAAATACAACTCCTTATAGTATCCACACATTGATCCCAGGTAAGCCATCTGGAAATTGTTCTCCAAACAGGTCTACTTCTTTTACATAATACATTTTCAAATACTTGAAGACAAGTCTCACTCTCAAAATAAATTTTCTCTTCTCATCTGTAATAGTATCAACAAAAATAGAGAGAGGGAGAGAGAGAGTTAGAATTTTCAGTCACTGACCAATGATTTAACCAAGCAGGTCTATGCCATGCCATGAAGCCTCCATCAAAATCCAAAGGACTGGGTCCAGATAGCATCTGAGTCTATGAACACCTGGAGGTTTGGGAAGAGACAAGCACATGGAGAGGAAGCTCTGTGCCCTTTCCCATACTCTGCCCTGAGCATCTCTTCTGTGGACAAAAAAGGCCATGTACTCAGTCTGACAAGTTCAGGGGAGGCCTACATGGTGGCCTTACAAACTCAAAGATTAATTAACTTATTAATCAATCAACCAATCAATTTTTTTCTTCTCAGAGATTCATAGTTTCTCTGACTCTCATCTCAGTGTTCTCTCAACCAATTCTGAGTTTTCCCTATGGCATGTATGATACTATGATCTCCATCCAGTTTCTGACATAAAGCTCCTAAAAACCTTGGAATGTCCTAAACAATGGGAACTATAAAGGTGTCTTCTGTTATGTTAAGGAGGTGACCTTTGTCTCCACACCTAGGGATGAGAGCTGGTTGCCAGGAGAACCAAATAAGTAATTAAAAGATTGGAACTTTCAATGTCATTCCCCCTTCTTCCCCCATTCTTCAGGAAGAAAGTGGGACTGGAGGTTGAATCAATCACCCATGGTCAATGATTTAATCAATCATGGCTACATAATAAATCCTCCATAAAAGTCAAAGAGGATAGAGTTTGAAAAGTTTTTCAGTAGGTAGACAGGTTGAAGTGCTGGGAGGATGGTGCACCCAAAGACAGCATGGGAGCTCTGTACTCCTACTAACATACCTTTCCCAGGCACCGTTTCATCTGATTGTTGATGTATATCCTTTAATATCCTTTGTAATTAATTGGTAATCTAGTGAGTAAACAAGTTCCTTGAATTTTGTGAGCCTCTAGCAAATTAATCAAACCCAAAGTGGGGATCATGGAAACTTCTGACTTATAACCAGTCAAAAGTACAGATAACAACCTGAACTAACTGGTGTTGAAATTCTAAGAAATGGCTTGTGGAAACCTCTAATCTGTAGCTAGTTGGTAAGAAGCACAGGTAACAACTGGGGCTTGCAATTGGCTCTGAAGTGAAAGAAAGCCTTATGCAATTAAGTCCCCTGAGCTCTAGGATGTGATGCTATCTCTAAGTAGGTGATGTCAGAACTGAATTGCTTATTGGTTGGGGGAAACTCTGCCCTCTCCACACATTGGATTTGGTGACCAGAATTTTAGCAGATAGAAAACACCACATGCTGCTGTCTCCTTATGCCACTTGAAGACAGAGACAATACCAAAAGGAGAATTCCAAAAAGAGAAAATTTTAGGGAAAGCCCCAATATACAGATTTATGGCTGGCCTTGTACAGGTTGAACTGCTTTGCTTCAAATCATTTAACAAAAACAAAACCCTAGGGAAATTATTAACAAAGCAACATTTTCAAAGCTTAAGAATGTGAATTTATCTTTAAAAGAAAATAGTCTAACTTCCTGAAGATAAAATTCAAATGTTATACTTTAGCAAATAGGACAACTAGACTCCTGAATTTTCCTTGAGGTGATTGCTTTAAAAGTTGAAATATCATTATGAATAAGGTTTAGATCAGTGTGATGGTTAATTTTGTGTTAACTTGACTGGACTTGGGTGCCCAGATATTTAGTCAAACATTATTTTGTGTTTGTGTGTGCTGTGTGTCTGTGAGGGTGTGTCTGGATGAAATTAATAATTGAATTGATAGACTTGGTAAATCAGATTGCCCTCCCTGATGTGGTAGGACTTACTCAATCAGTTAAAGGTGTTGCTAGAACACCTCTCCTGTTGACTGTATTAACTTCAGACTCAAACAGAAACATGGCTCCTCCTTTGTATCAAACCTGAAAGTTTCACACTGTAACCTGCACCATACCTATTGCCAAGCTTATGACTTCTCAGTCTCCATAATCAATTTCTTATAATAAATCTATATTTATCTATCTATCTCTCATCTATCTATTGATATATACCTATCAATATCTCCTAATGGTTCTGTTTCTCTGAAAAACCCTAATACAATCAGTATTATTAATGTTTATTTAACCTTTCTATAAATTAATTTGTTTTCTGTAAAATAAGGGGTTTTGATTAATTCTAAACTTCTTTCAGCCATTATTTTATAGTTTTCTAATTCTGTAACAGTCATATCAAATGATACTGTTTTCTCTGGTTTTTACTCAATTGAGGATTTACCATGTCCCAATACTGAGCTGGAATATATTTATATATTTACTAATTTCATCTCATAAGAACCTGAAGTATTACTATTTCTTATTTTTATATGTGAAGACAGTCAGACATTCAGCAATTTGCCCAAGATCTCAAATATTGGGAATGGAAGAGCCAGATGAATTCAGACATTTTGCCTTGGAAAAGTTACTTTAAACTAAACAAAATAAAATAAAGAACTTGAGGAGAAAATATTAGAAAGTAAAATGTAGTTGAGTTAGGAAAGACTTTTTTTCCCAACAGAAGTTTATTGCTTATAGTTGTGGAGGCTAAAGTCCAAGATCCAGGTGTTAACATGGTCAACTTTTAATGAGAATTTTCTTTCTGGGTCACAGCTGGCACCTTCTTGTTGTGTCCTCTCAGGGTGGGGGGCAAAACTTTTTGTTTTTTAAATCCTCATCTGAGGATGTTTTATTGATCTTAGAGAGAGAGAAAAGCATGAACAGAGAGAGAGAGAGAGAGAGAGAGAGAGAGAGAGAGAGAGAGAGAGAGAGAGGAACAGAGAGAGAGAGAGAGAGAGATCTATAGCTTCCTGAACAAGCTACAATGAGAAATTGAACCTGCAGGAAGACACTCCAACCAACTGAGCCACTGGGCCATGACAGGAAAGATCTTGATACTTCAACACAACTTACTGGGTCAACTCCTCTAAACTTACTTTTCTCCTAATAAACAAGTTCTGCTCTCTAAAAACATTTTACAAAAGAAGGTTTTAAGTTTATGAAGGTTATTATTATTTTAATGCCCAAACACTAATTCTTTATGTTCTGACCACCATTTTCACATGATAAAAAAGCTCTACCTATTCAAAGGAATTGGTTTATGTGACTTCTGGCAAATAGTTTATTTTAATGTCTTTATTTCCCAATCTTCCTGAAAATGTACCTTCTCACTGATTATCCAAATCATTGGTTAAGTAATGAATTAACATATATAACCAGACACAGGAAGACTTGTATAACATCTTATTTTTCTCTTCTTTAGCAAATTGATGAAATTAGTGTTCCTATAGATGATCCCAAATTTTCCTGCACTTCCTTTGGTGTGCATTCTATTTTAGGCAGACTTATCCACCTAATTTTGTTTGGTTTATGGTATTATTAATATTCACTATATTTTGTATTTGAGGGGAAAGTGGGAAAAAGGTAAATTTGTTGGAAAATATATCTACACTCATCAATAGGTATATATCAATAATGGAATATTTATTGTGTCAGGCTGTAGTATAATAGCTAATGCTTCCCAGGTGGCAGACTCTGTGGAGAATTTTATTTTATTATCTCCATTTTACAGTTGGAAAAAGTGGAGTTTAGCAAGGTTAAGTAATGAATAGTACCTCAAAGAAGAGCTTAAATTAGCTAGACTAGAATTACACCTAAAAATGGGAAATGCAGTTTTCACAAAATTCCACAAAGCAGAATAATTATAATATTCTGATAATGTGCCTTATTTTAATGCTACAATTAACTGCAAATAGAGCAAAGATTCCTCAGAATTATTGACTTCTTATCCATTAAGTAAAATGTTTTAGCTATCCCTTCCCTGCTTAAAATACACTTTGTTTTAAAATATTTTGTATAGATACAAGTTTAAGTAACTAACTTCTAAGAGTCTCCAGTAGGAAAAAAAAAAAAAGGCAAACCAACTTAAACACTCTTATTTTCCATGATGTCGTAAAAATTCTGAATAGGATCTACCATTTGACAAGCCTAAGGAGTGGTATTCTTTCAGAAGGGCTGAGAAATTTGCCCATGTAATAGTTTCCTTTTCAGTTTGGAATCACCTCACTTCCTGGCTCAGATTTTCCTGAGATTTTGGGTAGAAAGAAAGGTGAAAATTCGCTAAAAGCCTGAAGCACCATTAACCTTTGGTACATATGAAAGCTTCTACTTATTCATTTAACATAATGAATTTCTCAGAAAGGCAATGGTCAGAGGCACTAACTCCCCCAGGAGGCGCAGGAGTCAAAGACAGCTGAGTGGCAGTTTGCTTGGTTCTGTGAGTATGGATTGTGCACAAATGATCCCCTCCTCGCTCCTGAGCAGGACAGCAGCCCCAGGTCAAACAAAGCACTTACACAGCTGCACCTGTGGGTGCCAGAGCCTTCCAGGACAGGATCCTGGCTGCCAGACAAACTCTGACGGAAGGTTCATTTAATAAATGCTTCCAAGTCAAAAAGCCATTTTTACTGGGCTAGTTTCAAGCAAATCACTGCCAGGGCTTAAATTCCCCATCTCACACTGCCATCTACTGTCTAATGCCTGGTGCTCCGAAGAAAAGAAAAGGAGAAAGAAAGAAAGAAAGAAAGAAAGAAAGAAAGAAAGAAAGAAAGAAAGAAAGAAAGGAAGGAAGGAAGGAAGGAAGGAAGGAAGGAAGGAAGGAAGGAAGGAAGGAAGGAAGGAAGGAAGGAAGGAAGGAAGGAAGGAAGGAAGCACTTTGGACATCATGAGATTGCTTATGAGCTCATTTCAGTCTGATTTTAATTATAAGAGAATATGACCATTTTTATGTTCACCAAAAACACTACTTTTCACTGCACAGAGTCATATAAAATGTATGTGGACCAAAACCACAGTATTCAACCTCATGTGATGTAAAAATATTATTGCCTTTATTTTAAAATAATTAGAACCACCAAATAATATCTAGGGACAATAGACCCAAAAGATTTTGACTGAGAATCTTTGCTTCATTGTTTTAACTATAGGAAAACAAAGATGCTTAGAATTGTCGGACTTGGTTAGCATCCATGTGGCCCTCAAGTTTCAATCATACTCTAGACCTTGGCAGCTAACAAGAGCCTCCATAAATAGATGTCCAGGACAAGGCAATGCCAGTTAGCCATCAACATTTAAGGCTGCAATCACTCACTGCAGACTATTTGAGCCTCCTCCATCAATTTCCTCCTTTCTCCACTGGTGAGATCATTTCCCAAGACTGGGGCTCTTCCACTTCTATTTTTCTTTCTCTTTACACACACACACACACACACACACACACACACACACACACACACATTTTATTTTACTTATTTTATTTTATTGCAGAGAGTATGGGAGAGGGAAAGAGAGATGAGAGAACATCATTGATCATCTGCCTCCTGCATACCTCACACTGGGGATCAAGCCCGCAACCTGGGCATGTGCCCTGACAGGGAGTCGAACCATTACCTCCTGGTTCATGGGTCAATGCTCAACCACTGAGCTACATGGCGCGGGCAAAGGTTCTTCCACTTTTAGATCAGCTGGCCCAAACCACCTGCACCATCATATCCTTCCAAGAGGGAATTCCCAACCATCATTGCCACATAAAAGTATTTTACTGTGTATCAACTCTATTACTCACTCACAATTTCATCATGCACCATCTCTTAGCTGTCCTTGTTGTTGCTTATGTTTTGTTCTGTTCTTTATGAAGGGCATTATGAAGTCACAAAACAAGTTTTATATTAGGAGTCCATAGAGCTAGTCTTCATCATAGCTCTGCCAATAGGAATTTATGACTTTGAGTAAGGCACTTATTTTGCAAATCTCAGTGTCAGTTTTACTACTTGAATAGAAAGATAATAATTATTTATCTTCCTGCATCATTAGTTGAAATAATAATACGCTATACAAAAATAAACCAGCATTCATATTGATACCATAACTTGGCTTTTTATGTGTGTTTTTTCATTTAACTTAAGTGTTACCCCCAATTCCACCCCAGAATCTAGAACTGTGTTTTGGCCCTAGCCGGTTTGGCTCAGTGGGTAGAGTGTTGAACTGTGGACTGAAGGGTCCCAGGTTCCATTCAGGTTAAGGGCACATGCCTGGGTTTTCAGCCCCTATCCCCAGTAGGGGGCATGCAGGAGGCAACAGATCAATGATTCTCTCTCATCATTGATGTTTTTATCTCTCTCTCCCTCTCCCTTCCTCTCTGAAAATATAAATAAATAAATAAATAAATAGTAATTTAGAACTGTGTTTTACATGAAGTTGGCATTTCTCAAACATATAATAAATTGATATTCTCTGAAACTTACTAGGAAATCCAACTCTACATGATAGCACTTGTGTTCTCTAGAGAGTATTGACATTAATATTTTAACTTTAAATAACGTCCTAGTAAATAAAAAAAGAGCTCACACAAGGACAAAATATGTTTTTAATTAAAGCTTCCCCGTACTTTTACTATTCTAATTTTTAAAACAAACAAACAAACAAACATTTTTAACTCCTATCAATTGTGCTTTTGAAAAGGTGTCCAAAATAGAACAATAAGATACATTTATTTGTTTTGAGTTAAAATATAGCAAACCTTTCTTTTCTGAAAAACCACAATTGAGCAATAAGGAAAAAGTCAGAATCTCCAGAGTTGAAAACTAAGATTTTTAGGCCACCCATTATAGAGAAAACAATTTTTAAAATCTTGAAACAACTGGCAAATATATTTTTAAAACCGCTATGTATTAAATAATAAAAATAGAATCTGTATGTATATGTGTGTGTGCATGCAATGGTTATTCCAGGAATATATATATATATATATATATATATATATATATATATATATATTAGGAATAAATGGGAATAAATGTATATATATATTCATTTATTCCCATTTTAATTATAGTTACACATTCTCAAGATGCTATGGGTTAAAATTATAGTCAATGATGCTGATATTTACAAAGGAAATTAATGGCCTTTAATGAGTTCAAACTCATATTGTTGACATCACCATCATGCTATTTGCTGAAAATCTCTACTACTAACAATTGTCTGCTAAATTCCTATTGCTTTCCATTTAAACTAGTGAATTCTACTCTCCTTACTACTAATTCAGTCTATATGTGACATAAATAGGCTTACCTATGAGAACTTGCTAACATAAAATAGAGGAAAAAACAAGGAGCCAGAGGAGGGAGGTCAGACAGGATATGGAGGATTTTTCTGGCTCCAGACTTGCTTGTAAAGAGGCCAGCTAGTGATTTAAAATCATCCCATTCAATGGGCTGTGCAACTGTTAGACAAGATCCCATGTTTCAGGCAGTGGAACTGAGTCAGATTTGACTCTGGATTAGGTAGTACCTGGAGATGGAAGAAATCTATTTTGGGAAAGATGAGGGAATGTGGCATCTAAACCAGTGTTCCCCAACATGAGACAGTGAGCATCTTAAAACACAGATTGCTGAGCCCCAACTCTGGAGTCTCTGACTCAGTAGGCCTGAGGAGAGGCCTAGTATTTGCATTTCTATCAACTGCCCAGGTGATGGTCTCTAGAGGACACTTTGAGTGCCATTGACTTAGGATAAAAGCACATTGGCAACCCTTGCCGATAACAATAGGCTGGACTATATTACCACTATTCTGAATGTTTCTGAAATATCTCAGCAAATTACTCCTTATTTTTTGTAGGTAAACTATGTATAGTAGTTACTGTTTCTTTATTTTGAACCATAAACTATATTGTAACAATAAAGATTTTCAATTCTATATCAGAACTAGACTGGATACGGGAGAAATAAGAAGTTAGGGAATGGTCTTTTTTATTTTTTTCATTTATCTTCTTTCTTACTTATGTACTCTACTATATTTTAACTAAAGGCCCAAGCCCTGGCTTTGTCTGGAAGGTCGTCTGAAAGTTGTTCTCCTGTCTGGTCTAATTAGCATATTATGCTTTTATTATTATAGATTATACTTTACTTCTCTCCCTTCTTACATTAAAGGATTTTGTCTTTTGTGTCTAATGTACTGGCCTAATCCAATAGAAAATAATTTAATAAAACTTTGTAAAATAAATTAATTTTAAGTAAACTTAAATGCATGAAAGTATGAATGAATGCAATAACCAATTGAAGGCCTATGTATATTGGAAAAATAAACAGAGATGCATCCTGTGTTAAGAGTGAGGGATGATCGGTTTTAAAAAAAAAAATATCTGCAGTTTGGATTCTCATTTAGTTTGTAGCCTAGTGGAGAAGAGATACATTAAAGAGATCATTACCAATGTCTAGAAAGAACTGTGAAGAAGAAACCCACGATGCATAGAAACACTGGTCTGCAATGGCAGTGTGGGTTGGCATGGGATGTTCCTTTTGAGTTCTGAGCAATAAGTGGGAGTTCTCCAGAACTAAGTTGTAAATAAGGGAATATGAAAATTTTCCTATATATGGAATAAAAAATATGTGAATTTATAGTATAAGTAATGCCACTAATAAATGTTGGCCTAGAGCCAAAAGACCACATGTTCTTCCAAATGTGATCAGGTTAATAGATACTACTACTCAACAGGAAGTCTAGATTTTTGTTAATCTTATCAAAATTAAAACATTGTAGAGAAAAAGAAGAAAAAAAACAACAACCCCAAAATTACTAGTGAGTGCTTAGTAGTGAGAAAGACAAAAGGAATAGCAGTAACATGTTTTTTATAACTAGTATTTATTGTCTCAAATCATGTTAAAGCATGGATTACTTCAAATACTCTAATTATATGCTCTGGATCAGATTATATCTCTTGCTAAGACTATTACAGTTAAATAAAAGCGTAATGATTCTAATTCTATCTTTACTTTGGCTCTTGCTAGCACAACTTAAAAGTTTATTTAAAACCAAGCAAATGCTACTTTTAGGGAACATTTTTGGCATAAAGGCCACATTAAGCACAATGATGTGATAATCCACCATAAAAAAGAACTTGACTTGTTATAAAAAGAAAATATAATTTAATATTGGCTTATAAAAATTGTGTTATTCAAACAAATTTATTCTCTGGACAGCTGATGTTCCATTGCCTCCAAATGAAAATAGCTGATAGTTTGCACCTGCTTAATTGAAAACCCATTAAAAAGAAGAAAAATATATATTTGGAATTTTTTTAATTAATATATGTTACTATTCTGCTTTTATATTTTCTCAGAATTTTAGCAAGCTTCCCATAACACACTATATTCAATAAACTTGGGGAAAAAAGATTTTTCTGTGGAATTTCATGATCAGGTATTAATTTCAGACTCCATTATTTCAATGAGCATTCACTACTGTACACCTGTTTGAACAAGGTGCTTTGTTAGCCACAGGGAAATGGGGTAACATTTAAGGTATAGGCATAAGTATGCAAAGGCTTATAAAGTTAGAAAGACAATGATATACTCAGAAATTAGTATGGCCAAAAAATAAGGTTAGTGTGGGAATGAAGTGATTGTTGATTGAGGAAAATTACCTGGAGAGGGAAGTAAAGGGTAGATTATCAGATATATTATAAGTCATATTTCATAGTTTGTGTTTCCCCACGCACAGACCCTGAGACAAGCCCTTGGAAATGGGTAGTTTATTGAAGAGTTTATTTCAAGATACACAAGTGAGAAAGAGGTGGAAGTGGGATAAGAAAAGAAGAAATAATAATAATTAAAAAAAAAAAGGTCTGTTAATTTGGTGGTTATGGCTATGGGCAACAAGTCTGAGAATCATCCCATGGAAAGTGATGGAGCTGGGATGGCTGGGGCATTTATTTGTTGTTTAAGGGTGACCCTAGAAGGGCCACTGAGCATTGAGCTAGTTGCCATTGTACTAGGGAAAGCCCTTATCTAGGGATTAGCAGAAATAGATCATTTGCCTGATAGGCGAATCCACCAGCTTGCCAAAAACTATCCACAACTTCAGGAACTCTATTGAGTTAAAAATCAGGGTGGGTTGGGCATTAAAAATGCTGCTACATCATATTACTATTATATTTTAATGTTAAAGGGTTTTAAACAATGACATAATCAGAATTATAATTTGGCAAGATAAGACAGTAACTTGTTAGAAAACCAAGTAAGTTATAATGATTTTAGCTAGAAAGAAGTAGAGTGATTCATTATCTGGTATGAGACAGGATTGATTATATTGTGGAGTAAGAATAAGGAGAAGTAGAAGGGACCCCACATTTACACACCAACTAGAAGGTGTCAGCATATCCTTTGCTTTTCCTTCTGCTGCCATGGATGAAATGTCTATGCACCTTCGTTTGTGCTCTAGATATCCTATGCAAAGTCCTTGCTCTCTTTTTCCTCCAAATCAAGTTTTTCCTTTCTCCTGAATAATTCCAATTAACATACAAACATGCCATTATTTCCATTTTCAAAAAACAACCTAATTCCCCCCTACTTCCTCTTAGATAAGCAACTCATTCTCTTCTCTTTTCGCTGCAAATTCCTCAAAAGAATTGTCTATTTTTTCTATCCCTAAATTGCCTGTTTTTATTCCCTATTGTACCCACTCCAGTTCTATCATTCCAGTTTTCTCTACCAAAACTGCTCAAGGTTTTCACGATAATGCCCACATTCTAAAATCAGCAGCCAATTCCCAGCACTTATCCTACTAGGGAATACAGTTAGTCCCTTTCAATTTCTTGGAAGATTTTCTTCACTTGACTTTTAATTCACCATACTCATTTTATTTCCATTTTTGTCTGCATTTAGGATCTTATTCACAATATCTATTTCCACCTTTATTGTCAAAGGTTAGAAAGGTGAAATCAGAGGTGAACTTAACATGGAACTTGGGCATGAATACAAGGGAAGGCTAAAGAACATTACAACACAGAGAAAAGGTTCCATAGTTATTTGGATGGATCAAAACGGGGAGGAAATTCACCCATTTCTAGCAAATTAAATGGGCATGTGAAACTTGAAAATCTGCGGTAACACCCAATTCCATGTCCCATTACAAAAGATAATTTAGTCTCAGCAAAGCATCATCTGCTAAATGAATCAGTCTTGGTAATTCAGATACTACTGTTTTCATAATTTTGAACAACCTTAACCGTTATGGTTTTTTATTTGCTATTTGTAATTTTTATGATTTTTATAGATGTACTTGAGGCCTGGCTCACAGATTCATGCACCAGTGGGGTCCCTTGGCCTGGCCTGTAGGGATCAAGCCAAAACTAGCAGCCCGACATCCCTCAAAGGGTCCCGGATTGCCAGACTGAGAGACCCCACTGGTGCACTAATCCATGTTCTGGGCCTCTAGTATGCATTTAAGATCTTTGGTTAATCTCTTCCCACCCTCCCCACTCCCCTTTCCCTCTGAGATTCAAACATGTTCCATGTTTCCATGCCTGTGCATTGAGCATCTGCTCTCTGATGGTCAGTGTGCATCATAGCTACCAGTCAAACAGTAGCTTAGGCTTTTATATATATAGATAAGAACTATAAGAGCAAGAAGACTTTAACTTTTCATTGGCACAAACTTGAATGATATTACACTGAAACTAATTCTTAGTCAATAATGGATATTTTCTAGAAGTTTTGTTGTGATTGTATATACATTACCCAAATTTGAAAGAAACTGAACACCTGGTTGTCATTTAATGCTACAAATACACTAAGAAAAGTTAGGACTCCTGTATAATGTATTTATAAAACTATATATGTTTACATAGTTATAGCATTCTAATATATATCTTATCATAGGTTTATATCTTGAGCCTTAGTTTTTCCTCATGCAAACTCAGGAAAAAACATTTTAAATATTTATATATTTAAAATTTAATATTATTGAAATTCACCCTTTTCTTCTTTTAGTAACTAATTAAAATGTCCACATTCAGCCTAAACTGGTTTGGCTCAGTGGATAGAACATTGGCCTGCGGATTGAAAGGTCCCAGGTTCAATTCCAGTCAAGGACATATACATTGGTTGCAGGCACATCCTCAGTGGGGAGTGTGCAGGAGGTAGCTGATCGATGATTCTCTCTCATTGATGTTTCTAATTATCCCTCTCTCTTCCTCTCTGTAAAAAATCAATAAAATATATATTTTTAAAAATAAATTAAATAAAATAAAATGTCCACAATCAAGTGTGAGAATCAGTATTCAACAACAAACACCATAAGAACAACTGGTTATTTAACTGTCAGAAAGGCAACATCAATAATATTAATGAAACACTAAATACCGTATGCTACAAGTAGAAAATTAAATATAATACAAAGCCAAACTAAACATGCCTTTGAGTAGTCTCTTAATATAAAATAACCTTTGCAGCTCAATTTTACAGTGCACTGTAAATAGTTATTTAACACAAGTTAGGTTCCCAAATTAGATGTAAAAAATAAGTTTTATGACCACTCTTAGGAATAGTTTAAGATTTTTAAAAAATCTGGTTTAATATGTATTAAATACAACAATAGAAAGAATTAATAATTATTTAATGATGTCAATCACCCATTTAATCCCTTATAATTCACTAGAAAAGCTTAATTCCTTCTCTGACTTTCTTGGTTTTATATACCCTCCCTTTGTCTTCAGCATACCACCAAAAACATACGCTACTATAGGCACTCTTGAGAAGAGCTGCACTTTAATATCCTCAACTGAGTCACAAAGGCATGACTCATACATAGTGTCAGTAGTCATTCCACCCTTAGTATAATTTTGGAACATCCAGAAATGTCTTCCAACAAAACTAATAACTAGATAAGATAAAATAAAATAAAAATACCTCCTCCTATTCACCTGTTCAGTGATGATTGAAATTTGTTGATCAAGAAAAAATTAACTGTGATGTTTATAATGTACAATTCATCCTACAAAGTATTTCTTAAAAATATCATCTTTCTCCACTATAGTGCCCAAATCTAGACCAAAGTAACTTGATTTCTGTCCTGAAAAAGTTCAATCACAAGTCAGCTGGCCTCCTTGAAGCCTTTCCCTCTCCCCATTTGCCATTTGTTCTGCACTACAAACCAAAAGAGATTTTAAAAACCCAGATTTGGTCATGTAACTCTGCTATTTAAAATTTTTTCGTGGTTTCCTATTGATCCTAGACTAAAAAAAAAATCTCATGATCCTAAAATAAGGAACAAACTCATTTAGATGGCCTAGAAAAGCCTATCTCCAGACTTTTAAAAAATATATATTTTATTGATTTTTTTACAGAGAGGAAGAGAGAGGGAGAGAGAGTTAGAAACATCGATGACAGAGAAACATCCATCAGCTGCCTCCTGCACGCCCCTACTGTTGATGTGCCCACAACCAAGGTACATGCCCTTGACTAGAATTGTACCCAGCGCCCTTGAGTCCGCAGGCCAACGCTCTATCCACTGAGCCAAACTGGTTTCAGCCTGACTATTTTTTGAGCTTCGTGTTATATTGCCCTCAGTCCTCATACCCTGAAATCTAATTTTTCATTTTCACACCTGGATGCATATCCCTACTGCTGGGTCTTTGCAGTATATCTTCAGTTCCGTGCATTCATTCTCCTCTTGTTCACTTAGTTACCTCCTACTCATCTCTCAGATTTTAGCTCAAAATCAGTTCCTTGGTACAACTCAAATACTAGCAGGAAGAGAGAACACATTCAGAAAATACCTGTTCAATGCCTGACAAAATTAAAACAAGATTAACAGAAGGAAAAAATATAAAAACAGAAATTTACTTTTACCCACATTCAGAGGTTTTTGTTAGAGAAGATTCAGGAAAAGAAGGTGTAAGGAGAGTGCTAGATGGCACTGAGTACAGGTCTCTCTCAGTGCTGTCCATGACAGATAACCTATAAACTTGTCAGAAGCAGAGGCAAAGGTAGCTGGGAACATGGTTTTGCTGCAAGATAATTGCATGATTGATAATTAGGCACCAATGCCCTACCAAGCTGAGTAGCTCAGAAAGAAAAGCCTTCCCAGCTTTACACCACACAAGCAGAGGTGGACAGGGCTTATTCACTGACTCAGGGCAAAGGTTGTTTACAAATCAGACCCAGAGACATCGCTGGCCAGATGTGGGGTATTTTGTAGTGATTTAACACGCATGTCTTCATGCCTGGCATACCTCTGCCACTCCCAGCCCTCCTCCCTCCCACTGCCTTTACCCTCCTAAAGCTCTTGGTGAGGGGAGTAGCTGGGTGTCATTCAAGAAGCCGGAAATCTGGAAAGTGCGTCTTCAACACTGCTGCATTTTCAAGACAAAAGCAAGAATATATTTCAACATTTCTGCTCTTATTTCTTTTCCAGTGGAAATATTAAGTCATAAATTATCAAGTGAAATACTTCTGCTACACAGATAAGAAAATTGGGTTCAGAGAACCAACTTTCCCTCACTCAGATCCCCAAACTGCTTGGTCCAATGCTCTTCTCATGAAGACAACGTTAGCTAAGTTGCTCTCCTGTAGTTCGTTAATGTTTGAAGATTTAATCTTCTTTTTCCCCAAAAATTGAATACTCATGTGCAGTTTTCTTTCACATTCCGATTTCATTTTTATCCAATTTATCTCAGTACATGCTGTCTTTTAAATTATTTCCAATGATGACTTTTGTGCCACACATTTTTGCAACCCAGGGTACATTTTCCATTTTATCCCATGCATGACATCCTTATCTGAGACCCAGTTCCTCAGTTTTTCATTTTAGAGTGAGTATTTGTTTTTAATAAATAAGTACAATAGAAGTAAACTTGCTAAAATAACACAGCCATTTTCTTATGTGCAGTATAATCAGAGAATACTATGTAATTTACACTTACCTCAAATAGAATAAATTAAATTTCATTAAAATAGTAATAAATCTATACTTCCTAAAGGCAGTACAGTGCTTCAGCTTCATCTAATATATTTTCATAGTTATCATCAAATCCATATTTTGGAATTAATTAATAACAAGAATAATATTTATTATTTAGTTTTACTATAGTCCAGATTCTTTTCTAAATATTTCACACATAATATCTCATTCAATTCTCACAAAGGCTATATGTATAGAACTTGTTGTAAGTACATTTTGCAAGTAAGAAAACCAAGGCCCAAAGAGGTTAAAATACTTGCCTAATATCACACAGATGGAGCCAGGATTTGAACACAGGTGGCTTTACTCCCACACTCTGACCCACTATGCTGACTTCTAAGTAGAAATTATAAGAGGTGTTTCTTAAATGCTTCTGATGCCTTCTCTTCTGTAATAATTTTGTGGGTAAGTAACATCAAAGATAATTTGTATTTCTTAAAAATAACACAAACTCAGCAATTTAATGTTTTATTTTCTCTCCAATTTCATAGTTGTGATATATCTGAGCTACAAAATAAAACAAACAAAAAAATGACTTTTACCTTGACCTCATCATATCTTCTTCATCTTCTCTTTATATATACTCTCCATTTTAATTGGCTCATAATTAATCCTTGTGCTTCGGGATTTGAATAGCATTAGAGTATTGGTAGCCAGTTTCTACTCGCTCATTTTTTTAAACAATGTTGATTGAAAATTAATTCAATGTGGAAGAAAATGACGATGTAGCAAAGTGGCCTGTGGGTGCTCTAATTTAAAAATCCTGTCAATTAGGGTGGTAATTCCAACTAAAGTTTGCATGCAGACACATAAGTGAGTGGTCCTAGAGCCTAAAGAGACAGTCCATGCTCAGAAGAATCCCTTGTGTCAGTCAATAGAGATATTATTCTTTGTTTGGAAAGAGGACAAAATACTAGTATGTGTTACTGAATTTGAATTTCTAGTTACATAACATGAAACTGTTGAATATAATTATGTCCTCCATGAGATCTTTAAAGCAATATTTGAGACCTGAGGAAAAAAACACACACAAACACACAACTTTCTGAATGTTCCTATACACCCAGCTCCCAGCTACAGAGATTTGAACATTTGATTAAGAAATAGATCTTATTGCTTTTCTCTTACCCAATGGGAGTCATTGTATTTTTTTTTATCTATTCAGAGTGAATAATTTCTAGTAAACCATATTCAGATCATTCACAACAATCAGGTAATTATTATTTTTCTTATTCATAGATTTGGTTTTCCTCTTCCAATATTTTAAAATTCATGTTTATCCTTTGTTTAATTGCCTGAACTTGAATTTCTCTCTTATAAATCTACATATGTTACATGGTAGATATGTGTTAATAATTCAATTGTTTTAACATTGGCCAATAGAAAAAATATTCTTATTTTACTTAATGCAAATTACAAACACACAAAAGCTTTTTATATTTTTTCTTAGTTTCTAATATTAAAACATCATGCTAATACATTTAACAGCATATGCATCATTAAAGCTAAATGCTAGTTTTATTTTTGTTTCAAGTCACATCAAAACATGCAGAAACTAGACAAATTTTGAAATATAAAATCTTATTTTTTTGAACAATTAATCATATGTATGTCATGAACACATTACTTACAAATCAGTACATGTAGCTATATCTAGTTCTGAACAAGGATAAGTATTTAATAAAATTCTGGAAAACATTGCAGTTTTATTATTAATTATTCCTGTTCCCATTTTCAGAGATGCAAGTTGTCCATTCAATAGCCATTTCCATATTCTTAAGTAGTTGAACAGTGGAGCTGTGCCCCCTTTGTACATCTTGCAGCAAGATGTGAACAAATGACTAACTTCTGATCCATAGCTTAGATTATTGGTCATTCTGTAGGTATATAGAAATGCTGAAAAGTCTCTATTAAAAAACAGAGTTCACTTAGGACATGTTTTTCCTTATGCTTATTTTGTTTTCCCTTCTCTCTTCTCCCTTCAATGTGGATGTGATAGCTGGATCACCTTGAACTATGAGGCAATCTTGATATTTAAAACCATATGCTAAAAATGATAACAAAGTGATAGAGCCTGGGTACCCGATAATTTAATAGAACATGCTTGTTCTTATTTTTGTGTGAAATAAAAATTCTTATATTTTTAGGGTCTTTTTTGTTATTTTCTTAGGGTTTTTGTTCTCTTTTGGTATGGCAGTAATACAATTCTCACTGATATATTTCCCCACCACAAAAGTTAAAATGCTGTATGTAATTATGTCATTTTAAAATAAAATACATATATTGTAGTACAGCTTATGACTGAAGTAATAGATATGTGACATTGACATGTTTAGTATTATATTTCTCTGTAGCTTATCAAGTTGGGCTCTGCAAATGTTTGGATATATATTTGTGAGGTACGAGGGATGAATAAGACTGTGTTCTCTGCTATTCAACCAACCTGGCATACAAGACTATTCAGAGTTGGCCTGGTGGATAGGGCTTTACTGTTGTCTGTAACTCAGAAGTGAGCATGCTTATGAATAAGTTGAAAATACCCTGTTTCCCCAAAAATAAGACAGTGTCTTGTATTAATTTTTTCTCCCAAAGTTCCGCTAGGTCTTATTTTCAGGGGATGTCTTATCTTTCCATGCGCTAGGTCTTATTTTCGGAGGATGTCTTATTTCCGGGAAAACACAGTAGTTACCCAAATGCTGATTTTGAGGATTCTTTATCTCTCCCACAATACTAAATATGCAAATTTCCTATGTCTCATTTTGTATACTAAATGTGAAAATTTCCTATCTTTCATTTTGTCCTTTCTTTTTTATTTTTTCCTCCAGAAGAGTATTTTTTTTTTCACTAGCTTATATATATTGAATGGGAGATTTGCCTCTTTGTGTCATAAAATAGTTATGTTGTCAATCTCCTCATCGACTGCTTCCTGTCACCGTGGTCTACTTAGCCTTTAACAAGAAAATCAGAATAACCTTTCATGCATTGCTAACCCCTGTGGTCTACAGTTGCCAATACACAGGTTAAAGCTCAGGAAGGCTGACCCCGTGGTGCCGAAAAAGGTCAAGCAAGGCTGGGAGTTCTTGGTAACATTTTTAATATTCCTCTGGTTACAGTGTGGGAGAAAGAGCAAGGGCTCTCAAGTCAGACCTGATCTAAATTTTAACTTAAAATAAACTTGTGCAAGTTATTTAATTTTTTCAAAGCTTAATCTCTTATATGTAGGAGTGCAGAAAACAATATCCTTGTAGGGGTCCTTTGAAAATTAAGTGAGATAAATTATATATAATAGAATAAGCACAGATGTGGCAAATGGAAGCTAATGTATATAGGCTCTTTTACTCCTCTTTCATTTGATATGGTTTGTATATCAGCTTCTTCTACCCAGGTTTTATCACTGCCCTTCTGTTCCAGATCCTTGTTTCAACATAACAAGAGGATACTATTATACTAGTAATTTGTACTTACCTCAAATAGAGGTAAGCGTATGGTGTTATAGATTAGCTAGCTGCTTAACCAGCAAAACCCAAAAATTTAATACAGTAATCATTATTTAATGCACAACTTTGATATTAAGTGATTTGACAGTTCCTTCTTGCTTCTGTGAATAGTGGCTGGCTGATCTATATTGGACAACTCTGTTCCACACAGTGTCTCAGCCACAGCTGCCTATTACAGGTACATGGCACTGCCCAGCGTTTCCAGCTAGCAAGATCCCTAAAAGCCTAAGTTTGCAACTGCCACAGAGTCTACTACATATTCTTGGCCAAAGCAAGTCACAGGCCAGCCCACATCCAGAAAGTGGAGAAATAAGCAAATCCTGGTAAAAGAACTTTAAAATAAAGTGCATAGATGTAGGGAGGAGTAGGGAATTAGGATGACCATTTCTGTAATCTACCATAGCTCTCATCAGTTTACTGGGCTTTCAGCCTTTTAATCTCTTCCCCACAGCTTATTTTTTTTTTTTTTGCACTATTATTTCTCAAATTGGAGCCCACAAATACTCAGGAGTCTAGGGTTTAAATTAAAAATTCAATGTTTCTTTTGTATAATAATCTAAAAAGGATTTTTACAATTTTGAAAGATAAAATACCTATTTTGCAATGGCATCTTGCAAGTTAAAGACATCTTGGGACATCTTTTCATTCTTAAACTGGGTTAATATGCAAATTGACCCTAAGAGTGGAGTGACATGAATGGACCAGTCACTATGAGGTGCACTGACCACCTCTTGGTCCCTTTCCCTGCCTGGCAGGATCCCATCGCCTGATGGTAAATGGGAAACAAGGGGTGGGTGGTGGGGGACACAGGGGCACCAGGCCAACGTCCCCGCCCCTCCGGTTGCCCCACACACAGAGGGTGACCCGCAGCAGGAGCGGGGCTGCAAGTGGGGGGGAACAGTCAACCTCTCTGTCCCTTCTCCCAGCCATCAGGCACAGATCCCCGGATGGTGAACTGGAGGGCGGGGTCAGCTGCAGGCAGCTGGGGAAGATGGCCCCGATCATAGGCCAGGCCTAAGGATTGTACCTGCTCATGAATTTTGTACACTGGGCCGCTAAAATAAAAAGTTTAATTTAAAGGTGCATATATGTCAACAATAAGCTCATTGTTTTCTTCTATAATATATATTTAAATAATTTTTATTTGTTGCTAACTTATAACCAAGTAAGGTTATATTGATTACTTCCAGAATATACTATATCTCATTGAGAAAGAGTTTGAAATTATTTTCAAGAAGAGAGAGCTATACAGACAGACAGATGAGGGGAGGGAGAGAGAGGTAGGAAAAAAAACAACCAAACCTCAGATCATCACTACTTTATTTTATTTTTGTTAATTTTATAGTAAACTATTAAAAACATCTTTTTTTCTGTATTTTTTCCCAGGGTAATTTTGTATTTAATTCCAATCTAAGTATTTTAAGAAGCATAATATGTTCTATTTTATTCTAATGATTAAGAATAGAAATAAATGACATTATAAATCTTTTCTACCAGGCTTAATAGAATACAATGACTATTAATATGTGGAATTAAGTTTTAATCATGGAAGAATTGATTGACTAAATCTCAGACTTTTCTTCCAGTATTAAAATATAATTGAAACAGTAGAAAAACGGCATTACTTTTATTGAATTATGTTCAGTAAGATCAACTGCATTTCAGTAATGAAATACATTATCTATGGAACACATTGGGTTTTACTCAATATAAAAGTACTTGTTCGCTTTTTGGTTGAGGTAGGCTTTTCGAGTTCTTATTCTTATTATTTTTTTGTATTTACTACAAAAAGTTAAGCACTTAATAAGCGTGGGTGTTTTTCCAAATTTTAATAAATATTTTAATTTAAGATTGCCAAAGTGAATAAGGGGTCCATGATGCGTTAATGTTTCCATATTCTCTTTATGAAGTTAATTGTGAAACAGGTTATCTTATTCCAAAGAAAGATTTTCCACATGCAGGTGTACCATATAGGGATCATAACTCAGTTTTATCAATGACGGTGCTCAGGTGGGCACTGTCCTAACACTGCACAATTACTTAGCAAATCCTATCAAGGCCAATCCTGTGGCTCAGAGAGTTGTCAAGTGGTTCAAAGTAGACTCTTTGAGCAGCCCTTCATAGTTTATGGATTAGGGATGAGGTAAGGGAAAGCCTTGTAATTTGCATGTCTTTCCTGCAAGGGAACCAGTGTTAGAATCTTCCCATTTGTTGTCAATACATTATCACTAACAAAGGGAAAGTAGAAAATGAAAGGATAAGAGGAAATAAAAAGAAAAGGGCTAAGACAGTCTATCAAGATCAATAAGGATTGATCTGTTTTTAGCCCATTTAAATTATAAACATAATCTCAGTACTTTTGATCTACTTTATTTTGCTGGAGTTATTCATAGAGGGTGTTTAAAATGTTAATTTGTTGGTGCTTATATATATATATATATATATATATATATATATATATATATATATATATATATATGCTTAGGCAACCCTTTTAAATAGTTCCTTGGGCTTTTGCTGAATAATTGAATATATACTATTTTCTTTACTATTTTGCACAGTGATATGCAAATTTATGCCTGGGGTTTAGATTTAACACATTATCATTAATTATTTAAAAATTATAGATAATTCTATATGCAAATGTTACACTTATAAGCAATACCTCTAATCATGTATTCTGTTCTTCACTCATCAAAAATTTCAGAGAAATCAAAATTACATAAAAATTTGGTGATCCTATTCTAATGAAATACCTGTTGGGTCCATCATATATTCACCTGTGCATGATAAACTTAATCTGTATACTTCTTATAATACCTTTTTAAGTAACTCTACAATGGGGAACCACACAGATTACAGATTTTCAAAATGTAGGAGTATGATTTAGACTCATTTCATTATTTTCCCTAATTAAAAGTTTAGTTGTTAGAAATGTGGGCATTGATTGGTGGTAAATATCTAGGAAGGGTAATAATATGTTTTCAATATTTGAGAATTGCCATATTACAGCAATGTAATTTAGCAAGTTAAATAATCCTTATATAATTTTAGAAAGAAACAAAAAAAAACATATTTATATAAATGCCTAGGTAAGTAATAAATTGTGAAAATAATTATATATATATTTTTTGCAGCAAGTATGAACCACCTATATCAGACACTGGGTAAGGCATATAACCCAAGATTATGAATCTGTAAGATTACTCTTCATTTCCTAGCTTGTTTCTAGCCCTGCCATTCCCATTTCTATTAATGCCACATCACCTTCACTCTCCCAGGCATGGAAATGGGTACTTAAATGCCTTTTAGCTTCTCCCTCCACCTTTCCTGAAATATACCAAATCCCCTTGGCTATTTAACGCTCTGATTCTTAGTGTGTTTATCCAACACACAGCTGCCTTCCCTATTCAGTTCTAATTTCTTCTCATCTGAGATATCCACTGACTATCTCCTCAGCTCTGAGTCTCCCTTTCTCCTCTCTTCATCCATGCTTTACCTCATAGGATAAATTTCCTTGAAACGTAATCCTCTTCTACTCAACAACCTTGTATAACTTCCCACTGAATAGACAATTATTGTTCAGCTTGGCATTGATCTGAATTTTCTCCCACTCCCCGCTTCGTGCCTGTCTGCTCTCCAGGGGATTCCCACGTGGATCTCTTCAGACTTTGCCCAAAGGCTGCTCGCCACTGAAAATGCTTTCCCCACAGACGTGGGAACTCTCGGCTATTTCCTACAGCTGTAGGTAATGTCTCCCTTTTCTGGCAGGATATTTCCATCTCCTAATAGCAGTAAGACTCTGTTATTTCCGCATGTGCTTTTCTTTCCTCGGTAGACTGACTTACTCTATGCTCTCTGAAGTTAGGTACCATGCCATAGTCATTACTGTGTGATTCACAGAATCTAACAAATAACAGGGTAGAAATTAATAGATATGTGTTGGATGGCTTCATATAATCTCATTTAGAATATTAGAAAGAATATGTCCTTTAGAATAAAATTTAAATTATAAAAAACAACCTCATAAATAAAATTAACCCTTAGGTTGCAATTCTAATCTGTTCCTATCTCTTACATTTTATTGGTCAGGTAAATGTAGGATATCATAGAGTTTTATAGCTGTCTTCCTTAAATCAGGTGTCCCTGTGAAGTCATTGTGAAGATTAGTTAATAAATTCAGTCTTACTATAAAACAAAAACAAAAAAACTAAAAAGTACTTTTTCAGGTATTTTTCAATCTAATTGCTACAAAATATAAACTTACTAGTAGTCAAAAAAATTGGGAAGAAATAATAATCATTAGAAAATTTTTCTGTGAAGAATTATTTTAGATATGATTTTAGAGATTTCACCTTTTTCTGGGTAAAAAAAGGGGGGTGCCCTGGCTGGTTTGGCTCAGTGGATAGAGCGTGAGCCTGCGAACTGAAGTGTCCCAGGTTTGATTCCAGTCAAGGGCATGTACCTTGGTTGTGGGCACATCCCCAGTGGGGGGCGTGCAGGAGGCAGCTGATTGATGTTTGTCTCTCATCAATGTTTCTGGCTCTCTGTCCCTCTCCCTTCCTCTCTGTAAAAAATCAATAAAATATATTTTAAAAGGGGGGCGGGGCTTTTTAAAAAATCTTTGTTAGAACTGTAAAAGAATAATAAAAGACTTGAGGATAAATTTATTTGAGCAATCCCCTGCTTTGAGAGGACTGTATAGAAGTCTATGAATGGAGAAGAGGCCAGGTATTAGACCTGACAGGTTTTGTGGAACCACCTGGCAGGTCTAACAAGCTCAGGAACTAAAAGTAACTACACAGTGTGGTCTGATCACAAATTTCTAACTGGACAGATCAGAGTGTGTAGTCACATCCCAGGCCTATGACTGCCTTAGCAAAGATCAATCTTTCTTTAAATGAGTCCTGTCCATGTTCTTATGCATTTAGGATAGCATGCCTTTGAAAGGTCAAAATAGCTATCATTTCCTACCCAGCCAAGACACTTCCGCAGGCTCCAGAGCATAAGACCACAGAACCCCTCATTGGTATCTTGTTCCACACATGCCACCTCTGTGTGCTGTAATGTTAACTATCCTGTCCCCACCGATTTAAAAAATGTGTTTCTCCATTTTGCCATTTTTTGCTTTTTTATTGTTTTAAGTTTCACCAGAGATTTCTCTGCTCTGCTTTTACCTGCTTTCTTAATCAACTGCCAATAGACTGCATGCACCTTCCTCATGTCTTCTCCTTTGACACTAATGTATGAGCTGCAAAACTGCCATTCTTGAGAGCATTTGGGACCTTGCTCCCTGGGACATATCATCAGTTGGCTCAAATAAACTCATAAAATTTCTCTACATGTTTGGACATTTCTTATGTCAACAAGCCCAACTAGAAAGATAGATAATTTTCAAACTAGGAAAGGGAGATAATAGACCTGAACTTGATTTTAAGGTTCCTTGATACAGGCAGGTGTTTAAACATAGTTTAGAGTTGAAAGTATCCTTTCCCTATTTAAATGCTCTGCACTTCATTTTCATAAGCATTTATAGTCTCCTATAAATTATTTCTTTTATCTGTGCTCATACTAAGATTTTTATTTATTTATTTATTTATTTATTTATTAAATATATTTTATTGATTTTTGTACAGAGAGGAAGGGAGAGAGATAGAGAGTTAGAAACATCGATGAGAGAGAGTCATCGATCAGCTGCCTCTTGCACACCCCCTACTAGGGATATGCCCGCAACCAAGGTACATGCCCTTGACCGGAATCGAACCCGGGACCTTTCAGTCCCCAAGCCGACGCTCTATCCATTGAGCCAAACCGGTTTTGGCCATACTAAGATTTTTAATGAAATTTAATCTACAGTAGTACTAGCTTACATAAGACTTGAATTACCAAAGAATTTACCACAGCATGCTTCAAATAATTCCTTTCCTGAGCGCATTTACAATGCCATTCGATTTATATTTCTCAGAAGCACATTTGTTATGCCAAATGGGGTATACCTGTAATTAGATGCTAGGTTACATGTAATCTATGTAAAATGAAATGAATAAAATATTTTAAAAACTCACCACAATTGCAATAAATACAATAAAAGCTCTGGAAGCTAGAATATGTTGAAATTAATAGGGAGAGAAAAAGAGACTAAAAATCATTGAAAATTGACTTTGCTGGCTGTTATAACAGGTGAATTACCAGTGGAATCAGATAACTTATCTGATTAAAACCATAGCCATCTTATCCAGATGCTTTTTAAAAATATTCAGATAGTTAATTCTGTGTAATTATAATACTGGGGTAAAGACTTTGAAGCAATTGTTAATTTTTATTGTAATATTTCACTCTACTGACATATTGCTCTATGCAAATAAACTCAGGCTTCCTTTGTCTCTCTAAACATATCATATTGGAACATCCATTTCAATTGTCATGTGTAGATTTGAAGACTAAATGCCACCAAGTAACTACAGCATATCTTTTATCTATCCTGTTTTCATCTGAAATTGTGCCACTATATCTGTGCATGGCATTGATTTCTGAATAAGCAGCCCAGTTGAGGTGTGATCAGTTATATAGACAGGCTCACTGCAGTTTCTTATATCTGAAACATCCCTGGAGGCTCTTACAATTTCTCAATGTCATGGACTCTAATCTTTATGGATCTTGTCTAAAATTAGAAAACACATGATTACCTACAATATGAAATATTTACAAGTATAAGTAAAACTCCATTTGTTTATATAGAGAAGCACTTCACAATAAAATGTAAGACCTGCTTCTCTATAGTGACCTGCATTTTTAAATATTACCAAATATGAAAAAAGTTTAAATTTTCTATTTTATTTCTTGAGGTCACACTTCACAACATTTAAGCTACTATTCTAATAGATGTTGTTTGCTTCCATCTGAAGTGAGTATTTACAGCTCAATCGAACTGTTAATACTTCTCAGTGTAGTAAATTCTAAAATTGCAGGTGTTGCCTTGACATCTTCTAGCCTCACAAGACCCCAAGGCTCCACCATGAGTTGCCCTGCACTCTCCAGACGTGATACCACCGCCCCCAGGGGAAAGGATACCCACCCAGCTAGTTCTCCTGTCACTCCATTCAGTCCTCAGCCTGACAGGTTCTACTGGTCTGCCAGCCTGGGAATTATTCAAACAAGTCAATCATAGCCTCCCCCAGGAACCAGAGCTCACCTTTCCTTCTTGTTCCCACAGTCTACTCCTCACAGCCTCTCCTGGGTTGCTCTCCTCCTTAGTGCAACCCCTATGTGGCTCTGGATGGCATATGGTGTCCTCCTCCCAGGACTCTGAGTGAAACTGAATTATTCTATGACTATAAATATGCATTTATTCCAAAATAATTACAACTATTGGAATTTCTTGATGATTTCAATATAAGTTGTCTCTTAGCCTTGTTTTCACTATTGCTAGCAACTATATCTTCAATTTAAAGAGGAAGTTGTACATTACCAGACCATTTCTTGTATTTAAAACATCAAAAGGCCTAAATCACCTGTGATGATGACAAATAGAACCTCATCCACCTCGAAAACCAGTAAATACTTAAAGAAAAGATGGCTCTTTCAACATAGATGATCTGAGTTGCAGGATTTTAGTAAGAAGATAATAATGCTCTCACATTATGCTTTTAAGAGTTATCCCAAAATTCAGAGACCCCCCAATAGAATACAAGGGAACATCTTTAAAGTTCTAAAACTAGGAAAATTGTTAATGATAGTAAGGTGGTTCCCAAAGAGTTCATGTGTCCTTTTTGAGTGAAAAAATGACTTAGATGAGAGAGCAAGATCAAATTTCTATTTAATTGCAGAGCCATATTACCAAACTTTAATGAATACACAGCCCGTGTTAGCATAAATGTGGCAACTCAAGTGGGATCTGCAAACTGAGATTTAACAGTGGAGAAAGAGAAATAAGCTCTCGATAATGAGCCACAAAAATCTCAGGACTAAATGTGGGTCCAAAAAAGGCACCCATGGTCCCCCCAAATTAAAAAAATCACTGAAAGAAGCAGAGGGTGATGACTCAGCAGACATTTTTCCAACATCACTCATTTACATAACCTACTTCATTGGGAGATGAGAAAGATCCTTCAATTTCATCAACATCAGCATCACCTTCATAAAAATATTTCTATATAACTCTTCACACACATATCTGTTGCACATTCCACAGTGTGACAGAGTGAATTTTTCTCTATGAGTACTTTCTACCTAACTGCAGCTTCTTTGAAGCAAAAATTTTATCTAATTCATATATGTTCTCCAATCAGAGACAGTCATTTATAACATTAGAAAATAAATAAATTTAGGATCTATCAGTTATTCTACTTAATGTTTAGTAAGCATGATAAATAATAATTCCAATCTATCTAGCAAAAGTTTTCATGATATCCCTGATGCACACAGAAGGAGATAAATTCCTATTGTCTTTGAATCAGATGTATTTTAGTATTCTTTGCACTATTTTATTTGGCATTATGTTTTCTAAAACCCAAACTATTATACATCTTTGTTTTTGTCTGATACTCTACTCTTGTGTTTTCTCTTCTCCATCCTCGTACCTTCTTAGTGTCTTTTGAAGGTTCTTGTTCCACTGTCGGTGCCTTAGGTATTGATGTTCCTTGGGCCCTTCCTTACGCCATCTTCTATTTTTATTCTAGATAATTTTCTTGAATAATTTCATCATTTCCAATACTTTACTATCCACCAGCTATTGAATATCAAGTATTTTATTCCAGATCATATCTGTTTTATAAGCTTCAGATCTGCTTATTAGAATCTTTGTTGTATCTCATGAGCCCCTCAAACTCAGCAGATGCAAAATTGGGCTTATCATCGCCCCCTCCACCCCATAAACCAGCTTTCCCACATGTGTTTCCTCTTCTTAGATAGAGTAACTATACTCACTCCAGCTTATCCAATCTGGACACCCTGCCATCATTACTGAGTCTTTCTCCTCATTCACTTTCCTGTTTACAATCAAACAAGTTCAGTCTGGCCTTCTGATCTTTCTCAAGTCTTCCCATTCTCTTCATTCCCACAGCTCTCTTAGCTCTTGCTGACATCACTATGTTATACATGCTCTTCTCTCCTTTTAGTTGGCTAATCAATGCAAGGGCTGTGCTCAGCAAATTCTAAGCAAATAGGCTGAAGATTTACAGATTTAGGTTGATAATTTCATACATATTTTTAAAATTGCCTATTTAAGCTTATGAATAATTGAAAAACCGTTGGGAAAATACACCTATAAATTCAGATCTCTCCACAGTTTGGAACTATGCTCCCATTTCTTTTTATAAGTATTAAAATCTGTGTAATTTGATGGGCACAATACCAGAGTAGGCTGGGCTGAAACATTTTAAATATATTTATTGGGGAAATATTAATATATTTTTATGAAATATATGTGTGCTTACATATGCTTCTGCATATATATATAGACACACATGAATTAAATATTTGTCAGACTTTAATTACTTAAGTTTCTTCCTAAGATGAATATCTGTTTCAGAATAGGGAGGATATTTTTCCCAGTGTATGATGACTAAAATTCAAGAAACCATGTATCACATTGCTCCTATTACATTTGCATTCCTAAAATTTGAAAGATCTCTGTTTTGTTGTTGGGTGTTTCTAATAGAATCAAGTTTTTGTTGATGGGTATTTTAAAAATGTGAATAAAATTAGTTTAACCAGGCATAGATTTTCTATGTCTAGCTAATAGAAAGAAAAATCTAGCAGATCATAGATTTCTTATGTACAATAGTTTATGAGTACAATGTAGCACTTTTCTTTTCCCTCACAGATTAAAAAATTAGCAGTGACAAAATAATAATGTATAGATTCAAAATTTATCTCAGAAAAGATCTGTGATGATCCTTAAAATAGCCTGAATTTAATTCTTCTGGTTTTGAGATTACTTTGGGTAGTTCTAGGGAGTACAAAAGCAGTGACAATATCGGAAGCAATTCCTAAAACACATAATACTTATAATTAATTAAAATTCACCTTCTCTTGTAAACACGTGGTAGGCTGCACTTCTCAGAGGTAAGGTGGTGTTAAGAAAGTGAGAATTCTTCAGAGAAGAATGTTGGAATCGGTTACTGGACATGGGTGCCCTTCAGAGCCTTTGCAGTGTCCAGGCTGCATTTCACCACAGGAGCCCAGGATGATCTCCATTGGCTGAAGTGATGTCACTCACAACAATGATCCTAACCCTGTGATGACTGACATGCTGGAGCACAGACGAACTTGTTGAGTGTTCTTTACTTATTTTCCTAGTTTATCTCCACTTCTCAATTGTTATTGGATTTAAAAACTGTTACTTAATTTGAGGAATTCAAAATTCCTAGTTCTAACCCTGGCTCATTTCTAAAGTGAGATTTACTATTGATCCCCATACTTGCTTCATTGTCTTAAACTCATGTCCTAAATCCTACCTCATATGAAATACTCAACTTTGTCCATCAGCACTCCAGAGAGAGTAGAATTTTCTGCATTATAATATGCCATCAGGCTAGCCAAGAAAACAATGAATTGGTTTATCATGTTATTTAAATAGATCTGGGGGAGATAATAGATCAACCGAAAAACTTGTATACATGCATATAAGTACAACCAATGGACACAAAACTCTGGGAAGGGAGGGTATAAATGGGAGGGGGGGTGGTAAGATATCTACACAGATAATAATTTAATAAAATAAATAAATAAATAAATAAATAAATAAATAAATAAAAATAAATTTGAAATTCTTGGGTTCTTATTACCACACAACACTGTAATTACTTGGTTATTTCCCTTAGTCCCCATCCACCTCATGCCTCCTGCTGCCCTAGACAGTTAGTTTCTTAAACACAAAGGGCAGGTCATATGCTGTTTTTGTGTATCTCACCCAGCAGTATATACAAGGTTTGAACTTTTTTTCAAATTGCAATTATTGAAAATAAGATGTCATCAAAATGTGTCCTCAAAAAGTAAGGGAGGAACTCAATAAATTTTAAAATAAGAGTTAAGCTGTTATATAAGACTAGAGTCTCAATGCATGAAATTCGTGCAAGGGGCTCAGCCCTCGAAGCCATGGCCCTTTCGGCCACAGCAGCTTATCTCAGCCCTTATAGCCCAGGCTTCATCTAGAAGGTTGTTTGGCTGTCTGGTCTAATTTGCATAATACACTTTTATTAGTATAGATTACATTTTGAAATACTGAAGTTGCTCTGAAATATCTTATCTAAAAAAAATCTCAATGAAAATTACACAAACACACACACACACACACACACACACACACACACACACATACACACGTATATATTCTTTAATATATATGACCACACTATGAAATGCACTGGTACCAGGTCAGCCAAGGCAGATACAATGCAATTGGTCAGGGGTCGGTGGGCCCCATCATCAACCCATGATCACCCCACAGAGGGAGGCCCAGGCCACCCTCACCCAGCAATCAATTATGGAGCCCCAGCCAAGTGGGCTTGGCCAACTTGTGTGCAGTGATCAATCGTGGAGCCCCACTGGGTGGGCAGAGCCTCCCTTGCATGGAGTTCAATCACAGAGCCCCACAGTCTACTGCCTCAAAGAGGGAGGCCCTGGTCACCTGTCAGCAACGATGTGGCAGATGGGCAAGGCCAGCCAGCGATCACCCCACAGAGGGAGGCCCAAGCCAGCCAAGCAATTGCACCCCACAGAAGAAGGAGGTGGCAGGTGGCAGGGGACAAGGGGCAGGGCCATACAGATGGCAAGCAGTGGTAGCAGCGGGGTGGGGCCAGCTGCTGGCAGCTGGGGGAAGGAAAGCCCCATAAGCCTTGATTCCCAGCCAGGCCTAGGGACCCTACCCTAGGGATCCTGGATTGAGAGAGGGCACAGGCTGGGCTGAGGGACACCCTGCATGCATGAATTTCATGCACCAGGCCTCTAATATATGTATATGGAGAGAGATAAAGAGAGAGACAGAGAGAGAGAGAGAGAGAGAGAGAGAGAGAGAGAGAGAGAGAGGGAGAGAAATTTGTTGCTGTCCTCTTTTCTCTCCATTGACCCTTTCTAAACCATACATGCAAACCATCACAGGCACCTCGCTCAGGCTGCCTTATGCCCCAAAGGAAACACCACCCTGATCCGGGACACCCTTTAGAGCAAACCAGCTGGCCCCACCATGCACCAGGCCTCTATCCTATCTAATAAAAGAGTAATGTGCAGATTGACCATCACTCAACACACAAAATAGCTTCCCCCATATGGTCAAAGATCCTGCCCCTATGTGGACACAAGATGACCACCACAAGATGGCCAGCAGGGGAGAGCAGTTGGAAGGGACCAGGCTTGCAAGGGAGGGCACTTGAAAGGGACCGGGTCTGCAAGGGAGGGCAGTTGGAGGCGATCAACCCTGCAGGGGAGGGCAATTAAGGGTGACCAGGTCAGCAGAGGAGGGAAGTTGGGGGCAAACAGGCTGGCAAGGGAGCAGTTAGACATCAATCAGGCTGGCATGGGAGTGGTAGGGGGGATTAGGCTGGCAGGCAGAAGCAGTTAGGGGCAATCAGGAAGGCAGACAGGTGAGCAGTTGGGAGCCAGCAGTCCTGGATTGTGAGAGGGATGTCCCAGATTGGAGAGGGTGCAGGCTGGTCTGAGTGACACCACCCTCCCACCCCTGTGCACCAATTTTGTGCACCAGGCCTCTAGTATTTATACTTTTAAAAGAAGAACTTAGAAATGTAAACTATCTTCTGCTAAGCTGAATTTTCTTAGATATTCCCAGCCAGCTTGATAACTATAAAGAAAATATTTTATTAATTAATAATGGTAACATCTTGACAACTAATAACAAAAACATTTACAAAACTTAATTTTAAAAATGGGCAAAGGGCTTGAATATCTAGTATTTCTCTGAAGAGCATATATAAATAGCCAAAAATCATATTAAAAGATGCTCATATCACTAAACATCATGGAAATGTAAGTCAAAACCACAATGAGATATCATCTCACACCAATCAGGATGGCTGAATGATTCCATTATATGAGGGTCCTGGAGTAGCCAAACTCATGGAGACATAAAGTAAATTGGTGGGTGCCAAGGGCTGGGTGGAAGGGACAATAGGAGTTATTGATTATCAGGTATATAGTTTCTGTTTGGAGTAATATAAATGATTGGAAATGGATCCTGGCAATGGTTACATAATATAGGAGTGGGCAATAGTTGTGAGTACCCAAAACACAGAGTTTGTTCTGGTACTATTATTTATTTCTTATTGTATTGTCCATACAAACAATTGCAAACCTACTTTTCCCCACCCCTGTATTGTAAATATACTTAATGTCACTGAACTTAAAAGTGATTAAAATTATAAATGTTATATTTTGTGTATTTTAGCACAATTCAAACAGTTTTTAATATTGAGATCTACAAAGGGAAGTCCATTATTTTCAAATTTATTAACCATAAAATACTAACATTATAGACCCAATACTATGTGCCAGGCCCTAAGACATTTTACATATATTAGATCATTAATATTAACCACAATCTATGAGCTATATTGGTATTATCCACAGTTGGCATATAATGAAACAGGCATGAAGAAGCTACAAATTTGCACAGGAATACACCACTGGTGGGTAGTAAGCCTGGGGTTCTAATGTGAGCAGTTTGGCTCAACAGTGTGTAGTCTTAGCATTATTAGCTTTTCCAATTTGAGTTAATAAGATTTTTATCCAAGATCATACATGTGCTAAGTATTATTTTATTATTCTTTTATTCGCCAGTTCATGGCTGTAATGCACAAAAAAATTAAAAATCATAATTTCTTTAACAGTGTAGTTTTCATTTATCATATGAGCTGAGGGAAGACTGCTTTCCTATAAGTCAAACATTATATGAAAAAGCTGAATTCTTTTTTAAAATATATTTTTATTGATTCCAGAGAGGAAAAAAGAGGGGAATAGAAACATCAATGATGAGAGAGAACCATTGATCAGCTGCCTCCTGCATACTCCCTACTAGGGATGGAGTCCACAACCTGGGCATGTGCCCTGACCAGGAATTGAACCATGACCTTCTGGTTCCTAAGTTGATGCTCAACCACTGAGCCCTGCCGGTTGGGCTAAGCTGACTTCTTAAACCGGCTAGGAAATCCTAAGTCCTGCATTACATATTCAATAATAGAGCCTCTAAATTTGTAAAGTATTTTCACAGTAAAAATATGTTAGTTTGGCCATGGTTAAATTATGAATTATGAGCATTCTGTAATAATTTTATTATTAATAGTAATGACAAATTATAATTGCAGACTCTTTCAGCTTTCTAATGTATCACTTCATCTATTGTCTCTAATTTTATCCTCACTGCAACCTTGTACAAATGAAGACAGGGTATTAAGCAATTTGCTTAATGGCAGATCTGGGAATAAAACCCAGATTCTCTTGGGTGTGTTCAATAATTACTTGTTTATACACTGACCTCTTGGGATTCTCCTAAAGAAAAAGTGCTGTGAATCTTAGGCCACCTCATAGACTCCCTTATGTCAATTTAAGTTAAAACAAAGTTACCCATTTAAAACATTTTTGATTATGTTATAATTTTATTCATAAAACACCCCCAATTATGGTAACCAAATTAAGTAAAAAATTCAATCTCAACTCACCCTTTTAAATCTCAAATTTTGAATGCATTACAATAATCTGAGCCACAGACAAGCTGTATCTAAAAGGATGTTAAATGTAGGCATAAATCTTATTAAAACATTAAAAAGGAAATCATGAACTATAAATTAATCAGAAATCAAAAGAAAAATGTTATTTTATTTTTAAATAAAATATTCAGATATAATGACTATTGATAAAAATATGTGTGTGATAACAATTTCCAAAGCTAATTTTGGTGTCTAGAAAATGGAAACAAAGAAAAATTCATAAGAGGTAAAGTACAAGGAAGACCATCTATGAAGTCCATTGAAACATCTAAAAACCAGAAAGGTGATTTTTATATATACAATAAGATGGATATTGGAAATCCAATAAAATTGATGTGTATATTTATTTTATAAATAAGAGTTTAGAAACTAATATCTAAGCCAGAATTTGAGCAGAAATAGAATTGAGGCAGAACTCTATTAATATCACAAGTTTTATGTTTCAAAATCTGTTAACAGGCTTCAAATTATATGTTGTTTTTTGTATAATTTAAGACATTTGAGACCCTGATATGCTTATTAATTAGCCCTAAGTCACACAGGTAGACTGAACCCAAGATTCTTATACAGACCTGCCCTAATATATTCAGGGCTTGGCAAAAAGGAGACAAGCCACAACCCCCAGCCTGATTGGATCCCTTCTCTTTTCTTCCCAAGCTTCTTTCTGTACCATGAGGGCAAACACACACACACACACACACACACACACACACACACACACACCTTCATATAAGCACGTGGCCACACAAGCTCTTATACACATCTCAGCTCACAAATCCAAGGTCTGCCCAAACACTTTCCCCAGAACCACCCCCTCTTGTGTTCCCCTCTGAAGTAAACCTCTCCATGGTACAGGCTGGGAGGTCAAGGTAGGCTCTGAGGGCAAAGGCCTCTTTGGGTAGGGAATTCCGGGTCCCAGAAACCTAGATCATAGTGTAAAAGCTGGTGCTTGAGCTCTAGATAGGCATGACTCCTTAACCCCAAGGATTCTTCTTGTTGTGGTGCTGTGGGGCAGGACTAGAATATGTTAAAGTAGGTCTTCTGAAACATGTTCACTTAGTCCAAGCCTTCCTTTCTAAGGTCCAAGGGTGGGACCTTTTTTGTAATCCTCACCTAAGGACATGATTAGAGAGAGAGGAAGAAGGAGAGGAAGAGGAAGAGGGTGAAGGGAAAGGGAGAGGGAGAGAGAAACATTGATGTGAGAAACATCGATTGGTTGCATTCCATATGTGTCCTGATCTTTCGGTGCATAACACTCAACCAACTAAGCAATTTTGACTGGGCAAGCATGGGACTTTTTATAAATTCTTACATTTGTACAGGGTTCATGATAAGTGAAGCAATGTCACACATATGATCTCATTTGGTCATGCAAGGACCCCATAATGTAAAAAAGGGTAGATGTCATTGAAAAAAAAACACTAAGGATTAGAGCTGATAGACTCAATGTCCCAAAGCTAGAAAGAAGCAGAATTCAAGTCATACACTACCTACTTCTCTGTTTTCATTTCCACGATTCAGTATCTACTCACTAAGCCATTCTCCATTGTGTGAAAGACACCATGCTAGATCATAACCAAAATGGAGGGTCCACAGCTGAAGACCTCAAGATTCTGGAGATATTTGAGGTGAATAAAATTATGATTCCACATACCTTAGCACAGATACTAACTAATCATCTTAGTCTTCTTGGGCTGTCATAACAAAATACTACAGATTGGGTTGTTTAAATAATAGTTCTAGAGACTTAGAGTCCAAGATCAAGATGTCTGCAAATTTGGTTTCTGGTGAGAATTCTCTTCCAGGCTTCTAAACAGCCACCTTCTTATGCTGGCCTCACACGGCCTGTCCTCGGGGCATGGCCTTTCCAGCATTGAGCATTCTGGAGTCTCTTCTTATTAGGACACTAATCTAAAGGGATCAGAGCCCCACCTTATGACCTCATCTAACCTTTATCACCTCCTCACAGGTCTTATTTCCAAATACAGTTTCATTGAAGGCTAAGACTTCAACTTATTAATTTAGAGGGAACATAAATATGTTGTCTATAACATTATTCAAATATGACATTTATATTACAAAGTTATAATGCCGAATAAGTCATTTATTTATCCCCCTATTAGAATTGATTAAACAGCACAAACATTCGGTTATCTTTTTTGTGACAAAGTATTTGAAGAGCTTCACATTCTAGGCTGATCTATACATAATTGCAAAAACACTCTAAGTGTGGTGATAGACTTGCATGCCATGCCATGGATGTCTGTTCCTCCCATTGATGTTATGAGCAACACCTGGTGCCAGTCACCTTCACCTCTGCCCACCAGCCCTGGGTGGGACTTCCCAGCTGCTGATGTGTCCACAATAATGATTAACTAGAGGAGGTGAATTTTATCCCAATGGTAAACATACTTAAAATGATACTCTATATACAATTTTATATTCTGGCACATTTAGCCATTATTTACATATTACAGTCAGTAAACATTTATTGTGCCAGTGCTGGGGATAAAATGAAGAACCAAACAAACAGGGGGCTGCCCTCATGAAGCTCACAGTCTATTGATTACATTGTAAGCATTTTTCTATGCCAAGGGAAACCTTTCTGCCGTGATAAATGTATGCTTGCATTGGCCGATTGTATGAAAATCTGTCCTAATGTTGAACATTCATGCTGTTTATAGTAATTAAGTAGCTATGATCAATACCATTGCTGATATTTTCATTCTTTCCTTAAGATAGTCTTCTATCTTCCCTGCTTTTAGATTTTAATATGCATTAATCTCAACATCAATAGAAGTTCTTTTTACTTGACACAAGATAATATATTACAAACACTTGTATAATGCAAAATATTTTTGTTTTACTTTGGTGAAAGAAAGACAATATGGCCAGATATATAATTGTTGAGACAGGCTTTTTCTCAAGGTTTAATGGCCAATCTGCCACTTTTTTAGCCATTTAGCTTGCAGAGCTGTCTGAATCTGCTTGTTTGTCCCTTTTTTTAAATAGTAACTTTGTTTTGCCTGGATGCTTTGAGGATTTACTTTTAGGGTATTCTTACAATTACGAGTTTGTGCAGTCTCTATCCCCCATACTGGGTTTCACTGAAACACACATGGAACTCTTCTATCTGCATCTTTAGATCATTTTTCACTGGTGAAATTGTCAACAATGATTCTGAATATCTTTGCTTTCCCCCCTTATGGATAACTATAGTTCTTAAGTTTTCATGTCCACTCAGGACAGCTGTCCTCTCCTGTGTTACTGGGATGTCTGCATTGCATCCCCTTTACTACCATGGATAGCCCTCTGAGCTGTGACTTTGAAGATGGTGACTTCTCAAATTAGTGTCATAGCAAGCTGGTTCTGGGAAGGAACCCCATTTATCAAGCAGAAGAATAAAGAGCAGAAAAGATAGAAACCAAAAATATTATAAGCCCTCCCCAATGGAAAATAATGTTGATTCATCAATGCCCATTTTGAATACGTGCTCTAATTTATTATTGTTTTGTTTGTTTCATTCATCTTTGCCCATTGTACTTTTAAAAAGATATTGGGATGTTGATTGCAATTTTTTTGAGACTAGATAATGTATAAATCAGTTGTGGAAATCAGTTTTAATTGATGTGTGGATGTGTCTGATCATTGTTAAGTGCCTTTTTCCCCCTCTCTTACCTATTGTTTTCGATGTGTAATGTTTCGTAAACCCTGGCACTGGTCACAAAGCTCAGCTGTGAAAATGAAACATGAATGTCAGGAGAGGTTTGTAACATCATTAGGAAAACCTCCTCTGCAGAGGAAGTAGCCTTCTTTGGAGAAAATGGGAAAATGGGTCTTGATAAGTTATCTCAAAGTAGCCCATTTCCTAGGGCACCATGGAAAACACAAATGTGATCTATAAGTATACCTCTTCCCCAATTTGGGGAGGAAAGGACTCAGTTTGCATCCTTTTTGTATGTAAAATAAAATGTCCTACCTTTCTAGGCTAAAAAAAAAAAAAAAGTTTACATGCCTGCTCTGTAGTCTTCAGATTGGTCATCTTCTTGAAATATTTAAATTTATTTTAGTTGTTTACTTGCTTTATAGAAGTTCTTTCCAAATGTCAGCTCTGCCCTGCTCTGCACCCAGTACAGATTTTAATTATTTTCCCAATTTATCAAGATACAGAAATTCATCTTTATCTTACCTGCCTTCTATGTGCACTGTTTGCCTTTCAGTTAGCTTTTCCTTTTCTTGTCCTTTTCTGGGACTGTTCCAGAGAAGTTGAATCCTCATTTATCATACAGTTGATACCTAAATGGTTTTATTTTATCTAGTTACTCACACAAATTATTTTCATAATTTACTTAGTCTTACTTTTAAGAATTATAATTCCTTTACCTTGATGTGACAGTGTTTTATATAGTTCCCACATATGTTTTGTTTTGGTTGCTTCTTGCTGATTTATCCAGTAATCAGGAGATAACTGAGCAGACATATTAAATGTTTATCAATGGACAGCAAAAGTATTCTGCCTGTTAATCTGCTTTCTCTGGTTGCATGCTCTTCTTGAATCTATAAGGTCTAATTACCAGTTCCCATTTTGTCTGGTGAAGTCTTTCTAAATGTTTTTTTCACCACAGAAAGCTATAATAGTCAGTACAAAATGCTACCCACACACACCTCACCCAGTCTTTTCTTGTGGAAGCTACACTACTCAAAATGCAATATATTTATATCAATTCTCCAACCCCACTGTCTTCCTGGTTGTTTTGTGAGACTTTGTATTTCTGACTGTGAAGAAATAAGACTGGTGGTCTATATACCGCTTCAAAGAGTGATGATCATACAAGACAATTATCTCACAAGGAAGTAGACACAGGTGGGAAACGGATCTCCACACTTTAAATGGAATTAGTTTTAATATATAAAGGCTAATATGCAAAGAATCCCTTCGGGAGTTTGACCTGGAGAACGGGAGTTCCATCATTCACTATGATGTCTGCTGACCACCAGGGGGTGGTGTGGAACTTGGCAGGTGACCAGAGGTGGCAGAGGGCACTGAGGGAGTGAGGGAAGGAAGAGGTGGGGAGGTGGGGAGGCGGGGGAACCTGATCAGCCCTGATAGCCAGCCAGGCCTAGGGACCCTACCAGTGCATGAATTTCATGCACTGGGCCTCTAGTTTTTATTAAAATTGGACCACATTTGCTTTTTTCAGTTCAAGTATATCTTCCTTACAGTTACTGGATCATCCTTTCTGATTCCAGTAATAGGATCATTGTTAGTGTTGTTCTTTTTTTCTTATTTGTTTGCTTTGTTTTTGTCAATTTTTAGCTTTGCATATCTCAAAGGAACTTGGAAAATTTTATATCAGGGGCTGCTAGCTACATGCTATGTTAAATCTGAGAAATAGAAAAATTTAATTTGAAATTGTATTCATACAGATAAGCACATTCAGAATTTTTTTTGACCCTTGTGATTAGACAAAGTTTCTCAAGGTTAGGCTACCATCTTAAACTAGTTACATGTTATGTGAATAAAGGCCTTGCCAAATCAGATTTAAATGCACAGGCCTCTTGTTGTTCAATTACTAGTCAAACCCAAGATGTTAGTGTATTATGATTAAAATGATAGAAATATTTTTATCCCTAAAGATTTATCCTTGTATGCCTTTTCAAAGACCCCTTGACCATCACTTCATGCCATCTGGGAACCACTTTAAAGTTATGCCAGTTCTAAGGAAAGATTAAGGATCAATGATAATCTATTGAACTTCTCCATCAACTAAGCACATACACAAATATACACAAATTCACACACACGTGCTCACATAAGCACTGTTGAGAAAACAAACATAGAGTTAATCAAGCATAAGTTCATCAAATGAGGGAAGGGTTATCAGCACATTCCCATTAGTATATCCCCAAGAAAATTAATAAACTACCTCCTTCAGGGACAATTGTAGTTCCATAAGGGAAGCTTGACAATATTATGAGTCACTCTAAGAAAGCCTGTCATCATGTTTAATTATATTTCAGCTATTAAAATAAAACATTCCCAAATAGAATGAGCAACAACATTTATCTTTATATTATGTGAGAAAGCATAAAAGAAGAGAGTATAATACCATAAATAACACCATTCATGTTTGTATCTTTATTCCCGAAACCCACTTAGGAAACAATAGGACAGGGCACCATGGGAGTAAAGGATCATTTTCCGTTAGACTTTAGTAACATAATTAAAAGCATGACTGTAGCACAGTTCCAGGGTTCTATTTCCAGGAGATTATATCAAAGTGATACAGAATAGTTCATTTCCTTTCTTATTGCAAATATTATAATAAATTCCTTGTCACATCATTGCGTAATATACCAATTAATTTTAGTGATTGGCTAAGTGATGACAATCTCTCACATAATGAATAATGTTGCACAAGAATAACATCTCAGATTTATGATTGTTACTGTTTCTTTAACTTTGTTTCTTTTTTTATTTTACCTCCCACAGCTAAAGGTCAGAAAGTGGTTAGAATGATACAGACCAAAATAAGATAAATGTCAAAATAATGGATGCGAAACTTTAAAAAAAAAAAAAAATAGCCTTTGTTTTGAAGCTTTTCATGGGTTTTTATACAAACAACAGAAAAGAAAGACTAAATGCCTGCCCAGCTGTAGACTACATGGCAAACAAGCATCTGGATTTTTGAAGGGAGCCAGTACTCATCCCAAAGTCTGGCACGTTGTAGGTACTCAAAGGTTAGTAAATGAACATTAATTAATCAATTACTTTTGTTTTAGAAGCTTCTATTCAACAAGAACATTTAATCCATTAACCAAAAATACGTTTATTGGAATTGTTTCTGTAAATTTTCTTTTCTTTTCTGGCTATGTTCCCCTATCTTTTCATGTTAAACCAGGTTGTCTAACACCACAGACATTAGTAATTTGTATCGGCGTCCTATTATGTACATTATTAAAGGCATATTATCTGCCTGTTGCCCTGCACTTTTTACTTTAGAAAGCCACGGCAAACCCATTTAAATTATTTTAACCTGTTCACTTCGGGTAGTTGTAATGGCAGAGCCTTCCGGGCTCTGTAGCCTAATAGCGCCCCTTTATCACCGAATGGCTTATGAGAGCCTGCTTGTGCGGTGATGTAGTTTTACCTTGGGGAGGCCACCCCTCCAGGGCTTTCCACACTGTTTGGGGACTTTTCTGTCATTTTAATGTTTAGGGGTTTGTTTGTTTTCTTGTGAAATGGACTCTCACTTAATTTTCGCATCATTTACATTATTTATTATCCGGAGACAAATTGAAGACTGGGGGATTGAGAACAGTGCACTGGGCTTCAGAACCGCTCTGCGGTCTGTGACAGACCCGCATCACTGCGGACATTCCGTCCCTCTGAGTCATCCCACAGGCTCTCGCTCAAAAGCACACGGCTGCTTTCAGTTATAGAAACAAATAGAAAAATAATGCTTGGTTTCTTTCAAAACTTGAATTTCCAAATCCAACTGCTCTACCATTTCCCTTTGTCTTTTTCATCTCTGGGTTCTGGCCCAGAGCTAGAAAGCACAGCAGCCTGGGCTTGAGGCTGTGGGACCCGGTTCTGAGTGAGATTGAAGCCCTTGCTCCTTCTGGCTTCTGAGTCCATCCGAAGGCCCAGACTTCTGCCTCACACTCTGTTCTGAAGCCTGCCACGCTTCTCTGTCCCATACTTCCATCTCAGAAGGCGGGACTTTTTATGGAACCTCAGCCCACAAGACACCAGTGGGCTCAGCCTCTTTTTGGGTTTAATTCTCTCTAGTCTGTTTTATGAACCCAGCAACTGGGCTTATGCTTTTTCTGGCTGTTCCTCACCACTATCTAAAAGGGACTTTTGTTATCTATCAGGTTCTCCTTCAGAAGACCTGAGAGATAATGACAAATCTAATGACACAAAAGGGGTTTAGAAAACAAAATGTTATTTTTCCAACAGAAATATAATTTTCATACATTAAACATATCATGACTGAAAAAGTATATTACTTAGTTGATGTAACTTCAGAAAAGGAAGGAAATAATATTCTAAACTGAATTTGCTAAGGATTGATTGACCGATCTCAGCTTCCTTTCAAGCACAGGCATCGGAAATACCTTTGTGTTTTTTCAGGTCACTTCTGAAATCAGACAAAAGAAAAGCTGTTACTAAACAGCAATCAAAAGGGTCAGTCAGTGTAACTAACAAAAACCTGGTCATTTTTAGATCAATCAACAAAACCCAAAGGCTACATTCATGCCTTCCTTAACAACATCAATGAGTTGAAGGATTTAATTAGAAGTAAAATACAATGATCAAGAAACATGAAAAGAAAAAAAAATGCTGTGGATAATGATAAAAAAAAAAAAAAACTAAATGCCTATAAAACCATCTTCAAGTAACTTTGCCATGGACTAGATTGATCTGAAACTGTAGGCCTTCAACAGCCCTTGAAATGGTGACATCATTTGCATATCAGCCTTCAGAGACCACTTTATTCCGGTGAGAATCAGCAAAGAATATAGAAAATCAATGAGGCCGAATTCTTCCAAATTTAGGCAGGCTGCAACACAAAGATACCCTTACTGGTGACACATCCAAATGAACTCCATCCAAAATCAAATCTTTGTGGGGAAAAAAAAACACACACACACACAAAAAAGCTAATGAATAAATTCCAGCACCACTTTTTTTCTGGTATGCAAATTTTCTTTGGCAAAAGAAAATTTCTGTATAACAAAAATCTCATTGAATTTAGTGAAATCTATGCAGCAGCCAAAAGTCAATACCATTTAGATGCCAAATGTTACAATCACTTTATTGTTTGATTGACTTCAAAAACTAACCCACAAAATATTCTTGATCTCTGTTCAGTTTCTGGGAATTTCAGAAAAAAATTCTAGTTAATGGCTTAGTAATACATATTTATACTTATTTTATTTAGAGCTGGAAAATCCTAGAGTCACTGACATGTGAATTGTTCCATAAATGATTTTTGTCCAAATATAGATTGAATACAGTGAAACTTCATGCGTTCTTTTAATATCTGAGTTGTTTAATCAAACACTAGGCTCAAAACACTTGATTCTCTCAACTTTTGTGATCACCTCATTCGAAGCCATAAGTAGCATGTAATAATGTAAGAATACAAACAAGATGCTGAGATATCTGTAATTCCTCACTAACTAAATCTTGACCTGAAACATAAATTAAAAGAAACTAGTCAAAGCAGTGTAACTATTTCTGCTTTTCTGTGGATAGCTTCCAATTTGTCTTTGGTTTCAGTTTCAAAACAGAACAAAACTTCACACTAATTTTTAAGATAACTTAAATCAGATCTCACTTCTTACTAATACAATAGATCCTTAGATTCCATACTGTCATGCAAATAGGCTTCTGGACTGGACATAACAGGACCTGCATTAGAAAAGGCCTTTGAGGGTTTCAGTTCTAAGCTACAGAAATTTCCTCTCACATCACTTACTATGACCTAGGTTTCAGAGAATTATGTAGTTTTTAGTAACAAAATGTACCAACCCTGCTTTCTCGAATTAGTTTTCTTGTTTTTAATACTCTCTGTCCTTACCATCTAGCAGGATGCCCGGCCTGTAGTAGTACTTAGTAAACATTTGATAAATGAATAAGCACATAAAATAACTAAATATCTTAGCTAATCTTGTTACTTATTAAGTGATGGACAGCTTTTTAAAAAATTAATATCCTTGAAAAAAGTTCCTACAAATACAGGAGCTATAGTCCCTAAATATTTAATATGGGAGTGGGAAACAGATTTAACTAAACGAACATGTGAAAAAGAAATTTCTCAAGCAGGAATCTAACCAGGATTTCTGGTTCAGCTTTCTTAATTCTATGTAATAAAATATTTAGGTCCCATTATTAGTTTTTTAATGCATTATAAATTTCACAAACCAATGGTTCATCATTTATTTTAATACTTTATATTTTTAAGAGAGATAAAAGGAAAAAGCCAAAAGCCACTCATGCCTTTGCTTTCAAAGTGTAATGTTAAGTAAAATAAAAAAACCAATATAAATACAGACAAAAGATAATTTCAACTTCAAGAATCCTCAGAAAGTTGTTATTATTGCCCTATCACACGACCCAAAGAATCAGTCTGCACCACTTTCAATTCTATCCTCAAAACAATATATAACAATGGTATTCCCCAGTAAGAAGAAAACTGATGTCATAAACATAGAAACAATAGCAAAGGATCAGTGTTTTGAAAACAGAAGTCTGTGTGTGAATCATATGTAATAGTTTGATTTTAGAGACTGGTCACCCTTCATATCACCCTAGAACCACCAATTTATAGGTGTGTGGTTTAATATGCTTTCTCAGATCTAAAGTTGGCCAATAATGCCAGCTCCATAAGATTGCTTATAGCATTGAATGGTCAGGCACCTTGTAAATATGAAATATCTATACTTCCTGCATGCACACACATGTGTGTATATGCTTTTTTGAGTAATTTAAAAAATCTAAATATTTTTCCTAAAATTTGTATTTTTCAGGATTTTAAAGCAAAGGAATGTACCCTAATGATGATATGCCTGATGGTTAACAGAAACAAATTTAACTGGCTAAATATAGAGGCTATTTATAAAATGAAACTGTATCTTATTATTGAGACTGTAGCCTAGCATTTAAAATATTGTAAATCAACAATATAGACTTTCCTCTTTATATTTTATTTCTACATAGCCTAACATGTTATGATTAATTCTGAGCACCTATAACATAATCTTAAACTCTAATGTGACAAGTCAGAAAAATGAAAGAGTTTTTTTAACCCAGACTTTCATAATTTAAAATGTAACCTTTTGGTTTACATGATGCCTGCAAGCAGTGACATGGCTGTTGATGACATTAATATCACTATTTCTGTCACTAAAATCCATAGCAAATACATTAGCAGCCACAAGCGGAGGTAGTTTTTCAGTGTTTACTAATTGAATTGCTGCTGTGAACTTAGTTTTACAGTGTTAATACATAAAAATACATAGCTGAGAAAGAAGCTCAAGTCCTGGGAATATATCTAAACAGATTGATAGCTACTTTTGAATCTATATACTTGTGTTTAAATGACATATTGTGTTCTTATTATTGACATTGTAGAATGACATTTCCCAAATGGTGATCAAATAGACAAAGGCTATATTTTGGGGACAGAAAATTTATCAAACATCCTAAAGTAAAATCAAGTACTAACAAAGCAAAAGAGCAGATGCTCTCAGGTGCAGAATTTAGAATTAACTGAATTCTCACTCAGTTTGAAATTGACTGTATCTATCTTTAGCCTTCCAATACCCCTCAGAGTTAAAATGTGTTTAGGTTCAATGCACACAATCCTGGTGGTAACATTTGGGAATGCAGATGGAGGATGACCTATTAGGGAGGGTGAGGCTGGCATTCAAACACCAGCAGTCCTACTGCAGGGCCTTCACTTAGCCAGGCAGGACCCTGCCTTTTCCTTAGAAGGTAAAGTTACCAACTGATATTCCTGGATAATGAAAGAAAAGTGATTTTCAATTCTGAACAGTTGATAATTTTATTTAAAAAATCACTCTGGTTGCTGGTTTGATTCCCAGTCATGGCATATGCCTGGGTTGGGGGTTCAGTCTCTGATAGGGGGCTGTGCAGGAGGCAGCTGATTGATAGTTTACTCTCACATTAATGTTTCTCTCTCTCCCTCTCCCTTTCTCTTTCTCTATATAAATCAATAAATAGGTATATTTAAAAATACTCTTTCTATTATAAAGAAAAAAATTATTCTAATGTTCTACTCCCCAATTTTGCCATTATTTAATAGGATTAAAAGCTGAAAACCACTTTCTTTACTCAATCTATTATGAGTCCCAGATATTTAGAACTGGACAGTTTTTCTGCCACTGCTTACTGACAGTCTCATTCTGTATATGAGGGAAATGGGAGAGGAAGATGAAGAGCATGAAGATGACCTCATTCAGAGTCATGAGTTGGTTGGTGGCTTAAGATCCCTGGCTCCTAAACCCTGGCTCATCCCTCCTCCTATCTTAGCAGAGCAACCCAAGGATGGATTTCCTAAAATCCAATGTTCCTTACACACCTTCAGAGAAAACATATAGATGGTATCCATTAGATATCATTGCCTTAGTTATTATCCAAGTTGTAAAAGGATAAAGACATTTTGTTTAAAGCAGAATTTTACACCATTGGGCATTGGCCACAAATTCAATATTCTTCTAAGAATTAATCTAAGAATAGGAAAATACAGATACACCTTTATTTGATAGTACATCAGTACTATTAAAAGAAGAAACTCTCCAAGCAAAACAAGCTATTGGCAGTAAAATCTGGGATTTCCCCATCAACTTTAATATCAAATACCATATTGGGAAGCCCCAACTGCTGGCATCAAGAGAACAAAAGAGTTCATAAATGGGATATTATTTGAATGTGCCTTTTTCAATGGCTCTCTTTTTCCATTTATGCTCTGTTCTTTGTAATTACCTAAACAACAAAACATAATCTTAATTTTATATATTTGACTTTGTGATTAACTTGTCCCATGTGGAACTTAAAGGTATATCACATAACCTCTAAGAACTCATTCATCCTTCCTAAGGTTATTTAAATAATACTAATTCTAAATCCCCACATATTATGATTTGCCCTAAGGTGGTAACTGAAAAGTCAAGAAAAAATAAAATGACTCATGAATAATTGGACATTTGATATTTAATATGTTAAACTTCTCAGAATCATTGAGACTTTGTTCTTACCAATAATGTTTCATGTACTTGAATCAAATAATATCAGAGTTTGCTAAACACCAAACTTTACTCTTCTCATGTCTACATTTAAAAAAGGGGGAAATTGATAACGTTTTTGAAAGGGGAGTTACTTTTATTCTTATTTGAAATGCATTGTCAAAACAAACGTATCCCTGGCCAGGTAGCACAGATGGTTGGAGTATCATCCCATACACAAGAAGATTATGGGTTTGATTCCCAGTCAGGGCATATACCTAAATTGTGGGATTGGCCCCAGTCAGTAGGATAGCATACAGGAAGCAACTGATCAATATTTCTTTTTCCCTTCTTCTCTCTCTAAAATCAATAAACATATCCTCAGGTGAGGGGAAGTGTCAAATGAACATAAAAAATAAGAAAACACCAAAAATGCTGTAATTTAATCATAGATGTAATCATGGAATATTTTTATATATCTGTACGTTTCATGAATATCAATTAGGATATTTTATTGCATTGCACTCTTACTGTTGATCTTCAACCTTTGTAAGTTCCTTAAAACTATACATTGTGTTTTGTTTTATAATGACTTGTACAATATAGATCATAAAATCAGACTGTTAAGAGAATGTGACTCAGAGGAACCTAATAGATTTTGATCTAATGGGAAAAATATAAATCTGAATTTATTGCTTCCATCAAATGAATAAACTCAGCTCCACTGCTTTGAGCCTTGGTTTCCTTTCCTATAGAGAGGGGGGTGATAACACCTGCTTGTTTTAGTGAGGATTAAGGGACCACAGGACTAGCATTCAACATTGGTATTTTACTGTTACTATCTAATAACAAAGGTCACGAGGTCTTTAGGTCATGTATTTGGGTTATGATCCCACCTCCCAGGGGAGTTAGCTTCATCTGTTTCAAATACACCTTTATGCCAGGCTTTCTGGTTAGGCTTTATAGATAAAAGGGAGATCTTTTGATAGCAAAACTGATTTGATTCCCTCTATTGATAGCTTCATATGGAATGACAGGCCCAGTAGTCCTCCAGGGAATAGCAATAAGGGACTATAGGAACTTGAGACCTAAAAGGCCTCAGCACATTTCTTCTGCTTACTTCATGTGTCATGACTCAACTCAGGAAGTCTCTCCCTGAAGTGTTGTTATAGGGAGCTTTAGCTCCACCACAGCAATGAAAATTGGGGACTGGGGGTGAAAGAGTAGGTGAACCAGTGAGTTGCCAGCAGCTTGTTAATGGGGGCCCAACATAACTCCCTTTCCTAACTCTTTTCCTGTTGTCCTCTTTTTTTCTGTTCTCCAGCTGCACCTCAGAAGGAAGTACATGGTGCACTCTGACACTGTTCTCTGCCTCCTTGCTTTGCTCTGCCTTATCTATTCCTCTAAAAAACTTTTTTTTGCAGCTTAGTTAGATATTAATAGGAAAGTGCCAATTAGTCTCATCAAGGTTACCCACTTTTAATCTTCCGTGACATATTTGCTCAGAAATCTAGATAAGACTCCAAGGGACCACATTCCAGGCAATGTGAAGGAGTTGTTTGTAAGTGGTGTCTGCTGGTTCCCGCATTGAAAAATTGGAAGCACATCGAGTCCAGTGAAGCTAACTTTGAACATAAAACATGACTGCTGTGGTACTTCTCAATGGGAAGCTGGCTTCTAGCCTTGCTCCCACTGGAAGACTGGTCTGTTTGTTTATAAAACTCATATGGCTCATGAAATTTGCTTTCTTTTAGCTCATTAAAGCTTTTATTTCTTAAGAAAGAAAGCTGGGGGAGGGGGCTCCCAGCATTCATTTCTCTGCTGGTAGCTCTGTAGGGATTCCATTCGTCCTTCTGAATTGTGCTCCTTGGACATGGATTCCCAAATGACTTCCTGATGCACCACCACCCTGGCTCCTTTCCTGACAGCTGGTCTGCACTTTGTTATTATTTTCTACTAGAAGCGTGGTGCACAAGAATCATGGAGTGGGAGAAGTGAGGGGTCCCTCAGCCAAGCTGACACCCTCTAACAGTCCAGGACCACTCAGGTGTTGTCCGCCTGCTGGCTTAGGCCCAATCCCCTAAGCAGGCAGGTGGACATCCCTCTCACCGTTTGGGGCTCTTGCATTCTGGGACTCCTTGCTCTTTATTGCCTGCCACTGCCACCACTGCTGTGCTGGCCAGCTGTGAGCCCAGCTTCTGGCTGAGCGACGCTCCCACTGTGGGAACTCACTGACCACCAAAGGGCAGCCCCTGATGGTCAGTGTGCATCATAGCAACTGGTTGATCTGCTGTTTGATTGATTTACATATTATGCTTTTATTATATAGGACTAGAGGCCTAGTGCACAAAATTTGTGTATTGGGGAGGGCCCTCAGCCCAGTCTGCGCCCTCTTCAATCTGGGACCCCTTGGGGAATGTCTGACTGCCGATTTAGGCACAATCCCCGGAGAATGGGCATAAACTGGCAGTTGGACGTCCCTCTCACAATCCTGGACCACTGGCTCCTAATTGCTCACCTGCCTGCATGATTGATTGCCCCTAACTGCACCCCGCACTGGCCTGATCACCCCTCACTGCCTCTGCATGATGGTCTGATCTCCCCTAACTGTACCCCTCTACCAGACAGGTCGCCCCCAACTTCCCCCTCCCTGATGGCCTGGTCGTTCCTAATTGCCGCCCCGCACCAGCCTGGTCATCCCTTAATGCCACCCCTGTTGGCCTGGTTGCCCTTAACCGCCCCCCCCTGCCGGCCTAGTTAACCCCCACTGCCCCCCCACCAGCCTAGTGGCCCCTCACTGCCCCCCCCCCCCCCCCCCGCCAGCCTGGTCACCTCTTACTGCCCCCTCCCCCGCTGTTTCGTTGTTTGGTCATCCCTCATTAACCCCCATGTTGGCCTGGTCGCCCCATGCAGCCTGCTTGTTCAGTCATTTGGTCATCCCTCACTAACCCCCACTTCTGGCCTAGTCATAGGCAGCTATCTTTGTGTGGGTGTGAGGGTTAATTTGCATATTACCTCTTTATTCTATAGGTTTGGTGACAATGCATAATATGCCCATTTTCAATAAAGATTAATAAATACATTTATGTCATGGCCTGCACATTTGATCTTTTAATTTGAAGAAAATACAGGCATCTTTATTTAAAGTACATATAAGAGTGTTTTTGAAAAATTCATGATTTAATTAGAGGAAAGTTCTTTGCCATTCAAGGAAAGATACTATTCCTAGGATGACAAGAAAGGATTTGATGAGGTAGTTGTCTAAGACAGAATACCTATTTTGATATTTTAAACTACGATGTTTAAGACTATATTTTACACACACACACACACACACACACACACACACTTCAGGCTCTAGGATACACTGATCAAGACTTAATTTAATGGGGGGGGGAATAAAGCACTGAATTTTTTATCTTCTCAAAGGGGCAGTTAGAAGCTGATACTTTGCTCTTTACCTTAACAGTTATATGAATAAAATGTTTAAAGTTCTTTTGGAAGAAGTTAAAACAGCAACTGGCAACTGGTACAATGAAAAAAAGAGTGGCTACCTTTCAAATTGTTGTGAAAAATAATACAAGAGAAATTAAGCATTAAAGTAAAAGTATAAATCAAGATGACTAAGGTAGAACAGGCATAATAAAAAATAAAAGCTCTAAATTCCCCCTCTACAAAGCAGACTCTTAAAATAAAACCATTGAAAATAAAATCTCATATTTTATTCTTTACAAGAAACTTTTCAAAAGTAAAACACCACAAACATATATAAGGCTCTAGAGTGTGACTCCCTCTCCTCTGTGCTCACAAATAACCCGGGTAAATGGCATCGACATCAGTGCTACTTGCAGCAATAGCTACATTCCCTGGAAGCTCCTTGACAGCACGGACTATGTGTATTGTTTATAGGCCTATTCTCAACAACTAACAGAGTATCTAGAATTTAATCAGAATTCAGGAACTATTTGTCTAGTGAATAAGTTAATGAATTAATAGTTATTATTTTGTTAATAAGACAAACATTAAATTGAGTAAGGTGGGGATTCCATTCCCGGTTATACTGAGGGATGATTGTATACCAGGCTCACTGCCTAGTTAATATGCCCAATTAAAGCAAACACAGATTCTCTTGGAATTTACCCTCAGCTTACATTGTTTTACATTATTAATCATCATAACCGAAGGGTCATGGATTCGATTCCAGTCAAGGGCACTACCTCTGTTGCAGGCTCCTCCCTAGCCAGGGCCCTGGTCAGGGCTCGTGCAGGAGGCAACAAACCCACGTGTGTTTCTCTCACATAGATATTTCTCTCTGTCTTTCCCTCTTCTGCTCTCTCTAAAATCAGTGGGAAAATATCCTGTGTGAGGATTAAAATAATAACTACCATTAGCAGCCTTTCTTCATTGACCAATACCTGGATTCCCTTCCCCATTTATAAAAGCTCATTTCTTACCCCCATGATCATTGCTCCATTTTTCTGAACCTCCTTCATGGGCTGGTTTGCAAAGGGCCATTTTTCCTCTGGGAAACAGTTCACAATCCATCCTCATTTGTATAAGTAACCTGAGAATTGTGTTAGCAATATTCATTCATTCAAAAGTATTCCACTAAAATTAAAGGAAGATAATTGGCAGCCATAAGAGCCAAAATAGTGAGAGATTATCAAAACAGAAACCACTGAGAAAAATGTTGCAATGACCAGACAGTAAATAAAAATGACTTTTATTAGCACAAAATTGTTGGATCTGGAGTAGCAATAAATTGAAGCAATTGGGTTTGAGCACATTTGTGATTTGACAAAACAGAATGATTTATATAATATACAGTTAAGAATGACTACAGTTAAGAAAGTTGCTATTTTGAAAGATTCAGTGAGTAGGGATACCATTAATAGAAGAAATATTTTTTTTTTTATTTTAAGTATAGCTTTCTAAAAAATAAAAGTACTTGTTTCTAAAATAATATTTAAAGGTACAGTTTTGAGAAAAAAAATATAATGGTTTCTCTCTGGTCATTTAGAGAGAAATTTGATGGGCCCACAGAGCACTCAGAATGAGAAATCTAAGTTGAAAAGGATTTGTTTTAAATGTAGCTAATCTGGTCGCACCTTGAACTGTTTTGAGTGAGCACCAGCTACATTCAAGAAGTGATAATTAAAATCAGAAGCAATGACTGGATGTTGTAATTGATTATAGCAGGGAGGAAGGGTAAATAACTCTTGTCACTGCTCAACAACTGTTACTTCAGTGTCATGGGCAGTTCTCGATGAAAATAGAGTAGGACAATGTCCCATTGACATGTTCAAAATCTTTAAAAACCTGAGTCATAAATCACCAAAATAGCAGTGCTAACATTGGAAAAGTAAATTCAGCTGAATTAACTAGCATCTTCCCACTTTTAAATTTCACAAGATTCCTATTATATGTAAGCAACACTTTCCTCACACCAAGAGTCTTTTAGGAGCCCTCTATCACATCCATTCTGGCACCATTCTAGCTATGTTATGGATCATCAAGACAGATTGGCTAGAGAGGTAGATCACTTTTGTCAAGGAAAAAAAAATTAAAGTCAAAGGATCATAACTCTTACTCTATACAGTAAAAATGGCATTGTTCATGATTTAAGAACTTTGGATGGTGCTATTCAGCCAGGATAATTATAAAGAATACACCACTGTGGAATGCAGTATTATTCCACAGGTCTGTACATTTTCTATTTCAACTCATTTTACACATTGTCCATAAAATGGAAGATATACCATATAACAGTTATATCAAAAGAGATTTTTTATGTGAAATCACTTCATAGAGTGATGTTTAAATTTAAGGTGGTAGTAATAATTATTTTAACTATCACAGGACTAGTGCAGAGAACTCCCTGACTTAGAGTCAAACATTTGTACTCTTTTGCTGGGCTTTTGGAAATAACACAACTGAATTCTAAAGTGGATATAAAACAATAGCACAAAATTGTGATAATTACTCTAGAGTTACTGGATTTCATTCTTGCTTCAAATAGGAAACAGTAAAAACAACTAGGAATTCAGCACTTCTTTTCTACTCACTGTCAACTTGTTTCAAATTTCATCTTTGATCCTGAAGTATAGATTCAGCCCCTTCTTTTAAGCACAATAATATAGCCTTCCAAGCTCCCCTCTCTATCACTATGTGTCTGTATTTTATAGCTACCTGGAAAAGGTTTTGTTTCTGGAGACAAATGCACAAAGTGGGGGACCCAACTGAGAGGATGAATTAAGAATATACACTGTCTATTTTATTTTAATTTAGTTTAATTCTAGTCTTAGTTTTGGTAATGTATCGATAGTATTAGTCCTCTCAAACCTTGCTCTTTGCAAGCAACATCATTCAAGAAGAAAGTGCAAGTAAGTTGTGTTTCTTAAAAAACTACTCTGTTCTTAGTTTGTTGACATAAACTTCTTGCTTGACTTGAGCTACTATTCTTGTTGTCATCATTGTTTGTGATGACTGAAGCAAAGCATCTCCTCACCTATACTTTAGGGTGTCTTCCAATGAACGTGGATTTCTAAGAGGAAACAACGAGTTTTAAGGAGACTTACACCACCAAACATTAATCATTTTGCCTACTATCTGCCCTATTAATTTTAACATTATTTTTAGGGGCAAGATGAGGTTGTTCTATATCTGTATGTAAGAGCTCTGATGTGTCTAGAATTTGTAAGCTGCTGAGCAAAAATGAAGAATGGGTCTCTCCATTTTTAATGGTAAAAATTAGTCCCTATAAAATAAGCAACAAGATACAATTCTGTCTTTTACTCTCATTCTATTACCTGCCTTATGTTAATTTTCAGTGCTTTAGAACCTAAACAAGAATGAACAATCTGATTGATCTCTAGCAAATAAATAAATTCTTTCCTTAACAGTGGGGAGTGTGAGCTAGGTCTGGTGGGTATTCTCTTTTCTATCTAAGAAGACCATGTGGTCACTGAGAAGAGAAAATCTTTAGTAGCACACAAAAAGGTAGAATATAATCTTGTGTGATTTTTTGCACTGTGTGGTAAAATTGCAATAGGTATGTTCTAAGATCCCCAGTGGATGCCTATAACTTTGGATAGCACTAAACCCTTTATATTGATATATTATTTTTCCCTGTATATAAATACCTATCATGGAGTCTAATTTATAAATTAGGCATAGTAAAAGATTAACAATAACTACTAATACAATAGAATAGTTGTAGCAATATACTGTAATAAAAGTTATGCACATTATACAGGTGATAATCTATACTAATCAAAAGGTAATGTGCTAATTAGACCAGACATCCTTCCAGACAAAGCCACGGTGGCTGCAAGGGCTGAAGGCCGAGGGCCTGCAGCTGCGGCAGCTGTGAGAGCCGGTCCAGCACCACAGTCCCTTTTGGAAAGGAGGAGGCACCACAGGTGAAGGCAGGAGAAGGCACCACAGGTGAAGGCAGAAGGAAGAAGGCAGAAGGGAGAAGGCATCGCCACGATAGAAGAGAGAAGGCCAGCACCGTTTGAGAAGGGAGAAGGGAGAAGGTGGCAGTTAAGCAGTTACGGGGATCAGGCCAGGAAGGGAGAGCAGTTAGTCAGTTAAGGGGATCAGGATGGCAGGGGAGAGCAGTTAGGCAGTAAGGGGAATCAGGCTGGCAGGGGAGAGCAGTTAGGGGCATCAGTCAGGCAGGTAGGTGAGCAGTTAGGAGCCAAAGGTTTCAGATTTTGAGAGGGATCCAGGATTTGAGAGGGTGGGACCTGGCTGAGAGACCCCCTCCTATGCATGAATTTCGTGCACCAGGCCTCTAGTATTATAGAATTGTACATGTGAAATATATAATTTTATTAACCAAAATTCATGCACGGGGGCAGGGGGAGGTTGTCCCTCAGCCCAGCCTGCACCATCTCCAATCTGGGACCCCTTGAGGGATGTCTGACTGCACATTTAGGCCTGATCCCGGTGGATAAGCTAAAACTCCATTTTCAAGGATTCCCTTCTCTTCTGAGCTCTGAGTTGAGGGAAGAGCAGAAGAGACCATTTGTATCAGCTTTGGAATGGAAATGTGAAGCAGCAGCCTTACCTTGTATGCTATGATGGTCTGTGTGGGTGCCAGGTGCTGTTGTAGGTCACACATGTTGGTTCTGCAATGTGGCTCAACTGGTTGACTTGGGAAGCACACAGGTGCAGCTGCTTACCTCCTTTCTGCTCTCCTCCTTCAGCTTGGCCCACACATGGGGATGGTGTGTGTTTAGTTCCATAAAGATTGGTTTCAATTTCTCCTGCAGGTCACTGCCATCATCAAAGTTGGAAGCTCAAAGGTGTTAAGAGAGTCAGGTGGGTTCCAGCGGGTCCTTGTGACGTGCACCTCAGCCTTAGGAGCTCCAGTTTATAGAGCATCTCCCACTTCATACCCACCTTGCCTTCCTGACTGCCTGGCCTGGGGAATCAGGGTCCAGCAGCAAACGCTGAAACAACAGCCTCACAGAAACTGCTCAACTGGTTCTCACTGCTAGTGCGTCTGCTTCTGTGATCCAATCCTGCATACTACACGCTGCTGTTGTCTTCTTTGTGACTTTTCTTATTTGTTCACTTTGCTCTTTCCTTTACTCTGTGCCTCTCAAAAGCTGGTGTAACCCTACAGAAATGGCTCAAGGCCCACCTTTTGCAAGAAGCCTTTTCTGATATTTATGTATGGTAAAATGAACAACTTTCTCCTGCCAGCTCCCTAAGTACTTTTGCTGTATCTCCTCAAACACTTAATGCATCCTGCCTTGTGTGCAATTCTGTATGTCTCTGTCTCCCTTTAGAAATTCCTCAAGGGCAGAAATGATGTGTCCCTCATATTAGTATCCTCAAAAGCAACTATCACAATGCCTGCTGCAGAACTGGAATTCAATAAATATCTGTTGACTTGAAGTCAGGTTTAGTTTGCTTTACCCTCTGGCCCTCTCAGGACTGCTTGGGTTGTTACCACAACTGTATCTAAAAGACAACTTTGACCCTTCTGGGCTCTCTGCTCTTATTCTATCTAGTTTTACAGTGTGTTCATATATAGGCCCTGCTTTATGCCGGAAGCTAAGCACTTTGGTGATCCATTTCCAGTGGGGGTGGTTTTCTCAACTGGAAAGTCCTCACCAATGTGTTGAAAGTTGTATTGTGAAACCTTCTCATGAAAATAAATGAGTAAATAACTGGGTCCAATAAAGCACTACTTAGTGAATGTAGCAGTGTACCCAGCACAGAGCAAACTCCCGGGAAACATGGGTTAAGTGACTGAGGAAATAATTAATGGATTTACTTAATAAAAACCTAACCAAGAAAAAACCTATAAGGTATGAGTATAGCATTTTCATTTTTAATGATATGACTTGAGACTCTTTCAATGAGAAGTAGATAATTTGCCTACCTGGATATTCTCACACCAATAGGCAGGGACTTCTCTCCTTTGAGTTGCACTAGTTACCATCCTTATTTAGAGTTTGCCATAAGTAATAGTAAATAATGAATTATAAATTTTCTAATATTTTATGAAATTGCTAAATATATAATAATATCATAAGAATTCTTCAATTTCCATCTGCTTATGAGCTTTAGAAAAAGTTGCTATGTATTTACTAGAAAATGGACACAGCTTTATCTGAAAGCTTTATGTCCCGAAATATTTTTTCTCACAAAGAAAATTCTTTTTATAGATGCATAGGAACCAAGTGAAAGTCTAATATAAAATAAGAATAATTTATTTATTATCTCAGTAAATAAAATGTCAGGATAAAACTTCTATAGGTAAAAGCAAGCTCTTTTTGTTTGTAAGGGGATGGGAGGGAATAAGATAAAGAGACTTAAAAATTTTTAAAAGATTAAAAATCAAAACTTCGACTCAATTTTTAAAAATAAAACTAGGAAAACAATAATTCATTAAAAGTAAAAGTTTCTTGGTTCAATGTGTGGTGACCTTTATGTACTATGTATGATGGTCACTTTGAGAATATCCTTGCCTGCACTTTAAATTTCTTCAGTTTATTGTGTTAGCATAGGTGTCTCCACAGATACTTATTTTGTAATCCAGCATTTTGTAGTATTTCCATTGCTTTATTACCCAACAATTATCCAACCAATTAAAATTAAAAAGGGCCAGTAAATATTTTATAAATTGTTCATCCAACAAACCTTCATTGGGTATCAATAAAGAATGGGCTGTGGTTTACAGTTTAGGTACAGGGCACAGACACACCCACAAGAGTACAATATGCCACACGAACTCTCAGAAAGTCTCCAGAGACATGAGGAGGTCAGGAAAGACAACAATTAAAGGAGTACATCTAAAGTAAATATTGATATATCATCAGTGCTCATTAAATAAAAAAGAGCCCAGGGTAGGAAAAAGATCTATCATACAAAGGATACAGAGTGTGCAAAGGGTAATGTGTGAAACTCTTTTTTTTAAATATATTTTTATTGATTTCAGAGAGGAAGGGAGATGGAGAGAGAGATAGAAACATCAATGATGAGAGGGAATCATTGATTGGCTGCCTCCTTCACGCCCCCAACTGGGGAACGAGCCTGCAACCTGGGCACTTGCCCTGACCAGGAATTGAACCAGTGATCTCTTGGCTCAGAGGTTGATTCTCAACCACTGAGCCATGCGGGCTGGGCAAGATGTGAAACTCTTTGATGTAATACATAAAATGCCAGAATAGATGATGCTTGTCAGGAAGAAGGAAGAAAATATGAGATGTGTTCTGGGCTGAATTATGTCCCTCCCTCCTAGTTAATATATTGAAACCCTAACTCCCAGTACTTAGAATGTGACTATATTTGAAGAGAGGGTTTTTAAAGAGGTTACTAAGATAAAGTGAGACTGTGAGGGTAGGCCCTAGTCCACTCTGACTTGTGTTCTTATAAAAGGAGTGACACTCAGAGTGACATCAGGGATGCAGCTACACAGAACAAAGGCCATGATAGGACACAGGAGAAGACAGCTCTCTGCAAGACATAGAGTGAGGCTTCTATAAATACCAACCCTGCCTACACCTTGATCTTGGGCTTCCAGACTCCAGAACTGTGAGAAATGAATTCCTGTTGATTAACTCACCACGGTGTGGGACTTGGTTATGTCAGCTCTAGCAAACTAATAGAAGAGACGGGAGAGAGGGTGTGGAACCTTTTTGTGGGTGGCTTTCTAGATGCTGAGAAGTTTGTACATCCTAAAGGTTATGGGGATCATTAGCAATTATAACCAGGAAACTAGCAATATCTTAATAATAAGCCTTATTCTGAAAACAATGTATAGAAACACTTTAGATATATTGCAGGTTCGGTTCCAGACCACCGCAATAAAGTGAGTATCATGATAAAACATGGGTCATAATCTTTTTGCTGGGGAAAGATCTGTATTTAATTTGTAAAAGAAAAAATGCAACATCTGTGAAAGACAATAAAGTGTAATATAACAAGGTATGCCCATATAAGATAGAAGTCATAGGGAAACTAGAGATGAGAAGATCAATAGGTGAGAGAAGGCAGGAGAGGAGGGTTAGGCGAGGAGAGGACTGATATGAGAGATGCTTCAAATGCAGACTCAGCAGAAGCTGGATCCAAAGTTGGTGTCATGTTTTATCAATGAGAACAACATTCAGATCTGATATAATGTTGGGACCCATAATATAGGATGTCAGTAGTCATTTATGAATAAATGAATGAATGAATGATAAATGAAAAGAAAAGTCAATTATCCTTTTCATTAGATGTGCATCTTAGAATATATCCAAACATAATAATAATAATATTCATACTCCTACCCGTCTTAAATTTCAATTTGCTATCACTAAACATGCAATTGAGTGCTACTTCTAGATATAAAGGAACAATACCCATGCAGCCTTGTATGATTTGTACAATGTCTGTTTTTCTATAACATATGTTTATTGATTACTCAGTAGGCACACAACTATGTGCTTATTTGTTTAAGGAGTGATAAAGTAACAAAGAATAGACTTTTACACTAAAAGAGCTTTTAAAAATTTTCTAGACTACAAAACCTTTATTCTTTAAAATGTATGTAGTAGCCTAGCCCGTTTGCTCAGTGGTTGAGCATCGACCTATGAACTGGGCGGTCACTGTTTGATTCCATCAGGGCACAATCATTGATAAAATGCTTCTTGCATGCCCAGTAGGGGGCATGCAGGAAACATTTTATCAATGATTCTCTCTCATCATTGATGTTTCTCTTTCTCTCTCCCTCTTTTTTTCTCTGTAATCAATAAAAAAAATTAAAAATTATAAAAGTAAAATGCATGTAGCAAAAAAAAGGCATTACAAATTATCAGAGGGGAAGTGTGGTTGATATGGTCCAGAGGTGCATTATGCTAATGTGCTTAATTAGAAAACATAAATATGAAATAAGTGGTAAAGGAAAGTTTTAATTGAATTGGTACAACTTAAATTGAGCATTGAGTGATAGATATGTTTACTAGATTTGGTTTTTCTAGAACTTAAAACACCACACAAAATAAAAATATGAAAATATTAATACATAAGACCCATCTGGCTAGTGTGGAAAGAATCATCTCATTTATCAATTGCAGTCAGAACAGGGTCAGCAAGTTGTGGTCCCACCAGCTGTTTTTGCACCGCCTGTGAGCTAAGAATAGTTTTTATATTTTTAGTGGGTAGAAAAGTTAAAAGAATATTTGATACATGAAATCATACTCATTTTAATTCCTATAATGTTTACAGTTGCTTTTGTTCTGCAAGGGCATAACTGAGTATGTAGTTTTGACAGTCCTGTATGGTTTGCATAGATAAAAATATTTATGATGCCCGTTACAGAAAAAAATTTCCAACCCCTGGCTCAGTGCAAGAAAATAAGGTCAAAGACCTAGATTTTTATTGTCCTTTTACAAATACTGAATCCCCAGTGTCTTCCAAGGATGTAGAGGTGATCATCCTGTAAACCAGACCTGTGTGTGACTCAAATAAGCATTTGTGAAATTAACATTATATAATGTGTGCTACATTTAAATTAAGTTCCAAAGAATGATAAAGGTTGCCAAATAGGGAGGAAAATAAATTTTAGATCTGCAAACATTTGTCTAACATGCTCTACCCTGACATTTTTTTTTCTACTCTACCCTGCTTTTAAACATGGGACATCAAATAGGACTATTATACCTTGAAATAGAATTTAGATAATGCTATGTCAATTTTGTGAAGATGATATTGATGAAAAACATTTTAAATACTCCCTAAATTATTCAAAAGTTTAACCCCAAAATCAAGTAATACATATTATACTGAGACTTTGTAATCTTAAAAGTTTTATTGTGATATTAACTGCCAAAGCATATAATATACTTTTTGATAACCTGCAAGAGGCAAATTCTTGGCAAAGAAATACAGCTTCTGAAGATAAAGGAAGTCCACAGACATTAATGCTAGCCATTTAAAGCAGACCCAAAGGGTTTAATGCAGCATAACACCAAGGTAGCTGGGTTATCAGCCACCACAGATTTCACTCAGAGCCTCTAATCAGCAGGACCACTTGGAAAAACAAACAGCTTGCAAGGGATAATCACTACTTGGAAGTCTAGTTATGCAAAATATGTTCCCTTTATGTGAATGCAAGTCCCAAAATTGGCTCCTATTAGAGACAGCCATCGAGACTGATAGAATTTTCTCACTTGCTGATTTCTACAGCGTGGGATTATTCCTAAAACCCTAACTTCTTTTCTTAATTTTATATCATGGAGAGAAGTGCTGACAAGTGAGAGAATAAGATAAAAAATACACTCCCAAAAGCAAAAAGAGAAGCGTTGCCAGTTTGTTGACTGGCTTCCAGTGTGGTGCTTTCTATTATTTTGCCACATGCTTTCCCCACAGTTTTAGTTCACATTCCCAAAGAAAGATTCACAGGCCTAGAGCATCAGCCGCAGTATTTTTGTGAATGGCAGCTTAAATCACACACAGAGCCACTCCACCCCCATCCCAAGCAACAGGCTACTTCTGGAAAATCACTGAGAGTTTGGATAGATACACATAGAAGACCTGAATTTCCACAGTTAAGACCCTGAATGGGGATGTCTAGTTATCCCCCTTTGTTTTTGGGGGTTTTTTGTTTGTTTGTTTGTTTGTTTTCTGTTGTTAATATATTTTATTGATTTTTTTTTTTTTACAGAGAGGAAGAGAGAGGGATAGAGTTAGAAACATTGATGAGAGAGAATCATCGATCAGCTCCCTCTTGCACACCCCCCACTGGGGATGTGCCTGCAATCAAGGTACATGCCCTTGACCGGAATCCAACCTGGGACCTTTCAGTCCGCAGGCCGATGCTCTATCCACTAAGCCAAACCAGTTCAACCCCCTTTGATATACTATGGCTTCTATACAATTTTTAATTTCCTTGAGGAGTTTACCCTTTATCAAGAAATTTTAAGAATTGTGAACAAAGATTTTCCTTGTGGAAGAAAAATGAGAATAAAAACTACATATATTCTAAGGAAAACAAATTCTAAAAATATATATTCATGAATGTGTGAGGCATGTGTGTGTGTGTGTGTGTGTGTGTGTGTGTGTTTAAAAAGTGTCTGGCACAAAGTAAACCCTATAGAAGTGTTAGTTATTATAATTGTTATCATCAACAGAGAAATTTCAAGAAAAATCTCAATTTAAAATGCCAAGAAGTAATAACTCTAAAATAATCTATTTAATAATTTCTGAAGTTTATGTATTATGCCAATATTCTTAAAATATGATAAAAGTTGGTGCAAAATGGACAAAATGCATCATAATAGATGCTATCATTTTATTAATTTCCACATAAAAATCCAAGAATGGGTTGCTGAGATACCTATTCTATATAATAAAAGCCTAATATGCAAATTGTTCCCTCCACCAGGAGTTCAAGCGGGAGTTTAGCCGCCCACTATGACATGTCATGAAGCATGGCAGGCGTCAGTGACACAGAGCTGGATGGGGGTGGCAGTGGAGGCACTGCCAGCTCTGACGGGCCCTGATGAGAGCGAGACTGCGGTGGGATGGTGGAGCAGGTGAACAGGCGGCACCAGGCCAAGGCAAGTGTGAGCGGGGCCTGCCCCACAGACAGCACGACCAGTGTCCATTACAGAGAAAGGGCAAATAGTAATATTAAAATACTTCTTCTAATTATTTTCCTTTCAATGTGCACAAATCCATGCACTGAGGCACCAGTAGAAAATAATCTTCAGAAACTCCTAGAAGAAAAGTGAAAGTATGTGGTATGCCCTGAATGAAACCCAGTGACCTTCTTCTGACACAGACATTGATTTTTATTTGGCATCTAACTCATCGTCAGTTCATATGGTCTCAGTGTTGACTAATGAGGGGGCCAATTACTGTGTTATATTTTTCCCTAGACCCAGATCATGTTGGTAAGGAATCAAGCTGGTTGAATCAGTCTCTCAGGACTTGGTGATACTACTGAAAAACTTACTTCCTCTTTGCTGCAAGAATAGTAATGCCTTGGATCAAGTAGTGGTAGGAAGGTTAAAGATTTGCCACATTTTGATAAAGCCAAAAAAGGTAAATACAGTCACCCTAATGATGCATGTCTCAGTCCTTGGGTTCTCCTCAGCTCTCATGCTGTGCTCCAGCCACCTGGACCTACAGACTTCTCCACTGGTATCCTGCCCTCTTATTCTAGCAGGTGCTTGTTAAGTCAATGTCAAGATGAACCAGGCTGAATTAAATTAAAAAGCAAAATTTATAAATTTATTGTTACACCTGTGAACAGAGGACTGAGACCAAAGTGGTGTCAGCCAGCAAGAGAGGGTGGGGATTTATTTATATGTCTCTTATGTGCGTCAAGGTTAGCAGTTAAACCCGATGCAAGTGCAGTCAGTTGCAGGGAGCTGGGTCTAAAGCTGTTCTTGGCTGCCTAGCTCTCTGTTGTGACGCCTGAGATGTGTCACAATGTGTCACCGGAGAGGGCTCAGAAATCCTCAGAGGGCAGAAAGCGGAGCACAATGAAAATGTCCTGAGTGCAGGGGAGAAACTGAGTGCAGCATTTGCCTAATGCTAACCCTGAGTAGCCAGCAGGACTCAAACTTGAGACTGCCTCACTCAAAGGAGCCTTCCCTGGGAGTCTGGCTCACAAAGCCCTCATGATACTATTTTTTTGTTTGTTTGTTTTCCCCCAACACACTTTGAGCTGCTAGCAATTAAAATCTGTGTCTGTGGTCAAAGTTATATCCTAGTGTTTTGAACAGTACCTGCCATAAAATAAGCACTCATAAATTTGCATTTAGCGAATAAATTAATGAATGAAATCATATTTTTATTTCAACCTTTTAAATTTTATAGAACCTTTCTTTTCTTATGTGCATAATGGAATAAGAACATCCTCACTAATTTTAATGAGGTAAATATATGTGTCCACTTGGCAGAAAAGAGGTACATACAAATTACAATAACACCAATTTTCAGGTTGTATAGCTAAAGAAGGTTTTATTTTTGCTGACTTTCTCTAACTTTTGAAAAGCAATTTTTCCATTTTTTATTTAAAGCACTACTTTATTTTTTTTTTTGAGTATTTGCTTTACATTTTAAAATATTCACTAAAGATTGAAGAAACAGCTTTGAATTCAGTGAGAAACAGACCAGACTTTTGCAAAAGCTTTGCTTATTCAAACAAAAACAGTTCTGTGAATCCCCCCAAAGGGAGATTGGGTGCTGACCTAATCTTGTTTGCTTTCCTGTTCAGTATTCTTCCCTACCAGCCTCCCTCAGGGCCTTAAAAGGAATTACCAACTGCACAAAGCACTCTCTTGATGGTCATGCTTACTTGGTGTTTCTGGTCCAATGGAAGAGTGATATTGAAATAACAGAAAAGTACATTTTTTCATTTTTATTTTGATAGTTTAACATTTTGAGGAAGTTTGTCTTCCTTTTCTAAGGAAGTATCATATAGCCCTAGCTGGTTTGGCTCAGTGTGTCGAGTGTCAGCCTGTGAACTGAAAGGTTCCAGGTTCAATTCTGGTCAAAGGCACATGCTTGGGTTGTGGGCTCGATCCCTCCCTAGTGGGGGACTTGCAGGAGGCAGCCTATCCATGATTCTCTCTCATCATGGATGTTTCTATCTCTCCCTTTTCCTTCCTCTCTGAAGTCAACAAAAATATACGTATTTAAAATAATAAAAAAACGAGGAAGCATTATCTCAATTTGTTGAGGTTCTGCTTCCCAGTTCAAATAAACTCACAAAAATTCTTTTAAAAAAGTATCACATAGAAACAGCAAATTGAATTTTTAATGAAAAAAAATAATAATGCCTGGCTGGTGTGGCTCAGAGGCTGTGTCACAACCTATGAGCCAGGTGATCACGGTTCAATTCCCAGTCAGGGCACATGTCCATGTTGAGGGCTCAATTCCCAGTAGGGAGCCTTCAAGAGGCAGGCAATCAATGATTCTCTCTCATCATTGATGTTTCAATCTCTCTCTCTGCTTCCCCCTTCCTCTCTGAAATATTACCATAATATTCTTTGGATGAAACCAAAATGACTTTATTTTAAATAATAGTATCTTCCTGTTACTGGAAATTTACTATATAGGCTAAACAGTCACTAGAAAAATGAATTTTCTCATTTAATCCACTCTAAACAATGTTCTAGAAATACTTCCTTCCCTCTTGTTCATCATGTAGAACATCCTTGAATAACCTTCTTAACATATTGCTTTGATAACACATCTTCCCTAGACAAAAACAAATTGATGACTCTCATTGCCCTGAGAACATGGGTCAAATTTGCTTCTTTGTCTGACATTTAAGGCTCTCATGTTCTGCCTTGGCCTATATACCTAGTCTTTCCCATCAAATGGCCCTTATACCCAAGGGCTTAGAATAAGATTCTACACTGAAAGACTGCTTTGCTATGTGCATAGATCCTGCTTTACAAAGCCTGAATGCCAGCCCATCTGTCTGCTCTTCATTTTGAAATATCCCGTAGGCTCTCCAACTCTATTCACATCTCATCTCTCTTGAATGTCTCCCACTGCCACTTGTCTATCCAGCTCTTATCATATTCAAATGACTGCTCAACTTATTCATCTTGATTATGTCTTTCCTGACCACCTTGGTCAGAAGCAATTTCCTTCTTTTCAACATTCAGATAAAATGTATTTTAAACCATATATGTGCTATCTTATATTGCTTTGGATAGTACAGTGTCTAATCTCTTTTTCTAGATTTCTATCATCTTGAATATAAGGAATTGTAAGAGTTATGATAGGTTAGATTATAGTGCAGTTATCAAAAAAAATTCAATGGGTTACAATCGCAAATATATATTTTTGTTTTGTAATACTAGAGGCCCAGTGCACTAAATTCATGCATGAGTAGGGTCCCTAATGGCTGCCGGCTTGGGGAAGGGTCTCCACCACCACCACCACCACCACTGGCCCTGCCCCAGACCCCACCCCCTGGTCAAAATCCTGGTCAAGGGGACAATTTGCATATTAGGATTTTAAAATATATATATTTTATTGATTTCTTATAGAGAGGAAGAGAGAGGGATAGAGAGTTAGAAACATTGATGAGAAACATCAATCAGCTGCCTCCTGCACCTTCCCCAACAGGGGATGTGCCCATAACCAAGGTACATGCCCATGATAGAAATTGAACCTGAGACCTTTCAGTCCGCAAGCCGACGTTCTATCCACTGAGCCAAACCAGTTTCAGCTACATATTAGGCTTTTATTATGCAGGATATATCCATCAGCTCTGAACTTGACTTCTATAGTATTATCTTCTACATTGTGGAAAGTGGCCTGTTATAATAACAAGGGGAAACATTAGGGTAAATTGAACAATATAAATCAAAGCTTTTACTTGTAAGTGACCTATGATACATATATCTATTACAATTTACCGTGCAATCCAAGTAATTGGTCAAAGATAACTTCAAGAAGAGTGTGGACTTTCAAATACACCATGGTCCTGAAAAGAGGAAAAATAAAATATTTATAAATTTCCATAATGACCATCTTACCATTTATGGGCACAAAAAGAATGAAGATCTCATCTGCTTCTGGATTTCAGACATGACTCACCACGTCTATCTTCTCTATCACAGTCACTATGCCAAGATGGCACTGAGTAGGCAACTATGCTCCCTGATTTGGCTCTAAGTGTCTTATAACCATAAAGTATAAAGGAAGAAAAAACAGACAATTGTACCAGCACAAACCCAGTTCCCATATGGATTTTTTCACACAGAACCAATATTGTTATACTGATAATTAAAAGGAAGAATCTAGCTGATGTCTCAGCTGTTGACACATCCAAAATATCAGTGGTATACAAAAATAAGCATATATTTCTCACTTCATGGCTGCTGAGATTTAGCAGATGTAACCTGGCCTCAACTCGGTCTGGGTCTAAGCTTCAACTTGGGTCCAGCTTCTTCCAGGTATCTCTCATCCTCTCAGAATGCGACTCAAAGCATATTCTCATGATGAAAGGAAGGAATACAGGAGTGCAAGCACAACTTTGCCAAGACAAGTTAGGTTTCTGCTCAAATTACACCTGATAACATTCATTTGGCCAAAGTGAATACATGGGCAAGCCCCAAATAAAGGATGGGGAAGAACAGGCCTTCCATGAGGAAATTAAGCACATCACAGGGAAAATGGAATGGTACAATAGTCTTCCCATGGGTGAAGTGGGGGAGAGTGGACATTGGTGAGCAATGATTTTTTTAAAGCTTCACCTGAAGATATTTTCTCATTTATTTTTAGGGAGAGTGGGAAAAAAGGGAGAAAGAGAGACAGGGAGAGAAATATCCATGTGAGAGAGACACATTGACTGGTTACCTCCTGCATGTGCCCCAACTATCAGATGGAATGGTTGAGATCATTGTCCATGCCCTGGCCCGTGTTTCTCAGTGGTTAAAGCATTGCCCTGCACACCAAAGAGCTAAAAGTTTGGTTCTTGGTCCAGGGCAGTACCTGGGTTGCAAGTGCAATCCCTGGTTGGGACAGCCATGGTGGCGGGCCACGCAGCACGGATTTGCAGATCTGTGTAGGTGCAGGCCTCTGGTGCGTGAATCCTCTCCCCACCCCCTCGCATGTGTATGTCCTCCAGCGCGTTGTCACCTACAGGTGGGCGCAACAGTTCCAAACAACAGTTCCACACACACATTCCCCCCACCCCTCCGCCTCACTGCCGTCAACCCCGGCGTGCCTACGTTCCCCACATCACTTGCGCATGTCCCCTCCAGCATGTTCACATCTTTTCCAGCGTGTATGGGTGCTGGGGTAGGCGCCTATGAGATGACAGTTAGAGGGTGGAGTGGTGACCCCCTGTTCCCGCGGAGGCCAGTGCGGAGACGCGATCGCCTCCGTGGGGTAATGCAGGTGTTGAGGCAGGAGCAGGTGCGGACAGACACACCTGGTGGGCACAGGTGGCCCTCGCTGAGGTGCCTTCAGCCAATGTTCGAACTCACAGCGCTCGGGAACCCAGAGGAGGTGAGGAGTTCCGTCCTCTCAGTGAAACGGTGGGAGAGTGGGGCGACTGCAGAGGAGGAATGTGCACTTTGGGTGCCAGCACCCATGAGCGAAGGCTGCCCTGACTGAGTCTTGCTCACTCAGGGCCTATCACGCTCCTGCCGGGCAAGGACGTGCTTTTCCAAGTTAATGAGAGAAAACATTGATTTTCTTGCTGCCGGCGAAGGTCGAAAGTGGAGTGGAGAGACATACAGGGAGTGAGCGAGGTTCCCTATCTGGGGGTTCCAAACCCGCCCTTTGTACCTTTCACCGCTAACTAGACATATACAGGGTGTTTCCCCTCAAAATGTATACACACTTTGAATACCTACTAATTCCAATGGGTTTAAGTGTGAAAAGAAACAACAATGGAGCTGTCATCTGTTAAAAGTGCCGTTTAACATCCCTCAAGGGGTCCCGAATTGGAGAGGGTGCAGGCAAGGTTGAGGGACACTTCCCCCCCCCCCCCCCCCCGCACAATTTCATGCACTGAAACTCGAGTAAAACATATATGCCATATATGTTTAAAATAAGCCATTTGGACAACTCAATGTGGAAGATGCAAGGAAACAGACATTCAAATGTTTCTGGACACAAAATGTAACTCCAGGGGAACCACATTGACCTGCGGGAGCAGTGGAACTTCAGCTTCTAAATTACATTCAGTTCTGCTGGTCCTCGACGAGCAGATTAAAGGGTCTGGGTAAAGCAGGTGAGAACAAATTCGTAGTGCAAATTGGGCAACTAAACTCTATCCTTACCATAAATTATATCGCTCACATTGTGTAGTATGCGGTAAGGTAAATTTTCACCCTTCTGGTCTAAACCAATGGCTGCACGTGTTCTGGTGTGTGTTCCGCCACATAAAAGCAGGATGTGAGCGGTCCTGGAGGGCTGGGCAAGCCTTCCAGGATGTGAAGAATGCATTCTCTTCTCATCTCTTCGGAGGTGGAAGCGAAAGTGGGGTAAGGAGAGTGAATGCTCTTCACTGCTGTTCTGACCTCGGCCCCCAATATTTGCATCCAAGAGAGCTCTCCGCAATGATGGGAACGGTCCCTCTGTGCTGCCAATGAAGTAGCCATCAGCCACGTGAGACTAGTGAGCACTTGACATGTGGTTAATGTGATTTAGAAAATGAATTTCCGATTTTATTGAATTTTAATTAACTTTAATTTAAATAGCTACACGTGGCAAGTGGCTACCATATTAGATAGCGCACGTCTAGAATTACAGGGTCCTCTGAGCTCCATACTCTTTTAAGTACCCAAAAGCAGCTCAAATGGCCCCCAGTCTGCAAACTCACACTCTCACTGCCAATAACTTAGTGCCTAGCAGCAAATGGCAGTATCTTAGCAGCTCTATCAGTTGTCAAAAGAAAAAAAATTCTGCTTCTGGGCAGACATCTGACTGTGTAACTGTTGCAGAGAGACAATTGAGTTCAGAATTATGTGCCACCCTGACTCTACCTGGCAGGTGCCTACTGTGCTGGCTTTTCTGTCTGCAAACTTGAAAAAGATGACAGGGTTTTAAATGATTAACTCCTCTGGGCCACATTACTTAATTATACAGTACATCCAGGGATAGGCACATGGGTCTTTTATGGTAAATGATATGACGGTCTTAAAAACTCATTAATATGTCATTAACCAAGCAGACATTTACTAATTAAACAATTAGCCCCTCTGTTCTTTTTCTTTGTTCCTCCTAGAGATGCTTGGTTACCCAGATCCCCAATTTAGCAGAAGGTTCCTCTTCTTTTCCCAGAGAAAATCTTTCAGAACACAAACTCTGAGACTAAATGATTCACCACGTGTGTGTGTTTTTTAAGTTGGCTACTAAAAGAAAATCACAGCTTATTTTCATAGTATAAAGTAATGTGAATGTTTACTTATTTTAAATAAATCATCTAGATCCATAAACCAATTTTAAATATATGTGAAATAGCACCCACCATAACTGGCATAAACACAAAACATAACAAAACTGCATATCCCAGTTAAATAAATACAGAAAGACAAGATTAACAGCTTGAAATGTGCAATTATGATTCATCATATAACATCAATACAAAGAAATGTGCAATGTTCTTAACTTTTTCTCTCGGAAGGTTTTTAACATCCATTATGCTCTCTGCTAATTTAGGCTTAATCATATGTGTTGTGCTGAAATAATGCTAAACTGCAGTTCAAGGGGGATTGTCTAGCACATGAAAATGAAATATAGCAAATGTCTTCTGAAACAGAGTTTGATGTATTAAAAAATAAACATAAAATGGTTTTACATTCAGAGTAACAATAATCTGAGACCACTCAGAAGCATTAAAACGCATGCATACTGTTTCCAGCTATATTGTGGCTATGTTTAATGGTTCTATTCCACAGTTTCCACGACATTTATAAATATCCTGCGACCTGAAGTGTTGAACATTAACAAAGGGTCCAAAGCTGGGTTGTGATTCGCATGGTCCAGGTGATGATAAAAAAACACAGTGGAAATAGTGGAGCTCAGATGAGAGGTAAGTCTAAAGCTGGCACATTTGCTCAGAGTTGGCTTACTGTCTTTCACTTTCCTATTTTTTTTTATTGGCTGCTCTTTCTTTCTCTCATGTAGGTAATAACGTGATTGAGCATTAACACAATACACTGTTATATGAAGAGAAGAAGATCTAGTCTTGTGGAGGACTAGCACACTGATCATTTCCTCCATGGAGTGGGTTTGGATTGGATCTTGAGACCACTTAGAGTTGCACCCAGGGCACCAATAGCACAAAGCAAGCCTACTTCGTGAAGGCAATATTGGTTCTCAAACTTTGTCTCAGACCAGAGGCAGCTTTTCATGAAAGTTCATGAAGATTAAACTTCAGGACCACTCACTGGCACAGGCTCTTATAAGTACTAAGGGTGAGCGCTAGGCTGCTAAAAGGAAGCATTCTTTATAAAGAGTTCTGAGAAATTGCATGAAGTAATTTCAGAAGACAGAGGCATGAATCTCCAATGTTTCCTTTACTTGTTAAGATTTCACCTCCCTTTCTAAGTAAATGTGAACTTTTATATTAATTTGTATTTGTAACTTTGAATGCTTTTTTAAGAACTCAAATTTTATAACCTAAGAATGCACAAAATCTAGAACTACTATGAGCTAAGCAAAAGGGTTCACTGCTAAAACTAAATAATGAATCTCCATTATTAGAATCCTATCTAATAAAATAGTAATATGCAAATTGACCATCACTCCAACACACAACATGGCTGCCCCCATGTAGTCAAAGATGTCTTCCCCCACATGGACACAAGATGGCCATGACAAGATGGCCAGCAGGAGAGGGCAGTTGGGAGGGACCAGGCCTGCAAGGAAGGGAAGTTGGGGGCAATCAAGCCGGTAAGGGAGGGCATGTAGGGGTAAGCAGGCTAGCAGAGGAGGGAAGTTGGGGCAGGCAGTTAGGGGCAATCAAGCTGGCAGGGGAGAGGTTAGGCATCAATCAGGCTGGAAGGGGAGTGGTTAGGGGATGATCAGGCTAGCAGGAAGAAGCAGTTAGGGGCAACCAGGAAGGCAAGCAGGCAAGCAGTTGGGAGCTAGCAGTCCTGGATTGTGAGAGGGATGTCTGATGCTTGTTTAAGCCTGGGCCTCTAGTCTATTATAAGATGCTATCTATTGTAATTTAGCACAAGACATATACTATTAATTGTGTATCTGAGTGTTTAGGAGTATTCTGTAAAGAGTATCACAATTTCATTGCTTTTTACCCTAAAGAGCAAGCCTGGATAACTCTGGTTCCAATTTAAAAATACCTGACTAAAGGACTAAAAGACTTTATTGTCCTCATATCTTTGTCACTAAGTAGCTGTAAAGCCTTGGGAAAGTCAGTATCTCTAGTATTCACTATGCTCCACACAGCCCCGGCAGGGCACAGACAGCAGCTGACATTGGCCTGCCCCAGAGACCCTCCCAAGAGGCCCTAGAAACAAAATACCCAATGGCCAACTTTAAGCCATACCAGAGTAACACCCAACCACCTCCAAATATGACACACCCTAAGGGCAGACTCAGCAGGCACCACAGCACCGATGAAGTGACTCCTGCTCCATGGGATCAGCCTCTGCACAACAGCTTCTCCATTGTAATCACAATTACCTAACCACTCCCCTGCCAACCTGATTGATGCCTAACTGCTCCCCTGCCAGCCTGATTGCCCCAAACTGCCCTCCCCTACAGGCCTGGTCCCCCCCAACTACTCTCCCCCGCAGGCCTGAGTCCTCCCCAACTGCTGGTCATTTGAAGTGGTCATGTTGTGTCCACATGGGGACAGCCATCTTTGTCTACATAGGGGCAGCCATCTTGTGTATTGGAGTAATGGTCAATTTGCATATTTCTCCTTTATTAAATAACATAGCTATGCATGGTGTCAGATGGGTACTAGACTTGTTGTAATGATTACTTCATAAATTATATAAAATGTCTAATCACCATGTTGTACACCTGAAAATAATATATGTCAACTCTTATTGAAAAATAAAAAAAAGCTATTTTCAAAAATGGAGGTTATAATTCCATTCATAAACATTTCCTCATCTCTCTTTCTCTCTCTTTCTCTCTCTCTCTCTCTCTTTTCATAATAATGTCTCCTCACTTTGGAGGAAAATTATATCAAAATTCATTTATACTAAAACAAACTTAAAAGGTAGAATGTTTGAAACTATGGCTCAAGTTTTCAGTTACAAGCCTATTCTTAGTACTAACTAAACCCCACAAAACCACTGGGTTGTATTGGTTAAAGAACTCTGTTAATCACATGGACTATAAGTTTATAAGAAAATGTTTATAAAAGAAAATGTAATCCTGCAAAAGGTTATATTTCTTGTTTGTGCAACTAACAGGTACTCACTTGCATAAGTAGCTATTCTTACATTACATGCATACAGGCTTAGAGATAATTTAAGAGCACTAATCAGTGTCTACTTTGAATAACTTTGATCCCTAAGGAGGGAAATGGACGTCATCAATAAACTGGGTTCTAACTTGCATTAGCCATGGATTCAGAGAATCATGAGCTCAGATTCCAGTAAATACCTGTAAAACAGGAGAAAAGCCATTCGACATTTCAACACTGGAAAACATTTGTGTGAGAAACTTTTTCATAAAGAGGAGATCAATCTCCCCATCACTGACTGAAGACAAAAATAATTACCACAGTTGGCAGAAGATAAATGGTTTCAATGTACAAAATTGTGTAATTATAGCAGCTGCAAAGCTGAAAACCAGCTCCTAACTTTGAACCTCAACCTCAACTTGACATTTCTCCCCACCTTCAGTTCTGCCACTAGCAAGCATGTTGAAAGTTCCCTGGTCTTGCCTTTATAATTGTACGTTGAGGTTCAGAAATAATAATTGGCTCCATTGCATACATGAAACCTTATCATCCTCTGGTTTGCTAAAGGTATTCTATATCATCTTTTGAAGTGTTAAAATCTCCAGAGAGGAAAATTTGCTAGGGGATGGTACTGTTATGGCAACAAAATTAAGTCTGTCACAACATGTCAAATTAGCCACCTTCCTAAGGACCGGCATCAGAGCCAAGTTCAGAAATAGACAAATATTCAGTATCAATTTCTTAAATGTCATTTTAGGCTTGAGTAAAATCAAGGTAAACATCACAATTTATCTCAGCTTTCCAATGTTTACTCCAGAACAACACTGGCTGGAAAACAAGAGGTTAAGAATTAAGAAATGCTTCAAGCACGGGTTTTTCCTCTGCCTTTACAAGCAGCAAAGGAGGTTGTCAGTCTCTGTGGAGCTTTGGGTTCTCCCTTTGAAGCCAAGAGGAACGTTTTTAATCTTGTGTTTAATTTTAATCCTTTAAAATATGTAAGTGATTTAGAAATGTACAAGTGAAATTTGGCAGAAGCCCCTACTGGTAGAAGTAAAGCTGTTTCTTTCAACTCTCCTATAATAAAGGAGTTCAAAACTGGCCACCTAAACTATCTAGATACTTCAGCCACAAGCTGCAATCTAGTGATTTTAAAAGTTCCCTTTATCAAAAATGTTTGCAAAAGTGAAGCACATGTCACTTTTCAGACAAGGGAAGCCAGCTGCAAAGTCACTAGCAAAGAAATAACCTCATGCTTGAACACTTATTTACATACTAGTGGCATGAATTCGTGCACTGGTGGGGTCCAGTTCATCCACCCAATTGAGAGTGGGGCAGGCCTGGGTAATTGTTCCACTTATTCTGGTCATTCTGCCATTCAGTCACTGGGCTTTTATCAGATAGGATTGGTCAGCTCAGACAGCCATAAAAAATATCATAAATCTGTGTGGCTTAAACAACAGAAATGTATTTTTTACACAGTTCTGGAGATTGGAATTTGGGGTCAGGGTACCAGCATAGCATCATCCCACACACCAGAAAGTGGTGGATCGATTGCCAGTCAGGACATATGCTCAAGATGCAATACCCAGTCCAGTGAGTGCAGGAAACAATGGAACAACCTTTCTTTCTCTCTCTCTTCTTCTCCCTGAGATCAGTTAAAATGAAAGATCCTCCTATCTAATAAAAGAGTAATATGCAAAATAACTGTCATTCTGACACACAATATGGCTTCCCCATGTGGACACAAGATGGCTAGAAGGGGAAGGCAGTTGGGAGAGCGATCAAGCCTGCAGGGTAGGGCAGTTGGGGGTGACCAGGCTGGCAGGGAAGTGTAGCTGAGAAGGACCCAGGCCTGCAGGGGAGAGCAGCTGGGGGGGGTGGGGGGGACCAGGCCTGCAGGGGAGGTCAGTTAGGGGTGATCAGGCCTGCAAGGGAGGGAAGTTGGGGGGGACCAGCCTGCAGGGGAGGGAAGTTTGGGGGGACCCAGGTCTGCAGGGGAGGGCCGTTGCGGGAGAGGGACCAGATGAGCATGGAGAGCAGTTAGGGGCAATGAGGCTGTCAGGGGAGGGTAGTTAGGGGTGACTGGGTCAGCAAGGGAAGGAAATTTGGGGAGGGACCAGGCCTGCATGGAAGGGCAGTTAGGGGTGACCAGGCTGGCAGTGGAGGGCAGTTAGGGGTGACAAGGCCAGCAGGGAAGGGCAATTAGAGGCAATCAGGCTGACAGGAGAGCAGTTAGACATCAATCAGGCTGGTGGGGGAGTGATTAGAGGGTAATCAGACTGGCAGGCAGAAGCAGTTAGGGGCAATCAGGAAGGCAGGCAGGTGAGCAGTTGGGAGCCAGCAGTCTTGGATTGTGAGAAGGATGTCCCAGATTGGAGAGAGTGCAGGCTGGGCTGGGGGACACACACTCCTGTAAATAAATAATGTCCTATAAGTATGGTTTTAACAGGAAAGACATTAGTGATCTATGAAGTGAAAAACTTGTTATAACACATGTATAAAACATGACCCCATTTTAATAAAAAAAATATTTATTGATTTCAGAGGAAGGGAGAGGAAGAGATAGATAGAAACATCAATGATGAGAATCAGTGATCAGCTGCCTCCTGCCCACCCCTACTAAGGATCAAGCCTGAAACCTGATATGAGAATCATATTGTGACCTCCTGGTTCATAGATCAATGCTCAATCACTGAGTCCCACCAGTCAGGCCCCATTTTTATCAATACCAGGCACATGAGGTACATTGGCAAGATCTCACTCCCAGACCAAAGTTTGAAATTGCGCAAACTCCTCTGCAACTAGGTTTCTGGATAAGAATTCATTTCTGCTGATTGGATGTGCTTGCACAATATTTTGAAGGCAGAAGTGGGGCAGAGGCATCTTCCAGCAGTTTGGGCTGTTTGCTGCTGGTGATCATGTTTGCAGAGATGTGGAGGTGATCATATTTGCAGAGATGTGCAGCAGAATCCAGGCTGTGCACACGCAGTTGTGGCAGAGGCAGTGCCCAGTGACCTGTTTTGTGGGAGCTGGAGGGCACTTGCGGGGGCATCAATTTCCCAATCCCCTGGTCACAGTTGTGCCAGAGGGTTGTCTCTCAGCCCAGCCTGCACCCTCTCCAATCTAGGATCCATCTCATAATCCAGGACTGTTGGCTCCCAACTGCTTTCCTGCCTGCCCTCCTGATTGCCCCTACTGCTTCTGCCTGCCAGCGTGATCACTCCCTAACCACTCCCCTGCCAGCTTGATTGATGTCTAACTGCTCCACTACCAGCCTGTTTGCCCCAAACTTCTCTCCTCTGCCAGCCTAATCACCCCTAACTGCCCTCCCCTGAAGGCTTGATCACCCCCAACTGCCTTCCCTTGCAGGCCTGGTCCCTCCCAACTTCCCTCCCCTGCTGGCCATCTTGTGGTGGCCATCTTGTTTCCACTTAGGGACAGGATCTTTGACCACATGGGGCAGCCATATTCTGTTTTGGAGTGATGTTCAATCCACATATTACTCTTTTATTAGATAGGATTAAACAAGAAAGTGAATCAATTCATTAAGAGCAGTGATAATTTTTGGAAGTGTAGAAGGAAATTTGGGACACTGCCTTGCAGTGTTGGATGAGTCATGAGAGCCAAATATCCACAGAACAATGTGAGTTCAATAAATTGAGAAAGTTTAACCATCTCCCTAGACATATTGTAAGCTAGAAATCAGTCTTAACCTTCACTTAATAGAAGTCTTGAGAAATTATTCTTTCTGGTGGAGCAGGGAAGCTTGGTCTAATTGGAGGTCTATGTACAGTTCCACCAGCAAACAGTAAATCCATTGGAGATTTGTTTGTTGCTGTGGTTTTTACATTTTTTGTAAATTCTAGTATGAGTTTATTCCAGGGACAAATGAAAAGATCATTATATTGATCTTTGACTCAGAGTATGCCACTGAAATATCCTAAGGGAGGAGAGCCTTGGAAGTAGGCAAATGCCAGATTGTTTGGCCCTATAGAGTCCAACAGTTGGAATGGGTTGCAGATGCAAAGCCCTAAGGCCTCTATTCTGTGGCAGAGTACTGAACTCTCCTAGAGATAGAAAATAATAGAGTGGAGGATGTGTAGGTCAGAAAGATAATTATTTCATTGGCCATCCCACAGAAGAGGAAGTTAACATAGAGGATCAGGATGGTAGGGATATACTGAAGCATTTTGGATTTCATCACTGGGTCAGGACTGCATTCTGTGGGGAGTGGGTGTAAGAGAGAGAGAATATAAAAACTAGTGGCTCAAGCATGCAAATTCATACAAGAATAGGCCATCCTTTCCCCAGGTGCCGGGACCTGGGTTTCCCTCATCCAGCCACCTACAGGCACCTGAGACCTGAGCTGGCTTCCCTCTGGCCCCAACTTTGTCAGGAAAGATGTCCAGAATGATGTCTGGAAGACGTCCTAATTAGACTTAGCACATTACCCTTTTATTATTGTAAATGTTTGCTTGTGCCTTCTCAACTCGTTCCACCTCATTTTACATATCACCTTACACATAGTTAATGTTCCATAAACATTTGTTAAATCTAATAAAAAGTAGTCATCCCAAGTCACATTAACCACCAGAGACAGAGCTGTAACCCAAAACATGCTTGTCTAGGACCATTCCAACTTTCCATACATTATGCGACTTTTATGTGCCCATGAAGTACAGCAACACACAATATGCCCATTTAATTTTTTAAAACTGAAAATACTTTTAGATATTTACTCACTATAAGTTTAAAATGGAGCACATCTAGGCTAGGTGAGCTATTTCCTGACAGCATTCTGTCACTGATCCTGCTTTTCAACTTTCAATAGTCAGGACTTGGAGATATGGACATCTACATATATCACTGGAGGAACTTACTCTACGTTTGTTTTATGATGTTTATATTCATTCATTATGAAAGTCTTTGGCAAAATTTGGGCAATACACTTTAATAATATAGCAATAGGGACAAAATATAAGATCATAAAGGCTGATGTCAACCACTGAGGTTGATGATTTTTCAGAGTTTGATATAGGGCATTTATAATAAAAAGTAGGGTGTTTATAATTCATTTGTCATTCAGCAATTTGAAGAAAGAAAAAAATAGAAAAAGAAGAGGGAAGAGAGAGAGAGAGAGAGAGAGAGAGAGAGAGAGAGAGAGAGAGAGAGGAGAGAGAGAGAGAGAGAGAGAGAGAGAGAGAGAGAGAGAGAGAGAGAGAGAGGAAGGGACAGAAAGTGAAAGAGCAAGAGCGAGAGCAAGAGACACAGAAGGAGAAGGAGGAGAAACAGATGGGGAAGGAGAAACAGATGGAGAAGGAGAAACAGATGGAGAAGGAGAAGGAGAAGGAGAAGGAGAAGGAGAAGGAGAAGGAGAAGGAGAAGGAGAAGGAGAAGGAGAAGGAGAAGGAGAAACAGATGGAAGAGAAACAGATGGAGAAAGAGGAGAAAAGAAGGGATCAAAAATCAAGAAATGGTGTATTCACTGACAATGATATTGTGGCTACCAGAGGGAAACAGGGAGGGGGGAGGATAAAGAGGATAAAGGCCCTGGCCAGTGAGACTCAATCAGCAGGGTATTTTCCAATGCATCAAAAAATTACTGGTTCCATTCCTGTCTGGGCATGTGCCCAGGTTGTAGGCTCAATCACCAGTGTGGGGCATGGAGGAGACAGATGATTGATGTTTCACACTCACCTCTCTCTCTCTCTCTCTCTCTCTCTCTCTCTCTCTCTCTCTCTCTCTCTCTCTCTCTTTCTCTCACTCTCTCTCAAAAAAAAAATCAATTTAAAAATATTTTCTTTTCTTTACAAAAATGGGCAAAGGAGGTCAAATATAAGGTGATCGAGGAAACTAGACTTTGGTTGGTTGGCATACAATGCAATATACAGGTGATATATTGTAAAATTTTACACTTAAAACTTAAAAAAGAAGATTTTTGTTTCATTTATGTTTTACTACATTTCTGGGGGTAACATTGGTTAATATGATCATATAAGTTTCAAGTATAGCTTTCTATGTAACAAGATCTGTATATTGCATGGTATGCCCACCACCCAAAGTCAAATCTTCTTCCATCATTATATATGAGGCCCCTTCCCCTTTCACTCCCTTCCCTGTGGCAATCATCACACTTCTCTTTGTGTCCATAAGTTCCAATTTTATATCCCACATATGAGTGAAATCATATAGTTCTTAGCTTTTTCTGATTGACTTTTATTTCACTTAGCATAAATATTCTCAAGGTCCATCCATATTGTTGCAAATGACACTATGTCAAACTAAAAAGTTTCTGCACAACAAAATAAACTGATAACAATACAAAGAGGCAGCCAACCAAATGGGCAATGATATTTCCAAACAGTAGTTTCAACAACTGTTTAATTTCCAAAATATATAAAGAACTTATAAAACTCAATACCAAATAAACAAACAACCCAATCAAAAAGTGGGCAGAGAAACTGAAAATACACTTCTCCCAAGAAGATATAGGGACATCCAATAGATATATAAGAAAATGTCAACTTCAATAACAATTAAAGAAATGCAAATCAAACCTACAATAAAATACCACCTCACACCTAATAGAATGGCTATTATCAACAAGATAAGCAATAACAAATGTTGGAGAAGTTGTGGATAAAAAGTAACCCTAGTGGAGGAGTATAGACTGGTACAATCACTATGGAAAGCACTCTGGTGATTTATCAAAAAAAAATAAAAATAGAGCTACCATATAATCCAGCAATCCCTGTCCTGGGTATAACCCAAAACTCAAAAACATGTATTCACAAAAATATCTGCACACCTATGTTCATTGCAACATTATTCATGGTGGGCCAAGTCATGGAAACAACCAAAGTGCCCTGCGATAGAAGACTGGATAAAGAAGATGTGGTACATATGCACAATGGAATACGACTCCAAAAGAAAATACTCAGATATAAGAAAGGATGAGATTTCTGTTTGTTTTTTTTTAAGTTCTTGTGTGTTCAATGAGTCCCATAAGTTCCTGTAAGAGGTGTACATTGAGTTTAGAACTATGTTTGTGTATAGTATAACTAAAGAGATAAGTTTCCAATACATAAAATTATGAAAAATGCAAGAGATTATAAAGTCAACTGCTGAAAAGTTTTAAATAAATATAAAAATAGAGTCAACCAAATTAGCTAGGTAGGTTTTAAAAATAAGCTAGATGATGTTTAATTTGAACTTAAAATATTAATATCAAGCCAAAAAAGCACAAACAAATGTGAGAACCCATACGTAGACTGTTCAGAAAAAAATGGAATTATGTTGGCAGTCAAGGGAAAAAGTTACATGTGGAGTATAGAGAAAAATTATAGAAAAATATATTTAAAATGCACTGGTGTATCCCAATGTTAACATCTCCAATAGGCTATTAAGCTAAAATAAATGAATTGCAAAACAACATGAAAAAAGCAATGAGGTTTTAAAATCATCAAATTTGATATCAAACCTGGTTTCTATTTCTAATTCAAATTTACTGGTAGTGACTACGGGCTTGACCATTTTTCAAGTACATGCTTCACAGTAATGATGTTAATATTGTCATTCCTAATGACAATAAAATGAAAATTAAATAGCATAACTAATAAGTGAATAAACTCTATAGAAGTTCCATATAAATTACATAGAAGCTGTATATAACTTTAAAGCAATATTTTTGCTAGTGACATGAACATAACATTTTACTACATTTAATTTTTTATTCTATATAATAAAAGGGTAATAAGCAAATTGACTCTAACAGTGGAACAACTGGAAACAACCAGTCACTATGACATTCACTGATCACCAGGGGGGCAGACACTCAATGCAGGAGCCACAAGCTGGGCTGATGGCTGTGAGCACAGAGGTGGTGGTGGGAGCCTCTCCTGCCTGCTCCTGGGCAGTGCTAAGGATGTCCGACACATCTCCTAAGGACTCCTGGGCTGCCAGAGGGATGTCTGACTGCCAGCTTAGGCCTGATCCCCTGGAGAGCAGGCCTAAGCTGGCAGGTGGACATCCACCAAGGGGTCCTGGACTGAGAGAGTGTGCAGGCCAGGCTGAGGGACCCCCCTCCTTCAGTGCATGAATTTTCATGCACCGGGCCTCTGCTTGATATATAATTGTCATACAATGTTGTATAAGTTTAAGATGCACAATGTGTTACTTTGAAACATTTATATATTGCAATATGATTATCAACTTACCCTTAGCTAAAACCTCCATCAGTACTCTTAACATTACTACAGAGCTCTTTAAGTTTAGCCTGGCAGTAATAACCAGAACGAGTTTTTATGGGGAGAGACTGAAGTCAGGTTAGCTAAGAAATAAAGGTAGAAATACACCCTTCCTCTCTATAAAAAATCAATAAAATATATTTTTTAAAAGGATACAAATATGAAATACTGGGAGGCGGGGATGAGATGCTGGGGTAGTTAAACAAGTAAAATGCAAGAATTGCGCATAGCTGCCTGAGAATAACAATACCCCTACTAAAAAGTAATATCTGAGAGAAGAGCAACTATATGCTATAAGGGACATAGATTTTTCTGTCTTTCTCCTTCACAGTATTTAGTCATTGTTTTGTCCTCAATGCTGTGGTTTCATAGGCACCAGATGGCTATGGCTTCTCTAGAGATTGCTTCCATGTTCTTGGCAAGCAGCACAGGGTGATGAAGCAGATGAGCTAAACCTGCCTCTTTTTCTTGGGAAAGCCAAAGCTTCCCTGGAAGACCCATCCTTTAAACTTTACCTCATACTACATCCTTCAGAATTGCATCACTGGGCCATTCCTGTCTAGAACATGGCTAAAGAAAAAGGATTCGTGGGTAAAGGTTTGATTGAGTAATCATCAGGGCTTGCCCACAACCTATCTTCAAGGGATTTTTAAGAAGATTAAGTAAAATATCTAAATCTATTATCTATAGGACAGTATAGGAGCTACTCAATCAAGTCTATTTCTAATACTATTATATCAAATATATGAGGGCCTACCAAGTAGCAGCAATTGCTACATACTAGAAAGAAATCACTAAATAAAATATGAATTCTGAACTCCTTCAGTTCTAGACCTTAAAAAAATGGTAACTAACCTTAGCTATAAATTCACCTACTTGTATTTCATTTTAAAGATATTCCACCACCCTTTTATCTACTGCTTCACTTTTAGATTTTACTGGGCTACATAACTAATTTTTCTATTTGTTCACTGCCCTCCAAAACCCAAAATTGCAATGGTTTCTGCTTTATCATACTGCTGTTTGTGAGATTATGATGAAAGATTAAAGGAGGGATCTACCTTTAGTACATACCGCTTGCATGTGATAACCTAATGCCATTTCAGTAAGTGAAAATCATTGTTTCTCATACAAAACCAGCTATTAAAACATTGCTGTCAGCAAAATATTGTGGCTTAAACTGACTTTGCACAAGATGGAAGAGAATGAAAGGACAGGTCACTAAAACACTATGGCTCTAATCTTTCCCATGATCCTTTATATTCATAGATTTTTTCCATATTCTCCTTTTTAACATTATCTAAAAACCATTTTCAAATTTATGGAAAATGGGGCATAAAGTGAGCAGCTTTTTAAAAGAATGAGTTACATGGAAGAAAGAACAGCAACTAAGATTTTTGTGATTAATTTGATAACTTCAAGTAGGAAGTATTTAGTTTATCTGCACATAGAAAATGAATATTAAAATATTCATACCCCAAGGCTAACAGAAAAAGTAGGTAACAGCTGTTGGTCTAAAATGTGGTTTCATTATGCAGAAATTGGAATAAGCTTGTAATTATGAATTAAAGCTAGAGCAGTTAAGGAATGTTGAGTAGGTTTTTCAACTCCAACATATAAAATATTTTCTGTTATAAGAAATCACACAGTTTTCCTCAATAATCTTTCATGTGGTATCAGCCATGGCAGACTTGCTTTTGCTCAGCTCAAAAAGAAGTGTGAAATAGATCTTTCATGTAAATTTCTTAATGATTTATTTTCTAAAGCAGGTTTGAATATCTGTACTAGCTCCATATTTCAAATTAACAAAGCCCTTATTTAATATTCCTTTTAGATCTATACATAGCTAATACAAGGAAACAAGTATATAAACAAAAAACCTTGTTTCTAAATATACTAGAAGCCCAGTGCACAAAATTCATGCACAGGAAGGGGGTTCCCTCAGCTCGGCCTGCACTCTCTCCAATCTGGGACCCTTCAGGACCTCTGGCTTTAACCGCTCATGTGCCTGCCAGCCTGACCCATTTGCCCTAACTGCTCTCCCCTGCCTGCCTCATCACCTCTAACCTCCTCTGCCTTGGCCCCGCCAACATGGCTTTTTCAGGAAGGATGTAGGTGCCTGCCCCCTTCAGGTTTGTGTCTCCCATTTAACCACTAACCACTATGGGCCTTGCCATCTTGGTTGGGATTAATTTGCATACATGCTCTGATTGGCTGGTGAGCGTGGCTTGTGGGTGTGGTTTTTTGAGCAGAGTGATGGTTACTTTGCATATTACTTTTTTATTAGGTAGGATAATTTATATAATTGATTTTTTACAGAGCGGAAGAGAGAGTGATAGAGAGTTAGAAACATCAATGAGAAAGAAATATTGATTAACTACCTCCTGCACACCCCCTACTGGGGATTTGACTGCAACCAAGGTACATGCTCTTGTCTGGAATCAAACCTGGAACCCTTCAGTCTGCAGGCCGATGCTCTATCCACTGAGCCAAACTGGTTAGAGTGGAAACAAGGTCTTAAAAAAGTATTTTGGTTAATAATACAGATTACAAGTTTTTTATCTACATGTATTATTCTCTCTTTGACATGACATCACTACAATCAATAAAATATTATTTAATTGTTACAATATCAGATTAGCAAACTGAAGTATTATATGTAAAATAGTTTATGTCAAAATTACTGATATTAAAAATACATTTGTAATTTCATTCTAATGGAAAAGCATAAACTATTTTTTTCCATCATTCACTTAATAATCAACTAAGAATTGTAACTTTAGTTTGAACAATTTATTTGAAGAAAGATAACCATTACACAGATACACACATGATACATAAGCAAATTATGTAATAAGGTAAAACACAAAATATATTCTCCTTCCCCTATCTCACTGCTCCTCTACTACAATCTGTTAAGAATATGGGTAAACTATTACTGAACAAAGATAAAATATGATTTACTGGTGTGAATAGTGTCTAAGAGAAGCATTAATTTGACCCCTTCCATAATTACAAAGCATTTTATAAATATTTTCTGAAATTAAATATTATTATATTTTATTAAAGACACACAAAAATTGAACCATGGACATTATGTACTAGACCCAAGATGAACAATAGTTAAGTATTTCAGAGAAAAATAGCTGAGAACTTTGTGTCCATTATTTGTGATGTGAACTTTAATTTATGTGAATCTTGGTACAATGAGCTACTCCCATGCCATGGTTTTCTTTTAGTACTCACCCTCTTCTTCCCTGACTCTAAGAGGTGCCTGGAAAAAGAAAAGAGGAAACGAACACCCTGGGTCAGATGAGAATCAGAAGCAACAGCAGGCAGGCAGACAGACAGCACACAGAAACTGAGACTCTTCCTGGAGCTCTAACCGGAACTTTTATGTTCCTGCTGCACATGCAAATGAAAAGGAGAACAGTAACAGTTACCTGAGTTACACCTTTGAAACATCAGAATTGTTCCTTTATAATAACCTTAATAATATTGCTGAATTGGAAGAGGAGCAAACAAGAGCTTTATCCTTGCTGTACTTCACATTTGACACCTTTAAAATTGTGGGGTGCCTGCTCCTTCTGTCTCCAGAATGGAGCTGTGGCGGCCCTGTAAGAAGACAAAGTGTGCTCAGTGAGAAAAATCTCCCACTTTCTGTGGGGCTTCAATAACATATTAAACTAGAGGCCTGGTGCACAAAATTTGTAGATAGGAGGGGGTTTCTCTCACTCCAGCCTGCACCATCTCCAATTCAGAACCCCTTGGGGGTTATCTGACTGCCTCTTGCAAGCCAGGATCTCTGGCTCCTAACCGTTTGCTTGCCTGCCTGCCCCTAATGGCCCCTAATCACTTCTGCCTGCCTGCTTGATCACTCCTAACTGCCTCTGCTTTGCCCCACATCTGGGACCCGGGCTTCCCATCTTCTGGCTGGCTGCAGCCACCCAGGACCTGGGTCAGCTTCACCCAGGCTGGTCGCAGCCACAAAAGACTTTGGGTGGGCAGCTTCGCTCGGGCCACAGCCACAGGAGCCCGGACTGTGGAGCAGGCGGCTTGTCCCTCTCCTCGGCCACAAGCACAAGCACAGCTATTGGTGCCTGGGACCAAGGGGCAGGTAACTTGTCCGTCTCCCAGGTCACAGGTGCAGACACAGCCTCTGACACCCAAGACTGTGGGGCAGGTGGCTTGTCCCTCTCTTGGGCCACAGCCTCAGCCACTGGCCCCTAGGACCTCAGGATAGGCAGCTTGTTCATCTCTTGGGCTACAGACTGACTGGTCCCCATTCCTCTCTCATGAGCTCATTTCAGTCTGGCTGGTCCCCATTCCTCTCTCCCCAGTGTTGAGGATCTGAGCCATTACTGCATAATGGCATGAGGGCATGATGACCATTTGCATACTAGGTCTTTATTATATAGGATAATTTGGCATAGATAAACAGACCTCTAAGTCCCTATCCTAAATAAATGACAAACATAAAAACAAGTTGACCTTAAATATTGGAAATAACCTGATATTTTATTACCAATAATAATGGCATGGTACATGAAACTTGTGCATAAGCGGGGGGCTTTCCCTCAACCCAGCCTCCACCCTCTCCAACTGGGGACCTCTTGGGGGATGTCTGACTGCTAGTTTAGGCCCTATCTCACCTGGCCTAAACTGGCGGTCAGACATCTATCTCACAATTTGGTAACACTGGCTTCTAACCGCATACCTGCCTGCCTGCCTGATCACCCCTAACTACTCTCTGCTACTGGCCTGATATCGCCCCCAACTGCCCTCCCCTGCCAACCTGATCTCACCCCCAGCTGCCCTTCCCTGGTAGCCTAATTGTCCCTAATGACTTCTGCCTCAGCCCCCACCACCAAGGCTTTGTCTGGAAGGAAGTCATCCAGAGGATGGCTGGTCAACCCAGTCTAATTAGCATATTGCCCTTTTAGTAGTATAGATAGATTATATAGGATAAGATTGCTTAAATGGGGGGGGGGGGGTGGCCTTTTTCATCAGGAGGAAATTATCTTGGCAAACAAAAATACATAATCTCTATATCTGGACTAATAGCCAACCATGTGCACTATACTTCCAAAACAGTCATTAAAAAATTTGAACTGCTTTCTTACACTTTACACCAAACAGCTGTTGCTCTTAAACCCCTCCTCAACCCCTTATTAGGTATTGCCTTTGCACTTCACCCAGATTTGGTTCTGATCGGTCGGTTTCTATGCCAGTCAGCATCTCCGGACCTATCAATAGGCCTAATCAGAGGAGTGGGGCTGATCAGCAGCCCCAGCAGAGGCCCGAGAGAAAGAGTGGCATGGCTGCTGGCCCGGCCAGAAGAGAAAGAGAGAGGCAAGTGCTAATCAACAGCTGCAATAGAGGCTATGGATCAGACCCTGCTTCTCTCCCCAGGCCTCTCTTTGGGCCTAATCAGCAGTCCCTCAGCAGTCAGTGCTGGGTCAGACAGGCACCCTCAGCAGTGGCAGTCAGTGCTGGTCACCATAGCAATCCAGCACTGACGTCTGGTTGGTCGAGCTCTCAGTCGTTTTGGATGTTACAGACCCTGGGTTTTTATATATTTGGATATTGGCTCATAACTTTCTCATAATCACAGCAACTTTTCTGCTTTGCTTAAAAGCAGAAGAAAGGAACTTGGAAAAGTGAAATTAATTTAAAATCTGCTCTCATGTTCCCTTTATTAAAATTATATCACAAATATTAGAATCTAAATTTGTCTTTTTTCTAAAATCCATTGTAACTGAACTACAAGTAAGCATAAAACATAAGGGAAGATCCCTTTCCAAAGAAGCAAAGTAAATAAAGCATAAAAGAGTTAGCCTAAGTAGATAAGTTAATATTTTTCACTATTTAAATTAGATAATTGCATTTATGTTTTAATTAGAAGTTTATTGATAGTGTAAATAGCAATATAAATATTTTTCTAATTCCTAGTTATATTATGGCACCTTTTCCTAAGACAAAATGTCAATATAAAGGTAGTAGAGAATATTGAAGAACTAGGAAACATTTTTTAAAATCAATTTTTTTCTTCTTTCAAATGATAACATATTATATGGCAAAAATAGAGCATCATTCTCTTCCACATTTTTGTGTAATTTGTTATGGAAAATGGAAATAAAACACCTTCAAAAATAATAACAGTATTAAGCCCTAAGAGTGCCTATTAAAGTTTAACATTTTTAAAATGCCATACAAATATTAATTAGTTCATATTAAAAATTTGAGGCAGGTAAGCACCATCAGCACCCTCTAATGAAGAAATGGACAGTGTGAATGAGGTTCTTGCCTGAGGACTGACTCAGGCTGGGAGCATAAAATTTAACTCCAGTAAGAATTAAAGGAGAGAGAAGATGTACTTCAGATTTCAGCTGTTTCCAAACTTTTGAAAGAGTGTTGTCTGAAATATTTTGATTTGTGATTATCCCCCAATTCACACCCATTTATGTTAACTGAACACCTTTCTTTGTAGATAGCATTCCACGGCACAGACATCCTTTACTCTTTTAATTGAGCCCCTTTGGGGGAAAGTATGGTTTAAATATAACAATATATTCAGAACCCTAAAATAATTTGATCTATAATAAATTCTTAAGCAAGGGAGGAAGACCAGCCTGGGGACCCTGGGAGGGGAAGATTGCCAGGTATCAAGTCAGAGATTCACAAGGAAGTTGTAGAAGCTCCCTCCCTGGAGACTTTTAAAAATAGAATAGACAGCCCTCTGCATACAGCGGTGCAGGAGGCCCCATTATACTTTGTTATTAGAGAACTTCACTATAGGTTTCCTTAGGCTTGATTTTAAAAAAAAAAAATGTGGGGGGAGGGGAAGGGAAAGCCAGGGGATGGGAGAAAAATTCAATTTAAGAAATGCCTTTAATAATGAACACAGTGTATTTGTGCTAATACAAATTCCCTGATTTTTACACTTGCTTTTGAGGATAAATTCTTAAATGGATTTAGTTTCTAACATCTGATTACACTTCTATATATTTTTATCTGCATTTTATATTACTATTTTGTTCACTGACTATTGTGCTATTTTTAGAAATCAGTACATACCAGGTCAACAAGGAATTGAAAGTTGCTTGGATCTTTTACATTTTGTCCTATATTAACTCCATAATTCTATATATAAAATTTGAATATACATGTAGCTCCATACCTATATACGATTTAATAGTAGTTTTTCAGGGAAATTTAAGGACAGTTTAAGTAAACATAGCTTTTAATTAATAAACCTTACACTGTAATTAATCCATACAGCTTCCTTTTTCAAGCATGATCCAAGTAAGATACCATGAACAAACCTATTTGAGACAAATCTTTCTCTCATTAAAATAATAGATGCCTAAGGAAGTGGTTGAGCATCGACCCAATAACCCAGAGGTCACAGTTTGATGCCCAGTCAGGGCATATGACCCCCTGTGGGTAAGAAGCCTGTAGAGGGAAAGGCGCCCTGGCTACTTAGAGTCCTCCTCCATCTTCTACACCCAGTACCCTGGAAGTCCCTGCTCATGTGGCCCAGAGCTCACATTTTGGATCCTTGACCTCTTCCCACCTGAGATTATTGCATCATTAATACACACATCCCTTGGCCTATATGGTGCCAAAGATTGGTAAGTGAGGTGTAAATGGAGCTGGGAATGCAGACTGGCATCTCCACACAAACATCAGCAGGAGGAAGAGACAGAAGAAGAGGCAGTGGTTGCAGGCTACAGGTCCTTATCTAGCCCTTCTGGGCATCTCATTGCAGCCCAAGCTCCTACAATTCAAATTCAAATTTGGCCTGTCAGGTTGTTATAACTTACCTTTGTGGAAGTAGGAGGATAGGACATATTTATTTGAGTGTTTGTTAGTTTGGTTTATGACTTTCAAATACTTATAAATAAGGGTATGTGAACTTCCACTTGTATACTACAATACTTCCTGGGGCCTTGAAAATATTTACAGCCAGTCTGTCTTAGATAACCTTGTTCTGACATTTTAATTCAAATTAAATTTATACATCAGTAAAGTAAGTTAATATCTCTCAAAAAAGGTTTTGACATATACAAGAATGTATCTAATTTCCCTCACCTTAATTCAAAATATTCTCTGAGATTATCAAAATTTGTTCCTTGCAGTGTTTAAGGACCTGGATGATTCTAGCTTCATTCTTTCTTTATTACAAGTGGAAGCTATTATTCATGTATTGTATATGTCTGTGCAAGTTAAGAGTCTGAGTATGTTTACTTTAGTGGGAAGACAGGAGAACCATGGAATCTGTGGGGACCTGGATGAAGTGGGCATGAAGGTTCTGCATAGAAAAGCTAACAGCAGAAAAGATACATGAGGCCAGTTCAGGTACTGATAATACATTTTAATCATGGTTTCACCAGTAGAATTAAAAAATAAAATCTGGAGAATTCAGGACATTTTAAATTTGCATGCATACTTATTCATTTAGTCAAGGAACAAAACTTTAATTTGGCAAAATGTTATTTCCTAAGTGAAAATTCAAGGTCTTACTACAAAATATGAAACTGAAAAATCTTAAAGGCTTGCTAGGACGTAATCAACAGCAAATCTACCTAAGCTTGGTCTCGTGGACTAACATCATCCCTGATAAATGTATTTAAACCTCAATCTTGTTTTTTAATAAGTTGCCTCAATATAACTACATTTTTAGCTATTTGTATTTTCCCAAAAACTCAGTAATTTCAAGTTGTTTTATTATATTCAATCTCTGTTTGGCTAGGAAATCTGGAAAGAACAAATATTTCTAATTTCTTATTGATTATGACTTCTACTGGTTTGGATAACAATTATATAAATTTAACAAGGTTCATCCCTTTTAGCTTGAGCCATTAGAAAATCAATTAACCTTTGTTTTTTTATAACAAAAATATATATATTATTGGATTGTTCTCTGTTGTAAGATTGTTTGATTATGTCCCCTACCAAAGAATGTTGGGAATTTAATTACTTCCAAAAAATTACTAAATCTTAGGTAGTATTTTACAATATGTCATTCTTTACTTAATAAAGGGCCAGCCCCATATTTCATGAATTCCCATTCATCTGACAGAGCCGTGGCATTTGTAACTGTGTATATAAAGCCATCAGTCTTCTAGAACCATCTTTAGCTGAGCGAGCCCCAAAGCATGGTCCATTCTGCTCCGATCTGATCAGCATCTTTATAGCTTATCAGCCTTGGGGTTCAATTTTGTTTTGGATGCTTTTATAAATGAGCACAATCACTGGTGAATCTGTTCTCCCAGATTTCAAAGAGAGAAATCGAGAGAAGGACTTTAGTAGATTACTGTGTCATTGAGAATAAAGTACAAGCACAAATGCACTAAGTAGTCTCAGAGATGATTTTGTCAGGTATACATTATCAGTTTTATGTCAGTAAAATTAGATGATTGTCTTAGTTATTATTGTTTTTGAAGTTACACTCTAACCCCAGGCTAGCTTTATGATCAATGTGTTATCTAATAAAATCTACTTGTTCCAAAGTACTATTTGTGTTTTCCTAAAAGGAAGGAAAGATAAAAGAAAAGAGAAGTAGCAATAGATAGAAAGTGTAAGCATTACTTCAAGACTTAGACAAATGTATGATGCATGTTATACTTTTTAGTAGCTAGATTTAATAGTATGGTTGTTCAAAGGATCAAGACAGATACAAGAATATTAGAAGTCAAGAGAAAATGTTAATCATTTTAATGGCTTGGCATTTATAGAATTTCTTCATAAAAGATTTTATAATAATATTCACCTCCATAAGTGGTTTTTAAGTTGATAAAAACAACTTAATGTTCATATAAAAGTTTTATTTCTTACATTTGTTTATGAAAATATTTGCTATACTCAATTAGATCAAATAAAATATAGCATCATTTAATATTTCAATGATATAAAATATGCAAGAATATGCTTTTAAGTTGTTAAGCTTCAGAAAGGCTATGAACTTGTCAAGAAAGTCCAGTGCCTAGCCCACGATCATTTCTCTGCTATGCTAGAAATTCAGAGGCACAACTGCCATGTCAAAAATCCAGATTCATACTGTTCCACTCCTGGGAACATACTTCTCAGTCAGTGTAAACCATAACTATCTACACTAAAAAAAGAGAGAGAAGCATGTAAATTGACTGTCACTCTGCTATGCCCACCAGCCAATCAGGATTGAGTATATAAATTAACCCAACAAAGATGGCAGCAGCTATAGAGCTGGAGTGAGCAGGAAGCTTGTCTTGTTTCCGGTGTCAGAGGAAACCAAGCTTCCCACTTACCCTGGCTGCCACTGAAGGAGTGTCTGGGAGCCTGGGTCACCAGGGAGAGTGGCCAACCTGAAATAGCCCTCATGGAGTGGGGGGTCCTCACTGGGGGACTTGGCCAGCCTGAAAATAGCCATCAGCTCCTGACCCAGGCTGGCCAGGCACCCCAGTGGGGACTCCCACTCTGAATGGGGTGTGGCCAGCCTGAAAAAGTACCTGGAGAAAGAGTACCCCCTGGGGGCATGGCCAGCCTGCTAACAGCCATCAAGCCCTTCACCCAGGATGGCCAGGCACTCCAGCAGGAACTCCCACCCTGTAGGAGGGTGTGGCCAGCTTGAAAACAGCCTCAGCCCCTCACCCAGGCTGGCCATGCCCTCCAAGCAGGGACCCTCATCCCATGGGGGCGTGACCAGCCTACAAACCACCACAGGCCCCTAGCCCAGGCTGCCCCACACCCCAAGAGAACCCCCACCCTGATCTAGGACACCCTCAGGGCAAACCAGCAAACCCCACCCATGCACCAGGCCTCTATCTATACTAATAAAAGATTAACATGCTAATTAGACTGGGAGATCTTCCAGGAGACCTTCTGGATGTTCTTCTGGACAAAGCCATGGTGATGGGGCAGTTAGAGGCCAAGAGGGAGGGCAGTTGTGGATGATCAAGCTGGTGGTGGGGGGGGGGCATTGGAGGTAATCAGGCCGGCAGAGGGGGGGGCAGTTGGGGGTGAATAGACCAGCAAGGGGGCCAGTTGGGGGCAAGCAGGTTATCAGTGGGGATCAATTGGGGGTGATTAGGACAGTCGGGGGGGCAGTTGGGGTGATCAGGCTGGCAGGGGGAGCAGTTGGGGACAAGCACAATGACACAGGGGGCAGTTGGGGCAAGCCGGCCAGTAGGCAGGTTGGTTAGGGGCAATCAGGCAGGCAGGTAGGAGAGCAGTTAGGAGCCAGCAGTCCCAGATTTTGAGAGGGATGTCTGACTGCCGGTTTAGGCCTGATCCCTGTAAACCGGCAGTAGGACATCCTTCAAGGGGTTCCAGATTGGAGACAGTGCATACACTCAGCCAGAAGCCCTGAGCCACGATCACAGCTGGCGAGAGCAACAGTGGTGGCAGGAGCCTCTCCCGCCTCTGTGGCAGGTACTAAGGATGTCCAACTCCCGGCTTAGGCCCGCTCTCTATGGGGAGTGGTTTTTAGCTGTCAGCCAGACATCCCTGGTGGTCTCCCAGACTGTGAGAGGGTGCAGACTAGGCTGAGGGACCCCTCCCCGAGTGCACCAAATTTAATTTTAAATTAAAAATTTGCTTGGTTTACCTTGTACCAATCTCTAAATATTGGAATTTAGAGGAACTAACACCTTAATAAATTGGGTAACCATGGGAATTCTGTTTGAAAACTGGCTTTCCAAATTTTAAAGATTTTTGACACTCAGAAGTGAAGTTTGAAAAGGAGTAGCTACTAAGATACATTTGTTATAAAATATGTACAAAACAATAAATGAAATCAATAAATAGGTATTCAAGTAAATTACAGTATTCTAATAAAATATTTTATAAAATTTGACAAACATTCTCTCTTCCAAAACAGAATTTTATAATGAACCTACACATATCAATTATGCGGCTTCAACCATTAAGAAAAAAGTGAAAAATTAGCACAATTTTATTTCATCTACACCCTCACCACCATCACCACCATTATTAGCTCAAATGTATTATTTTAAAACAAATTACAAACATATTACTTACTTCTAAATATTATTTTACATTAGCAGCTCAGTGCACAAGATTTGTGCACTGGCAGCAGGAGAGGGAGGGTCCCTTAGCCCAACCTGCACCCTCTCATAGTCTGGGAACCCTTGGGGATTGTCCACCTGCTGGCTTACACCCTGCCAGATGTAAGCCAGCAGTCAGGCATCCCTGTCACAGTCCTGGGCTCTTGCAGTCCAGAACCTCTCACTCCTTACCACCCACCTACAGAGGAGCCAGGAGAGGCTCCCGCCACCACCATGGCACTCGCCACCAGCTGTGAGCCTGGCTTCTGGCTAAGCAGTGCTCTCCTTGTGGAGTGAACTGATTACCACGGGCCACCTCCTGCATTGAGCATCTGCCCCCTGGTGGTCATTGTGCACCATAGTGACTAGTCTTTCCTCCACTCAGTCAATTTGCATATTATTCTATTATATAGGACTAGAGGCTCGGAGCACAAAATTCGTGCATGGGGTGGTGGTGTCCCTCAGCCCAGCCTGCACCCTCTCCAATCTGGGATGTCCAACTGCAAATTTAGGCCAATCCTGTTGGGATCAGGCCTAAACTTCCAGTTGGACATCGCTCTCACAATCCAGGATTGCTGGCTCCCAACTGCTTGCCTGCCTGCTTTCCTTATTGCCCCTAACCGCTTCTGCCTGCCAGGCTGATCACCTCCTAACCACTCCCATGCCAGCCTGATTGATGCCTAACTGCTCCCCTGCCAGCCTGTTTGCCCCTAACTCCCCTGCAGGCCTGGTCTCCCCTAACTGCCCTCCCCTGCAGGCCTGCCCCTCCCCCCAACTGCTCTTCCCTGCAGGCTTGATCGCCCCCAACTGCCCTCCCTTGAAGGCCTGGTCCCTCCCAAATGCCCTCCCCTGCTGGCCATCTTGTGGTGGCCATCTTGTGTCCACGTGAGGGCAGCCATCTTGTGTGTTGGAGTGATGGTCAATCAGCATATTGCTCTTTTACTAGATAGGATAAAGGCCTAGTGCATGGGTGGGGGCCAGCTGGTTTGCCCTTAAAGGTGTCCCAGATCAAGGTGGGGGTTCCCTTGGGGCAGCCTGGGTGAGGGACCTGTGGCTGGCCATGAACACACACTCTCAGTCCCCCACCCCCACCCCTGCCACCCAAGCAGAGGCCCTGGTATCTGGGATTTATTTACCTTCTACAATTGAAACTTTGTAGCCTGGAGCGAAGGCAAGCCTCCTGCTTGCTCTGTGGGGCAGCCATTTCTGTTTGGGAATTATCTTCTATCATTAAAACTTTGTAGCCTGGAGTGGAGACCTGGGCCCACCAGGGTGTGAAGAAAGCTTGGCTTCCTCCATCACCAGGGAAACCCAAACCTCCCTCCTGCTTGCTTGGTGGCCACAGCCATCTTGGCGCTTTTCTCTGTGTAAGCACAACGTAAGAACAATTTTCATTTTATGACATTTCTCATTGTGAGTTCTCGTGGCCTTCTTAGTGGAGAGCCAGAACCAAGCACAGTTATACAAACTCACAAACTCTACCCACAGCATCGTTTGAATGTTGCATCATCCAGGGATGTAGGTGTCAGCTCTGACAGGCCCGCATCTCCAGGCAGTGCGGGTCCTGTAACTCACGAAGGCAATGGCAGGGAGGCCAGAACCATTTCAGTACAACCCAGCCCCCTCACGCAGCCATCTTCCTCATCTCATCCTCAGAGTCAATGCCACGACCCAGGCAGGACCTGAGAGACCATAAAAACGGGTTGTTTCCCAGCCAGCTGCCAAAAGTAGGCGTGCTGGCACTGTGCCTGCAACAGACCCCTGAAATACCGCCCCTCTACCCTCAGGTGGAAACTCAACTCGGCCACTTCAATTAGCAAACAACTGTGCCACAGTTTGCCTTTCTAAGTAAAACTTTACAGGCCTAATTTACTCTGTTAGGACGTTGCCACCTCAGAGAACCTCCTGAACTCCGAAGAAAGCTGGCAATTGTTTTCTAGGTAATCTGAGAGTTACCGCCTGGAATTTCCCCGGATCTTTTCCTTTAATCTATTTTCCTTCCCCCACAGGTAACCTTGCACATTGCCTATTTGTGTGAGCCTACAGGACCACTCCTCAGACACCTGAATGCACGCGGCAGCGGGGAGGGACAGAGGAGCCGCTCTCTCCCCGTGAGCAGCGCTGACGGCACGCTTTTCTTGGAACCTGCACAGACGTTAACGCCAGTGCTGTGGGCCTGACTGTCCTGTCTAATGACACAAGTCAGATTCGTCACCATTATCACAAAATATGTTTAGGGATCAACATGAATCTATTGAAGATGATAAATAGCAAGTCAAGTATAATAAAAATGCTGTGGTTTACTCAGCATCATACAAGAAAAAACAATTATATTCTCCTTCACATATTTTCGCTTTATCTTCAATAGCTTTCTTTCTTTTTTTTCTTTTTTTTCTTTTTTTTACTTTTCACATAAGCCTACTCCTTGAAATAAAGCCAAATACTAGAAAACATCTTAGTAAACATTAACATAGCAGATGCAATATTCAGTATTCTTAGAGAAAGGAAATTTTCATATCCCAGGATTCCCTTATTAGGGTGGTAGAGGTGGGATGGAGAGAAAGGAGAGCTAAAAGAAACAGTTCTCTCGAATAAAGTTAATAACATTATCAATATGTTGTGGTAATGACCATATTTTCAGAGCAAAATTTCTGTATAATTTTTAAGAATGTATATATTCTTTTTGTCCAGATGGTTTACCTACTTTAAGCTTACCTGTTTTTTACTGTTTAAGTTTTACCTTTCCCAAAGAAATATCTTATAATTAGGTAAAATTTAAAATGCCAAAATGATAAGCAAAAATTTAAACTGCTATCTGACCAGGTAAGGTGAGTTTTATTTCTCTTTTAATTGACCAAAGAAGAAGTTTCTTCATCAACTCTAATGAGCTCCCAATCGCTGATGAAATTTCATTAGATATATGAGGGAAACATTCAAAGACGGAAATTCAGAAACCCAGGAGCTCAAAGAAATCAATGCTGCTACTCCACCCTTAGGAACCATCCTAGGTGTAATCCATCCACGGTCTCAGAAGGAGGGCTCTAGTAAGCATATGTCAGAGCAAAGTGTGTGTGTGTGTGTGTGTGTGTGTGTTTAAGTAAAGATGAAAAGGTCCACTCTAATTACTCTACAATAATAAGTAAAAAAAGCTTCAAAGAAATATTGAGGGATGCTGGCAGTCAGCCAAAAATATTTAACGGTTAGCAGGACAAGTGGAGTCTTGCTGCCTATTCTTAATAATGTTTAAAGAACTCCGTTCTCTTCTCAATCACTGAAGCCCTTACCCATTTGCACACCATTTATCTTTCCATATGAAGAACACTAGGCAACCATCACCCATGCCCAAGCCTTGTCCTGATGGAGGAGAACTAAGGAAATGCAACTTCATCTAAGGGTTTCCTTTTCAATTTGTCACGGTCACGCTATTCAACTAGGAAGAAATCTGCAATCCATTAGACATTTTCTCCATGCATTAATAGTCAGAAAAAAATGATTATATTTTGTAGCCATTCCTATTATTGTGTTTGTGTGGTTTGTTGTTGTTGTTGTTTTTTCAGTTGGGAAATGTTCTCAAAAGGCTGTGCTTGGGTAGCAGCATGTAGAGTCAATTAGATTGTGAAAAAAGAACATAAAAGAGTGGGAAGGTTTGAAGTCATATTTCTGGAGAAAGAGCAGGATGGCCCCAGAAAAGGGGGCAAAACATTTGGCATCTGTGGTACCAGGAGAAAGCTCACAAGAGCGTGACTGGTTCAGTAAAATAAAACCCCAAAGAGCCATCCCCGTGCTTTTGAAATATTTCAAATGTATCAAGGATAGTAACCAGCAATTTTATCCGGCCTCTGAATTTTATTCCTACAGGGGAAAAAGGTTGAATCAAATTTTCTGTCTAAAATCAGAAGGGTATTCTCGGAACATCTGAGAATGTAAGCCTTTCAATAGAAATATTTACATAATGACCCTCGTTTTCTTCACAATAATTTGGCCAGAATCAAGTAACATATTAGATGCAGGGGCTTATTTTAAAATGTGCCTCTGTCCTTGGCTTTTTTAACTAGTTCCAAAATACATGACATTTTATGATTTGGCATTTGCAGAACTTGCATAAATTATAGAATTTTACGGCTGGAGTCATCCTTATGTAGCATCTAATTAAAATTTGTCAGCCCTAGCCGGTTGTGCTCAGTGGATAGAGCTTTGACTATGGACTGATGTGTCCCAGGTTCGATTCTGGTCAAGGGCACATGCCTGGGTTTGGAGCTCAGTCTCCAGTAGGGGGCGTGCAGGAGGCAGCTGATCAATGATTCTCATCATTGATGTTTCTCTCCTTCCTCTCTGAAATCAATAAAAATATATTTTAAAAATAAGAAAATTTGTCCATTTCCAAATTAGGAAACTGGACCCAAGAAGATTAAGTGACTTAATCCAAGGTGACAGCACACTAGTGATGGAGTAGGGTTTGGGCCATAATCAATTATTTATAAAATACTGGTAACAAAATAATCAAACAAAATATATTTTCTTCTAGAGCTAACTCTATATTCTATTTTCCAAATTTGACATAAATGTAACATGCTATAAATAGCTAGAATTCAACAATATATTGTCTATACTCAGTTTCTATATTTATGTAGTTATACATGTGCTTCACATTTTTTAACATTAAATGGCATGTTTAAGCAGGTGACTCTAAGTCTCAGTCACAAAATAAGAAAGTCGAATACTTTAAAGGCAAATTCTTTCCTTTCCATATAATTCAATGTGTTAAGTAGTTCAATGCTCTGGGATTTATTATGTCTCCCTTAAAATTATACCTTAGCACTATCACAACATATATGATAACCATCCTTCTATTTCAAATATGTGAATTTATTTTCTTTAGGTATCAAATTATCATGAGAAAGACATTATTTTATGATTACTTGACTATATTACCGTGACATACAAATTAATAGCAGAGAAGCAACTAAAAACATTTTTTACAAATATAAAAATGTTTTTTCCATTTTCAACACATCTTCAGGTTTGTAGCAACTAAGATACCAAGTAAGAGCATTGGCACTTGTATTCTGAACTTTCGTCTCTTGGTGGCATTTCGTTTATTTTGTTGATAGAAATGTGAAAGATGGTCAGATTATGGGAAAACTGATATTGGTTCATATAATTTTCAGACACACATAGTGGGCATGTCCTGTTATTGGCTAACTGGCTATCCTTCCTTCTGACAATATTACCTTGATTTCCCTTTGTGAGTTCACATGGCTCTGGATGTCTAACCTTCCTCCTCCCACTACTGCCACCATACTCACTTTATCTTCCACCTGCTATGTGGAAACATGACCCAGAACTAACCACTGGATTCCCTTCCCTTGCCAAGGTGATTGGTTTGGGAAAAGGCACAGAAGAAAGTCAATCCGTAAGACCGAACCTTAGGACTTTCAGTGGAAAGATCATAAAAGAGGTTTTCTTTACACTAAGCTTAGAAGAGAAGGATTGAAAATAGCCATTTTAATGTTTTATAAGGAAATCCTGCCTGAAAGAAGGAAACCACACAGGAAAGTGGAGTGAGAGAAGCTACTGATGCTTTTAACGTTACCCACATCTTTGGATCCAGTGAAGCCTGATTACAGACTATCCTTGACATTTCAGTGACATGTGTTAACAAGTCCCCCTACCATCACCCTGCTTTCACTTAAATCAGTGAGATTGCGTTTTATTCCCTTGCAGCTAAAAGACTTTTAACTAATATCAAGCAGCAGAGGGTTAAATTAGAAAGTGACAAGAATCTTTGACTTTGTCCCTTGAACTAATTTTACCCATTTAGATAGAAAACATTAAAGGTTTAAGCAATCGGGGTTTCAAATTTCAAGCTCTTCAAGTTTTCTCCATCCAAATCTCACCTTTTCTCACAGCCTTCCAAGGTTTTGCTCTCTGGATGGCAGGCTGACTCTTGAGAGTCCCGGAATATCCTTAAAATATACTAGTATACAAACTACAAAACCTGAGCAATATTTTGGATTCCTCATCTTCTCATTAGCTGAAGGATTAGCCCAAGCGGGTCAGCATTTCCAGGTGGGATCTGTCAAGCTGCCAACCAAACCCCAAAAGACAAGTGTTTTACTCAACTAGGAGAATTTCCCAGCACTTCTTACACACAATGCTCATATCAGGAAACATGAGCATTTGGGCCATAATATTTTAGGTGTGTTTTTTTTAATAAAAATATGTTTGAAGAAAGGTGATAGTCATGTATATCTAAGTTCACAATTTTAACAAGCTTATAATAATATTTTAATATGCCTCATGTAAAATTCAATTACTATAATTCTATTCATGATTGTGCTGAGTTTCCTCATCTTCTCAAATGCCTATTAATAGGAAATTTTTTCTGTGATCAAGACATTGCTGTTTTTCTTATGCCCGCCTCATCACCATTTGCAGAAGTAAATTTAACAGAGTCACTGTCCTGGGATCTCACATCATAATGTGATCTAATATCATGTGAAGAGGTTGGGGTAGGGGTAGCAAACTTAACAGATATAACTCATATGTTCTGTCATATGTTTTAATATTTTGAATGTTTCTAAGAGCATAAGTTTGAGATAAGTTTATTTTAGAAGAAGCCATGAAAGGCAAAAGTGACCTTAAAAAGAAGGTTTAAACAATTTTAGCTAGTAATCATGGCTTATAAAAAGATACTACCATCTTAAGATGTAACAGTATTTGTGTTTAGATAGCTCTTTCTAGTTTAGAAATTATCTAACGCCAGCCCAGCAATCTTACAAAATAGGTCAAAGAAACATTACTCCTTCTCTACTAAATAAGAAAAAGAGGCTCAAGTCCTGCAGCTGCTAAATGTCAGGCTTTGGTGTTTTGCGTTGCCTTGTATATTTGGATTGGTTACCAGAAAGCATTGAATCAAGAGCATTTCCTATTTAGGCATCAGTCAAGGGTATTTCCTACTTACCCACCAATATCATGTCCATATAGCTAAACCTGAGTCCAGTTATCTCTACTAAAATCTTACCATGGTGTGAAAAGGAAGAAGTAGGTATGTAAAAGCCTAAAGAATGCCGTAGAGACAAATTCTATAATGTTGGCTCCATACACTCTCCAAGTTGTTGCCTGTCACGGTTTCCTCTTCACCACCAACACTCTATCTATACACAGACATCACTCCAAAACTGTTTTCAGTGCGTGAACAGATCTATCCAACTTAATCAGTAAAACCTAGCAAATCTATGCGACTATATTTTATACAAGTATTACCATGAAACCAAACAAGCTGTGAATAACACAGGCATCATTCTTAATGAATAACCAAACCTTCCTCACTGGGACCAGGTCCCTTGAAAGGACCCTGAAGAGGTGGCAAACCCCAGAGAGGGCAGGGCCTAATAGAGAGTGATGAGGGCTGATCAGCCTCTTAGAGATTTAAGACCCAGAATGAAAGGAAATAGCAGAATAAGTCTCTGGCTCCACTGATTTAGGAGAAAGTGCCTGAGTGTCAATGAGATAGGATAGCCATATTGAGGGTTTTCTCAGCAATGTCTTTCCTGAAATGACCAAAAGCCAATGCCACACACAGTCATAGAACCATTCAAGATCTCCAGAATCAGATAAAATTCCCAGAAAAACTGAGAATAGGAAAACCCCAAATTAACGGTGATTAAGTCTGCTTCCCTATGAAATTGGTCCTCAAAATGAAATCAAACCGATTTGCAAATTTAGAAAATTATGTATTGCACACACCTGGGCTGCTTACTGAAATTTACACTCCTAGGAAATCAAAGGACAATATGACTATGCTTAATATGCAGAATTTCAATAAAATATTGCTAAGGCAAAATAAAAATAAAAACCTTTTATACTATTAAATCCTTCTACTACTTTTTGTCCCTCTACATGAGTTATATGTGCATGTTTTTATGCATAACTTTATTTGCTCAACAAATATTCACTAAGGACCTTTTATACATAAGTTGCTAACTAGATACTGTGAGAAATACCAAAAATATATACAACATACAGTAACTTCTCTCAAGTGATTTATAATTTAAGTGGGGACAGGGAGACAAATTAAGTTTTATGAGTTTAGACAATTGAGAAATCAGTATGCAGGAATTGCCAAAGAAAACTTCACAGAGAATATTTTTTTTCTAAAGATGGATAAAGACATGTTGGTGATCATAAAATCATTTTAAGGAGTTATGACCAAGATTTAAACTGGGCAGGATAGAGTTGGGTAGATTATGATAGAGTAGGGCAGGAACTATGCAATGGTGAATAAAAAGATTATGTCAATATCACTAAGAGGGATATATGGAATTAGTCTAATTAAAATATTTTTCTTTGACATCTGAAGGCTAATATCCGTTGGAAAGCTTTAATCAACTGAACAATAGCACTCCTCCTAAATCACTTTTTAATAATGAATTCATAGCACACACACACACACACACACACACACACACACATATATATATATTAGTGCCTTTTGAAATAATCTATTTATTCCTTAACCACCACTAATTCTAATAAAACCAACACACCACACACACACACACACACACACACACACACACACACACACTGTCTTTGGGGCTAGATCTAAATGAAGGTAAATGTAACACCCTCCATCTTCATATACACAATGATTCTTACAACCTCAATTCCTATGGCTCCACCTAAATAAGTCCCAAATCCTCCTCTGTGACTTAAAATGCATCACTCTCACCTGTTTCCAAAACATGGTTTCTCAGAGAGTGGTGGACAGTATGAAATGACACTAATGCTTTCTATGGAACTTTGCTTCTCTACAAACTTTATATCCCATGCAAAAATCTACTGATAGGGTTTACCCTGTTCCCAAGTTATCTAGTAATTAGAATTCTTCTCAGCAGGAAAGAATGCCATAAATGTTGAGCAGAGAGAAGGAAATTGGAAGGGCTCCAGAATCTTTTCACTATTGGCTCAATTGGCTCAACTGGTAGGCATAAAGTTTCTGTCTTTAGCTGGATGTCATTATATAACGTCTGAGTCCGGAAACAGAAAAAATATTTATTATTACTGTATGCCCTGTAGTAATTATTCTTAAAACACTAAGGAATCAACCAGCAGAGGGAACCCTAGAAGTTTACTCATAATGCCCAGAGGTAGGTCATGCAAAAAAGAATATATAAAGATACTTTCACAAGAACTCAAAACCAATCAGCACATTTCTATCTGCCCCTACTATGTGTAAGACTAAGATATCATTTCATATTAAGGAGTTTTGAGAAGCAAATATTGATGTACAGAGTCTAGATTCCTTTTGGATTTGTTTTCTGACAGTTCACAATGCACCAAATTGATTCTTGCCATATACATTCACAGCCTCAGGTCTGATGTCCTGGACTGTTTCATCTCATCATCCCTGAGAACATCACTGAGCAATTTAATAGAATCTTCCAGATAAGACAAGTCATGCTCAATACCAGGTTAATGAAATTGTTGTGGTCATTGCCTCCGCATACATCTTTTTTACTAAAGAATGTGTGGGCTTTAAACAATCACACAAACCTCTATTTCTTAAGCAACCATGTAAAATTCTTAAATTATTTCTGCTGGGTATTTTCTCTGAGCAGTCCCTTGTAGTCTCTTCCCCATTTTTATAGATATAATCAATTATTTCAGTCAAGCTAAGTACCCTGCCAACTTTCCAGAATTTCTAGCACGATTTTAACTACCAGCTTGGGGTTTTATTCAATATGAGCATAAAAGTTATTATATTCTAATTGCTTGTGATTGTTACTACATTGAGATTTATTTTTGTTGGTTATTTCAAGAGACTCTTAAAATGAGTTTAGTGACTTCATTCTGGTTTTCCTGATTGATTCTATTATTAGGACTGTGGAAGCCTGGGGCCTTTTGGCCTTGCTGAACATCTTGAACAATTTTTTAAACAGTTTGGGTTTGGCAAAACCTATTTTGCCAAGAACATTACCCCTTAATTTTTAAAAACCACGTGCATTTTAAGGAAAATGTAACCCATATGTTCCTAATTCCCCTGTCCTAAACACATCAAAATGTTTTGTAAGAACCACTTGATTTCCAAGAAGTCTTATGAGTCTTCCTTATAAGACCTTTAAAGCTATTTTCTTTTAAAACAGGAAGTTACTTCTGCCAAGGATAAAGTTATTTAGACACCAACTGTTTCAAGAAACTCATGAACTAAGGACATATTTTATTATTCTCAGACATATTTATTGAATAAAATGGTAGACCAAAAAAAAAAAAAAAACCTAACTATGAGAGAACCAAATCAAATAAAAAAAGATGTTTGGAATATAAGTATGTTTTCTGAATTCTCATACATTGAAATGCCGGTTATATATTTCCTATTTGACATGCTTCAAAACAGTTTGCTGTGAATTATAGTTATTTTGTTGTTGGACTAAAGATATTCTAGAATAGTATTTGAAAATATCTCATGTCAACAGTAAACAATAGAGGAATATTAACATAATGTAAATGTAAAAAATGTATACATAATATAAATCTGTATACATTTTTGTATAAATACATACATGAATGTGTGTGTGTATCTGTCTACACATGTATGTGAAATCCTAATTCTTTTGCAGCTTCCTTCATGAATCTCTCAGAGTTCAAACCACTAGATTCTGACTCCTCAAAATGGCAGAATTTGGTAATTATATTTCTTCTTCTAGTGCACAGGCTAATGTGTCAACACAGGTTTGTCACTTTGAGGGGGTAGTATTTGCTGCCAAGACTACCATGTAAAGAACAACCTACCAGACCAGTTTCTGTCTGGGTTACCTGGATATTTTTATATTCTCTCTTTTCCATCTTACCCTCAAATATCAGATAAAAAGAGAAAATATGTTTTTCCCATGCCTCAAGTCTTCAAGGACCCACCTCTTTGCTTTTTCCAAATTAAATCTCCCCTTAGATCCACCCCATTTTGGATGATCCTGGAGACAAAGACCGCTAATCCCACTGGCATGCAGCTGAAGCTTCCACGTTTAGCCTCCTCCCTATCTGTCACCACACTGCCTAGCTTGTGTATGGTTACTCCCATCTGTAATCCAGCCTGACACTATCCACTCAGAAAAGATCCAATAGATATCACAGCAAATCTGTTCAAAAGGTAATTTTTATGATTTTTAAGTAGCCATATGATTGGTGCCCAATAACATGAGACAATAGATGTGTTAATTAGCTTGATTGTGTCCATCATTCCATGATATATAGATACTAGAGCCCGGTACATTAAATTTGTGCATGAGGGAGTTTGTTCCTCAGCCAAGCCTGCACCCTCTCCAATCTGGGACCCCTTGAGTAAGGTGACCAGACGTCCCCCTTTTGGCGGGACAGTCCCAATTTTTAACAATTTGTCCTGTATCCCACGGCGTTTTTAAAAAGTCCCGATTTTTTAAAAGATTCCTTTAAATCTTTTGGACTTTTCTAAAACGTCGCGGGACATAGGAAAAATTGTTAAAAATCGGGACTGTCCCGCCAAAAGTGGGATGTCTGGTCCCCTTACCCTTGAGGGATGTCTGACAACCCTACCAGGATCAGGCCTTAACTGGGCAGTGGGACATCTATCTCACAATCCAGGACTGCTGGCTGCCAACTATTCACCTGCCTGCCTTCCTGATTGCCCCTAACCACTTCTGCCCGATCACCCCTTAATCACTCCCCTACCACCTAATTTATGCCTAACTGCTCCCCTACTAGCCTGAATGATGTCTAACTGCTCCCTGCCAGCCTGTTTGCCCCCAACTTCCCTCCCTTGTAGACCTGGTCCCTCCCAACTGCGCTCCCCTGCTGGTCATCTTGTGTCACATGGGGAAAGCCATCTTTGACCACATGGGGGTGGCCATCTTGCATGTTGGAGTGATGATCAATCTGCATATTACTCTTTTATTAGATAGGATAGAGGCCTGTTGCAGGGGTGGGGGCCGGCTGATTTGCCCTAAAGGGTGTCCTGGATCAGGGTGGAGGTTTCCTTGGGAGTGGGGCAGCCTCTGCGAGGGGCCTGTGGCAATTTGCAGGCTGGCCACGCCCCCCGAGCAACCAAGTAGAGGCCCTGGTATCTGGGATTTGTTTTCCTCTACAATTGAAACTTTGTAGCCTGGAGTAGAACCAGGCCATCACTCTGTGGCTCTTGCCATTTTTGTTGGGATTTATGTAACTTCTATAATCGAAACTTTGTAGTCTTAAGCAGAGGCCTCGGCTGGCCAGGGTGTGCAGAAAGCTTGGCTTCCTCCATTGCCGGGGTCAATCCTAGCCTCCTGCTCTTTCCAGCTCTGTGGCTGCTGCCATTTCTGTTCGGATTCATGTGTTTCTATCATTGACACTTTGTAGCCTTGAGTGGAGGCCTAGGCCAGAAAGGGCGGGTGGAAAGCTTGGCTTCCTGTATTGCTGGGGAAACCCAAGCCTCCCTCCTGCTCTCTGTGGCATAGCCATTTGGTTGGGTTTATTTGCATATTTGCTCCTGATTGGCTTGTGGGCATGGCTTTTGGGTAAAGTTGAGTGATGGTTAATTTGCATATTATTGTTTTATTAGATAGGGTTATATATATCAGTATTTAAATATATTCAAATATATAATATAAATAATAATATGTAATAATATTGTTATTGATGTTATAATATAATAATATAAATATAGATGCATATAAAAATCATACCAAGCAAAAGGGTATGTATAATTATAGAGGAATCATTCAGCTTTACATAGAGAAAAAAAGAGTAGAGTGGTAGTTACCAGGGCCGGAGGGTGGGGAAATGGAATATACTGGCCAAAGGGTACAAATTTCTAGTTACAAGAATAACAAGTTCTGGGTGTCTAATGTGCAGCATGGTGATTATATACCAGTATTTTAGAGTTGCTAAGATAGTAGATTTCAAATATTCTCAACACAAATAGAAAATGGTTGTGTAATGGAGGTGTTAGCTAATGCTATGGTGATAATCATTTTGCAATATATGAATGTATGAAATCAACACATTGTACACTTTAAATTTATACCGTGCAATGTCAATTCATCTCAATAAAATTGATAAAGAGATAAATTTGTAAAGTTTTTTAAATAACAAAAATAAAAGATAGTTCAGCTTTGAAAGTAGAAGTTTCCAGTTCCACTAGAGTTTGCTTTATTTCAGTCCTGTCCAATACCACGTAGGAGCCCCCAGTATGAGGCCCCACAGGGGGAATTGTTTTCTAATACTACAGCTCACGTCCGGTTTCCTAGCTTTTGATGTAGCAAATAACCTCCTCCTTGCCCACTGGTATTGTTCCCAGGGCACAGCCAATAGTTAAAAACACTAGTTATTTTTAAGTTTTGAATCTATGCTTTGAAGGACAGTACAGATATAAAAGTTTAAAATAAGATATCTGAGGAAAAAAGATTTTAAAAACAAGGTATATGAGCTCAAACTGCTTGTATAGAATAAATATAAAAGCACATTGACTAATTGCTGGAAAAGCAATTTCCAAATAAAATTTTTTTTTCAGGTTCCAGCACAACTCTAAGCAACAAAGCACCCTTGTTATATACACTGAGTGGCCAGATTATTATGATCTCTGAATGCATAATAATCTGGCCACTCAGTATGCTTATGTATAAGGAAAAGCTTGCAAATCTTGATATATCAAAGGACCAAGAGATAATGGCCCCCAGCCTCAGACTAGTAAGTCCTTTGCTTCTTTCTAACTACCCACAAAGCAGTTTTTATACATGGAAAAACATTATTTTAAAATCCCAACTATGTGGTCAGTCTACAGAGTGGCCAGATTATTATGCATTCAGAGATCATAATAATCTGGCCCCTCAGTGTATAAATTCCTAATAAAGTGAGAGAGAGAGAGAGAGAGAGAGAGAGAGAGAGAGAGAGAGAGAGAGAGAGAGAACCCAGGTGCCCAATAATGTGTCCATATTAGTCCCTTCTGGGATATGCACATGTTTGAGGAAGTGAACATAGCTTTCTGGAGTGGCAATTTCTACTCTTACCGGATAGTGGGTGGACATGGGTTCTGACCCTTAGTGCACGCCAACAACATCTTCAGGATGCCTGCCTGTGTCACCTATCTCATCCTCTCATACATACCTGCTGTAAGTGTGGTCCCCTCATTGCTAAAGGCAAGTGACATCATGGTGAAGGGCATGCAATGGAATGGTAATTGAGCCCCAAATATTTACAAATCCATCGTGACCTCTTATAGCAAGTGTATTGTGGATATAATGAAAGAAAATAGCACTACTAGATAAACCTGCTAGATATTACATTCCTTTAGTCTATGACATTGCATATGTGCTTCCTTTGTAGTTCAGAACTTTAGTCAAATATTCAATAGTCATTTGACATGTAACAGCGCTTAACACATAACCTTGCTTAAATATTGGATCCATTGGAAAGTTTAATTCTTCATATCACCCTTGTTTTTTACCTCCTGCACACAGTCTGAAGCCAGCTGTTTTCAGACCAGCCAGTCTCTGCATACTGAGGGTGTGGATGCCTTCTCAGGCTGAGGAGAGTGGCTCTGGGGTCCCACCATGATTCCAACTTCCAGTAACCACCACATCACATTCTCTTCTGGGCAGCATTAAAACGTCTGAGGGAGGCATTACCTTATGTCCTCCTGAAGCCAGCCTTGGGGGTAAGAAGGTTCATTCAAAGCAACCCAAGTGTCCCTCAACAATGGATGGGAAAACAAAATGTGGTCTATACATACAATATAACAGAATATTATTTAGCCTTTAGGAAGGAAGTCCTGTTGTATACTACTGCATGGATGAACTTGGAGGACGCTATGCCCAGTGAAAGAACCCAGATACAAAAGGATAAATTTGTATGATTCCACTTATATGAAATACCCAGAGTAGCCATATTTATACAGACAGAGAGTAGTATGGTGCCAAGGGCTGGGGCAGGGGGCGGGAGTTGTTTAATGGGTAGTTTCAGACAGGGAAAAGGAAAAGACTTCTGGACAGTGGTGCTAGCTGTGCAACGTTGTGAGTGCACCTAATGCCACTAAACCATACACTTAAAATGGTTATAAAATGTACCTTGGCTGGTGTCGCTCAGTGGTTAGAGTGTCAGTCAGACCATCAAAGGATTGGGGGTTCAATTCCTAGTCAAGGGCATGGATCTGGTGTCCCAATTAAGCCTCAATTAATTGATTATTTGTCTAGACTTAGTGGGACAAATGCAGATGACCAGGGGTCAGCAATAATGGCCTATCCCCTGGTACTTCAATGTTTAGAAAGCTGAGCTGAACCTGAACACATGACACACAAGACAGAATTAATATGCAATCACATAAGGGTTATTCACCTATTCCTAGTGGGTCCTAGGCTCCAGCAGAGGCAACCCAGGGATGCACACCAAAAGACGGATGATGAAGATGGAGACAGGCGACCGCAGGTGGTTCAGGCTCGCACGGCAGAGCAATCAGGGGCTTGTCTCTCTGAGTGACATGGAGTCCTCCTCTTATTGGGCAGGAAAACTCAACTGAAGCTGGTCCCGAGGTTATACAGACCGCCATAAACAAGTTGTGTCCTTATCAGTGTGGGCCAGACAGTGTGCCTTATACTGGGAGCAGGGCATTTACATTTGAAGGATGCAGAGCTTTTACATCGAGATATTGGGGTGTTCATTAATTTTGGAAGTTATAGTGTATTGGGGGGTTCCATACAGCAAACATTTCACACAGTAATTAGAGGGGTTACATTATTATAACATCTGGGTTGCAGGTTTGATCCCACCCCCAGTTGGGGGTGGGGGGTGGGAGGCAACCAATCAGTGTGAGATACCTCCCTTCCATTCTCTCTAAGGATCGATGGGAAAAATAGAAGTGGAAATCTTTAAAAATGGTTAGAATGGTTAATTTTATGTTATTTATTAAAAATAAAAACATGGAGGCTGAACAGTGTGCCTCAGTGGTTGAGTTTTGACTTATGAACTAGCAGGTCATGGTTCAATTCCTGGTCAGGGCATGTGTCCAGCTTTCGGGCTTGGTCCCCAGGATGCGTCATGCAGGAGACAGCCAATTAATGATTGTCTCTCATCATTGATGTTTCTATCCTGCTCCCTTCCTCTCTGAAATCAATAAAAATATTTAAAAATAAAGTAAAAAATAAAAACATGGGATGGAGACTCATATATGGCACCCACCTCCTGGCTCTGTGTGAGGAGGGCTGGGCAAAGGAGCAATGCCTTGCCGGCACTTTTCTCAGGGGAAAGCTGCCCTCCCAGCTCTCATCCTGAAGCCAGACAGTTCTGCCCTGGCACCTTTCAAGCTGCTGACCCAAGTCTTAAGAGCAAAACTGAGATTTCCAATAGAAGAAAATGTTTTTCCTTAAGACTGCAGCATCAGATTTCAGATTTGCCCCACAGATTTCAGATTTGCTAGTAGCTCAATCATGGCACTAGGTCACACTGAGGAACAGACAAGTAATTGGCTTTGTTACTTTTCACAATCTAGCATCACCTCCATTCTCCAGTGTGAAGCAGATCAAAAGACAATATTAAATCAGTCCAATATTCTTCCCTTATCAGTCCTTAATCTGCAAAAAAAAAAAAAAAAAAATACACTCAAATTTCAGCTGTTTACTTTTTCCAAATAACTTAATTTGAAGAAACTGGAACAGGTAAACAATAAAAAGTGGAATATCCCAAATGTCTGCCATAGAATCATTGAAGTGTTACACCCAGATATGGTAGGGTTACTGTGGTGGGCATCTTAGTGAGAAAAGTTAGCTTGACGTAAGCATTCAGGGCAGGGGTCCAGTGGAAAACAAAGGCAGGTGGATCATAGGCAGGGACAGAAAAGGCAGTTTGAGCAGCCTAACCACAGGAACCAACCACGCAGAAATAATAAAGAGTTTTCTGGACTCCAAGTGGGAGGCATAGGAAAACAAGAGAGGGCCCGCAACAATAAAGTATACTGACACATAGAAACAAAGGAAGTTCAGCATAGAAACAGAGAAAGAACACATAGAAATAGGGAGAGTTCAGGTTCGATGCTGGCAAGAACAATTGAGAGAATCAATCAGGTGATGACACGAATAGATATAAAAGCAGGCTTAGAGCAAATATACAAGCTTGGACTACAAGGCTTCACCAGGCAGCCCATTGTTGGGCCCCCTTTCCATGTGGTGAGTCTGAATCTGCTTGTAATCAATTTTCTGCACTTTTGCTTATTAAATCTTCTGGTCTACAGAGCTTATTCTTAGGCATCTCAACACAACCCCAGGAAAAACCCTCAGCTCACTGTGCGTTACCAGCAGGCTGGGAGATCTTTGGACCTGGAACTAGACTTGTCTGCTGTGCTGGGATTGGTGTTGGAGCTTCAACCTCAGCTGCTGCTGATGGGAGGCAGGTGGAACATGGGTTCCAGCAAGTGGAGTGTCATTAGGCAACTGGTGGGAGGCCAGGCAAGCAGGGGGCCTCAGAGAAGTCCAGAGAGGTGGCAGATGGAGCACAGCTACAAGCTGCAGTAGTCAGAGATGCAGGCAGGCAGGCCATGTTAGTAGCCTCTGTCAGTGGGTAACAGTAGCCTACTCGGGTACTGGGTCTGGGTCAGATTTAAGGCTCCTTATCTTTGTAGAGTCCACGAGAGCAAAATTGCACCCCAGGCCTAAAATGACTGAGCAGAATTCCATCTAGATCTATTGAAGTTCCACATGAAAAAGAAAGGGTGAGGATAACTAAGAAATTATAACTTGGGTGGAGGGCCTAGAAAAGGTCTGTACAATGAAGGCATAAGCTACATTGTTGTTTTCTTGTCGGATTCCTTAGCTCGATGTTAGCATGCAAGATTGAAAGCCAAGCAAAAGTTGTTCAGTGGTTGAGTGTCACCATGAACCATGAGGTCACTAGACCTTGTCAGAGCACAGGCCTGGGTTGTGGGCTCGATCCCCAGTAGGGGGCATGAAGGAGGCAGCTGATTGATGATGTTTCTCTCATCAATGTTTTTCTCTCTTTATCCCTCTCCTTTCCTCTCTAAAATCAATAAAAACATATTCTTAAAAAGCCAAGCAAAATTTTAGAATGAAGAGCATCTCCTTTTAATAGAATGTATTTCTGAGGCCAAGTAATTCAGCTTCCAGAGAGTCCTAATGAAGTACATTCACAGCAGGGCCAGAGGAAAGAGCCCTGATGAGGGGGACGAACGAGGGAAGTGGCCTCCTTGGATTTGGTGCTGAGCACAGGCTGGTATGTACTTGGTGAGAGGGTTGTAAGGCTGTAAAGCCACTGCAATCTGGACTGTGATGTGACCTCTTTGTATGCATAGCCTAGTGAGACCTGCAATATTCAACACATGCACACACATAGCCACACATGCAAGTGCACACGCAATTGCATACTTACATTTTTATTTCTGTCCTCTTGCTGATAGCATTCATGATGTGTATATTCTGATTTATTTCCTTTTAGTTATGGTGTATGCATTTTTCTACCTATATAATCACTTTTTCCATTTCTCAAGGCACTTTACTTTTTTCAAGTTTTATTCAGGAATAATTGACATACACCTCTGTATAAGTTTAAGGCAGACAGCATGATGGTTAGATTTGCATATATTGTGAAATGATTACCACACTGTGTTCAGCTAATAACCATCTAAAATGTGACAAACAAAATTGAAATCTCTAATGGAGCAACTAGAGTTAATTTTCTCTTCAAAATCAAAACCACAATTCTTACATTCTATTGTGCTTTTATTTTTTAAGGTTTCTTAGACTGTTTCTTAAATTAGATATTAGATCTTGTGTTTGGATCTGATTTCATAGTTTACCCAGATTTATACACTAGAATAACTCTATTAATTTATTTCCTGAAAGGAACTACTTTTTAAAAGTAGAAAGTCTACAATGCTTTAGGATTCATTTAAAAATCAACTCTAAGAATTATGTATTTTTTAAAAAATTACATTACTGGCAAATTAATTGTAGATTTCAGGTATTTAAATAGTGACATTTTCAATAAGGCTAAACTGTTTCTGAGAGAAACCTGTACGTAGTCAGGGTAGGCTGACTTCCAAGACACATCTGTGAGGGTGGAGATTATTTTTCTTTTAATTTGAGGTCACTTTGTCTGGCTGGTCCTATCTTCATAGCCCCGTCATGGTTTCATTCACAGTGACCTAACGCATAGAGTAGGGCTCTGGCAGAGGGGGAGCAGAGGCGGGCAAACCTCAGGGAGCTGAGGCTTCCCTGAGCTGGTTAAATGTGCCATGCTCTCTAAGTGCTACCTGCAGTGGAACCTGCCAGAAAGTCCTGCTCTTCCCCCGGCAAATTCTCAGTTATTCTGAGCTCCTGGAGGAGGCAGAGAGTTCCCCACTTCTCTCTCTTATACCTGCCCAGGTGTGTGTGTGTGTGTGTGTGTGTGTGTGTGCATGCGTGTGAAAGCATGTATGACGATATGTATAAATATGGATGTCACTGTGTGTGACAAAATGTTACTGTGTGTTTAAGTGTATGTTACAGTGAGTGTGTAGGGGCATGTGAATGTCAACTTGTATGGTTGTTTGTAGGTGTGTATGAATATGTGTGTGAATGTATGAATTGTGTGACTAAATGTGTGAATGTGTATGTAAGCATATATGAAGGAATGTGTGTGCATGTGTGTGAGGCTGTGTGAATGTCAATGTGTATGAATGATTGTGAATTGGTGTATATGAATGTGCATGTGTGTGTGTGTACCCTGGGAAGGGAGTTCTTTCATTACAACCTCAAGGCCTCAAATGTAGACCTTTGGTCTCCTATTCAGATGAAGTTCAAGTCACAGCGAGACATGGACAGCCTTGAACCACGATACCATCCGTTTCTAGCACATGTTCCATAGAGGACATCATCGAAGAAGCCCTGTGAGTCAGTACTTTAGAGAGTAAATTCTACAATTATCTGTGGTGGCACAATTATCATAAGGAATCAATTATTTGCAGTTAGAATATTTATTAATATAATATAAACATTAAAAAGCCCCCCATTTAAAGCCCCATTGGCACTTCTCAGCTCTCTCCTCCAAGGGCGTCTCGGTGGCACGGTGGGCGGGTGCGGTTGCCATGGGGGTTCCATCGCCAGCTGCAGGCGGCTGTGCGTCAGGTGGGCTGCTGGGCTCCCTCAGGTGTGAGCGTCCAGGGGGCTGGCCTGCTGTGCGCCTCTCTGCACCTGCACACGATGGCGACCCCCACGCAGCTGCCCTGCTTCTCTTAACAGGCCTGTTGGGTAGACAGGAGGGAACCAAGGCTTGCCCAGGGTTTCTCAACGGACCTCACTCCCCTGGCTCTTCTTATCACTGTGTGTCCAGAGGCCTCCTGGGAGTGGGAACTCAGGTGGCCTGAGCACATCCCACCAAGGTTCTGTTTTAAGATCTGGCCTTTTCCTTTCTATTTTTTGGGTTGTTTTATCACAGTGAAATTTACCATTTTCACTGTTTATCAGTACACAGTGCAGTGGCATTAAGCACATTCATACTGTTGTGTGGCCCACACCACCATTATTTCCATGACTTTTCCCATCTTCTCCAACCAAAACTCTGTCCCAATAAACAACAACTCTGTATCCCCACCCTCACCCCACCCCCACCAGCACCACCACAGGTACCTTTATCTTTCCTTCCATCTCTGACTCCAATGGCGTTAGGGACCTCATGCGAGTGGAATCACACAGTAGTTGTCTTCTTTATACTGGCTTTTGCACTGAACATGTCATCAAGGTCCATCCAAGTTATACATTCTGTCACAATATTCTTCTTGTGTTTTTAATTCAATCTATTGGGTTGACATTGGTTAATACGGTCATGTGGACTTCAGGTATACCATTATATAACACATCATCTGCATGTTGTATTGTGTGCCCAATACCCCAAGTCAAGTCTCCTTCCATCACTATTTAACCCCCTTTACCCTCTTCTACCTTCCCCACCCCCTTTCCATCTGGTGATCACTATAGTGATGTCTTTGTCTATGAGTTGTTGTTTTTCTTTGCTTAATCCCTTCACCTTTTTAACCCAGCCCCACAGCCCCTTTTTCAACTGACAAATGCCAATCTGTTCTCTTTCTATGAGTCTGTTTCTATATTTTTTGTTAATTTATTTTGTTCATTAGATTCCACATATAAGTGAAATCATATGTCATTAGTCTTTCTCTGACTGCCTTATTACACTTACCATAAGGCTCTCCAGGTCCATCCAAGCTGTCACAAATGGAAAGATTCCCTTCCTTTTCACAACCAAATAGTATTCCAGAAAGCATTTTTATCCAATTGTCTACTGATGGGCACATGGGCTAGTTGCAGATCTTGGTGTTGTAAATAACACTACAATGAGCATAGTAGTGCATAGTGTGTCCAAAGTAATCCTGAGAGCAGGAATTCAGGTGGCCTCAGCTCATCCCACCATGGTTCTGTTTTAAGATCTGGGATTCATTTCCTTTCTCTTTTTTGGATAGTTTTATTACAGTGACATTTTCCATTCTCACTGTTTTTCAATCTACACTGCAGTGACGTTAAGGACATTGATTGCAAACCAAACCACCATCATCTCCATCATGTTTCCCATCTTCTCCAATGGAAACTCTGGCTTCATTAAAAAACAACTCTCACCGAAACCGGTTTGGCTCAGTGGATAGAGCGCTGGCTGCAGACTGAAAGTTCCCAGGTTGGATTCCAGTGCATGTATCTTGGTTGCGGGCACATCCCTAGTAGGGGGAGTGCAAGAGACAGCTGATGGATGATTCTCTCTCATGGATGTTTCTAACTCTCTATCCCTCTCTCTTCCTCTCTGTAAAAAACCAATTAAATATTTTAAAAATAAAATAAAAAATAAAAAATAAATAACAGCTGTGCATCTCATCCAATTACCACCCCCCCATACACACACACTACCACCACCATCACCACTGGTACCTTCATATTACCTTCCATCTCTGACTCTGATGGTGCTAAGGACCTAATATGAGTAGAATCACACAGCAGTTGTCTTCTTTTCACTGGCTTTTGCACTAAACATGTCAAGGTCCATCCACCTTATTTCACTTACCATAAGGCTCTCCAGGTCCATCCACGCTGTCACAAATAGTCAGATTCCCTGCCTTTTCACAGCCAAGCAGTATTCCATGATCTCAATGTACCAAAGCATTTTTATCCTCTCACCTACTGATGGGCACGTGGGATGCTTCCAGATCTTGGTATTGTACATAACACTGCAATGAATATAGCAGTGAATATATTCTTTCCAATCAATGTCTCTCATTTTTTTTTTGGATATATTTCCAGAAGTGAATTCTCTGGGTTACATGGAAGTCCCATTTCTAATTTTTGAGGTATGTCTTTAATACTTTCCACAGTGGCTCCATAAAATGTATTCCCCACAGATGTGCACGTCTCTGCACACCATGTTGACCCACCGCAGCTGCTCTGCTTTTCTTTATTGGCTGGTAGGGTAGCCATGGCAACCAAGGCTTACCCAGAGGTTCTCAATGGACCTCACACTCCAGGCTCTTCTCATCACTGTGTGTCCAGTGGCCTGCTAGGAGCGGGGCTTCAGGTGGGCTGAGCATGTCCCACCTTGGTTTTGTTTGAATACCTGGCCTTCATTTCCTTTCTTTTTTTTTTTTTTTTTTTGGATCGTTGTATCACAGTTAAATTTACCATTTCCATTGTTTTTCAGTGTACAGTGCAGTGGCATTAAGGATATTCATACTGTTGTGCAGCCCACACCATCATCATCTCCATCACTTTTTCCATCTTCTCCAACCGAAATTCTGTCCCCAGTAAAAAATCTGCATTCCTCCTTCTCCCTACACCTTCATCTTTTTCACCCACACCCACAGCCACTTTCCTCTCTGATAACTGTTAGTGTGTTCTCTTTCTATGAGTCTGTTTCTATTTTCTATGTTAATCTATTTTGCTAATTAGATTCAACATAGAAGTGAAATCATATGGCATTTGTCTTTCTCTGACTGGCTTATTTCATTTACCATAAGAGTCTCCACGCTGTCACAAATAGTAAGATTCCCTTCCTTTTCACAGCCAAACAGTATTCCATGTTGTCAATATACCAAAGCATTTTTATCCACTCACCTGCTGATGGACACATGGGCTGCTTCCAGATATTGGTATTGTACATAACATTGCAATGAACATAGCAGTGCATATATTCTTTCCAATCAATGTTGCTGATTCCTTGGGATACATTCCCAGAAGTGGAATTGCTGTGCCATATGGAAGTTCCACTTTTAATTTTTGAGGTAACTCCTTACTACTTCCATACTGGCTGCATAAAATGCATTCCCCTCAGAGATGTGTGCCTCTCTGCACAGTATGGGAACCCCCTTGAAGCTTCCCTGCTTTTCTTAATAGTCGGTTGGGTAGCAAGGGGGGAAAAAGACTTGCCCAGGTTTTCTCAATGGACCTCACACCCCAGGCTCTTCTCATCACTGTGTGTCCAGATGACTGCTGGGAGCAGGGATTCAGGTGGCCTGAGCATGTCCGACCATGTTTCTATTTTAAGATCTGGCCTTCTTTTTCTTTCTCTTTTTTGGATCATTTTATCACAGTGAAATTTTCCATTTTCACTATTTTGTCAATGCACAGTGCAGTTGTGTGGCCCACACCACCATCATCTCCATCACCTTTCCCATCTTCTCCAACCAGAACTCTGTCCCCAGTAAACAACTCTGCATTCCAACCCCATTTCCCCCACTCCCACCACCACTGGTACCTTCACTTTGCTTTCATCTCTGACTCCGATGGGGCTAGGGACCTCATGTGAGTGGAATCTCATAGTAGTTGTCTTCTTTTCACTGGCTTTTGCACTGAACGTGTCGTCAAGGTTCATCCACGTTATAGCTTCTATCACAATATTCTTCCTGTGATTTCAATAGAATCTATTGGTTAATAACATCATGTGGGATATGCTATTTGTAAAGCTAACTGGATCCTGCTCTGATGTCATCTGAATCTGGCCACTGGGGCCTCCTGGGAGTGACTCTGGTGCCAGCCAATGTCAGATGCTTCCTGTGACTGGCTCTGGGCAACCTCTTTGCAGCTACAAAGCAATTCACAATGTGTGACTACCTCTGCCAGGCCTGAATGAGCACAAGAAGGTCCAAACCAAGGCTGGCTTTTCTTAGCACTGGGCCTAGGGGCCGTTCAACAAAGCTCCCAAGGCACCCCAAGATCTGCCTCCACCTGCTGGCTGCCTGTTAGGCTCAGTCACTGAAATAGCCTCTGGAGGTACTGAGATTGCATGAGGCAGGTTCTCAGTGACTACTCAAGTAATTCCACTGTAAGAGTGGAATTTAAAAGTCACTACAGTTTGCTTCCCAGGAGTTAAGATGTCTGGGATCTATAGTCTGACATCAGCCATATGAGCTTAAGGGCTTTGCAGAGTGTAGGTGAGTCTCCGAAGCCAGAAAGCTGCTTGTCATGCTGGGTGATTCTTGGGTCCCCTGGAATGTGGTTGGGGAAGGAAAACATGGCAGGGTCATGCAGCTGTAATCCTATTACTGTGACATGAAAAGTATAGTCTCTACACATGTGGCTGATTCTACCAGATGTTTCCCTCCATTTCCATCCTAAGGAAACTGCAGTTCTGTTCAGATGTCCACCCAGATGCATGTTCCCTAACTTCCTGGCCAACACTGCACCAGCCCTCTGTCCTCAAGACTGGGTGGGCCAGGCTGGCTGGAGTGCAGGGAAGAGCAGGGAGGATTGAAAATGCTATTAGAACCATTAAGGCTTAAAAATATGTTTTCTCTGTGTCTGCTCCCACACCTGACCTAAGCAGCCTAAGTGATGCTTAGCTTGCTCTCAGGAAGCACAGTTCTGCCTTGCCCCACTGCCAGCTGTAGTCAGAACACTGACAGAGGCGACTGGAGGAAGAAGACAGGCATTCCTCTCCCAGCAGTGTAACACCATCACAGACATGATTCTGTCTGCACAGCTGACTACTGCTGGAGCCCTTCAGACTTTTAGACATGATCTGATTTATATTTTTTAAAGATCACTTTCTGATTTTTCATTTTATGTTTATTATTTTTAAATTTCATTTTTAATAATTAATTTTTTCCAATTAGAGTTGGCATTCAATATTTCAAGTTTACAGCATAGACATATATAGAACTTGCAAAGTGATCCCCCGGAATAGTCTAGTATGGGGTTTCTTTTAAAAGGGTATTAATCGTATTTATGAGAGCTCCACCTTCATGATCCAATCACCCTCAAAGGCCCCCACCTTTTGCCAAAACCGGTTTGGATCAGTGGATAGAGCATCTGCCTGCGAACTGAAGTGTCCTGGGTTCGATTCTGGTCAAGGACATGTACCTTGGTTGCAGGCACATCCCCAGGAGGGGGTGTGCAGAAGGCAGCTGATGGATGATTCTTTCTCATCCATGTTTCTAACTCTCTGTCTCTCTCCCTTCCTCTCTCTATAAAAAATCAATAAAATATTTATTTTTTTTAAAAAGGCCCCCACCTATTTTTAATTGAATTTGTTGAGCTGACATTAGTTAATAAAATTATCTAGGTTTAATGTATACATTTATGTAATGTATTATCTGTATACTAGAGCCCTGGTACAAGAAATTCATGCATGGGGGGAGTGTCCCTCAGCCCAGCCTGCACACTCTCCAATCTGGGACATCCCTCTCACAATCCAGGACTGCTGGCTCCCAACTGCTCGCCTGCCATCCTTTCTCATTGCCCCTAACCACTTCTGCCTACAAGCCTGATCACTCCCTAACCACTCCTAGGCCAGCCTGATTGATGTCTAACTGCTCCCCTGCCAGCCTGTTTGCCCCCAACTTCCCTCCTCTGCTGGCCGGGTCACTCCTAACTGCCCTCCCCTGGAGACCTGGTCCCTCTCAACTTCCCTCCCTTGGAGGCCTGGTCCCTCCCAACCGCCCACCCACCCCTGCTGGCCATCTTGTGGTGGCCATCTTGTGTCCATATGGGGGCAGGATCTTTGACCACATGGGGGCAGCCATCTTGTGTGTTGGAGTGATGGTCAATCTGCATATTACTCTTTTATTAGATAGGATAGAGACCTGGTGCATGGGTGGAGACCAGCTGGTTTGCACTGAAGGGTGTCCCGGATCAGGGTGGGAATTCTCTTAGGGTGTGGGGTAGCCTGGGAGATGGGCCTGTGGTGGTTTGCAAGCCGGCCATGCTCCCCAGTGACCCATGCAAAGGCCCTGGTATCTGGAATTTATTTATCTTCTACAATTGAAACTTTGTAGCCTGAAATGAAGGACTGAGCCAGCCAGGGCGGCAGAAGCTTGGCTTCCTGCATCACCCTAGCCTCCTGCTCTTTCAGCTCTGTGGCTGCTGCCATTTCTGTTGGAATTTATTTACCTTCTATAATTGAAACTTTGTACCCTTGAGTGGAGGCCTGGGCCCACCCGGAGTGTGTGGAAAGCTTGGCTTCCTCCATTGCCATGGAAACCCAAGCCTCCCTCCTGTTCTCTGTGGCCGCATCCATCTTGGTTAGGGTTAATTTGTATACTCTCTCTGATTGGCTGGTGGGCGTGGCTGGTGGGTGTTGCAGAGTGGTGGTTAATTGCATATTACTCCTTTATTAGGTAGGATTATATTGTGTGTTCACCACCCCAAGGCAAGTCTCCTTCCATCACAATCTGTCCCCCCTTTGCCATCTCCTACTCCCCGCCCCCCCCCCCCCCCCCCCGCATCCCCTGTGGAGATCACTTTATGATTTGACATTTGAAATGACATTTGAGATGTGCCTTGAGAGCACAGGTGGGATTTAGACAGATGAAGAGGGTGAGAATGTGCTTCAGGTACAGAGAGTGAGCACGTGACCTGGAGGCAGGAGAGATGAAGACTGGAAAGACCAGAGCACATGCCCTTCAGATGCCTGTCAGTGAGGGGACCTGAGAGGGAAACAGAAGACCCTCCATGGAGGGGGCAAGGCTGAGGAGAAAAGGAACCAACCACAGAGTGGTCAGAACAAGGGAGAGAGTGGGCCCTCCATCGGAAGGCAGGAAGAACAGGGAACCATGGGAAGGGGCAGGGCTGGGGGAACAGGGAAACCTTCTTGGGGGGAAAGGGGACTCTCCTTGGAGGGGGCAGTGTCCCATGTCCTCCCTCCCTCCTCTACTATCCTCCCTGTTCTGCCCCCTCCATGGAGGGTCCCTCCTCCCTGCCCTGTTCCCTCCATGGAGTGTCCCTGTGTCCCTGTCCTGTCCCTCACTCATCGGCCTATGAGGTGGGTGCTCAGGTCTCCAGTGTTCATCTCTCCTGCCTCCAGGTCATGTTCCCACTCTCTGTACCTGAAGCACATCTCACCCTCTTCATCTGTATGGATTCTACCCCCTCAAATATCATTTCAAATGCTAAAAATCACAGTGACCTTTAAAAAATATAAATCTGATCATGTCATTCCCCACACAAGGGCCCTTTACTCACCCGTCCTCTCCTGCACCCAGCCAGCCTGGTTCTCCCTGCCCCGGGGGCACTTGCTGCCCCTTTGGTGGTGGCTTCCCCTTTCTCCATGTGGCCAGCTCTGCCTCAACAGCCGAGTCTGAGTTTAAATATGACAAGATCTTGGGGAGCTCTTCCTGAGACTGCAGGGGAATCACAGTGCAGTGGCCCCAGCCCAGCCTTGTGGGGTGTCATGTGGCAACAGGTCACAGAACTAAGACAGGTCACAATGGTAAGGCAGGTTACAGAGGTAACCTGGCAACTGTCCTGGGTTAGGCAGGTGGTGAAGTTAACCAGGTGTTTCTTTGTTTTTAAATCAGTGATTGGACATTTATTGAGCACCAAATCCCAGACCCTGTACTGAACGTGCTGAAGTTGTGGCCCCACTCTGAGGTCCTGGCCCTCAGTGACCAGGTGTTCTTGAAAGTGGGAAGTGGGCAGGAGGGTGGGTCAGAGATGCCATGGGAGGGACTCAACACGCATTGCTGGCTTTGAGGCTAGAGAAAGGGATCACAGACCAAGGTTTTCTGGAGGCCCCTGGCAGCTGGCAGTGGCTTAGGCAGAGACATGAAACAGAATGGTCCCATAGGAGCAGATTCTGCCAGCACCCATGAGCAGGGGACGGGCTGGGTCTCCCAGCCCCTCTCAGCACCTGAAAGGTAACCTGTGAAGGCCCGCCCCCAAGACCCAGGTGCAGGGAGGGCTACAGGAGGAGCACATGTGTTCAGTGAGTTTGGGACTGAAGGGCTATTTTCTGATTTCATAATGTTATCTATATACTAGAGGCCTGGTGCACAAAATTCATGTATAGAAGGGGGTGTCCCTCAGTTTAGCCTGCACCCTCTCCAATCTGGGATCCTTTGAGGGATGTCCGACTACCTGTGATCAGGTCTAAACAGGCAGTCTGACATCCCTCTCACAATCCAGGACTGCTGGTGCCCAACCACTCACCTGCCTGCCTTCCTGATTGCCCCTAACCACTTCTTCTTGCCCCTAACCACTGATTAGCCCCTAACCACTCCCTTGCCAGCCTGATTGATCCTAATTTCTCCCTTGCCAACCTGTTTGCCCCTAACTGCCCTCTCCTGCAGGCTTGGTCCCCCCAACTTCCCTTCCCTGCAAGCCCAGTCACCCCAAACTTCCCTCCTCTGCCAGCCTGGTCACCCCTAACTGCTTTCCTGGTCACCCCTAACAGGCTTGATGAACGCCAACTGCCCTCCCTTGGAGGCCTGGTCCCTCCCAACTGCCCTCACCTGCTCGCCATCTTGTAGTTGCGGCCAGCTGGTTTGCCCCGAAGGGTGTCCAGGTTCAGGGTGGGGGTTCTCTTGGGATGTGGGGTGGCCTGGGTGAGGGGCCTACGGTGGTTTGCAGGCTGGCCACATCCCCAAACGACCCAAGAGGAGACTAATATCTGGGATTTATTTATCTTCTACAATTGAAACTTTTTAACCTTGAGTGGAGCCAAGCCTCCTGCTTGCTCTGTAGCTGCAGCCATTATTCTTAGGATTTATTTATCTTCTATAATTGAAACGTTGTAGCCTTGAGCAGAGGCCAAAGCAGGCTACAGCAGGTGGGAAGCTTGGCTTCCTCCATAACCAGGGGGAAACGCAAGCCTCCTCTCTCTGTGGCTGCAGCTATCTTGGTTTGGTTAATTTGCATACTCACTCCTGATTGGCTTATGGGCATGGCTTGTGGGCGTGGGTGGGGTGCGGTCAATTGCTTATTACTCTTTTATTAGATAGGATATCAAATCATGTTGTACACCTTAAGTGCATAGAATTGTTATTTGTCAATTCCACCTCAATAAAGCTGGTAAAACTATGAGAAGTTGTATCACCTGGGTCTTTGTGAATATAATTTGTTATATAGTAATGTCACTGTACTATTTTAAAATGTGTAAATGAGAAACACAGAATATGTAAGTCATTTTTATCTTTTTCAGGATTCAGTTTCCTCATCTGTAAAGTGATATAAGTGGTTGAAATGGTTTCTACTATTATTTATTGCACAAACTTTTATAAACCTATTCTTAACATAAATTTTCCAGAAGTCTTAAAAGTGAAGAAATCATTGGCAGTTGATCTGCAAGGCACACAGAGTTCTCCATGGAAATATTTACTGTTCAGCTTTGAGTTCCTGCTGCATGCCAGGTACTTTGCCCTCCTGGATTTTAAAGGAGCTTTTATAAATAAGTATCTAAACAGCTGTGACAATGCTTGATTATAATTTTCATGGATAACGACCGGAAGTAGAGGCTAGAAACTCTCTGAACTTGACATGAAGGTGTAAAAACAATGGTTGATCAGACTCGGGAGATAGTAGGCATGGAAGGGCCAAAGGCAGGGCAATAATGAGAGCCAATCAAAAACAAGATTGGATATCTTAAGAAGATAAAAAAAGATTAAAATTATTTCAAAAGTAATGTATATGTTTTTTTAATTTCACTATTTTTTCACAAAATATACTTTGTGTTTTTTCTTTTTTAAAAACTAAAAGTTTTATCAGTTTTACAACAATGGAAATAGTCTGCAGCTATGAACATTCTTGTACAAGATTTTATAGACATATGTTTTCATTTTGTTGGGCAAATAACTAGAAGAATTGCTGGATGGTAAGGTAAGTGAATATTTAAATTTTTAAGAAACTATCAAATTGTTTTCTAAAGTGACAGTACTATTTTGCATTTTCTTTAGCAAAGTAAGTAGTTTAATTGCTCCATATTCTAGACAACACTGAGTATTGTCAGTACTCTTAATTTTAGTCATTCTGGGGGATGTGTAATGATGTGCCATTGCGGTTTTACTTAAATTTTTTTTATGACTAGTTATGTTGAGCATATTTTCGCATACTTTGTGGACATTTACATATCTTTTTATGTCAAATATTTTGCTTTTTTTAAAAAAAATAGCTTATTAATTATCCTATCATAGCTGCAGATTAGAAACAACCCAAATGGTTATCGATAGTTAAATGAATAAATAATAGGTTGAATAATTATACAACATAATGCTGCCTATAAAAAGTAGCAAACTTCTGATGTACATAATGTCAAGGATAAATCTTAAAGTCAATATACTAAGTGAAAGAAGCCAGGCACATCCATACTTTATGATTTAATTAATGTGATGTGAAATTCTAGAAGAGGCAAAAAACAAAAACCCCATTAATATATACTTACAGAAAACATATAACTGGTTATTAGAGACTGGGAATAGAGAGGATTGTATGTGAAGGAGGCACAAAGTAAATTAGGTTGTGGGTAGAGGGTTTAATAGAAATGTTCTATATCTTGGACATTGGTTGCATGACTATATACATCTGGGTGAGTCATTGTCTATGAGTATACCTCAGTAAAGACTTGAAAGTAAAATAGTTTATGTTAATGTAAAAGATTTTCAATCATGTTAAGCAATAAAATCAAGTTTAAAAAATAATAGAAATATACAGGGATTGAATTTCTAACTTTTTTAAACAATTCCTGTCACTTTAGTTGGGGTATGTATTTCTATGTCATGCTTTTCTTCTAATTTCTCTATAGCCCAATGTATACAACTGCCGCCAAGGGGTTTGGGGGAATAAAAAGAACCACCAGAAATATTATTGGAATGAAATTAAAAACATATAGAATCCTGCTTTCTCCACCTTGGAGTACCTGACACTTTGGTTACATAGCAATACAAGGGGCCACACTTGAGCTATAAGAGCACCTCAGAAACTTCACAAAATGTAGTAGATTAATGGCAAGAATGTGACATGGTGATGGCATTTTAAAAAAATATAACTCTTTAATCTGAAAAGACAAGGACAAGGTCAGTCATAATCAAAGTTTTTAAAGTGTGAAGAGACTATAAGAAAGGTATTCAGATACTTTTATATCCCTTAACAATTAAAGAAATTCATGAAGTAAATAATGCACAGTAGATTGCCCATCTGTTTAAAATAGTAAATGGTAGGTCCATCCATAGTTTTCTATTAAGTTAACCTAAAGATTTCTTAATGTAAATAACCTATATTCACCAAAAAGTTTATTTTTCCTTTACTTCATTACATTCCTCAACACAATGACTGTGTTGGGGTTTTTTAATTTTTTATTGCTGATTACACTTTTATTGCTGATTAAAGTGTTACAGATGTCCCGCCCTCCTCCATTGTCTCCATCTAGCCCATACCTACCGCCTGCCCCAGGCCTTCACCACACCATTATCTGTGTCGATGGGTTATGTATATACTAGTATGTATACAAGTTCTTTGGTTAATAACATCCCACTCACCCACCCACCCCAGCCTAAACAACAAGTCTTCCCAAGGTAAATCATCTATTGGTGATATCATTAGAGGCAAATCCCATCTTATGACTATGACCCAATGGAAAAATTTTAATGAATTGTTCTTAAAGAGTTGGTGCTTCAAAATTATAGTAGAGCCACCATTGTTGCAATATTTCCAATATTTTACACAAGGTTGGATATTTTCTTTTATCTGTAACTTTTGATTAGGGTATGGAGGGAGATAAAAGTGAATTTACCAGTGGAAGCAACCAGGACATAATAGTTATCTCTTACTATTTATTGTTCATGAATATTGTATTTGATAAAGAAGAAAAAGAGAGAGAGAGAGAGAAAATAAGAAAGAAAAAACTTGAGATTTAAATATATTTTTAAAATAGAACTGTTAATCTAATTAGCTTTAACTACAATAATTATAAAATATTATTTGAAAAACATAAAATGTAATGAAGAATACCAACAAAATTCTGGCTAAAATGCATTTTTATTTTTTATAAAATAAGTCTTGACTATTGTCTTTTTAATTTTACTTTCATATCATTTAACTTGCAAAGACAAAGATAAGGACAGTCATTGTGTTGAGGAATGTAATGAAGTAAAGGAAAAATAAACTTTTGGTGAATATAGATAATACCAATGAAAATTTTTCTGTGTGATAAAAAAAATTAACTCAGAAATGCTTACCTATGATCTATTAAATGGACCACTTTATTTTTGAACCATGCACAATGACTTTGAAAGGTAAAATTACCTAGATCTGAAAAGCTTTTATCACTAGGGAAGTATTCAAAGTTATCACTATTAAATAATTACACTTATTTAACTAAATCTAGCATGTTTGGTCTATCTTTTCTTCTTTTATATTAAGCTGTGCTGACCAATACCCACTTTAGCAATAGTTTACAAATGCCTCATTCCAATCCAGCAATGAAATCCACCTGATTTGTTATAACAGTAATAACACAAAACAGGTTTTATTTTGTTTATGGATTGTGATTAAACAACAAAATCCATGAAGAAGCAAACTGTTTACGCCTGTTGGGTGGATGAGCTTTTCCGAAGAGCAGGATTTAGTGCCCTTAAGGAGGCAATTTATTAATGGAGCAAGAGATATATTTTCATTTCACTGTCTGAATAGAGAAAGCATCATATTAAACATGTACTTTAGGGCAGTTAGATTCCTTTATCAGGTATTATATGAACTCTGTTTAAACATCCAATCTTCCCAAGCAATCACAGCAATATGGCAATACTTATTAGATCATTCTGAAATGTAATCATATAGTAATAGTGAGACTGAAGCAAAGCCCTAATCTAGAAGTCAGGACATCTTAGCTTGTATGACCGACCACGAGCAAAACAGTTAAACACAATTCCTTCAACTATAAACATGAAAGTTTAACAAGATGATCTCTAAAATCCATTTCAATTACAGCACAAGATAATTGCTCATTTTCTTCTCAATGTGCTAACGTATGTCTTCCAAGTTGTATTAAAAACATTTTTCTTTCAGTAATGCCTCTTCCCCGACATCCAAAAGACACACATAATTACCACGAATTAAAGCAAGATTTTAAGTGCACTATTCTTTCGAAACATATGGAAAAGCCAAGACAATGCAAAAGTTTTATGATTGCGGCAAAATCACTTAGCAAATAATTTCCATGCCCAAATGACATGAGTTTGGGCCAAGTCATCTCATTTCTCACCTCTTCTATTTTCCATACTAAAAATAGATGATCACTTGCTCATTTTTAAAGTAGGTGTTAAAAAGTTTCTTGGACATTAGGAAAAAAAGACAAAATCATGATATAAAGCAAAACTTGATTATATCTTTTTTTTTAAACTTGTAAATCTATTTTCAGAACTTGATTGGCTCAGCCATCAAGTATATTGTAAAGAAATGAGTGAAGAGGAATATCCTAGAACTAAAATTCAAGCCCGATTGACTTCAGTGTGACAAATCCAAGGTAACAAATTTTAGGTTATTGGGGAAATGGAGAAGTAATGAACCAGACAATCACACAGCTCAGCACTATCGCTGTTTCTGTGTGTTTCAGAATTCAGAATTTAGCCCCTTAGAATTTCCCTATATTCCTAAACAGTTACAGCAAAAATACCAACTCATTAATTTCATTTTGTTTAGATAAAGTTATGGTTTATGTTTTAGCACATTCACAAGCACCCCACAACATTTAGACTGCTATCTCTTTGAATGTAGGACTTCTGCTTTGCTTCTTTTTGTTTCCCACTGCCTACTAATATGCACATAGCAAATAGCTAACACAAATGTGTTGTATAAATAAGTGTTTGATCTGTACTTTCTTTAATATTGCACAAGAAGTGAATATTAACAAAAATAATAAAATACTTTAATCTATTCAGTATTCACTGGTGCCAGGCATTTATCCACTCTACCTTCAATCTACAAAACTACCATATGAGGAATTATCCTCTCCCTTTTCACAGACAAGGACATTCCCAAGAAATTAAGTAAATTGTCCTCCATTATATAGCCAGAAATCTGTAGGACAGAACTCAACCAATCTGTCTGGCAGCGAGGTCTGTGCTCTTTTCATTTCAACACATGTGTTCTCCTTGGTCAGTGCTTTAACCACAAGCCATCCAACCTACATATAACTTTATGAATACTTATGAAAAAGCAAGAGAAAAATGTGGCTCTGTTTTAGGGCTGGCTAATATCATCCAAACAGATATCTAACTAATCCTAAGTTTATTTTATAGCTAGGTAGTTTTGTTTTGTTTTACCAAAATATTTTTAAAAGCTTTTCTGTCAGAGGGAAAGCCTGTCTGAGAGGACATACATACAAAGAAATAAAATAAAAGGGACACTAAATGTTCTGGGTAACTTCTAAGCTTACTAGAAGAACAATGGAGGGATGAGGAGGCGTGGGAGAAAGGAAAGACAACTATCACAGTAGTTCCAATTACGTTAAATCCTCAAAACTTAAGCTCTTGAGCCAGAGTCCTAATCATCTTCCTTAATTACTTGCTCTTGTCCTAAAGCAAGGCCCTTTCACAGCCCGGGCTTCTTTTTCATTGATGGAGGAGGCCATGGGAATGACCAAGCCCTCTAAAATTATGACTCAGACCTCCTGCCCCGCCGCCCCCCCCCCCCAACACACACACACACACACACACACACACACACACACACACATTTCAATTACTTGTGTTGGGGTAACTTGAAGAATCAAGATGGGTCACACAGGATCACCCAACAAACAGGATGTGAGACATAGTTGTCCTGGCCTTTAAGCAAGATTCACTCTTCTTATAGAATGTTCTTCTTACAACCTTTGTCATCAGAAGTGGTGCCTCATCCATATTGGTTATACATCCTCCCAAAGTTTAGTTAATTTACTGTGTCACTTGGGCTCACTCACTTTAAAGGCTGCTGACTTGGGGGATTATTTGTCATGCATTCAGATTCTTCTTCACTCATGGCATGGCAACATGGTAAACACCAGAACCTAATGTTTGCCTTTTAAAAACAGTAGTTGCAAAACAGAAATATTCTTATTGACTTTCTTCAGTTTCCAAAAGGAGATGGTCATAAATGAAATATGACTATTCCTCAACAATTCACTAAGCCTAAATTTCATATTTATAGCTACAATGCATACACATGCATTACAAATGCCATACCTATATTTGTCATACATATTTCAAAATATTAAAACATTTTACAAGATTTATGCAAACTGTTTTATATACATTACCTCACAAGAAACCAAAGAGGTAATGATGCAATAATAATAATAATAATAATAATAATAATAATAATAAGATTTGGAGAAATGAACATGCCCAAAGTGTAGCTATTGAAACAGGCTTTATAAATACTTAACTAAATAGATCACTCCCAAGCCCTTTGAAACAAATTAATTATATTTTCTGAATTGGAACAAAACTTATTATTTAAATCACTATTTTTGCTTTGATTATATACTGATCTATATTGATAGTCACTGTAAGTGTCCAGTCACATCATCAAAGGTTGTCATTTCTTTAAGGCTAAAGAATCTGATGAAATCTATGAACAATTTCCCCAGAGAAATTCATCCATCCATCACAGTTGTTCAACCTTCTGTAGCCTGCCTGTAGGCTTGGGATCAGCATACTCTAGAAAACCATGAGCTCTAGGTTCAAAAGACCTCACTCGCCATCTTAACTTATTTCCTGTCTTCCACAGGGCGGTGCTTTGCACAGTTTTGTTCTCAAGAAAATGTTAACTTTGAAAGAGAAAGACACTTGCTATGAACCTTGAAATCTTTATAGTCTAGGAAGCTATGTACATGGTTTACCAGCAAATGTGTTTTTATTTTTTACTATCATATTCAGAAAAGAGACAACTATAATATGTGCCCTTTGAGCCGTGGTTGGATGAGCAGGTTGGGAAATGATGTTTCTTTAGTGAACTGCTTCTGTCTTACAACATCGAATGCACAGATGGCTATGGGAGACCCAGATTGTGTCTACACTCATTGTTTTGTGCTGTAGATAGTTAGGGAGCTGAAGTGAATATTAGCACTCTTTGGGGGGTGGGGGGAGACTTCTTTCTTGAATAGTATTAATATGTAAAAATAACCTCACAGATCAAAGTTAAGATAAATATGCTTCTTTGGAAAAAGCTAGATTTCAATTAAAATATTTTTATTCTTATTATTAAATTAACATATTATCATTTCACTTTGTGTTTTCTCCTTAAAAAGTTTTAAAATTTAAACATTGCTTTCTTGTAGGGTCTGTAACAAAAATATCTTAAATCCAGGCTTCTCTCCCATTCCATTTGCCTAGTTCTGAACTTTTATAATTTTTTGCTGGGTTTTTTAAACAGCTCTTTGACTCAGAATTCCATGACCAAGCCAGTAAGTCTTGACTGACATTAGCTGTTTTTCTAACTATTAAATCTGATGCCAAAAGAGATTGTAAAGCAAAAGGACTAAACCTAAATTTATTGTAGTTTGAAGGCTCTTCCAATCTATTTCTAACATAATGTTCCCTTCCCCCTTCTTTCTAAACTCTTGTCCACTTCCTTCAACTCACAAACTACCTTTAAATTTCAGTTATACTGAAGTCCTCACCATTTTCTATGCATATTAAGACCTGCTACAATAATAAGTGTGCTGTCTTTTCTGGAATGTTTTATTTTTTTTCACTTTCACCAACTGAAAACATCTAAAGTCACCATGTGGGCTTTTAAGATACAGCTCAAATTTCATCTCTCCTCAGAAGACTTTCATGAACTCATCATATAGTTATTCTATCCTTTAAATTTCAGTTCCCTTCTCTTTATAACTCTATTAAACCTGGTGCCATTGAAAGTTTTATTGTGTGATATCTGTCTGTCCAATAAAACTGTGAGATACTGAAGGACAAAAGATATATCATTATTTCTACAGACAGCACCACATCAGTAATTGACATAACTTATTACTTGAAAATTGTTTGAATAATCAATGAATGATATAGTGGAGTGAATGTGAACATATTTTTTCTCTACTAATAATCAATATGTGAATTGGTAATAAACAAATTTGATTATAAAACTTCTTATATTTTAAATTAATATTTCAAAGATTAAAATATCTTAAATAAGAAAGTATGAAAGAAAAGCTAAATTTATTAAAGCCTTATAATCCTTATACAAGGAGGAAATATTTTCATATTCTAAATTTCTAGGATTGTTTGCATTTTTAAATAGGAAAAGACATAAAAGTAAATTTGGACTTTCAAAATCATAAGAAGAGCCTTAGCTGCTTTGGCTCAGTGGAGAGAGTGTCTGTCTGTGGACTGAAATGTCCCTGGTTTGATTCCAGTCAGGGCACATGCTCTGGTTGCTGTCTCAATCCCTAGTAGGGGGCCTGCAAGAAGCAGCCAATCAATGATTTTCTCTCATCATTGATGTTTCTATCTATCTCTCTCTCCCTCTTCCTTCCTCTCTGAAATCAATTAAAAATATATTTTTTAAAAACTTTTAAAAAATCATAAAAACATTTTGAAATCAAAATATTCAAAAGGAAAGAGAGAAACTATGATAGCAATTTATAAACAATTAAAAAATAGAACTTCCCTTAACCCATAAATTTTAAGGGCCAACTATGATCAGATTTTACAGGAATTTATCCTTCCTGTTACTGGGTACATTCCTGGAAATGGATCGTTATCATAACTTTTTTTTCCCAGAAAAAAATAATCGTCTTGCAAAAGTAATGTTGATTATATTTGTGTCTGTTCACCTTCTGTTTGCTCCTAGAATTAGCTCCCAAATCAATGCTCCTTAGCTGGTTTACACTTCCTCCTGCTGATGTAACCTGTACCACAGCCAGGCTGAGAAGTCTCTTTCTTCCGAACTTTGTGATCCAAGAGGATAAAAATACTTTTCTGAAAGTGAAAATCAGAAAAGCATCCTTTCCACAATAACCTAGAGCAGGAAAATATTTCTGTAAATGTTCTCTTTGTCACAATTTAGAAAAAAATAAAATAATAAATACTGTGAAAGTTAAATTAAATACAGTATTCCACAAAGAACAAAAACTTTTTGTTTCTACTCTTTTAACTTAATAGAGCTTTGCCCTCTACTCCTTTCTTCACAATCCCATCGAATGTCTTAAGTCTATTGAGGATTTTTGCACTTTCTTACATGTTCAAGATGTCCTCAGATCCCCCACAATGCAATTAGTGTTGCTCTCTTTATTGTCAATCTCTACTACCCTATCACTCCCTTTTCTTTCTTTCTTCATTCATCACATCCACCCAGCAGAGCCCCACAGCTAACCCACATGGTGACTTTGTGTAAGTCAGGCACAAGGCAAATGTCAAGGCACTTTACTGGCATGTGCTGGGAAATTTTTGCAATAAAGATGATGATAATAGATAGATAATAGATAGGTATATAGATAGATGATGATGATGAAGATAGAGATAAATAGATAGATAGATAGATAGATAGATAGATAGATAGATAGATAGATAGATAGATGATAGGTGATGGATAGATGATAGATAGATAGATAGATAGATGACAGGTGATGGATAGAAGATAAATATAGATAGATAGATATTATAATTATGAGATAAATGATTCATCCAAAGTCATTCAGTTTGCACAATTACAAGCAATGTCTCAACAAACACACACACACAACACACACAGAGCACTACAAAACCATTAGTGTTCAAATATCGTTTGATCTCTCTTGGAATTTCAAAAAGAGATTTATTCCTAAACTTTCTTTAAAATTATAACATTCACTTTACTCTGTAACATCAAGGACATATCATGAGTTCCATTGTGCCTGACAGGGGGGAATGAATGACAGCATACTGTCAGTTCTGGGAAGAGGCTTCTCCCTTCAGCTAGAAAGGCAACAAAGGAAGGAATTAGGTTGATAAGAAGCATTCCTGGTACTTCTTGAAAGATCCCTGGTCTGTCTACTTTTGAGTTAAAACTAGTTCAATTCAAATCTCTGAGGGAAACTTCATGCCAGTGGTATTTTAGTATGCAGATGCTAGTATCTAATCTAGGGAATTTACTGTTAGGCCCATAATAAAGCTGAATATACAATCAGACTGAGAATTAGAAGATAGTAGATAAATGTATGTGAAAATTTATCCAAGCTTCTAATAGAGAAGTTTCTAAGGAAAAGTAATGGAAAATATAATGAAGATAAAATGCAATACGGATTACAATATTATATACATATATAAAGAGCAAACTTGAAAATTCACTTACAGCTATTAAGATGATGGCTACATATTAGTAATCTATAAATGGCATACATATAGCTACAAAGTAATTGACACAGCAAAAACCATATAAAAGATAATTTCACTTATTCATTATTTTAGTCATTCAAAAGTACTGTTGAGTATCTCTCATGTGCCAAGCACAATTCTGGATATTAAGGATGTAGCAGTGAATAAAGGAAAGCATCTGTCAAAGATTTTTATTTCTGCTTGGGAAGACAAGAAACAAACAAAAAATATATAATACCTTAATCAAAATTTCAGTTGATCATAGTGCTATGAAGTACTGTAAATAAGTGATCAGGGAAGATCTCTCTCAGAGGTCAGTTTCAACAGGGGCTTTAATGAAATGAGTGAAAAAGCTACTGAAAAAGCTAAGGTTCTATTCCAGGCAGATGGAATAGCTATAACTTCAAAGGCCTTAATCGAGGATGGAGGTTTGGTGGGTATATGAAGTAGCAGGAAAATCAATGTGGCTGAAGCATGAATTCCAGGAGGCAACCAGAGGCTGTTATATAGACTTTGAAGATCATGGCAAGAACTTTGGTTTTTATTCTAATTATGATGAAAAACCACTGCAGGCTTTTAGACAGAGAAATAGTATAATCTATTTTAAAAATATATATTACTCTGGCTAATGCATGGTAAATGCATTGCAGTAAAGCAAGTGTGAAAACAGAAACTTGTTACATGGCAGCTTCTCCAGAGCAAGAAAAAAAGTTCCAGAAAACAAAACCAGGTGATCAGAAATCTCCCTCCAAACAGAAAATGAACATATGGGCCCAAACCAATGACAACAACACCTAAAAAGCCCCATGTAATCTGCAGCTGTGAGGAAGAAAACAGAGAGAACAATATTTCTAAGACCTGGGTAACCCAAAATTCCTAAGTATACACCTGAAATGAAAGCACCACATGTAGTAGATTACTCAGCTGATAGATCTGAGTATACTTTGCAGGGTCCAATTTTCATGTGAGTACAAGACAGTGACAGAAAGATCTGAAAGCAACAAAAAAATTCTGGGCCCACAGAGCTATAAAAAAAAAATATCCAGCCAATAGCAAAATCCTAGATTGAGGTAAAACTTCTTGGTATGAGCATAAATGTATCAAGTTAGAAACTAAGTGCATAAAGAAGAGTAGAACAAAACTCATACACAGAACATTTTGATGTTTACTAAATGGGAAGGAGTTGGGGGAAATAGATGAGAAAGGGGAAAGGATAAGAAGTGCAAATTGCTGCCAATAAAACTGTCACAGGTTGTAAAGTATAGCATAGGGAACATAGTCAATCCTATCTAATAAAGAGTAATATCCAAATTGACCATACCTCTGCTACACCCACATACCATGCCCACCAGCCACACCCACCAGCCAATCAGAGCAAGTATGCAAATAAGCCCAACCAAGATGGCTACAGCCACAGAGAGAAGAAGGGAGGCTTGGGTTTCCCTGGCAACAGAGATTGGAGAGGGTGCAGGCTGGGCTAAGGGACACACCTCCTCCATGCATGAATTCTGTGCACCAAGCCTCTAGTAATATAATAGCTATGTATGGTATTAGATGGACATTGAATTTATTGGGGGATCACTTCATAAGTTATATAAATGTCTAACTATTATGCTGTGCACTTAAAACTGATATAATATTGTGTCAGCTGTAATTGAAAAATAAAAAAATTATTTGAAAAAGAAGAAGAGTAGATTCAGATAATAATGGTGGAGGAAACCAAGCAAATATCAGAAAATACTAGAGATGATAATATTGAGAGACCATATTTTAAATTATTTTTAATCTTTATCTTTTAATTACAGTATTAATTTCAGATGCACATCCCAGTGAGCATACATTATATAACTTACTAACTGATCATCCTGGTAAATCTCCTACCCATCTGACATCATACATGATTATTAGAATACTAGAGGCCCAGTGCACAGATTCATGCACTGGTGGGGTCCCTTGGCCTGGCCTGCAGGGATCAGGCCAAAACTGGCAGTCCAACATCCCCAGGGGTGTCCTGAATTACAAGAAATAAAATGTTCTTGGAGCAGATGAGACAAAAATGTGCCTGTTTTTTATTCTTAGCATGAATATAAATAATGAAAAAAGAATAAGCAAAAATAAACCTCCTATAAAAAGTTTCCATTCCTTTTCTTTTATCTTCTGGCTATTGAAAATATATATTGAACCCAATAGAGCTTTGATAGTTTGGGCTTCCAGATAAATTTATAAAATAGAACACTCTGCCCCTTCCAACTATTATATTATATATGATCAAGAAACAAACATCTTGTTGGGTTAAGCCATTTAGATTTCAAGGTTTATCTTTTACTGTGTTATCTTAAGTTAAACAGAAATTTTTAGTACAGTGGATAGTAACCAAAAATATAATATCTGTGGCATTTACAGAAGAAAACTAATAAACTATATCAGAGACTGGAAACATTCTCAAGTTAGGTAGTGATAAAATAATTGGTAACAATGATGCTGATATATTGCAAGACAGACCCTCACCTTCTTAGCCTGTAACTCTAGCAAAAAAGATAGGGAAACTAAATTATATTAGCACACATTAGATGTTACTTTCTTTAGCCAGCTATTATTTAAAATATGACCACAGAAACGATTTATTCAGTGTACACATAAGACTGAAAGGGAACAGAAATTTTAATCTCAAAAAGTTAGGAATGCTTATCTCAAACATTAGAGAATAAGATTTTTGGTTGAATGATTAAGGGTCTTAAGTTACAGGTATATGACAAAGTTCAGATTGAGTCAGGCCTTTAACCCAAGTCTTAAGGTAAATGTCATTGAGTTGAGAAAAAAAAAATGGTGATGAAAAGGAAAAGAAATGAATCAGATTTAAGAATTATGTCAAAGAAAGAATTATAGGTGTGACTACTGGCATAGAGAACTGACTGCAAGCAAAGAGATGAAAGTTATTAATTTTAAAAGAAAGTATATTGCCAAAACAACTATGAGTTAAGACAAAAGTCTTTGGCTGAACATTAAAACAATCAAAGGCCACAAAATGCATACAGGAAGGAAAGAAGCAGCAAAAACTCTAGAGCCCTCAACTCCTACTACACATGTGGCCATGTCAGATAATGGACAAGCAAGAACCTTCCAAAAGGCAGAAGCAGAGGCCACAGAGAACAATGGACAAAGAAATTCCTCCCCAAGAGTACAGTCATATCTAATCAAGGAACTTTTCCTCACTGCCAAGACTTCATAATAGCTGTCCAATAGGATTTCATCATTACCACAGACCAGTGACTCCTGTGTATATTGTAATTTTCTGTTTTTCAAATGGGGTACTTATTACAGTTATTCTATCCCTGTTATACCATACATTTTGGCTACAGTGGAGGAGACAGAAAACTTGCAAGTAATTCATCCATATCCTATCTAATAAAAGAGTAATATGCAAATTGACCGTCACTCCAACACTCAAGATGGGTGCCCTCATGTGGTCAGAGATGGCTGCCCCCATGTGGACACAAGATGGCCACCACAAGATGGCCACCACAAGATGGCCAGCAGGGGAGGGCAATTGGGAGGGACCAGGCCTGCAAGGGAAGGCAGTTGGGGAGGACCAGGCCTGTAGGGGAGGGCAGTTAGGGGTGACCAGGCTGGCAAAGGAGGAAAGTTGGGGGTGACCAGGCCCACAGGGGAGGGCAGCTAGGGGCAATTAGGCTGGCAGGGAAGCATGTAGGCATCAACCAGGCTGTCATGGTTAGAGGGTGATCAGGCTGGCAGGCAGAAGTGGTTAGGGGCAATCAGGAAGGCAGGCAGGTGAGCAGTTGGAATTGCGAGAGGGATGTCCGACTGCCCATTTAGGGTAGGATCAGGCCTACATGGGCAGTCGGACATCCTTTGAGGGGTCCGAGATTGGAGAGGGTGCAGGCTGGGCTGCGAAACACACCACCCCATGCATGAATTTCATGCATCAGGGCTCTAGTATAAAAATAAGAACAACTACTAACCATCTATATATTCTGAGCACTATTTTAAGGTCTTTATATACATTATCTTTTTAAATACACAGAATATTTATAATATTGGTGCTATAAATTTATTTATACTAGCAACCTGTTGCAGGAATATTCCTGCAAGACTTTCAGCTGGCTTCACTCCCGCCACCTCCGTCTCTCCTGCCTCCCTTCCTCTCCTGCTTCAGAGTGCAGGGCGGGGCAGAGCTGGCATGCCCCGCCCATCCCACCCTCCACCAGCTCCATGGCCATGAGCTGCCACCACCCGCTGCACGCCTCACCCTGCACATCCAACCCGCCATGCCCGCCACGCCCACCACCCCCACTGCCTCCTGCCACCACAGCCTCCCACCACCGCCACCTCTGTGGCCAAGTGCAGCTGCGCACCTCGCCCTGCTCTGCCCGGCACACACTGCCAGTGCTTTCCCTCCAGCAGTCACAACCACCTTGCTTTTCATTTTCCCTCTCTCTTCCTTCTATGCTGTCGTCAGTCTTCACTCTTCCCTCCCTCCATGAATGCAAATTAACAGCCATCTTTGTTGTGTTAATTTGCATACTCACTCTGATTGGCTGGTGGGCATGGCTGGTGGGTGTAGTGGAGTGGTGGTTAATTTGTATATTACTCTATTATTACATAGGATAGGATGACATTGGTGCTATAAATATTCCTATTTGCTACTACCTCTAAAGTAGCATTATTTCCAAGCCCTGCAATATAACCTAAGAAAAAGGAGCCCATGCTAAGGAAAATTTAGCTTCTCTGCAGCAGATCCTGAGACAAAGATTTGAGTTCCCATAGTTTATTTGGAAAGTGATCCCAGGAAACACTGGTAAGGTAATCAGGAAGTGAGATCACAAAGGGAAGAAGGTCAATAAAAGGTGCTTTATCAAACAAATTGCCATTTGGGTGACTTCAGCTTTTTGCCCCTAGAAAGTCACCTTACTTCCATCCTATCTACTAGACCAAGGAACTCCTCTGGGTGTGTGATTGAGGACTGCTCCTCAATGGTGATAGTTCCCAGTACTCTCAGGCGATTGCATGTCCAGGGAGAGCATGCTCCGCTGGTCCAACAAAGCCCTCAAGCAAAGGGAAGCAGTTACCAGCAGTTGAAATTTAAATCACATTACACAGAACTGAGGACCAAGGTGATTGCAACTTGATCTGTACTTCAGAAAAAGCTTTATGAGTTGTTTTGGAAGCTGGATGTTGAGAATATTCTGGGTATACAGCACAAAACATATTTATTAGTATTTTGATACTGAGAAGTTAGTGTTCCTTTCATATGAATCCTGAGAGGGCAAGACTGCCTGGATTAAACCCAAGGTAGAACTTGAACAGATGCTACTTCTTGAATACCATGAAGAATGCTGAGGGAAAAGTAGCTTCAGCTTAGCTGCTTCTAACTGTGGTTCTCCCTCTGTCAAATTCTACAGGTAATAGAGCAAATGTTGAACATTTTGCTGGAGTGAGCAGTAAACCTTTGGGATTGTAAGCCACCAAATTTAGGGAGTATTTTTGTCCCTGCACTATAACTATATAACAGTCATCTTCCATTCGCCTCTCCAGATACACTCTCTACCCTTCTCCACTGCGGAAAGCCAGCCTGTAAAGAGTATGTCAATTAACTCTCTTGTCTGCTTTGGCTGAGCTCAACCATTAGAGAGACCCGGCAGGAGATTAGAGGGAGGGAGGAGAGCGGGAACAGGGTAGGTATAACCCCCAATCTCCCCCACTGTAAGGGTACTTTGAGCTGCCAGGTTCACATGAAGACCATGGCTCTTCCCAAGGTGGCCCAGTCCATAAGACTCTCTCCTTCCATGTAATTCACCCCTTTGGGCTTAGGGATAGAAATAGACCAGTGTCACCAGTCCAGGGTTACTTCCCCTTGATGGCTTCCCTTTATCCCACCTAGATTTTTATAAATAGCTCCTTTATTAAATACTCTTCAAATTATTCTATCAGAATGAACCGTCTATGTCCTGTGGAACACGGAATGATGCATTATTATTCTACCTATACTGTCTATTTTAGTTATTCTAACAATAAAATGTCACATTGTTAAAATATCATTCTTTCTGAACCACTGTGGTTTTCACCACATTCAATCTTGCCAAAATTAAGGAAGAGATTGAAAAATCCAAGTTCCACTGCCATCTCAATACTCCTTCCCCAGACAATAATGCCTTTATGTTTAAGAAAGCACTAGCACATCCAAGTTTCAAATCTGTTGCTCCATTGCCCAACCCCACCCTATTTTTAAAATGCAGCGCTAATTTTTTAGTACTTCAGGGATGTTTTCTAAAGCAAGATCTTTGATACTATTTCTTCTTCCTCTCATTATCTCTCTCAACTTTACCCCAGGTTAAGTTTATGTTTGGGTAATGTGTTGAAAGGACAAGCTCCATAAAAATATTTATTGAGATGTGATTAGTGATTCCAAATACAGGATCTTGGTAGGAGATGAGGACTGATGTGCTTCTAGTGTGTTGTAAAATAATTCATTAAGCCAAGATAAGAGGAAAAGAGATTACTTACCTTACTTGGGGCCAAGGAAAACTCATTTTATCCCACACTTAAGTGTTCAATGACATCACCTAAGGAAAATTGTGAAAGATCTCAAATAAATACATTAACTTTCAAAAAGAGAGAGAAACTAGTAAATTACAGATTACCATCTATGGAATATGTTCAAAAGCACCATTTAACAAGCCTGTATTTAAAATTATTATACATGAAAGTAATTCTTTCATTACAGTTAATTTATGTTTTATGTAAATTTGACTTACCAAATCATCTTATGGAATTCCAACCCAAGTTTTTAGAGACCCATAAACATTTTCTCCCACTGAAAATTACTGTTTTGTTTTTCTCATTTTGGCATTGCTTCTTTATCCTTAAATATTAATATTTATATAGTTACACAATTTAAGATCTTTCTCATCAACAGTGGTAGTTCTCAAACATCTAACAGTTCTCTGGGAATATGAGGACACTAATGAACACTCTCCCTATAGTTAGTATGTACATGGGCCTATGCATATACTACTACATTGAATTTTGGAAGGTTCATTGATAACCTAAAATTTGTCCAAGGGTGAATAACTCCTATAAATCTATAGCTTAATCCACACAACACTTCTATGAGATAGGCATTGCCATTTCCATTTTTCAATTGCGAAAGTTAAGGTACAAAGAAGCTAAATCACTTGTCCAACTCAGGCAGCAGAATTTGGTGTTAAACTTAGGGCTTTTGGCACTATGTGCAATGTTCCCCTCTGACCCATGTCTCCCCCCTATTTTTGTCAATGTAAACAATCACTTTATTCAACTATAAAGTATTTAAGGTAGTTTTAGCATTTAATTAATGAGAGTCTAGGATATCTGAAGTTTTGTCAATAAATTGCAGACTGTTAATCCCATCTGATTGTTATGTCATAGCTCCATTTTCTTTTCATTTAGTTAAATCTCTGCTCTATAAAATTTATTTACTCAGAAGAATTTCTAATCTATCTCATGGTGTTATACAAAATTAAAAGCAAATATCTATGCACCCTCCCCCCCAAAAAAAGATGTGGCTCATTATTTATACAGATTTTTCTTTCCTCTGTTTCTCTCTTAGCATCTATGCCAAGCCCACCACCTTGCATTCTGGACCCTTGCTTTGTCCTATTGATCCCCAATAGGAGTGGAGAAGAGAATGACAAGGACACTTGATTACTCAAAAAGGAGAGGTGGTTTTAATTTTGCCACTTAGCAGATAAATTACATTAAGTAAACCACATATATACCATAAGTATTTCCTCATTTGAAAGTCAAGATTATATGGTCCATATCTCTTATCCAATAAGATAATATTGCCTGAGAAAGTGCTTCAGACATTGTTAAATCATCATACACATTCATGTTGCTGTTATTAGAGTCAGCAAAGATATGGAGATAATAGTGATGACTCAACATTTGCAGTGAATAATTTGGTGGACATATCTTACTGTTTTACTTTTTTAAAAAACGTTTTTATTGATTTTTTTAAACAGAGAGAAAGGGAGAGGGAGATAGAGAAATATTTATGTGAAAGCAAAACATTGATCATTTACCTCCTGCATGCCCCCTACCAGGGATTAAGCCTGTAACCTGAGTATGTGCCTTAATTGGAAAACGAACACGCAACATTTTGGTGCAAAGTACAATGCCCAACCAACTGAGCCACACCAGCCAGGACTGTTCTTTTTAAAAAATGAAATGCTGATCATTTAATATATGATACTGACTACACTGGGATCACTGGTCCAGTCAAATTTGTAGAGAAGCTGATGTCCTAATTCCTACATTGAACATAAGCCAACAGGTGAGTCACTTAATACACTCAGTGACCTTTCATGGTGCAATTATTTACCTACTAAGATTGTGTGATAGATTTACTATATTAAATTACCACTTCATTATAAATAACACCAACCTCAATGGTCTTTAAAAATAATCTTCAGTAACCTCTGTAAATAAAGAGGGGTCAATTGTTTATAAAAACTATTATATATATGTGGTATTTTTAAAGATGTTGTATAATAGGTTTGGTTGATTTTTCAGAATTTTTAATGCAGTAGGGCTTATTTTTACAAATTTTCTTGCATTGTAATTGTTTACTGAACATCATCACAGTATATCTTTCAACACACAGTAACTGAAGCCAATAGAATTAGATCATTTGAGTACAAAATGTGCAATGAAAGTAAGTATAAACAACGAACAGAAATCAAATGGAGGCAGAAAAACTGTCAGCAACGGTTCTCTGTATTATAAAATCCAGCTGGAGAAATTGTTTCAGAGAAAGCTTACAAAATATTCCTAGTATTTTAAAAATCATTTTAAAGAAGAAATTGCAATTTCTTTAAAAGACCAGTTTTTTATGATTTAACACTTAACCTATGATTTTAAAACAAACAATAACTGTGAACATTGAAGTGACCTTTGTAACATTTCAGGATTAGATTCTGTTTAGATGCAAATCTGTAGAAATAAAATGTCTCTGAATAAAACAACTGAGGTTATAAATCTCAGTGTGTGTGTGTGTATATGTATATTTTTTACTTTGTTTTCTGAAACAATGACTTCTAGCTCTAGCTCTATTCAGTACAGTGGCCAGATCCAGGGTTAATTAGTGTGGAATTTTTGCAATCTATGGCTAGCCTGAAAGTTTTCTCTACTCACTCATTTTCCCAGGGGTGGCATCTTTGTTTCTGAGGGTCAACCTAGTGCCACAATATCAGTGGGAAAGGGAGAATGCCTGGCTCTCAACTGTTATCTTCTTTGCCATGGTCAGATGATGAAATATTCACATTTTACCTATTTCTGGCTGTTGAACCATATTGCAATATGTCATTGCCATTGGGTCTCAGGTCTTTGCCCATGAAAGTAATTTTGCATCCTCAAAGTCTCTGCTAAAATACTTCTTCAGGACTACCATCAATCTCTTCTCCACCTATGTGCCCTTTTAAGATGGAATAAGGGGAAAGAATATCATGTAGAATATAAGGATTTCTACTGTAAAGGTGCTTACAATCCTGAGAATATACTTAATATTTTTCTGTGTTTTCCTCATAGTGTTCACAACAAGCTTTACCCACTTGCATATGGGCTTTGGATTCATGGTCTGTGTCAAACCTAAGGTTATAAAAGTTTTTATTTTACCTCAGATAACTCATCTATACAACAAATAGAATAGCATTCTTCTTCATTGGGTTGTTGCAAAGATTAAAGTAAATAACAGATATAAAAACAATTTGAATGTTGGCTGGGGTATAAAAATATTTCAACAAATGATATCCATTATTGGCATAATTATTATATCTCCTCCTCTTCATTCTCTCCTGCAACTTGTCCTATGCATAGAGGTTCATCAATATTTATGATTCCACTCAAAAGACACTAAGAATAACAAATGTTGGGCAGAAGACATTTTTACAAGACCTCACATGTTTTTCTTCAGCCTGTCATTTTAGCTTATGAGTGTGCAGAATTTCTTATTGCTTGGCAGAACCTTTCCCCAAATGCCTAAAAGATGTATTTCCAATGTGGAGAATAGAGCTAAAATTTGGATATAGCCATTAATATCGATTTAGTTCATAACCACAAGTCAGAATTGGATATTTTAAATAAGGAAAGAGAACAGTATGAATTCTGTCAGCTTTCATCTGTTTCTTTTCCTGAAAGAATCCCTTTTTAAATCAAAAGAACCAGTTCTTCCAAAGCATTACAGTAAAAAGCTCCAAAGATGAAATCAACCCAGAATCACCTCATGGGTAACTAGCCCAGTAAGTTAATTACAGGATTCTTTGTTGATCTTTTTTATTGTGAGTAAGAGTTCTTGATGCAATGTTTTGGGTTAATTGAAGATTTTCTTTAAAACTATGCAAGACAGCCTGCAAATAGTACATTTATGTATGTAATAGAAATGGTTGTAATATATCATTAAGGCACTCCGGGGCATGCTTTATTGGTTCATTAATACAGTACATGCCTTAGGTGTATTCAACCACTCGGGGCCTATATTAATGGACCAATAAAATGTACCCGGGAGTGCCTTAATGCTACCCTAATATGACTAAGTTTAAATTAATTTTTTCAGGCTTATCTTTTACAAAATCATTTTTTCCTCCTCGGGAAGAGAATTTTCTTTACAGGAGAAAAAGTTCATAGTGACAGAATAAAAAAAGAAGAAGGATAATAAAAATATTTTTGTTTTACCAGTTTCCTAAAATGTTTTATCTTTTTGGATGGTTCTATTTCTAATCTTATGCATTCTACTTCCAGCATCTCTCCACCACTTCCATGAAAATCAATAATCTTGTAGCTAGTAGCAGGAAAATAACTATTTATTTTTTGAAATAACATATTTACTAGAAAATTTCATGTCTACCTATAAAACCCCTGTCACCTTTCAATATTCCACTCAGTCAGAACAAATGCTTACCTCCTTTAAGGGCAACCTCCTTTAATTACCTCTTGTCACCTGTGTAATAAAGAAAATATGCTTTCCCCAAAAGTAAAATATTCCTCCTAATCATCTACATTTCACTTCCATCTTGGCTTTTCAGAAGTTCTTGAATTCTTTCTTGGATCATTATGGAATCTTTTTGAATACAAAAATAGGGAAAGAAAGAAAGTGTTTAATCAAGCACAAACTGAATTAAAATCTCAGTCTAACCATCTACTTGTTCTACAACATTGGCCTAAAAGCTTTCAGTTCTTCTTCAGCAAATGAAGGTAATAATGGCTATCTCATAGGAATGTAGCATGAATGATAAATGAGATGATTCATGCAGAACCCTTGATGAAGCACCTGGCACTTAGGAATCATTGGAAAAATGGTAGTTTTTGCTATTAACTTACCAAATGCTACTGAAAAGATCAAAATGAATGGCAACAGTTGAATTGTATGGCCTGTCCTAAAAATAATGCTGACAAATTAAGCATTCAAAGTACGAAAAGCAAATATCCCTGGCTCACCTCTTCCTACCCCCACATATATATATTTATATATATATATATATATATATATATATATATATATATATATATATATAGAGAGAGAGAGAGAGAGAGAGAGAGAGAGAGAGAGAAAGTGAAAGAGAGAGAGAGAGAGAGGAGAGAGACTGGAACTTTCTTTACTTTTAATTTTCCTAAAAAGTCTAGTCATCTGGGAATGTTTATCGTTATCATCACAAATGTCATAAATAAGTTCTGTTCTGTGGAAAAGCACTAGCCTTGACTCTGCCAGAGTGGGAAATAGAAATTGAATCTCTGTGTTCAAAGAATTTATATTTTAATTAGAACAACCAGGTATATGGAAGAGTATAAATAACAGTACAAAATACATTGGGAATGCTATTTGAGTTTTAATTCAATTTTGAACATAATAGAAAAAAAATGTCAGTGAATAAGATCAATCACAAAAAAGTCCACCCAGCCTGTGGAAACTAAACAAGACTATTTGCTTAATGAGGGAGAAAGTGTATATTGAAACTGGTCATGATGAATTCAGAAGGAAGAAGTATTGTAGAAATCCACTTTGGGGAGTAGAAAAGGAATTTTGATGAAGAATGATTGGTGAGAGGACTATCAGAGAACGTTAGTAGGAGATGCAATTGGGCTGGATTATGGAAAGCTCCACCTTTCAAGTGATAGAAAACTAATACAGGAATTTTGATCAGGGAAATGTCCTAAATTAAAATGATTTTTTAAATGTTCATTACTGTGTTATTTATGAGCTGGGGTAAAGAGAAATGGTATAAGAGAGAGCAGTTTAGAGAATATTGTCTTATCATTCTTGAAGTTGTAGGGATCTGAATAAAATAAAACAAAAAGAAAACAGAAAACAATTATGAATGAAAATCTAACAAAATTATAAATATTTTGTTGTAAAATATCAGGATAGTGTAAGGAGCCTCTGGTACGACTTCAAGTGTACCAACATTCGCATTTTGAGGATGCCAGAAAAAGAAGAGAGAGAGAGCAAGAATTTGAAAACCTAAGTGAAAAAGTAATGACAGCAAACTTTTCTAACCTGCTGAAGGAAATAGACATACAAGTCCAGGAAGTGCAGAGAGTCCCAAACAAGATGAACTCAAAGAGGCCCACACCAAGACACACATTAATTAAAATGGCAAGTGTTAAAGACAAAAAGAGAATCTTTAAAGCAGCAAGAGAAAAACAGTTAGTTACCTACAAGAAATATCCCCTAGGGTCAGTTAATTTCTCAACAAAAACTTTGCAGGCCAAAAAAAATTGGCAAAAAATAGTCAAAGTAATGAAAACCAAGGACTGACAACCAAGATTACTCTACCCAGTATAACTATCATTAAGAATCAAAGGATATATAAAGAGCTTCCTAGACAAGAAAAAGCTTTATCCCAGGCACTGGTCAGAGCTCATGTGGGAGGCAACAAATCTATGTGTCTCTCTCACATGGATGTTTCTCTCTCTGTGTTTCTCCCCTCCCACTCTCTAAAACTCAATGGGAAAAATATCCTCAAGGACTAACAAAAAATAAAAATAAAATAAAAATAAACAAGTAGAACAGAAACAGACTCACAGGTACAGAGAACACTTTAATTGTTGCCAGCTGAGAGGGATGTTTCAGGGGAGGGGTACAAATTGGTAATTATAGAATATTCATGGGGATGTAAAGTACAGCCTAGGGAATATAGGAAATAATATTATAAAAGCCATGTATGGTGTCAGATGGATATGAAATTTATCAGTATAATCACTTAATAACTTATGTAGTACCTAATCACTAGAGTGTACACCTGAAACTAATATAATAATGCATGTTAACTGTAACTGAAAAAATATTAAATAGGTAAATAAATAAATATTTTATTTTAATATGCAAGGTTAGATAACTATTTAGTCAACTCAATTTGCTTAATAGAGAAAAAATTTTCCAAGATCTCACTATATGAGCCTCACATGTTCCTGAGTAATAATAAAATACTCACCACCCTTATCCAACATGGTAATGAAAGTCCTAACTGAGAAATCAGGCAAGAGAAAGAAATCAAAGACATCTAAATTGGAAATTGAGAAGTAAAATTGTCACTCTTTGCAGATTACATGATGCTTTACATAGAAAAACCCTAAAGATTTCATTAAAAAAACAATTAAAAACAACAAAAAATACAGTAAAAGTTTCAGGATACAAAATCTAGGTAAACAAAATCCGTAGCATTCCTATATACTAAAAATTGAATTTCAGAAAAAGAAATAGTAAAACAATCCCTTTTGCAACTGCAACAAAAAGAATAAAATACCTGGGAAGAAAGTTAACAAACGATGTAAAGGACCTATACCCCGAAAACTACAAAGCCTTATTAAAATAGATTGAAAAAGCATAAACAAATCAAAGCAGTACAAAGTCATGGTCATTATTAGAAAACTAGTGGCCTTGGGCACAAAATTCATGAATCTGGGGTGTCCTTCAGCCTGGCCTGCACCCTCACCAATCTGGGACCCCACAGGGGATGTCCAATTGCCTGTTTAGGGATCAGGCCTAAACCGGCAGTTGGACATCCCTCTCACAATCCAGGATTGCTGGCTCCTAACTGCTCTGCCTGCCTGCCTGCCTGATCACCCCTAAACCACTATGCCTGCTTGCCTGCTCACCCTCAACCACCCCCCCCCCCCAGCCAGCCTGATCATTTCCAACTGCCCGCCCTGCCTACCTGCTCATCCTCAACTGCCCCCTCCTTGCCAGCCTGATCACTCCCAACTACCCCCCCCCCACCGCTGGCCTACTCACCCCCTACTATCTCCCCCACCAGCCTGATCACCCCCAACTTCCCCCCACTGCTGGCCTGCTCGTCCCCAACTGCCCTCCCACTGGCCTGATCACCCCCCAACTGCCCGCCCTTCCTGGCCTGATCATTCCTAACCACCCCTGCCTCGGCCCCACCACCATGGCTTTGTCTGGAAGGACATCCTGAAGGTCTCCCAGTCTAAGTAGCCTATTGCCCTTTTATTAGTATAGATAACTTTGAAAGTACATATTTCAGCATAGGTGTATTAACTGAGAGCATTAATTCTATGTCTGAAGAAAAAACACACTATGTCAATTACCATAGCACAAAGTACAGCAAAACTTTGGAAGCCTCCTATAAATATTTCTCAGCATCATACCATGCTCCCTGTATTTCTTTCATTTTGCCAAAAAGGTTTCCTTCATCTTCACCCTGCCTTCTCCTTTCCCTTTACCTAAATAAAATTTACTTTTCAAAGCCTATTTTCTCCAGGAAACTTTTCCTAACTACTCAAACTCACATTGAACACCTCTCCTTCCTTGAATTCCTAGAACCCCTACTGAATTAGCCATTTAATTTAGCACTTAATTATATATGTCTAAAGCACACAGGACCATGTGCTTAAAAGAGAAAAAGGCAAAAGTAGGGAATATATTCACTCATTCCACAAAATTACCATGGCTGTTCTCATGTCTCCAAAAAGAGAAATTCTAAATATATTTAAAAAAATAATAACATCATTACAATGAATGTGCCACTCTCAGGGTGACTGCTTTGTAATCTTCATTTAATTCAAATAAAATATTAATTCACTAGTTCAAAATTACATTGCATTATAAGCATCAATTTTAAGCATCATGGAAATAGAAGAGTTTTTTAAATTAATTTATTTGCCTAAATTGTTCAAAAGAAAATTAGCATAAATATATGATAATTAAGTCAAACAATTATTTGAAAAGTTAAAGGAAATATATACTTTATTTGTTCAAATATCTGCCTCAGCTGAAGATGATGTGACCAGGACTGTCACAGCAATGGTTTCCAAGGGCATGCCTTCCAACAGCCGTCATGTGGTGAGACGGGACGTGAGCGTGAGGAAGGTCTGCCTATCTGACGCTGAACTGAGTAAGAAAACCCAGAATGTCAAGAAAAGCCAAAATCCATTAAGGAGAGCAATGAATAAAGGCTAGAGAGAACAGAATTTTGAAGTGGAAGCCAAAGAGCCAGAGGCAGATCAAAGCTGGGATATATTGCCAAGAGTCAGAGCTGGAATTAGTGAGAAACCCATTGTTAGCATATCAGTCCTGGTGTTGAAAATTTCAAGCAATTGTTTAAAAATAGCTTGGAGCATCAAGATTCTGCTTAATGATACTGAGTAAAAGATAATTTTCTAGTTTTTCTTGACACTTTTTCTGTCTGTTTTTGAATTTATTTTTTTGTAATCCTTTGTGATTTTAGACACAGTCTCAAAGATGGTTAATTGTTAATTTTAATAATTTGCTCCAAATTTAAGCTGTTAATATTTAGAATCTCACTATATGTTTTAGTGTATAGGTTATTTCACTACCTGCATAAAAGTTAAAAAAGACATATAACCACAAACTTTGAAGCTGACAATATATTTTAGTCATCATTGAACAATGATATCACAGAAAAACACCAGTCATAACTAAAGACAGGGTTTTTATAGATATCCAGGCACATGGTTCAAACTTTAATATCAAATAAAATATTCAGGTAAATTTCATTTTTGCAAATAACTATTCAAGAATACATCATAGAACCTGAAAATTTCCCCTAGTCATCTCTGTAGCAGGCTCAAAAAGTCTTTTTGCCACAGATGGTCTTTCATTACCATGGAAATGATTGTTCCAGCCTTTTGGAAGGCAATTTGGCAACTCATATTAAAAGCTTGCAAATGCCCTTATCCTCTGACAGAGCAATTCTGTTGCGCTGTTTGTGAATTTTTACTAAAGAAGCAGTCATGGATGTGTGCAAATATTTATCTCAAAGATATTCATTGTATCATTGTTAATAATAGCTACAACAATTCAAAATTCAAATGCACAAAATAGGACTGTGGTTAAGTAAACTATGACAAACCCAAGTAATGAAACTAATTAGCCACAGGAAAGTATGCTGTAAAAGAGCATTTAATAAATATAGAATGTTAGATTACAAAGAAAGTGATAAAAGCAAGTTATACAGTATAACCTCTGAGCTTCTAAAAAATACCACAAGAGCAAGAGCAAAAGAGACCAAGTTGACTAAAAATATTAATAATCTTTACCTCTGATTGTTCTTTATTGTGTGTGTGTGTGTGTGTGTGTGTGTGTGTGTGTGTGTGTGTGAGAGAGAGAGAGAGAGAGAGAGAGAGAGAGAGAGAGAGAGAGAGAGAGAGTGTGTTTATTGAATTTAGTGGGGGTGATGTTGGTTAGTAAAATTATATAGGTTTCAGTTGTATAATTCTATAACATATTATCTGCATATTGAACTGTGTGTTCACCACCCCAAGTCAAGTCTCCTTCCATCACCATTTATCCCCCTTTAACTGCTTTACCCCCCCTTACCCCTCTTTCCTCCGGTAGTCACTATATTGTTGTCTGTTTCTATGAGTTTTTTTTTTGTTTGTTTGTTTACGTAATCCTTTTCCTTTTCACCCCGCACCCTCAAGTCCCCTCCCTTCTGATAGCTATCAGTCTGTTCTCTGTATCTATGAATCTGTATCTATATTGTTTGTTTATCTTGCTCATTGGATTCCACATATAAGTGAAATCATATGGTACTTGTCTTTATCTGACTAGCTGATTTTACTGATTGTTCTTAGAATACAATTTGAATTCCTTAACATGATGTAAAATGTCCTATGTGATCTGGTTTCACCTCCTGTTCTAACTTCCTCCTCGCCACTCCTTCTCATTCCCTGCTTTCTAGACTTTTGGCCTCCTCTGTTCCTGGAACATGCCCACAGACTTCCAGCTCGGGGATCAGGTCACTGTAGTTCCTCCATCTAGAAGGTTTATCTGCTTTGCACCACTCCTACCCCCTTACCCTTCTCTCCTTCAGACCTCAGATTAAAACACACCCACACAGCATTCCACCCTTCACCTTCAGACACATCCCCCTTCACACATTTTCAGGGAACCCTCACTCCAGTTTCATAGCATTTAAATCTATTGTAATCAAATAGTTGTTTTTGTGACTATTTGTTTACTATCTGTTGTTTCTAATACACTGCAAGTTCCATAAAGTCACAGACTATGTATTTGCATATTCACATATTATAATTTCACACATAAAATGATATATGGATGACATTATGGGAACTATTTAACTTCTTTACCTTATATCAAACATATATAATCTCTGCAATAAGGAACAAAGATTTTTGTTTTGTTTTTATGTGGGTTTTGCTTTTTTTTTTTTAATTTCAGAGAGAGGAAGGGAGGGAAAGAGAGAGAGAAACATCAATGATGAGAGAAAATCATTGATCAGCTCCTTCCCACATGCCCCCTACTGGACACCTAGCCTACAATCCTGGCATGTGCCCAGACTATGAGTCAAGCAGTGACCTCCTGGTTAATGCATTGACACTCAACCACTAAGCCACACCTGTGGGGCAAAACATAACGTTTAATAATTAAAAAGTTTATTTGAAATAGTGTAAAATAAATGAGCATCAAGTTTGACAATGTATTTGAATTATTCATGCTACAACATGAATAATTTTGCTTGCTAGTATAAACTAGATTATCCCTTTAAACCAGGATTTACTACCTCTGTTACTTATTTTAAACTTGAATTTGATTTCAAAATTTTCCACTGTAATCATTAGAAATTCCTCAGAGTAAAAACATAAATACCAAGGAGGAAGTCTCCATGTGGATGGTGGAGAGAATTTTCCCTTAAGAAGCTATTTCCCAGATAATAAGTCCTAAAATAGCAATTCCATTGGTTGGATAAAAATAAGAGATAATTCAAAGTGTGCAATGGTTCAACGCTCTGTGTGAACTGATAATATCTCTCTCTGTTCCTTTCTTTCAGCCTTGACCTATGTAACAAAGAATGTAGTTTCCACCATCCAGCCAATTTGAAAACGACTTGCCAGCCTAGTACATGATCCAGAGTCTTAGTTCATGAATCCTTTTTGATGATGACAGATCCTTATGTTTGTACTTGTTTTAGTTTAGGTTTTTCCCCCCTTAGGTTGCTTCTCTATTTTAAGCACATGAAATGTATTTCAACACTTAACAACACAAGAAGTATAATCAAGAGCTGCAAAAGTTCCAACTAAATTTCTCGTTTGAAGTGATAACCAAGCATTGCTACACAGAGCTGACTGCATGGTAGCTTAATGGTATGTTATAAAACCCTTTTCACCATTAAACAGGAAAGTAAACCTGCCAAATTTACTTTAAAATACAAAATTAATTTCCTGCTACTGTCTCATTGCCAAAATCATTTCATCCAATGTTGAAGGTTAAATGCTGTGTTCCTAACTGAACCTCAAGTTATTATTTCTACATGAAGAAAGAAAAAAAACACAAATGTACTACTTCTTCAAGTGATCTCAACTGTTCAATATGTATGTAAGGTTCTTGGTGATATTTTAAGTTCATTATTATTAACCTGGCAGAAACACAGTTTCATAATCGAGTGCAATTTTAATAAAATCAAACATTACTACAATATTATAAGTGCCTCATCTTGACTTTCTTCTAATCTATCCAAATTCAGTGTTTCTGGTATAACCACTTGAGTTCACATTAGATTTATTTCACACTATAAAAGCACAATTCATTAAACAGAGTAGTCAATTTAAAACAAAGGCACTTTTATCACAGTCAATTCAATTATTTAACACTGCTTTTTTAACTCACTACTTAAAGTTTCTTTTGACAAGTATTCCTTTAAATAAATGAGTTGTAATTTAAAGATTAAAAAAGATAAAGTTACACTATATGCAATTAGCCTATAGGAAGATGTTTTCCTTTTAATATAAAACTATTTTTTTCAGTTAGACTGAATTTCAAGTAATAGAAGCCATCATGGTTATTTTTCAGAAGAAATAAACATAAAATAACTTTCTATGTGCAATTAACTTCACTTTGCTCTGTTGCTTGTATTTTCATGTAAGGAAGTAACTATTTGGGCATGCCTATATAATTAAAGCATCAGAGTGATCATATGAATAAGTTATTCTAAAGATAATGTAATCTGAAGGACATAGAATCAACCTTCTCATCCTACTAAATAATAATCTGATTAGTTACTTTATAATATTAATAAACAGTCAAATGGAAAGTTTAGTAACTGCCTAGCCAAGTGCTGACAAAAGAAAATTAAGCTAGTGTGGTGAGTTTCTTTCAAAAGTTTCCTCACAAAATGTTTTGTTTAAAATTATTATGAGATTTAAATTTTATTTAAGGTTACAGACTTGAACTTCAGATAATGAGCTGAATAAGGAATGTTCCCATTAATAAAGAAAAAGGAATTTAGATATGTTTAGCACAAGCCTTATTCATCAAACAGCATTTTCATAAAGGCAATGTTATTAATTTTTTATGCGAGTTGTCCTAGAAAAATAAGGTGAAAAGATTCAAAGGAACATGGCACACATGTCTGTCATAGTCTAAGAAGATTATGATTTTAATATGTGATTTATGAAATGAATCTCATGGCTCTTAGTCAGATTTCAAGCAGAGTTGCTCCTAAATGAAAATACTCAAAATAGATTATTGTTATTAGAATATTTCAGATAGAGGGAATGTTTGGTACTGGGCCTTTTATATTTTTGCTTTTATTTCTCCTTTATACTTTTATTAAGAAATATATTTGGATACTTTCAAGTTTCTGGTCTAACTATTCACCATATTTTAATAAATAACTCATTGGATCAAATGGCTTATTTTAATATAGATTAGTGAATTAATAACTTTTATTTAAAAAATTAATAAGTGAAATCCTTTGTTACATTGTAGTCACCTAGAAATTAAACCCTGAATACACCAAAATCAAAAAAGTACTAAACTTAATGATAACTATGTATGTCCCCTGGACTTACTTTTCATCTTCTATATCCACTATCCTATATAATAAAAGGCAAATATGCAAATTGACTGAATGGCAGAACAACCCATTGCTATGATGTGCACTGACTACCAAGTGGCAGACGCTCAATGCAGGAGCTTCCCCTGGTGGTCAGTGCGCTCCCACAGGGGGAGTGCCACTCAGCCAGAAGCCAGGCTCAGGGCTGGTCAGCACAATGGCAGTGGAGGGAGCCCCTCCCCGCTCCTTGGAAGTGCTAAGGATGTCAGACTGCCAGCTTGGGCCTCGGAAGTGGGCCTAAACCATCAGTAAGACATGCCCGAGGGCTTCCAGACTGCAAGAGGGCGCAGGCCAGGCTGAAGGACTCCCCTGAGTGCATAAATTTCATGCACCAGGCTCCTAGTAATAAAATAATTTTCAACAAAGCCCTACAATATTTCAGTGAGATATAGGTGTCAAATTTAACCAATCAAAAGTTATAAAACCTAAGAGCCAAGTTGGACATTTACCTGAAAGCCTCATTTGGATATAAGTTTGTGTGGATTAATTACTTAATTTAGAAAAACAATGGTAAGCCAAGCTGTATCTGGAAGGAAATGAAAGAAAGAAAAATCTAGATAAAATTTTCAAAACAAAATAAAGTTGTAGTATGTGTGTCTATTTTAGAGACTTATTTTACCCCTGCCTTTCATTTTCCCCAGTAAAAATGTGCCTGGTGTCCCATCAGGTCTGTTTCTACTCTAAAAATGTTCCTTAGTCCTCCTGCGCATCACAACTGGCAAACATGGCCAAGACTCACACCACGTATATTCTGGAATCTCTTTAGCCCACAAAGTTGATGCCAGTAGCTGGACGTGGTGGAATAAGCAGTAATGAAATGTGCTACTAAAAGCCTTTACATCTTCATCCTAACATGTCATAAAGCACAAGGATGAATTTCTTTGAGCAATCTCCAAGTTCCATTTCTATACCATCATTTCACGTTGCTAATTGACAAGATTTCCTTTTGTAATTCACTTCTGTAGCTTCCATTTGATAATGGGATTTGTGGCTGTTATCCCACCTGCTTAATGTTAGACTATCTTTTTATCCGTTCATTCTAAGTATTGGGAGTCTTAGGATGAAAGAGGTAATTTTCAGACTCAGGGTATTTAAGCATAAGAACAAAACCAATCTGTGCATCCAGTGTAGATACATTTTCCAGCAGAACTCTCTCTGTGTTCCATCATCAAGGGACAAGAGAAATAAGAAGTCCCCATTCTAAAGAACTTTCCTACCATGTGGGTTTTATTTTCCTTGTAACTTTCTGTAATCATATTTTCTATATTATTTTCTGTACATCTAACATTTATCAAGAGAATAATAAGTTTAAAAAAACTAAATTTCATGAATTTGATCCACAAAAATATACACCCCTCTCGTAATTTAAAAATAAAAAATAGAAACAATAGTATTCAATACAATTTCCATTCTGAATGTCATTTTTCCTCATAACTGCTCATCATTCTTTCTTTTAGTTATCACTGAAGAAAGACTTCTACAGCCATAAATTTAATTTCTACTAGAATTTTAAAGAATTTTAAATAGTATATGGACTAGCAATAACTATGTTGGTAGATATTATTTAAAACAGTTCTATAGTCAAATCACTTTGAAGATAACACAAAAAATACCTAATCCTGGAAATGCAGAGCACATTTTTCCATATGTGAGGTATTGATATTGATATTGTTAGATGTAACTTGCCAACCATGTCTGAAAACTATTTAATACAAAAACATAACCACTAGCAACTGAAAATTAAGGATTATGAAGACCTTTCAACCACAAATGTCTTTAAGAAAGACTTTAGAACATATTTCACATTTAAAATTTTACAGTATAAATATTTTAGTTATGAATTTAATATTACATATGTAAATTTGAATGATCAGAGCAAATTCTCAATAAAATATCTATAGTCTAGAATTACTATAAAATATCTTTAAATGCCTACTAGTTTATCTAATGTAGGGTATTTCCCTTGCATCATGACAAGCATAGTTTGAATAATCCTGTTTGACTCAGAATGAGCTCAGTTGCTACAGTAAATGTAAATTAGAATTTATGGATACAAGATAATTAAGCATATATTAGGGCCTTTTTCTTTGTTCAGATTTGTATCGCAAAAGATAAAGGAAAGCTAAGAGATGGGTGTTCAAAGAAGAAATAAAAAGCTTAAAAATGAGACTAAGCAGAGCACAGGATTCCAGAAAAAAAATGTCCCATTCAGACTAGAAATAGCCCTACCATTTGATATAAATGAGGATAACCTACTTTTCCAAGGAGAAATGTTATCTTATTCATTCATTCAGTGAACATCTATTGAGCACCTCTGATGGCAAGTCACTGTGACAGACACTAGAAAGAGAAGTCAGGGGAGAGACATAGTCACTGCCCATAGAAAGCTTAAGTTTTAACAGACAGTTATTAATTGCCCAAGTAAATAATCCATTACAATTATGAAAGATGCTACAAAGTGGTGTTGGATGGGGTGGAATAGGTCACAAGTATGGGCATATGAGTACAATTAGACCTAGTCCAATAGATAGGGAAAGTCTAGTTAAAGAAGTTGCATTTGATATGGATCCTAAGGCTGAAAGGAATTCACCAGAAGAGAACAGCAAAGGGCATTCAAGGCAGAGTTGCTGTGCCTTTCACAGGAAAGCTGGCTGGAGAGTAGAGAGCATAACACTTTGCTGTGGAAAAGCTGGTAGAATAGGCAGGAGCCTGATATGAAGGACCAGGTACAAAGAGCAGTTAAAAGATCACCATCCAGCCTGGCCAGCATGGCCCAGAGGTTGAGTGTCAACCTATGAACTGGGGGATTCAATTCCCAGTTAGGGCACATGCCTGGATTGCAGGCTTGATCTCCAGTGTGGAGCATGCAGGAGGCAGCCAATAACGATTCTCTCTCATCATTGATGTTTCTATCTCTCTCTCTCCCTCCCTTCCTCTCTGAAATTAATAAAGATACATTTTTTTTAAAGATCACTGCCCTAAAAAGGTATTACACCTGGCCTTTTGCCCAGTGCAGGGGTGAAGGTGGTAGTGAGGAAAATGCTCTTTTCAGAAAAACACTGTGTTCTGTGATCTTTCGAAGGTTCTAACCTTTACCATGGCTATCTTTGAGTTCTAGCCTGAATGTATATCGTCCCAGGTATCATCATTTTGTTCGTGCTTTTTGCCTACTCTTCTTCAACCAAGCCTGCAGCACACCCACCTAGTTTTGTCTACGTTAACACTATTGGGAGGGGGGAAATGTATCTCTACTTCCAGTCCTCACAGACTGAAAACATATGAGCTGGCATTCTGTCTTTGAAATCTGCTATTTAAGATATGAAACTAATTAAACACCAACTTAACTCCATTTCAGATATGGAAATACCTTCAAATTCCTAGATGTTATTAAAGTTAGAATATGGGTAGAGATATGACTCCTAAGCCACTTATGTTTTCAAGTTTTAGGTAAGCTCTATAATTTTCAATGCAAAATCCTGGGAAATTATATCCCAATTTCTAATACAGATCACCAGTTTTTATTCTACAAAAAGATACTTTTACATTAGTTATCTATTTATATCCCAAGGTTTTAACAGAGGAGATGGGATTTTTGCAATTCTAGGAAGCTCATAATATCTGTATTCATCTCATTTAAAAGACTTTTATCTTGAAACAGAGGTTATTCTTATAAGAGTTTTCAGTTTTCTGAGGTTCCTTGAAAAGTCTGTCAAGAAAACCAGTAGCATACATTTTTACAACTCAGCTTTAATATCATAGTTCGAAGGGAAATCACATCCAAGATGTTTTACTAAGTGGTTGGTGAATTAAATAGATGTGAATTCCCAGAAGATGCTATGCATAAATAGAGTTGCTGATTAGCATTTCAAATTGTTATAAACTACCTATGAATTATATTTGGGAATTATGAAGAAAAAAGGATGTTTATATTTACCGGTTGTTAACTTGAGGATTTTTAGGAAGTAGAGAGACTGGTGAAGCAAGCATTGAGTGTATAGTACCATCCACCATATTCCCTGTTATTTCCTGGAATTAGAGAGAGGTTCTTCTATGAAAATTATACCATGAGGCAGCTGTTTAATTTTTTTCAAATAACTGATAAAATAAAACTATAGACAGTGTTAAATAGCTCTTCTACCAAAGTTGTGTTTGTTATTCAGAATCTAAAAAAACATATATCCACAACAGAAACACTATAGTATTTGCCTTTTTTAAATTTTAATTAGTTTATTTTATTAACTTTGGTTAATAGCATTATATAAGTTTTAGGTGTACAACTATATAATAGAATACCTGTATACTCCATTGTGTGCTTGTCACTCGCAGTCTAGTCTCCGTCTGTCATCATATCTTTGACCCCCTTTGCCTTCTTCATCCTCTTCCAAGCCCCTTTTCCCTCTGGTAATTATCATTCTATTGTCTATATCCATGAGTTCATTTTGTTTATTTGGTGCTTTTTGTTTTATTTCCTACATATGAGTGAAATAATATTGTTCTTGTCCTTTTCCAACTGACTTACTTCACTCAGCATGATACTCTCAAGATTCATCCCTGTTACCAAAATGGAAATGTTTCATCTTTTTTAGGGCTAAGTATTCCACTGTATATCTCACATCTTCTTTACTCAATCATTTATCAAAGGTCAATTAAGTTGTTTCCATGTTTTTGGCTATTGTGAATAATGCTGCAATGAACATAGGGGTACATATATCGTTACAAATAAGTGTTTTCAGAATTTTCAAGTAGATACCCGGAAGAGAGCTTGCTGAGTTATATAGTAACTCTATGCTTAACTTTTTGAGGAACTCCATACAGTTTTCCATAGTGCCTGCATCAACTTACATTCTGATTAACAGTGTGCAAAGGGTCGCTTTTTCTTCATATCCCTTCTAACACTTGTTATTTTTTATCTTGTTGATAATAGCCATTATAACAAGTGTGAGATAGTATCTTATTGTGGTTTTGAGTCACGTTTCTCTTATAACGTGTGAAGTTTACTAGTTATAAGAGAAATCCCATGGTTAGGTTACAATGCACACAGGGCTTATTCACCTCACAATAAAAATAACCCTCATATTTCTCATGTTTTGGGGTTTCTTATTATGGGTAGTTTTTTAATATGAGAATTATGTAAGGTAATAACACACTGTAAGGTTTTGAGTACATGGTCTAATTGTCATTCTTTCATGTGGAATCTTGGGATTCAATTGATGTTTGTTTCATTTTCCTATCCCTTGTTATTTAATAGGTTGATTTAAATTCAGTGTTCTGGGAGCATTTGTAGGAAGTGGGGAATATTAATTAAAAAAAAAAGAAAGAAGGGAAAAATTGAGTGACTTCTTCAATATCCTAATACTAATTTTGTAGACACACAATTTTATTTTTACTGATGCTCGTCTTTTTCACCATACCAACCTTTCTATTCCTCCTGTGATCTCCAATTTACCAACATATCCCTTTGATCAGTCCCAGCATGGCTGATCCCAGGTAGGTATTTGAAATGAAGCCATATTAAAATCTGAATGCAGTTTTAAGGATCTTTAAAATACTAGAGACTCTAATTTTTAAATAGGGAAGGCTTGAAAGCATAATTGATTTTCTAATTTGTTAAAGCTTCTAATTTGTGCAACCTTTAAAGAAAATGTTAGAAAATAGGGTGATAGGGAAAAGATATTTGACATAATGAGTCTACCAGAAGCCATGGCCAGTGTGGCTTAGTTAGTTGGAACATTGTCCATACACCAAAAGATGGCAGGTTCTATTCCAGCTCAGGGTACCTTCCCAGGTTGCAGGTTAAATCTCTGGTCAGAGCACTTGCAGAAGGCAACTGATCAATGTTTTTCTCTCACATCGAGGTTTCTCTCTCTCACACAAAGATTCTGCCAAAAAATCCATTCTTGGGGTCAGTTTCCCTGAGCTAGACATGATTCTGACAGCCCTTTTCGTGCCTCCACATTTAAACCTGTAACATTGTCTAAAACAGTTCATGTGCCAATATATGCTTAGTGGGGAGTAAAGAGAATAGTCATACGAGTCTCTTCTGTATTGTCTTTTTTCATCCAATAGAATTGCAGCATTACTATGTTGTGACAAAATTTATAATATGTTTCCAAGAATTTTTTTAAATACACAAAAACTCAATTCTTGGAAAATGGCATAAAATGTATAAAATTCTGTAATCAGCTTTTTAACTGATAAAATTTCAGTAGTTATCATGTAATTATGACAATTTAACTTACATGTATTTTATCCAATGCATGAAATTCATGCAAGAGTAGGCCTTCACAGTCACGGCAGCTGCCTCAATCCCAGCTTCATCCAGAAGGTCATCCAGTCTAATTAGCATATTATGCTTTATAGATAGATAGATAGATAGATAGATAGATAGATAGATAGATAGATAGAGGGGCAATATGGAAATTAGGCTGGGACTCCATAACGGGTCACTACCAGACAGGACAAGGTTGCACACACAGATGAGGCCCAGAGTGGAGACAGAGACAGAAGCAGAGGGACCTGCCAGAGCTGACAAGGCAGCTCATGTGGCCTTGGTGTGGACACAGACAAGGGGGCAGGGGGACACTGAGTCAGGCATAGGTTTCCCCACCCCCCCCCACGCCGCAGCCCTGGAACGGACACATGCAGAAGGAGGGGGGGAGGGGGGAGACGCTGTGAGTCAGGTGCAGGTCCCGGCCTCCCCCAGTGCTGGTCTAGCCGACTCTCACAGTGGTCAATGCTGCATGAGTCAGGCTTGGATCCTGGCCCCCATGGCACAAATCTGGCCTGACTCCCACAGCAGCCAGTGCTGTGCAAGTCAAGTGCGTGTCCCAGCTCCCTGTGGGGTACCTCCTCTCACAGCAGGAGGCAGGGTGCCTCCTCACGTGATTTCGATTGCGCACTAGGCCTCTAGAAGATAATAAAGAGCTAACATGCTAATTAGACCAAACAGACGTCCTTCCAGATGACCTTCTGGACCAAGCCAGAGCTACAAGGGCTGGCCAAGGCTGCCCTGCGGGATCAGGCCTAAACCGGCAGTTGGACATTCCTCTCATAATCTGGGACTACTAGCTCCTAACCACTCACCTGCCTGACTGTCTGATTGCCCCTAACCACTCTGCCTACCAGCCTGATAGCCCCCTAACTGCTCCTTTTTTGGCCTGATTGATACCTAACCACTCCCCTGCTGACATGATTGACACCAAACTGCTCCCCTGCAGGCCCAATCATCCTCAACTGCCATCCCCTGCAGGTCTGGTCACCCCCAACTGTCCTCCCCTATAGGTCTGGTCACCCCCAAATGCCCTCCCCTGACAACCATCTTGTGACAATATGGAGGCAGCCATCTTGTGACTACATGGGAGTGGCCATCTTGTGATGATGTGGGGGCAACCATCTTGTGACAATGTGGGGCTGGCCATCTTGTGATGTGAGAGTGTGAGGGTCAGTTTGCATATTACCTCTTTATTATATAGGATACATTCTGACTCTACTAAGATTTGCCATCTGTTTTTACATGTGGTTCACCTTTTACATTATATCTTTTAATTTATTAGTAATAGTTTTTTAAATGTCTAGTAGTTCAACATCTCAATAATTTCTTAATTCTGTTGAATGCTTTGGCTGTTGACACAAATTATTTTTCCTTGCTTCCTGTGAACAATACAACTTTTTAGTAAACATTATGTGTAGAACACCAGAGACATAATATATAGAACATTATATATAGAACAATACAGAATTAAGTATATATCCTATATGATATTTTTTTGGTAAGGCACTAGTCATTAATGACTATTACATCATTACTGTTAGGACTTGAGAAAAACTAATAAAAAGTTTAACAGGATTTAGATTTTGATGTTGCTATTGTTGTATTTCTTATACACTATGTTTCAATTCTTCCAGTGGCAAATTACCATTGCCTTTTGCTTAGGGTAGGGCTTGGATTGTCAGAGGTTTTTCTTAGTGTTTTTGTTCATCCCTGCATACCATACATCATATATTGATAGTTGCTCTTTCACCATCCTCTCACTTTTCCTTCTGACTGTTGTTTGTTATTCCACAATATTTTGGGGAAGCAGAAAGAGTTATTTGGGTGCCAGGGTATCAGAGGTAGGGTTTCCTTTTACTCTGCATAGCAGCAAAATTCCGACATGAGTGAGTAGTTAGTCTTAAGTTGTAATTTTCCCTCCTTTAGAAGTAGCAAGACTCTAATGTCATGAGTACAGACAGAATATGAGATCCTGGGCAAAGAAGATATTCTTATTTATCTCCCACTCACCCCAACCATAGAATACAGTGTTTTTTACTTCTACCTTTTAGCCAGCTCAGCCACTCTATCTGTTCTCTAATGTCACTGCTTGTCCTAGCTGTTTTCACAGAATAGTCCCTAAACTTTAAAAGTTTTATGAATTATCTGGTTGTTTGGGGATTTTTTTTTTTGTCATTGTTAGGATGAGAACAATACTTTTAATTTTAAATATTTATTTAAATCTATTTTCCCTATATACTTTGCAATGAAGTCTTCATTTCATATATATATATATGTGTGTGTATCTTAAGTCCTGAATTCAGTCAGCTCGTATAATTTTATCCTAATTTTATATACATTTACCTTATTAGATTTTGAACTTTTGATCTAGGTGTATTTTTTAATATCTCCAAATGCTTAGAAAATATTTATTTTAGCTTGAGGTATTGTGTTATACTTTTCTGCTTTGTGGTTGTTTAGAAGGGGGAGAATATTCAACAGCTGAAATTATTTTATTCTGATTTTCTGTTCTCTTCTTACAGTAGTTTTATATAAATGTGATCTGTTTTATGTTTTATTTTTCCCCCCATTGCTATTCAATTCATGGACAGGTAACTAGTTCAAGAGTGCCCTCTTCTGTTATTTTAATAAAATACAGATGTTTTAATGGATAAGGAGTAGGTGAAGGTACTACCATTTTTCATTTTCTTTTCAATAGAATACATAATTTCTCACCTCTTATTTCTTCTCTGCCTTCCCTATCACATCTCCAAAGGGTACTATTTTCTCTCTACATATAGAATTTTTCCTAAAAACAATGCTTCCTCAAGAACATTATATCTGGCCCCCTCATTTTCAAGTTGCTTCCCTGTAGACAGTACAGTATACTATAATACCAAATCCTAATTCTGTGTTTAGTATTTTGACTTTTGTTCTTGGACTATTTTCCTATAAGAGGGATTTGTGTGTGTGTGTGTGTGTGTGTGTGTGTGTGTTTGATCTAAATGTCCTCACCCATCTATCCTTTTTATAAATAAAATCTCTGAAGCCTTATCTGCCTCTTTAAACATACTCTTCATATGAGACAGAAGGCACATTCTAAAATTTATTATTTTTATCATTATTCATACGTAATTTGAAAGCTTGAGGTTTTTGTATCATATAATGTTTAACATATGGCTCCTGTAGGATTCAATTTGGACTTCTGCTTTGTTATATGGTTTTAGAGGGGAAGATGTATGTAGAAAAATAAAATCAGACATACACCAAATTGTAGTATGTTCATAAAGTGGAAAACATACAGCATTAAAATGGAATACTTTTATAAACATAACATGGATGAACCTCAAATACAAATTTTGTATTGCAAGTAGCTAGATACAAGAGTATTCTTACTATATGGTGTGGGGGGTTTTATGACATTTAATAAGGAAAAACAATTTATTATAAGTAAGTTGTTGCTAGGGCAGGTAAATTCACTCAAAGGAGCATATGGAACTTATTAAAATGATGAACATTTTATATCTTAACTAGTTCAGTGATGGCTACACAGGTATACAGTATACATTTCTCAAAATTTATAAAATTTTATACTTAAAATGCATTTTGGTAGGTAAATTTTCCCTTAATATAAGGTTTTATTTTTTTACAACTCAATATATAGGTAAATAGCAGATTAGATACAGATGCAAAGAGAATAAATGGACTAGATACACCAGAAAGATAAAATGTAGATAATATAAAAAAAAGTTAAGAGACTTAAAAAGTAAAAAAAGAAATTCTAATAATACTTCTTTAATAAGAGTTCTAGAGATAAAGAATATAGAGACAAAGGAAAGGCAATATTTAAAAAATAAATAACTGAATTTTCTAGAAACAAAAGAAGAAATTAATCTTTATGTAAAAGGAAAAAATCAACAGAAATCCAAGCATGTTAATTTATTTTAAATCTACATCAAAACACATTTTAATAAAACTGTAGATTTTAAAACCAAAGAGAAAATTTACCAAGAAATCATAAAAACAGAAAGAAAAAAGAAAACCTGAATGATAAGCAATGTTCTTACCAGCAAAAGTAGGTGCCAGAAAACAAGAAAGAAATCTCAACATGCAATTCTATGCCTAACTAAATTATTATTCAAAACAAAGACAAAAATATGAATTCAGACGAAGATAAATAGAGTTTTCCTATTAATTGCCACATGCTGAACTTTTAAAAAATATGTAATTCAGTAAAAAGAAAGGGGGAAAAAGCAACAATGTTGGGAAATATTAGTAAAAAGAAATAATTGAGATTCAAACTTTTTGGAACTATCTTAAAGATGTGATTTAAAAATTGTTAAGGGAATAGTAGAAGTTGTTACTTATTTTCTTTTCTTTAGAATATAAAAAATTATAATGATCTACTAAAGGAATTATCTGAAATGGACAAAGAATGATGTGGTTTCTTTCAAAATTGAAGAATGGCTATCAGAAATTCTGAGAAAGTATTATATATAATAACAACAATTAAAGCATTTATAGAGGCAATGTGCCATCCTACACTGAATGGCCAGATTATTCTGACCACCTGTGGTTCGATGAATCTCGTTTACAGTAGCATAATGCTGATGGCAGAGTGAGAATTTGGCAGAAATAGCATGAAAACATGCACCCCATATGCATGAGTACAATCCTTCAAATGGTTGGGGCAGTGTTACGGTTTGGGATATGTTTTTCTGGCATCATTTGGGCCCTTTAATTCATGTGGAACAACATCTGAATAGCACAACATACCTAAGTATCCTTGCTGATCAAGTTCATCCCATCATGTTGATGGTGTATCCCAGTGGTCCGCAAACCAAAGCTCGCAAGGCACATGTGGCTCTTTGGCTCAATGAGTGTGGCTCTTCCACAAAATACCATGGCCTGGGCGAGTCTATTTTGAAGAAATGGCATTAAAAGAAGTTTAAGTTTAAAAAATTTGGCTCTCAAGGAACAGCAAAAGTGGCAGCTGCAGAAGCTGCGGCCACTGTGGCAGCAGAGGCAAAAGCACACGCGCTAGGACTGCGGAAATATGTGTCCACAAAAGCCCCCCGCTGTTGGGTCTGGAGTGATTCGAGAGAGCGGACAGGGATCCCCAATCTTGCTAATAGTGGGGTTCTCCAGGGAGCAACCCATTCTGATCTAACACGGATGGAGAACAATGGAGTTGGAAAGCAGTCTGTTTGTAAGTTTGCACAGACTGGCCCATCACTCACCTAGGCTGGTTCCCCTGCCACCCTTTGCTTCTGATTACAAAGGAGAGATCACCCAGATTGGCTGGCCCTAAGAGACAGCAGGGGAAACTGCTTTTCTGGAAGCAGAGAAGCAGAGCTGGGAGAAATCATCCGGGATTCAGCTCCCAGGCAAAAAAAAACAGTATTGGGTGCCATAGAAAAAGAAGGCTAGAGCAGCCAAAAAGACAGGGACATCAATCCAGAAACATTGCCACCTAGGGGCTGGAGCAGAAACTGACTGTGTTTATTGCTAGTTTTATTTTATCAAAAACCAAGAAACTAAGGAATCCTCATCTTAAAATCAAGGAATAGTTTACAACAATGAGGTGAGCAGAATGCAGGGAACTGCAATACTGTCTGGACTGAGAAACAGGCATGCCAAACAGAATAACAGAAGTGAATGGCCTTCACAACTGCACACTTTTTTTGCTAAATTTTTTATTTTTTATTTTATTTTTATTTTTTGCATCTTTTACTTAAGAAACAATTTTTTTTCCTTTTTCTTCACTTGATTTTAACTTTTTAATTATTACATTTTTAGGTTTAATCAGCATTATTACTACTGCTATTTTAATTTTTTTAAGTGCCATTTTATTTTCTCTTTTTTTACATTGGAATTAGTGTTCTTCATTTTATTTTCATTTCTCCTTTAACATTGTTTAACCCTATCTCAACATGACCTTTACACCGTCATTCTCTTTCTAACCTTTCCCCTTTTGCTATCCTACTTATCTTAACCCTTTCCTGCTTTAGATTTTCCCTACTCTTTCTGTCTCCCCCCTACTAAAATGTCTACCCTACTTATCTATCTAATTTCCAATCCCCTGTGCCAAGTGCATACACACCCCTCTCTTAACTGTATTAACTAGCAAAAAAAAAAATTTGTTTTCCTCACTGTCCTTTTGATGCTGTTTGGGGGAATGTTGATTATATTGTATTTTTATGCTTTTTAGTGAGAGTATTTTGCTTATTCTTTTGTTGTTGCTGTTGCTTGGCATTTTCTTATTTGATTTGTTTTTGTTTGTTTTTTTACTTCTGTTTTCCCTTCCTTTGCTGGAAATTAGGGGGTCTTGTAGATTGTATTATTCTCCAGGTACTGCTGCCAGCATTTGCTGGGGTTAGTAGTTGTTCTATTGAAATTCTCTCCCCATATATATAGTTTATTCCCCTTTTATCTCTTAGTCTCTTTCTTATCTCTCTCTCTTTCTCTCTCTCTCTCTCTCTCTCTCTCTCTCTCTCTCTCTCTCTCTCTCTCTCTCACACACACACACACACACACACACACATACTTTTCTTCTCCCTGTTTCCCAATTTCATTTTGACACTCCTTTTTATATATTTTTTTCCTATCTTTTTCTTTTGCTCCCTCTTCTTCTATTTTTACTCTTCCTCTTTCTCTCCTATCCTCTAATTTGCCTTTCCCTAGTGGTCACCTTTATTGGAGGTTATTAATATCACAAATACATTTCTGTTCAGTGCCTTGTGTGTTGTACCTGGTTGTGTTGTATTGTGTGCCTTTAAATGAATGTAGGAAAGAGAGATCTACATAACCAGACATCCTGAAAAGAGAGACCATGGGGAGACAAAGAAACAGCCCACAAATGAAAGAAAAGCAGGCATCACCAGAAAAGGAAGTAAACAAGTTAGAGGCAAGCAACCTACCAGAGCAAGAATTCAGAGTAGTGATCATAAGATGGCTAAAAACAATGGAAGACAAATTTGACAATATGAGTAAGACCCACCGGGACCGGTTTGGCTCAGTGGATAGAGCGTCGGCCTGTGGACTGAAAGGTCCCGGGTTCGATTCCGGGAAGGGCATGTACCTTGGTTGCGGGCACATCCCCAGTAGGGGGTGTGCAAGAGGCAGCTGATCGGTGATTCTCTCTCATCGATGTTTCTAACTCTCTATCCCTCTCTCTTTCTCTCTGTGAAAAATCAATAAAATATTAAAAAAAATATATATATGAGTAAGACCCAAGAGGAAATGAAGAAGAACCAAGAGGAAATGAAGATGAATCAAGAAGAAATGAAAAATGACATCGCTACTATGAAAAACTCAATAGAAAGTATCAAGAGCAGACTAGAAGAAGCAGAGGACTGCATCAGTGAGCTAGAAGACAAGATGGAAAATAATACCCAATTAGAGCAGTTTCTAGAGAAAAAAAATTAGAAAGCAGGAGAGCCTAAGGGAACTTTGGGACAATACAAAACAATACAATATTAGGTAGAATAATAGGGGTTCTAGAAGGAAAGGAAACTGAAGAAGACATGGAAAATATATTTCAAGAAATAATGACAGAAAACTTTCCTGAGATAGAGAAGAAAAAATCCACACAAATCCAAGATGCTCCAGAGTCCCAAGCAAAATGAATCCCAGAAGTCAGACGCCTAGACACATTATAATTAAACTGGCAAACACCAACGACAAAGTAAGAATCTTAAAAGTAGCCAGAGAGAGACAGAAAGTTACATATAAAGAAACCCCCATCAGACTAGCAACTGATTTCTCCACAGAAACTCATCAGGCCAGAAGGGAATGGGATGAAATATACAAAGTCATGCAAAGGAAGGGTCTGAATCCAAGAATTCTGTACCCAGCAAGGCTATCAGTCAAAATTGAAGGGGAAATCAGGAGCTTCACAGACAAAAAAAAAGACTAAAGGAATTTATCTCCACTAAACCAGCAATGAAAGAAATGCTAAAGACTCTACTGTAAAAATAAAGAAATAGGAAGCAAAGAAGGAACACAGGGGTATAGAATAGAAATGGCGTCAAATAAGAATCTATCAATAACTGTAAATGTAAATGGATTAAATGCTCCAATCAAAAGACATAGGGTAACAGATTGGATAAGAAAACAAGACCCATATATCTGTTGTCTATAAGAAACTCACTTCAGAAAAAAAGACACACACAGACTGAGGGTGAAGGGATAGAAAAAGGTTTTTCAGGCAAATGGAAATGCAAAAAAAAGCTGGGGTAGCAATACCTATATCTGACAAATTAGACCTCAAAGTGAAGGACATAAAAAGAGATAATGAAGGCAACTTCATAATACTAAAGGGAGCAATCCAATAAGAAGAAATAACCCTGGTAAACATATATGCACCCAATAATGGAGCACCCAAATACATAAAAACAAACAAAAAAAAACCTGCTGGAGGACATTAAGGGAGACATTAATAGCAATACAATCATAGTAGGAGATTTTAATACCCCACTGTCACCTTTGGAAAAATCATCTAAACAAAAAATCAGCAAAGAAATATCAATCCTAAATGACTCCCTAGACCAGATGGAATTAATCGACATCTTCAGAACATTCCACCCCAAAGCCACAGAATATACATTCTTCTCAAGTGCACATGGGTCATTTTCAAAGATAGGTATAGAGACCGTAAAGCAACAAGCAGACTGTCAAATTACAGCGGGGAAAGTAGGGAGACCTGGGGTAGATAAGAGATCAAACGAAAGACTTGTATACATGCATATAAGTACAACCAATGGACACAAAACTCTGGGGAGGGAGGACATGAATGGGAGCTGGGGCAATGGTATATGTACACAGATAATAATTTAATAAAAATAATAATAATAAAAACAATTTGGCTCTCAAAAGAAATTTCAGTCATTGACTGTTGATATTTTTCTCTGTTGACTAATGAGTTTGCTGACCACTGGGCCCTATCCCAATGGGGATGGCTTCTTCCAACAAGACAATGTGCCATGCCAAGGTGCTCATATTGTTCAGATGGTTTCAAGAACATGAGGGAAACTTTACCTTGCTTAGGTGGCCCCCACAATCACCAGATCTCGATCCAATTGAGCATTTATGGGATGAATTTAAAAGAGCCATCAGGCAGCTGGTTCCACAACCATCCAATCTCACAGAACTGGACAGTGCTATTCATCAGGCATGGTGTCAGATTCCTCGCATCACCTTTCACCATCTCGTGGAGTCAATGCCAAGAAAAACTGCCACAGTATTGAAGGCAAAAGGTGGCCCAACAAAGCACTGATGGGGTGGTCATAATAATCTGGCCACTAAGTGTAATTATTAGCACAGATTAAAAAACAGAATGCAAGACTATAATTTCAGGGATCATTTCTATAGTTTGTTAAAAAACAGAATGCATATGTTCAGTTCTTGATTCATCACTTTCTAATTGCATCACTTTGAAAAAGTTACTAAAATACCCATTTCCTATCTATAAAATGAAAAAAAAATATAGTGCCTACCTCAGAGAATTATTGTAAGGAATAAATGAGAACAGTTTTTTATGTAAATTACCGTATTTTACAGCGTATAAGACGGCCCCCTAATTTTACAGTTAAAACATAGGTTTAGGCCTATATTTGCTGTATAAGACTACCCCCCACTTCAAAGAAAAGACCTACTTTACCGTCAAGATCTGCAGGTAATTTTTGTGCAATTTTGGTCTTTTGCCCCCGATTTTCGGTTGACTTTTTTTCGTTTCAAAAGTCGTTTTATACGCCGGAAAATATGCCTGTTTTTGTTTTCAATACTTTAAAATACTTGGGCATTTTAACTCTGAAATCTTAGTGGGGTAGAGTGGATTTTCTTTGCTCAGATCTGTTTATTTCTCCTAATAATTATTTTCTTAGAAAATTCCTTTTTGAGTTTCTACTAGAAAATTTACCTGACAATTGTGAGACTCCATTTGCTCATTCATAAAAAGGATATGAGGCTACATTATCTTTTCATGCTATTATTATGAACAAATAAATCAACCAGGCTAAATGTTTAACTAATCAATAAGACAAATTTCTTACAATGTCCTACATGACTCAACATGATCTGGATCTCATATTAGTCTCTCCATCTCTCATTCCTCTCTAGCGCCATTCACTTCTTTGCTCTTGCTTGAATATTCCAATCCATTCCCAAATCAGGGCCTTTTATATTTGCTTATGCTCAGATATTGTCATAATTACTCCTCACTACTTTAAGGTCTTTATTCAAATGCCATCTCCTCAGTAAGAACTTTCTTAACCACTCTTGCTTACAAACACTTCATATACACATTTCTAGCTTGGTCTTCCTCTGACATACCATATTACATTACTTATCTCATTTTCTTTTCTTTGTCCCCATCTGAATGCATGCTTCATGAAGGCAGAAATTACCTTTTTTTTCCTCCTTGCACTGCTGTTTCTCCATCACCTAGAAAAGTGTGTGGTACATAGCTGTCATGTGGTATTAGTTGAATAAATCATTTGAAGGCTCTGTATCAGATACTTATACATGTTTCCTACTTCCTTTATACTCTCTGCTTGCTAAACCTCATCAGCTTACTCCCATCAGGTCTTGCCATTGTGATATCCTGCCTAGGGATCATCCCTGAGTAAGCTGGCCTTCCCTTTAGCTTTCACTGTGCAGCCATGCCTAAAGTCACTTCCAGACTTGGCAGAAACACAGTAACATGCATAGGACATGATCTGACATCCTGAATGATATCCAATGGGCCAAATGCTGCAACCCAAAAGGACAGAGAAGTTAACTCCTCCCTAATGAAGAACTTAGGACAACAGAAAATGAGAGTGGGCTGCAACATGCAGGCAGCTACACTCCTGCTCTTCTTCACTCCCACAACTACTCAGTGATGTGGATTCTTCCTGAAACCTATCTGGAGATATCCCTTGTGCTGGGCAGACACACCTGCCAAGCAATGTACAGAGTCTCTTTGCGGCTTGGTCTGAAGCAAGAGCAGTGCAGTGACACACTATGTCAGTTTGCTTCCCAGCACTCTGCTTCCTTTGTCTCCCCACCTTTTACAACTACCCTCACCCCTTTGTCCCAATTTTGTATCGTTTAAATCAGGCACCAGCACTATAATCCTTGCCTCAGGTTCTGTTTTCTAAATAACCTGGATAAGGCAGAGTCTTTGATGTTTCTATTCCTTTGGATTCAAAGGGCAAACTACATTAATCCCTGTGTAGGTGAGGATACAGTGGGATTAACCATGTCATTGGAGTCCAACTGAACTAGGTTTGAATATTTACTAGTTATGTGACCCTGGGCAATTCACTTAATCATTCTGAGACTAAATGTCTTCATGTGAAAAAGGAAAAGAATGATGAAATATCATAATATAGTACATTTCCTGACACAAAATTGTCACTCATAAAAAATAGTTAAACAGTAAAAGCCATTGATTTCTCTTCACAGCAAAGGGAGGTGCTAAGATCAATAATTTAGAAAAGATAAATTCAAAATATGGTATTAATAATATTTCTTTTATACTGGTGAGTTTAGCTTTAACTAAAGAAGATCAATAAGTAATTTCCTATAATGTCTCAGAATATAGTAAAAATTATTGCTGGTTTCTTATATTTGATTATTGCTGGTTTCTTATATTTGTTTAAAACACTTCCTCATATATTATTTCATTTAATGTTCCCAGCAACTCATTGAGGGTGACCTCCTCAAAATACATGTATTTTGTACTACAAATTCTTACTGCATATAAAATGATATGCTAAGAAAAAAAAAAAAACATGTATGTCTCCAAAGTAAATAAATTTCCCAAGATTTTATATTGTATGTGTTAGTTTGTACCATAATGCTAGATGCTGTAACAAATAAATTTTAGAATTCTTCACTGCTTGTAGTCAGTCATCTGTCTTCAGCACAGCCATTCATGACTTCTGTCTTATGGTTCTGTCTTCTTCAAAGGCCTGAGAATCCTCTGGTTTCAGGTGGAGGTGGAAGAAATGGTTAAAGGTTCACCTTTATCCATTTAAGTGGTTTGGCTTAGAAGTGATATTCATCACTTCTCACATTACATAGTCTTCTGATCACAGTTAGATACAAGGGGTGCGGTGACACGGGGCCATGTTCTCTGGAAGGTACATACTTTCCAACCGTCAGTCTATGGAATGGAAGTTTGGTGAACATATCTGCTTAGAAGAGTTAAATAACAGAGTCTTTTTCATAACCAAGGTTCTTTGACAATAAAGCTTGTGCTCTTCTCAGCAGATATGAAGTGCTCAGTGACAACTCATTATAGAGAATAAAAAAAATTATATGTCATAGCTTCCTGTGGGGGTGAATTTTATTTATAATATATGGTACATTGCTTTTAATAAAAGGCAATATCATATTACTATTGCATAGCTGCACAGATCCTAATGTAAATCTAAGGTTTATTAATATATTGCTCATTTGAGATGAATAATAGAAAACAGATGCACTTTGCACCATAAATGCTTATAATACATTTTTGATGGACATGTCTAACAACATATATCAAGCCAAACTTATAAAAATTAACACCAATTTTTTATTTGTTTTTACCTTTATTTAAGGTGAATTAAAATCATGAAAACAGAGGGGGAACGGTAAAACACAGGACAATACTTTCTGTGATGTGCTCAAGTTTATTTTCAACATTTAACTGTGGTTTATCCAAAGGAAACTGAATCTGTGAGCTTAGTAAACAAAAGAATTCATTATTTCAAATAGAAACATGCATGTAGGCAACCAGATATTTTTTTAAAAGAGATGAAACAAACTCATTATGTTTTAAAATTCAACATATTTATTGTCCATCTCTTTCTTCTAATTTCCCCTCTAACCAGAAAAGTTAGTATTATGGAAAAAAAAACCCAACATATATTTATCTAAAAGGTGCTGACACATCCTGAGAATTTTCAAACATGTTTGTTTACACATGGTCCTTCCTCAGCCATCAATTGTTTCCATATAGCTTTTGAAAAATAGAGGGGATTTTCATAATGGTAGTATGGGCCACTTGTGTGGTATAAATATACATATTGCTAAGTAAACACTACTGTATATACACATAAAATACATACATTACACTATTTCTTGCTTATACAAGAGCTAAAGTAAAGACAGTGCCTTCTGGCTTAGCTCACAAAATGTAATTTCTATAATGAATCATTTTTCCCTTATATCCTTGATAGTCTGTCTAGACCAGCCAATAAGATGAAACTCTCACACACAAACAGGAAACTAGGAATGGCAATATCATCAAAAACTACATGAAGCCCAAACCAATGAAGGCTAAATAGTTGAACATTAAAATAAAGGAGGTGAGTTTTTTACTTAAGCCACTTCATTTTCAACATTCATCAGAGTAAGGGAGAAGCTTCCATTCGTTTTGTATGTATGGTTCCTAAATCTGCTTTCTTTTTTACTTTCTACAGCCTGCCTGAGTACATTAATGTTTGTCATTACTCTGAGTGGCTGTGGGTTCTAAGGCTCACTGTGTCTGACTTTTGCTTTTCTCCACACAGTGATCTTCTGGTACTGTTAACCTTAGGGTTGAATTTTTCAGTCCATCAAGAAAGAAAGGGCAAGATGCCTAACAGCAGAGAAAATATCTAAAGTCTATAAATAAAAGAAAAACTAGTGTAATAAATTCTCATAAAAATAAATCCCTCACTGCAAAAGGAAAGATCCATGGTGGAATGTTATTTTTACATCTCCCTTTTACTTATTCCAACAATACCCCCAAATTTTCATGAAAATGTTTTTTTCTTCTTTTCTCTCCTTTCCCATCAGCTCTCTGCCCAGAATTTGATGATGATTAAAGCAAGCTCTGTGTACTTAGCAATTTATCTTTCTACATCACCTGTTTGTAGGTGATCAATTTGCTATTTTTAAATTAGTGTGGCATTTGCTCAGTTAATTATATGCATTAGGAATTATTTTAATGGGAATGTAATCTTCACCACAAAGGTGCTAAAGCAGAACTCTTCCTCAAACATACAATTGCTGTGTGTTCATTTTTAGGCATTTTTACTAAGCAAAAATCTTAAAGGGAACATATTCTGGGAAAAATAATAAAAACTTTGAAGAAACAGTAAACATCATCCCCCCACAAAAATGGCTAGAAATAAGAAAAAGAATATAGTTCTCTTTTGAATCAGAATAACCTAGAAACCCCTAAAAAAAAAAAAAAAAAAAAAAAGTCTTCTTAGCCTCATCTAACTTATAGCCTAAATTGTGACTTTTAAAAGTTTTTTTTCAGACTCAAGATATAAAGCAATAAGTTCATTGTAACATAAGCTTATCAATCTTGCACTACTTTCTGTCCACATTGCTTAAAATAAAAGACAATTATCAAGGTTTCCTATTTTGATTTTTTATTTCAAATGTCTATAAGTCCTTATTCCCTTTATACCATTTGTTATAAAGAATAAAAAGCTCATTAGCTTATTATAACAATAGCTGGCTAAACTCCAACAAAAAAAATCCATTCTTCACATTTGAGTTTTATTTTTGGATTCAGTTAAAATACTTCTAAAATATGCATGCATTGACTTTGCAAAGATGTAATTGTGATATTAAATTTTATTGAAATTTCTCAGATCCTGATTTGTGTACAGGCTTGTGCTCTGAGTCCCACGAAGCAGTAAAACGTTTAAAATACTGTCTGTGCAAATGCAAAATTTATGAATTCACACATCTCTGGTTGATTTATGTGAAATAATAATGCACTATTTAATGCTTAAACATGGCTAGGAGCAATGCTAGGCTATCAAGATGTACAATGGAATAATAGATTTATAAGACAGATAACCTTCTTGCCTAGAGAAGCTTGTTTAAAGGTGTTGTACAGATATATTAAACTATATGTAATTTTATACTCACTTAATGCTGTAGGCCTATACTGCAAGCAATAAAAGATTACAACCTTGGCATTTGCAATAATAAAATGATCTGGCTATTCAACATAAGGTATCTGAGGACTGAAAAGAGATAAGGAACTTCTTTAAAACTTTTGTCCCTTTTCATTTATTGCTCTTTACAACATATTGTTTTCCTTTTATGTGGCCAACATAAGTCCCTGCCCAGCTGTTATCTCTCATCCTGCATCTGAGGGGAGAGGTTTCTATGGGGCAGTAATTGGGTGTTTCCAGGAGGCCTCCAGGCGCATTAAATCACCACCTGATTTGCTTAGAAAACAATATGCAAACTTCTTAGGAGGAAATATAAGAGAAAATAGTAATTGGCAGTTTTCTGGTAATCTCTTTACTCTTTTTTTTTTTATGCTGTGTGCATGTATCACTTTTTTAATCAGAGATGGCAACGTTTATATTTTTGTTTTTTTAGTTTTGGGGGCTTTTTATCATCATAAAGCAATCACTAGAATAGACTAGCTCAACTTTCATGCTCACACAACTTAAAAGCTATACAAAAATTTAGAATTCTTAAAGGGATTGTTCCCGGTGTATAATGCTTTGAGTTTTGTAGTGATTTGCTTTCTGAGTTTGACCCTTTTACACAGCGTGGTGAGTTAATCACAAATGTCTCTAAAATAGATATAAACAAGGTTATAAACACGTTAAAAGATCTCTATTGTATTGCAACTTCAACTATGTTCACCAAATATACTGGCCATTTATATGGTGTTGAATAGCAATTCAACAGTGATTTTCAAAACCAATGAGTTATTTAAAAATAAAAATTTGTTTCAACTAATACAGAATTTTTATACAATCTCCTTTGAAAGAATAAAATTTTTGACGAATCAAAATGTTAATGCGATTCAGTTTACATTGATTAATAGTTATAAAAATATATTATGACAAGATGAACGACTAGTTATAAGGAAATAACTAGTAGTCCTAAATTTTCATGTTTTATGACAAAGGGTTCGGTTAACATCAAATTAAAATTTGATTACATTTTTAAAATACTTATGAGGGAGGGTTTTGTTATTTTTTCCTTTTAACTTCCCAAACTCAACTGCATGTCGGTGGCTACATTTCCTACTTAACACAAAGTTTTTTTAGTTTGACAGTGATATCAGTTATACTGACCTTAAAGTCAGCTATATTTGTCAAGAAGCAGCCTGCGTAATAACCATCAAATGTTCAGCTTTCTGTGTATACAGTTTCTAAAGTACAAAATTTCAGCAGCCATTGTTAATGACATTTCAGCAACTTTTATTCCCTATTTACACACACAGTGGAAACACATATAATTAAGAAACATCCCAGTGCTGAAATATCATCTTATGTGGGCACTAACTGTTGAATGATTTTCAGCTTTTCAACATTGCCCTGAGGAGATGTACAATATCTAAGCAGCCACAAATCTAGTAACTAGTTGAAACTTGTCAAAATATGTGGTCAATCTGAGTTTTAAAGATATAGTTTGTGTCCATTGGAACCAGGGTTCCTGCCAGCTACAACTGCCTACTTTCCTGATGCAAGATCAACTGAAACACTTGCAAACAGATAATCATGGGCCTCTTTCTAAAAATGAGATGGGAGAAAGAGTACTGTGGCACTACTCAACCTTGACTGTTAAAGGAATACAACAGTATTTTTCCCATTAAAACATTAATGCAAATACAAATGTATGAAATAATTAGAAAATATGTTAACTTTGCTAAAAGCCATTGTCTATTTGAGTATTCTGTTTTGGGAGTTGAGACAGCTTTTTTTAGGTCTCTGTTCCACATATATTATTTTCTATCTTCTTACCCTGCTTTATGTTTTGTCATAATACATAGCACTTCTAATACCTGAATTTATTGATTTGGTTATTATCTAATTCACTCAACTTAAATGTTAAGCTCTGTGAGTGTAGGATATACAAATACAGAAAATCCTCCCTTAGTGTCATCAATAGGTTCTTAAGCCAAACGACCATTTCAATATTCATTGAAACAAATGAGTACTCTTTTACTAAAGAACTATTTAGCCTTGAACAAGTCATTGAAATTTTCTGGATCCTAGACTCTCCCTAATTTCAAGAATGAGGGAATCGAACTTAGTGATCTCCAGGTCCTTCAGATTCAAATGTTTTAATATGATTAAATGCTTTAATGTGACCCTATAAATCATCCTTTCTAAAATGTGGTATGTTTCCATAAATTTGTTTAGACAAATATGAATTCCTCTGCATCACTGATTATAGTTTCTATTCAAATTAGCATGGCAAAAAGATTATATTTTTCTATTTTTAATAGTTCAAATCTGTGTTCAGTTACTTAAAAATAGAGCGATTGTGCCAGTTATCAATGTACTGCTTTTCAGGTCCACATTCACCCTTCATTGCCCTGTCTTATGTTACTAAATCTGGACCCACTAAACATTTTTTTGCCCACTGGCACAATGCTAAACTTTGCCATGGAGGGTGACAGAAGGATGGTGGAGGAGAGGAGTCTTTGGGTAGTCAGTATGCCTTTCTCCCTTCTCCCTGCAGTGCCACCAGCTTGTGGGCGGTGCTCAGTTACCCAGCAAGCTTCAGCAGGACTCCTGCACCAGCCTCCAAGCCAGGTCAGCTGCTGCCCAGAGGCTAGCAGGCCCCTGGGGGGCAGCTGTCCAGGGGGTCCCCCCTGTGACCTGGTGATTTCCCAGGGAGCTCCACTAGCAGCCCAGCGCGGGGTTCTGCTCACCAGCCGCAGCACCTCAGCCAGCCTCACCACCTCCAGCTTCACCACTCTCTCCACGTGTGTCTGTTCCTCCGGCGCTTTGCCTTAGCCAGAGAGTCAGCTGCAGCTCTATCAGATATTTCTATGTTCCTTGGAATTCTCTTTACCTCTTAGTAGTTAAGCCTTAGTTGCTAGTTAATAAGTTTTTAGAATAAGCTTTACTTGTTTGGGTTACTGTGTGTGTTTTTGTCTCCTGGCTGGACCCTGAATAATACAGTTATTTTTTAAAGGATTTATCTAATAAAAGTTAATAAGTTATATTCTATTACCTCAAATTACACTAACATCTATATTTGAATTTTGTGAAACTTTGGACTTTCTTGTAATTTTAAGACTCTTTTCTTTCTTAAAATCAAAAGACTTAGGTCTAAAAATATGCTTCTTTAGTTTCTAATTTTATATGTAGAGATTATTAAAAAAAAAAAAAAAAAAGGATAAATTTCTTTATGAGTGAGGGAAACTGAGAATATGTACACAAGTCCCTAGAGTCCAATTTACTTTATAGTCCAGGATAAAATGCCTTCAGGTAGATTGCTACACTCTCCTTATACAAGGTTGTGCATGGTGTTAACCACCAAAGTCAAGCATGCTAGCAATGACAGTAGCTTAAGCTGAACTAGGCATGGGTGCTTTCGAGTTAGAATATGGGATTCATAGGCCACATGAAGATTATGGAATATTATCTGATTTAAGGTAAAACATACAATAATTTTATTTATTGCCAGCAAAGATGTGATGAATATATAGAATTATATTATTTAATATCAAAAATTGAGAACATTTCTAGAATTATTTTGGTGATGGATTTCTAATTCTATTTTCAGAGAACATAATATTTGAATTATCCTAAACTAGAAGCCTGGTTCATGAAAATTCATGCACTGGAGGGGGAATCCCTCAACCCAGCATGCCACCTCTCACAGTCCTGGAGCCCTTAGAGGTGGGAGGTAACCCAGCGATCAGGGGAAGACAACACCCCCATCACACCTCTGCGGCTGCCACTGCCAGCAGTGCAAGCCTTGGCCAGCCCTGGTTACTTGAGCCTTGGGCGGCCCTGGGAGGCTGGGAAGCTGCCATTTGAGGCTTGCCTGCACTTCAGGCTGGCCCTGTGCAGCTAGGGGGCTGAGGGAACTGGGGGACTCTGGAGACAGGTGATACAGGTGTGCTCAGCAGGGTTGAGAGGACTGGCTGTTGCCATCTTGTGACTGTGGGTGCTGCCATCTTTGAGGGCGGGCAATCAATTAACATATTCCCTCTTTATTGGCTGTGGGAACCACCATCTTTGCAACGGCATGAGGGTCAATTACCATATTCCCTCTTTATTAGATTAGATTTAGAGAACTTTTCTTTATTGTCCAAAATATGGTCTGTTTTGATCAATGCACAGTGTCCATTTTTTAAAACTGTGTATTCTATTTTTGTTGAGTGTAGTATTCTATCAATGTAAGATCAAATTTGTTAATACTGTTATTCAATTATTCTGTCTTGAGGATTTTTCACCTAATTTTTCTATAATTATTGAAAAGCAGTATGAAAAACTCCAGTTGTATTTTTTTTTCTCTTGCAGTACAATCAGCTTCTTCTTCATTTATTTTCAACATCTGTTATTACCTGCATTGGATTGTTATGTCTTCAGAAAACTACTTTGTATGAAATTAATGTAGCTATTCCAGCTTTTTCTGATGAGAGCCCTCTAATATATCTCTTCTATCTTTTACTTTTATTTTTATATATACTTAAAGTGGATTTCTTGATTTCTTATAGGAAATAAATAGCTGGGTCTTAGAAATTATTTTTTAATATGACACTAAAAGCACAAGCAACAAAAGCAAAAATCAATAAATGGTACTACACCAAACTTAAAAACCTCTGCACAACAAAAGAAATAATTTTTAAAATGAAACACAACCTTGCAAACCATATCTCAGAAAATATTCAAAATACATAAAAATCTCATACAACCTAATAACAATAAAATAAAAAATCTGATTAACAAATAAGCAGAGGAACAAAAGAGACATTTTCCAAAGAGGACATTAAAATGAACAACAAGCATATAAAAGATGCTCAACATCACTAATCATTAGGGAAATGCAAATCAAAACCACAGTTCTATATCACCTCTCACCTGATAGAATATCTATCATCAAGAAGACGAGAGATAGCAGGATGTGGTGAGAAGGAAATCCTTGTTCACTGCTGCTGAGAATGTTAATTAGCCCAACCACGGTTAAAAACAATGCAGTTTCCTCTAAAATTAAAACTAGATATACCATACAATCCAGCAATTTTACTTCTGGGTGTTCATCCAAAGAAAATGAAAGCAGGGTTTTGACAAGATATATGCACTGCTATGTACATCATAGCATTATTCACAAAAGCCAGAATATGGTAACAACCCAAATGTCCATCAATGGAGGAGTGGATTTAAAAAGAAAATGCTACATATATATGTAATAAAATATTATTCAGTGATTAGAAAGCACCTTGAGCACATTTTGCTAAGTGAGATAAAACAGACTGAGAAAAACAAGTACTGTATGGCATTACATATATGTGGAATCTAAAATAGATAAACCTGTAAATAATAGAGTGAAACAGAGCTTACCAGGGATTGAGGGGTGAATAAGAGTGAAATTGTTTAAGGGTGCAAACTTGCAACAAGTACTAAATAAACCATAGCTATCTAATGCACAGTATAATGAATATAGACAATAATTTATATATATAAAAGCTTAATATGCAAAGTGACCCCTTGGGAGTTCAATTGACTGGGAGTTTGATTGCTCCCTTTGACGTACGCTAACCACCTGGGAAGCCCCCAGCTGGCAGTTGGCAAGCGCTAGGAACCCTGCCCATGCACAAATTTCATGCACTGGGCCTCTAGTGTACTATAATTATGTAATCTGATAAATATCACTATATTGGATCATTTTACAGTATCTAAATATATCAAAGCAACACTCTGACACCTTAAATTTACACAATGTTACATGTCAAATTTATTAAAAAAATAAAAAATAGCTAAATTTGGTCATTTTTAAATAGTATGTCTACAAACAGCAAACATTAAAAAAATATATTTAGCCCTAGCCAGTTTGGCTCAATGGCTAGACTGAAGGGTCCCAATTTCAATTCCTGTTAAGGGCATGTAAGCATATTATAGTTTGGTTGCAAGCTCAATCCACAGCCTTGGTCAGGGTGCATGTGGAGGCAACCAATCAATGGGTTATTGTTTTCCAACTCAATTCTATTTTCAGAGATAGAATCTATCTCTTACATCAATGTTTGTCTCTCTCTGTCTCTCCCTTCCACTCTATCTAAAAATAAAAATCAATGGGAAAATATCCTTGGGTGAGAATTAACAACAAAAGAGAGATTTGAAATTTATATTTTTGAATAAAGTCAATGACAATTCTACCACAATTTAAAAAAACAAAAGCTTTCTTTCCCCATCTCTAAAAAATAATTATTCAGATTAAATAATGCAGTATGTATAAAGTACATAAAAATAAATACTAAAAATTATTATTTGTAAAACTGGAAGTCTCTTGCAAGATATCAAAAACAAAGTTCAATATCAAATACTCAATTAATGAAAACATTAAAGATTCGTATGGCCTTAATTGGTTTGACTCAGTGGATAGAGCATCGGCCCACGAACAGAAGTGTCCTGGGTTCAATTCTGCTCAAGGGCACATGCCTCTGTTGCAGGTTCCCCTGCCCTGGTCGGGGTGTGTGCAGGAGGCAACCAATTGATGTGTCTTTCTCACATCGATGTTTCTCTCTGTCTCTCCCTCTCCCTTCCACTCTCTCTAACAATCAATGGAAAAATATCCTCAGGTGAATATTAACAAATAAATAAATTTAAAGTTTATTATTAATTCATTCATTCCATTTTGAGCACATGTTTTATAGGTTTATCTGGCATTCCTTGTTGCAACCTAAAATCTCTTTGTGCTTCAGAAATAGTTACTATTTGCATCACACTAAGTCAGAACTTGTTGGATTCCATCAGCTACAGAGGGGACTGATGCTTCAATTCTTGCTTCCCTGTGGTTTCTCATCCTTGCCCCCATAAAAATAGTAATGACAATAGTATCTTAGGACTCCAGTGTTTTTTTTCAGAATGTTACATGTGAAGGAAAGTCTATTCTCAACCTTTGACACTTATTCTTAGACTGATTAAAATTCCCATCAGCTGTGACAGCAAATGTCCTGTTTATGTTTTAGCAACCAACTTCTTAGGGGCAAAGTTCACTTTATCAGATTTGTCGGTGAGTTATGACAAATGGAAAATACTCAGAATTCACATTTAGTAAAACAATAAATAGTAAATAAAACAAAAAATTCAAGATTTACTTTTAGTAAAGCAAAAAATATTTTTACTACCTTAAAAGTTTTCATTTATTCAAACTGACTTGTCAGAAGATTTACTATGATTTTTAAAAATTAATTATGATGCTGTCTCATTACATTCTAAAATATGCCAAGTCCTTTGTGATTAAGACTTTTTTATTTACTTACTGTATTTTCCGGCGTATAAGACAACCCCCTAATTTTACAATTAAAACATAGGTTTAGGCCTATATTCCCTGTATAAGACTACCCCCCACTTCCGAGGCAACACCAGTTCTTTTTTTAATAGACCGCCTCTCTGACTCTGGCCAATCTGAGCAGGCTTTTTACAGAACACAGTGTAGCTTCGGGTACAGAACATGTATAATTTGCATGCATAAAAAGCCTGCTTGGATTGGCTGAGTTAGAGAGGCAGTCTATTAAAAAAAGAACTGGTGTTGCCTCGGAAGTGGGGGGTAGTCTTATACAGCGAATATAGGCCTAAACCTATGTTTTAACTGTAAAATTAGGGGGTCATCTTATACACCGGAAAATATGGTAAAGAGTAATCCTTAATTCAGAAGAAGAGGAAGAAACAGCTGTGCTACTGATAGCTAATAGCTGATTTACAGCCTGAACATATTTTGGAAGAAAGTCTCTTTATGGGGGAAAAAGAAAAACAATGCCATCAAGGTGTTACCAGAAAAGAAAACTAATTATTAGGGCTGGACTACCTTTGTGTCTTAGTAATAATGGAGGACTTAAATGGGGAAACCTGAAAATGTCAATCAAGTGGAGAGTTTACGTTTCAAACTTTTAAAATGGCAACCAGTGAAGAGCTGTTGGGTGATTGATGATGATGACTTTGTGTGTTTCTCTGGGTTGAAACATTTAGGATTTTATTAGGACAACGGTTTATTTTTTTTTCTATTAATTACAACAGCACAAGGACCTTTGCCAATGCTTTCTTCATACCAAAATATTCATGGCAAGATTATTTCTAAGATTGAAAATATTTAAACAATCTAAAATAAATAAAATGTGGTATATCCACATGATGAAATATACTGCAGCCATTAAAAATAATGTCTTAAAGAATATTTGAGATTGGGAAAATGCTTAACATTTAATACTTAGTATTTTATTTTGTTTTGTTTTGTTTTGTTTTGTTTTAAAAAAAAAAAGGCACATAAACAAGCCACTAAAGTCTGGCCTAAGTGTGTGCATATGTGATGCCCACACACACACACACACACACACACACACACGCACACGATTATAAAAAAAAAATAATAACATCTGTGGACACATCTTTTTTTAAAATATATTTTATTGATTTTTTTACAGAGAGGAAGAGAGAGGGATAGAGAGTCGGAAACAAGGATCAGCTGCCTCTTGCACACCCCCTACTGGAGATGTGCCCGCAACCAAGGTACATGCCCCAACCGGAATCTAACCTGGAACCTTGCAGTTCAGAGGCCCACGCACTATCCTCTGAGCAAAACCGGTTTCGGCTGTGGACACATCTTAATACTAGGATTACAAGACATTTTTACTTTACTTTTTCTACTGTTCTATATTTTCCAATTTTTTATAATATTTTAGCTTTTAACTAAATCTTATAATAAAATATTGGTAATATTCATAGAAAAACATTCCAAATATATTCTTAAGAGGCATACAAATCCTCAGTAAATTTACCTAGCTAGAAGCAGGACTAAGTCTTGACATAGAATCATATTAGTAAGCAGACATTCTGACTATGTCACATTGAATGGTAAGAAACATTAACACCTTTTTGCCCAGTCTCCTCCAACAAGCCATATAAAGGTTTTTCTTCAGGTTTTCTATCAGCCTAATTAAATTTCATGGGACTAATAAGTGATTTGCTGATATTACCTTGGTGAGGTAACTAAAAAATATTGTTCTTAGGACTCTGATTTTTCAACAGAGTATTGCATTTTCTGGGTAGAGGTAAAATTAGAGATACTTGGAACAAAACAGATACTGTTTCCTGACAGGTTTCAGATAATCAGAGACATGAGCAGTGTTTTTAACGACTCATTATGCAGCCTTCTATAAAACTAAAATGATATTTCAATCTAGGATCTTCAGTGACAGTTAAATTCAGTAATGTTAAGTCACTGTTCTGAATCTGAAATATTGACTGTGGCAATAACAGCTGATATGTCTTAACCAAATGTGTACTGTTCCATTCCATGATGACATTTATCACGTGAAGTTGAAGAGTCTACCAGATTATTGTCCGAGGCATTGTGTTTCACTAAGGGTTTGTTCTGATTTTCTTCACTTATCTCCTAGAACAAAATGAATGATTCAAGTTTTCAAAAGAGTTGGCGCAGTAGCTTTATGAGCTGACACACAGCCCATTTGGAAGACTGCAGGTCATGGGGAACCCATCCTAACTTTATGGAAGGCCCAGCCATGGAGCTCTGATGGTTTGGGCCACTTCCGGTTTGTGAGTTGTCCCCTCTATTGATTTCTTGGTGTTCCACAGAAATAGTGCCAAAGTGTATATGCTTCCATGAAAGCTATTCAGAATCCCAGCAACTGTTTTAACAAAGTGGTAAGGATATGTCATGACAAGCATATTTATTGCTTTTTGATAAACTGTATCCAAGGACAATTTCTACTTTTGAACTGTACTTTTTAGCATGAACTACTACATTTTCCCCAGGCCAAACATCAAAATTGCTTTTTTGTCAATAATGATAATTATCTGGTTCTACTTTCTGAATTTCATGCTGCGGATTTAGAGCATCATCCTATCACAAGGTAGCAATTTATTTGACAGTGTCTGCATTTTGCATCCTTTCATCTATAAAGTAATGGTGGATATTACCTTCCATAAATTGAACTGATTTAAAAATGGTGTGCAACACTCAGACAGGTTTAATGACTAGACCCAAATGGAGTCCCACTTCTCAGGTATTTCTGGGACACACTTTAATGCAATACCCCAGGTAAATCTTTTTTGAGATCATTAAAAATATCAAAGACAAGTACATGATCTCACTTATACATAGAATTCAATGAACAAAATAAACTTACAAACAAAATAGGTCCAGAGGCATGGATGCATGGCACAGAGGCACAGACTGTCAGATCTCACAGAGAAGGGGGGGGCAAAGAATAACCAAAGAACTTATATGCATATAAGCATAATCCATGCACATAGACAATAGTGTGGTGAAGGCCTGGGGTAGGGCAGGAACTGGGTAGAGGGGAACAATTGGGGGGATATGGGGGACATTTGTCATACTCTCAACAATAAAGATTTTTTTAAATGTCAATATTGATTAAACCAAGGTGTCAATTGAAGATTTTATAACTTTTATATATAATGAAATCCTATACACAGCTCAGAAAAATAAATATTTATCAATGTTAACTAAGTGTCTCTGCAATATAAGCTGCAAAAAATCATGTCTAGGTTTACCCCACACTCCTAGACAAGGTCATATAGTTTCTTCCTGGTAGAACTACTCTGAAAAAGTTGGCGAGCTCTGTCATTGCCAATAGGTAGGTAGCTCTAGGGAAGGTATAGTTCCAGAAAATACATGAGAGCACACAGGGAGATAAAAGCAACTAGTTGAGGAGAGAATCCTAACCAATGGACACAGACAGCAAGGGGGTGAGGGTAAGAGTAGGGGGAAGATAATGGGGGGATAAGGACAAATATGTGATACCTTAATCAATAAAGAAATTTTAAAAAATGCCTGGCAGCACCGTGGAGAGCTGGTAATGGGTCAGGCTATGTTGAGTTTAGGTGAGAACCTTAGGAACAACCAACCACTAGCCTCCAAGACCTTTAAGACCTTGAGGAGCAACCCAACAGACCCCTGGCATTTTTAGCTTTTTTAGTTGGAAACTTCTGTTTCTTCCATGCTGAAAGGGTGAAGAAAAAGATCAGAAGCAAGATAAAGAAAAAAGGATAAAAGAGGAGGAAAGGAAAAAACTAAAGAGGGAGCACCTATTATTTTCAATGCTAAATTATATATAAGTTAATAGAATTTATTCATTGTATAATGTTGCTTCGTTTAATCTCCACATCATCTCCATGGGGTATTGATATAATCCTCATATTATGCATAAGGAAATTGAAAGCCAAAGAGATTAAAAAATTTTTTTAATTGCCAAATGTCAAATAGCTCATAAGAGTCAATATGGGGTTTTTACAAGTCTATGGGATTTTACATACAGTGCCCTTCCTATGTGTCCTACCCATTCTATATGCCCAGGTGTTTGCTTTTTGCCCCACAAATTTTCTGTGTGAGTAGAATAGTAATTATCTTCTAGGAGGTGTATCTGTTGAGATTAGTGCTCTAGAAAAGTTGAATTGTCAGCAAATGAGTTTCAAAAACGCAGTACCCATTGGAATAGCTATGGTTTGGGAAATTCTAACTATCTAAACCTAATTTTTAATCTTATTTGTTTAGCAAGGTCTGACACTCTCTGCCTATATCTCTTAACTCAAATCTCCCTATGTTAACCATGTTGGTGATATGTCAAATGGCTCTCCCAAAAAAAGTCATATCCTGGTCCAAGATATTTATCACTTCTCTCAAGTATGTCTTAATCATTATGCATCTCCTAAGCTTCTTGCATAATTTTCTCACACTCTTGTTAATACAATCTATTCACTTTTACCAAAGATCGAATCTATAAGCTAAACAATGAAGAAAAATGAAGAAAGCAAAGAATAAAAGAAAGAAGGGAGGAAGAAAAGAGAAAATAAGTAAAAGAGAAGAGAAAGAGAAAGAAACAAAGAAAGGAGAAAGGAAGAGATAAAGAAGAAAAGAAGCAAGGGAGGAAAGCAGGAAGGAGGGAAGGAATAGGGAAAGGAGAAAAGCAGGAGTAGAAGGGGAGGTGGCAGGAGAAAGTGAACTCAAGTCTCCTAACTTGTATTAGATTGTTTTCCCACCTATAAATCTTTTTTATTTTGTAATCACAGAATTTTTAGAAATTGAATTTTAAATATCCAGTCTAATTATTTATTAGACACAAGTAGAAACTTCACCAAAATCATAAAATTAGTGATAGATTTTATGATTTTGGTGAAGTACTCTTTTCATTATGCCCATTATAGCCATAATATAGGCTGTATTCTCAGAAACAAATTGGATATATATATTATATATCCAAGATTTGTGTTCAGATGTTTTGCTTAACTTCTTAAGCATAATAAAATATATTACTTAATAAGATCGCTTAAGAAACTATATTGTTTTATTCAACAATATCAGTAGGACTTCTGAGGATAATCTAAAAAATAAGAACTACTTCAAGTTTAATCAGCGGGAATATCTTTATGTGGAAGTAAAACTTCTGTCCCTGGAATTCTGAGTGAACTTACAGACACAGAAAGCCAGTTCCTGAAGACTTAGAGGTGTTTACTAAGACTACTGTAGAAGACCTTCAGGTTTCCCTTTGTTTTTCTAAATTCTAAAATGCAATAGAAAATAAGAACAATAGTGTTTATATCTTTAAAATGAGCCAGGTGACATGGTGTAATACTTTTATTTGATGCTTTTAGAAATAGTATTTATATAAACTATTTCTAGGACTAAAATGGAGAGAAAAACAGATTATTGCAAGATGCATGACTTTCAAATGAAAAGTGAATGATAGCTGTAGAGGCTATTCCTGTTTCATGCTGACTTTATAATTAAGATAAACCTCAAACAGAAGCTTTAGAACAACACAAACACACACACACACACACACACACACACACACACACACACACACACCTACCCGTGACATAAACTACTGCATTCCGCTGTCATGAAAAATGTAAAGCTTAGCTGTCCCAAGGGCAAGTAGAATGAACTTCTCAGCTACTCATCTGGGTTTCAGTATGGCATCTTGACAAGTGGGTAATCTTCAGTACACAAAACAACTCCACAAGTAAAAACCAGTTCAAAGACACTCTTTGCAGAAAATCAGTTCTTTATTTTGACACAACATTATTTAAGCCCTGGATTAGAATCTAAATTTGTGAAAAATGTTCCAGTAAATTATTTCTACTCTTTTTTCCTGGGATTTCTTTCTTCGGGTGCTCTAATTAAGTTAATTACATTTTTAAAATATTTTTCATGATTTTGAAATGTTACTCTTTGTCTTTCTTGCAATATTAAACAACATAACCATATTTTAAAGGTTTAAGCATATCCCACCCACACAAAAAGTAATAAGAAATGTGAATATTGATTGAACAGAAAAAAATATTGCTACTGTGACCATGTTTACCTATTTTTAGTAAAATATTTAAATAGCTCCAACTGAAGTGATAGTAGCACATCAAAGATTGTATGCTTCATGATGATTGTAGCTTTGTTGGGCTGTTAAAGCAATAGACTGTCTTTCATCAAACTGAATTCAATTTTTGTTCAGTTTTCTTCCTGCTTAATATGTCTTTATATTCTGCTTAAAATACAGATCTATTTTTTTTTATTTGTAAGTCATTTCAGGTTTCTTAATTGATCTAAAGTATTGCTTACTTCAAAATTGAAGTGCTTTTATTCTTTAAGGTATTTTATTCATGTGTATATGATTTTGGATTTTCTAATATGTCAGAATGATACATAATAAAGAGAGTAATATTAATGCCAGGTGACCATTTTTTATTTAATGTGTCAAGTAGTAAAATTAATTATAACTATAATTAGTAGGAGATACACAAAACAAAAAAAATCTAAAATATTACATCAAAAACATAAAGTGTAGGAAGAGAGAGTAAAAACGTAATGCTTTTAGAATACATTAAACTTAAAAACCTATCAGCTTAAAATATATATATACATATATATACATATATACACATATATATTCCATATATTAATACAAAGTTTACATATAAAAATCATATATATAACTCATGGTAAACCATAAACCTACAAAATATACACAAAAGATAAAGAAAACCTGCAAACCACAAGGAAAGAGACCAAAAAAAGAAGAAACAGAGAAGAACTACAAAAAAAATTTAAATCTCTAATCAAAAAACATAGAATTAGCTGAATGGGTAAAATACAATCTATTACATGCTGCCTACAAGAAACTCACTTCAAATCAAAAGACACAAACATAGGGAAAGTGAAGGAATGCAAAAAGATAATTTCCTGCAAATAGAAATGAAAGAAAACCTCCATAGCAATACTCATTATAAACAAAATAGACTTTAACACAAAGACTTTAAAAAGAGACAAGAAAAGCATCCATATTTACACACCCAAAATATGTGTTCCTAAATATATAAACCAAATATTAAGGGCATAAAGGGAGAAAGGGAGATTATTATAATAGTAGGGAACTTTAATATCCAACTTACATTAATGTATCATCCAGTAAAAAGAAAAAAGAAAAAAAAAGCAATAAGGAAACATTAGTCTTAAATGTCACATTAAAGAAGATTACTTTAATAGATTTAATAGATCATTCCATCCCTAAAACTGCAGAAAACATGTACTTTTCAAAGGCACATAAAACATTCTCTAGGATAGATCACATCTTAGGCCACAAAACACACTTCAATAAATTCAAGATTGAATTCATATCAAGTATATTTTCTGTCCACAACAGTATAAAACAAGAAATCAAGTACAAAAAAAACTGGAAAAACACAAACACGTGGAGAATAAACAGTATACTACTAAACAACCAATGGGTCAATTATTAAATTAAAGGGAAAAATTAAAAGATATCTTAAGACAAATGAAATAGAAACATAGTTCTTCAAAATCTATGAGATGCAACAAAAACAGGTATCAGATAGTATTCATATAAATATAGGCCTTCTTAAGAAACAAGAAAAATCCCAAATAAGCAATCTACACCTAAAAGAACTATAAAGGAAAAATAAACAAAATCCATAATAAATAAAAGGAAGGAAATAATAAAGATCAGAACAGAAATAAATAAAATGGAGACTAAAGAAACAATTTTTAAAAATCAGTGAAACTAAGAGTTGATTATTTGAAAAGAAAAATAAAATTAATAAACCTTTAGTCAAACATGTCAATGAAAAGAGAGAGGACCCAAATGAAAAAAATCAGAAATGAAAAAATAGTTATAAATAGCACCACAGAAATACAGAAGGCAATAAAAGAATACTGTAAATACTTATATACCAACTAATTGATCAACCTAGAAGAAATGTATAAATTTCTGGAAACATAACTTTCCAAGACTGAATCTGGAAGAAATTGAAAATCTGAGCAGATCAATTCCTAACAATGAAATTGAATCAGCAATCAAAAAAAATTGCAACAAACAAAAGTCTATGGCCAGGCAGCTTCACAGGGAATCCTTCTAAAACAATTCCAAAATAATTTACCCTGATTAAAAAAAAAAAAAAAACAGCATTACCCTGATGACAAACACACACACACACACAAAAAAAAAAAAAAAAAAAAAAAAAAAAATTACAAGCCAACATCGCTGATAAAAATATCTGTAAAAATTTTCAACAAAATATTAACAAACCAAATTTAATAGCACATGAAAGGATCACCCACTATAATCAAATGGGATGTATTCCAGGGATAAAAGGATGGTTTAATATACATAAGTCCATCAACATGCTACACCACAATAATAAAACCAAAATAAAAATCATGACCTTCTCAATAAATGCAGAAAAATTATTTGACAAGATTCAATATCCATTTATGATAATAAAAAAAAAACTCTCAACAAAGTGGCTAAAGAGGCAACATACCTCAACATAATAAAGGCTAAAAATTACAAACCCATTGCTAATATTATACTCAATGGTAGAAAGCTGAAATATTGTCCTCTAAAATACAAGAATGGCCCAACCAGTGTGGCTCAGTGGTTGAGTATTGACCCATGAGTCAGGAGGTCAGGGTTTGACTCCTGGTCAGGACACATGCAGGAGTTGCTGGCTTAATCACCAGTAAGAGGCATGCAGGAGGCAATCAATCAATGGTTCTCATCATTGATGCTTCCCTCTCTCCCTTCCTCTCTGTAATCAATAAAAATATATAAATTTTAAAAGACAAGGATTTCTCCCTCATCACTTTTATTCAGCATATTATTGGAGTGCTAGCCATAGCAATTAACAAAAAATAAAAATAAATAAGAAGCATCCAAATTTAAAAGAATCAAATAGCCACTATATCCAGATGACATGATAATATATAAAGAAAATCCTAAAGATGTTGAGGTATTTATGTTGAGGTATTTTTGTTGAAAAATCTACAAAAACTAATTAACAGCTCACCTGGCATGGCTCAATGGTTGAATATTGACCTTTGAACCAGATCACATTCAATTCCCAAACAGTGCATATGCCTGGATTGTAAACTCAATCCATAGTAAGGGATGTGCAGGAGGCAACCAATCAATGATTCTATTTCATCATTAATGTTCCTATCTCACTCTCACTCTCGTTTGCTCTCTGAAATCAATAAGAAATATATTTTTAAAAACACTAATAAATTCAGTAAAGTTTCAGGATACAAAATGAATTTAGATAAATATTTTGCATTTTTATACAGTTATCAACTATCAGAGAGAGACATTAAGAAAACAATTCCATTTATAATTGCATCAAAAAGAATAAGTTAATCAAAGAGTTAGAAGATCTTTACTCTGAATACTATAAGACATTGATAATAGAAATTGAGGATGACACAAATAAATAAAAGGGCATACTATGTTCATGGATTGAAAGAATCAATGTTGTTAAAATGCCCATATACTACCCAAAGCAACCTGTAGATTCAATACAATCCCTATCAAAATACCAGTGACATTTTTCACAGTATTAGAACAAATAATTCTAAAATTTACATGGAACCACTAAAGACTCTGAATACCCAGAGAAATCTTGAGAAAGGACAAAGTTGGAGGTATCACTCTCCCTGATTTCAAATCATGTACAAATCAGATGCAAAAATATACTCAAAATGGATTAAAGACTTAAACCATAAAAATCATAGAAGATAACATAAGCACTGAATTCTTTGATATTAGCCTCCATAATATTTTTTGGATATGTTTACAAAGGCAATGACAACAAAAGTAAAAATAAGTAAATAAGAGTACATCAAACTAAAAAATTTTTACAGTGAAGAAAACCATCAATAAAATGAAAGACAACTTACTTAATGAGAAAAGATATTTACCAATCATATAGTGGTAAGAAATTAATATCCAAATTATATTATTTTTAAATTCATTCAACTCAACATAAAGAAAAACCATCCAATTAAAAAACTGACAGAGGACCTCAATAGTCATTTTTTCAGATAAGTCAGAAAGGTGAACAACAGACATGAAAAAAATGCTCAACATCACTAGTCATCAGAGAAATGCAAATCAAAACTACAGTAAGATACCATCTCACCCTCTTAAAAGCAGGAAGGTAGAGAAAAGAGAATTCTCATACATTGTTGGTGGGATTGTAAATTTCTAAAGCCACTATGAAAAACAGTATGGAGATTACAAAAAAAAATAAAAATAGAACTAACATATCATCCAGCAATTCTACTTCTGAGTGTTTATTCAAAGAAACTTAATTGAAAAGGTATGTGCATCCCTAAGCTCATTGCAACATGATTTCCAGTAGTCAAGATACGCAAGTAACCTAGGTATTGATCAATAGATGATTGGATATAGAAGATGTGGTACAGGAGTCCTCATGCACTGTTGTTTGATTTGAAATTTAGGGAAGCCACTATGAAAAACATTATGAATGTTCATCAAAAAATTTAAAAAAATAGAACTATGTTATGAACCAACAACACTACTTCTGGGTGTATATCTGAAGAAATCCAAAACATTAATTCAAAAAGATTTATGCACTCCTATTGTCATTGCAGCATTATTTACAATAGCCAAGATATGGAAGCAACCCAAGTGCTCATCAATAGATGATTAAATAAAGATGTGGTACATATATGCAATGGAATATTATTCAGAGGAAGACAAATACCAACGATTTCATTTACATGTGGAATCTTAAAAACAAAAAGCAAGGAAACAATGAATAAACAAAACAAGACAGAATCTGAGTTACAGATACAGAGAGCAAACCGATGGTTGCCAGAGGGGGGGTGGGTGGTGAGATGGGTGAGAAAGGTGAAGGGAAATAAAAGGTAAAAACTTTCAATTATCAAATAAATAAGTCATGAAGGAATATCTATATATATAAAAAGCCAGCAACCATAACACCTTAATGACCAGAATGACTGGTTGCTATGACACCTGCTGATTAGGGGGTAGGACCAGCGGGCCAACCCTCCCCACAGCCAGCCCTGACCCCAATAAGCCCCCACCACCTCAATCAGCCTGCAGCCCCTAACCCCACCAGCCCAGCCCCTGATAGCTCCTCAACCCCAATAGGGGGTGAGGTCAGCCACCCAACCTCCTGCAGCCCCTGCTCCCACCTGGCCCCACCCCAGATTAGCCCTCCCACTCCAATCAGGGGCAGGGCCAGCCTGCCAACCGCCCACAGCCCCTCCCCCAAGCCAGCTCTGCCCCTGATCGCCCCCCACACACACCAATGAGGATGTGGCTGGCAACCTCCCATGGCCCCTCCCATGCCTGCTGCCCACACACACACTATTCAGGGGCAGGGCCAGATGGCCCACCACCCACAGCCAGCCCCCCCACCCCAATCTAGGGCAGGGCCTGCCAGCCAATCACCTGCAGCCTCGCTCCCCAGCCACCCCGGCCCTGATCAGCCCTGATCAGCCCTGATCAGGGTGGGCCGGCCAGCCAACCTCCCGCTGTCTCTTCCTCCTGACAGGCCCAGCCCCATTCGCTGATTTAGACCAGGCTGGCCAGACCCCACCCATGCACGAATTCATGCACTGGGCCTCTAGTAATCAATATCATAACTTTGTATGGTTGCAGATGGTTACTAGACTTATCCTGGTGATCACCATGACTTTATATAAGATATATAAAGTCAAGCCACCCTTGTAAACCTGAAACTAATATAATGTGTCAATTATACTTTAATAAAAATTAAAACAAAAATTAAAAAAAAAATTATTTTAAAGAGCTGTCAGCTTTTCTTGGCCTAGTTAACTCTTTGCTCAGATGCTGAAACTTACCTGAGGAGCCAACTCCTACAGGAAGTCTCCCATATACCCCAAGTGCAGGCTGTTTCCTTTCTATCTTCCCCATAAGATCTTCAAACCTAACATAGTGCCTAGTTCATAGTAAGCATTCAATAAATGTTTGCTGTTGAACTGTTTATTAATAATCCTAACATTGGTACCTGAGGTAATATAATAGTTAACATTTACTTTCTAGGTAACCAGTAATGTGCTAAGCAATTGTTGTGAATTCTTTTCTTTTATCCAGAGGGCCTCAATTTGCGTTTTCCAGACCAACAACAGGTCAACATTGCCTGAGATCTTGTCAGAAATGTAAATTCTTTGGTTCTACCTCAGACCTAATAAATCAGGAACCCTGGGGCTGAGTCCCTGTAGTCTGTGTTTTAATAAGCCTTCCAGATGATTCTGATGCCTGCTGCTGTTTAGAAATACTTTCTAAGTAGAAATGTGTGTTTTGTTATATAAAAAAAATAATTGTTTTATAAAAATAAATCATGTTAAATGAAAAATGCCCCCTCTAAAAGAATAAAAAATATCCCGATGGTCTTCTAATTGCAGTCTGCAGGCTACTTTCTATGAGAAGAGAGAAAAATGGCTGTTAACTTGGACTGCTGCTTGTTTTCACTGTAGTTTGTTAATGAAAGTTATTGGGTTGTGTGCCCACCACCCAAAGTGCAGTCTCCTTGCATCACCATATATTTGACTCCCTTTGACTTTTACTATTAATTAGTTATTGGAACAAACTTATAAATCATTATACAATAAGAACTTGTTTAAATTAGTGTTTCTAAAATCCATTCTAAATTTTTTATCCATATAAATGGTCAAAAAATGCACAAACAGTGTCATGACACAATTATATAGTTAGAACTTGGTACAAACCCTAAATTTATTGATAATCACAAGCAATTTAGCAGTCAGCACTGCAATCCCTAAGTGGTGTTGCATAGTACAAGCATTAAAGTATCACAATTGTTTTCTATTTTTGCTAATGGTGACTACAAACCTACATTACTATGTTTTCCTCCTAAACAGTATGAGAAGCTTTAGATGACCAAATTGTCCACTTCACATCATTCGTTATGAATAAACTTCTTTGAAAAGGGATTGGGTGTGAAGAGTTGTGTATTGTTGTATAGCAAACCATCCTAAATCTTTTTAGCTTAAAGCAAGACTATATAATAAATGAAAGCATTTATTTTTGCTCGCAAATCAGGAAATTTGAGTAGAGTTCAGAATGGCTGACTTATCTCTGCTCCATACAATGAAAGCTAGGCAGCTGCACTAGGGCTGGTGGACTAGGGCTTGGCAACTGCACTAGGGCTCCTCTCACGGCTGGTGAATTGCTGTAAACTCTCAACTCGCTCAGCCAGGGGCCTCTATTCCTTTTCCTATAGATTCCTCCTCAACACTGCTTGGGTTTCCACGTGGCATTGCAGGGGCGGATTCCAAAGGACAGGAAGCAATTGTCTGCTGAAGTCTCAGTCAGAAAACCACCGCCTCTTCACTTTCACTATGTACCGCTGGTCAAGAAGTCACAGGACCCACCGAGATGCAAGGGAAGGAACACAGACCCCCACTTCTTGATGGGAGAAATCTCAAAGAATTTGTAGCTATCTTAAACATGTCACAAATTATTTATTCACTTAAATATAGTATAGGTTTTGAGCTAATGATATTTCAAAACTTCTTTGAATTTATGTTTGTTTGTTTTTTCTTTCAGGTTCTTTATAAAAGTTGTCCTACTTAGAAGTAAAATCAGAGTGAAAAGAAGAAAAAAATAGATAAACTATTTGCAAGAATAAAAAGTATGGAGAGCCGGGACCGGTTTGGCTCAGTGGATAGAGCATAGGCCTGCGGACTGAAAGGTCCCAGGTTCGATTCCGGTCAAGGGCACGTACCTTGGTTGCGGGCACATTCCCAGTAGGGGGTGTGCAAGAGGCAGCTGATTGATGATTCTAACTCTCTATCCCTCTCTCTTCCTCTCTGTGAAAAATCAATAAAATATATATATATATTTTAAAAAGTATGGAGAGAAAAAAATGAATACCAGTATCACCTAATAGGTCCATAATTGAATTAACAGTAAATAACAAATTCACAGCGAGTCACCAGGAAAATTTATTCCTGTAAGGTCTCACTGAATACAATGTATCATGAGGCAAGCAATTCTAATTTGTAGCATTCTGTTGTCTTACTGAAAGTGTGTGGATATCTAAACACAGCTAATCTCAACTCAAAATAAAGAGGGAAATGTGCACCCTCTTTACCTAAATTTCTATATTTTACTCAATAATAGATGTTTATTTTTTATTAAATCATCCAGGAAAAAAAATTTCCTTAATTCTCTACTCCACATAATCTTTGGAGTACAAAATAATTTAGAAAAACATTTTAGATGAACTCTAGTACCAAATATGCTAGATGGAGGGCAAGAACAGGACAGTAAAAGAGAGCAATTTAAGGGCTAATTCATTCATCATTTAGAAAAAATAAAAACATATGAATAGAAGAAATATTTGAGATAAAAACCGTTATCATCCTATGTTGCCATGGGCTTGCAATTAATTGTGTAAAGCAATTAAGAAATATTCTTAAATCAGAGGCAGAAGTTTACACCCTAAACATAAGGTAGGCTTTCCTGTTGTTTTATTGCTGATTTGCAAATCCATTGGTAGTGCCTTGACTTAACATAGAGATTGGCCATGAGATGGCAAATAATTCATTAAATTTCATAAACAAAGTCTCAGAGAAGCCAGCAATTTCAAGGAGTAAATAAATGAAAAGAAAATGTACTACTAATACATCCATAATTTTACAAGGTAGCACTTAAGAGATACGCATTTTTTTAAACACTGTAGAGTGGTAATTAATTTGAAGTAAAGTTTATTGGAATCATGGTTCATATGCTTCAGATGTAGTCAGCTGCTTCCCTCTTCTGGCCAAAGGTAAAGTTTGATTTTTAAATTGAATCTGAGCAGGATTGTTTTCATACTCAGCTCTAAATGAGGTCTTTTACAATGAAAGTTTACTATACTTTCAATCATTCTGATAAAAGCAATATAATTCAGAAATCATAGATTAAAATATCTAGGAATTCTTTCGTAGGAAAGTCCACTGAGCTTTTCATTTGTAAGATTTTTTTGTACTGTATACTTGATTTAAACATTTGGCAAACAGTCTTCAGGCTAAGAAAAAAAGAGGTTTCATTGTACTGAGGTCACTGGGGGTTAATATATTTTGATTGTCAACTAAAATTATTCATAGATAGTGGAATGAGCACTGGTGATTCTTACAGGGAAGAATGAGAAATTACAAAGATAAACTCCAGAGATTTCTACCACAGATTATAGAATGAAATGCAATTTCTCTTCATGATCTTGCTAACACTTGCAAGTAGTATGAAAAAAGGCTACAAGATCAAATTATGAAATTTATTAACCCAAAAATATTTTTCTTAGGAATAATTTAAATTTCCCTGTATATCTGTCTATTCTGGACAAAAAAAATTTACTGAACATTTCAAGAGAAAATAAACTTTCACAAAAAGGTTTTTATAAAGCGTTCTTTGCCTAATGTATGTAATTATAAACCTGTATTCATAATATCCATTTTTGTTGGTAAATGCCATTGGATATTTCATTCTAAAGACTAAAGCCTAACATAATAAATTCTATTTATATTAAGATTTGTGGACACGTGCTGTGAAGTATTAAACATAAAAAGACATTAAAGGAACTGAACTTACTGATTTGAGAATATATGAATATAAATAACTGAAATTAAAATGCCTGTTTCATATTTACTTTTTAAAAATTAAGTTACAAAGCACTCAGAATGAGCAAATGAATTATTAAAAACCAAGAAAGATGAATTTTCACTAGTATTCAAGGAATACTTGGTAAATGATAATTTTGTCTCCTTCCTTTTGATAACCATATTCATTCATTTTTATATTAAAGAATATTTGTGAGTGTGGGCATCATGTTCTTACTCCTGACTTTAAAGGAACAGCCATTAATAATAATTAATAATATTAATTTCTGATTTGAGACATTCTTTATAATACCAAGGAAGAATTTCTGCAAGTTACTAGGATTTTTTATGAATAAGCAGTTTTTCATATTTTACTTGTTGAGGTGAAATTATATAAACAGATGTCCAATTATTAACTAGCCCTGAATTCCAGGAATAAAACCTTAGTCACATGTCATTGTTGGTTTTAGTGCTAGAATGTATTTACTTATATTTTATTTAGCATTTTTATTTCTATGCATAAAGAAGTTTAACCTGTATTTTTTTCTTTGTGCAATTTTTGTCAAGTGGCAAGATTTTGCTAACTTTATAATAGAAATAGAAATGTTTCTTATATTTTCATATCCTCCAGAACAATTTTTAACTGACAGAAATAATGTTTCTTCAAAGAATTATTTTAAGTTGCCTATGTAGTCACCTTAGTGGCTTTTTAAATGTAATTCTTTTTAAAAATTTTAAAACATTTTTATTGTTCAAAGTATTTAATGTAATTCTTTTAATTAAAAAATCTTATTAATCATTCAAAAGTTTCCTTTCTTTTTTTTTACTCAGAAAATACATATATTTCCTTGACAATCATTTGATTTATTAAAATATTTTACTAATACACATAAAACATTTTATACCTCTCTATGAGAGATACTTCTGGTTACCTACCCAATCTCTATTGTTTCCTTTACTAATATTTAATCTCCCAGCATCCTTTGCAATTAGGATTAGCCGTGCAAAATATCTCTGGTCAATGAAAAGACAGTGAGTAAGTTATTCACTTTCACTTTGTCCCTTCTTCATTCTTGGACTCCAGGTGCAATACCTGGCAGTATACCAGAAATCTTGTGACCATGTGAAGCCACAGAGAAAGAATAGGAATATAGAAAATTATAACTAATCCTAGTGCTTTTTTTTCTTTCAGTTTTATTAATATACTAGAGGTCCAGTGCATGAAATTCATGCACAAGGGGTTGGGGGGGCGGTGTCTCTCAGCCCAGCCTGCACCCTCTCCAATCTGGGACCCCTTGAGGGATGTCTGACTGCCCGTTTGAACGACATCCCTCTCACAACCCAGAACTGCTGGCTCCCAACTGCTCACCTGCCTGCCTTCCTGATTGCCTTTCTGCCTGCCAGCCTGATCACTGCCTAACCACTCCCATGCCAGCCTGATTTATGCCTAACTGCTCCCCTGCCAGCCTGTTTGCCCCCAACTTCCCTCCTCTGCCAGCCTGGTCACCCCCAACTGCCCTCCCCTGCTGGCCATCTTGTGGTGGCCATCTTGTGTCCATATGGGGGAGGGATCTTTGAACACATGGGAGCAGCTGTCTTGATCTTGTGTGTTGGAGTGATGGTCAATCTGTATATTACTCTTTTATTAGATAGGATAGAGGCCTGGTGCATGGGTGGGGGGCCAGCTAGTTTGTCCTGAAGAGTGTCCCAGATCAGGGTGGGGGTTTCCTTGGGGCATGGGGTGATCTGGGCAAGGGGCCTGTGGTGGTTTGCAGGCTAGCCATACCCCCCAGTGACCCAAGCTGAGGCCCTGGTATCTGGAATTTATTTACCTTCTACAAGTGAAACTTTGTAGCCTGGAGCAGAGCCAAGCCTTCTGCTTGCTCCATGGCACAGCCATTTCTGTTTGGTAGTTTACCTTCTATAATTGAAACTTTGTAGCCTTGAGTGTAGGCTTAGGCTGGCTAGAGCAGGCAGAAAGCTTGGCTTCTTCCATTGCCAGAGAAACCCAAGCCTCCCTCCTGCTCTCTGTGGCCACAGTCATCTTGGTTGGGTTAATTTGCATACTCACTCTGATTGGCTGGTGGGTGTGGTTGGTGGGTGTGGTGGAGGTATGGTCAATTTGCATATTACTCTTTTATTAGATTAACTGACATACAGTACTGTATAAGTTTATGGTGTATGAAATAATCACTTTATATTGAAAAACAATTACCACAATAAGTTTAGTTAGCATTCTTCATCTCATATAGACTTTTAAAGAAGAAAAATTTGTTTTATCTTATGATGAGAACTTTCCTCTTTGTAACTTTTAATATATAATATATCAGTGTTATATTTATCTTATTGTTCCTTACAAACCCAGTACTTATTTATCTCAATGAGATGTTTGTACCATTTGACTACCTTCATCCAATTTCCACATTCTTATCCCCCACCTCTTCTAACCACAAATCTGATCTCCTTTTTAATAAGTGACATGATACAGTATTTGTCTTTCTTATCTGACTTCACTTAGCATAATGTCCTCAAGATCCATTCATGTTTTCAGAAATGGCAAGGTTTTCTTTTTATGGCTGAATAATATTTCATTGCATACAGTGTATATATACCAAGAAGTCCTGATGCTTGATGGTAGTGTTGAGCTATCATTCTAGCTCTGTACTGCTTACTTCTAGAAGTCTTGAAAAATTAAAAATGATTCTTACTTATTTAAGCCACTATACTAGACATAATTATTTGCATCAAACACTTTTCTAAATGGTACACTTTCTTCCTGTAGCTCAGAACTTTTGTGAAGTATGTACAATATGCCTCACATTGATGTAAGCAATTTATGTTTATCACATAAACTCTTACAATCTCCTGTGAAGTAGGAACACTATTATTCTAATTTTGTGAAAGAAGGAATAGAGATAGCTACTAGTTCACAGTGATAAAATTTAAGTGCAGGAAATGTTCAACTGCCAAAGTCTTAACAATTTTGTAGATAAAACCATCAGCAAAGTATTGGTCCAGAGTAAGTATCAAAAAATGAGGTTGTTGGACATACTGTTGGTATTCATTATTATTATATCTACTGGAGGCCCAATACACAAATTTGTGCATGGGTGGGGTCTGGCTGGTCCATCCGCATTGGAGCCAATAGGGCCGGGCAGGCCAGGGGGAGGTTGGCCGGCCAGCCCTGCCCCCCAGTCCAACTCCTGGTCCAACTCCCAGTCAAGGGGACAATTTTCATATTAGCCTTTCTATTATATAAGATACTGACACAACTTTATGTGTTCTGGTTTTTCTGTTAGCCTTGCTAGAGGTTTGTCTTATAATTGGATAGTTTAAAAAAGTTGCTTTGGGAATATTTTTATCAATTCAACTTTTTCTATTTTGTAAGTAATAATTTTTCCCATCACATTTTTAATTCCTGCTATGTCCTCTAAGTTATTTTTGTGTCTCTATCTGGTTTCAAATTGATTTTAAATATCTATATATTTAAAGTGATAATGTGCACATTAGCCAGGCATCACAACCGCTCAGGAGGAGGCCGCAAGACGACTGCTCAGAGGAGCTGCGCATGCAGATGGGTGAGAGGGGACTGAGTGCCACCCCCAGCTCCAGCAGACACACACCAGAGTTGGGGGCGTGCTCCGACCGGCCATGGAACATGCCCCTGGTGGGTGGCAGTGGTGGCTGAAGTGAAGCAGCCCGGCTCTAGGGTGCCTGGTAATGGCAGGAGCGAAGCAGCCTGGGTTCTGGGTGCCAGAAGGAAGCCGGTGCCAGCAGCCAGGAGAAGGAAGGCCTACACTTGCACGAATCTTCATTCATTGGGCTTCTAGTGTTATATAATGAATCTGGTAATAGCAATACATTTTCTTCAAAAATATAAATATCAATGTTGACATTAAATTCTCATTTTCTTCTTTTTTACTTAATATGTAACTAGAATTAAAATAAGCCTGATTTTTAAATAATAAAGTCATAGTGTTTCATGGAATTAAATCTAATTTTTATTTTAACCATTATCATAAAATATTTATTCTTTAGATAATTTATTGAGATATTTTAATAAGTCATAAATTACCTTGAAACCTGAAATATGGTAGACAGATCTAAAACATTACAGTTCAGAATCTTTTTCCTCAATATTTAACAAATTTTATCCTAACTTTTAATACTGCAGCAGAGAAATATGATTGATCTAAACTGATTTTTAGAATATTAATTTTTTAAGATTTAATTTATATACAGATCTATTTAAACTGTACAATTCATCATTTTTAGTATAATCACAAGCCTGTGCAATCAACACCACTATCTAATTCCAAAACCTTTCATTACCCCAAAAGAAACCCTTTTGGTATATCCATTAGGAGTCACTTCTCACTCCCACATTCCCTAAAAAGCATAATACACATCTTCTGTCTCCATGGATTTGCTTTTACTGAACATTTTATATAAATAAAATCATACATTTTGTGGATGTGGTGTCTGACTTCTTTCGTTAAGCATATGTTTTCAGGGTAAGGTATAGCATTTATCAGTATGTCATTTCTTTTCATGGCACAATAATGTTCCAATATATACTATAACAAATTTATTCATTAGTTAAAAAACTTTTGTGTTGTTTACACTTCCTAGCTATTATAAATAATGCTGCTATAAACACTCACATATGAGTTTTATATAATAATATGTTTTTAATTGTCTTGTATATACATTTATAGGTGGTAATTCTTTGTTTAAAGTTAAAGAACTGCCAAACTATTTTTCCAAGGTGGCTGCGACATTGCACATTGTCACTGGCAATGTATGAACACCTCCACTTCCTTACCAACACTTGTTAATTTCTGGTTTTGGTTTGTTTAATAGCCATTCATGTGGGTGTGGTGTGGTTTTGACTTGTATTCCCCAAATAAAAGCATGTACCTTTTCATTTACTTAATGACCATCTGTACATCTTCTTCGGAGAAATGGTAAATAGTTAAAACTTTTGCACATTATTTAACTGGATTATATTTTTGTTGTTGTTATTAGAGTTCTTCATATATTTTGTGCACTAAACCCTTATCAGATATATGATTTACAAATATTTCTGTTATTCTTCAGATTGTATTTTCTTTCTTGATGTATTTAAAATAAGTTCATAAAATTCCTGTCAAATATGAGCAAACAAAATGCAGCAGCATATAAAAAAGATTACATAGCATGACCAAATGGAATTTCTCCCAGAAATGCAAGGTTGGTTCTACATATGAAAATCAATCAATGTGATATACTATATTCACATAATAAAGGGGAGAGAGCACTTTAACATCTCGATAAATGATAAAAAGTATTTGACCAAATCCAATGCCTTCTCATGGTTAAAAAACACTCAACAGACTACGAATGGAAGGAAATTTGTGGATTACTCATTGCTAGTGTACACAATTGCAAGTGATACTTGTATATTGAACTTGTATCCTACAGCTTGCCAATCTCACTGATTATATTTAATAGTTTGCCATGGATTTTTTAATAATTTTTTATTTTTTTTATCATGTCACCTGGAAATAAAAATAATTTTACTTCTTCTTTTGCCATTTGGATATCTTGTATTTCTTCTTGCCATATTTCTCTGACTAATATTTTCAATACAATGTTGAGTAGAATAGTAAGAGTGAACATACTTGTTTTGTTCCTTATATAAGTGGGGAAACTTCTTAGTCTTTGACTATCCTAATATATAAAAACCCAGGGTCCGTAACGTCCAAAACAACCAAAGGCTCCACCGAACACCAGAAGTAAGTTCTGCAGTCAGTGCTGGGTTGCCACCAGTGAGTGTGCAGTGACCCAGCACTGACTGCCAAGAGGTCTGTGGATCAGGTCTAGAGACAGGCCCAGAGGGAAAGGCAGGGTCTGATCAGCAGCCTCCATGGCAGCTGTTGATCAGCCTTTGCCTCTCTCTTTCTCTCTGAGCTTCGCCAGGAGCTGTGCCTGTTTCTCTCTGGGCCTCCGCAAGGGCTACTGATCAGCCCTGCCTCTCTGATCAGATAGGCCTGGAGATGCTGAATGGCATAGAAACCAACCAATTAGAACCAAATCTGGGTTAACTGAGCGGAGCCAATAGCTGCCTAGGAGGTGGAGCTTTTGACACTGACTGGCATAGAAACTGACCATTCATAAAACCAAATTGGCTGGCAGGGGAGGGCAGTTAGGTATGATCAGGCAAGCAGAGGCAGTTAGGGGCGATCAGGCCAGCAGGAAAGGGAAGTTAGGGCTGATCAGGTAGGCAGGGGAGACCAGTTAGAGGCAAGGAGATCAGGCAGGCAGGGGAGTGCTGTTGGGGGTGAGATCAGGCCAGCAAGGGAGGGTATTTGGGGGCAATATCAGGCTAGCAGGGGAAGGCAGTTAGGGGCAATCAGACAGGCAGGCAGGTCAATGGTTAGGAGCCAGTGGTCCCAGGTTGTGAGATGGATGTCTGACTGCTTGTGAAATCAGGCCTAAACCACAGTCAGACATCCCCCAAGGGGTCCCCAGTTGGAGAGAGTGCAGACTGGGCTGAGGAATTTCATGCACCGGGCCACCAGTTAAGTTTAATGTTAGCTGTGAAGTTTTTGTAGATATCTTTCATCTTGTTATAAAAAGACAGATAAACCAATATAGTATATTGTTTTGACAGGTTTTCATATGTTGAGCCAACCATGCATAAATTCCATTTAATCATGATATATAATCTTTTTTATATGCTCATATTTTATTGAGGAGTTGTCTGGATTATTTTAAATAAATCAAGGTTGTGTATAGTGTCTAAGACATAGTGACCAAAGATTTGGTTCACATCCTGACCCTGTCACTTAAATACTGTGAAACCTTTGATCTCATTTTCTCTACACCTGACTTCTCTCATCTGTAAAGTGGGAGCAATAACAGTACATGTAGCATAGAGATGTTGTAAGAAAAAAACAAAAACAAGTTATGCTTCCAAAGCATTTAAATAAGGTCCAGGATATGATTAATGATAAATACTATATTATTGTTTTTTTTTCTACCTAAAATCCAATAGAATTTGTTTTATCATAGTGGTATAACATTTTGACCTATTCTGTTGATAAGTATGGCTCCTTATACTGATTTTAACATCACACATATTTTTAATTTGCGCGCACACACACACACATATTGAATACACATGTTTTTCTTTAGCTAAATAGTCATTACTTATTATATTTCTTTTATTTTCTTTATTGTATTTGTGTCACTCTCTTTCAAACATTCAAAGATTAAAATGCTACTTTCACTTCTACTATGTCCTCCACAGATAATCTTTCCTCATTTTTACTGCTGCATTCTTAGAAAGTCTTATATGTATTCAATTAACTGCTATTGTATTGTATATCTACATCATTGTTGTGCATATCTACATCATTGTTGTGCTTGCCTGCCTCTAATGTTATTTTTAAACTGTTCTTATATATTTAGTTCTGTACACACTCTTTATTAGCTTTTTAATTAGCTTTTTATTTCATTTTATTCTCAATCTAGCCTCATCTTATTTCTTGCAATTCCTGATTCTTTCTTAGTAAAATTCTTTATTTTAAAATACTTTCATTTGCTTAGTTTCATGTTATTTTCTCAACAAAAGTATAAGAAAAAATTATTTACATTTTACTGATGCAGCATTAAGTAATTGAAGTTGGTCACTAATATAAGGTAAGAATCTTAGTCTTTTCAACTTTTAAATAAAAGTATTTTTCAACTTGGGCTTTCTAGGTTTTGGACTCCTTTAAAGCTTTTTTAGAGTCCCAGCAATATCACATTTAGTGTAATTAAACTGTTGAAAGAATTGCTATAATACAATTTTACTAATAGGCCTGAAGGAGAACTATATAAATACCCAAGAATATTGGAGAGTCTAACATTCTTTTCAAAATAATTGATTCATAGTAATAAGGAAAATCAACAAAGATATTAAAAAGTTTATCAACACTGTCAATAAACTTGACATAAGTGACATCTGCTCCAAAATTGTTGAATATACATTCTTTCTAAATGTACTTAGAAAATTTATCAAGATGGTCCATATTTTAGGTCATAAAGCAGGTCACAAATAATTTATAATTATTAAAATCATACAAAAAATGTGATCTCATCATAGTAGAATTAAAAATATAAACCAGTACACAAAAGACATTTAGAAATATTTGAAAAGTAAACTACATAATTATAAATAATTCATGATCCAAAAAAGAAATAATATGGGGAAACTTTGAGATATTTTTTGTCTAAATTAAAATAGAAAACACAATACATTAAAATGTATCTGAAACAAAACACAACTTGCAGGGAAGTTCAAAGCAGTAAATACTTATAAAAGTAAAGACCCGTTTGGCTCAATGGATAGAGCGTCAGCTTGGGGACTGAAGGGTCCCGGGTTCGATTTCAGTCAAGGGCATGTACCTTGGTTGCAGGCATATCCCCAGTAGGGGGTGTGCAAGAGGCAGCTGATCGATGACTCTCTCTCATCGATGTTTCTAGCTCTCTCTCTCTCCCTTCCTTTTTGAACAAAATCAATAAAAATATATTTTTAAAAAATACTTATAAAAGTATAAAAATCTTAAAATAATAATTTAATATTCTACTTTAAAAAGATAAAATTAAATAGAACCACATAAATAGTAAATTAAAAAAAAAAACAGAAATAAGAGGGGTATAACAACAGGTCATACACAAATTAAAACAATAAATATTATGAATAAGTCTATGCTAAAAATTTCACAACTAAAATGCTATGGAAAATTCCTTTAAAAATGCAAACTACCAAAGCTTCTGATGATAATAAAATTATCTTAATATTTGGTACTAAAAAGAACTAAGGAAACAACACTTGTTTGGAAATTATAATACTCTTCTAAACAATTTATATGTTATATGTCAAATAAAATTTCATAATAAAATTAGGAAATATTTAAGATTTAAAAATTTAAAAATCTACTAATGAAAACTTATGGGGTGTAGTTACTAAAGCATCAGTTAGTGGGAAATTTATGGCACTAAATACCACAATATGAAAAGAACCACAGAATAAGCACAAGTTATGTAGAAAGCACATGATTAATGATACAGAAAATATACTATAGAAGAGATAAAAGTTTTTCATAAAAACTCATAAACAAACCATTAGCAAGAGTAATCGTGATAAAAGATTTTTTTAAATCTATTAAGAATAAAAAAAGAAATATAACTTTAGAAACTGCATAAGTGGAACAGATAATAAAATAATATTATGAACAATTTTATGCCAGTTAATGTGAAAACTAGATGTAATGGTAGCTTTTTAAAAATCATAATTTACCAACTAAAAAAGAAAATTATATATGAATAGTCCCATTACCATTAAGGAAAATAATGTATATTTAAAACCCTTCCCACAAATAAAACACCAGACCCTGGTGGCTTCTACCAGATAGCCAAGGGAAAAGCAAATCTAATACTGCACAAATGCACGCACACGCACACTCACACACGCATACAAAAACAGTTACTGGTTGATTGAAAGTCAGTATGAAAGACAGCAGCATGAAAACTTTTAAAAGAAAATATAGGAAAGTATCTACACTATGAAATGTTTCTTAAACAAGACACAAAAAAGTACAATCTACAAGAAAAAAATGATAATTTTGGCTATACTAAATTTGAAGATGTCTGATGATTAAGTTACCATAGAGTACAGATATAAGCTCCAAGCTAGGAGAAAATATGAGTAAAACACACAACTAGAAAGAACTTATATTGAGAATATACAAAGAACTCCTATGAATCAAGAAGAAAAAGACAACACAATATAAAAGATTTGGACAAGTACTTTAAAGATGTTTGTTTGCTTAAAAAAAATGCTTAACCTCATTAGTAATCTGAGAAATAAAAATGAACCATAATACAATATTGTTTTATATCCCTGGGTTCTTCAATATAATAATTTCTTAAGACAACATAGTGTTGGCAGAATGTAAAACAACAAAAACTCCCACATCCTATTGAAAGGCATGTAAATTGGTACAGCCACCTTGGCAAATGGTTTGACATTACCTAAAAATTTGTACATTTGCCTACCCAGTGATTCAGCAATTCAACTAGTCAGTATATACTTAAGAAAAACTCTTGCATGTACATACCAGAATTTGTGTACACGCATAATCATAGCAGCATTACTCATACAGTAATTTAAAAAACTAAAATGAGTATAAATATAAATCAAGAATACTATGAAAAACTAATTTTATATTCATACAATGCAATATTATACAGCAGTGAAAATAAATTAATTATAGCTATTTATAGCAACATAGAAGAATATAAAAAACATAATATTGAACAAATTAAACAAGTTAGATAAAATTATATACGATTTATTTTCATTATATAATTCTCATAAACAACTAAAACAAACAATATATATTTTCACAAATTAGGAAAACTATATGGAAAAAGCCTAAGGAGAAATATACATGAAAACCTTGTTCTCGTTACCATTAGGAGGAAAGGAGAGGTTGGGAGAAGAACAGAATCAAGGAGGATCATAACAAGGAGACTATCAGGGCACTATTTTAATTCTTGACCTGGAAAATAGGTTCCTGGTGGCTCTCTTCATTATTATCCTTTGCACTATAAATTAATTTGTATGTATTTTTGTGTACATTTAACAATAAAGTAAGGAGTTTCAGAGACAAAGAAACACCAAACAGACCATCCAACCTCAGAGGGGAGGCTGGAGAGGGGGGAGGGATGTAAGAGATCCACCAAAGGACTTGTGTGCATGTGTATTAGCATAACCAATGGACAAGGACACGGGGGTGATGGGGGCTTGTTCTGGGGGGTGGGAGTGGCCAGGAGGGGTCAATCGCGGGAAAAGGAGTCATATGTAATACTTTAAACAATTTTAAAAGATGAAGAAGAAGAAAAAAAAGTAAGGAGCCAATAAGAAAAAACACATTTGAGTAAGAAAAAAGAAAGTCTTGCCCAATCAGACATTAAACCTTTAATAAAATTACAAGAGGCCCTATGCACAAAATGTATGCAACAGTAGACCTTCCTTCCCCTGGCTGCTGGCACTGGCTTCCCTCCAACACCCAGGACCCAGGCTTCCCTCACAGCCTGGCTTCGTCCAGAAGGTCATCAGGAAGGACATCCAAAAGGACATCAGTCTAATTAGCATATTACTCTTTTATTATCATAGAGAGTATTAAATGGTGTAAGAATAGGATGGGAATAGACAAATAAACCAAAGGAATAAGTTTACCTGGGAATAAAGCAGAGCCTAGGAACAGTCTTGCAAATGTGTGGGAATTTGTTACATGATGGAGGAGCATTATAAGTTCTGGCGGAAGGATTCACTAATCAGAGGTGGGACAATAACTATACAATAATAATAGTAATTCTTACTCTGAATAATCTATGTTCTGTCCTGCAGAGCAGGAAGAGAGAGCGGGTGCCACTTCCTAATCCCTCCTCAAGTTCATTGGAGGGAAAGGCCAGGGCAGGTTACTCATCTCACTTGTCAGTAAAATGGGGGTGGTATGATGATAGCACTTGCCTTATAGCCCTGTTAAGATTAAATAGTAGAATAATCCATTTAAAGTGCTAAATTTGAATATGCATAATGATTAAAAGCTACCATAGAGTGAAGATATAAGTTCAATAAAAGACTAGTTTCCAAAATTTGCTAATTTTAAGTTTCTGTAGTTAAAGAATTAATGTGATAAAAGGAAAAGAAGGTTTTTCTAAATGTGTTTTCTGTTCTTGGCTCCTTACTTTTTTGTTAACATTTTTTATTGTTAAATTTACAATGCACACAAATTACATAAAAATTAATTTATAGTGTAAAGAATAAAGAGACTCATTGTGAATCTATTTTCCAGGTCAACAAATGGCTAGGATTCGTCATTTGCATGAAGGCTCAATAAATGACTTAGTTTCCAAAATTTTCTAACTAGGTTTCTTAACCTAAGGAAATAATGTGATGAAGGGGGAAATGGGTTTTTAAAAATCATTGTTACTCTTCTATCTCACTCAACAGACTTTGACTTTGAATTGCTTGAGAGTAACAATTATGCTTTTCCAAGTTCATATATTCAGTATGTAATAGGACTTGCTATGTAATGGATGCTCTATAATATATGTGTTGAATTAATTTGAATTAATAAGGGGAAGGAAGTAACATTGTTATAAAAAGGGAAAGAGTCAACGTGGCTGCCAGGAAATGCCACAGCTTTCACCAATGTGTAGAGAAAAACAAAGCAGTGTTTAAAAGGCCAAATTTAATGGATTCCCAAGGTTATGCTACTGTGAAATTATACTCTGTGAAACAGGAATTAGAATCAGTCAATCCAAAATGTAAAATAGTATGGAAGATAAGGTGATAAAACATAGTATACTTTAAATGAATAGTCCAATTAGCCAAACACCAGGGAGAACTTAAATCAGAATGTGACTTTATATGAGCAGAGCAAGGAGTAACTACCAATACCGACAAGTAAAATGGACAGAGAGAGAGAGAGAGAGAGAGAGAGAGAGAGAGAGAGAGAGAGAGAGAGATACGGCAATTATGTGGTAATATGCCATCTCATAGGAAACCTAATCACCAAAGAAATACCTGTAGACTAATGCACCAACACAATTCCTTTGTGAGATATTTAAAGATATGCATTCATAATTAAAATAATTCAAATCACCAGAAAGCAAAATGGATAAAAAATGTATATTGTCCTTCTTCAATTTGTGTTAAATTGTTCGTGTTATAGCAGAATAAATATCATGGCTGCTTAATTCTTTAGATTAATAGTCACTGGTTTGAGGGTTCATAAAAATAAAATGGACATAGAAGAAACATATGACTTAATTGCTGTCATTAGTTCTAAAAATACTGAAGAAAACATATTTTATTTTGAAATCTAAATCAGTAATACTGTTTCAGGTGACATTAAAAAGTTTCATAATTTTTCATTAAAATGTGATATAATTATACTACATATAACATTTTATAGCAAATTTTTCAAAATACTTTGTCCTCTTTTATAAATATATAGCTAAGCGATTTAAATGTCAGAATTATAATGAGATACTTCTTTATCCTCTAAAAAAGTATATTTTCAATTTCATAACCAAGAAGAGAATACAAAAAGCTCTGTTCCCTGTGCTTTTTTTTTTTTTTTTTTTTTTATCATTGCAGAAATGATTGACTGTATATCAAAAGTAGATCTTCCAAGCTATTACATTTCACCATCTGGTTAACCTTATCAGTAAAGCACTAGAAAATAAACCTCACACATTAGAATTTCATCCACTCTGAAGAGTTATCTTGATCATAAAGACTTGCCCAAAACTGAGATAAATTATTATGGAGACCAGAATTGGGGCTACCTTAACTGCGCTGATTGAATTCAAGTAGAACTGCACGGATAACAAATCCTAATGTGTGGCACCCCTGGTGGTGGGGCCTGTGCAGAACAGATGGTTTACCCAGCACAGCATAATCACTTACAACATATCCACATACAATGACATTTAGAATTTTCCATTTTTTAACAGTGATTATCCTTGACCCACATTTCAATGCTCTAAAACATCTTTTATACACTTCTCCAATGTTTCTGGACCAAATCAGATTTCATCAAAAAGTATCATGTTCCTAAAATTATGATTAAACTAATCCTCCCCATAAGTAACAGCAAAAACTCATAAAACTGGTAGAATTGAACTCAGAATTAAGATGAGTACCCAAATCATTATCTAAACTACGGTTCTAGGAGTACATGTTTCAACCTGAAGAATTTTTTTAATGGTTCCAGATTTTACTGGAATTAAATGGAAGATAGCATCAAAATTCCTTTTTCATCCTTGCCCCATAAATGTAGGAAAGAAGGGGGTGTGCAAATAAAAAGCGGCAAAAGAAATTATTTGTGATCTAAAAGATTCTGGCAATAATACACAAAGAAGGAAATGTGCAAATGTGCTAAATACTCATGTTGTTTACTTTGGTGAATGTAATTATTGTGAGTGCGGTTATAATTTTCCATAATTCAAAGTCTACCTTACCATTTCTCCACACACAATAAAAAATTATTTGGTGTTTGCCCACAAGAGTATTCCATGTAACTCTTATCACAGTTTTTCCTGTCTTTCCAATAGAATGCCAAGAACTTCCAAAATGCATTATCATGCAAATGTCTTGGGTGACTTTACTACACATTTATATTGCAAGGTAATCAATAAATTATTATTTCAATATTTATTGGAATCTCAGAATAAAAAAGAAGATAGATTACGCAAATTCATCTTCTGTGATTAATGGATGTTCAGCAGAAGGCATACACTGATGGAGTAGGTCAGTATGCAGACTATATTACTGAATATTTCAGCCCGGGTTGTAAATATAGTATCTGTTTCTCTTAGGGACTGTCACACTGAGTGCAGTATAAAAGGCAATAAATTTCAACAGATTAATTAACTCTTTGGTTACTGGGGCTGTGTGTCACCTATCCTGGCACCTAATAAAAATTCCTTTAATGCCAAGACATAAAGAAGGGCCTCTTTGGAAATGAGTTATTAACAGCATTTCGTGAATAGATGGAGAAATTGTAGCCGAGCCATTTAAGTGTCATAAAGTGCAGCAAAGGCTGCTGGAGGCCTCTGAGGGACGCCAGGCAATACCATAACAATCAAATCTGAGATGGAAGAGGGATTGAGCTGTCCACTCAGAATTTTTATATTGTCAAAGAGCAGCGAGGAAATAATGTGATCAAGAAGTGAATTAACCTTGTGTGTGAAGGAAAGGGGATGATCTGATGGAAAAGGCAGTAAAGTAAAAATCACTCCATAATGCCTGCATTGCAGGCGAGTCATGAGGGGCTCCTAATGTCTGCGGGCTGTCAGAGGACGGATACAGACCTCTAAGCACCATAAACCCATTACCTGCATTAGCCTGTAATTGGAATACATTTATTCATGCTTTCTCAGTTCTTCAGGGCCAGCGTCTTGTATACCCACAGAGCATTAATTCCTATAAATGTTCTATCTTCGCGGACTCCTGCAAACAACTAGATAGTCTTGGGTGGGAATTAACACTCAGCGAGGAAAGAGGAAAGCACTCTGTGTGTAGTACAAGATTCGTATCCACCTTCCATTTCATACTGTGTTTTAATTTAGTACCTTAACTGCTTGCCCTCAAATATTTTTGGGTGCTTTCTGATAAATATCTAGCTAGCATAATTTTATGTTTCAGGACAAGAGTTCCAGCAAGCAGAAAATAATAAACATCAAATACTATCCAATTGTGTTTTACTAATGTTCAAAAACTATCATCCAAAATGTAAGTTTCACTTTGTTACTTCAGGCTTCATCTCAATATATAACAGTTTTTATAAAGTTCTTCACATAACCCTAGACAAATGGAGAAATAATAATAAAATTTAAATCAATAATTTTTTTCTGAGGGCAGCACCTTTTGCCTAGGTTACGTAGTAGAACCAAAACCAGCACATTAGTAGGTACCTGGTATACAGATTATCTACCATGTAGGAGGCACTGCTCTAACTGCTTTGCATATGTTAACTTAGGTCACCTTGATGACAACCTATGTGTGAGTAGTTGTATTACTATCTTCCTTTTAAAATTAGGGAAGTGGAGCACAGAGAGGTTATATAAATTCTTCAAGGTCACACAGCTAATTTGAAACACCAACAATCTGTCTCTAAAAGTCTGGATTTTTAACCACTTAGCAAAACTGTCTCACCAAAAAATGGACATCCTATGTATATTCCAATAAGTAATTAATTATAAAATTACATATGGATGTGCATAAATGTGTATGTTGTTCTTGAGAATTCTACATTTTCATCTGTACTTTCATTCTCCTGCACTATCAACTATTCTCCTTTTTTAAGGGTAAGTTCCCATTAACATATATTGATAGATGTGCTTCAGGCTTTAGTGTCTTCTGGCGTTAGCCTCATTCTCCTGGTAGCTATCCTTGCCTCTTCATGGCAAACTCCTCTAAGGAGCTGTGTTTGCTGTCTTTACTTGCTCACGTCCCTCTTCGGCCTCTTGTGATTCAGCCTCTTTCCTCACCACTCCACAGAATTGCCGTGCCAAATCCTGAAACCACTTTCACGTCTCTATTTTGATCAACCTGTTGGCACACAGGACACAGTTAACCATTTCTTCCTTCTTAAAAAACACGGCTGTATGGCTTCCAGGACAGCACTCTGCCCTCCCTCCTACCCCTGCCTTCCAGGGTTTTCCTTGGCTGGCTCTGGTACCAGCTCTGAGATGCTGAGGTTCTTCAGAGTGTGGCACCAGCCTCCTTTGCTGCCTCTCTTCTATGGCCCTGAAGTCAAACCAACTACTCCACAGATTTAAACATCTCTTTGCTCTGTGTACATTTTCATTTCCTCCTTTTAGTCCAGATTTAAATATCCAACTGTTTCCTGACTTCTTAATTTTGTCTTATAGACATCTTAGATTTAATATATACGAAATGGAACTCTTAATCTGAGAGAGAGAGAGAGAGAGAGAGAGAGAGAGAGAGAGAGAGAGAGAGAGAAACAAATAAACAAACAATGGATACCTACATTTCCAGATGCTTAAGCAAAAAATGTAGGTATCTTATCCAAACCCCCTGCTCTCCATCTCATTTGCCAGATATATGTTACCCAGCTCTGGCCACCAAGAGTGAGGGAAAGATTTTCAGTATCTGTAAAAGATGCCAGGAGGAAATGCCAATTGTATTAAATAACTGTAATTAAATATCAAGTTGTAAGAAAACAATGAGTTTTTTACAGCATTCTATTCCAACTCCCTCGTATACAAATCTGTTAATTAAGCACATATAGTCGTTGAATATCCCTTATACAGCAAGCACTGTATCAGACAGTGGGGATTATACACATGACATGGCCACTGCTTTCTAAGAGCTCACAGCCCGGTAAAAGAGTAGGGCAGTGGGGAGAAGCACAAAACTGCAAACACAGTGTGACGACTGCGCCAATAGAAGCAAATAGAAGTGAATGTAGGAGTTGTGGTGCCTTAAGAAGGAGAACTGTTCAGCTACTTACCAAACAGAAGAATGATGAGAGATCTTTAGGAGGATGCTGCTTCTCACAGTCATAGAACTTGGGAGTGGAAGAACCTTGGTTCAAATTCAGATCTTTGGATTTCCAGGTAGTATTTATTTGCTACACTCCCCTCACAATTTAATCAAAGATCATCAATACTATAGCTATAGTATACATGTACAGAAATGAGATTTACTTTCAGGCATGCCTTGATAAAAATTGCTTACTTCACAGAATGAATAAAGGCCTTTTAAACAACTCTACTGAAAGCATTTAACACTCATGAACATGCATAGTATAATATACATATGCATGTATACGTAGTTTCACATAGAAGTTAATAGAGATGCATAGCTAGTGATAAGTGTTATCTCAAAACAAGTCCAATTCAGTTTATTTACAATCACTTTGGTGCCGAAAAGCTTATAAACTAACCATCTGTCAGACTATGTTGTTACAAAACTCTTATCCCAGCAGGATACTTGGATTGGAAGCAAGAATGAATGTTTTCATTATTACCATCTCTCTTATGTAACAGAATGTGTTTCAGAGGAATCACCTTGCTTAAAGCAGGTAATGCAATACAAAACTGAGTTGGCTACTTAAATTGTCCAAATAGCCTATCCTCTCTAAATGTGTGCAAAGCAATAAAAACCTCCCATGTTACTTGTGCTAAGAGGTAAAGTATGCCAGCATGCCAAATGTCAATTCCGAACAAATAGCCAAAGAAAAAATGTAGCATTGTAATAGATAATCCTTACTCTTTCCAGTAACTGAACATACTGTGGCAATAAGTTGCTTTTAAAGGAATAGCGACACCCTACTCAGTCTCAGAACCAATAGCAATAATAATGGATAATAATTAGTGAATATTGCCACCCACACCGCGTTAATGAGAGGACGCAGCTTGTGTGCAACTTTTGGTATTTTCAAAGCTCCTATCAAGAATGATTGTTAATATAAAAGGAAAATGCCATTTATTTTAAAAAAACAAACAGAGTGGCCTTTTAGATCTGGGGCCCATTATTTGTTAAAGTGATGTGCAGGAGGTCTCCCAGGAGTCAGGTATTCGGAGAGGTTAAACTCAGCAGCACACCCTTAGAAATAGAGCTGATAGCTAATGTTTAAATGTATTGTGACATGAGATATGCTCAGTCCCCAGCACTTCTGCTCTTTATGCTGCCACATATGTGAATGGAACTTCTGCTTCCTAATAAGCCTGAAAAATACTGTTTTATTCCATTACACTGAACCAACATAAGACAACAACAACAACAAAAAAAGGGGGGTGGGGAGGAAAAAAGATAAGAAAGAACACCATCTTCTCTATTAAAGCATGTTAAAACAGAATAAAGCAAATGCTACCATGTTTTTCCAAGCTATGTTGATCTTCAGCCTCCCCCCTCCTCCTGACTAATCTAATAGAATACTGTTATAAGATATCTTAAATAATATTTCTTTTTCCATGTTACTTCTATCATAGATTATTTTAAATGTAAATGAATAAAAGCTAGCTATTCTATTTCCAGAAGAATTTACTTTGCTCTCAAGACCTAAGTGACATTAAAATAATCACATACAGCCTAGCTGGTATGGCTCAGTTGAGCATCAACCCAGGAACCAAGAGGTCACTGGTTCAATTCTGGTCAGGGCATATGCCCAGGTGTGGACTCAAAACCTAGCAAGGGATGTGCAAGAGGCTATTGATCAATAATTCTCTCATCATTGATGTTTCTATCTTCCCTTCCCTCTTTCATATTCTCTGAAATCAATAAAAAAAAAGGTTAAAAAACAGTAATTATCAATATTATGATAATCACAATATAAACAAAAAACTATATATACACAACTTTGGATATATATATCCAAAGAAATAACAAAAAACTTATGTTATGAAAGTCTATTGTGCCCTGACCGGGTGGTTCAGTTAGTTGCAGCATCATCCCAAATACCAAAAATGGTTGGGGGTTTGATCCTCGGTCAGACACGTACAGGATACAACCAACCAATGTTCTTCCCTCTCTCACTCTCCCTTCCTCTCTCTCTAGAATCAATAAAACATGTCCTTGGTTGAGGATTTTTTTTAAAGTCTATTGTAATGAAATTAAACTAAAGACAGCTAAATTATGGTCATAAAAGCTGATTTAAACTCACTAATTGAGGATTTTTTTAAAGAATAATGATAATATTATACATATGAGTATATTAGAGGCCCAGTGCATGAAATTTTACAGGGTGGGAAGGGGGTGTCCCTCAGCCCAGCCTGCACCCTCTCCAATCTAGGACCCCTCGAGGGATGTCTGACTGCCCGTTTAGGCCCGACATACCTCTCACAATCCAGGACTGCTGGCTCCCAACCACTCGCCTTCCTGCCTTTCTGATCACCCCTAACCACTTCTGCCTACCAGCCTGATCACCCTCTAATCACTCTCCTGCCAGTCTGATTGATGCCTAACTGCTCCCCTGCCAACCTGATTGCACCTAACTGCCCTCCCCTGTAGGCCTGGTCACCCCTAATGCCCTCTCCTGCAGGCCTGGTCCCCCCCAACTGCCCTCTTCTACAGGCCTGGTTCTCTTCTCCCCCCCATCCCCATTGCTCTCCCCTGCAGGCCTGGGCCTCCCCAACTGCCCTTCCCATTGCCCCCAACTCCTCTCCTCTGCCAGCCTGGTCATCCCTAACTGCCCTCCCCTGCAGGCCTGGTCCCTCCCAACTGCCCTCCCCTGTTGGCCATCTTGTGGTGGCCATCTTGTGTCCACTGGGGGCAGCCAAGACACCAACAGAATGGAAAGTACAGTACTATAGAAGTCAGTTTCAAAATGAAGCTGGTTGCAGCCATGAAATAAAGATCAGCCTTCAGGAAAGGTTGTGTAGGTTGAACAGTTAGTACCCCTACCCTTTAAGAATTGCACTAAGTTAGAGGACTGCATGAGGAAGACGTTTACCTTGAGCAAAACAGGAATTACTCAATGTTCCACCCACTCAGGCCTACATCCCTGGTAGCAGTCTCAAGTACTACCCAACCCCAAGCAGGCCACAGATTTTAGCCTCCTTTAAATTCACCTGAAATAATTCACCTGCGCAAAGGCATTACTGAGCAATGCAGATTTACCAAAGCTTTTTAGGAAGCTGAAGTGGTGGAATTGCAACTTAGATACTTACTGTATAATTAGTTAATTCCAATGAGATACCTGTTTTGTCCCCACAGCCTCTTCTAAGCTATCCTAACCTGATAGTTCTCTTTTCTCTCCTTCCTCCGTGCAGCTTTGATCCCTGCTCCTCGATTTTCTCTAGTACTTTAAACTCCATTTTCCTCCAAATGTGTCATCAAAATTCATCAAACTGCTCTAAAACTGCACTGTCTAATGTGCCATATGCCTTTGAGTACCTGCAATGTGGCTCCTCAGAACTGAACAGTATCAGAAGTTAAAATTCACACTAGATTTTTAAAACTTTATGTAAAATAAATTGTGAAATAACTCATGAATAACTTTTTACTGATTGCATTTTTAAATTAAAATCTTTTGTCTATTGTTGAGTTAAATAAAATATATGACTAAAATTCATTTTACTTGTTCCATGTCACCCTTTTAATGTAGCTAGTAGGAATTTTTTAATTGCATATGTAGTGTACATTACATTCCTATTGACAGCATTGCTCTAAGAAATGAAAGGAACTTCATGTTAGGAAGGCTAATACTAAGTAGCATTCCACTGTATACATGTACCAGATTCTTCTTTTTTTATTGACTTTTTTACAGAGAGAAAGGGAGAGAGATAGAGAGTGAGAAACATTGATGAGAAACACCGATCAGTTGCCTCCTGCACAACCCCTGCTGGGGATGTGCCCGCAACGAAGGTGCATGCCCTTGACTGGAATCAAACCCAGGACCCCTCAGTTCATAGGCCGATACTTTGTCCACTGAGCCAAGCCGGTTAGGGCTGTACCACATTCTTTATTCAGTCATCTATTGAAGGACACTTCAGTTGTTTCCATGTCTTTGCCACCATAAATAATGCTGCAATGAACTAGGGGTGTTTATATCTTTGTGAATAACTGTTTTCATATTGTGTGTGTAGATAGCCATAAGAAAAAAATTAAACACTGACATTTGCATCAAAAGGATACCAATACTCCATAGAAAGCATTTTAGGAATAATTTTCCAAGAGACTTATCAAATTCCTTCTTACAAACAAACCAATAAAATGTCCACAAAGATATTCTCAAACCAGATGCTAAATGGCTTAAATACTTCTCCCTGTCGTTACAAATGCTACCTCTTTACATAGAATTTTTCAGACACAATTTATAGTGCTGGGAAAGAAGGAGCATGGGGGCTGGTGTCCGAGTGGCCCAGCTCTGTGAACCTCTGTGCTTTGGGAGAGAGCAGGGCAGAGACTGTGGCCAGGAAGTCAACCAGCCTACAAGGGAATTGAATCTATAGCCACAGCCTCATTAGCACTGTCTACCACTCCCATCACATCCTGTAGCTAATTATTTTTTTAATATATTTTATTGATTTTGTACAGAGAGGAAGGGAGAGAGATAGAGAGTTAGAAACATCTATGAGAGAGAGTCATCGATCAGCTGCCTCTTGCACACCCCTCACTGGGGATATACCGGCAACCAAGGTACATGTCCTTGACCGGAATCGAACCCGGGACCTTTCAGTCCCCAAGCCGACGCTCTATCCATTGAGCCAAACCGGTTTCGGCTGTAGCTAATTATCTTATCATTAACACCAATCACATTATAATTACTTATGTAAATAATTGTCTCCACCACAAGAGTGTGAGCTTTGTGAGGGCAAGGATCCATATCTGTCTTATTCATTGCCCAATGCCCAATAGCAGGCACAGCAAGTGAAAGATGAATTAATTAGATTTTCTGTTCACTGCAGCCTAGCCCACACATCTACCAATGAACTGCCTAGCTTGAAAATGCTGTCTACGTTATCCTTTATGACAGGAATAGAAAAGAGGCAGCTGGTGATAATAATATGTAAATGAGTGAAGTATAATGATAGTATATCATATTAATATATATTTTTATTTTATAGCTGACATTTACTGAAGGCTCATCTGATGATAAGTATTGCGCTAACCATTTAATCCCTTTTCACTGAACCATCACAAGAACTAGCCAATGAAGTACTATTATTATCCTCATTTTATACATAGGGAGACTGAGACTTATCGATAGAAGATTGAAGTAATTTGCTCAAAAGACATCCAACAAGCAAGAGGTGGTGTAAGGATTTAAATTTAGTCTTACTCTAGAACCTAACTCTTAATACTATGAAAGATGATTGCCCAGGACATAAGAATGTGAGAAACATGAGAAAGGCCTCCCAGAAGTCTTCTCGCAAGGAAGAGAAGACAGGAGCATTTATACACAGGTGCCCATCTCCCAGTGGTGGATCACTGCCTGGAGATGTTAACTTCTCCAAAACTTCTAAGCAGCAGCTGTGTGTGTGTGTGTGTGTGTGTGTGTGTGTGTGTGTGTAAGTGCATGTATGTGTGTGAGAGGTAAGGGTGCAATGAGCTCTTTAGGCTTCTGCAGCATCAGAAAAGCAGAAAACAAAAATATGTGATGCAAACTTGAGACAATACATTGCAGTAGGAAGTTACTGGGTGAGACTGGGAATATTCAGTCTCTACAGAGGATTTAATATTCAATATTTAATAGAATAAGCTAGAGTTCCTACTGCTGCCATCTGGCCTGAGACGGTAGTTGATAGCTACCTTCTCATTCATCTACCATCCATTCTATATTTATCTCACCCTTGGTCAGCACTACAACTGATTGATAGCCTTTTGGGGTGACTGAGACATTGGAGCTTTTAGTTGTTTTGCCCTTGTTAGGTCATTGTTGCTGCAAATGCCTTTTCACCAATTTGACTGAGCGAGGCAACACCAAGAGAAACACTCCAGTGAATCCTCTGTCTTTGTAGACATACTCCCCTTGTCCCCGCTAGATGGAGCAACATTCATAATACTCAGGGTCTACTATGAAGCAGGTCCTGCTAAGAACCTAGGTTTCTTCTCCATCTTCTTGGCCACTAGTGTGAGGCATACAAATGATCAAGTGGTGCATATATTCATTGACTCCTATTACTATTAAAGTCCATAGTAGAAGAGTCTTCCCAAGATTTTATCTAATTAGTAGAGAAATTAGAAGCACAAATTCTGCAGTTGAGTCACTGGGAAGCATTGTGCAAGATATCAATATTATTTCCACATTTTGGCTCCCAAATGCATATATTCTAGTTACTGGAAGCACAAGACCATATCTGTCAGCTGCAGTTTCTTTGCCTATAAATATTCAGACAATGACCTCTCAACTCTATCTATGTATTGTCCCTGAGGAGACTTGATGTTCACTAGACCATGGCATTGTCCTATCAGGCCAGCTGCCTCCATATGATGCAATGTATAGTAGGACCAGTAGATCCCATGATCATGTGTCCATTGTCACACATCCTTTACCATAAAGAGGGTCCCTCGGTCAGATGCAATATGTCAAAAAATCAGGTTTTTGGAAGTTTATCAGACTGAAGTGCTGGCAGAGGCACTGTGAACAGGACAGAGTCACATCAAGAGAGGTGTCAATTACACAAAGAGGAATCACTGCTCTCTCCAGGAAAGAAGAGCTTTTATGTAATCAAACAAGTGGCTTGCTACTCCTTTTTTGGAATGTACCATCTATCTTTGCTGCTGACAGGCTGGACGTTATAAGAGGCAGTAGTTGCACCGGCTTCAGTCAGTAGGAGCTTTATCTGCTTGGCCAGGCATACGCCCCTCCTTAACCCCATGGTTTTTCCATATGTGAGCATATCAGGCAAATGCTGAAACAGCTGAGAACAAAGGCTAACACACATTGGACAAGTCATCCTGACTACCTGCTTACTGAGTGCCTCCCCTGCAGGAGGGCTTTACATAGGCCATAAAATGAGACACAAAGATTCAGGACTTTGTGCCCACCCCTTAGGTATATCCACCTGCCTCTTCCCCAGAACTCCTTGTATCCAATCTGCCAATTTTATACCTTCTTGTCCTCTGACCAACGACAGACACTATTCAGGAGGGAGAGGCCAGGCCATGTCTCACTCCATACTAACTGAATATCAAGTGCCCACTGTTCTGTCCAAATCAAGGCAAACAATATTCTCAAGATACAGATCAGTCTCACCCTTAGGAACAGTTTGATTATAAGTCTGTAGACCAAGGGAACATGGTTGCTATTCTGGCTCTGATGCTAGTTTTGGTAATTTCATCCATCTTGCTTCGATTGTTCACTAGGTTACTGCTCCTCTGGAATTACATCACCCAAGTCGTCCCTATTTGTTATTAAGGATCCTAGATACATTCATCTTCTACTTTTGCCTTGTTTTGCAGAGGGCATTAAGCTTCTCAGAGATGCCAGCATCCTTCTCCCTAGTGTATTCTGTATTTGCCTTATTGAAGGCAGTGTCCACCAAGCCTTCCCAGGGAACATGGGCAGGTGTTGAGTTCTTTGTTCTCACATAACAAATTCATTCTAAAAGCACCATCACCCTGAGGCTTCTGATTCCTTCCTCAATATTATCAAGGTCATTTCACTATCCCTGCTTCATTTACTGTAGGCTTTCTGCCTTCAAGCTTCAAGGAATTATCTCCGCAGGGCATTGGGACTAACTGTAGGTGTCCTCACCCCCTATTAAATTCTGAGCCATAGAGATTGCTCCTATGTCATTAAATCCTCCCTCATCCAGCCTGATATTCCATTCCCTTTTCCTCTCTCCCAAGTCCAATACCTGCTACATTCACTCCTGAATTCTGGCAAGTGGTCTCATATAGTTGTTGTTCGTTATTACCAGCTAGCTTTAGTCATGCTTCACATGACACAGCTATTTCCTCCCCAAAGTGGGCTGCATTTTTGGTTTGGAGACAATAATTGGAAGTTGGAGCAGACCTTGAGGACAATCACGATCTTGTCAGGCACCTGTCTCTGATGAAGCTTTTTCATGGTGTTCAGGTGAGGGAAAGTTGTTCTCCTGGTCAAAGGGAAAGGATTGCTTCCACCATCCCAAGAGGCTCATGGGGACTTAGTGGTTCCTGGTTCCTGGTTCCTGGTATTGCCCACACAGTTGTCCCCTTCCTAGAGCTCACAGTCCCTTTCCTCCCCTATCAGGGCACTGACTTTAGCATAGAGATCTCCACCTTTGCAGCCCTGCTACTCTTATGATTAAATCCTGAACTGATGTTTAGCAGTCTTTCCTGAGGCTGCAAGAGAGGAAAGTCTCTTTAAATACTGATATGGAGGCTTTCCAGCCTTTGCTTTGAGCCCTGAGTTGATAGCTGGCTGATCATGAAAGTTAAAAAAAAAAAAAAATCACATGATCTCACACATCTAGAGGAAATAATGAACAACACAAACAGACCCAGAGAAAGAGAACCAGCGATCAGACTCTCAAACCTCAGAGGGAAAGTAAGGGATGATGGGGGTAAGGGGAAGAGATCAACCAAAGGACTTGTGTGCATACATATGGGCCTAGCCAGTGGCCATGGACAACGGGAGGGGGGGGCATATCTAGGGAGGGGTTTGGGATGGGAATGGGGGAATAAGGACAATTATGTTATACCATAATCAATTTAAAAATAATAAATAAATAAATAAATAAATAAATAAATAAAATTTTTAAAAAGCCAGCAAATTTCCTCGTAAGTACCATTGCCCCTTTCCCATTCATGTGTCAGAACTACCATGCAGATTAATGTTTCATGTTCATCTTCTGGTACCACAGGTAAGAAGAGCCTTAGCAATCTTGATGCCATAGCACACAAGGAGGTATTCCTGCTGTCATCTGAGTGAGGAGTGACCCACTTTGAGACCTGAGAGGCTGCATTGAAGTCTTCTTCTTCTTCTTCTTCTTCTTCTTCTTCTTCTTCTTCTTCTTCTTCTTCTTCTTCTTCTTCTTTTAATGTATTTTATTGATTTTTTACAGAGAGGAAGGGAGAGAGATAGAGAGCCAGAAACATCGATGAGAGAGAAACATCGACCAGCTGCCTCCTGCACACCCCGCACCAGGGAGGTGCCCGCAACCAACGTACATGCCCTTGACTGGAATCGAACCCAGGACCCTTCAGTCCACAAACCGACGCTCTACCACTGAGCCAAACCGTTTCAGCTGATGTTTTCTTCTTACACCAACTTTACTGACGTGGTTTTTCACAAATGCAACCTTAAGACAATTACTTCAGTGAAGTTAGATCATTTGGGTGGTTATCCTAGTGAGAAGAATTGAGGAAAATGGGAAGAAAATATAAAAGATGCAAGAGTGTATTATTAAAGTTGTTGCTGTGGGCAACTAGAACTCAGTTTCACCAGGACCACTTGACAAGCCCTCAAATGGTCTTGCTAAGGGAAACTAGCCCTTGGAAGGAGGGTGAATTTTCACAGATCAGCTATTAGCAGTTTTCCTGTTTAATTATGCTTTTAGAGATCAGCATATTAGCAGTTCTATAGACTGGATTACTGCCTTGTCTAATGCCTCTGTTTATTTTGGTTGATTCTGCTTGGACTACCCTTTCTTCCCTCTTTTCCCCATACCAAACCTATTTGAACCCTCAACATCATTTAGGTTCTGCCTTTTGAAGGAAGCTTTCATAATCCACTCCAGTCAACATTTTACTGCTTCTAATTCCTGCTCTGGTGGCCTTAACACTCATTTGGCACTTAGTCATAGTCATTCATGAGGTATTTACTGAGTGGAGGCTATGTCCCAATCACCTGTTCTTGATGATGGCAGTATAGCTGTGAATAAACGAGACAAAATTCCTGTTCTATGGAACGAAATTGCAGCAGCACAAAAGATGTGGGGGAACCCTAGCACCGGTTTGACTCAGTGGATAGAGTGTTGGCCTGGGGACCGAAGGGTCCCGGGTTCCATTCCAGTCAAGGGCATGTACCTTGGCTGCAGGCTCCTCAGACCCTAGCCCTGGTCAGGGCTCATGCAGGAGGTAACCAATCTATGTGTTCCTCTCACATGGATGTTTCTCTCTGTCTTTCCCTCTCTCTTCCACTCTCCTTAAAAATCAATGGAAAAATATCCTCTGGTGAGGATTAACAACAACAATGAAAAGATGTGGGAGAGACTGACAATAAATATGTAGGAAGTGATTATAACTGCCATGAAGACAAGTAGAGCAGGGTGAAGACAGTGTGTGTGTGTGTGTGTGTGTGTGTGTGTGTGTGTAACCCTTGCAGGGTTAGCTCGCATGGAAGAACTGTCTGATCAGTTACCTTTGAGCAGTGGCCTGAAGAAAATGAGGAAGTACGTGTTGCAAACATTGGGGAGGGCAGCATTCCATGCAGAAGGAAGAATAAGTCCTGAGCACTGATGCTTATATGCTTGGAGAGGGCTGGATGGCTTTTGAAGAGTAGCTGTGGTCCATCCACATCAAGTTCTTTCTTAGAAGCCACATAAGGGTTTTGAACTTTAATCTGAGTAAAACTATAAGCCATAAAAGATCTTTCAGCAGGAACATGTATATTTGGTCACAGATTCTGAAAGGATCATTCCAGCTGCTGAATGAATTTGGGATATAGAGAAATAAAGGGAAGCAGAAAGACCTGTTAGGTTACTGCAGTCGTGCATGCCTGAGTGGATGGTACCTTATGACACCTCCTGTAATGTAAATTGTTTTGTACCAACATTTACTTTTTTTTGTCATGTGTATCCATAACTCCTTGAGGGCAGGGAGCTCATACTTTTAAATGATGGATCATGTATATGATCTATATTCATGTCTATTTAATACGGCTCAATAAATTATTTAAATGCTGATCAGTATCAAATCCACTTCATTCGGTAACAGTATGGATCACTGAAAGCCTTTCTCATTTACTATCTCTTTAAGCAATTTTTATTCTCCAAGCCTTAATTTCAACATTATATAATGCTTATAACACCTACCTAACCTAGTCTATTGTAGGTGGCAGGAATGACAGCAGGCGTTAGACCACTGGGGTCAGACCAAACCTGGGTTCAGCAACCTCAGTACTTGAGTTCTGGCTAGGAAAGAATTCAGAGCCAAGTCTCAACTATAAGAGAACACTTATTTATCAAATCACAGAGGTGGGAGAAGTAACTCATAAAAGAAATGGGTTTAGGAAACAAGTTATAGAGGCAAAGTTTGGGACTAAGGAAGCTAATGGTAACCACCTGAAGGGTAGGGGGAGAGGAGGGAAAGGCATGGGCATGCTCTGAGAGGGAGAGCTCACTGGATCCTTCATCCTAAGGGTTTCAAGAGTGGAGATCTTAGGGGAGGTCCCAGGGGAAGATCTTAATAGATTATCCATCAGCTCTCCAGGTGTGTCCTTTCAGGGTCTGGGCCTCCTCTGATGGATTGGGTGGCGCCAGGGCAGGGGGGTCCAAACCAAATGACCAGCAATATGCTAGGGAACGAAAGGTCACCCTGGGAGGAAGAGGGTTACACCCAATAATTGTCCTTTGCTAGGCACCTGAGATTTTTGCCCTGGTGGCCTTCTGTACTTGGCCATTGTCCTTGCTCTGCTCCTGTCTAATTGCCTACTACTAGTCAATAAGGATGAATGAAAATGCCTGGCCACACCCATCACTTACAATGGAAGATATCTGTGTTACTTCAACAGAAACCAAACACCCAATACAAAACACACATGCTCTTTCTGTATAATGCCTGCGAGATTTTAAAAGCTTTACATAACTGACTGGATTAAACATATATTAATCCAATTCATTCCTTTCTAGTTATCCAAAGCATGCACTCAAAAATGTTCCAGCTTTGTCCTAGCAGTCTGTGCCTTCCGTATCATTTTAGTGTTAACTAAAAACAAATTATCACCCATCCATCCCATCTTGGTTTTTCACATCATTACCTCCCAATAATTGCAGATGTAGCCCTAAACCCAATGTAGATGTTTAAGAGTTTGATAGATGGTCAAGCTATGGAATTTACATTCTGAGCAGTAAGTGACACTGTCAAAACAATGCTGGCAGCACGTCTGTTGTGTTGCAAGGACCGGGATTGTGATAGCTACAAGCTGAATTATAACATCAGAGGCAACCCAAGTGTTACCTCAGTCCATTTACACCAGAAAGCAGGTGCAAGTCAGGTAAGAACATGGAAGCAGAGAAAGGCATGTGGACTTTGCCTCATCTCATTAGGATCCAATAGAGGAAAGCGAGAACCCCAAAGATTTCTAAATGCGGGGTCATCTTTCTCCTCTTGGCCGCTTCTCAAATTGCAATGCAGGGCCATTAACAGGAGGCCTCCTCCTGCTTGGGCGCCCAGGGGCTGCAGAAGCCAGGGAGTCCCAGGCCCCTGCTAACCAGGAGGCTGCAGAGCTGAGGCTTGGATCCAGGAACAAGCGGAGCACACTTGACCCCCTTGGCGGTCACCGCCCCTAGGCCTTTTTAATGGGTGAGGAGCGCTGTCCTCGCACCATTGGGCCCAGCCAGTGGGCACGCCTGGAGGAGAGAGAGCATGCGCGAGAGGTAGCCCAGACCATGGCCAGAGGCGACCCGGGGGGCGGGGCCGTGGGACTGCGCACGCGCGCAGAGACACATAGGCGGAAGTGGCGCGCGGGCGCCGGCACCGCGAGGACCTGTGCGCGGAGGCGGCAACCTGGCGGAAGGTGCAGGATTAGCCCAAGCGGAGGAGAAGCAGGAGGTGATGGCGACGGACATGGGAGGGGGAGACGCTCTCTGGCTGGCGCCACCCAGTCTGGGGTCCCCGGAAGGCTCGCGAGTGGACGTGCCTCTCGGGCCTTTCGTCCTCTTTGGGGCGCGACCGCCCCGCCCCCGGGGCCCCCGAGAACCTCCCCTCACCCCTGGGGGACCGGCGGGGAGAGGCGGGGGTTGGGATGGAGAGCGCGGGTCACTCCCTCTGTGCGGATCAGAAACCTGCCATCATGGTTCCTAGGGAGGGGCGCTGCTCTCGCCCCATCCTTCCGCCTGCGAGGACTCCCTCCCTCCTGCCTGGTGCCCGGGTCGCAGGCCCGCGGCCCCGCTCAGGGCCTCGCAGACTCGGGGGAGTGTCCGTCCCGGTCCGAGCCTGCAGCTCAGTTAGGAGCTGCTTCCGGGTTCCACGTTATGTAGGGCACTGCCGTCCTTTTGATTAGCAGTGCAAGGTGTTTGTTCTTACAGGTTATTCGTGTCGTAAACCTGCACTGGAGGCTATGCTGATCCTCCAGTCTTTGCAGCTCAGTTCTCTCCCCAACCGTTTTATTTTTCTTTTCAATGTTGAACGAAGGCCTGGAGATTTGGTGTGCTAAGAGAGTTTTGATTTTTTTAGTGTTGGACATAATCAGGAGGATAGCAGATGTCGAGAACTGTTTTTGGGATAAACATTTTCCAAGTGAATTGAGATAGTTTGTGACTTGGAAGAGAAAGAGATAGCAGCATTTGAAAATAATTTATATAAGTCTGTCTTATACTTAATATATATGAAATCTATAGATAAAATCCTAAGTTTAGCTTTATCGCTTGGAAAAAAAGAGCAACCTTCAAAAAGTACCCCATGGTTTCTTTTGTGTAATGATATGTGTACAAAGAATTGGGACCGCATTTATTATTCTCTGTTTTATAATCATTCCCCATAGGTCATGATTAGTATCCAGAGTCCACTTTATCTAACTATAATAGTAAGATCCTTTTATTTGTAGTAATGAGTGTGACAAAATACAGAATCAAGCTTACTTCAGATTACTTACACTGAAATGGCATAATTTCCTCATATTTTACCCTTTTGCTGTGGAGACTTCTTTTTAAGGTTGGAAAAGACTGGATTTAGAAATTTAATGAAATACTTTTGACTTCAGTAAGTCGTTGTAAATCAACATTATCACAACATTTTTAAATTTACTATGTGCTAGAAATACTGCTTTTTTATTCAATTTTAGCTGTTATTTGTGCCTCTAGGTAACTAACATTAAATATCTGTGTTATCTTTAGTAAGAGGCCTCAGGCAGTGAGTCACAGCTCTGGTTTTTTTTGTACTTGGTTTCAAGAGTTACTGTAAACTTCTAAAGCAAAGCAAAATGTTGTTCATTTAATTTAAAATGTCAACCAGTGTTAACTTTATGCTTGATTTTTTTTTTTTCCCCTGCACCACAAGGACATTGGTCTTATTTCTTTAGATGTTGATTAGTGTCATTAATGTCTGAAATGTAAGGGATATAACAAACATTTAAGATCACAATTCTTGGGTTTCAGAGCTCACAGGGTCTTCATCAGTCACATCATCTGACCAATGATGTTCTGATTTTTTTTAAAATATATTTTATTGTTTTTTTTACAGAGAGGAAGGGAGAAGGATAGAGAGCTAGAAACATCAGGAAGGGGGAGGGATAGAGAGCTAGAAACATCAATGAGAGAGACATCGATCAGCTGCCTCCTGCACACCCCCTAATGGGGATGTGCCTGCAACCAAGGTACATGCCGCTGACCGGAATCGAACCCGGGACCTTTCAGTCCACAAGCCAATGCTCTATCCACTGAGCCAAACTGGTTTTGGCGATGTTCTGGTTAATAAAACTGCATTCTAAATGCAAGCTTTAAAAGGCAGGTTTTCTAGTGCTGATGCCTCATAAAAGCAACAGAAGTGGATTTATCTCCATGTTCATTGTAGATGCTCTGTGGAAAATTTCAGTATGGATGTCAATATTTTGGCACAGATGTCCAAGAAGTAACAGTGCTGCAGGGATTTAAGCTTGTCGGGTATAGGTCTGTGGCTCATAAGGTTGCCAGTAGGTGTGTTGAAGTGATAAAGTATTAGAAAGAAGAGGAATACTATTGATTAAATAGTTTTTACTAAAGTTCAGTAGAGTCCTTCATTTAATATGTTACACTTTTAAGTTTATAGTTTTAAGTATTCAAAACAGAGTCCATTCTAGTCTTATAATTATTAATTATTGTGTTATTTTCCATAACATCATCTGTAGACCTACTTTTGTCCCACCATGTATAAATCCAAAGAAAATCAACAGTTATCTATGGAGCCTTCATGATTTTTTTTTTTTTACAGGCTAACAGAAAATTGTGTGTTTCTCAGCTTTTTGCAATCCCAAAGACTTTTTTCTTTTGTTTTTAACAGCTTTATTGAGGTATAACTGACATATATTTAAAAATAACCTGCACATTTAATGTATACAATTAGATGAATTTGGATATATGCATATGCATGATACTATCACCATAATCAAAGTAATAAACATCTATCACCTCCAAAAGTTTATTTCCCCTTCTGTGTGTGTTTGTATGATTAAGAATGCTTGACACGAGATCTGTGCTTTTAACAAATGTTAAGCGCACAGCAAACACCTTTTTTTTAAACTATTGGCACTATATTGTATAGCAGATCTCTAGAATTTACTCATTTTGTTTAACTAAAACTTTACAACCATTGAACAACACCTCCCTAAAGACTTTTTAAATTATTTTCTCCAAAGACAGCATTTTTTTTACCTAAGAGATGCTATGCTGTTGCTAAAGTATATCCTCCTTTCTTTAGTTTCTCATAAACCTAGCTTTTTAAGTCATTTACAGTTGTTTGACTTTATTTTAAAATGTCATTAGCAAATATATTTCTTAGTATATGAGAAGCATTAGTTGTTCTTTACTCTTCTGCAAATAAGAATTGACATTAATGTGAAGATGTCAAACTGTCATGGGCTTTAAAAGTTATATTTTTCTGCCGAAACCGGTTTGGCACAGTGGTAGAGGATCGCTCTGTGGACTGAAAGGTCTCAGGTTCGATTCTGGTCAAGGGCATATACATAGGTTGCGGGCACATCCCTGGTAGGGGGTGTGCAAGAGGCAGCTGGTCGATGTCTCTCTCTCATAGACGTTTCTAGCTCTCTATCTCTCTCCCTTCCTCTCTGTAAAAAATTAATAAAATACATATATTTTTTTAAATTATATTTTTCTACATATAACAACATAAAGGTGTGTTTACTTTGATGGAATAAATATGAGATTAGCTTTTGGAAATGAGAATGGAATATGCTTAATTTTATGGTCCTTATTAGGTGAAGATGGAGAGTTGACATGTTTTTGGTTGATTGGAAGATTGAATAGGAGAATTAATATATTAATATCCAGAGACTATGAGATTTATCTGTATAATTTTTAAAGTGTGATTTGAAATATTATTCGGAGCATAATACTTTATGATTCAAATGTTTTGCTTACATGCCTATTTCCTTCTTTAGGACTTAGCTCAGCGAGCAAAAGAAAAACTGAAGAAAGGAGAGGAAACCAACAAAGATACCTTTGGAAAATCTGAATGTGGCAAAATAAGAACAATGGATCTCAAGTTCAACAACTCCAGGAAATATATTTCTATAACTGTCCCGTCCAAAACCCAAACAATGTCACCACACATCAAATCAATAGATGACATTGTAGTGCTTGGCATTAATCTTAGCAGATTTAGCAAAATTACTCAATTTTTCATATGTGTTGCTGGGGTTTTTGTATTTTACCTCATTTATGGATATTTACAGGTAAGAAATAGTTATTTGTTTATGGTAATTATAACAGTTATGGTCAATAAGAGCACTTAAGAGTTTTGTTCAAGATATTTTTCTTTATAAGTTACTGGTTTATTCACAAATTTAAAGTTTTCAGTATAATAGTAGAAGAGGGCCTCTTAACAGTAAATCTGCTTCACAGAGGTCACAATTTCAGAATTCTATATTTTAAGTGAGTTAAAGAGCAAAGAAAATGTTAAAAGTATGAAAAAATATTTAATAAAATATAGATAATGTAAGCATGTATTTGTTTTAAAAAATGAATAATTCAAGTATTGATTGGTTTCTGGCACATAGTTCTCCATAAAAATTTACTATAATGATAGCACAAAAGGTGTATTCCAGTTCATTCTTCATTCTTGGAGCTTAATAATAGCAGGTCAATTTTGAGAAAAGCTTATACAGATGTTTTATATTTTTCCAAGAGTATCGCTTTGATCCTGTGATCATTGAATCCTTTTTTTTTTTTTGAACACCTATTGTGTTTTCATTCTTATTAGTTTCTTTTTCTATTTTAACTTTGGCAGAACCTTTTTTTTTTAAACTGTGCCAAACATTCTAACATTTCCACAGTTTGACTCACATTTGCATTGTGTTATGGCATAGTTGTGTACATTTAACCAGCAGTAAATTCCTGACCTTCAAAGACAGGGGCTGGACGGGAGGATCTAGGCCAGTGTAAACAAAATTTTGGAATTGACTAATATTATTAATGGTCAGTTCATTAATAATTTCAGCCATTACCAACTTAGCTTTTTATGCAACTCCCCAACATGAGAGACCCCTGTATAATTCAGGAAAAGGAGGGTGATGTGTTTTTGTTTTTTTTTCAAACACAGATATTTCTGATATGCTGTAGTATTAATTAGATTGAGCTTAATCGTTGTCTTAAATATAAAATATAAGTATAAATAAAGGTGATTTGTGACTATTCCTTAGCTTATAAAAAAGCTATGAAGAGTATTAGTGTAAAACAAAAACATGAATTAAAAATGTTAATTTTTATAACTGATTTTGCACTACAAAATGCTATAAAAATTCAGATATCACAGTGAAGAACAATAAAAAATAGTAAATTTTACCAAGTAAAATCTAGAATTCTTGCTGAAAACATTTTGTTTTTAAATATCATTTTTACCAAATAACTTGAGAGCAAAGTTAATCATTGCAAAGGAAAATGAATTAGAAATTTATTGTACAAGTTTCATTATATATTAATGGTCAGAGATTTTAATTTATAGCTAATGTGCAAAGTTTCTTTTAAAATTAGATAAATCACTATAAATATGTTTGTAACCTTATTATCATTGTGAAATAGACGTTGCTACTAAATGACACATAATTGCATATTAAAATAGTTTAAAGAAAATGGTTGGAGTTTTGTACTGAAGTTAGCTATATAGTTATATAATCTGAATGCCAAAATACTTAATCAAACTATTTTTATGTTTTATAGTTCATAAACCAGAGAAATCTTAAATACTTTGAAGACTTACTTAACATGAAATCAAAATTTGACAAATTACACTGCATCCTAAATGTACAAAGTCTAGTTCAGGGTCTGTTTAGAAGCTGTTTAGTTTTTCTTTGAAAGAAAATTTATACATAAATCTTATTTTTTAATTTATTTAAAATACAGTTGAAATGCATATTTGTGGGGGAAATCTGCTTTAGTAAAATAACTATTAGAACACCTCTTAATGACTTTTTAAGAATGTCTTTTAAAGAGTTAATGTAAATAATACTTTATGGTACAACACTATCTTTAGGCAAAATAACCATTTCCTCACAAGAAGAAGTTTTATATATTCTGAGTCACAAGATTTCAAAAAATTAATATTAAATTGATTTGAACTGATTATAGTTTTATAGGAAAACAGGCTTGAGATAATGTTCTTACGAATATGCTTTTTAAACAGTAAATGAGCTCTTGAATCAGATACCTTTCTCACTTTGGGGGCAACTCTTCTAATTTTGGTCTTTTAAAAAGAGAAAGGAAAGTCCCTGGCTGGGTAGCTCAGTAGGTTAGAGCATTGTCCCAGTATGCCAAGGTTGTGGGTTTGATCCCTGGTGAGGATTTAGAGTCGGGTCAGCTAATGAATGCATAACTAAGTGAAATAAGAAATCCATGTTCTCTCTTTTCCTTCCTTTCGCTCTCTTTAACATCAGTAAATTTAAAAAGAGAGAGAGAGAGAAAGAGCACACATTAATGTTGCTTTGTTGCTATCCCTCACCCTTTTAATTTTTCTCCTGGTTTTCATACCTGGACATCTAGTGTCAGTTCTTTGGAAAAGCCTCCTAACTTCTCTAGTTATACCTCTGAGAAGTGTCATGAAAATGTTGTGTTTATTGGAATTTATTGTGAAGAAATTGGTTGTGCTCTTGAACTTAACAGTATTCATATATCTTTTGACAGGAATTAATATTTTCAGTGGAGGGTTTTAAGCCCTTTGGCTGGTACCTTACATTAGTACAGTTTGCATTTTACTCCATATTTGGCCTAATAGAACTTCAGCTTGTTCAGGACAAAAGAAGAAGGTATGTAGTTGGTTTGTTTTTATTTTTTGACAGTTAAGTTCACTAGTAGTAGTTAAATTTTAGTTTTTAGCCATACAGAGTGTAATACATGAAATAAATGTAATAAAACATTTTAATACCCAAACATTTTTAGCAGTTTAATCAACTTATTAAAAATATGAATGATATTTTCATTATACATTGAAAAAAGTAATCTCTATAAGTTATCAAATAAGAAATATAATTTAGGCTCAACATGTAGTAAGTATATTTTGAAATGAGAAAGCATATGTACATGTGTGTTTTTATAAACCTCACAGACATAAGTGTGATTACTGAAAGATTTATAGTGCTAACTGCATCAAAGTAGTAAATTGAAATGCAAGTACCTGTTTTTGTAGTGGGTTTTAAAATGTATAGTTAAATTTTGTTTTGTGAGATATATTTTGCTTAACATTGTCATATTTGTAATGTTCAGTGGCTGAAATTGCATTCTTAGACATCAGAGAAATTTCATAATATTCCTTTTCATCAAAACCAAAGAATCTTGTTTGACAATATGGGATTTTTGTTTATTTGTTTTTTGTTTTGTTTTGTTTTTGTTAATCCTCACCCGAGGATATTTTTCCATTGATTTTTTAGGGAGAGTGGAAGAGAGAGGAAAGGACAGAGAGAAACATCGATGTGAGAGAAACACATCGATTGGTTGCCTCCTGTACGAGCCCCACCAAGGCCCAGGCCGGGGAGGAGCCTGCAACCAAGGTACGTGCCCTTCACCAGAATCGAACCCAGGACCCTTTGGTCCACAGGCCAATGCTCTATCCATTGAGCCAAACCGGCTAGGACTGACAATATGTTTTAAATGGCCATTTGGATTGTAGAAACATCTCCATATATTTGTAATGGCATATAGAAAAATACATAATAAAACCTTGCCTCTAATTATAATTAGAAAGTGGTAAGGAAATTGGATATAAGTTTTTGGTAAGTGTGATTATTCTGACATATCAGAGCTAATATGTAAATATTTCACATATATGTGAGGCAGTTTAAAATGTAATAAATCACTCTAATACTGTACTGGTATTTTGTCTTCATTGATACAAATGTTTAATCTTTCAGTGAAAATATAAAATTTTCACAGCTTTTTTCTTTAATAAATGTTTCTGATATTTGGAGATAACTATAACATTTTAAATGTTTTAGTTTGTATCTTCAGTATTTTTTCCTAAGTCTAATTTTATCTCTCAACCTCTCTATATTGCCAATAAATTATTATAGCAGTGATATTAAAAATGTTTGAATCTGAGGATATCTTCACTATTTTCATGCTCTGAAACTCTATAAGATTTAGCCATAGGTGATAGAACAGAAAATAATTAAATATATATGTCAAAACTAATACATAAGGAACCCCATGATTCGTTACCTATTGCAAACTGCTGGTCTTCTGTTACTTCTAAAGTAAAAGAATCTAATATTGTCTCTATTAATGAAAAATGACAAAGGAACTGCATTTCTTAAATTTTCAAAAGTACACCTCCTTCTCAGCTTCCCAAATGAGATGGAGAGTGAGCCCAAAGCCATGTTTATCCCAACCATTAAACCACATGATCATATATATTTAAAGATAACATCATTTGGGTTTGATTTAAACAAAGCGAAGAGATTTGAGAGAATATATGTATAATCAAGACAATTATGAATTGAAACCTTTTTATTCTACAGCCCATGGAAAACCTTTTTATAAAACGTCTTTGGAGGTCTGTCACAATGAAAATACGCCTAATCTCATATTTCTGAATTCATTTCTGGGAATAATTCATCTCTGGATTTATTTAACACATTAAGCACCATGTCAGTCACTGGTAACTGATACTGTACTTTCTGTTCAGACCTCATCAGTCACCGGTGACTGACAGTATACTTTTCATTCAGGCCTCATCAGTCACTGTTGACTGACGAAATACAATTTTTTAAAAATTATATTCTTCTATTAATAAATGTTAAGTAATTTGGAGATCATAAAAAGAATGGGCCTAAATATTGTTACCAAAAAAAAAAAAATGTTAATGAATATTATTAAAACACGGTATACACAAAAATGGTTGTCCTGTATAGGTTTCACAGAATGTTAACTTGTTTTGTCAACTTTCTGGCAATATCTTGTCCAAATCTTGCTGCATTATCTTCATAGCATTTTTTACAATATCTTTGAATTTTAGATACTCTTGCAGTTTTTTGTTGTAGTTTGTGATGAGATATTTGAGGTATATTTACAGTACTGCTACTTGGAATTTCTTCATCCTGACAATTTGTTAGATGGACAGCTAATTTCTTCTGAAATTCTGTGATACTCATATTCTTCTTGCTAATATTTTTAAATAAAATATGAGCATTGATAACAGCAGTGTTTAGTAGGAGCTCAAAAGCTAGCTTGTTATACCATTGCATGGATTTTCATAACAGATTATTATAGGCACTCATTTGATTAGATATATCAACTGCTGCTTTTTCTGCATTATAACCCACTACACCTTTTGGTTTCAAGTTGTGACCTGATCTGTTTTCAACATTCACCATCTCTGATGTATGTTTTGTTAAAAGACGTAAGATGTCCCACTTATCTTTCCATTTTAAAATTGTTATTCCTTTTTTATTCTCTTTTGCTATAATTTCTCCCCATTTTAATTTCTTTTATATCACTTCATGAGTATTTCCCCGACTTCATGAGTATTTTCCCGTCGATTTGAATGTAATGTTCCTACTAAATGAGTGTTATTATCAAGTAATTTATATGCTAAATCTAAACTCATGTACCAGTTGTCTGTGTGCAACGTGTGTCCCTTATTGAATACAACTCTACAAAGAGACATTACAACATTAGTTGGTGTTGTATATTCTTTTTCTAAACTTTTCCCTGCATATACATGAAAAGCATATGTGTACCCAGATCCATAGCACAACTTAAATAATACCATATTTGTGTCGTTGTTGTTTTAAATATTGCCTAAATATTATGCAGCCACAAATGGTATCAAAGATTCATCGATACATATAGCTTCAGATGGGTCATACTATCTGTTGAAATTTATTTCCATGTTATTTATTAGTTATTTTACATAAATGATTGGAAACATCTGTCTCCCTACTGTCTGAAAAATGCAGCATTCGTGATAATATTTCAAATCTATTTCTTGACATTATATTTTGGGGGAAAGTTTGCATATATACAGGATTATGGGACCAATATAAATGTAAAGATGTAATCTAACTAGTCCCATCCATAGAATCAATGCAAAAAAATCTTTTCATTTCATTTTTGTTTGTCACTGTCCTACACAAATGCTGCGAGTTTTCAATCCCCAGTTTTTGCAACACATATAAGTTTATTTGGCGATATCCTCAAACAATTCATTAGGCACAAACAGTTAATAAGAATTCTCTACTGTTGGACATGACTTTACATTCAAGTCTTCAATCCTAGAGCCAGACGGATAGGTGAAAGGCATAATCCTTGATTGATTACCTCTTGGATCATGCCATTCTTCAAATCCTCATCCTCATCCTCTGATGACGAAAAAAGAACGACTCTACGTTTTTTAGGAAAACTAATTTCACTTGAATCACTTTCACACGCTTTTACTGACATTGTCACTGTTACGGGTAAAGAAATTTTTTAAACTGCACTGGGACATGAACCACAGACAACTGACTGAAGAGAAAGCATTTCTAAAAGAATACAGAGTACAGATTGCGATAGATACATAAAAGAAATGTAACACCGGCATATCGGCGAAGTCAGATATCGCGGGCTAAATGGAAAGGAAGATAAAACAGCCTTGGTGCTTAACATGGCACTGCTCTATAGATCTTTGCTTAGTTTTTGTCTTTCTTTTTTTTATGAATACCAGTGTACTTGAAAGAATACAGGATTTGGAGTCAGAAAACAGGGCTTTGAGTCTTGCACTGCCTCTAATCAGCTCTGTCAAGAGCTCAGGGAAATTTTTTAACTTTCTGTTTCATTTTGAGAATCAAATGTACATGGTGGTGAAGCACATGGTAAAGTATAATACCCTAAATATATCACTTGTTAGTTTGCAACAAAGATTACCTTGTAACTTTATTACTTTAAGTTACAATTTTCCCCAGTTTCTGCGAGTTTTCAGTGGCAAACAAACGCATAAACCAATTTTAAACAGATCTAGAGGAGTGCTGGGATTTTCATGAGTTCATAGAGCAAGTTGCTCTCAGAATTGGGCCTTTTGAATTTAGGTTTTCTGAGTTTCAGGCTGTGGTTTTTCCCTACCTGTACTATGCTGCTTTTCTAATCATTCCTTGTGATTTTTCTGGCTGGAATTTTTTATTTTCTGGCCAGTGTTTGACTAAGGTGACATCTGTCCTTACAGAGAGAAGCAGAGCTGTCCTGCTTCCGTAATGGAATGCACTGGGGGTTAAACCCCACGAACAGTGAAAATCAGTGTTCGTGTACACTGACCATGTGGGCATGCCAGATCATTTCCATGTGGACTTTAAATGTTGACCACTGTATTAGTAGTTAAGTAGGAAAAGGCCTCAGAATTAAAATGTAAGTGGAAATGATGCATTCTAATTGAATTTTTCCAGTAAATTATTTGCCTTACATCTAGCCATATTAAAATACGAAAGAATTTTGTTCCCTTGATTTAAACATGAACACAAATCCCAAAATAGAAACTAGATCTAAGGAGGCAGCATAATGTAATTATGTGAACAGTGCTTCCTGTGTTAGTCACACCAATGTACAAGAGTATTATTTTAGACCATTAAATGTCTAGTCAAGGTGAGCATATGCTCACAGTGATAGCCCCAAATTCTGAAGATGCCAAATTAAGAATTTTCTTTAGAAAATCCAGATAGAACTCAAAGCAGAAGATTTGAGATCATAACAAGAGAGTCTGATTCCTCATCAGAAAGTTGGCTGTTTTAACATTTTATAGAATACAGATGGAAATAAATCATAAAATATTATAGTAATAAATATTATGTCCAGAGTTTTAAACATGTAATTTTTCTAGAGAAATTCTGCTCCAGTTTTTCTAACAGAATGGGTGGATGTACTTTTCCTAATGCTAGATGGAAACATTAAGAAACAGAACAATTTAGAAGTTATAAATTAATTAAGGTGCCTTTTACCATTATAAAGGCCAAACTTTATTTATTTTTTCCTAAATTTAGTCAAGATAGTTTTTATACCTCTACCTACAGTAAGAATGTAAGTGGCTAATATACCACTTTTTCACACAGTTGAGAATTCTCAATTAAGATTGATTAAATATGGGTGAATCATTACTTTTAGTGATATTCTTTTATATGATAAACAAGGTTTTAACTTTAAAATAGTGATATTTAACCAATATGTCTAAAAATACTTCACAGAAATAAAAAGAGTAAGTAGACATTTACACATTGTAAATACATTATCTAACAAGTATGAATTGGGTCCCAAAATGAAGATTTTAAAAATTGTCTTTTACAGAATACCAGGAAAAACCTACATGATAATAGCTTTTCTTACTGTGGGTACTATGGGGTTATCAAATACTTCCTTGGGCTACCTGAATTATCCGACCCAAGTCATCTTCAAGTGCTGCAAGTTGATTCCTGTAATGCTAGGAGGAGTTTTTATTCAAGGTATAGTAATGATGTATTTTCATCCTGTTTGAAACTAGTAGGCTATATTATAGCATCTAGCATTAGGAAAAATATTAAACTTTGGTCAGTTTAATAAACGTTCTAGATATTATAACAATTCTGAGTGATAATATCTGAAATCAATAATTTGAACTCAGATATAATAAAAATAGTATTTTGTTTTATTCATTTAGTCTGGAGTCTACTTACAATTCCAGAAATACTGTATTCACATATTAAAAGCTCAGAAGCACCTGAGTACCGGGAAAGCTCCTTTTTCAGTTATTTCAGTCCTGCACTCTTCAGGGCTCAGTCTCTACCTCCTTATACAAATGGGTCGTTCTCATGTTGAAGCTTAACCTAAGCAGAACTTCTGTTTTACCAACTCTGCTGGCTTCTTGATTTCCTAGAGCTCCAGTCAAGTTGCAAGCTCTTTGGAAATAGCAGTGAAAGAGGAGGCAGTCAAAGCAAGAAACAGCAGAACAAGTTGTTCATATCACTGTCATGAGGAATACTCATGTGTTGATAATCAAATGTTTCTGTTCCACCAGCATCCTTACACAACCTGACTTCATTTTATCCATTAGTTGTCTTCCCAAAAATCCCTTTTAATTAAAGCACATCTGTCAACTACTTTGCATATAATTTCAGGATAACTATTCACACAGGAAAAAACAATGATCTCAGTCCCTATTAAAAACCGCATCTAATGTCATAACTAACTGAGCATGTATAATATTTCCTTTCCTTTCAAGAAGTTACACTGCATGGTTTTATTATTTAAATGTGGCTATATTAAAACAAGTTAATACTAATCTAGTAGTTATTTGATCATGTTATTTGTAAACTTAAACAGTTATATAGCCTGAATAATTACTCTGGTTACTTTGTAAACTTGTAAAATAGAAGAAAATTCATAGCTGTATATTATATTGTACATAAGGAAAAGGAGGCATTAATTTCCATAAACATTTTAAGTGTTCATATTAATTTCCATATACTTTTTAAATGTTCATATTTCTCACTACCATAACAGATAATATCTGAAGCATCAGTGCTCGCTGATCATTTAATTTTCAGAATATCTTCTGTGACTATCTCATGCCTTGACCTCAGTGTTCTTCATATATTTTTGACAGTAGATGTAAAAAGACTCCTGACCTCCTTGGTTAAACACATAGATCTAAAACTATGCTGAGTAGGTCTTTCCATTCTGAAGATGACTTACATTTCTATTACACAGGCAAGCGTTACAATGTTGCAGATGTGTCTGCTGCAGTGTGTATGAGCCTTGGCCTGATATGGTTTACACTTGCTGACAGCACAATTGCACCCAATTTCAACCTGACAGGTAAGGAATTTTTTTGTCTTCCTAGATTTTATACAGTTCAGTTTACAGTAAGAATTTTTACAACTTTATAAGGATTTTAAATGACGACGTGACACCTGTAACTCTCATCCTATCTAATAAAGATGGAATATCTAATAAAGATGAAATATGCAAATTGATCATCAGTTTGTTACAAAGATGGCTGCACACACAGCCAATAAGGAGGGAATATGCAAATTGATGCAACAAAGATGGCACTGGGCCAGGATGCCTGAGTCGTCGCCATGGCAACGAGGCAGGCTTTCCACCCCCACCCTGGCCACTCCAGGCCTCTGGGCAGTGCACAAAGGCGGAAGGCAGCAGCCAGAGCAAAGGCCCAGGTTCTAATGCCAGCAGCCAGGGAAAAGAAGGCCTATTGTTGAATAAATCTTCGTACATTGGGCCTCTAGTATCTAACATAAAGCTTTCAGACTTTCCAAATAAGATGTAGTAAAAATATCACAACTCTGGAAATATAGCAATTGTTTTTAGTACAAATGGATTCTGATGTGACAGAAAGTTCTTGGCTCAATCAAAATCTGTTATCAAGTACAGTACATGATAGATCAATTTCTTATGGCTGAATTGGAAATATACACATGAATTGTAGGAGAATCACAGTAATTTTTTTATTCTCATTTTTTTAGGTTGAAACTTGCACATTTATTTTTTTTTCTTTTTAAATCACTGGAAAAATGTTTATTTGGTTAGTTATGTTTACAGTAGATAAAGGCTATGTAGAGAAAACCAATAAGAGCAGGTACCTGTTGAAGAAGTTACTGATCTATTCACATATCAACAAAATTCTAATAAGACATGCCTCAAAGAATCCCAATCTGGATCCGAGTTGTTGACTATCTTCAATAGACATTTGTTTTTTTGTAATAGGAACTACCATTTATTTACATTTATTTGTCATTGTTTTAGCTAAAGAGGGAAAGATATGCTGTGCTTAAATATTAAACTGGGTGATATAAATATGGTCATAACCTTAACATGCTTAAAGTTTCCACAGTAGTGTGCCCTGTGGAATTTTGTAAATTAATTTTTTTTTCACAAGCAGAATAGGTATTATAGTATGTTTAGAAATAAATAAGGATAAAAAGTTTTAGAATCTTGTTTTCATTCTAAAGATCTTATAGAGAAACTGTTTATATATACATATTGTCATTCTCAACTGTTTAGTTTTTCTTATAAAATTATTTTAGTATCATCCCATTTCCCCAGCTCCTAACCTGACAAAAATTGTATTTAAATATCTAAATCTTCAAAGAAACTCAGAACAGAAAAAATATGTGTATTACATATATATTATATATAGTACAAAGTATAGTAAGTATAATTATTTGTGAGGAAAAAGTATTACATAATGAAGAAAATAATTTACATCAGCTTCATTATTCTTACCTGTTGTTGGTCAACGTTTCTTACTAATCTGTTTAACCAGGCTACATTATGGGATTAAAATGTAACCAGTTCAGCTTCTTGGAGCTGTCCTTTAAGAACCAGAAGATATGGTAGAACCTCTGTTCTTTCACTTTGGATCATTCGGTGCAACTGATCCTTACTTCCATGAGTTTTACTCAAAGAAAACTTATTGCTGCAGGTTTTTCAACATGATTTAGATTTTTCAGAAACACTTCATTTTCATATCTGCAAATCTAAAAGGAAGAGTATATTTGAAAACTGAGAAAATTGACTCTTACTTGAGGAAAAGGCAGTTTTAGACAATGCATAGAACTTGCCAACAGTGACATGCCTTCACAATCTAGTCAGAAATATAACCATGGCTAAAGTGCCACCTTCCTTTGCGCTTCTCTTACCTAGAGGTAATGGTGATAGTGTGCCTCAGTCTACGACCATATCACCCTGAACGCGCCCGACTTCGTCTGATCTCGGAAGCTAAGCAGGGTCGGGCCTGGTTAGTACTTGGATGGGAGATAGTGGCCTCATATGCAGGTGGTGAGAGAACAGAAAGAGACAATGAGGTAATGGGTATGAGAGCATGTACCCTGGTGGGAAGGGGTGATGGTGGTGATTATAATTATGGAAAGAGGTGATCTATAGCTTCTCACTATAGCTGAAGTGCTAACTCTGAATTATGTGAAAATACTTAAGAGAATTAGAACCTAACCCTGTTTTATAATCTACTAGAGGCCTGGTACACAAAATTCATGCACAGGTAAGGTCCCTAGGCCTAGCCAGAGATCAGGGCTGATCAGTGGGGCGATCGGTGGGGTGATTGGGGGGACCCCCACTGGCCCTGCCTTGGCCAGCCTGGTGCTGCTCGCTTGCCAGCCCTGACCCCTCTGCCATCAATCGCCTCCCTCCATGGGGCAACTGAGGGATCCCTGCTGGCACACACCTTAGCTGTCCTGGGGCCTGCAGGCTTGGGGCAGCTTCTGCATTGAGCATCTGCCCTCTGGTGATCAGTGCACATCATAGTGACCCATCGTCCCACCATTCGTTCCAGAATTCGGATGATTGCATATTAAGCTTGTATTATATACTAGAGGCCCGGTGCACAAAATTCATGCACAGGGGTGAGGTGTGTCCCTCAGCCCAGCCTGCACACTCTCTAATCTGGGACCCATCAAGGGATGTCCAACTGCCTATTTAGGACTGATCCCAATAGGATTGAGCCTAAATTGGAAATCGGACATCCCTCTCACAATCCAGGACTGCTGGCTCTCAACTGCTTGCCTGCCTGTCTTCCTTATTGTCCCTAACTGCCAGCCTGATCACCCCCTAACCACTCCCCTGCCAGCCTGATTGTCGCCTAGCTGCTCCCCTGCCAGCCTGTTTGCCCCTAACTGCCCTCCTCTGCAGTCCTGGTCACCCCTAACTGCCTTCTCCTTGCAACCTGGTCCCCCCCAACTGCACTTCCCTGCAGACCCAGTCATCCCCAACTTCCCTCTTCTGCTGGCCTGGTCACCCCTAACTGCACTCCCCTGCAGGCTTGATTGCCCCCAACTGCCCTCCCTTGTAGACCTAGTCCCTTCCAACTGCCCTCCCCTGCTGGCCATCTTTTGGCCATAATCTTGTGTCCATATTGGGGGACACACATCTTGTGTGTCAGAGTGATGGTCAATTTGCATATCATTCTTTTATTATATAGGATGATAATAAAAGCCTAATACGCAAATTGACCAAACAACCAAACAGCAGAATGACCATCTGGAGGACCTTCCAGACGACCATGCAATGACATGCACTGTTACCAGGCCAGCCAAGGTGGGTGCATTGTAATTGGTCGGGGGGCCCCCCGCCATTGCCCCACAATCACCATGCAGAGGGAGGTGCAGGCCACCCTCTGTGGGGTGATTGTTGGGGGTGGGGGGACTCCACATCAGTCAGACCAAAGAGGGAGGCCTTGTCCACCCTCTGCTTGGTAGTCAATCCTGGAGCCCAGGCTACCCGACTGGTGGCACTGCAGTGGGTGGGCGGGGCCTCCCTCTGCGCAGCAATTGATTGTCAAGCCCAATTAATCGCCTCAAAGAGGAGGCCCAGGCTACCAGGCTGGCAGCACTACAGTGGGGGGTGGGACCTTCCTCTGCGGGGCGATCGATCTGGGGGCCCCACTATTGATGGCCTCACAGAGGGAGGCCCAGGTCACCAGCCAGCAGTGCTGTGGTGGCAGTGTGAGGCCAGCCAGCAATAGCCCTGCAGAGGGAGGTCAGGGCCAGCCAAGTGATCCTACCCCAGCTCTGTGCCCGCAGAGGAGGTGACCAGTGACATGGGAGGGAGGAGCAGCACCACACAGATTGTAAGTGGTGGCAGCGGCAGAGGCTGGGCCAGCTGCCGGCAGCCGGGGAAAGGAAAGCTCCAATAGGCCCTGATCCGTGGCCAGGCCTAGGGACCCACATGAGGTTCCAGATTGCTAGAGGACACACACTGGCTGAGGGCCATCACCTCCCTCCCCCCCATCCCCCTCCCCGCCATATCCACAAATTTCATGAACCAGGCCTCTAGTTAATAATAGTTGAGCATTTATCGTAATCCCTGATCTGTAAGAGTATATTATCTAAAGGAGATTAACTATTAAAATGATTAAGATAGACATAAATAAAACTTTGAATGTATAAAGAGGTATATCAGACTTAAATTCACATAAATGTCCACCTTTAGGATGCAATTCAGGTATTTTCTTTTTATTTATTTTTTAATTTATCTTTATTGTTGGAAGTATTACAGCTGCCTCCCTTTTTCCTCATTGACACCTTCTAGCCCCCACCTCCCACCCCCATAATTCAGGTAGTTTTATAAAATTATTTCAGCTTTTTATAATGGCCAGTGTGGCTCTGTTTGTTGGGCATTGTCCTGTGCAATTTGCCAGTTCAATTCCCAGTAGGAGGCATGCAGGAGGCAGCCCATTGATGTTTCTCACATTGATGTTTTTCTCCCTCTCCCTCTAAAAAAAAAAAAAAAAATCAATAAAAAAAATTTTTTTTTTAAGTACCTCATATTGTTTCCATTGTTCAGAGCACTTTGGGGATGTCTTTTAGGAACTAGGCCATGTTTTCAGGATCTTCAATAATACCATGTGTTTTTCTTTTGAGGTTAGATTTGATACATGAAATAAGAAAAAGCATTTAGAAACAAGTTTGATGAATAAAAATGCATGAATAGGTAAAATGCCTAAGTTAGATTATGAAAAGCCAAATTGAAGAATAAATTTGAAAACTTGAAGTCTCAATTAAGTGCATATCCCTAAATTTCATCAGACTCACACATGTAACCAAGGCTGCTGTTTAATCTTTCTGTAAAGGACCCTGACTGGTGACCAGTATCTACTATAGTAAACAATTGCACTTTCAATCTTCTTCCTGTCACCATCACTGCTCCCCAAAGAACCTGCTTCTCCAGAGATACTCACTTTCGTATGAGTGTATTGATTTCTGGATTTATTTATGCCATTTGGGCCTGTTATAATTATGCAATTATTAAATATTTACTTGAATTATTCAAAACTGAGTGTGGCTCAGTATTTAGAGCTTTGGCCTTTGCACCAAGTGGTATTAGGTTCGATTCCCAATCAAAAGCATGTGCCTGAGATGCAGGTTCGATCCCTGACCCTGGTTAGAGTGAGTGCAGGAAGCAGCTAATCTGTGTCTCTCGCTTTGATGTCTCTTTCTCACTCTCTCTCCCCCTCCCTTCCCAAGTTTTCTCCCTACCCCCCCCTTAATTCCTCCCTCCCTCTACTCGTTCTAAAAACCAATGGGAAAAATATCTCAGGTGAGGATTAACAATGGAAAAACAATTGAGTTTAAAGAAAGAATTGTTTCTGTAAAAACTAAGTTAATTGAAACAGTTTGATTGATAAGTTAATAAAATCATTATTGTATTACATTTGGATGGAATAACTATAAAAATTGGAGATATCATATAAATATGAAAGGATTCTGCACCCTAATTGTTTCAGAAGTTCCTGAGTTTTTGGTGTACTTTTTTTAAATTTCAGGTTTCATGATATTTTATAGATAGGTAGGTAGGTAGGTAGGTAGATAAATAATGTATGTATTTTTTAACCAGAACAACTTGGAAATCATAGAGTTGTTTTATGAGTGTGGTTTAAATAAAAGAGAAAGTGCAGAATTTTTAGTACCTCTATTGAAGAAAAGGCATTCACAACTGTATGCATGTTTATGTGTTTTAAATTAAACATTTTAATAATAAATGTATTTTTAATGATTTTCCTCTCCATCTGACTAACCACCAATCCCAGTAAATCTAAGAATTTCTTCTATATTTACTTAATACAATATTCCTTTCAAACATAAACTCTAATTTAAAAGCAGAACTATTATTTGACATGAGAGTGAAGCACAGAATGGTGACAGCATAAATGCAGTTTATTAGTATTAACTACTCTTTTTTTTCATTAACATCACCTATGTGACTTATGTGCCTGTTACAGTTGGTTGTGGATAAAAATGCTCAGCTCTCTGAAACATGTGAATAAGATCTGCTTTTATTTTTTAGCCCAATTGCATCTCTGAAAAATCTTGATTATCATTCATATGCTTAAATAAGGTTGTTTTTTTCTTGTGCCTCTTGAAGGTGTGATCCTTATTTCCCTGGCACTATGTGCTGATGCTGTTATTGGAAATGTTCAAGAGAAGGCTATGAAACTGCATAATGCTTCTAACTCGGAAATGGTAAATATTCTAGTGTTTTTTTTCTTCACAGCATACAGACTCAAAATGGTGATATATTTAATTTTATGAAATAGTTATGGTATTAAAGATTGGCATTGCATTTTAAAACTAGGTTATCATTGCCCTAGCTGGTTTGGCTCAGTGAATAGAACATCAGCCTGCAAGTTCAATTCGATCAATAGCACATCCCTGGATTGCGGCCTCCATTCCCAGTAGGGTGCTTGCAGGAGACAACCAATCAGTGATTCTCTCTCATCATTGATGTTTCTATCTCACGCTCTCCCTTCTTCTCTAAAATCAATAAAAATACATTTTTTAAAAAACTAGTTTATCAGTATTTTTATAAATGTAATGCATTCCAACATAGGAAGGTAAAAAATAAAAATGCTACTACCACTGCTAATAGCTAATGGTATGGTATTTGATAAATTTTTCCTAATGATTATATACTTTTTTACATATTAAAAAGATACTTTGATTCATCATTTTTCTCCTATCTTTGTATTTGGTATTATTTTCTATTTAGAGTTTATAATTTTTATGTGGACAGGTTTATCTTTTTCTCTTGGCTTCTGGCTATATGTTATGATTGAAATGGGCTTTCCTAACACTATGATTTAAGAATTTTACTCATGTTACCTATTAATTTTATAATTTCCATTTTTTAAAATATTTTTTTATTGATTTCAGAGAGAGGAAGGGAGAGGAAGAGGAAGAGAAAGATAGAAACATCAATTATGAGAGAGAATCTATTGATTGGCTGCCTCCTGCACACCCCCAACTAGGGATAGAGCCCACAACCCGGGCATATATCCTTCACTGGAATCGAACCTGGAACCCTTCAGTCCACAGGCCAGTGCTCTATCCACTGACCCAGACCAGCTAGGGCTATAACTTCCTTCTTTATTAAATCTTTGATCTACCCAAAACTTTAAAACTTTCTTCCATATGGTTGTTCACTCATCCCAATATCACTTATTGAATAATCCACTTTTTAAGCTTATTTTAAGTGCCTTCTTTATTCATATTCTAACATAGCATCCAGAATTATATTCTTTTATATTTATTTCTGCACCAGAACCGTATTGTGGTGACAGTAGTTTTATCCAACATTTACTATCTATTATGACTAGCCACCATTGTTCCTTTTATTTTTCAGAATATTACTACCAATAGTTATTCTTGGGTATTCATGTCCCCAAATAAAGTAAAAGAGCCATTGATATTATGATTGGTATCACATCCTATATAGTAAAGCAGTAATATGCAAATTGACCCTCACACCCTCACAAGATGGCTGCCTATGACCAGGCCAGTAGGGGGGTTAGTGAAGGACATCCAAACGACTGAACAAGCAGGCTGAGTGGAGCAATTAGGCCAGCAGGGGGGTTAGTGAGGGATGACCAAATGACTAACAGCAAGACTGCATGGGGCAAACAGGCTAGTGGGGCTGGGAGGAGGAATTGGGGGTGACCAGGTTAGCAAAAGGGGCAATTAGGGGTAACCAGGCCAGCAGGGGAGGGCAGTTAGGGACAGTCTGGCCGGGAGGGGAGCAGTTAGGCATCGATCAGGCTGGCAGGGGAGTGGTTTAGGAGGTGATCACGCTGGCAGGCAGAAGCAGTTATGGGTAATCAGGTGGCAGGCAGGCAAGTGGTTGAGAGTCAGCAGTCCTGGATTGTGAGAGGGACGTCCCAGATTGGAGAGGGTGCATGCTTGGCTGAGGGACACACACACACACACACCTGTGCATGAATTTTGTGCACCAATCCTCTAATTTATATATAAAAGGCTAATATGCTAACTGTCCGACTATTCAACCGGTAGCTATGATGCACACTGACCACCAGGGGTAAGATGCTCAGCACACAGGCATGGAAACATCTCAGAGGGAAGGTGGAAGGTGGAGGGCAAGAAGCAATTAACCAAATATATTATATTCATACTAGAGATCTGGTGCATGGATTCGTGCACTGATGGGGTCCCTCATCCTGGCCTGCGGCAATGGGGCTAAATCCATGCACCAGGCCTCTGATATCCCCTGAAGGGTCTCGGATTGTGAAAGGGCACATGAATCCCTGTACCAGGCTTCTAGTTTATTTATAAAATCACAGAGGTAGAAGAAGTAATTTATAAAAGAGATGGGCTTAGGAAACAAGTTATAAAGGTAACAGAAGGGTCTGTGGAGCTTGGGAGTGAAAAAGTAATGGTAACTAACATGCCTGTGTGGAGGGTTAGGGAAGGGAAAAGCTCACTGGGTACTCAGTGCTAAGGGTTTTAGGGGAGGTCCCAGGAGAAGATCTCAATAGAATACTCAGCAGCTTTGCAGGTGTGTCCTTTCAGTGTCTAGGTCTCCATCAATTGATTGGTGTGCACCAGAGCAGGGGGTTCATTAGTCAATGCAGCTGGTCTGTCCTGAGGTCAGCCTTGGTGTCCCTTGTCTGGTTTTGCTGCTTTTCTGGGCCTGGAGCTGAAATACAATTGAGGCCTGGATGTTATCTCTAAGAGGAAAGGTCGGGGAATCCAACTGAAAGGTCACCCTGGGGGTGAGGTCCCACCCTACAATTGTCCTTTTCTAGGCACCTGGCACTTTCCACCCCAGTGACCTTCTGTACCTGGCCCATCGTCCTTGCTCTGCTCATGTTTGTCTAATTGCCTACCACAGAACCATATACGAAAGGTTTAGTACTGCTGTGTTATATAGCACATAAAATAATAAAGCATAGACTTTTAAAGAGGATCAACCATCATTTCCAGAAAGTTAAGCCATACTGAAAAAGTGATGTTACTTTAAAAATGATTTGTTCTACAAATTTAATTTAATAGATTAATTGAGCCACATGTTGAAAATCCTTCACCTTTGGTTTGATATTACTTTTTTTCCACTTTATTTTTGTCTACTCTAGGTTTTGTATTCGTATTCAATCGGTTTTGTATACATTTTATTGGGATTGACATGCACTAGTGGATTAGGCCCTGCAGTAACATTTTGTTCAAAGGTAAACACTAACCACATTTTAAAAAATAAACATCTTTCATTAGTTTCCTTTTATATCTGCTTCCCCTTGTTCAGAATACTATTTTTATGTAATTTGGTAACTCCTTTATATGCAGATCAAAAATTATTTCAGAATTGAATGACTTATACTTAAATTTGTTTTATCCTTGCTCTACCCTGTAATGTTTAAGCTATTAATGATGTAGAAGTTGTGGATTTTAAATTTCATTATTATTTTTCCATTAAATCAGAACTAAATAAGAATCTTTGCTTGACTGCACTGTTTGAACGGCATATTATTGCTCAAGAAGTTGATGAAAATGTGGTTTTATTTCATTTGTAATACCTCAGGGTTTGTTTTGCATTTTTCTCACAGGCTTTTTTATATGTTGCAGAATCTAATGCGAACCTATGGTTATGCTTTTCTTTTTTCCCTCACTGGGTATTTTGGAATCTCCTTTGTTCTGGCTTTGATTAAAAATTTCGGTGCACTTCTTGCTGTAACAGGTAGGAATAATATACTTGCTTAGATTCTAAAATAAGCATTTAAATTTTTTCTGATGCTCTTTTTCAAAAGATAAGGATAGTTCCTAAACTTCATTAAAAAGAGAATTGTCATATTTTACCAATTTATTCCTGGGCTTATAGTATGTTTTTTTAATTCTAAAGAAAATTATGTTTAATCTTAATTTCTTATCTGAAAGTTTAATTTTAAAGTCAAACATATGCATTTATCGAAATAGTATCCTTTAAATACATTAAAATAAATTCTTATTAAAAAGTATAATGGAAGAACATCTTCATAGAAACATAGTTGCTTTATACACTTTATAACTGAAAATTTCAGTTTTGTTGAAGTTAAAGTATGACAGATCTGTTTTGAACAAAGCTTTTTGGACACTTGCCAAGACATCAACCAAATGAGCTTTTCTTTTCACTAGCAATTATTAGGCACCTGCTCAGTGCCGGGAGTTTGCTTCTACTTTAGAAGCATGGAATTTGTATTTGTTCCGCTGTGGGGGAGTGAGGAAAACAAATGAGGGGCTACAGGTGAGACCTGAAGAGGGCAGCAGATGGCTCCCGGTACTACCTTGAATTGTTTGCCACGTGAGCAGTACAGAGGATGAGTGCTCTTGGCATCTCCCATGTGGAGAGAGCCCTGAAGCCAGGATTGCAAGAAGTGGAAGAGCTCTGGCTTGCGTGTCTGAGAAGGTAGAGCCCAGTCCCAGCTCTGATGCAGGTTAATGACTTGTGGCCTGGAGAGCGAGTCTCTCCTCTTCTATGGGCTTCATTTCTCTCTTTCGGGAATGAATTGATTGAACTCGATTTATTTCCAGCCGAGATCTGTAGAACTTTAATTCATAATGCATATATAAATGTATATTAGTCAGTTTATCTGATTTTAATTTTCTATGGTCCTAGAGAAACACATAATTTAATACCTCAGAGCTAAACAAATGAACAAATACCTCTGTCTTTGTAAGAGTATATTTACTTTCTAACTTTTCTTTTTACTTGCTCTGATGTGACTCTCCTTTTTAAAATTTACATCCCTACTGATAAATAGAGGGAATTTGGCTATGGAATAGGCCATATTACTAATTATTCAATTTACCTCATGCTGTCAAGAAAGATTGCAAATTCATATACTTAGCTTGGGTTCCAATTTTGCTTGTAAGATAATACTGTTTTAAAAACAGTTACTTATATCAATTGGTATGCATTTATTGAACCCTGAGGTTCATATAAAGAAATATGAGCCCCGGCTGGCTTGGCTCAGTGGTTAGAGTTTGCCCCAGACCAAAGGGTCTCGGGCTCCATTCCCAGCCAAGGGCACGTGCCTTGGGTGCACGTTTTCCAGAGCTGTGCAGGATGCAGCCAGTCATTGTACCTGTGCCGCGTGGATGTGTGTCTCTCTCTCCCCTCTCCCTGAATTCTCCCCCTTTCCCAATCTCTCTGGAAATCAATGGGAAAATAAAATATCCTCAGGTTAGGATTAAAAAAGAAAGAAAAGAATTGTGAGATGCAGTCCTGGTCTTGAAGGGTCAGGCTGGACTATTTCTAGCTTGTGAAAAGAAATCCAGAAGTGATGATAATCATTATAATTAATGTGCACATAGTCCTTATTTTGCACCAGTCACTATTTTATGTAGTTTACATATATTTTATCTTAATCTTTGCTCTTACCCCATGTGGTATACTGCTTCTTGAGCTGGTATGGTATTTCCATACTCATCAGGAATCTAGGCTTCTTCTATGTACTCTGCCATCTAATCTTCATTCCCAGTCAGTGAGATGAAGAGAATATGAAATACACAGTTCTCTTTATGGAAATTTCCTATAAATTACACTCCTAGAGACAGCAGTTATTCTCACATTTTCATTGGCCAGAATCTAATCACATGATTATACCTAGTTGTAGGAGAGGCTGAAAGGTATGTCCATTTAAAAAAAGAGGAGGGGGGAGGGGCATTTACTAAAGTAAAAGAAAAGACAGATTTGGGAATCAGGCTCTGATACTTATTTCCAAAACAGTTTCTTCATTTGGTATTCATTCTTTCATCATTGAACAATAAGTGCTAGGATTATAATCTGGGAATGTAAGGATGAATGAGACAAGGAATTAACTAAAGTACACAGTCTACTGGGAAGATAGCAACTGATAATGAAAAGTAAGGGAAAAGCCATAATGGCCATACAAGCAGTTTCTTATATCCATCTGGGTAGGACTAGGGAGGAAGGTTTCAGGCCTTGCAACAGACTTCATTTGAAGTAATGACTTCAAGGATAAGTAAAAGTTAATACAGATAAAGACTGTAAGGATTATCCATCAGCTTAATCAGAGATGACCACTATTAAGATATTAGATTGCTACTTTTCAAGAATAACCCCTAATCATATCTTCTTTGGGAAAGCTTTGCTTCCCTGCCAAACTAAGTCTCTCTAAGGCAAGGGGGAAGGTCCGACGCAAGGGCCATATAAGCCAGCAGCATCATTTGGTCTGGCCCTGCCCACGCATTAGGGGTGAGTTAATTAAATGTTTGAACAAATATAGCAAGCTAATTTTTAAGTTGGTAATTTTGCTTGGCCCACTAATATTATAAATATCGAAATGGCCCTTGGCAGAAAAAGGTTCCCCACCCCACATATGTCTCCTTCATGTCATGGCCTCCATGTATTTACTACATGGCCTCAAGTATTTACTATAGTTGTGCTTTAACATTTATCTGTAATATTTATAGTCTGTACCCCTACTAGACTATAAATTCCATAGTAGTAGCAACTTTTTTTAACGTTATTTTTTTAAAATATATTTTCATTGATTTCAGAGAGGAAGGGAGGAAAGAGAGAGAGAAAAATCAGTAACGAGGGATAATCATTGATTGGCTGCCTCCTGCACGCCTCGTACTGGGGATTGATTGAGACTGCAATCTGGGCATAGTCTCTGACCGGAAATTGAATCTTGACCTCCTAGTTCTTAGGCGGCCACTCAACCACTGAGCCACACAGGCTGGGCTGTTTGCTTTTTGCTTTCCATTGTTACCTTGCAACTCATATAGGTCCTAGCACATAGTAGGCTTTGTAAATATGTGTTGAATGAATGATTTCCAAAATATTTCCAGGATAATAGGCACATTCTAAACCAACCTTTCTTCCTACAGTGACAACAGGAAGGAAAGCAATGACCATTGTACTTTCATTTATATTCTTTGCTAAGCCATTCACATTTCAGTAAGTATTTTTAATTCAGTAAGTTTCTCAGCTTTTAGATACTTTGTTCCATACTTCCTCTGAAACAGCCTTAATTCTTTTTATAACTGTATTTTGTATCTCTGTCATTAATTTATTGATGTCTTCTGTTTCAGAAATTTATGTAATTATTTTGAAGAAATCATATTGTACACTTAAATTCTCAACCAGAGTCCCAGAGCAAATGTGATCCTGTTTGAATATAAACAAATATGAGCTGTGTGTTGAGATTAAGGGATTCATTCCCCCTTGTCCTAGTGCAAATACATAAATTATATATATATGTTTTTAATTATTGGTTTATTTCCTGCCTTTTCCCACAAAGGAGTGAGGTAGAGAAGAATTCTATCTGTTGTGCCCTAATAATTTAGTTACTAGTTTGTGGCTTTTTGTGAAAGCCTTTATTGTTTTCTGTAATGTTAAGATGTGTTTGAAATTAGCATCATTTAAAGCAATGATGCTAGCAATTCCTAATCAGTCAGATCTAATCTAATCTAAAGAATCACTTACCTTGATTAGGAATTGAGAAGATTCAAACCTAGAAATTATCAATGTATAAAATTAAAGGTAACCACAAAATAAGTTTCCATCTATGTATTTTGTTTTCTATAAATTGATTACTCTTTCTACATGTGGTAGGTATACATTATCCAAAAATTCAAATAAACTATATTTAGTAATTTGTAAAATACCTTATTTCTATATAAACTTAACATAAAATACAAAATTCTAATCGGATTAAAACTATCTTTGTTTTAAAACTATTATTGCAGGTATCCCATTTCAAAATTTTATTTTATTGCATGGTGTTTGTGAATTTATCGCCAAATTCTGTGGTGAATGATAAATTGTTATCTTAATATTAATCTCTTTTTAATACATATTTTTTCTCTTAGGTACATATGGTCCGGTTTGTTAGTTGTCCTTGGTATATTTCTCAATGTTTACAGCAAAAATATGGATAAAATAAAACTACCATCAATATATGATCTGATAAACAAAACAGTGGAAGTGAAAAAATCAAGGACGTTGGCACAAACTGTATAGGCCGTGATGCCTGCTGTTTATTATAGAATTCTAAGGGACCAGTGGTCAATTAATCAACTTGCCAAAGGGATTATTATAAAAACCAAAGGAACTGACAGGCATTTGTGACTGGATTACATATGAAGTCAGCCCTTTTCCTCAGAGCACTTGTTTGACTGTTTGGCTCCTGAAGCAATCAAGAGAGCAGCATCTGTCACACCTTACAATGATGTGTCAGTATAAAAGACTGTAATTTTGAGCAGTTTGTTGAGAATTTCACTGGAAATGGACCATGGTGTAAGACTAATTAGATATCATTATGGCATATCAGAGAAACTGATATGTAATAGACTGTTTGTCTTCATTCCATTTTAGTGGTATTTAAATTGATTCTCTGTTATAAGAGTAAACTGATTTAAAGTCTAATGATAATAACTTCATTATAAATAAAAATTATTCTGTGATTATTTTATTAAAGAATGCATTGACAGAATTTTGTTACAAAGAGAGAAGTGAAGATTGGAGTAAGGCTTTACATAGCTTTAAAATTTAGGGCTTTCTCTGATAACTTAAAAATATCCTTTAGAGAAAACATGCTTTAATTTTTCCAGTATAGTAAAAGGAGTCAGTATTCTGCACCCTGTAAGTATATATCACAAGAAAAATTTGCCACTATTCATCAAAGGGGTACTAAAAGATTTAATCATTTGGGATTCTTTAATTGAAGGGAAAATAATTGATGTCTTAAATTATAAAATAATAAAATGCCATCATTTTTCTTATACAATTTAATTTGGAATTTATTTTGTCAGGTTGCAGATGAAATAAGGTAACCTTAAGAAATACAAATAGATACAGCAAATTTGTACAGTTTGTTGCTCGCACAGTTTGAGTATAAACTAAGATTTTTTGCCCTTATGTTTTATCAGTGAGTTTTTGGGATTGCTTCTACTGTATTTTTTAAAATGCTACTAATCTTCATTTTCAGTGTAAGCAATATAGATTAAAACATATTTGTGCTGTTGGTGATATTATTTGCATTTTGCCAGTATAATACACTTGGAATATTTAATCTCAGTTCTTAAAATTCTATTGTATGGTGATATGTGCATTTGTACAATAGAGCTCATGATAACTTAAGAATCTAGCATAAGGAATTCGGACTGGTTTTTATTTGTTCTATGTTAAAATACTGTGGGTGTTTTATTCCCAAATGATAATCAGTTTTAAGTTTCCATTTCAAAATGAAAAGAATCGTAATTTCTACTTTATAATGCTGCCTTAAACTCTAAGACAATAAGAATTTGTGCTTTAAAAAAAGTTATTTTTTCCAAATCCTTGATAAAATAGTATAATTTTAATTTAATATGGACACCATTTACCTCCATGCTTTTCTAATTTTTTTACCACTGTTTGCCTATTAGAAACTCATGACTATCCAATTTTAAACTGTTTAGCACTGTTTAAACATCAGTTCTTCAGCCTAACCCTTTATACTCCATTTCCTTTTTCTTCCTGCCATCAGATGGAGATAAACTTTATCTCACTTATTTGTATCCATGGAATTGTATTAATGAATAGTCTGACGTATAGAATAATTTCTAGAGTAAAGGAAATCAACATTTGAATGTATATTTGTACCAGATTTTATTATATGATCTTTGATTTAATACTATCTCATGTCATCCCAACAACCAAATAATAACAAGGGAATTTAAAATAATAATTGAAATGATTAATGTTTAAGTGTTTGGTAGGTGTCAGGCACTATTATATAAGTGCTTTATGTGTAATAACTTACTTAATCCTCACAACATCTCCATGAGGGTATTTTCCTCCTCTTAAAGGTGAGGAAACTGTGGCCCCAGGCAGTAAGCGACATTCCTGGCCTTGCCGAGCTGCCTAGAGCCAGAACTGTCTGTTAAGCATTCTGGTTCCAGAGTCCATGCTCTTAATCACTATATTGCCTCTCTCAGTAGATATGATTATTCATGTTCATATTTTTGCAAATACAGAAATGGAAGACGAGTTCATAATGACATAATTGTTATGGGATATTTTCTATTCTTTGAACCCCCCCATGAACATTTAAGTAACCCAAAGTAACATATTAAGTGATGAGGTACCTTTCAATAAAGAATTTGAGACATAAGTCAATGAATAAGCAAAGATGTTTTGCTTGGAATATTTGTTAAATACAGATAAATGTGTGTCTTAAGTAGTATTAGATATAAATTGTTTCTTCAGCTATGTTCACGTTAAGTGTATATCATACAGTAGGCACTCTAAATATCTGTGTCAGTCAAGACTAAGAATATCAAAGAATATCATTAGATCAAAAAAGATAATTGGATAAATGACATTCTGAATTTTGCCATATTATGTCCCATTCTTTGACATATTCAGTCAACAAAATACATAGAAGAATCTGGCTAACTCTTGTGATTACTGTATTAAGATTGGACCTAGTGGTGATCCAGAGCCCTCAGGAAGGCCATGTTGTGTAATAAAGAATCTGGCTAACCTTTGTCCCTGTTCTCTGGAAGGGAGATGTTAATCCTTGTAATTTCTCAAGTGTTGGGAGTGTCTGTTACTCATGGTGAGCCCTTAGATAATGACAGGGTGGAGACTGATCATGCTACAAAGACTAACCTTGTCACTATAGGGTTGGGGTTTTGAACCACTTTATATCAGTCCAAACGGGGAGGGGGTGGGGGGGCCGGGAGACAGGGAGGAGAGAAGGTGTTTAAAGATAGAGTTCAATCATGTGGCCAATGATACAGTCAGTCATGGCTGTGTAGTGAGATCCCAATGAAAACCTTGGACACCAGCTCTTAGGAGAGGTCCTCTGCTTGGAAATATATATGGATATGACAGGACGACTCATCCTGAAAACATGGAAGCTTAGTGTTTTTTACTCTCCCAAATCTTGCTCCATGGGGATCTTGTCAGGTCCTGATTTTTATTCTTTATAATAAACTAGTGGAAATTATAGTGCTTTCCTGAATTTTCTGAGTTGTTCTAGCAAACAGTCAGATGTGAGGGGATAGTGGGAACCCCTTGAATTTGTAACCAGTTGGTAGCAGGTGTGAGTAGCCTAGGTCCTCAGGGTTTGCAGCTGGTGTCTCAGGTGAGGCAGTCTTGTGGAACTTGATCTAACTCCAGGTAGTTAGAAGTTCACTGCAGGCTTTATGCTCAATAAATGTTTTTTAAATAATTATTAGTATTCTCTGGACTGTAATCTAAATCTCTTAATTTTCTCAAGTGATTTCTCTTAAATCCACTTTGCATTCTAGATTCTGACTTGGTCAAAAAGAATTTTAGTAAGATTTAACTAGGATAATGGACCAATAATATGGCTTAGCATAATGAAAATATTTATGCATTTTACCCTAGCCAGTTTGGCTAAGTGGATAGGCATCGGCCTGCGGACCAAAGGGTCACAGGTTCGATTCTAGTCAAGGACACATACTTTGGTTTCAGGCTCCTCCCCAGCTCAGGCCCTGGTCAGGGTGCGTGCAGAAAGCAACCAATTGATGTGCATCTCTCACATCGATGTTCCTCTCTGTCTTTCCTTCGGTCTTCCACTCTTCTAAAAAATCAATGGGAAAATACCCTGAGGTGAGGATTAACAAAAAATAAAAATAAAATGTGCATTTCTATATCACATTTGCTCTGTAAACTACACAGTTATCAAATTATCAGTTTATGCATAGTATTGCTCAGGATCTTTATTGTATGCTGCCTTTCTAATGAAGCATCTGACAATTTTTCTCAATATGTTTGAGCAAAATTGTTTCATATTTTCACTTATTCTTCTCATGTCTAAATTGAATGGCCTTGTACTTGCCCACTGAGCCAACCATCTTAACCTTTTTAACAAATTGTGTAGCATCACTGAATTGACTGCTCTTATTTTTATTTAGCATCATTTATCTTTCCATTCTCACTAGGCCAATATTAGCTAGACATTATATGAGATGCTGAGCATGCAGAAAAGAATCTATCACCAGTCTTATAGCATACCCATTCTAGAAAAGATTGCTGTGATATCTATTTAAAAATATATTACTATCCCCAGCCAGAGTGGCTTAGTTGGTTGAGCATCATCCTATGTACCGAAAGGTTGCCAGTTCAGTTCTGGCTAGGGCACATACCTGAGTTGCAGGTTTTATTCCTGGTTGTGCACATAAGGAAGGCATCTAATAGATGTTTCTCTCTCTCCCCCTTTCTCTTTCTAAGTTTGTCCTCGGATGAGAATTACAAAAATTAAAAATACATGTAGGGTATCTTGTTAACATTTACGTGTTTAAAATAATAATTCCCCACAGTGGTAGTGATTGTAAAATTTTCATGTGTATGTCAATCATCTGAAGATCTTAAAAAGGAGGATTTTAATTTAGTAGGATTGGCTTGGGGCCTGATATTTTGCTCCAACAAGAAGCTGATGTTGTTGGTCCATAGACCACACTTAAGTCTCAAGGTCTTAGAGCACATGTGTCAAACACAAGGCCCGCGGGCCAAATCCAGCTCGCCAGGCCTTGCAATGTGGCCCGCACCGCGCTGTCATCACTGCACTCCGCTGTCAGTTTATGACATTGTCAGTTTATGACTGTTCAGTAAACCATTCGGCCCGAGATTTAGGCTGGATTTTAGATTTTGGCCCCTTCTCTGATTGAGTTCGACACCCCTATCTTAGAGAATAAATTCCAGACGTTTGCAGAACCAGGACATCTTGAATTATTTGAGTAATGTTTTTCTGATTCCCTTCCATTTCCTAACTTCCCATTCTGTGTAACCTAATCCGATTTAAGAGACTTTCAGAGTTTCTTTGTCCAAATGCAACAGAGTTGCTTGCATAAGTGAAAAGATTTCTTGAATTATTGTGAGTGTATAAAAGATTTAATATTCATTACTTTCTCCATAAATGTTCCTTTTTAAAATATCCATGAAAGTAAGATAAAACCTATAATTTCCCGCCAGTCATGGTCTGCTGTTTTAATTTCATGGCGTGTAGTTAGAGTACTTTTTGTGCTGTTCTGCAGTGACATTATGAAGAAAAGGTTCGCTTCGGTGGTTCACCACTGCTTTAGAAGGAACTGAACTCCAGCGGGTTCGGGAAGTAGGACTTTACACTTAAGGGATTCTTTTGAGACTTTAATCACAAAATGTTTTATCAAATATCTTAATCCTGTGATACCCCCAACATTTCTAAAATATAATTAATTTCAATCAGTGTAATACAATGGATAAGACTTACACAGATAAAACAAGTAAAGAAATGTGGATAATTATTCATGATGATGACAGAAATGAGACCTGGGAGTTTGATTATTGTAGGTCTCATTGCAGGACTCATCTTCCATTTTCTCCTAATGCCAGGTGCATTGAAAGGAACAAAAGCAATCAGTTCAGGTATATATAATAGTGTGTTTCATTTCTGATTCAACAGAATATGAGCACTTGGGAATGGATTTTTATGTTCTGAAAAGGTTTATTAATATGTACCTTAATTGTGTAGGATATTTTTTTTTTTTGTGTGTGTGTGTGTGTGTGTGTGTATATATATATCCAGAAAAGATTCATAAAGACATAATCATCTTTTCTCTAGTTCCGTTCCTAAGTATACTTTAATCAATATAATGTTTGTTTGTCTACATTACTGTGCTAAGTAAAACAAAATCATAAAATCTTAGGACTATTTTGCTGTTCATTAAATTAAAGAAGTAGATCAAAATGTCAACTCTTATGAAGGTTTGATCTAATAGGGTGAGATGCGGTAGGGAGGAACTTACTATAAAATGCCTACATACACATCCACACCCAGTACAAGTCATAGAGATGTCTGTCTTTAAACAGCCAGTAAGTACTGCCGGGTCCAGGGAACAGGAGCAGAGGAGTGCCACCGCGCTGTGGACACTGGCAGCTGATGGAGCTCGTCTGTTGTTCTGGGACTAGTATGAGTGAGAAGATACACAGGCTGAAATGTATACATCGAATAAATGGATTGAATCTTCTAAATGTTCCATAAACTCTGAAACTGTTATTGGCATAAATTATATTTGTTCACTCATTTCTTAGCAGCTTGCCATTCTCTTAAAACTGAGACATGACTACTACCCCCCACCCTGCCCCCTCCTTTTATTCTGAGGGCTTACCTGTTCACAAAGCTCCTGAGAAGGTCTGAGTTAACTCTTTTTTCCCCTCCCCTTCTGGACTCCTATAGACTTTGTCAATTCTACTTTTGTCTCACATGTCCCTGAGCTACTCTCATGTCTCCCATCTCTTTACTGTTCTTCCCGCTTCCGGGAGAGTTTCTCCATCTGATCTTCCAACACATTCGTTCTTCTATTTAGCCTATCCATTGTGTTTTATATATTCCAAATCTTACCTATACTAATAAAAGGGTAATATGCTAATTAGGGTGGATATCTATCCAGACAAAATCACAGCAGCTGCGAGGGCCTAGAACCTGGGCCACGTGGGAGGCAGGCTGGGCCGGGGCTGCTGGTCCAGTGCTGCAGCCCCTTTTGCAGAGGCAGCACGGGGCAGGACACAGCGGATCCAGTCCCAGTCCTGCCCCTTCCACAAAGGCAGAAGCTCAGGCCTGGTCCCATGCCTCCACAGAGGCTGGACAGGGTACAGCCTGCTGTGCTTCAATCTCCCACAGCCAGCCTGACCCCAGATCGCCACCACCACCACCAGTGGGCAGGGGGCGGGGCCAGCACTAAGAAGTGGGCCAAGGGCTGACAGCTATGGTAGCAGCTGGCAGTGGCAGCAACAGCAGGGTGATGTTCCCCTCATCAGCCGAGTTGCCTCCCACAGAGGAGGACATCCCCTGAGGGCTCCTGGGTTGTGAGAGGGGGCAGGCTGGGCTGAGGGACCCCCGCCCCTCACAGTGCACGAATTTTCATACACCAGGCTTCTAGTAGGACAATAATTGCCAATGTGTGCTGCTTTAAGCATAAGTCATTCCTTATCTCTTACTGATGTCACTTCCAAGTGAGGAGATTCTAAATGAACCAAAACCTATCTTCCAATACGTATTGTTCTCATAAAGTATTACAAAAAAAAAAAAAAAAAGTTGTTAACCTCATAAGTTGGAAAACTCAGAGCAAAGTTTCTCTAGTAAAATACTGTACAACCACTATCTGCTGACCTGATTTATCCCAAGCATTTGCTCAAATGTAATTTATATTTTATTAGTGACTTACTTTAAAATAAACAAAAAGTTAGGCATCAGGAGAAGGTAACTTGAAGTCAAGGAAGAAAGATTCCAGAGCCAAGTCACAGTCAGCCTCATATCTGATTTTCTCATGGAATTTCCTGTATCCTCGTTGCTTGTCTGGTAGACTTTCCATCATAATTATCCATTCAAATGGGACACCTGAGGCCCAGTGCACTCATATTCATTACCAATATTTGAGGAAATGCCATGTCACACCCGCACAAAAGCAGCCTTATGGAAAAATAAACATGTCCTCAGCCTTCAAATTGAATTACCTGCAGCCCATGGCATTTTGGGACTGTAACATTTAACAAAATCCCTGAGCTCAGAACTTCCCTCTTGAAAATAGCTTTAACTTAATTGTTTGGTATAATTCCATTTTCACATTTGCCATAGCAAAAGTCCCATTTGCTCTGAACCCATCATGGCAAGACATGTCTCATAAGCTATATTCCCTAAAGCTGCTCTGTCCACAGAACCTGTAGATAGATCTCTACTTAAAGGGATGAGGACAGAGAAGTACCCAAAGGAAAAGTCAGTTGGAGGAATTTTAAGATTAAATAGAACTACAGAAAGGTTCACTCTATTGTCAGTTCTAGATGCAGCCATATGTATACCAGTGTATATATGTATGTATAGATATAGATATATTAGAGGCCCAGCGCCCCGCCTCCCACCTTCTCACAGGGCCACCTTTGAGAGCCTCGATCTTCATGCAGCCTCTTGCTGATTGGTCATTACAGCATGACAGTGTGGTGACCATTAGCATATTAGCTCTTTATTATACTAGGTGTAGCAATTAGTAATGCAGATTCTTTTAATAGATGGAGTTACACATATGTTGATATATATGCGATTTGATATGTATGCTATTTTCTTGTATTGACAGCAAGCTTCAAAACTTCATATGTCAAATTTGCATATGAGCCTAATCAGTGGTCACGGACAACAGTGGGGAGGGGTTTGGGATGGGAATGGGGGGGATGAGGACAAATATGCGATACCTTAATCAATAAAGTAATTTTTTAAAATGTTGAATTTTGTGCCAAAAAAAAGAGCATTTGCGGGAAGTTTTCATTATTTTGAAGAAAAAGTTATCATATACTTCAGGAAGTTTATGGTGAACATACTCCAATTCAAGATACTGTGAACGCTGGTTTAAACTCTTTAAAAGTGATGATTTTGATGTGAAAAACAGAGAACATCCAAGTCAATAAAAAAAGTTTGAAGACCAACAATTACAAGCATTATTGGCTGAAGATGCATGTCAAACTTAAAACAACTTGCAAAAAGAATAAACATTGCTTAGCAAACAATTTTCTTCATTTACAAGCAATAGGAAAGATTTTAAAGGAAGGAAAATGTGTGCCACATCGACTGAACAAAAGACAAATGGAAAACCAAAAGTCATCAGTAAAATGTTGCTTCAACGGCACAAAAGAAAGTCTTTTTTGCATCGAATTGTCAATAGCAATGAAAAGTGAATTTATTTTGAGAATCCCAAACGCACAAAATCATGGGTTGATCCAGGTCAACTATTAACATCAACTGCAAGGCCAAATCGCTTTGGAAAAAAGACAATGCTCTGTGTTTGGTGGGATCAGGAAGGTGTAATGCCTTATGAGCTTCCAAAACCAGGTGAAACTGTTAATACTGATCGCTACCAACAACAAATAATCAATTTGAATGAGGCTTTGATTGTGAAACGACTAGAACAGGCCAGAAAACACAGCAAAGTAATTTTGCTTCATGATAATGCACCATCACACACTTCAAAACCAATTAAAGACATGTTAAAAGATCTTGTCTTGGAAGTATTAACCACCCGCTATATTCACCAGACCTTGCTCCTTCAGATGACCACTTATTCAGATTGATGGCACATGCACTTTCTGAGCAGCATTTCAAAACATACGAAGTGGAAAATTGGGTCTCTGAATGGTTTGCCTCAAAACAGAAAATTTCTATGGGACCTATCCACAAATTACCTGAAAGATGGGGGAAATGTATAGCTAGCAATGGACATTACTTTGAATAAAGCACTTTTAATGTTTCTCTTTAAATTATCGTGTTTTCTTTGATTACAAAATCCAGCATTATTAACCAGTACATCTAGTATAGGATACACACTTTAACAGCTGATAGCTCAATTTTGAAAATGAAATGATGAAATGTATTTTAATATACACTGCCTTTATAATTATACATATAGATCTGTATTCATTGGCAAATATCAGAATTATTTTAACTTACACACTCTGGACAAATATGTATTAGAAATATGGGCATGAAATTCATGAGCCCACAATGTCTCATCTTGAAGTGTATTAAAAAAGCATCTCGGTACAACATAAAATTTCAAGTAAAGGAACTATTGACATTTAATCATTGCATTCCAAAAAGTAAAGAACATGAGTGCAAAAGGTTAATAAACTGTATGATTGTACTTATACAAATTTCCAAAGGAAAAATAGGGGAAAGCAAAGCTATAATGTTTAGAGATGCATTAAATGAATGTAACTTGCCTACCTCCATGCATGTGTTTCTTTAAACCCTCCTGCAAAGATATATATTCCATCCCAGATACTTTTTCATCACATGCTACATTTAGTGTTTTCATTTAGAAAACAGACCTAAAACACTAGTCATATCATTCTTCTGTTGGCAATCTAAATATAAAATCCTGCCAGTATTGCACCCATTAAAATAAAACAGTCTAGGAAATTAAGCACTAATTCCCTCTTCAAATGGCCATTTCTGTTTTTTACTCTCTAATTACCACTGTAATGAAGTGGCCAGTATTATGGTAGGAAGCGATTTCCAAGGCAGCCATTTCTTCTTATGAATCATACTCTTTATTTCCCCCCTAATGTGTGTCTGCCTCAGTTACATAAAATGCATGTGCAAACTCCATGTCTGCTGAACGAAGACAGTTCTGGAATAGCAAGTCATACACTCAGCTCTGGGAGCTTGCCAGGGTTTCACTGGAGGAAGGCCATGTGTTTTCTGATCATCCTGATCTGTTCCTCTTAGCAGTGGATTTTCACTATCTTAAAACACCGCTATATTATTAACACATCTGATGAGAACAACTTGTATCAAAAAATGTATACATACTGTAACAGCTGATAGCTCAATTTTGAAAATGAGATGTATTTTAATAAACCCTGCCTTTATAATTATTCAGTGTGAAGGTGAGAAAGGGCACCTAGAACACTACAAAGTACTCATTTTTGTGAAGCTATTGATCTGCTCATGCTCTCGCATAGCGTTGGTCATGCCATTCTCTCAGCTTCTAACATGGCTCCTCATTTTGTTCCCCATAAAAGTGAGACCTAGCAAAAGTTATTTGCTTTCAGAGTCAAAGGGGGATTTCTCTTTTAACTTGGATCATGTCCCATCTGATCTTTCCATGTCCCTTAAGTTTACTTTTCACCAAATGACTGCACTGTGGTCACGCGAAGGTCAGGGCCTCTTGCCTGCGGATTGCATGTGGTAACACTGAGTCCTGCTTTCAGCCGCTGTGTTACGCTGGTGTCCTGATCATTTATTCCAAGACAAACAGTGATAATCATGCACTAGCAATTTTAAGTGGGAACAGCATCTAGAAATGGGTCGTTAAGGTATCTATTTGAAAAGGAGCAGTGCTGAGGTCTACAGTTTGAACTCATGACTGGGTTTTGTTCTGATGGAAAAATCCAGAAAATTATAATACTGACCACTGCAATTGAATTTCCCTAGACTGTATATTGGATGATTTTTTCATTGTCACATGTAAGAAAGTAATAAACTTTTCTAAAACAAATTTTTTAAAATAAGTTTTTATTGATTTGAGAGAGAGAGAAAGGGAGGAGAGAGAGAAACAATGGTTTACTGCCTCCTGCATGCTCTCTACTGGAGATCAAGACAGAAACCTAGGCTTGGGCCGAGACCGGTTTGGCTCAGTGGATAGAGCATCGGCCTGCGGACTGAAAGGTCCCAGGTTCAATTCTGTTCAAGGGCATGTACCTTGGCTGCGGGCACATCCCCAGTGGGGGATGTGCAGGAGGTGGCTGATCGATGTTTCTCTCTCATCGATGTTTCTAACTCTCCATCCCTCTCTCTTCCTCTCTGTAAAAAATCAATAATAATAAAAAATAAATAAAAAAAAAGAAAGAAACCTGGACTTGGGAATCAAACCAGTGACCTCTTAGTGCACAGGATGACATTCAACCAACTGAGCCACACTGGCCAGTGTAGGAGTAACCTTTCACTAAGCTCTTACACTACTGCTGGTTGCACTTGGGACTGGAAAGAACTCAGTCTTTCATGGGCATTTCTGGGTCTAGCTGGACCCTCATTTATCAACAAGGGTGGATCTTCCTCCTATAGCTTTAGTTGACCAGCGATCTATTCACTGCAAGTTAATGAAAGAAGGAAATACAACCTGGTCCTTGAAAAACATTACAGCTACAAAATAACTTATATTTAATGAGATTCTTTTTTTTCATTTTAAGAAAACAAGGATCTGCCTTAAAAGGTGATGAAATCTTTGCTGCAAAATAGACATGGACAACAGTGTGCTGGTTGTTGGAGGTGTGTGTGTGCGGGGTGGGGTGGGGGGGGCAGTGGAGTATATAGTGGTGATTGCCAGGAGAAGGGAGGGAGAAGGGGATACATGGTGATGGTGGGAGACTTGATTTGGGGTGCTAAGCACACAATATAGTATATAGATGATGTGTTGTAGAATTGTATTGTATACCTGAAAGCTGTATAATTTTGTTAAGCACTGTCACTGCAATAAATTTAATAAAAATAGAATTTGGTGCAAAACTACAGTAACAGGAAAAAGATCAGTGGTTGCCACAAGTTGAGGAGGAGGGGAAAGATGAATAAATGAAGCATAAATGAAACTATTCAGTGATGGTGGATACATGTCATTTTAATATGTTCTGTCAAAACCCATAGAACTACACATCATAAAGAGTGAGCCTTAATGTAAACTACAGACTATAGGTAATAATAATGTATCAGTATTGGAACATTAGTTATAGCAAATGTACCACCCTAGTGAAAGATGTTGATAATAGGGAAACTATGTGTGTGGGGGGAAGTGGGCAGTGGAGTATGTGTGTATGGAATGCTGTGTATTACCTGCACAATTATTCTGTAAATCTAAAACCTAAAACTAGAATGGACTTGGAGAGCATTATGATAAGCAAAATAAACTAGTTGGAGAAAGATAAATATCACCTGATCTCACTCATTTGTGGGATATAATGAACAACATATACTGACGAACGAAAATACATGAAAAAAAAATATTTTAGAATATTATAGAAATAATCCTGTTATTTGCAAATTTTTAATATTTCCTACAACTTTTGTGATATTATATATTATGTTAGTACAGTTTTGATATTATTATATTTAAAATCTTTTTTTCTTAAAATATTAATGTTTATTGCATGTAAAAAATAAAATAAAATAAAATAAAAGATAAAAAGAAAGTAAAAAATAAAATAAATAAGAATAAAAATAAAATATAAAACTATACTAAAAAATAAAATTTATTTTTTTTTTTTTTTTAAAGAAGGGAATGAAGAATTACTCTAGTAGATAAGAAATAGCCTAATCTCCTACTCAAGATCTGAGAGAAAATCCACAGCCCCAGGCTTGTTCTGGTGTGTTACATATAAAATTAAAAGCTTTGCAAATATGAAAAGACTAAAAAGAATTATATCTTTTTTGAAGTTTCACAATTTCTATGTTTATCTAAACTGTATCAGAAAAATAAAGCAGAAGAGAAAATCATTACTTATTCATTAAGGTGTTTTATCAAAGGTTAGATGTCCTAATTTGAAAAGATTTACTTGCTCTTTGAGAAAAATTGAAAGAATAGGGAAGTACAAAAACAATTTTAAATGTTAAAAATATATAACATTTGCCGAAACTGGTTTGGCTCAGTGGATAGAACGTCAGCCTGCGGACTGAAAGGTCCCAGGTTGGTTTCCAGTCAAGGGCATGTACTGTGGTTGCAGGCACATCCCCAGTAGGGCGTGTGCAGGAGACAGCTGATCAGTTTTTTACTATCCTTCTCCCTATCTCTCTGTAAAAAAATCAAATATATATATATATTAATTTGCTGAAAACATCTGTAATGAGAAGAACATTAGAAGCAGAGACCTAACCACCCAGCACTAAGAGGCTGGGCAGAGAAGAGTGAGTGAAGATGATTGACAGCAAAGGAGCACAGCAGGCTGCAGGTAGTCGCTGCCCAGGAAACCTGGGTTCCAGGGAGAGCTCAGTTGTAGAGGATGATGGGGAGGCCTTGGCGTTTGAGTTTTGCCTTTGCGAGTAAGAAGCCCCTCTTTGCTAATACTACACTGTATTGATTTTGTAACTTTAAAATGTCTTAAATAGGTAGTGTGAGTCCTACAACTTTGTTCTGCTTTTTAAAAATTGTTTAGTATAATTAATTCCTTTGTATTTCTATTACATTTTAGAAAAGCTTGTCAACTTCTTTGTAAAAATTGCAGCTAGAATTTCAAATGGGAATAAGTTGCAAATCACATCAATTTGAGAGATTTGACAGTTTAAATACATTGAATTTTCTACGTATCTCAATTTACTTAGATCCTCATTGATTTCTTTCATCAGTATTTTGTGGCTTTTGAGAGGGCAGGACAGGGTTAACTCCTGACCTACTATGTCACTATGTAACTGGACCCTAGCCCTCACCCAACCAATCGGGGTCAGCCAAAGCAGTGACCTCACCACACTGATAAATCTTTTGTTCTAGAGAAACTCGCCCTCTCCCTCCACCTTGCCGCTGCATCGGTATGTGGGGGGTGAACTGGGCTGGCCTGAAATAAAAACTCTTTTGCTTTTGCATTGGACTCGGCTCCCTGGTGGTCTTTGGGGATCACGAAATCTGGGCGTAACAGCTTTCAGCATATATACCTTGTACATGTTATTAGACTTATACCCAAGTATTTCATGTTTGCAATGCTATGTGAAAAGGCTGAGAAGAGATAATAAATTATACTTCTATAAACTTCAATTGTTTATTGCTGAAATATAGAAATATAATTTATTTTTAATACATTTTAATTACAAAGTTCCCCTAAAACAGTGGTCCTAAGCCTAGCTGAACCTCAAAATTACCTTTGGAACACTACTACGCACGGGTTCCCAAAACTTCCTGCAATGGGTTCTTATCCTATAGATCTGGGGCAGTCCTAAATCTATGTTTAAAATTCTTCCCTAGGTGATTCTGACCTTGGTGAGGTTGAGAACGCTATAAAGCACTTGTGGATGTAAATCTTTCAAAGATAAGGCAGATATTACAAAAACATAATCCATTTCCCATACTGAGACTACTAACTTACACTTGTTGGGCATTTTTAGTTCTATCAACAGTGATAGATTTTCAATACTATGTCTGTTCTGAAACCTAACTGCTTCTATCTGTTGTAAATTGTGTCAAATTACTAACTAGGGTTAGAAACTCATTAAAATTCAGCCTATGGCCATACTTGGCCAGATTAGCACAATATTGATATGGAGTTTTTGGACTGGGACCCTGGATTCTTTGTCCATGGGAGTAGAAGAATTAATCCACAGACAGAGGGTAGTATAGCAAAGGTGGAGATTTATTGAAGAACAGTACAGGCTTCCACATGGGGAGAATGAAAGAGTCCCACAGAATGGACACCCATGTGGGTAAGGGGAAGAGGTCCCACCAACTTCTTGTTTCCATGGTTTATAAAGGCTGTAGTTCCTGTGTCCTGATATCCCCTCTGATTGGTCAATATACCCTTTTGAATTGGTTACCATAGTGATTCTGGAACGCGCGGGGGGGGGGGGGGGGGGGGGGGGGGGGGGGGGGGGCGCCCTGGCACACACACTCATTGTCCTATTCCCTCTGGGCTTTCTCCTTCCTTTATTTTGTAAATATAGACCTTCTTTGGCTACTTCTAGTTCCCTTGACTTATGGAAATATACCTGTTGCTGCTCCCAGTCTTATGAAAATATAACTGCACCTGGCTTCCTTGTGTTATAGAAATTTACCTTCTCTTAATCTGTAGCCCTATGTTTTTTTTCTATGGACTCTAATTCTAAAAATTCCCTAAATCTGCCTATATTCCCCTAAAATTCCTGTTTCAATATTGCTAACTAGTTGAGCAAACTAAAATTGCTTTTGCTGGGGAAGCAAATAAGAGGTCACTGGCTTAAAAAGCAATAAAATTGTGGTTAAATTCCAGAGTGGTTTACCAAGATAACAATGGTGATCTAGGGACTGTTGAGTGCATAACTACAAAATAAGATTTAAATAGTTTTGTCAAGAGGGTGGCAATGGACTTATTACTAGGGCATTGTGGTATCTTTTTATAAAAACTCAAGAGCAGAAATTGTAAACTGGCTTCTCAGGGGATTGAAAGAAGGACAAAAATGCCACTAGGATCCCAGAAAGTTCCTCTGGTTCCTTCTGTCCCCAAAGCTGTTTGTTGCTTCTCTCTTGTTTTCTTCCCAAGTCTCTCTCAAACAAGAACATCCCTACAGGAAATCCCACGCCATACAGCTATAAGACTTCAGAAGTCATATTAATGTTCAAGTAACCAAAAAGCTAAGTCAGATTATGAGATTGGCAAATTAGATGATGTGACCTTCCCTCAATATTGACTGATAGGGGCTATGGGAAAGGATCCTCTGAGGAAGAGATAGAGTAAGGCATACGGTGTTTTGAACATCTGCAGTAAATAGATGCCATATATGGAATCTCCTAAGAAGCACAAATGATTGCCATATAGTGATATGAAGTGTTTTACATGTCATTCTGTGACATATATGTATACATATATGTCCCATATAAGTATACATATTTTGCATTTCCTAATAAATTAAGGACAGCATTTGCTAAATAAAACTAATACTTATAAATAAAACATTCTCTTCTCATAGAGCTTAAATTTACTCTATCCTTTTGAGTATGAACTTGCAGAAACAGTCTTGGGGTAATTAAAAGTAGATTACTTCTACTAATTACTTCTAATTAAAAGTAGATTACTTCTAAAATAATAAGCTAACTACATAACAAGGCTATGGAAATAAGGCCATTTACTTGGATTTTATACCATGTTTTTCCTTCTTCTTTACTACTTTACAGGTTACAGTGGATTCCAGATTATACCTCAGAATTCAATCAAGTGGGGCATAAGGCTTGACATTATAGAGCTACCTATGCTTAAGAGGGGAAGGAAAGTTTTTATGTTACATAACAAAGTTCTAGAAACATTGGAACTGGCATACTCATTTTCCAGAAGTCAGTCTTAGAGTCACAGAAACCAGGTCTTATTGAGATCTATACTTTGCTTTAGAAAAGAAGAAACTGAGGGCTCCGAGAATTATGGAAATTGTCTAAGGTCTTCCTCTGAGGTATCGGCAGGGTTGGTTGGCGCAGAATTTAGATTTCTGACACTGAGCTGAGCTGCCTTCTGACAAACCATGTTTTCCACTGACAAGCTCTGGACAAGAGAAAAATAGTAACAGAAAGCTTTTAATTAAATGTCACGCCTGTTATTCTCCCTGAAGAAACAAGCCTGAACAGGGTTCCTTCATCTCTCCCTCTACTGCTGATTCCCACACCTATCTGCTTTATGCCACTCCTTCATTAAACCTCTCCTCCACCTCTGCATGCCCCAGCCTAGGCTACTGTCCACTGCTTTAATTAGAATGCTACTTTAATCTCCAAAGGAACAGGTCAGTGCTTCTGATCCTATAGAATAAAAGTCTAATATGCAAATTGTTCCCTTGACCATCAGGGGGACAGATGCTCCAACCGGTAGGTTAGCTTGCTGCTGGGGTACGGCCGATCAAGACTGGAGGAGACAGGGCCAGACATGTCCTGGAGCCCTCCTGCGGTCACTCCTGTGGTCCCTCCTGGGCCACTGGCCCCAATTGGCCCTGACCTCTGGACAGGCAGAGGGATCCCACCCATGCATGAATTCAAGCAACAAACCTCTAGTATCATTATAAATGCATTTATAGTTTATAAAAGATTCCTGGCATAAGAAGTTATGTGACTAAAAATATTTGTATATCCTATATAATAAAGAAGCAATATGCAAATTGACCCTCACACCCTCACAATATGGCTGCCTATGACCCAGGCTGGCAGAGGGGTTAGTGAGAGATGACCAAATGACTGAACAGCAGGCTATGTGGGCGACCAGGCCGGCTGGGGAAGAGGGGTATTTGGGGGCCACCAAGCCAGCAGGCGGGGGGCAGTAAGGAGTGACCAGGCCAGTGGGGGGGGGCAGTTAGGAGTGAACAGGCTGGCTGAGAGGGGGGCAGTGGGGGCAGTTAGGTAGGCGGGCAAGCAATCAGGATCCAGTGGTCCAGGATTGTGAAAGGGATGTTCAACTGCCAGTTGAGGCCTGATCCCTGGCAGTCAGATATCCCCCAAAGGGTCCCAGATTGGAGAGGGTGCAGGCTGGGCTGAGGGGACACCCTCTGCCCCTGTGCATGAATTCCCCGGGCCTCTAGTAAATACATAAGACAGTAGGAGAAGAAAGTACCTTAGTAACAGTTTTAAAAACCTTCCTTGTGATCTAGGTCCTCTTAGAATTCATGTTGATGAGTGTTATAGACTGAACTTTGACCCCACAGAATTCAGATGTTGAAGCCCTAACCACCAAATGTGACTGCATTTCAGGAGATAGAACCTAAAGGAAAGTAATTAAATTTAAATGAGGATAGAAAAAAAGGTGGCCAAATAGGCAGATCTGCATCTCCTCCCAGGGCCAGACTGGAAATACAACTAATTTGGAGGACATTCCCCTGGAATTACCAACTGAGGTCCAGCTTAGGAGGAGACTTACAGCAAAAAAGGACAGGAAACACCTGGACACCAGTAAAGAGGGCGCAGTCCTGAGAGGAGCTGAGCCAGCTCCAGAGCAGCAGGCCAGCAGGCTGAGAGAGAGGAAGGAGCTCCCAGCTATGGGAGGGCCTGATCCCACTAAGATAGAGGCTTGGAACCCAGGCTGGGCTCCAAGGCTCAGAGCACCAGAGCCCAGACAGCAACATCCAGCTGTGAAAGGCAACAGGGAGTTGGCTCTAGTGGCATCTGGAGCCCATAGACCAGAGCCGGGCAGAGAGAAAGCCGCAGTTTTGTTTTTGCTTTTTATTTTTTAAACCCAGAGCACAGGAATTTTCATTGAAGCTACTCACCCGAGGTTTTGGTTCAGGGAGGCATTCGTGGGCTCCAGGTGCCTAAGGAGAGACAGGGGTGGGAAACACTGAGGGGAGACATGGAAAAGCAGCAGCCAGGAGTATTTGGTCATAAGCTCCCAAACCTAAAAGGCCGTTTTTTCCCCAAGAGGAGCTAGCCACTCCCAGTAGCTGCAGGGCAGGAAAAGAAAAAGAAACAGCCCCTCCCTAGGTAATACAGCCCTGCTTCAGGAGCCCTTCCTGCCACACCCAGCATTTTGACCTCTTCAGGGGAAACAAAAGCAGAGGCCAACCCACAGGTTTGAACAGTCTCAAGAGCCTCAGTAACTGGTTTGTGGGAATGTCTGTCCATTCCACTATTCTGGGAACCAGACTGGTACTTTCCCCACATGGGAGAGCTGATAAAACTCCAGATTTCCAGCCTACCCATTCATCTCCATACAAGGATCTCTGTACAGTCCAGGGCAGGTACTAATTGGGCCACTCACGGAGGAGTAGCTCTAGGACAGGGAAACACGCCCACCATATTCCAGGAAAGCTGCTCCCCCGCCTAAGGCCCTGTCAAAAACAGACTTCTGTGTAATGAAGATTGACAGCTGGCTAGTAGGCAAAAGTGGGCAGAGGCAGCGCCCAGGGAACAAGGGAAATTGGCTGACCCAGCCCTGGGCCCCGTGCTGATAGCAAACTTACTTTCAAGGACAGATTGGGCCCTCCAGCTAGCAGCCCAGTCCAGAGGAGACAGACAAGCATGGTGGATCACTTGGACAAGCAGGTTACCGAAAACCAAAGGAGGACAGTCCCTGACAGTGGTTAGCACCTGAGCACCTCACAGGAAGGCCTGAGCTTTCAGAACAGAAGAACAAGATCCACCGCGATACAGGATCTTTGGATTGAAACACGCGGTTCCCCTGGGCAGGATGGTTCCCTGTATTCTTGTCTGTCGGAGTCAAAGAATGAATCCTCAGACAGAGGGTGGTACAGCAAAGGTGGAAATTTATTGAAGAACAAGTACAGACTCCCAAGAAGGGAGGGGGAAAGAGTCCCACCAAGTTCCCGTTTCCACGGTTTATAAAGGCTGAAAGTCCCTGTATCCTGATATCCCTCTGATTGGTCAATACTACCTTTTGAATTGGTTATTATATAAACCTGAGCTCAAAGGTTAAATCTTACAAGGGACTTATGAGGCCCTCCTCCCTCATTGTGCTCCTATTCCCTCTGGGCTTTTGTCTTCCTTCTCTGTTTTGTAAATATAGACCTTTGTCACTCCCAGTTCCTTATCTTATGTACAATAAATGTAACTTCTCCCTATCTCCCTTCCCTTGTGTTAAGGTCTGTAGCCAAGTGTGTTTTCCATGGGGCCCCTTAATTTCTAAAATTTCCTAAACCTGCCTATATCACCCTAAAATTCCTATTTCAAAAGGAAAATCCCGTGGGGCACTAATCTCTGCTGAAACAAATGCCACTTCACTTTTTTTTTTTCTTTTCTCTTTTTTTCTTCCCTTTACATTTTAAATATTTTTCCTTTCTTTTTTCTCTTTTTAAAATTTATCTTCATCCATCTGCTTTTAAAATTATTACTCTAGTCTCTTGTTTTGTTCGTATACCTAATTTTCCTCTTCCCTTTTCCTACTCAATTTTTTCTTTATTTCAATACTCTTTTTTTTTCTCTTTTCTTTTTGTCCAGCTTTCTTATCTTTTTTCCTTTTCACATTTTAGGACTATCTGCTTTCTATTCTCTTTTCCTTTTGAAATTTTCTTTTTTTTTTTTTCCATTTCATTTCTTCCTCTTATCTGAAACAATTTTCTTTCCTCTACTCCCCTAATTTTTTATTATTTCTTTATTTCAACTCTGCATCTATTGATACATATTGCTCTCCCCCCTTTTTGTTGTGTTTGCTTGTGCTTTGGTGTTTTTTGTTTTGTTTTGTTTTCTCTTCATTTTTATGTGTTTGTTTAATCCTCACCAAAAGATATTTTTCCATTGATTTTTATTTTTATTTATTTATTTATTTATTTATTTATTTATTTATTTATTTTTTAGTGTGTAGTGAGTTTCTTTATGGGCCAACTGTTCTTTTGAGACCCAATTTCTATGTCAAACAGTTCCTAATGTGTACAAGTCAGCAATTATATTTCAGTTCTGGATGGTGGACAAATGGTGGTAATGCAGGTCCGACCTTCTCTGGCTTGGTCCTGGGCAACCTGCAGTGACGCACAGCTGCTGTCTGCTAGTATGGCAAGGCTACATCAGCGTCTTTCATCTCTGGACTGCTTCTCTTCTGTCTTCATGGCTGGAGTAGACCTGTCAATTCCTTTCTGTTGCCAAAATCCAAATGGTCTCAGAGTTGTTTTCTGAAAATATACACATATTCTCGACCAAAAGTTCATAAAGAAATATTTTCTATAAATTTGACTTAGGATCCTTTTTCATTTTTTGTCCAAATAATTTTCTTTTGGCTTATTTTGACACCATGTGTGTTTTTCATTGGTGTCTTGCTGGCAGCATTACAATTAATTTTCTAAAGTACAAATTTTCTAGATGTAATTTACTTACAGGATATTTTTCCTTGCATGATATTCTTATACTATCTCCCTTTTTTATTTAAATATTAGGAGGCTCTTAAAAATTTTATAATGCAGTCTTAATAGCTTTTAAATTTTATTTTATTTTTTTGCATTCGCTTTAGGTTCATTACAAGTTATACAATTTTATCATGAAATGAACTACCAATAAAAATTTTAGTTAACATTTTTTTTTCCATTGACTTTTAGAAAGAGGGAAAGACAGAGAAATATATTGATGTGATAGAAACACATCTAATAATTGCCTCCAGCACAAGTCCCAGCCAGGGCCAGGGCCAGGGAAGATCCTGCAACCGAAGCATGTGCCCTTGACCAAAATCAAACTTTGGTTCACAGGCCAGTGTTCTACCAACTGAGCCAAAATGGCTAGGGTTCTTCATATGTTTTTCTTTATTTTTTCTATCATTCTATAATATTTTTCCTAATTCTACCTTCTCTGGTGTTGCTTGTGTTGGTGTTGTAGGGGTCTTGAGTATGTTTTTGTTTCTTTTGTTGTGCTATATTTTGTTCTGTTAGGTTAGCACCTACACAACAACTTGCACAACATGGCTGGGGTGAGTCACATAGCCAGCTAGCCTGAGAAGAGATTCTATCCATGAATGGGACAATTAACATTCAAGACCCAATTACATCAGGAGAACCAAAATAATGCAATTAAGAGGCTTTCCTAAAGCACCCAGCTCAAGATATCTAAGATATTGCACTACTGGGACCCAGAAAATACCTACTACATAAGATCACCCACCCCACAAAGTCTGGGAGGCCCAGCAAGTTGATATAATATATAGAAACAAAAACAAAGGGACAGAAAATAAAAAAGGGAGACAAAGAAACAACCCCAAATGAAATAAAAGGAGGATTCATCAGAAAAAAACTAAATGAAACGGAGGTAAACAATTTGTCAGATAAAGTAATGGTAATAAGGGTGCTCAAACAATTCAGTGAGAACTAAAAGCAACTTATGAGCATTATGAGAAACTTAATGAGAGCCACACCAACATGAAAAGATAGCTTGAAACAATAAATAAGAAACAATTGGAAATAAATGACATAGAATCTAAAAAAATATGCAAAAGATCAATAAAACCAAGAATTGGTTTTTTGAAAAGATAAACAATATTGATGAATTTCTAGCCAGACTCATAAAAAAAAAAAAAAAAAGAGAAAGTACCCAAATAAACAAAATCAGAAATGAAAGTGGTGAAATAACAACTGGTCCCACAGAAATACAAAGAATTATTTAAAAAAAAATACTATGAATAATTATATTACAACAAATTGGACAACCTGGATAAAATATACATATCTGTAGAAAAATACAATCTTTCAAAACTCAATCAAGATGTATCAGAAAACCTGAATAGGTAGATAACTACTGATGAAATTGAAGCAATAATAAAAAAAAAAAATTACCCAGCAAACAAAAGTCATGGTCCAGACAGCTTCATAGGTAGTTTTACCAAAAATTCAAAAAACAACTAACACCTATTCTCTTCAAGCTATTCTAAAAAATTCAAGAGAAAGAAACACTTCCAAGGTCTTTTTATTATTACCCTAATTTCAAAACCAAATATAGACACTACAAAGAAAGAAAATTACAGGCCAACATCCTTGATGAACATAGATGCTAAAATCCTTAATAAAATATTAGCAAATTGAATCCAGCAATACATTAAAAAGATCATAAACCATGACTAAGTAGGATTTGTTCTGGGGATGCAAGGATGGTATTATATCCGAAAATCGATAAATGTGATACATCACATAAACAAATTGTAAGACAAAAATCACATGATAATAGCACTGATGCAGAAAAGGCATTCAACAAAATCCAACACCCTTTTTTGATAAAAACTCTCAGCAAAGTGGGAGTAGAGAGATTATACCTCAACATAATAAAGGCCATATATGACAAACCTACAGCCAACATCATACTAATGGGCAAAAACTAAAACCACATCCCCTAAAAATAGTAGCAAAATAGGAATATCTACTTTTACCACTCTCATTCAACATAGTACTGGAAGTCCTAGTCTTAGTGATTGGACAGTAAGAAAAAATATAAGGCATCAAATTGGAAAAGAGGAAGTGCAGCTGTCATTACTTGCAGATGAGTAAGGCTTTAGACTATTTGTATATGGTAAAATGTTTTCTGACCTCCTATGCAACTCGCCTCTGATGAAAAAAACAGCATAACTTTATCTCCAAAACATGTTATAGTAACCATTTTTAATATTTTATTTTAATCTTTCAATGTCAGAACTTATAAACCTTATTAGAGTGTAATATTTTGCTGTGTTCTTGCTACCATAAAACTTTTTTCCAGTTTTTACATGACCTAGAATAATTTAAACATGTTTTATATTTTTATTTAATTTGGATTTCAGATATGCCACTTATCAACTCTTTTCTATTGGTAATCTTTCATATTTTTTCCCAAAAGTTTCTTTGGAGATTTCATTAAATATTGTGACCTTTAAGATACTCTTTCTAGACTCCTAAGTATTTTTTTTTTCAAAAAAAAATCTATTCTACCAATTTATAAATTTTCCATCATGTAAAATTTTTAAGCAATTTAGGTTAATTTGATCTTGATGCTTTAAGTGTTACTATATATATATATATATATATATATATGCATGAGCTTGTTAAACATACTATTTGTTTCAACTTTCATCATATCTAGAACTCACTTCTAAATTGTAGGAGGATTCATACTTACAATACATATTTACTAACTCCTCAAACATATAAAATCTTTAAATGACAGTATATTACATTTTCACCAATAAATCCTAAAGGCATACAGAAGGTTGCCATTAACTACATCACCCACCCAAAGGGCATTTGTGTGGAAAAGCTGTCAGAGCATTTGACAGGCCTGCAAACTGAACAGCAAGATTATGTGAATTTATTTTCAGAATCATGCTGAAAGATTACAAAAATATAATTCATACTTAGTACATTTCTATTTTCTATTACCTTATTGTGAAAGGCCATTCAAATATTCTTGATTGAGATCAAGGAGGGAAGAAAATGCCCACTGACTTTTCACAGTTCTAATACATTGCCAGGTAAAGCTACTCCTGAAAATTTTAACTCTATAAATGTAAATTAAAAATTCCAAAAAAGTACCAGTTATGATGCTCAGATTCACATTAGCACATGTTATTTAATACAAGAAATTTAAACACATCAGAAATTGGCACAAGCATGATTTGAGAAAGATCAATATCGTGAGATCATTAAGACATAGCATTAATTTTTCACTTGTCATCATTATGTGATGTTTGCTAAGTCATAGAATATGACTTCGACTGCCCTCATTCCCACAATCTGATTTGATTATTTTGACTGCATGCTTTCATGTGCACATTAAATGACTCTTCTTTATATGCCAGAACAAGGCATGAACTTGAAGTGGCTACATTACTTCCAGCTTGAATCTAAACTTCTTATAAAAGAAAAGTCTTCATTTAGCTTTCTTTTACAAACTTTCTCTTTTCTTACACTACCGTGTTTTCCCGAAAATAAGACATCCTCTGAAAATAAGACCTACTTACAGGTTTCCTTCTGAGTGAAATATAAGGCATCCCCCCGAAAATAAGCCCCCCCCCCCCGCCCCCTAGGCTAAACATGAGAGATTTGGTCCACTGATTCTGAAAGAAATGGAGTCACAAGAAATTCACCAGGAAATTCAGGAATTGGATTGTTATGATGATGTTCCAGAAGATGATGACAGATTGTCATTGAATAAATGAGTAAATTCCTGATACTGTAGGATTCAGTTTGTCTGGTTTGTGTTGACAACTACCATACTACCATACCATATAGAGGTAATAAATTTCCTTTATTTTCATTTAACAATAAATGTGTACCGTATTCTTCTTCATGGAAAAATAAGACATCCCCTGAAAATAAGACCTAGAGCATCTTTGGGAGCAAAAATTAATATAAGACACTGTCTTATTTTTGGGGAAACAGGGTAGTAACCTCTATAGAAGCCTAACCAAGCCTTCTTCCTTCTTGCCTTTCTATGAGTGTGGTTTCGTTCCATGCTGCTTTAAGGATAAAACCAGAATCCTTTACTGTGATTTACTGGGTCTTCCTTCACCCAGCCCCTGACCTTTCCTCCACCCTCATAGCTTACTGTCACTGTCACAATCCCATTCCGACTAAACTGAGACATGTGACTAGTTCTCCCTCTCATATTTCCTCTTTGCCTTCACCAAATGATTCCATCTGCTTGAAATGTTCTTCTCTCCTTCTTCATGCAATTAATTCTTTCTGGTCTTAAGATTCCTCTTACCAAGGAATACTGTTTTCTTCTTGTCTCTCCCTCACTGTGCAATGAAGCCGTTCTCTGAGGTCGACAGCAAGCCGTGCTCAGCTCTGGCATGGCACTGACATTCTACAACTCAATCTTCCCTGGGTTGTTCAACTTTTAACTCCAGGTAAGAGACCAGGTCTTTTATCTTTGTGGCCCCCTCACCTTAGAACAATGAGTGAAAGAGTAAATGTTCATTAAATGAATACCCAACACTGTGCCTTTGTTCATATTTTTCCTCTTCTCCCTAAATCCCTTCCTTCATTTGCCCACCATCCCAATCTTTTTTTTTTCTCCCCAAATGCCACTTAAGCCCCATTCCTCTATGAACCCCTTTTTTCCCTCTTTTTTCTGAAAGCATGTGTTTTCTTCCTTTGTTTATTTCGTGAAAGTCTTGTGGGCCCATACCCTACTAGAAGACCTTCCAGATAAGAATGAAATCTTGATGACTTCTGCACAGTCTGATCCTTGGGCACCTAGAAGGTTCTTAGTACATTTTGAATGATTTCTCTGAATGGGCAATAAAACACTCTAGAAATAGGGTAGAGGGTCAATTCCTTCAGAAGAATAATGATCTGTACAGGGCTATGGCACCTTTTTAAAAGATAATAATTCCCTTTATTTAATACAGCCACCATTATCATCATTATTTTTATCATTATTTGCCAAATAAAACACATCTATCCTGAAGCCAAGAAAAGCAATAAGAATAGTGACATGCTTTGAGTGCTTTTATTAGTCAGAACACTGGTCTGTTACATGCTCAAGTCTTTAATATGCATGAAACAATATTCTCTGATGCAACAAATGATTAAAGAAATATATTAAAGCATTCATTCTGAATGAAAATGGACAAGGTAATTCCCAAGGCTCAGAGCAACTACAGGAAAAATATAAGCTGAAGTACTCATTTCTCCCCAGAGAAATTCTACAGAGATTGCTTTCAATTTTTGGTTTTAAATCTAAGAAGTTGTGGCATAAAGAGTTGAAAAATAAGGTTTCTGACTTGTTCACATGCAAGCTCTGGTTGAATTTTTAATATTTGAGGGTGGTTTTTTTTCAGGGAATGAGGGGAAGAAAATTTTCTTTTTTCTCTTTTGAGGACCACTCATTGGCAATTTCATCAGAGAACCTATCTGTTGTCAAAGTGCCAGCAGTCTTCTACACTACTAGCTAGTTAGGGGCCTTGCAAAGCCTCCTGACCTTTCTGAACCTCTGCTTGTATCTTTCAAATAGGAACAAGAACACTTTCTTTGCTTATCCCAAATTGCTGTGGCATGGAGTAGGGCTGAGAGATTGAATAAAATAAGTTAGAAATTTCCAAAGCAAATAAAAAGATAAGGCATTAAAAGTTACTTCTTCTCACAGTTTGGGCTGCCCCAAACTGAATTCACATTAAGCCATGAGACCAGCACCAATATGTTTAATGTAGGCTTAAAGCAAAACATGCTTTGCTTATCTGCTGGGAGAAGAGTTATCTTGGGCTAGCCAGCACACTTCACAGGGAACACAGTCCTAAATTGTCCTCTTCTTTTAACCAATGATCAGCAAATATATATTGATTAACCGGTATTCGCAGGCAAGTAGGATGGACACTGTATAGAGTTTCCACAGTATTCCCAATCAAAAACATATCTGAAGACATATGGCATATACATGTGCTAAGTTAATTAAGATTCAGCCCAGTATAGTAGAGTGTGGGACTGGGGTGGTGGAGGAAGCAGACACCGGGAGAGGCAGTGTACTAGTCTTCTAGGGCTGCCCTAATAAAGTTCACACAGCCTAGGCAGCTTAAACAACAGAAATTTTCCCATGGTTCTGGAGGCTGCAAATCTAGAGATCAAAGCGTCAGCACGGTGAGTTTCTCCTGAGGCCTTTCTCCTGGGCTTGCAGATGTTACCTCCTCTGGTCATCCCTCTGTGTGTCTGTGTCCTAATCTCTCTTCTTACAAGGACACCTGGATTATTGGGTTAGGGCCCACCTTTGTGACCTCATTGGAATTTAGTCACCTTTTTAAAGTCCCTACCTCCAAACACAGCCACTCTGAGGTCCTGGGACTTTTGGGGAACACAACTCAGCCCATAAGAGATATGATCCAGGTTCCTAGAGAAAAAGAAGAAAAGGCATTCCAGACAGAGGGAAACTTCAGGCAAAGAAAGGTGCAGGAGCAGGCTAGGACAGGGATTAATACAGCATTTTGTAACTCACATCAGTAATGTGCTTCACAGTCACCAGAATACTTTGCTTTATTTAATTGTCACAACAGGTGTAAGAGAGATTATTGTTTAAAAACTAGAAAACTCACCTAGCTCCTCAAACTTCATGTACTTGAGAGACCTTATTCAAGAGCAGATTCTTCATTGGGTGTGAAGTTGGGATGGAGAATCAGCATTTCTAACAAACTTAAGTGATGTTGAGACTGCTGGTCTGTAAGCACATGCTGAGCAGCATGAATGCAGGAGACAGGAGAGTAGAGTAGGAGAAGGCTATGTTTTAAAAAACTATGACAGGAACAGGATAGAATTTGGACTTGACTCTGCTAAAAACTTCCAGAAAAACAAAATAAAACTGGAGGTAGCCAATCATGCTTAGTATGAAATGTTCTTATGCACAACAGAAAATCTTCCCCTTTACAAATATTTCTCTTAGTGTATTTATTAGAATTAACTATCATTACTCTATGGTGCTTTTCAGACAGTATCTAGACTTCCAGATATTTGAGCTAGAAATGATTCTGTGGGGAAAAGAGGACTACTGAGGGTTATTAACCAGGGTCAGTTTGATGAAAGCAGTGTTTGAGGAGGCTGGAAATAAATCTCAAACTCCTCAGACTGGTAATGGCTCTTTCTGTTGAACTTCTAGTCAGTCAGTCATTTATCATTCAGCACATAATGTCGGGTATGTACTTCTGTGCATGTCATGTCCTGGGCGGGCACTTTGGTGGTGTCTGGCAAAGCACAGTCTCTGTGTTGAAGAACTCTAGGAGGAAGAAGAGAAGATTGTAAATAGCTGTAACCAGGAGACAGGAATAGACCACAGCCAGTCACGAGGATCAGAAAAGACATTGGAATGGGAAGATTGTGACAGATGGAAATTGGAGGGAGGTGACAGTATGGTAATCATATAACATCATCTAAACCTGAGCTCTGTGATAGTGAAAGGAGGCACCATTGACAATTACTCCAGAGAATAAGCATAAGCTAGCCATGCTAGGTTTGGGGGAAGCAATGAGACCCCTGGGCAGGGCAGAGAATAGGGAATAGACCAACCAGACTAGAATGTTAATCAGGTGATCTGGCCCCAGCTACCTCTGGACCTCATCGTCTACACCTCAGTCTTCACTCTCACCCCTGTCCCCGGACACACCAAACAAGCTCTTCTCAGAGTCCTTGCACTTGTGTTTCTCAGATGTTCACATGACCAGTGCCTTCATTTCATTCATAACCAAATAAAAATCTTTCCCATGATCTTCTGAGTATGATGGTTTGTCACTAAAAGGGAGTGGTGTGCTCTGACTTACAACTTAACAGGATCTTAGGGACTACTGGGTGGGGCAAAGTGGAAGCAGAGATCCAGAGAGGAAAGCAGTGCATTGTCCAGGTAAGAAATCAGAGATTCACTCTAGGAAGACTGATGTAGCAGAAATGAAGACAGACCAGTTGGGAGGGATTGACTCTAGAATTAGGATTGTGAAGATAACAAATAAGGGGTAAAAGTGACAGCATTAGCGTCTGATTGCACATGGGAGAAAAGCAAAAAGGAAAGTCTAAAATGTCACCTTCATCCTGTGTTGCTGAGAAATGCTCCTCAGAAGGAAATTTCTAGCTGTTGGCCAATCCATTAGGAAGCATGAGAGTCACCACACACAGGAGGAAAACTCGTGCTTGTGAATAATTAGCTGTACAAAAACCTCCTTGATTTGCCTTTACAAATTTATTTGACAGTGGAAAATTTTAAAAACAAATTAAAATCTATGAGCATCCTGTTAGAGCCAGATTTTACCAGCTAGCTAGAACGAATACATTTTCACCAATTTTGTAAGCCATAATGATTAGTAGCTTGAAATCAACCATTGTGGGGCTCTTTATGCCAGAAATCAACAAAGTACTGCCTACCTATTTTTGTACAGCTCTGAAGTCAGAACAGTTTTTATATTTTTAAATAGTTGAAAAATTAGAAGATAGCTTGAAGAAGTAGCTGAGTTTAAAGGAAAAAAAAGATCACTTGTGGTGATAACTGAGTTGACTGACATCTAACAGGAAACTATTTATGGAAATAAGTGATAAAGTTCATATCTGTATCTGGACCTACAAAATAAAGGCTGTCCCAATGGCCTGGTCCATGTCACAAATTTAAATCCAAGGTCAATCTGCATTAATGGAAACATCTGTCAGGGAAACCCTAATACACACCAATCACAATCTTCTCTTACCTTAGCTCTCTTACCTTGCCCTGGAAAATGGGGTCTGCTAGTCTTCTCAGGAAATTCCCACCCTCCTAGCCAATCAGGACTTGCTTTTCTGTTGCCTCTTCTTTTTCTTTTTTTTTTAAAAAAAATAGTTTATTGATTTTTAGAGAGAGAGGAAAGAAGAGAGAACATCAATGTAAGAGGGTAACAATGATCAGTTGCTGCCTGCACTCCCCCTATTGGAAATTGAACCCGCCCTTTGGGTATGTGCCCCAACCAACTGAGAATCAAACATGCCCAGCAACTGAGCCAAACCCACCAGGGTGCATTGCCTCTTCTAATGCTCTATAAAACTTGTTTTTACCCAAAATTTCTCTGAAAAAGTGCTCCACTGTGTGGGAGGCACTGCCCTCCTCCACCCCATAGGATGTTTCCCCTTGGACATGGACATCAAACTCACTAGCAAATTGTTAAGTTGTCATTTTACAGAAGTAACTTAAAGAAGCAAGAGAGATGAGACAAATAATGGAACAAAGCCTCAGTGACAGTGGAAACAAATCAGCATGAATGGTGGTGGGATTGATTTTGGAAAGCAGACACTTCTGAGACAGGACAGAGAGAAGAAAGGAAAAGAAATATAAATAAAACTGGAGGTGGAGGAGGTTGGAGTTAAGAATATCCACACAATCTCGAAGAAAAGAGAAGTGAAGTGATTTGTAGAGAGGGCAGGGGTGGAGGCCAAAGTGAATGGAAGAGTGGAACAGCCCAGAGCTCGAAGGGGATTTATGTCTCCCCTTTATATGCAATGCCATCCATTGTAGGATGCAAGCCTAGTGCTCAGCCAAAGTCAGCATTTGAGTATCAACATCTGAAAAACCCTCCTCTCTTCGGGAAGGAGGAGGGACATAAATCAACAAATGCTTGTTAATTAATTTTCACAAATTCATCAAAATGAAGCCTTTAGGCTGAATAAACTAATCAGTCCATCAATGACAGGCACCTGCTGGGCTCAAAATCTACAGATAGAAATGCACACCATCGCCACCCTCAGGAAGCTTACAATCTAGAAAAAACATCTGAGTCCAGGCATTCCCTCAGGTCCTCAATGCTTTGCCATGGAATTCTGTGCACTGTAGGTCAAAGCTGTAAGCAAAACAGAGTCCACAGGAGCAGCATTTGTAAGTCACTGGGTGGCAAAGCTGGACAGCAAGGCACAGGGACCACCTAGACTGTATTTTTATTAGACATTAAATAATGGCAAGTTAAATTTTTTATTTGCATTGCTAATCAACTCTGGCATTTTTTAAAATACACTATTTGTGTAAAGAATCGTATCTCTGCTACACTAACTCTCTCCATTGTAAATTATTTCTCTGTGTGCTTCCTCACTGTACAGGAGAAAGATTAAACCAAAAATAACCTTAAAAGTGAATCATAAATTAAGACTGACTGTAAAGTGCTTTCTGATTAAAAAAATATATTTAAATACCTGAGCCATTGATTACATATTAAAATAAATGGAGATATATCCTTTTCCTAAAAATACTGGCAAATAATAAAATCACAAACATAAAGTTTTAAATATGAATAAAAAGAGAATTAAAAATATTTGCAACCTTAGTCTGTAATGACAAGTAATTTCTAGTTAATCAAAGACCCACTCAGGTTTCTTTTTTTTTTTAATTGAGAAAACAAATATGTTACATATTTTTTAAGAAAACAGTTTTAGGCACATTATAACACAGAAGAGGAAAACCCTGGTTTTCATGCACCCACTGAGTATATAAACTGTGATATGTTCAAGTAGCAACCCTCTGGGTCCTCCCAGACTAACATAAAACATTATAAATTAAATGCTGGTGCAATAACAAAATTGCTTTTCATGGTCATAGGTGAAGTCCCTCTGGGGTACTATTGCTAGTGACTTTAGAATTGTATTTGCTGAGGTAGAAAGGTATAGCTTTGGTTTACAAATGGTTTTACATCAGGGTAAACAATATTAATAGTAACAATAATTACAATGACAATGATGATGGTGGTGAAATGACAGTACTCTGCATTCCTGGCTCTATTAAGAGGCAGGTCCTCTGTGTTTGTGGTTTTGC